>NC_056682.1:65422683-66725183 GCF_018350215.1 Panthera leo
AGCTCAGGTTGTGATCTTGCAGTTGTCACATTGACCTCCGGGTCAGGCTCTGTACTGAGCGCGGAGCCTGCTTGGGATTCTCTTTCTCCCTCTCTCTGCCCGTCCTGTGCTCATGCTCACGCTCTCTCTCTCTCTCTCTATGTCTCAAAAATAAATAAGTAAAAACTTAAAAAAATGAAATCTTGCCACTTGTAATGACATGAATGGAGCTAGAGTGTACTATGCTAAATGAAGTAAGTCAGTCAGGGAAAGACAATACCATGATTTCAATCATATGTGGAATTTAAGAAACAAAACAGATAAACATAGGGGAAGGGGGAAAAAAAAGAGGGAGGCAAACCATAACAGACTTTTAATGATAGAGAACAAACTGATTGATGGAGGAAAGGTGGGGGGAATTGGCTCAATGGTTGATGAGTACTAAGGAGGACACTTTTTGTGTTGAGCACTGGGGGTTACATGTGAGTGATGAATCCTTAAATTCTCCTGTAAACCAATATTGCACTATTTTTTTAACTAACTAGAATTTAATAAAATTTTGAAAAATAAAACTGTTAATGAAATAACATATAACTTTTCCCTAATTAAAACTAACAGCTTGACAGCAGCAGTAACATCCATCAAAGTAATAAGACCAAATTCTCCACTATAACTGCTGTTATTTAATAGTAGGAGAGAGATACTTATCAATATATTTTGGTAAGAAAAATGTTACATTGAATATAATAAATTCAAATCATATTTAATTTCAAAGAATAGCTATAGAACAGAAAAAATCTTAGACCAAAGAGTCAGAAAGTTCTGTAATGAATATATAAATCTTAACGTGATTCCAATATTAAAATTTAAATGAAACAAGATAATAAGAAGTATATATGCAAATAAAAACCTGTTGGATAGCCAGAAAAAGTAAAATCAAATAATGGAGCCAGCACTAAACCTAATAAAAAGTATTACATGTTCTTGTAAAAAGAGAAAAAACAGAATATTTTAAAAGATCATAATAATGAAGGTTTTTCTGTGCATAAGAAAATTTTAAAAACCCCAAACATAGACAATTGTAAAATTAGCTACATGAGGGTAAAAAAAATCCTATGCATAGCCCATTTTACAAAGTAAAGCAAAAAGGAACAATATGGGAGAAAGGAACTTCAACACATATACATAAGAGTCTCATTTCTTAAAACATAAAACAAAAAGGTGCAAATTTCCAGTTATGAAATAAATAACTAAGTCATGGGGCACCTGGGTGGCTCAGTCAGTTAAGTGTTCAACTTCGGCTCAGGTTATAATCTCTCAGTCAGTGAGTTTGAGCCCCATGTTAGGCTATATGCTGACAGCTCAGAGCCTGGACCCTGCTTCGGATTCTGTCTCCTTCTCTCTCAGCCCTTCCCCCGCTCACTCTCTGTTGTCTCTCAAAAATGAATAAACCATAACAAAAATTAAGAAAAAATAAAATAACTAAGTCATGAGGATGAAAAGTACAGTGCAGCGAATGTAGTCAATACTATAGTAAGAAGGTTGTACTGTGACAGATGGTACCTACAGTTATGGTGGTGAGCATTGTGTAATGTGTAGAATTGTCAAATCGCAATGCTGTGCACCTGAAACTACTGAACATTGTATATCAACTATATACTTCAACAATAAAAATTTTAAAAACCCAAAATTATATACCATGAAAAAATAAAATGTCTAAAAATTAGTCATAAATAACAGTCATAGGAGTAAAGAGTTTTCCAAACTATGCAGAAAAAAATTATTTTTTGATTATTCACTAGCATTTGGAATTATCAAATTTTCTGATATTTGTCAACCTGATAGTTAAGAAAATATGCTGATCATTGATACTCGTTACATGGAATTCCCCTTCTGTTAATTGACTATTCATAATTTTACTCTTCTTTTTTCTATTGGCAATATGGTTTTCTTTTTGTTTGTAAAAGTCTCTTGCATTATGAATATTTATTCTTTATGATTTTTGGTATTGGACATATTGTTTTTCAATTTATATCTCCTTAACTTTACACATGAAGGATTTTATTTATTGTGATTATATCTGGATAAAATTTCTGAATTTTGATGTAATAATATTCAAGTCCTTTAGGTTTACTGTGATTACTGGTTTATATAGGCTTATTTACAGTCTAACTTTGTGTTATATCAACTCTGTTTTTTTTAACATTTTCCCTCCTTTCCTGTTTAGTTCAAATGTTTATTTCTTCATATTTTATTTTTATTTTTTAAAAATTTTTACGTGTTTTTATTTATTTTTGAAAGAGTACGAGCAGGGGAGGGGAAGAAAGAGAGGGAGACAGAAGATCTAAAACAGGCTCTGTGCTGACGGCAGTGAGTCCCATGTGGGGCTCAAACCCACAAACCACGAGATCATGACCTGAGCCAAAGTCGAATGCTCAACTGACTGAGCCACCCAGGTGCCCCCAAATGTTTCTTTCTGCTTCCAAATGTATGTGTAACATTTATTCTCCTAGAACTCATCCTTGAAATACATTTTAGTGTTTACCCAAACATGTATTTATTTTCCTATCAATATTGTAGGAATATAAGAATCCATAAGTGAGAAAACTAACTCATTAAGTACCATTTTGTCTTCCCCCCGCCTCCTTTCTCCCTTCTCCACTCTCCTTCTTGTTAATGCTTATTAAGATAACTAAGTGCTTTTAAATTTATTTGTTAAATATAACTTCTAGTGTCATATGTTATCCTCCTTGATGTGGTTCTTTCTTGTAGGAATTCACATCTAGGCCTTTATGTGGTGAACTTTTGGAAGGCTTTTTTTTTTTCCTTCCTGAAACTAGATGGAGAATTTGCATCAGTTTTCGACACCTGTAAATATGATTCCATTCTACTGTTGCACCAAGTGTAATTTATAATGTCAAACTGATTCTTTTTTTTTCTGACTAGCTAATTTACTTTTTCTCCTGGCACTTTCTTTTTTTTTTCCCCTGATGATTTGAAATTTCATGAATACAAGTTTAGAGTAGAATTGTCCTGGCACTTTATGATCCCATAGGTTTGACAACATTTTTTCATTCTGAGAAATTTCTCAGTATTTTTTCTTAAAGATAATGCCTTATTACTCTTTATTTCTAGGATCTATGATATATGTATTGGCAATTATAGTTCCAACTTCCATATCTCTTTTTTCTTCTAATGTTTCTTCTCTTCCTAATACCTCTGAGAAAGTGATTCTGCCTAATCTTGCAGGTCAGTAACTCATCCGTCTCTTTTTTTAAATCTAGATCTCAGCACATCTGTTGTGTTCTCTATATTAACTATTGTTTTTCATTACTAATACTGTCTGGTTTTTATGATTTCACATGCCTCTTTATTGCATATATTAATTCTGCCTCATCTGATCTAGCTTTTCTTTCTCTTTCTGTTGCAGTACATTAAATATCTTATTGTCCTGTGATTTCCTGTATTTGGAACTGTATTCATAGTGGTTCATGAGGTGTACCACAGAGGATCAGCTAAAGGCAGATACTAGCTTGTAACTTGTGTGATGATTTTGAGGTGGGGATGAAGAGTATCCTAGAATAGTGCCTATAGGATTACAATCTGTACCTTTGCTATTCTCCTTACTTAAGATCACCTAGTTTTCAGGATACAGACAAATGGGGGAGGACAATAAACTGAGGGACTAGGAAGGTTAATCCAGGTTAGCCATGGATGCTGCCTATATATTAGCCTAGGGATCCTGGTGGTGCTGAGTTGACCATTATTTTTCTGTCTTTCTGTGTCCAGTAGGCAAGAGATAAAATGATACACTAAAAAAAATACTCATTTTCATGCTCTACCCAGATGTACTTCACTTTAAGCTAATGTTTTCCTTTCAGTCTGTTACACCAAAACCATTTTACAGTTTTCTCATAGCTTTTATGTTAATGTGATAGATCCTTTGACTTATTTCTGCTTTCTGCAATATCTTTGAGACTGAGTTGAGAAGAGGAATTCAGCACCCCAAGCCAGTTGTCATCTTCAGAGGAACATGAAATGCTCCAGAAAAATAATCTTACACAGAAATCTAAGATTGAAAATGCTATTTATTAACTAATACATTTTTATAAAGATTGAAAATGCTATTTATTAACTAATACATTTTTATAACTTTCTTATTTTCTATTTCACAAATCTGAAAGATTACATTCTGTAATTTTTCATTTCATCTTATTTTTAAGATCCCATTCTTTCCATTTTTATCTCCTTTCTTCTGTTTTAGTATTCTTTTAATTCTTAGGGCTTGTGATTGTTAATTTTACATAAACTTGGCTACAGTATACTGCCCAGTTGTTTGGTCAGATGCTACTCCAGATGTTGCTGTGAATGTATTTTTGGATGTGACTAACATCTACAATCAGTTGACTTTAAATACAGGAGATTATCCTTAAGAATATAAACCTCATCCAGTCAGTTGAAGGCCTTAAGAGCAAAAACTATGGTTCCCTAGAGAAGGAATTTTGCCTCAAAACTGTGATAAAATTCTTCCCTGGATTTCTAGTTTGCGAGGATGCCCTACACATTTCAGAATCTAGACTGCAATCTATATCTATCTATCTATCTATCTATCTATCTATCTATCTATCTATCGATAAAATATAGAAGCTTACATATAAGTTTCTTATAGACATATAGATATATATAGACATATATAAAGAGATAAAATACATAGATATCACTATACACAGAGGAGATATATAGATAAGATATAGAGATATATGTGTAGATATATAGATGAGATATATACAGATATAGATATCTCTCTATATAGATCTTACCTCTGTGTGTGTGTGTGTGTGTGTATATGTATATATATGTGTATACATATATATATGTATATATGTATGTGTATATGTATATGTATATACATATATATATGTATGGTATATACATACCATATATATATATATATATATATATACACACACATATATATACACACACACACATATATATGATCTGGAATCTTATCTATATACAGATAACCTTGACTGATACAGGGATCTATACTATGATAAAGCACTAGATTGGTTGACAGGACTTAAAAAGTATAATCACAAAATCTCTCCTTTTAATATCTCAACTTTCCATTTAGTATTTGTTGTGATTTTGTGAGAATAGAATTCTTAGTAATAAGTATAGTAAAACCTTGGATTGTGAGTAACTTGTTCTGTGAGTATTCCGTGAGACGAGCAAACATTTCTAATACATTTTAACTTGATAAATGAGTGATGTCTTGCAATGCGAGTCGTATGTGACACCAAATGTCACATGATCACAACTGAGCCAATGGTTCTTCTCTCTCTGTTTCTCTCTCTCTCTCTTGCTGCAGGATTGTGGGTGATCATCTCCCATGCTCTGATGCTCAGTCTCAGACCACAGTGTTTGGCAGAGATCCATGATTTTTCAGAACACTGGAACGTGCCCACAACTTGCACTGTTGCATTTTTGTCACTTCATAGCACCTATGGACAGTCTTTTGCTTTTCCATATAAGTAAGCTCAGACCCTTTCTTCTGCTGCCTTATTGTCACTTCCACTACATACAGTACATGACACAAGTTTATTAATACTGTACTGTAGCCAACATCTGTTAGTGATAATGAAAGTCATGCTACACAATAACCCTCCTCTCTCTTGTCTCCCTCACACAAGCCATGAAGGTTTTCAAAGATAAGTGCAGGTTAATTTGTTTTTCTTTATATTTTTATTTTATTTATTATTTTGTATTTTATTATAGCATCATAATTTTTATATGAATATTTTTGGGTTGTGGAACAAATCATCTGAGTTTCCATTATTTCTTATGGGGAAATTCGCTTTGATATACAAGTGCTTTGGATTGCAAGCATGTTTCCGGAACAAATTATGCTCACCAACCAAGGTTTTACTGTATGTGGTTCATTTGGGCATCACAAAACTTTTTCTTTTAGTTATTGACAGAAGAGAAAAATAAGTATTAAAATATGTTTATTTTACATAAGAGGACTTAATTAAGAAGGTTAAGTAGGAACCAACTTTGAGGTAGTAGATCAAATATCCCTTCAGTCTCCATACAATTTAACCTAACTTTCCTGTCTACATTTTACAAAAAAATGCTTTTGTCTTTCCAACTGCATGAGGCTGTTTTGAACACTGTCACTTTCATGTGTTCCTTGCTACATTTCTTAGCATTCACAAGCTTTATTGCTCCTCCTCCTCCCTATTAGCTTTTCTCACAGGACTCAAAGTTATCATTATTCTTTTGGCTCTAACACCTTGCAGGGAAGGAAACATTTTCCTTCACTCTCAGTTCTTTCAGTTGGACTAAGAAATTTACACAAGACAGAGTCCCAGGAGAAAAAAACCCGAAGTTTTATTACATGCACATGGAGGTCCGATAATGACACTGAGGGCTAAAGACATGACCAAGGTGGGCAGTTTCTATACTTTTTTAGACAAAGAGACTATAAATTTGTGAGGACTTGACAGGATAAAGAAAACAGATGTTGGCGAGCTTTAATTAGTAAGGAATTCTAAATGGAATTTGGGCTGAAATAATAGATTAGTAAAAAAGTAACAAGATTTACTTCTACAACTTTCTGTGTTTTAAAGTCCCTGTCTCTAGTAATGGGGGTTTCTTTTTATTTCTTAGTACAGGGAATGTGTTTTTCATATGGGAGATTTTATTTCCTGCTTTCAGAGGACAGAGTAGGGCCCAAATGTCCTTGCAGTGGCTGCTTCTGAGGTAACTTCAATTCCAAATAATCAATATGCCATTGTGGTACACTTTTGGTGACCTGCCCTTGGCCCCTACCACCTCATTCTTTCATTTCCCCTCCTTCCAGTTTCTGCTGCTTAAGTCTGAGTGTTTCCCTACCTCTGAATCCTTGGCCTTTGATCTTCCTACTAATTCTTTCTTTCAGAGATTTAATGTTTCTAAGAATTAAAGTATTTTTTTCTGTTTTGGTGTTTCAGAATCTTTTGTTTTTAAGTCCAGAAATATAAAAAGCAATTGTATTTTATAAGAGAGAATATATTGGCTTACTTCATAAAAACCAACCATCAGAGTACTGATAAGGAAGGAGGCTAACAGCTAGCACTAGAGGAAAAGTCTGGAGTGGACTCAGTAGGGCCATCGTGAATGGGATAATACTGGAAGTACAGAGTTAAAGACAAGTGAGAATTTTCACAAGATTGTTCATTACTTGTACAAACGATATTAAAACACCATGCCTCTTTAGAAAAGGAGGGCAGTTGGTGTCAAGAAAACATGAAGTATTGTATTTCTGAATTGGCAAATATGGAACTGCCTTTAGAGAATGAGAAATCATTCATGTGTTTCTAAAATAAAAATATTAATACGTTTCTCATCCAGCATACTTTTAATTTAAAATGCTTATTAAGCCCAAAGCTCATTGTATGTGGGGAAATAAATCCTGTGAATCTTTTACAAGGAAATTGTTGATATAATTTTAAGTGGAGGTGATAAATTTTGATGATATTAAGCAAAGTGTGTACATAGAAAAGCAATTTAAAATAATCTAAACAGAGGTATTTTATATAGATAAGCAATACATATTTTTGTAATGTTTTAAGGAATCCGGGTATATTCATGATAAAATATATGATGATTTAATTATGGGGAGGAATTTAGATGAAAATTTGGACATAGCCCAAGTTTCCCAAATTCCCAAATGTGAATTTGGTGCCTGCCCAAGTTCGAGTTCAAGTGTCTGTGTGTGTGTGTGTGTGTGTGTGTGTGTGTGTGTATAACGAATTTTGTAAAGACTGCAGATTTTACTTAAATAATTCATATTTAATAAGATATATTTCTTTCTGGTAGTATTTCATACACACTGAAATCAGGCATATTATCACTGAATTGTCCTCAGTACAGAATGTGCTACTTTAATAATATGATACAATAAAATAGCTATTTAATTTCAGGGACTTATGCATCTGATTCGATAGTACATTCTAAATTAAATAGATAGCAAAAGTTTTCTTCCATGCTTCCAATATCAAAGGAGGCCAAAACATTTGCATAGGAAATATATTAACAGTCATGAAATACTTATCTTCACAGCCAGTTTCAGCAGACAATATTTATTCAATGATGCAGTCAGAATTCAAAAGGAAATTTAGTGACAATTTTATTTAAGAACATTGTCATCTTGGTTATGGAAAAAACAATTGGAACGTTATTTCTGCCAAGGAGATTTAGGAAGCTCAAAGCTGCCAGTTATGCAAATTCATTCCAAACAACAACTCTGACATCATTCAAGGACACGGTGTTTGTAAAGATTTTCTTCTACAGTGACCATCTTTGTAATTGTGCTTTTAAAAAGAAAAGTTATATTTTCAAGCCATTTAACATCAGGAAGAAAATAATTAAATTTAGGGACAATAATTTTGATGATAACATTGAAGTTGTTACAGAGTTTCATAGAGAAATGCCATTTCCCCCATTATGTACTTTATTTTTCTGGTTTTATTACTTTCAGTTGTCTTGGTTAGCAGAATGATGTACCAAACTGGTAATATGTTATTATTGTAGGACAAGTGATAATACTGTACATTTTGGGGTTTGTAAACATCCAATAATAAATGTGTGTTTCTTTTCTCCAAATTAATTCAGAACCATTTGAGAGAGATTCAGGATTTTTAGATTAAGATCCAAAGTTTACCTTTATTATTAAATAGACCTGAGTGAAGGACATGAATTATATATGTGGGAAGAAAACTTGCGACTACTCATCCCTGGTTTGAGCTTAATAATCAACCTTGTTAGGGGCACAATTAGAAAACTCACAGGATTTCCATGTAGGAATAGTCCCATGCATCTTGTGGTCAGACAGTACCATAGAATAAAAGACTGAGCAATGCTTTCTCACTAATTTTTTTCATATTACTATATTCACTTTCTGTTGCTCACAAAAATCACCACAGATCTAGCAGCTTAAAACAATACTCGAATATTACCTCACATTTAGATCAGAAGTTCAGGTATGGCTAATATGAGTCTTATGCTCAGGGTATCACATCCACAATGTAGATATTGGCTAGTATTGAGGCTCAGGGTCCTTTTCCAAGCTAATCTGCCCATTGTCAGAGTTCAGTTTCTTGCTGCTATAGAATACATGCAGCTTGCTTATTCAAGACCTGCTGGATAATCTCTCTGATCTGAGCAGAAGCCTAAACAGTATTTTTTTTAACATTTATTTATTTTTGAGAGACAGAGAACAAGCAGGGAAGGGCAGAGAGAAAGGGAGACACAGAATCTGAAGCAGGCTCCAGGCTCTGAACTGTCAGCACAGAGCCTGATGTGGGGCTCAAACCCAGGAACCAAACTGTGAGATCATGATGCTTAACTGACTGAACCACTCAGGTGCCCCATGCATTTTAAAAACCCATCTGATATGATCAGGCCTACCCAGAATAATTCTTCTTTTTGTTAACTAAAAGTCAAACTGATTAGGGACTTTACATTTTTTTTTTTTACACTTGCAAAAATGCTTTTACCTTTGCTATATAATGTAACATCATTATGAAAGTGAATTCTATCACATTCATAGGTTCTTCCTACAAACAAGGAGAGGAGATTATAGAGTGTGTTGTGTTAACACTGGGGGATGGAAATCTTTGAGGTCAACTTAGAATTCTTCCGATCACACTTCCCAAAAATAAAATTCACTCTTTCCTGTAAGCAGTTGACACGAGATGAAGAGAGAAGTCAAGAGTTTACCCTAACTAAATTTTTTCACAACAAAACATCAGGCTAGGGGAAAGATTGTCACCAGTAAGGGTCTTGGTTATACTTTATTTTAAACATTATTGAATCATATTTCCCTAGTAAAGACATAATCCAAAAGTGTTCAACATATATTTCAAATTTCCCCAATTAGTTCTTGAATTCAAGAGGGATATAATTCATAATGCTGTATTTTAAAACTGTCATGCGCCTATATCGTAGGTTCAATATAGTTTGAGTTAATGTATACAAATTTCAAACTTTGAAAGAAACTATCTAAAGCATTGTGTGTCACTTCCAGTTTTACAGATTTCGGATCTCTGGTGTTATTCTCCATCTCTTTGTCTTTGTTTTTTTCATCTCTTCCTGTACTTCAGTAAAAATAATGAACATAAATATTGTAAAATTCCTGTCTGCTAATTACTATATCTAGATTACCTATGGATTTACTTCTACTGTCTGCATTTTCTCTTGTCTTTTGGTCATTTGTTCCTACCTTTTGGCAAGCCTAGTAATTTTTTTGAACATCTGTTATTGTTTGAAAAATAGATGTCATAAATTATAACATCTTCAGTCAAAGAGGGCTTACCCCTTGCTCTGCTAGGAAGATAGAGCAGGTGATCGATGAACTTAATCTAATTATGAACTTGCTGAGTTTGAGATGGGCTAGAGTTGCCATAGTAATATATATATTCTTGGCATGTTTTACATTCACTTCTTGGCATGGCCTCCAGTGATTCCCAATGAGAGTGAGATATTCAGTGAGGTTGGTCCCCTAGTGGGCTCTGACTTTTATAATCTCTGTCTGTTAAGTACAGTGAGACTATGGAAAACTCTGTTCTTTTCAGAAAGTTTTAGCTTACCTTCTTTACCTCTTTTTTTTTTAAGTTTTTATTTATTTATCTATTTTGAGAGAGAGAGAGAGAAAGAGAGAGGGAGGAGGGAAGGAGCAGAGAGAGAGGGTGAGAGAGAGAATCCTAAGCAGAACCCACACTGTCAGTATGGACCCTGACATGGGGCTCAAACTCATGAACTGTCAGATTGTGACCTGAGCTGAAACCAAGAGTTGGATGCTTAACCAACTGAGCCACCCAGCAGCCCCTCACATTCTTTACTTCTTAATTTTGAAAATACTCTGAGAGAAAAATCATCTGTATTATGGCTTTGTTCTGTGACTCTCATTTTTATCAGAACCTTGGTCACTCCCATCTCTATCTTTAGTCATACAACAATACCAAAATATTTGGTGATTTCTCTGACTCTCAACTGTGGTCTTCTTCCCAGGCCTGTTGCCTATAATCTCAGCCTCTTTCCATTTACCTTGAAACAAATATCCTAAACAAAAGTGTCTGCACAATATCTCCTCACCTCTTGGCAGTCCCCCTCCATGGCAGGTGGGCTTTCTGTCATTATCTCAGAAGCATTTCTGCTGCCTTTAAATAAGAACATGCAAACAAATTAGAAAATAAATAAATTTCTAATTTTCTAACTTTTCTAGTTAATTTCTATGAAAGAATTTTTTGGCCACAAGCCTCTCTGTCTTAGTGAGAAGCAGGAGTTTCCTGCTAAGCTAGCTTTAAAAAGACCTGAATCTTGGCCTTAAATTAAAAAAAAAAAACAACAAAACACAAGATCCTGGGAACACTGCATTTAAAGATGTAAATTCAACTGTCAAAGTAAAATAAATGAATGAATTAGATAATTTATTGATCTTGCTTAGATACCTTGCCTTTCTTTTATCACCAATGTCAAAGATTATGTAAAATCTTTGTACAACTAAATCTCTAGATCATATTTTAAAAATCACATCTAGTTGTCAAATTGGTATGCTGTCATGAAATTTTTAAGGAACATTCTCAGTGGTGGGTGAAGAATTTAAAATTTAGAAAGGCTGTATAAAATTTTGTATTATCTTCAACATAATGAAGCATTTTTTCTATATCCCTAAAAGCTATTCTTAATTAGTTGTTCAGTCTATAAGTAAAAAGAAAAATTATGACTGATAAGATTAGCAGGTTTTCTATACTATCTGAGCATCATGAGTATAATTGAAAAATGAATTTTGGGGAAAGCTCAGCCACAGAACTTAACTTTGCATAAAATTAACATACATAGGAACATTTCTCTTTGAAGGAATTCATTCAGAGGTCACCAAGAGTTACATTTAATAACTTTCATTAGAAGGATAATTAGCATTTACCTGGGTTGATGGTAAAATTTACCCTTCCCAGAGCTGTTTCTGGCCCTTTTATTTTTATGTTAGATAAGAGAAACCACATTTTAAACAAAATATCAATTTTGTCATAAATACATAGATAGGTACATACCTTATGGCAGAAAAGAATGATGCCTGAACTAAAGTAATAGCAGTAGGGATAAATATATTATTCCCTCTCATTTTAATCATCTCACATAAAATTCCATATATATTTATTTGTCTTACTGTGCATATATTACTTTCTTATATGCTGACATTCTGATTTGATTTTCTTGAGGCATATAATGTCAGGTCTATGGTTGGGGACAAAAGTGTCCTAATGCCACTTTAGGATTAAGAACAGAGCACTATAACAGCTTTTATATTTCACTGATTATTCTGAAGCAAGTATGTTCTAATGACTAAATGATAATGCTAATTTCAGTTTCTTCAGGGGAACAAAGAGCAATGAGCAATTTTGTCATAAATTAATTTTAGGTCATGACTGCTAGTCCCCAGATAAATTAATTTGCAGAGGTTATGGAAAAAAAGGGAGTAGAAAAATAGTATAAAGTTTAAAGCCTCTGTCAGATGGGCTTTTGTTCTATTTCTTGCATACTACAGCCTTTATGCAGTATGTGTTGGGAGCTCAAGCTAATACAACTGTCAGGAATCACATTACATTTTAAGAATGTTACTCATTTTTAAAATGTGAATCAATATGAGGATTCTGGAATATAATATTAATAATATTTATTTTACTAGCATACAATTAATATAGTGAACATCCTAAATGGATGTATTATTTTTATGTAATATATTTTTAGCCAGTGTGTAATAAATATTGCATTAAATAACATCATCAATGTTCCTCCTACATGTTTTCTGACATTATAAATATAGCTAGCAAATTTTGCAAAGAGCAATAATTATGGAAAATATATTTGCTACTTATGGTTAAAGTATTTGTTTTCTCACTGGACTTCTGATAATATGGAAAATTAATGGATAATTGCTCTTGGACTACCATTACTATAGAGATGCACTAATACTGTATGCTGTTGGATATGTATATATATTTTGGTTATTTGAAGATCTATGAACAGTTCAGCCACTTTAAAAATTTTCTACCTCTCCTTTCTAACATATACCATGTGTGCTCAGAAATGTACGTCCCCCTGTCGGGAGGTTTGGTATACCTTGTCACATCTTTTCAATGATGTTGACTTTGACATTGTTCTTAAAAGCTTATTCATATAAAGTATAAGTAAAAATTGTGAATGAAATCTAAATATATCACCATGGGATATTATATAAAACAACTTTTTTCTTAAAGCTTGATTTTTAAAACAAAGGGATTTGCATTATATGTTTAGACAAAGAGTTTGAGAGCAACACACCCTCTTTAAAGACAGAGAGTTTGACCATCATCATAACACACATGTGTCAGACAAGATACTGGATGCAGCAGGCATGAAGGTAAAATATTGTTTCTGTAAGAATCCAGTAGTCTTAGGTTTGGGTGGGAAATTTGTGGGAAACTAGATAAAGGCTTATATATGTATAAAACCCAGCTTTAGTGCAAAATGAAAAGTTCTTGCTGGTCAATAGATATGTGGATGTACGGAGGGCAGTGTATTTTTGCTGTATTACAGAGCATTCTTAGGGAAAAATTCTTAGTAGACCTAGTATTTTAGGTAGTTGTGGAAGAATGGGAGAAAGGGCACTTCAAGCATAGAAAATGGATGAGTAGAAGCAGAGATGTGAGAGGGAGTCTTTTTTCCTTAAGTATGTATGTATGTATGTATGTATGTATTTATTTATTTATTTATTTTGAGAGAGAGAGAGAGAGAGAGAGAGAGAGAGAGAGAGAGAGAGAATGAATGCACGTGAGCAGTGTAGGGGCAGAGAGAAAGGGAGAGAGAGAATCTCAAGCAGGCTCCACACTGTCAACAGGGAGCCCACTGTGGGGCTCTGTCCCAGCCACAGTGAAATCATGACCTGGGCTGAAATCAAGAGTCAGATGCTTAATCAACTGAGCCTCTTAGGCACCCCAAGAGTAAGTCTTAAATGCAGGATAGAAAGTATCCTAAATAAGGATGAAAAGATGAGTTGTGGTTAGGTCGTGAAGGACCTAGAATACAAAGTGTTTTAACATTTTTTAAGCCAAGAGGAATCATTGAAATGTATAGTATTTGGAATTATGTTTCAAGAGTAATATTCCTTGGGGCCCTGGGTGACTCACTAGGTTGAGAATCCAACTTCTGCTCAAGTCATGATCTCACAGTTTGTGAGTTTGAGCCCCACATTGGGCTCGCTGCTGTCAGCACAGAGCCCACTTTAGATCCTCTGTCTCTCTCTCTCTCTGACTCTCCCCCACTCATGCTTTCTGTCTCAAAAATAAATAAACATAAAAAAAAGAATATTCCTTAATAACAGTCCTTGAGAATGTAGTTATAGGTAGGAGAAACATGGTATTGGGAGACCATTGTGAACATTGGAATTTGAAGGCTATTTGTAATAGCTCAGGCAGAAAAGAATGATGCCTGAACCAAAGTAATAGTGGTAGGAATGAAAAGGCAAAGGCCATAGTCAATTAGTTAATAACTTACTTTTGCACAGTACCTACATTTTCTCAGCTTTGCTTAGAAATTTAAATTTACTCATGCTAGATCAAGGAAAAAATATCAAGTATCTACTATGTTATAGTTTACATCAACCTTGTGTATAATCCTAAAAAAAATACTTCACTTAATCAGACACATTTTGCAGCTGAGGAAACTAAGACCAGAGATGGTGAATGACTTACCCATGGCCAGGGATGGAGCTGCTAGGCAGTATTTACTGTTCTGTTTTCCTTCCCACTTTTTGCATAGCATATTCAGGTAATTTTCTCAAGTTATTTATATATTTTTCTTAAAGAAACCAATGGTAAAAAGTGTTAACAAAATCTGGTCTTAAAAATGAGTTGTTTTTTCTTTTTTTATCCCATCTATTTAGCAATGTAACAGGGAGCATTTCTCAGGGAGGTCTGGCTGAGAATGTTGTGACATTTGACACAGCACTTCTGAGAAAATGAAACCTTCCCTTCTAAACACTAAAAATTGGTTAATAAAAATGGGCAATGGGCAATAAAGAGTTAAAAAATGTGAAACTGAAAATCTTATTGAAAGGGGAAAAACCAGGACAAGATCAGTGTCATGAAGCTAAAGAGAAGTGTGGTGCAAAGGAGGAGCACCACTCTGGAGAGGTGTGCTGTTGCTCTGAATGGGGAATGATTGGTTAGCTCCAGTCTTTCCTCTCGAAACAAGAGCAAATCTCAATGTGCTTTACTTATTAAAAACGTTTAAAAGAAAAGTATGCTTAAATATCATGATGCTTTTCTAGCTTTACCGATTTTCTATTGAAAAAGGGAAAAGACATGTGGGTGAATGCATACACGTATGTATTTGCACATTTCTTCTTGTCTATTACCTTGTCTTACTCCTCAACGATTATACGTATTTTTTCTTTTTTAATTTTTTAAATGTTTATTTTTGAGAGAGAGAGAGAGAGAGAGAGAGAGAGAGAGAGAGAGCATGAATGGAGAGGAGCAGAGAAAGAGAGAGGGAGACACAGAATCTGAAACAGTCTCCAGGCTCTGAGCTGTCAGTACAGAGCCCGATGTGGGGTCCCAACTCGGGAACGGTGAGATCATGACCTAGTCCGAGATCATGACCTAGGCTTAAACAACATTCTTTTCTGTTTTGTTGAATATTGACCATATTATTGTGGGTTTATTTCAGGCTCTCTATTCTGTTCAGTTGATCTGTGTGTCTATTTTTTCCTGCCATACCATGATGTCTTGATTACTACAGCTTTGTAGTATATCTTCATATCTGGGCTTGTCATACCTCCAGTGTTGTTTTTCTTTTTGAAGATTGCTTTGGCTATTCAGAGTCTTTTGGGGTTCCACACAAATTTTAGGATTATTTGTTCTAGTTCTGTGAAAAATGCTATTGGTATTTTGATAAGGATTGTATTAAATCTGTAGATTTCTTTGGGTAGTATGGACATTTTAATGATATTTGTTCTTCTGATCCATGAACATGGAATGTCTTTCCATTTGTTTATCTTTAATTGTGTTATCTTTAATTTCTTTCATCAGTGTTTTATACTTTTCAGAGTACAGGTCTCTCTTGGTTAAGAAAGACCTCCTTGGTTAAGTTTATTCCTAAGTATCTTTTGATTTTTGGTGCAATTGTAAATGGGATTGTTTTCTTAATTTCTCTTTCTCCTACCTCATTATTAGTGTGTAGAAATACAATGGATTTCTGTATATAAATTTTGTACCCTGCAAACATACTGAAATCATTTATCAGTTCTAGTAGTTTTTTGTTGGAGTCTTTTTGGGATTTCTATAGAGAGTATTTGTCACCTGCAAATAGTGAAAGTTTTATTTCTTTCTTACCATTCTGGATGATTTTATTTCCTTTTGTTATCTAATTCCTATAGCTAGGACTTTCAGTACTATTTTGAATGAAAGTGGTGAAAGCACACATCCTTGTTTTGTTCCTTATCTTTGGGGAAGAGCTTTCATTTTTCCACCATTGAGTATGATGTTAGTTGTGGGTTTTTCATATATGACCTTTGTTTTGGTCATGTATGTTCCCTGTAAACCTACTTTGTTGAAGGTTTTTATCATGAATGGATCTTGTACTTTGTCAAATGCTTTTTCTGTATCTTTTAAGAGGATCATATGGTTTTTATCCTTTCTCTTATTGATGTGATGTGTCATGTTGATGGATTTGCAAATATTGAACCACCTTTGTATCCTGGGAATAAATCCCACTTGATCATGGTGAATGTTTTTTTTTGGATTTGGCTTACTAATACTCTGTTGAGGAGTTTCGCATCTGTGTTCACCAGAGATATTGGCCTGTAGTTCTCTTTTTTTGGAGTATATTTATCTGGTTTTGGTATCAAGGTAAGATGACCTCATAGATTAGTCTTCTACTTTTTGAAATAGTTTGAGAAGAAAGGGTATTAACTCTTCTTTAAATGTTTGGTAGAATTCACCTGTGAAGCCTTCTGGTCCTGGAATTTTGTTTGCTGGGAGTTTTTTGATTATGGATTCAATTTCATTGCTGGTAGTCAGTCTGTTAAGATTTTCTATTTCTTCCTGAGTTTGTTTTTGGAGGTTGTTATGTTTCTAGGAATTTTTCCATTTCTTCCAGGTTGTCCAATTTGTTGGCATATAATTTTTCACAATATACTCTTATATTTTGTATTTATGTGGTATTGGTTGTTTTATCTCCTCTTTCATTTCTTTTTTTTTTCAATTCCTCTTTCATTTCTGATTTTTTTTATTTGAGCCCCCTCTCTCTCTCTCTTTTTTAGATGATCTTTTAAAACGCTAGCCCCTGATTTCATTGATCTATTCTATTTTTTTTTTCTTTTTCATTTATTTTTGCTCTTTGTTATTTCCTTCCTACTACTGTTTTTGGGTTTTATTTGTCCTTTTTTCTAGCTCCTTCAGGTGTAAGGTTGGATTGTTTATTTGAGGTTTTTCTTATTTTCTTACCTTTTATTTCTTGAGATAGTCCTGTATTGCTATAAACTTCTCTCTTAGAATAGATTTTGCTGCATGCCAAAGATTTGGGACCATTATGTTTTCATTTTTGTTTGTATTCATGCATTTTTTGATGTCCTCTTTGATATCTTTGTTGATCCATATATTGTTTAATAGCATGAGTGACATTGGAGTCACTCCATGTATTTGTGCTCTTTTCTAATTTTTTCTTATTATTGATTTCTAGTTTCACAGTGTTATGGTCAGAACAGATGCATGATATGACTTCAATCTTTTTGAAAGTGTTAAGGTTTGTGGCTGGAGAATGTTCCATGTGCACTTGAAAAGAATGTGTATTCTGTTGTTTTAGGATGGAATGTTCTGAATATATCTGTTATATCTATCTGGTCCAATATGTCATTCTAAACCACTATTCCTTGTTGATTTTCTGTTCGGTTGATCTATACATTGATGTAAGTGGGGTGTTAAAATCCCCTACTGTTATTCCATTACTGTTGATTGCTTCTTTTATGTTTGTTATTAGCTGCTTTGTGTATTTGGGTGCTTCTGTGTTAGGTGCATAAATATTTGCAGTTGTTTTATCTTCTTGTTGGACTGTTCCCTTTATGATTGTAAAGCATCCTTCTTTGTCTCTTGTTACAGTCTTTGTTTTAAACTATATTTTGTCCAATATAAGTATTTCTACCCTGGCTTTCATTTGCATGGTAAATAGTCTCCATCCCTTTGCTTTCAACCTGCATGTCTTTAGGTCTGAAACGAGTCTCTTATAGGCCACATTATAGATAGGTCTTGCTTTTTTATCCATTCCATCACCCTATGTCTTCTGATTGGAGCATTTAGTCCATTTACATGCAAATTATTGATAGGTGTATACTTATAGCCATTTTGTTACTTTTTTTATGGACTGTTTTGTAGTTCTTCTCTCTTTGTTTCTTCTCTTGCTCTCTTCTCTCATGGTTTGCTGGCTTTTTTTAGTGATGTACTTGGATTCCTTTCTCTTTATTTTTTGCATATCTATTACTGGTTTTTGATTTTTGGTTATCATTAGGTTTATATATAACATCTTGTGCATATAGCAGTCTATATTCAGTTGATGGCTGCTTACATTTGAATCCATTCTAAAAATACTAAATTGTTACTCCTCTCCCCCCCACAATGTTTTAGATATATGTTGTCATACTTTACATCCTTTTACTTTGTGAATTTATTGACTGATTTTTATGGATATGCTTAATTTTGCTACTCCTATACTTCCTTTTTTTAACTCCTATTTATGGTCTTTCCTTTCACTCAGAGTTCCCTTTAGTATTTCTTATAGGGCTGGTTTTGTGGTCATGGATTTCTTTAACTTTTGTTTGTCTGGGAAACTCTAGGTTTCCTTCTATTTAGAATGATACTCTTTTTGGAAAGGATATTCTTGGTTACAGGTTTTTTTCTTTCAGCACTTTGAATGTATCATGACATTCCCTACCGACGTAAAAAATTAACTCATAGACCTATGGGTTTTCCCTTGTGTGTAACTATTTTTTTTCCTTTTGCTGATTTAAAATTTTCTATCACTACTTTTTTTTGCCATTTTAATTACTGTTTCTTGGTGCAGACCTCCTTGAAATGATTTGTTAGGAGCTGTCTCAGCCTCCTGGATCTGGATTTTCATTTCCTTCCTCAGATTCAGGAAGTTTTCAGCTATTATTTCTTCAAATAATTTTTGGCACCTTTTTTTCTCTCTTCTTCTTCTTCTTCTTCTTCTTCTTCTTCTTCTTCTTCTTCTTCTCAGATCTCTATAATGTGAATGTTAAGCTTGATGATATCATTGAGTTCCCTAAATCTATTTTCTTTTTTACTATATTTGTTCTTTTCTTACTCAGCTTGATTGCTTTATTTTTGTCTGTTCCAGGTCACTGATCCATTCTTCTACTTTCTCTAGTATACAATGTATTCCCTCTGGTGTATTTTTAAATTCAATTATTGAATTTTTTTTGTCTCCAATTGGTTCTTTTTTTATGTTTTCAATCTTTGTTGAGGGTCTCACTGAGGTTCTCCACTCTTTTCTCAAGTCCGGTAAGTATCTTTATGAGCATTACTTTAAATTTTTTATCAGGCATATTACTTATATTTGTTTCATTTAGCTTTCTTGCTGTGATTTTGTGCTGTTCATTTGAGGCATATTCCTCTATTTCCTCATTTTGTCCAACTCTCCGTGTCTGTTTGTATGTGTTAGGAAAGTCTATTACATCTCATGCTCTTGAAAGTAGTAGTCTTATGAAGGAAGACAAGGTCCTGTAGTACTCTGCAATGCAATGTTGCCTGTTCATATAAACCTTGGCTTCAGGGATGTCTCCTCTGTATGTTGTGTAGGCCCTACTGTTGTGGTTCAGTCATGTTTGACTTTAGGTTAGTCACCTTCAATGGCTCTCTTTGCCTGTTGTGGGCAGGGTTTGGTCCTCATGTTGTTAGTGGGCCAATGTAGGGACACCCTGGGCTTGAACTGAGTTAGACCAGGTGTTTTCCAGAGACGCGGTAGCAGTGAACTGCAGGGTGCTTTCCTGTATTGTCCTCTGAGGAGCTTTCATTAGTGGGTGGGTTTGTAGTCAGACCAGATCTCTGCCCCCAGCTCAGCGTTGGGGCTTTGGTCATACCGTTGTATGTGGCTATACTTTCCTCTTCCCTAGCCATTAGTCATTTTGGCATGGTGCTGGCTCCTGTCAAGGCTGCTTACACACTCTCAAATTTGTGGCACTGTTTAGCATATTGGAGGGGGAAGGTCCACAGGAGATTTCACAGGCAGAGTATGCAATGTTAATGTTTGCCCCAGTCTGTTTTGGGAGGGGACTTGGAGCTGCTTTAGAAAGACTCCTGCCTTTTTGCCAGATGTGGAGAGTTGACAGGAGAGTAGCTAGGGCAGAGGATACTGTTAGCAAGTTAGGTGGAGAGTGTTGGCACTGTGCTGGTTTCCTCAGGTGTCCATGTATCCAGGCTGGGGAGTGAGGGAGAGAAATGGTGCCCACCAACTTCTTTGTTTCTGGAGAAGTCTCCTAAAGATCCTTGCCTCTCCTGCACACACTCTGAGAATACTAAACAAATCTCTCTTTTGTATACTCCAGGCATTTTTCAAGCTGCTGATTCTATACTATATCTCAGCAGGGCTGATTGTTGTGTAGTGTCTTTAAGGACGGAGACTCGGTTTCCTTTTGTCCTCTGGCTGTCCCAGAGCCAAGATTGCTGATTTTTAAAGTTCCAGGTGTTAAGCCCCACAAATTGTAAGAACTCCCCAAATTAGGCCCCTCTGGTTTTCAAAGCCAAATATTATGGAGATTCATCTTCTTTATGGGGGTTCCCCATGCATTAGGTGTTTGTGTGCAAGGATGTGTTTCTCTCCCCTCTCTGTGCCCAAGTCATCAATCCCCATGGATCCATTTAGTTCCTCACCATGCCTCCACACTTCCTACCCTTTTTCATGTGGATTCTTCTCTACATTTAGTTGTGCAGAGACTGTTATGTCAGTTTTTGGATCATTTTCTGGGTTATTTACACTGATGTTGGTATTATCTAGTTGTATCTGTGGGACGAGGTGTGCCTAGGATCTTCCTACTCTGCCATCTTCCCTGGAACCTCTATAGTTAATTGCTTTGATAAGTGATATTCTTTATTTCTTTGAGGATAAAAATACATTTGTCATATAGCTCTTTTAAGATTGTTTTATTTTTTAAATAAATTTTATACAGATTTAATTCATCAAATTTTTATTTGCCAGTTATCTTACTGTTAAGCGCATCACATATTTCGGGTTGTATTTTGTAGACTCATCTTAAATGTGTATTTTTCACCTTCTATGCTTCCTAATGCTACAGTTTTATCCTCACCTTCATATGCTTCTCTAGGCTTCTCTGACCAGAATTAAATTAAATTTTTGTATTTATGCTACCCATCTATGGGGACATTGTCAATATTGCAGATTTCGTTGCAAAGGTTTAGCTCAAATTCTAGCCTGTAAGCTCTATTTACTTCACTTAATGCCTTTCCATGTGTGATGGTTAATTGTGTCAGCTTGGCTAGGTTATGGGATGCATTTGTTTGGCCAAACCCAAGTCTAGGTTATGCTGTAGAAGTGTTTTGTAGATGTGATTAATATTTAAACCCACAGACATTGAGTAAAACAGATTACCCCTGTAACTTGGCTGGGCCATATCACAGGCCTTAGAGGAAAGACTGAGGTCCCCAAGAAAGAGGAAATTCTTTTTAGACTGTCTTCAGACTTGAATTTCAACCTCAGCTCTTCCCTGGTTCTTCAGCCTGCTTTACAGGCTTCAGACATGCCATCCTTCATAATTGCATGAACCAGTCCCTTCAAGCCTCTTTCCCTTTCTTTTCCCCACCCCATATATATGTATATGAGGTATGTATATATCTTATCTCCTATTTGCTCTGGTTCTCTAAGGAACCCCGAGTAACATCATGTAAGAGGCTTATATTAGCTATAGCCTCATGGGGTGGTCACTTGTACTGTTCTGTTTTCACAGTAAATAATTTTTCAATTTTCTTTTATTATACCCAGTATACTTGCTATAAAGATGGAAGTGATAGTGGGAGCACATCATTTTAAGTAGGCTTCTTTTACTTTTTATCTATGTCAATTTTCAGAATGTTTTTTTAACACTTATTCATTTTTGAAAGGCAGAGAGAGACAGAGCATGAATGGAGGAGGGGCAGAGAGAGAGGGAGACACAGAAACAGAAGCAGGCTCCAGCTGTCAGCACAGAGCCCAACACGGGGCTCGAACTCAGAGACCGCGAGATCATGACCTTAGCCGAAGTCGGCCCCTTAACCAACTGAGCCACCCAGGTGCCCCAAATTTTCAGAATTTTTATACCAATCTTTATAAACTACTGCAGAGTGAAAACAATGAAAAATGAGAAAAAAATTTTTCCTCTCTTTCATTTTTAATACATCTGAAATTTTCCTTATAAATAATTGATATTTATCTTTCTATTTTACTTAAATTACTCTTATTTAATTTAATATATAATTTAATATTTAGTTGTTCCCATCAATCTTTGCCATAAATAATTTAGCCTGTTGTGGACAAATAATATTTGATTTAAATTCCCAAAATTCATTAAGAGCCTCTCAGAATATTTGTGGGTTATAACAGATCAAGACAATAATCTTTTATAAAAGAGAAAACACTAGAAGTTAATTTTTGAGGTATTTATGTAGATGTCCTTCAATGTCATTTTGTGTGTGTGTGTGTTTTGAGCACATTTCTGATTTGATATAAAACTGCAAAAGTCAATCAAAAAATTTTAGTTTGAAAAGCCATTATGTATCATCTTATGTTTATAACATTCTGTCCGATGGACAGAAATGTATTGTCAAAATATCTTCACATTTAAATCTGGATCTGTTCCATTTTGCTGTAAAATTCTCACAACATATTTGCTGAACTGGCTCTGGCATAGAGGCTGCTGCTGTTTGCATTTTCCCGAATTTGTGTCACTGTGATATAAAAGTTTGATTCCTTTATTGTTTTTATTATATGGAATGAATTCAAGGTTATAAGGTTATACTAATAACTGTGTCACTTTCAAGCACTTCCGTGTTATATAAATTCTATAGGAGAAAGTAAAAGATGGATTTATAATTCCTGATATGAGAATTATGTACAGCTTGGTGGTTTCGCAGATGTGTGTATAAATGTTCAAGTAACAAAGACGAAAGTGATTAAACAGTGTTTTCCTAGATCATACAAAGATTTCTACATATAACAAGTGGAAGTGTTGTGACAGCTTTTATCTTTTGCCATTTTTTTCTTCCACACATCAGGAGACATAGCACCGATCACCAAGTGTTTTCGGAAGATGAGATAGCACATAGGTGTATGCGTGTGTTGTAAAAATGCCATCACTGTCACACACATCACAGATGTTGCTTCCAACATTTATTTTTCAATGTAGCCCACTGATAGCAAAATAATCAGTGGTCAAAACAAAAGGCTGTGTTTTTTTGACATGGGCATCCAGTGATAAACCAAGTTTTCCTTGTTATGTTTCTGTTGCATATATGCTGAGAATCATTCTAAGGAAAACCTCAGTTCTGCTTTCTTTCCCACTTCATCAATTTTTTCCTTCTATACTATATAATTCAAAATATACAATATGTCAGTAGCCTCTGTTTCTCATATATATATATATAATATATTAATATATCTATAATATCTATAATATCTATTCTTTATATATTCTATATAATATATAACATATATATAAAACAATACAAACTCTTCTTTTGACCTGACATGCACGTCCATTCCCATCCCATATCTCTGCTACCTTTTGCAATAAAATGCCTGGAAAGAATTCTCTGTACTGCCTGTCTTCAGTTTTTCTCTTTCCTTTTTCTCTTAAACATACTCTAAGAGGCTTTTACCGTCACAATTCCATGCTATCTGCATTTATAAGTATCACTAATGATTTCTGCATTGTTAAATCCAATAAACTGTTTCTAGCTTCATCTCATTTCTCAACATTTACCTCTGCTTTCTTATAATATACCTTTATCACTTAGCTTCAAGAACATCACACTGTAGTTTTCTTTATATAAGAGCTGGTTCAGTCTTCTTTGATGCTTCCCACTTGTCTCACTGATTCATCTCTTCTTCCTTGATGTTATACAGTTAAATGCCATCTGTATGGTACGATAGCATCTTCAGCCAGGAGCCTTTCTTGATCCGAAGGCTTATTTATACAATTTTTCAGGTGCTGGAAATACAAAGATGGAGAAAGAAATGACCTTATCCTTTAAAACACTTGGTTGGTAAGAGAAGTAATTACTTTGTCAGATGACAAATTTTAAAAAGTCCTAATTATATAAAAACTTAACATGATACGTGTTAATATAAAAAGGTAGGGTAGGCATGTTGACAGAGACAAAGAGAAGACTAGCATGTGGAAGATTGCTACCATACTTTTAAAAAATATTCTATTGAATGTTGTTTTGCATAATTGTAATTAAAGTGAAATTCTAGATTGATGATATAATTGTTGATTTAACATATATATAGTATAATTTTGCACTGTAGAGAAGTATACTTTCTGAATGTTGTAGAGGGCTGGTAAAATGTCCATGTATTCTCTATCATTTTTCCCCTACTTTATATCTTTCTGATTGACTTCATATCTTTATAAAGCCTCTTTATCTCTTTCTCATCATCTTATTAAGTCACAGAAGAAAAGATGTATATATTTTATATATACATTTACATATTAGCACACATACATATTTACATATATATGCATGTTACATAAGAATGTTTCTGCAAACACAAACATACACGTACTCTATATATGAGTTTTTACCAAGTAAATCTATACAAATGCTGGCATAAGAGCAATGAGAGTCAACTGGTTTGTGTCATTATTTTTTTCTATTTCTCTTCTTTCAGTAAATCTATTAGCTGCATGTTAAAAACAATCTCGGATCACTTGGATTACTTTATGAAACAAACATCTCAACTCTATAGACAAGTTAAGGGAACAGCTGATACGTAATCTTACTCCAGGATTTTCAGTGCAGCATCATCATCATAAAGCAGGACACCGTCTAACGCAGCTTACATGTAATCAGCTTTCCACTGTTGCTTCAGCCAAAAGGATGTACATTAAATTTTGTAGGAAAAACATCTTTATTTGAGGAGGAAATTATTTCTAAATGGCTTTGCATTAGGTGAAACAGTATTTTTCATAATCATAATGATATTTTGAAAGGATACCACCAAAAATCTTTGTCTGATAAAATTATCTGTATCTATACTCTCTCATAATAATTTTAGAAGTCAACATGAGTCAGGTCTCTACTGAAAAATTAATACTGGTGTTTTCAAAATTCCAACTTCTAAAAATTTCTGAGAATCCATTAATAGGACCACAAAACATCAGCTAAGGGCTATGTAAATACAAAGCTACAATATAAAGATTGGCAGATTGTCATCGTCTTATGCATTTGTGTTTAACATTTTTACAGAACTTACTGTGTGCTATATAAATACTAACACATTTAATCTTGCTACTAATACTGTGAAGGAGTCATTCTTATTATTTTCATTTTAAAGATAAGAAAACCAAAGCATAGAGAGGCTAAGTAATTTGCCAACGTCATACATCCAATACATAGCTTTCATAGAACTTTATGTCTAATTTAAGTACTAAATACTATGAACAATTTGAAGAGGGGGTCTATCACTGTTACCTCATGTGACTTACAACCTTGCCACATATTAGGGGGAGTTAATATGTGAAGACCAGACTAGGAGAGAAAGAACATAATTCATGAACGATGAATGACAGAATGGAAAATATAGGAGAAAGGTCACGATACAGAAACAAGAAATCTATTTCATGGCCCAACGTAAAATAACCTTAGTTTGTGGTAAAAACATTGGTTATCAGCTTGCTGTTGTCTTTGGTATAATTTAAATAGCACTAAAGAGTAGAGATTCAAATTCAAATTCTGTTTCTGCCACGTATTACATGTGTCGTCTAGGACAAATTGTGCTTTTCAGGAGCTGCTCTCTCATTTTTCTAAAGTTCCTTGAGAATCTCAAATTCTATGCAGTGAGATTGTCAAATCGTAGGGTTTGCTTTCAGAGCATATAATTCCATGAATCAGAAGAAGCAAAAATTATATTTTTAATTTGTCCTCATGTGTATCTACTTTGTGGTATAAACTTCTCATATGACTCACGAAAGCGAGTGCACATTTACAGACAGCCTACGTGATTATGAGGTTTTTGTTTGTTTGTTTTTAGTGTGTTTCTTTTGTTTTCCCCACTAGTAGTAATATATTTTTACCATCTCTTGTTACTGCCGTAATCCCAATTTTTAAAGTGAAATGTATAGATATACAAATAGCATATATGCCCTAAGGTATTACTTTTGCCTCTTGTTTGTAAGGGAAAAAATGACATTTTTAATATTTTTGTCTTTGGACACTTTTTATCTCATGCAAGTTGTTCAGGTTTTTGTGACTATATAACTTCTATCCTAGTATTTTGTGATTATATTTGTGTTTGCTTTGCCTTTAAAACTTAGAAATTTTCTGCCCAAACATTCCTTTACAGTTTTCATTGCTGTATTCTCACCTTCTGCTGACTTTATCTTGTCTTATTTTTAATATTTTTGTCTTTGGACACTTTTTATCTCATGCAAGTTCAGGTTTTTGTGACTGTATAACTTCTATCCTAGTATTTTGTGATTATATTTGTGTTTGCTTTGCCTTTAAAACTTAGAAATTTTCTGCCCAATCAAACATTCCTTTACAGTTTTCATTGCTGTATTCTAACCTTCTGCTGACTTCATCTTGTCTTATTTTCACATACTTATTATTTTTTTCTAGAGGCAACTTCATTTATTTATGACATAAGATATGTAAGTAAAAAATAATAAAAGAAAATATGACTTAAGAAACAGTACTAGAGTAGACACCATGTATTTAAAAAAGTTTATACTGTAGCTTTGTCTTTCTCTTTACCTTCTTCCTGATATTAGCTAACACCTGTGAAAAATCTTAGTTGTCTTCTGTAATTAAAAAATTGAACTGGTTTGTTTTGAATAATATCTTCATATCTGAGTCCAAATACTTCCATTCTTAACTGTAAGGTTTTTTCAAACCACTAAATTTACCCTGTGTTCTAATTTTCTAGAAGAAAACATTGTAATTCATAATCCCTCTTTGATTTCACAATCTTAATGTTTGCAACATTAAGAAGAGATTCTGTCAACTCTCAGAAGGAGATTAAGTTAAAACTGACAAAATGTGATTGAAATTTATGGACAGCATTGTCTATGTTAGAAGTTAAAAAAAAAAGCAAAAAAATAGTATTACAGGAGTGCCTGGGTACCTTAGTCATTTGTGTCTGACTCTTGGTTTGGGCTTAGGTCATCACCTCATGGTTCATGACTTTGAGCCCCACATAGGGCTCAGCGCTATGCAGAGCCTGCTTGGGGTTCTGTCTCCCTCTCTCTCTGTCCCTTCCCCACTCACTCTCTATCTCTTTCAAAAGTAAATTAATAAGTGTTTTAAAAAAAGAGTATGTAGTATTATAGATATAAATGCTTTAAAGAGGATAAAATAATCAACAATTTTAAACATTGCCAAAATATACTATATATTTTCTTTCTTTATATATATATACACACACACACACACATAAATGTTAAGTACATATATAATGTAATATAAAGTGTAAAATGTATAACATATATGTACACACACGCACACATGTATAGTGCAATATATATGTTCAAGTAGATATCTTGAAGTACTATCCAGCTAAATCCTTTTGCCATGTATAATAGTAATCAAAATTAAATGCAAACAATTTACATGGAGTAGATGATATTATATACTTTATATACTAATACCAAACATATGTGAAAAAGCGAAACATATGTCCTGGAAATAATATTTTTAATCTGGCTTTTTTTCTTTCCAACCTAAGGGGAAAAAAACCTTGTACCCCTTTTCTTTAAAAATGAAAGGGAAGTTCATGCTAATAATAATGTATTTTAAAATGTGTTATACTTGTAGGGTAAATCTGACTAGGAACTCCTATAGTACCATTGCTTTCCTTTCCTCAATTTTAAATGAAAAAGTATTTTTTTACTATGGGAAATCATATAGCTATGTCCTGGGTCCGGAGGTTATAGGGAACCCATTGCACAGCAGAGCACTGCTTTCTGGGCTTGCTGAAAACAGCAGGCTGTGCTTCACTTAACTAGTATATGTATATCTAGGGGTTAGGTCCTGCCTGTGCTCATAAATTCCTTAGACTGTGTATCGCATGCAATATTTTATCCTATGTTAACTTGTTTTTCTGCATGTTTTCAGTACGTTCTTATTGGCATGTAGCCCACTGACCTATTGTACATTGTTTCACTGCATGTGTGCTCAGTACATATGGGACCTGGAGAGCAGCTCAGGGAGACTTCCCTTAGCCTTCTTCTCACCTCTCTTCACTTGCATGGAGTCATGAGTAATCCTTTCTGCTGTCCTCGACTTTGCTGGACAAAGTGGAAAATCAAACCACAGTTTACATTTAAAAACTAACTTCTATTTAAAATATATTAATTTTATCAAAATAATGACTTCATTAAATGTAAACAAATAAAGAAGTCTGAGACTGAAACTTGAACCTTTGCCAAAGGTTCTCATGTGTTTTCTTTCATTGTTTTGAATTTGTAAATACCCTAGAACCCTCAGAGCTTTCAGCGTTATTTAAAACACTTCAGGGTTAAAGCTATTTACTCCTTACAGTCTGGAAAATAAACTTAGGGGACTTAGGTAGGTCTTTCTGAATATTTCAGCAAGGGCATGATATTTTGCCTGACAATTTATTGAAGAGTGCTAAAACATGGCTTTCAAATTAATTAGGAGACAATTTCTTAAGTATCTAGATTGTTTTTATTTGATCCAAAGAAATAATTCAAATTTGTTTGAGTATTTCCCAATGTAGAATATATAGAACATAAGGAGATTTAAGTTAGTAGTTCTAACAACTACTAACAATTTGAAGAATTAACCATTTAGCAAATTGAAAACATTTTTGACTTCTGACAGAAAACAAACTTATGGAGCATATAATGATGACCATTTTTCCTATGTCAGAAAGTTCTGATTTTGTATCTATTCATAAAATAACATTTTTTCCTGTGAAGAGAGGGAACCGTTTAACTGATTAAAAGTCGATATAATTCTTCTTTTCCTTACTTTCTGATGTCTCTCAATAACATGGAAAAACTTTAAAAACTTAATCTATCTTGAGTTTTCGTTTGAGTGTATGATATTATTTAAAAAAAATATTTGCCTTTCCTTTTACACTCAAATGTTTTCTCCACTAAATTATCTAAGGAGGGACTTTTATCTTTTGGAAACAAATGAATCAACATGCCTTCAGATCTTAAAGCTATTCCTTCTGGGAATAAAACTAAAAAGTTGTAATTTTAGAATATTTTAGTACTTAAAATCAGGATGTTTTCACCTGATTACTTGTCTGGCTTTCTTAGATAATTATATGATTGTTACAAAAATAATGTCTAAATTGCTAATGGAAGTAAACATTTGTTGCTATAAATATAATGATTAGGCAACTAATCAGGTTGCAAATAGACTATGTTTGTCATTATTTGCTTTATTCATATTTTGATCGGAACAAATTAGATAATCTAGAAGAAGCCTTAAAATTGCTTTTACTCCCTCAAGTCTAGAACAGATTTAGCCTTTTGTTTCTTCTGTGTACCATTCTCTACTGTCTCACACAAACACACCAAAGAAGAAACAATATAAGCAGAGAGAAAAAGTCCACAGTCACATAAATAACCACCAGATACAGCCCAATCCATAAGACAAACCCTCCAAAACCATGTGTTCTTGTGGTTACAGGTATTTTGTACTCTTCATTAATTTATTCAACATATTTATTCCAAAAATATCAATTGTGCACCTAATATATGCCAGGCACTGTTCTAGACCATTGGGATTTCACAATGAAGAGAACATATGAAGATACTTGCCATTTAGAACTTGGGAGTTATGTTCTGTGTATACCAATATTGTATCTTTAAGGAACTTGGATTTACCTACTTTGTTATGTGCTTTTAAATTCTTTTTTTCTCAAGTTTATTTATTTATATTGGGGTGGGGGGCACAGAGAGAGAAGGAGAGAGAGAATCCTAAGCAGGCTCTGTGCTGTCAGCACAGAGCCCAATGTGTGACTCGAACTCATGAACCATGAGATCATGACCTGAGCCGAAACCAGGAATTGGAAGCTTAACCAAATGAGCCACCTAGGCGCTCCTTTAAACTCTTTTTTATTAAAATTCTCTACAGCATATAGTTAAAAATTCATCTCCTTGGTATAAGTAAGTTCTTACTCAATCTTTTATTCCCGTGAGGCCCTTATTTCTACTACCATATATTTGTCTCTAAATTTACCACCTAAAATCTCTCACTTTTCATTTAGTTATGAACTTTAAATTTTATTATCTGTTCTGTATTTATTATAATGGAAGTTTTTATACATATAAAACCCATAACACACTGTTGTATATGCATTTATATAAATATAAACAGATATGAATCATTCTGAAAAATTCCTATTTACCACCCAACTGAAGACAATGGGTAACTTACAAGTTTAGAAAGCCCACAGTGCGCTCCTCCTCAAATCAACCCTCTTCCTTTGCTCACTCATTTTTTTACTCATGTTCCCAACAGACGTTCTAAATGTTCTGTTTCATTTCACTTGCATTACTTAAATGCATATCACATGTATATTTAAAAACTTACTGTTTAGTTTTTCATGTGTGATCTTTCCAGTTTTGAATAGATAGTTTCTGCTACCAGTTTGTAGTGGCCCCTCTGAAATAGCAAGTTTCAATAAATGTGTGTATATATGTCAGTTTTCTGCTTGGTGACACTACTTTTGCCTATTCCTCCACCAATATGAACATTTTTAAGTCTTGTAACTTGGTATGGCATTTCTGTTCACCTTTTTTTTTTACTTGTTGGCATTATATCAAATCTTTCGATTCAATTCATGAGCATGGTATACTTTTACTCTCTTGGTATCTTTTTTAATGTCCTATAAGAAAACCTTTTTCTTTTTATGAAATGTATCTTATATCGTATTTAAATTTATTCCTATCTACCTTTTGCTGTATCATAAATTCTGTATTTAATTACTTTTTCTTTTTTTTTTAATTTTTTTAACGTTTATTTATTTTTGAGACAGAGAGAGACAGAGCATGAATGGGGGAGGGTCAGAGAGAGAGGGAGACACAGAATCCGAAACAGGCTCCAGGCTCTGAGCGGTCAGCACAGAGCCTGACGCAGGGCTCGAACTCATGGACCGCGAGATCATGACCTGAGCTGAAGTCAGAGGCTTAACCGACTGAGCCACCCAGGCACCCCTTTAATTACTTTTTCTAATGGATTGTTTTTTATATACAGAAGTGAAGCTTTCTTTTGTATAGTAAAATTACATCCAGAAATTAATCCAATACTTTGGCTGTAGATTATTAAGTGTATTCTATGTAGATAGAAGTTGTGTTTTTCATTTAACATTTTATTTATTGCTATTATTTAAAGATTTTATCCTGCTAGAATTTTCTGTAAAATATTCTGTAAAATATGTTTCCCCATTGGTAACTAAATATGGTTTCTGCTACTGATTGGTTGAGTGTGATAAAGATTATAAAGTGATCATTAGATTTAAAAAATAAATGTTTACTTATTTTGAGAGAGAGAGAGTTGGGGGGAAGGACAGAGAGAAAGAGAGAGAGCATCCCAAGCAGGCTCCATACTGTCAGCGTGGACCCTGATGTGGGGCTAGAACTCAGGAAATGTGAGATCATGACCTGAGCTGAAATCAAGAGTCAGATGCTTAACTGACTAAGCCACCCAGGTGCTCCGTCAGTTGTTTGTTTGTTTTTTTAAGCTTTTAAATATTTGAAGTAATCCAGGAAAGTACTCTGTCATCTTCAGTTTATATCAGATACTGTAGACATGTTCAATTTGTAAACCAATATGGTCCCGTAAAATCTGGCAACTATTTGATTTCTACAATACACAAAAGAGCTCTTTTCCTGAGGCTTCCAAGATCACAGCATTAAGCATAAGATGCCCTCCTGCATCCTGTAGCCATCCTTCCTTAAGGATGCTATATGCAAATATATACTTGGTCTGTAATCTGTAGAGAATTTCCTTCCTCCTTTTGTAACCCAGCCCAAGGATTATTTCCTTCTTATTTTGGTAACATTTCTAACTCCTACTGGAATGAGCCATTTGTCTCATAAATGCTAAACACATTTCCCCATCCTCCATCTGCTAGGATAATTTGACAACTCCACCTCAATTAATCTAGATTTTCACAAAGAAAGTAAGAGCATTATCTTATGCATACTTGGCAACTGCTGCTTTTTACTGTGTGACATAAAAGCTACCAAAGCAAGGAGAAATGTAGGATATTAGACAACTCGGGAGGTGGATAGGAGAAAATAAATACAGCAGTGATAACAGAAAACAGATTTATATTTTAATATTTTTGTGATCTAAGAAAGCACTGTTTTTTTGAAATAAAGAAAATCGGTCTTTGGCTAGTTCTATACTCTATAATGTCAAATAATTATCTAAGATGTTTATTAATCTGTATTATATAGAGAAGTGCCCTTATAGCTGCTGTAGTTTGTTGTGGGTAAAACATTTTTCATGCGGTTGTTTCAAGAGACTCTCAATGTTTTGCATTTCACATATTAGAAACAAACAGTGGTCCTTTTAGATCGTTGAAGCAGGAAGAATGGTGTCAGCCTTGGATTATGGAGGATTTCATATTAATCTGCCTTGAGTTAGGGTGATTCAGTTAAAGGTCTTTGGTTGTAAACAGGAGAAACCAACTTCATCTTAATTCAGAAAAATAATTTTCTTAACTTCTTGTAATCCAGTGCTGACACAAGTAAGCATCCTGTTTCACACTTTCCACATTTCTCATGATATTCGGATTATTTGACAATAGTGGGTAGAATTCTCCTCGGTTATCTCAAAGATCCAGGTGCCACAGTTGATAGATTAATTGTTTTACAACTGCATATTATGGGGTAGTTACTGTCTCATCTCAGTGTTTAAATAGCAGTCTCACTGCTGTTTCCCCATCTTAGTGTGGGTAAATATTTCCAATTACTCCACATTTCCTAGAGGATCTTTTGCTTGTCCCAACTCCTGGAACCCATTTAGTGATCATTTGGTATTTTTTGACTGCAAGCAAAACATAATTTGTCTGACCAAACTTGGGGAAAAGGAACCTAGGTATTTCAAAAGCTAAAAACAGGGACTGAACAAAGTGGCTCATAAAAGATAGATATTATAGGGGCGCCTGGGTGGCACAGTTGGTTAAGTGTCCGACTTCAGTTCAGGTCATGATCTCGTGGTTTGTGAGTTCAAGCCCTGTGTAGGGCTCTGTGCTGACAACTGAGAGCCTGGAGAAGACTGCTTCAGATTCTGTGTCTCCCCCTCTCTCTGTCCCTCCCATGCTCATGCTCTGTCTCTCTGTGTCTCTCAATAATAAATAAATGTTAGAAAAAATTTAAAAAAAAGATAGAAATTATAGTAGCTCTACTGAACTAGGTCAAAGGTCACCAAACCTTTTTTTTACAGAGCCAGATAGTAAATATTTTAGGTTTGTGGGCCATTTGGTTACTGTTGCAACTACTCACCTCTGCCATTGTAGTGTGAAATCAGCCATACACAATATGTAAACAAATTAACCTGGCTATGTTCCAATGAAAAGTATCTATAAAAAAAAAATAGGAGACTAATTCTTATGCCACAGTTTGCTGACATCTGGTCTACATAGGAGCAGACAATTAATGAATTGTTTTGATCTTCTTTGTGCCTTCTGTCCAAGATTCTAAAGTGCAGGGGAGAGACTGTTAATGTGCTCAGTTACTTGCCACTTTTCTGGAGCTAAAAAGATACTGTGATTAACTGTCCCATCAGTAGTGCATAGATTGCAGAAAGGTGGTAGGAAGACTGGGGTGATGTTTCCTATAGAAGAGAGAAGGAATGCTGGTAAGATTGCATTGAATTACATATTTCTACTATAGAGATTCTTGTGGAGGAGATGGGGCACCTGGGTGGCTCAGTCGGTTGGTTAGGAGATTCTTGTGGAGGGGAGCTAGTTTAAGAACTTCCTGAAATGATTAATATAGATGCACACTGTGTACCATTCTTAATGAAATATGTGACAGAATCCTGAACCTTACATTGATAGATGTTCAAAATTTCGATTTTCAAGCATTTGTGAATGAATATGTTGGTCTGTTACATGTTGCCATTTAGTGTGTGCCTGGGAATGAAATGGATGAGAGCCTGGAGTTATTTAGACAATGAAGAAATCTTACCAATGGCCCAAAGTCTAAATTTTAGTAATTTTATTGCTCTTTTATCCATAATCAACACAGTAAGTTTTATTATCAATCCCCCAAAAAAGGCCACAAATATTTTAGCTGTACTTAATTGCATTTTAAGTAGGAAGTTTTGTGTGCCAGAGATATTTGTATATTCAGTAGAGATTTTCAAGTCTTATTAAACTGCTATCCTTGTAGACATGTATACATTGCTTTTAGGCAAGCAAGGGTGAAAACTTTCAAAATGTAATGATTTTTACAGACAAAGGGTCTGTGATATCACATCACTCTTTTGAATTCAGTCGGGATTTTGGATTATCTAAAAAAGCTGTTTCCTATTTAAAGGGTTTTTAATTACAAGGTCTGAACTGGATTGAAAATAGATGCATGGAACATTAAGGGACATAATTATCTATAGCTGACAATTGGTCCAGATGTCAGATGTGCCACACCAATAGCTTTACATACAAAAATGTTTTTAGTTTAAGAGATTGATTTAACTATTTAAAGTAATTCAGACACAAACAGTATTTTCAGATGGCATATAGATGGGCACCACTTGAATTTTGAATAATTTGAAATGTGTGTTTATAGAAGAACACATATGATGCCAGATATATCTATATTAATTATCACTGGCCAAAAAACTATTACATATTGTGTATCTGTGTAAAACTAATATGGTGTATACCTACAACTAATAGGATATTTTATGTCAATGATACTTTAATAAAAGCAAACTAAAAAACCCTAATACCTACATACTTTGTTCTCCCTACTTGATATCTACATGAAGAGATCTAGAATTATCATTTCATGAGTTGAAAAATGGTGAAAAAAAGATAATGTTACCAACTTTAGGAATCCTACAACTATTAATTATTTATAATATTATTATAACCTCAAGTTGTCATTCATTAAGATTTACAAAAAAGTAAAAAATTTGAACTAGAAGTGTCTTTACCCTCATATATCTTGCTTAGTGTCTTTAAGATCTTGTTAAATGTGTGTGTGTGTGTATGTATGTGTGTGTGTGTGTGTGTGTGTGTGTGTGTGTTCATGTGTATGTCTATTCTGTGTGGTTGGTGGAGAGAAGCAGTTAGTAATTCCTACGATCACTTTCTGGTTTTTAGGGATCTAAATGTCCAATATTAGTTCCAGAAAGTATAGAGGAAATGCCATTACATCATTCAGTCATTGCTCCAATTATTAATTCATTTATTTATTCATTAATTACAATAACATTACGAACCTATGCAAAAATATGAATAATTATATCAACTCTCAAGGAACTTTTAGTCTCATGGGAGACTGAAATTAAACTCTTTATTTCTCGAAGCTATGATTAATAAAAAAGAATTTCATCTATTTATTCTGTATTTTTTAACAAGTTATGCATTGGCCATCTTTATTTTTATTTATTTTTTAAGTATAATTTATCGTCAGATTGTTTTCCATACAACACCCAGTGTTCATCCCAACAAGTGCCCTCTTCAGTGCCCATCACCCACTTTCCTCTCTCCCCCACCCCCCATCAACCCTCAGTTTGTTCTCTGTATTTAAGAGTCTCTTTTATGGTTTGCCTGCCTCCCTCTCTGTTTGTAACTTTTTTCCCCTCCCCCTCCCCCATAGTCTTCTGTTAAGTTTCTCAAGGTCCACATATGAGTGAAAACATATGGTATCTGTCTTTTTTTTTTCAGTTTAAAACTTTTATTTTTTTTTCAGAAGAAGGTATCTGTTTGTCTTTGACTGATTTCACTTAGCAAACAACCTCCAATTCCATCCATGTTGCTGCAAATGGCCAGATTTCATTCTTTCTCATTGCCAAGTAGTATTCCACTGTATATATAAACCACATCTTCTTTATCCATTCATCAGTTGATGGACATTTAGGCTCATTCCATAATTTGACTATTGTTGAAAGTGCTGCATTGGTCATCTCTGAGCAATTGACTACATGGCTGAACAAATGACATTTCATCAGAAATTGCTATCAATTCCATATATATTTTATTTGTTCTTGACAATTCTTACCATTCTGGTTATTTATTAATTTGTGAAAAAATCCCAAAATTTCATGACATAAAACAACTATTTTGTATGGTCATAAATATTATAGAGCAATCAGAAATTTAGACAGGGCAAAGGGGGAGCCATTTATCTCTGTTCAGTGATTTCTGGGGACTCAGCTCACTGCTTGAAGACTTGAGTTGACTCCACACACAGGGTCTGAGCTCATCTGAGGTTTTCACTTATGTTATGATGGTCGATACTTGCTGGTGGTTGATAAGCTGGTGGACTTCAACTGTAATACTTGAAGTGCATGTGGCCTCTCAGTGAGTTGGGGCTTTTTAACAATATAGTAAATGGATTCCCATAGTAGGTGTCCTAAGGGACAGAACTTGACAGAAATTATATTTCCTATTCTAACCTAGTCTTATAAATTATGCCATGTTATTTGTGTTATATTCTATTTGTTCAAGGCAGTTACAAAGAACCCCCCCCCCCCCCTGGTTTCAAGAAAATTGGAAATGCCTCTACCTTTTGCTAGGGCAAAGGCAGATTTTTGGAAGGGCATGTGAGATTAGAAATATTGTGTCCTTTGTTGGAAAACACAATTTGCCAAAGTCCACCATCCAGCTACAGTAACTCCTATTTGAATTGATGTTGGTACCAGAGCAGAATCTAAATACAAGACTGTGGTTTTGGAACTAGGTTGCAAGTAAGAAGAAGCTGGAAGGACCTTGAGAAGAGTGTTAGTGAAATCCTAGAGGCTTTAAAGAGACTGTTGGAAAAAGCCTAATTGCCCTCAGCCTAATTGCTGAATACTTAAATAAAAGACAGATAAATATTATTGGTCGTTGGAGAGCCAGGGGTCCCTTGTTAATGAAGTGGAAGAAATTTGGCAACATTGTTGCCTAAAGTAACATTAGAGAAAACGCCCTAGTTAACTGACGAACTAGCTAAGGATATTTCTAGAAGAGATTTAAAGGTATGACCTGGCTTTTTCTTGCTGTCTATAGTAAAATGTGAGAAAATAGGAATTAGCTAAAGGAAGAACAGTACAGTATAAGGTACCATGGTTTTCTCATTCGAAAATAAAACTGTTTCTTAGAATGAGACTCCCAGGTAGCAAGTGCTTCTAAGATTAAGAAATGGCTTCAAGACAAATGTTAAATATTAGCTTTGTTTTGTTTTGCATTATTTTTTAAGGCTTTCTAGTATATTCATTACTACATAAAATAATTATGTATATATAATTTATGATATACATTCATTTACTGTGTTTATATTTAAAATGGCATATTCTTTTTAAGTGGAAGATTCATCTATTCCACCTTGAAAATGAACACTTTTTCAAAGTAAGTTTTATATAAAATGGGCATTTAACTAATTACCTAAGTTTCTATCAAAAATAAACTTTGAAAGTTTTTATTTAATATTAATTTAGATAGTTACAATAAAGTTAGGTATGTTAAATACTACTACTACAAACAGATATTTATAGCAGTGTTAATTTCTGAATAAAGAAACAATGTATTGTCATTTTAGAAAATGTAGAAAATCTAAGGAATAAAAAAATATCCTATCATTCAGAAATAACCATCATTAGTTTGCATTGGCATAAATAATTTCTTCTATTCATTTAAAATACATAACTTATTTCCTGATAAAATCAGTAGTATAATTATTTTACACCCAGTAATTATATCCTTATATGAATTTATTTATCTGAAATTGCCAAGCTTGGAGTCAAAAGATACTTAATAAGCAGCACAGAGATATATAAATACATTCATCATAACATCTAAATACATAATACAAAAATGCCCTTTACTAATACTGTATCTGTCCTGTGTATCACCATCTTTATCATTAAACATAAAAATGTACGAACTTGCTCTTTAGTTGTTGTAGCATAATTGACTTTCTGTAAGCATTTGATATTCATCCATGAAGTATTTAGGAATAGAGGGTGAGGGGGGAGTTGGTTTTTGAATCAAAGCTGCACTTTTAATTTAGAAGAAATAGTTATACATATGCTTGCAAATTTCTTATTTAAAATGTTAATTCATGTGGACAAAATATTGTCAAGATAAGCAGGAACATGAAATCAGTGTTTAAAAACAAAAATAAAAACAAGAGTTTTTCCCTGCAAAAGATAATGAGTAATAGGCTTTTAAAATTTTAGACAAATACTAATGGTAATGTATCATATATAATATAGTATATATCTCTCTCACTTCCAGCAGGCTTAAAATGGAACACTGCAAAATGTTTATTCAGAAGTAAATATGTAAGTATTGCTATTTCATTTTATCCCTACAGAAAGAACATTCATGTTTGAAAGGCGTGGGCTTGATATCTACATTATTGCTTTTTACAATGTTCTTGTGCAAGTTACTTGTTCACTAAACACATTCCTCCATGTGTTCAAAAAGTACCATTATTACCTACCTTATCACGTTGTTGTGTATCCTGAATGAGATAATAACCATGCGTTTCATATGCAGTGATTTCCCTTTATTCTTCCAGTATAATCTGAGATTGGTCCTCCTCTCCTTTAGCTGGCAGACACTTTATATGCAGTGTGTTGTTACCTCTTCTGATCATTATGAGGCGGTCAGGTACTGAAATATTAGGATACTAGGAAGAGAATAACCGCTTATCTGTGATATAAATTTCTCTTGTTTAAAGAGAAACCAGTTAAAAAATAATAACTCAATCTCAAACCTAGTGGCTGAGGAGGCAACGTGTCCAGGGCAGGACTTTGGAAAGCTCATAGGTGTTGCAAATCACTGTTGCACTCAGATCACAGACCTCACGCATTCAGCCCCCAAAGTTTGCATTCTGAGGCTGTGATCCTGATTTTAAAATTACCAGCTGCCAAAGATTACTAATTGCTACTTTTTAAGCAAAAATCCAACTGTGACATAATGTGACTTATTTGTTTGTTTTTTGTTATTCTGACATATTGACAGGCATTTTTTGGTGGGATCAATCCATATACTTGTGTTTAGCCAAGAGAGAGTCAAAGGGAGAGGGAGGGGGGAGAAGGAGATGGAAAGGGAGAGAAGATAGATGGATATTTTAGATATATAATTGATCCAAGGAATGGTTAAAATAGAGCAGGGAAAAGAGGTTAAAAAAATGCCTTGACACTAAGATCAGAGATCATACATTTTCTTGTTTAACCTCCAGGTGCATTCTCATTTAATTCCTTTATTTACTTAACTAATATTTATTTACTATTACTAACTTCCAGGCTGTGTCCTAGGCGCTAGAGATAAAATAAAAAAAAGGCTGACAAGGTCTCCACCCTTGAAATTATGTTCTAATATGGAAAATAATAAGGACAATAATTTAGAAATTTAAAAATATGAATAATAAAGTGATACATTAGATGTGCATAAAATGTGTATAAGATGGTATGATAGAAAGTGAGGAAGTGGTCGTTTCGTATGTTTGTGCTAGAAAGTCATTACTGAGAAGATTGTATTAAAGCTACATTCAGAATTCCAAGAAGATAGATTTGAAGATTAAGAGCAAAGCCTTCCAGGCAGCAAGCTAATTATTGAGAAAGCTTTAAAATGATGACCCACTTGACATGCTCATGAAAAAGAAGAGATGATACAGCTGGAGGACAGTAGTCAGAGTTGAGATCAAAGAAGCTAGACCGTAAACTACAGAAAAGATTTTAGATTTTATTGAAAGTGGAAAGGAAAGTGATTGGAGAGTTTTGAGCAAGAAAGTGACCTAATTTGATCTTTTACTTTCCCCCCACTGGCTTTATTGCATTGTAGGTGACTTATAGCATTGTTGTAGGTTGAGGGTGTACAATGTGATGACTTGATATATGTATATATTTAGAAATAATTATCACAGTAAGATAGTTAATACATTTGTCATTTCACATGGCTCCTTTTTCTTCTTTTTGTTGTTTCTTTTTTCTTTTTTTTTCTGTTTTCTTTTCTCTTTCTTTCTTTCTTTCTTTTTTGGTGGTGAGAACATTTAAGATCTACTCTCTAGTAGAGCCAAAGCATAAGAGACTCTTAAAAACTGAGAACAAACTGATGGTTGATGGGGGGTGGGAGGGAGGGGAGGATGGGTGATGGGTATTGCAGAGGGCACCTTTTGGGATGAGCACTGGGTGTTGTATGGAAACCAATTTGACAATAAATTTCATATATTGAAAAAAAAAGATCTACTCTCTAGTAGTACTTAACTATACAGTATAGTATTGTTAACTATAGTCACCATGATCTGTCTTTAAAAGAGCATCTAGGTTACTCCAAGGAAAATTGGTTACAAGGGAGCAATACTAAAGAGATGGAGAATAATGACCTGGCTAGGATGGGAGAAGAAGAGATGGAGAGATGAGGTAGGCATTGAGATTTGTTCCGAGGTAAAGCTATCATGATTTGCTGGTGGAATGGAGGAAGAGGGGACAGAAGAGTAATTTATTTGATTATAATGCTGCTTGCTTCCCCAGAGCTATGGAAGGATATGATGGAGGGAAGAGTAGCTCAGTGTAGGTGGAAGGTTGTTGGTGGGTATCACAGGTTTTGTTTTAGCCTCATTAAGTTTGCATATTACATATCCCAGTGGGCATAAAAGAAAGCAGATACGAATACATGAATCCAGAGTTCTTGGGACAGGTAGTAATTGAATTCATAGATTTGGGAGTTATTGGCACAAATATGGTGTTTAGAGCCACAGAACTTGAGGAGGTGACCCACAAAAAGGGACAGACACAGAAGTAAATCTTCGTATTTAAGAAAACAGATGAGTGGAAATCAGGGAAGGATACTAAGAACAAGTATGCAGAAAGCAAAATTGAGGAAAGGGAAGGGGAAACAGTGATGCTAAGAGTGCAGGTCAGGATAGAATAAGCAAAGGAAGCAATGTCAATAACCACTGGGAAGTCATTTGTGAAACTGTGATCTCAGTGCAATGGTGAGAGAAGCCCAGGGAGAGTGCTTAGAATAGAAATTATGAGATGAGGAGTGGAGGCAGAATTTATAAAAACTTTGAAAGTTTATCTGAAAGCAGAAGAGAGAGATGGGGTAGTGTCTAGAGGCATGCAGGATAATGGGGAAATTTCTTATTTTTGCTTTTTTATTTTTCTTTTTTAATAGGGACATAAGAATGTTTGCATACGGATGAGGTTACCCAGTGGAGAGGGAAAATTTGATAATGGAAAATGAAACTAATCATAGGAGCAAATTTCCTAATGTGAGCTTTTTCCATGGGAGTAGGGAAATTTCCATTTACAGTACTAGGAGGTCATCAATATTATCAATGCATGCAATTTTAAGTAGAGTGATACTTTACTAGATAAACACATGGAACAGTACAATGTTTATACTTTTAGGAAACCTATAATCACTGGTGTGATTTGGCCCACTGTGTTTATTGGCCCACTGATACTTTATAGCCATAAAATACTGTACATGAGTTTATCATAAAAACAATTTCTTTAATACTGATAAATAATTCAGATCCATACAGTGATTTCTTTGGAAGATATAATAGATACTAGAAATACAATGCATTGTTAGTTAATTTAAATTAAAATAATTCCATTTCCAAAAATGGCACACAAATTTATTTTCCATATTCATAAGAAGGCTTTTCATATTAATTAAAATTTAAAACTGGCATCAGATTACTATGGGCTTTTTCCTAATAATGACTATTTTTTACTAATTGAAATAGGATTGTTTGTGTAAGTGAGTATGTGGTTTGTTAATGACTGATTGCTCTGGGAGTACAGATGTTTTTAAATGGTTTGTTTTCAGCTAAAGATCTACATGATGCTGAAATATTATCAATAGAATTTTGGAATGTGTAAGCATTTTAAAACTAGTTAAATGCAGTAATTATGAAGAGACTTCTTTAAATATGTTTAATGTACCAGAGTGATAGATTTTAAAAATATGATTGCCATTTATATATTACTTCTCTTGGTAGTAAATTATTCATTAAACAAAGTAATTTATACTTGTTTTTACTATTTAAACAATGCAGATTTTATATAGAAAAGTTTAATAATCTCTTAATATTTCCCCTTCATACCTTTTTTCCTTGAATTACTAAACAATATCAGGTAGTTGTGCATTTTTGAACAATTATTTTTGTGTTCATTAAAATATATTCAGATTAATATATTTACATGTAGAATTTCTCATTGCCTTTTTTTAAACTTTTTTTTAATGTTTATTTATTTTTTGAGAGCCATAGAGAGACAGAGCATGAGCAGGAGAGGGCAGAGAGAGAGGGAGACACAGAATCTGAAGCAGGCTCCAGGCTCTGAGCTGTCAGCATAGAGCCCGATGTGGGGCTCACATGCACAAACTCTGAGATCATGATGTTAGCCAAAGTCAGATGCTTAACTGATTGAGCCACCCAGGCGCCCCGGGATTCAGGTTTCTTAAGGCAGATTTCTTTTGTTGTTTGTTTATGTCTCCAACACAATATACTGTGTGCCACACAGCTGTTGATAAATACTGACTGAATGATTCTAGTCTTTTAAAGAATGTTAAACATTAGAAGAATAAGTAATTCCACTCTGAAAATAAAAGGAAATTTCACAGAGAAGGACATTTATCTGGGTCTTGAAATCTTGAGGTGATTAATAAGCATTTGGCAAAGGGTGAGATTTTCTTTATAATTATTATCTTTCTTCAGTGATAGGTATTTTATTTCTTAGCTGGAGTTTAAATTCCTTATAGATGAATCTTCTCTATTGATTAAGCTTCCCAGAGCTTTAATGTCCTAAATCAAGTCTTCCTAAGTAACATATTCCTACTACTTTTAAAGTGCAAAATTCAGTGGAACTGTGAATATAGAATTAACATAAGTTGATTCTTGTTAAGAACTATTTGTGGGAATCTGCAGTTGGTTCATTTATCAGAATAATGTTATTATGCGCAGCTATAGTCATTTCATGAAAAAAAATTCCTTTTAAGCTCTCAATTTCCTGAGTCCATTTTGGTTTTTAAGGGCTAAGTTCATTTTTTCCTCAAATGGTTCAAGGCCATTATATTTTTCCTTCACAATGTCTCTAAATGGCTGCTCTTTTTCCCTTTAGACTTTTCTCCCTATTGACCAGAACCCCCTCATTCTTTTTCTCTGAATTAAACATGAAAAGTCATTTTCAAAACTATGTGCTAAATTTATACTTTATACATTGTGCCACTTTTTTTTGGCCGAGATCACCCCTATATGAACCTTATTTTTAATAAAAAAACTTGCTTAAATAGCTGTTTTTTCTTATATCCTATTACTTCCTGATTCAGTGTAAATCTAATCGTATTTTACGGAAAGACAAGTCATAACTTTTGGGTATTAAAAAGGCCATCATGATCAATTTAGAATGGATTTATCAAGTCATGGCTCTATAATTCTATAGCCTTTTAATATACTTGGACAACTTATCAGAATCAAATATGAAGTCCTTTTAAATTGTACTTATACCATCACCACTTAAATCTCTGCTCCAACCACATACATATCAATTCAAATACATACTCTTCTGTATCAGAGACCAGAAATATTGGTGAGAGTTTTTGTACCTTTCATCAAACTTGGGAATAAAAATACTGAGAACCGTGGTATAGGATGTGCTTCTAAGAGCAGGAGGTTTCTCCTCTAGTTTGTACATAGTTGTTGTTGAAACTACATGAGCAGTATGTGTGCCTGGGGGACACATGTGTTCTGGCACTTGCATAACAATCATGGGATTTCCTTTGTCTCTTGAAAGTTAAATTTACCATAAAGCATAACAAAAGGGAAAAAAAAACCATATTATTCCAGAATTATCTTTTTATATGTTTATCTAAATATGTTTAAATATATAATCTAAAGAGACATGAACATAAAAGTAAAGTACATAATAGCTATGATGATCATTTTTATGTGTAATTTATCAAAAACTATTCTTGGTCATTGCATATATTTCCTAACTTAGAAGTTATATAAACTATATCAGGTAGGCATTATTAATTATTATTATTATTATTATTATTATTATCATCATCATCTTTAACCAATAACTAAAATTCATAAAATAGAGGTAAATTCTTATTTATTTATTTATTTAAAATTTTTTTTTTAACATTTATTTTTGAGAGAGACAAAGCACAAATGGGGGAGGGGCAGAGAGAGAGGGAGACTCAGAATCTGAAGCAGGCTCCAGGCTATGAACTGTCAGCACAGAGCCCGTCGCGGGGCTGGAACCCACAAACCACGAGATCATGACCTGAACCAAAGTCAGACTTTCAACCGAGGGAGCCACCCAGGTGCCCTTCGAGGTAAATTCTTAAAATGAAGTACAACTTGCTTTGGTTTGGATGATTCATTAAAAATAAGTCACATGAAATGATTTACAAAAACAAAGAAAGCTCAGGTTTATGTTACAATAATACTTTATACACTGTCACCCAGCACTTCCCAAAGTGATGTATTCACAAAGCATTTGTGTGAGCATGTGTGTGTGTGTGTGTGTGTGTGTGTGTGTGTGTGCATGTGCGCATTTATGTAGGTTCTAATATATCCCAAATAGCTAGTGATCTTTGGAAGACACTATGAGATCAGTCACTCCTTCAATGAATTACCTTCATCTCGAGTTTCTGTCCATTAATGTTGCTTCTATAATGTTCATCAGCACATTTCTCTGTTAGAGGCTGTAGACGAAAATAACACTTCGATGATTTCCTTGAAACTTGGTATAGTTTTAATTTAGATTATATGTTGCTTTTAGAAAAATCTATACTGTTAGGTGCCCTCAAGCTCTTAATATAATTTTGTCACTTAATTTATTTTTAAGCATTAGAACCTCTTTTATAAGTTGACTAAGTCACATTGTTACACTATTCTGAATTGGTAATGGAGAGAAAAACCAATACTATTTAGAGAGAGAGAGAGAGAGAGAGAGAGAGAATGAAATGCTACAGGGAAGCATTTAAAGATGAAAATCCCTTCTAAAAGTAAACCTAGAGATCACTTGTAAGTTACCTTTGACTGCCAACCTAAATTTCAAGTAGCTTTAGAATGTGGAATAGATTGCCCAATCTAATGAGTAAACGCACCAACTTTAGAATTAATAAGAGCACATCAGTATATATCTTCATCCTAATGTTGCAGCAGAATGTTAAAAAAAAAAAAAAAACATTCACATCAGCTGTTCGTGAGGCATTGTGCTAGTTTCAATGGAAGAAGAAACCTTACAGGGTTAATAAGGCAATTACATTATCAGATTTTTATACTGTTTTCTTTGAATTTCCCAAATAATTTCTATTGTGAACCTGTAACTAATGTCTTTTTGGAATTAGCTGGCTTCCTAGAGGTTTAATTGAGCACCAGCTTGAGACCAGATGAGTTAACTCAGCAATGCATATTCATTAAGCAGCTAATATATGCAACACCTGCATCAAATCTCATGGAGAAAGATAAAAGGCATCCTAACTCCTGAGGGGGCTGAAGTATAAATCTGGAATTAAATATACTCCTTTTAATACCATAATATCTATCAAGGTACTCATGAACCAGCACACAAAAGCATTTAATGAGATATATAAGATAACATATAAAACAGAGCGTTTAGAATTTATTCCTTAAACAACTTCAGGATTTAGAGAATAATTTCTGTAAGATTTCAAATCATAATTTGAGCATGACTCTCAATTTCAGGGAGGCTGCTTTCTACACATTTTATTCACCACATTCCCAAGCTGTCATTCAGTCTGTGCCTGAAAACCAACAATAAGAAGTGATAAAAGTAGTCAGTTCCACATATGGCAACTCTGACTGCCTGAAAGTTCTTTCTCTTCCTTTCTTTCATAGAATTTTTCCAAATTATACGTTTACCTTTTTTTTACTTTTTGTAAAATTGCCTTATTACAATATTCTTAAAATTTTTCTTAATGTTTATTTTTGAGAGAGAGAGAGAGAGACAGACAGACAGAGAGAGAGACAGAATCTGAAGCAGGCCCCAGGCTCTGAGCTGTCAACATAGAGCTCGATGTGGGGCTCAAACTCAACAACTGTGAGACCATGACCTGAGCCAAAGTCAGACACTCAACCCACTGAGCCACCCATGTGCCCCTGAAATATTTATTCTTTTATTTTAGGAAGTCAGGGCCATTATAGTTAAGCTTACACTATATCCTTGATGCCTAGCACAGTGTCAGATACTGATTAGAAATTCAGTAAACGATCTATGAAATGACATTTAATTACTTGTAAAAGCACCAGTTAGTCCTACTTTGATCCTTGGTAACTTTCAAAACAACCCTACCTATCATGGTAGCAACTTGGATGAAATTACAATGAAAGAGACAGATGATTTGTTTTTCTCTGTATGTTTTTGGAATTAGGTTTTTCTTTGACAGAAAACTTAAAATAACAGTAGCATAAAAGAGACAGAAGTCAATTTCTCTCTCATGAAGAAATTTCTCTCTCTAGTCTGGAAGTAGACAATTACGGACTGACTACTGGAGTCCCATAGTTCTGTCTTTGTGTCTCATAGAAGATATCATGGTAGCCTTCTATTCTTAAATTTCACTTATGGACAAATTTATTTATTCAAGCTTCAGCCATCCTGTTTACATTCTAGCCACCAGAAAAGAGAAAAAGAAAAAAATATATGTATAGGTGTGTCTGGCTGGCTCAGTCAGTTAAGTGTCCAACTTCAGCTCAGGTCATGATCTCACAGTCCGTGAGTTCGAGCCCTGCATTGGGCTCTGTACTGACAGCTCAGAGCCTGGAGCCTGTTTCGGATTCTGTGTCTCCCTCTCTCTGACCCTCTCCTATTCACGCTCTGTCTCTCTCTCTCTCTCAAAAATAAATAAACATTAAAAAAAAGAAAAAAATATATATCATTTTCTCCCAGATGTTCCATGCATCTCTTCTTCATACATTTCATTGCCTACAACTTAGGTATATGGACAAAACTAGCTGAGTAATGTTCCACAGTTGTCGTTCGTACTTGAGTAGTATTCTATTCCTCAAACTTTAGGTAGAATCCTGTGGGTGACAAGAATAGAAATTCTATTCCCAGGCATCCCTTGGTGCTAGGTGTGCACACATGATGAGGTTTTGGCCAATGAGATGTACGTGGTGGTGGTTTGTGCAATTCTAGGAATTTTCCTAAACAGAGAGTCACATTCTTCTTTTTCCTTTCCTTGTTCTGCTGGTTGGAATGATGACTTGAAGGTGGGAGCTGATACAGCCTTTTGGTGTATGTGGTTGCTTGACAAAGAGAACTGAGTGACTGACCAGCAAGAAAGAGGCTTGGTTCCATAGAGGGTACCAGTACTAGAACCACCATCTCCAGAATTTCCCATGAGAGAAAAATAAAATCAAATTCTTTATTATCTACAGCACTCTGAGTTGTTCTCTTTCCTTCAACCAAACATGATTCAAACTAGTAACTTGGCATGTTCCTAGATCTCTCATTCCTCCTTGTTAAGCACCCACCATTTTTGAAATGCCTCATTTCCTCTGAAAACTCACGTTCATACAAAAATCTGTAGATAGATGTTAGTATCAGCCTTATTCATATTCACTGAAAACTAGAACTTTGGAAAATGATGTTTTGGCTGGAAATTGTAAGGGTAAGGCAGAAGGAATTGTTCATAAGCACTGGGCTCAAGTTGGGAAATTTATTTCTCATGGTGGTGTAGGTTAATTCAGAAACTCCTTGACATGCATGTGGGAGATGAACAATAAATGAATTGATAGTAGATGGGAGCCAGGGTTTCTCACTGTCAGAGAGAGAAATTACAAATGAGCAAGAAGGGAAGATAAGAATAAATCCTGGTTTTCCATTTTGGTACATGAATCATCCCTAAGGTAGTTGACATAATGATGTGTTTGTATCTGATGTTGTTATCCTTGAGATTTTAACCCATTTTCCACTCCTCCCAAAAAGATGTTTGTTTATTATTGGTCTTGATTAAATGAGTAGTTATCAAAAAGAAAAAAGATGACATTTATGTGCATTTTAACAAATGTTCCTCCAATTTTTGACAGGTTTGGTTTATTGATCATGTCACTACAATGAGCCATGGATATGTATCAGAAGTATCAGTTTAAACATCTTGTAGTTAATTTCTAATTCTTTTTCTACTTTGAAACAAAAGTTCTCCAAAGGAAAACTCTCATTGAGAAATCTAATCACATTTCTTCTTTGATGAAATGGTCTCACCACATCCAAAATCCTTACCCATTATTCAGAACTGTTGCTGTATCAGATCAAACTTTTCTTTATGTCTTATTGTATTTCTGCATGGACTTGACACACTGTTAAAATTTCCCAAATATATACCCTACCTTCTGTGTCACAATCTCTACTTTAGTCGCACTTTTCATAGACACTCATGTAGTGTCCTGTTATCACTCTCTCGCATTAAGGCTGAGGTTGTATGCCACACATTTCATGAATATACATCTATTCTGATATTTTTAGCAAGAACTGATCATCCTGTTGTCTGAACTCATAAGGCAATATATCTACTTCCTAAGGAATTTATCCCATTCTACTTGACAACATAGATGGCTGTGTGTATATGTGTATGTGTGCATGTATTTATGTTCTATTTAAATTTTGGAAGTTATTCTGCACAGCTCCAGTAGAGTGCCTTGTACAGCATATACACTGAATATATATTTTTGGACAAGATAAGGCTACTTAATCTTATAACACTCTGACGAATACTCTGTCATTTGGTGCATTCCCTTAAATCTTACGGATCAATTCTGTACTCTATTGACTTGTTCAGTTGCTATATATCCTGGTAACAGATTTGAAGTTACTTACTGTTTTTCAGTAAGCAAGGACTGGGTCTTCCCCTATGAACTCATAAGGGATATTTTTGGAAAGACTGTGCACGCTCAGAACAAATATTCTTTCATGATAACATATCTGCTTAACCCACAGACTTCCTAAGGGAAACTTCCTCGAACTTGATGAAAAGGCAAGCTGAGGTGACAAATTGTTTTTAATCACATTATGAAAAACACGTCCAAATTTGTAGACAAATGAATGTGTGCCTATATTAGAATTTCTTTTTTTAAATTTTTTTAATGTTTATTTATTTTTGAGAGAGAGAGAGAGAGAGTGAGACAGAACACAAGCAGGGGAGGGGCAGAGACAGACAGAGAAACACACACAGAATCCGAAACAGGCTTCAGACCCTGAACAGTCAGCCCAGACCCCAACGTGGGGCTCGAACTAGGGAATGTTGAGATCATGACCTGAGCCAAAATCAGATGCTTAACCAACTGAGCCACCCAGGCGCCCCTAGAATTTCTTATCCTATAAGCATATCTGTCTAACTTCCTTTTTTTTAAACCCAAGTTTATTTTTAAAAATATTTATTGAGCAAGATACTGGTGATCTATGTGTGAGCAAGGCAGCTGTGGTCCTTGGCCTCAAAGAATTTGTTGTCTTTGTGGGTAGAGTCTACTAAGTAAGCAATTACAGTATTATAGGTATTTGGTGAAGGAGCTCCTGAGTGTTGGTTCCATGAGAGTTAGGGAAAGCAGATGGTCCCAGCTAGAGAGATCAAGGAAGGCTTCCTGAAGGGTGTGTTTAGGTTAGGATCCAAGGAGTTTCCCATATGCTGATGAAAGTGAGAATGGCCAATTAGAGGAATGAAAAGAAGTGAGTATAAACAGAACTTATTTTGTAATAAGGAGCAGTGGAAAGAAAAGAGGTGGGAAAAGTAACCAGGTGTCAGTGAATAGTTTCAGAAAGATTAATACAAAGTTTAAGAGGTATAATAAATTATTGTGATTTTTTTGTTGTTTGCTTTTGTAAAAGCACTATCTTAGTTAATATTTTATTTAAAAATTTGCTTAAATTATTTTCAAAAATATGTTACTAAGCCCTTGAGAGGACAGCATTTTCCACCTTTGAAAATGTTACATACACTTCAAGGAAGTAATAATTATCCCAGTGTAGTGATTATTTATATCATTTCTACTTTAATAAGTATGGATTTTTCTTTTTTTTTTTAATTTTTTTTAAACGTTTATTTTACTGTTGAGACAGAGACAGAGCATGAACGGGGGAGGGTCAGAGAGAGAGGGAGACACAGAATCGGAAGCAGGCTCCAGGCTCTGAGCCATCAGCCCAGAGCCCGACGCGGGGCTCAAACTCACGGACCGTGAGATCGTGACCTGGGCTGAAGTCGGACGCTTAACCGACTGAGCCACCCAGGCACCCCTGGATTTTTCATAATAATGATTATATAATAATTCATAATAATATGATTTTTTTTTTTTTTTATTTAAAAAAATTTTTTTTTTTAACGTTTTATTTATTTTTGAGACAGAGAGAGACAGAGCATGAATGGGGGAGGGTCACAGAGAGAAGGAGACACAGAATCTGAAACAGGCTCCAGGCTCTGAGCTGTCAGCACAGAGCCTGACGCGGGGCTCGAACCCACGGACCGTGAGATCATGACCTGAGCCGAAGTCGGACGCTTAACCGACTGAGCCACCCAGGCGCCCCATAATAATATGATTGATTCATGATCATTTGCTCAATGTTTCCCAAAACTGATTTTGTAGATTAATTATGTGTCTAAGAACAGTGTTCTCATATGCTCTAATCTCAAAAAAAGCAGCTATCACACAAAATACTTGACTTTTTGAGTCCTTTCTAATACAAATAATCTCTTGACTTCCTGATCCTACTCTCCTGCTCATGGCTTCAATATATATATGAATTTGTCTTCTTTCTCTTAGTTTATAATCACCTTTCTTTTTTCATTTATTATCACTTTTGCTTTTGCACTTCCTCTTTTTTCTTTGCATTTTCATGACACTTAGTAATCTTATTAGTCAAACTGATCTGTTCTTAATTAGACAATATTCATTGAGCATTAACTATGTTCCAGACACTTTACATATATTATTTCATATAATTATCACAATATTCCTATGAAATATTATGACTGGTACTTAGCAGATGAAGCAAACCATTTCAGAGAAGTTAAATGGTTTTCCTAAAATCCTCTCAGCTAGTAAGTTATCAGGAATCACATTCATGTTTCCATGATTCAGATTCTTTTTTCGTCTTTCATACATGGACTCCTAAAGCACTTTAAGATCAACATCAACTGTTACTGTTGACATCCTAGCAATCAAGGGGAAAACAAAACAAAACAGAACAAAACAAAACAAAACATCACACAAGCTTGGGCAGAACTGTAGAGAGAATGTGATAGATTGCCAGAATTCATTCAGAACAGAGCCATAAAAATTTTTTCCCTTTCCCTGTCCCCAAACAGCTACCATTACAAGGAAAGGTTCAGGCAGATACTTGGAGAACACAGCAGGAGTTGTAATATTAGAGAAGAAACTTTGCAATAGATAGTTAGGGTCTGCAGGCAAGGGAGTTCTCTAGCAGCTGAGCTGACAATGATATAGTCTTAAATATAGGATTGATATAAATTTAGAAAAGAAATAAATCACATTATATTATTTTTATCGCAGCCTAAAACCTCTATTTACTTATGTAGGCTTTAGTATGGCTTTAGTATGGCTTGTAGGACTATCCTTTAATTCGACATCTTCATTAAATTGAACTTGAATGCTGAAACTTAGGAGAGAGGATGATCAAAGGAGACATTGAAATGCTAGAAAACTGCCTAAAAGGAAATATTTTCATTGGAAAGATCTTGGAGAATCAGGTAGTACCATGGCTATCAAAGCTGAAGATTATCTCAGAAGTGCAATATGTTTGAGTAGGCTGACTTTAAATTTTTTTTTTAATGTTTACTTATTTTTGAGACAGAGGGAGACAGAGCACAAGTGGGGGAGGCGCAGAGAGAGAGAGAGAGAGAGAGAATCTGAAACAGGCTCCAGGCTCTGAGCTGTCAGCACAGAACCGATGTGGGTCTCGAACCCATGAACCGTGAGATCATGACCTGAGCCGAAGTCAGATGCTTAACTGACTGAGCCACCCAGGTGCCCCTGAGTAGGCTGACTTTAATGTTTACTATCATTGGGGTGCCTGGGGCAGGTACCAGTTAAGCGTCCACCTCTGGATTTTAGCTCAGGTTATGAGCTCATGGTTCATGGGTTTGAGCCCTGCATCAGGCTATGCTCTGACAGTGTGGAGCCTGCTTAGGATTCTCTCTCTCTCTCTCTCTCTCTCTCTCTCTCTGCCCCTCCCCTGCTTGTACTGTCTCTCATTTTCAAAATAAATAAATACACTTAAAAAAATTAAGTGTACAATCACTTATTTATCCAAGTAGCATTTCATGAGCTGACACCACATCCCAGGCACCATTTGAGGTGCTGTGGATATACAGTGGAGAAAACAGACTGTAACTCTCATGGAGCTTATATTCTTAGGCAAGAACGATCAGAAGTAAATGAATACATAATATGCAGTACTGATACATGCTCTGAAGGATAGTAAAGTCAAACCAGGAAATCCAAAGTGAGAAATAATGCTACTTGTCATATGGCAGTAGCTGAAGCCTTCACTAATGTGGTGATATTTGAAGATAGACTAGAATTACACAGGGATGGGAGGGAGTAAACTATGAGGATAAATGACTGAATATTATTCTAGACAAAGAGCAAAGAATGGAAACACCATAAAGTGAGAGTGTGCTTGGTGTACTCAAGATCTACAAGAAAACCAGTGTCATTGGAGGGAGAAAAAGGTGGGAGAGGAAGTTAGAGGAATAGGTGGGAGTGGAGTAAGTAGGGGAGTGTTAGTATTAAGGTAATAGTACTAACAAAGGGGACAATTCCCACTAAAAGTGTTTAGATACCTACATTTCTGTTGCTGCCCAGTCCTAACCACCCCCCAGACTCTCCCCCCCACCCAAAAGGTATCTCTGTCCTTTGCCCTTATAAAGTGTAAAACTTAGGTCATGTATATTAAATATATTTGTGAGCATGTTACTCGTTTTAAGTGTCAAACATGAAACTTTTAAAGAAGGTTTGGGGCACTTTATCATAAAACATCTGTTAGAATTCCTAGAGAGGAAGATTTTTTTTAAATGTTTGTTTTTGAGAGAGAGAGACAAAGTGTGAGTGGGGAATGGGCAGAGAGAGAAGGAGACACAGAATCCTAAGCAGGCTCCAGGCTCTGAGCTGTCAGCACAGAGTCCGACATGGGGCTTGAACTCGCAAACTGTGAGATTGTGACCTGAGAGCTGAGGTCAGATGCTTAACCAACTGAGCCACCCAGGTGCCCCTAGAGAGGAAGATTTTTAAGTACACGTGGTTAGCAAATTTAATCTACTTCCACAAAAGAGTAAATAACTTAAATAAGGTCCTCTAGAATTAGTAATATATCAAACTACATTTCAATTCCAGTTGATGTCCCATGGAATGATGGGAAAATGCTGCGGATAATAGCTCTCTTTTATGTTTATTTTACTAAATTGCAACTTACTACATCATTATGTTATTATAATCATGTTCATTATAATCAATGCTTAATTAAAGAAAACCTCCCAGTCAATGCTCCTACTTCTCTACCCTGTTCACTCATGGAACTGGCTTGATTGTACTGCATCTCAGTGGTATATCCTCATCGTATTTGCTTCCCTCCAGATTAATAATCAGCACCCGCATAGCAAGATCACCCTTTCTCTGATGGACACTGGGAAGCCAGATCTCTTTCTTATACCATTCAGGCCCACAAATTTGAGCTGAGTTTTTAGTGATAGTATGTGTATATACTTAGTGACTAAAGAGGCACAATTTATGCATTTAATATTTGTGCATTTTGAAATTTGTTACGGCATTGAGCTTCCCCCCCAGTGACTCTAACTTGAGCAAGAATCAGAAAAATGTATTTACTATATTCTCAAAACATGCATTTTATATTTTATCAGAAGATTGGTTTTCTGCTTTTAATAAAATGAGTTGTTGGTTTTTAAATTTGGAAATTGTCTGCCCTAAATGCAGCAACTTTCTTCCAAAGAAACAGTAAGAACTGAACCATTTTTATTAGATTCAATTGAACAACTATTTCTTGAATGCTTACTCTGTGCCACACAGTGTCCTAGGCCCTTGGGATGGGGCAATGAGCAAAAGAAATGGAAATAGATGCCCTTTGGAGTTCATTTTCCATCAATGTAATTGCCACTTAATAAGGCAATGGCATGATGTTTCTAGAGTAGTGTACAAAAAAGCAGCTTCCAGAAGTGAGTTAGGGTATTGGCTTTATGTAGTTTTTGAAATTAGATTTTCTGAGTTCTTCTTCAGTCTGACAAATACTGTCCCATCAACTTTTCACTCTCACCAACAAAGATGCTATGCCAGGTCAGTCTGACCATGTGCTAGAAATAGATGTAGTAAATACAATCTAATCTGCCAGCAGTAGTTCAGAAACTCACTGATAGAAGATAGCGGGTGTCATTAGCAAGCGTTAAAATAGCTTCCTAACTGGTGAATAAAATGTACTAAATATCTGACATAAAGCCTTCACGTGGTTTTGTGGGAGTGAAGGAATAACCATAATCACCTAAATTAGAGTTGGATAATCTAGGCTAATTTGACTCTTCTGCTTTATTCTTAATACAAATTTATACATCAGTCATCGGCAGCACAAGGTGTCAAACAGCCCAGAAACAAATACAGTATTAGAACTACAGGAGGCTTCAGAGGATTTAACGTGCAATCTTAAAAATTTTATAGTTGAGGACGCTGAGATCCAGAGTGATTATATGATAATCTTGCAGACCCAGACTATTCATTAGCAAATCTTAGGTAAACTTTTCAAATTCTGACCCCCACGTTTTGTTCTTTCCAGTGTTACACAACTTGCCTACAACTCTGTAGTAAAAATACTGATCAGAAAATAAAACCTGTAGTATTGTGATGTTTATTTTATATGTGAACTTGTTGCTTATATGTCTGTAACCTAGTTTACAATTCTAGAGTGCAACTCTCAAGCAGGGAAGCGGTTGGAATTCAGGAATAAGGTAGAGCTTCGTGAGATTTTTTTTTTTTTTTAGCTTCGTATTGGCTAGAATTTATGCTGGATGGCCTTAATAGAGAACCAAATAATAGTGGCCTAATCAGTTGAGGGACTGTTATTCTCACATAACAAGGGAAAAAAGGGAGTCTAGTGCCAACACCATCAGTGATTGATATGTCCACTCTTGGTGATTGATATGTGGCTTTGTCCTCAGCCTTATCACCTAATGGCTACAAGTAGTTGTTCCATTTCCACCATTGAATATTTACTATAGGCAAGATGCAGTAAAAAATAAAAAGATGTATTGTTCCTTCCCTGTTTTAAAGAGATTTTATGAGAGTTCCTTCTGGCCATTATGTTTCATTGTTTAGGACTTGATTACATGAACATCTCAAGGATAGTTGGAAATAATTTCTTCAAAGGTTGTTCTGTAGAACAGTATGAGAATATTGACGGTGATATTCTGCCGCTAAGGAAAATGATTTATATTTTGAATATATTTGAATTTGAATTTATTTGAATTTCTATATTTAAATGTATTTGAATTTATACTATGAAATTTCTTTTGCTGGCCTCTGTTTTAAGGACAAATCAATAAGTGAGTAAAACATAATTCTCATGGAGAAAATTAAAGGCAAAAAGAAGAGTTGAGAAATAAATTTGCAATTTTAAATAGAGTAGTTCAGGAAAACTTCATTGAAAAGTGATTTTAGGGGCTCTTGGATAGCTCAGTCAGTTAAACATTGGCTTCTTGATCTTAGCTCAGGTCATGATGTTATGGTTTGTGAGACTGAGCCCCATGTTGCGCTCTGTGTTGACAGCATGGAGCCTGCTTGGGATTCTCTCTCTCTCTCTCTCTCTCTCTCTCTCTCTTTCTCCCTGTCCCTCCCCTGCTCACTCATTCTCTCTCTCTCTCTCTCAAAATAAATAAACTTAGGGGAAAAAAAAAGAAAAGTGATATTTATATACAGGACTGAAGTAAGTGAAGGGGTCATGCAGGCATACGTTTAAGGAAGGGAACTGTGGGTAGAGAGACAGCAAGGGCCGTAATAGCATACATGAGAAATTTAGACAACCAAGGGAAGACTAGAAAATTAAATTAAATCTTTTCACTAAAGCAAAATATAGTTTGCTTCACTATATTTCCGCAGTTTTATTTCTTAAAAATCACCTATCATTGTGAATTATAATTATATATATTATAAAAAACATGGTACAAAATATATTTTTTAGTGAGGAAAGAGGAATAATGAATCGAACTCTAAACATGTAACATTTTATTCTCTTTAGTAGGAATTTCAGCAATAAATTTGTGGTACTAACATTTTTGAAAATGCAACTGAATTACAGAATCCTCCTAAGCAAGGATTGCTACAAAATAAAGGAATTAGCATTCTCTTGGTAAAATACTTTTTTTTTCTTCTGACTAAAGTGAAAAATGGTATTTATGAGATCATTTGAGAAGCGTATTTTTATTTGTTTTTATTTTTTATTATTTATTCATTTTTTATTTAGAGAAGGAAATTTTAATTTCTATAAATGAACTCAAGTTGATCTGACCAGTTCTGCAGTCTGAAGAGAATAGTAAAGTTAAATTTTGTGGGAATGGCAAGAACTTGCTCGTCTTGAAGATCAAGCCGCAGTGGTGTTGGATAATACAATTGTGTTTTATAAGCAGGTGATAGAAGTGTTTGAAATGTTCTAGTTAATCCTAGAGTTGATCATAAAGGGCTTAGACTGTTGGAACTGACCACTGAGCAAAAGAAAAGCTCTTGGGTTAGAGAGATACAAACACTTGTACAGTTCACATAGATCAAAATAGTCTATAACCAGGACAGCAGCTAAGATCAGTTCATAGTCTGACTGCATAAAGGGCAGAAATCATAAGGCTAGAATTAGAGAAGAAATCAGCTGGACATCAGTCTGGAAAAAGTCATCATACAGATTCAGGCAGACAAAGATCAATTTCTTAAGCATATTTACACAAAGTATGTTTAAAGCCAAGTCAGACTTTTCCCACCAGTGATGTGCAGCTGTGGCAGTGCCAGATCCATGATGTCACAGGCGTGTGGCTGCTGATCATGAATTGCTACCCACTTGTTGAAGCAGGAAGGGTCCAACTTGGACCTAGTGTCTCAGTCACAGCTGCCTGTGGAGCTGCAGTATGTTGGGCTGATTGACCATAACCTCAGGGGAGGCTTCTGAAAGAAGAATAAATAGGGAACAGCAATCTAACTGTCCTGGGCATGTAAGCATGCTTCAACCTGAAAGATGAGTTTTTCTTTGCAGAGGAGCAAACTCATGTTCAGGAAGGGTGCTATGCGGGTGTTGCTGTGGTGTTCCAAGAGATCCACACTTGCTGAAGAATTCTCATCCAGAGGAGTAATTTTCAGGGATGCCAGTGGATCCTGACACTTTATGGATCAACACTCCCTACCTCACACCAGAGACGAAGGGGATTTTGTTATGACTTTCAGTGCAGGCATTTGAGGGAAGAATGGAAAAAAAAAAAGATTTCATTATTCCTATTGAAGAACGGGCAAAGTATGAAAGCTATTGACCCAATAAAAACTGATGAAAAGACAGGAAGAGTTTTGAGTTCTTAGAATCTAAAAGATCTTGCTTTTTACCATTGTCTCTGGTTTCTGCCCTTTTCCAATTCACTGTGCCATATGGGTAGCCATCATGCTGGGTATACCAGAGATATATCTGGAGACAGAGTCTGGGTGCTTTTGATATCTACCAGTGACTCACTCACATAATCACACATGTCACAGGCCTGAAACCAGATGATTTAATGCACACCTTGGAACATGTCACATTTCCTAAAGCATAACTACTAGAATTCAGCTTGAGAGCAATAAAACTTTTTCCCAGCATAAAATCCTGTACAAAGTTGAGATAATTCAAAGGTTTCCAAGATGGAGATCTAGAAATTAAGGGCTTCAATTTTTTTTCTGTTTCTTAGAGTGGAAATGATTATCCAAAAGAAATTCTGTCTCAAGGAGATCATTGGTAGATATGGTAGGTCTGGTGCCCAGGTAAAAAACGTTTTATACCAAAAAAGAAAAAGTAAGTAGGCCTAAAACATTATCTCTTACTATTCATACTTAAGAACAGGTTCCAATCAGGGATTTCCGGTAGGATACATAGCAAATAACACTAATTTTTATAGCCATTAAAAACCTTGAACATGATTGAATAACTCATTGGGGATATACATAAATCCTGAAATTATGAACAAAGGAAAAAAAAACAAAGCCTATAAACTTTTATCAAACATATGTGCATGTATTTCATACCTGCCTCTTTATGAAGAAGGTCCATGAATTCTGAAAGTTATGTACACTGATCTTGAGCAGAGCTAATTAATACCATTAGTGTCTATCTCTCTCCTAGTATATGTATGTATGCATGTACACCTGAAGTATGTATGTGTGTATATGTGTGCACACACATATAAAGTGTGATCATGGATAATTAGAGATAATCTATGCGTTTTATACTGCTTAAGATGTAATAAAGCTGTATTCTGTATTACGAATAATCACCAGCTAAAACTGGAGTGTAAATGTTATTTATCAGAATTTCATTTCCTAAAATTATGGGATTATAAAATTAATAAAGAGTAAAAATTATATATATATATATATATATATATATATATATATATATATATATACAAAAGTCTGTGCCTTGGTGGCTCAGTCTATGAAGCATCTGACTTCAGTTCAGGTCATGATGTCACAGATCGTGGGTTTAAGTCCCACGTTGCACTTTGTGCTGATAGCTCTGAGCCTGGAGCATGCTTTGGATTATGTGTCTCTCTCTCTCTTTGACCCTCCCCCATTTGTGCTCTCTCTCTCTTTACCTCTTTCTCAAAAATAAATAAACATTAAGCAACCAAACAAAGTTTCCTTTCCCCAACAATTGAGGGATTTATTCTGAGAGTTGGCCTTTGCAAATTCCAAACTGCTTAAAATGGCAATCTGAGTGTTTCAAGTTATAATGACCAAAAAGGGCCAGGTCAGGGCCTGTGTAATCCAATCGTGGCCTACTAGCCCTGGTCTGGGCCCACTTGCCTGCATCTACTTTTAGAGGACACTTATTACTATTTTTCAAAATCATTATGAGGATTAGTTGGGTAGTGGTTGACCTCAGGAAATCATTAATTTTAATTTCTAAGGAACCGCTTCCCCTATTTTTCATTTAAAAATGACTCTGGTTATACAGTCAGTGGTATTGTAACAGTGTTGTGTGGTAACAGATGGTAGCTGCACTTGTGAGTATAGCAAAATGTATAGAGTTGTCAAATCACCATGTTGTACACCTGAAACTAATATTTTGTGTGTCACCTATACTTCAATTAAAAAAATAACTGGGTAGTCCATATAAACCCACAAACAGATTTATACATTGGGACTTTCAAACGTAAGTCAGAATACAGGGATTAGCGTCTGTTAAGAGAAATTTGCACACTGCATCCAAGAAGGTTAAAGTCATGTCTTTTTGAAGAAGTAAACCTATGAAAGAGCCTATATTTATGACGTTTGACACTTAAGTGCAAGGACTTTATGCTCAAATATTACAGATACTTTCTTAGCTAGTTTCTATATTTTAACCCATCAGTCTCTTTTACAGTAGATGGAAAAGGTTCAGAAAAATTATGGAGTCATGATTATTTTGTGAGTGCCAAAAACAAACAGCTAAACTGAAATTTAACCATTTTTCATTATAGCATTTTTTACTATTCATTTTGAATCTTGGGCAAGTGTTCTTCATCTAGATCAAATACACTTGAGCTCAAGTCATATTAGACCAACTAACTAGCATTAGACCATCATCACCAAATGGCCTAATTCTTGGAGTAACATGAGTATCTCGTTGCAAACTCTATTAATACTCTTATTTTACTTTTTTCGTTAGGATAGCCTGACCTTTCCTTAACTGGAAAACTAAACTAGAAAAAAAACCCAAACAAAAAAATCATGATTATGTATAATCTGCATGACAAGATGACCACCAGAAATTTCACAACACTGACAAAAATAGAGGCTTGTAATTATGCTTCGAGTACAAATTTGCAAAATGTCTTAAATTTTGGATGTTTTATTCTCAGAAAATTGTGGAACTTCTTGCACTTGAATAGGTAATAGATGTACCAATAAAACACTTAGATTCTAAGAATTTGTGTTTGACACAAGGGAATATGTAGTATATAGATCAGTTGGATTTTTTTAACCAAATTAAATATGTGATAGACACAGCACATTTTATACAGTAGGATAAATGATCTTTCCCCTTGTGCTAAAACACCAACCAGTTTCCATGGAAAATCAGTGTTCTATGGAATATTTTGAGGGTTTCCTTAAAATGTGAAATAAAGTGAAAACGTTTTAGGGAATGAAATTTACATATAAATCTCACTGTAAGGTAAAACACATGTAAGTCACATATCAAAGAAAATAATAAAAGTCATTTCATAAGATCATAATCTAATTGTCTAATGGGCTTTGAACATAGTGCGGTAATTAATAGCATAGGCCAAGTTATGTGAAATATGCATATTTAAGTTTTTTGATGTTTTATTTATAGAGTGTTGCTGTGAAGATTTGAACGTAGACCAACGTAGATTTTTCAAAATTTGAAGTTTTGAAAAACTTGAAAGAAATCACAGTGTTTTTGATAGCTGCTTTCAGGTGTCCCTGAACTATAGGATTGATTAAAGCAAGTTAAGTGAACTCCATTGAAAGGAAGTGAATCCACTCTCAAATAGACAGTTGTTCCATGCAAGGCCATTTTTACTAAGCTCTGAAAGTAGTTGCGTCATCAACAGCACTTGTTTAGGTTTGTTTATTTAATTAACTATGAAGAAGTTTTGGCGAATATGTATGAACTAAGGAAGGAAACATTTCAGAGTGTCTTTTTCCTTCATTCTTGATTAGCTATCTAGTTTAGGCCTCACACATTCTGAAGGACTTAATTGAACCCAGCAGAAGATAGTGTATCCATTCATTTCTTCTTGCATTGAACAAATACTCATGCTGTTCTTTGGGAAAATTTATTGGCACATTTCTCAATACACTTTTTTTTATACATCTAGTCTCTGACTGAGGGTGTTATTAATATACATAAAGAGTTAAAATAAAACATCACTTAAAACATTAGTCCACAGGGTACGATACAGATATCATCAATAATTTTAGTGAAATATAACTGTCAAAAGAAATTCAAGGATGCTTCTTGCCACTTACCTCTCCCCCCGCCCAAAAAAAGAACACTTATGTAATTTACAAAGACACAATAGATACAGACTCATCAATTAATTAATAGGGTGTGGTCACCAGTAGTGATTGGAATTTTGAAAAAAAGAATTAAAGTTAAATGTACTTAGGGAAATTCCCTTTTCTTTCATTGGACTCTTCCTTTTTTATTAATGCAGCCTAAGAATGTGTCTCTACCTTGGAAGAACAAATAGGAAGAAGAAAGGCAACCAGAAGTAAGAAAACATGGAGGAACTTGCTCATGTTTGACTCAAATCTAATCTCTTTTTCTAAAGGGTCGAAATGAGTTTACTCATGAGTCCAGCTCAATAGAGTGAGAAAACCTATATCAACTTGGAGTCGAAGTATATAATATATACACAGATACAGTGTATATGTGGCTATGTAAATGCATAGGTCCATAGTTTATTTCTTTGTGGACATGGGGAATTGGGCATTCTTGGTAGCTAGCTATTTGGGTTACTTAGAATTCTCATCACAAAACTGTTGTGAATTTGGACATTGCTTTTATTTTTAATATACTAAGCTTTCTGTCATATAGACATAGCATCATTGCATCCACTCTAGTGACTAGAAAAGCAATAGAAAGCTTTGGATTGTTACCTAAGCATCATCATGAATAAATACATTTGAAAGTAAATAAATCATTGCCAAGGTTGAACACAAAACTAAAATGTATTACAGTTTAGACAAAGACATTCCATTATTGTATAAAGCCTTTTTAAAAATTAGATTTATGTAGACATTGATTAATCCATTTCCTTTCTGAAGTCAATTTGGATTTTTTCAGAATCTACCATTTAATTTAGGCTGTCAGGAAATGTTGCCATAGTTATCTACATCATATTAGCATGAAATGAAAGAATTTTTGAAAATTTTCCTTCCTATGCTATTATAACTGTATTGTTTATAAGGCAATTATATCTTTTGGGACTAATGTGTATTTTACTGCATGTGTATGGAGTTCATTTATAACCAACTGGGCTCCTACCAACTGTACTCTCCTACTTATAATGGGAATCCCTGCTTATTTCATACCTATGGGAGACAGGATAGAAAAAGAGTGCTACAGAAATCCAGAGGATGATTTGAATTTGGCCTTTTCTTATAAGATAGGCATACACTACTCATTATTTCTTTTTCTCTATTGTCTACTTTTGCTCTGCTTATTATTTTCTGTCATTCAATTAAGTAAAGACAGGCATCTCAGACTATTAAATTTAAATGTTTCTGATCAATCCAAAGCATTTTGTTCCTTGAGCCAATCCCTAAGTCTCCTAAGTTTCAACCTCAAGGATAGATAATACCTAGAAGACTCCTTCACTGGATATGTCAAATAGCCACGGCTATTTTATGGCCTAAATCTATAGGTAAAGATGATGACTAGTAGACTCTTTTTTGACGAGCTTCAATATAAATTCTCAACATCCATGTTTTTTTATACAACTTTCTCTGGAATCATTGTATTTCCACAGTTATTTACCAGATTTCTTCATATTTTAACATGGAGAGTTCTAATGAAAACATGATAATTTATATAAACTGAAAACGTGATACTTCCTACCAGAGACTGATATTAAAGATCTTGCATGTTCTTTCTTTGGCAAACTCACTTTTAATCTCACTCTTCTTCTGTTTTGCCTTAGCCAATGGAATACTTCTCAGAGGCAGGGGCATTGTGCATGATTCTCTCCTCTTGCACATGGCACAGTAGAGAAATAGCCCTATACGGTCAGAATTGCCGTCAAGGACAATCCTAATGAAATGTCAACTAGTAAAGTGTGCCTTATGTTCTCTCTGTTTCCTCTTTCAACAAACCAACAATACAGCTTAATATTGCTCATAAGTTTTTGTGGCATTAGTATTGTGGAGAATTGGAGGGTCTCATTCAATCCTAGAACTGACACAATAGCATGATAATCATTTGCATGGCAATTTATAATTCCAGCATTCATTACCTATTTTACTCTATTTCTAGTGTATACCACCTATTACCGATTTTATAATGAGAAGCATATAGAGCAAGAGTTTTACTTATCCCCATTTACATTTATGAGAAGCAAAGACTTAGAGACAGAAAGTGATCTACTTGAGAATATATAGCTGGTAAGTATCTGACCCTATGGTAATTAACGATAAAGCCCAAGCTCTTTCTGTTGTACATTATGATCCTTCCTCTTTAGTCTGCACACTCAAGTCTATAAAAATAAATACTTGTGCTTAGATCCAAACTAAAATACAAGGAGAAAATTTGGGTATGTTATTTTAATCCTCTGACTTTATATTAGTTTTTTTCCCCATTTAAAAATTATTTTATTTTCATAAATTATTTTTCTGGGTGAATATTAAGAAAGAAAATGTGCATTAATTCTGGTTTTATGATTCTGTATATTTCTTTATGTCAGCATCTATAGTCAGGTCTTGATCTGACCCATCACTTTTTTATTACAGGAAAAAAAAAAACCCTACTTGATACTTTATTTTAAATGTCATTTGGTGTCTCCTTTAAGGCAAAAAAATCTCTTTGCCGAATTCACCTAATATAGAAAAAAGCCAGTTTGCCCCCAGAACAGTAGATGTTCAGAAGTCTCACAGGCAATTTCCTGGAATAGTCCAGCTCTGAGAGGGTAAGCACACATGATATGCCGGATGAAAACAACTGAATGGTGGCAGAGAACAACTAAACATAGCGTTAGAGTAAGTGGCTATATTAGTTACAGTCAGTGGAAATTCCAGAAAAATAGGTCTAGGCTTTTAGTGAGTGTCTGTGATCCTAATTCTACTCAACAGAAATAATTCATTTTCCAGAAACTAATTTGAAGTTTCTTACTCAAAACTCGTCTACAGAAATATTTATTCTAAGCATTTTGGTGAATTTTGAAATCAGTGTAACAATGAACTGAGTTGCCTAATAAGGCTTAATATTTAAAGTGCATTTTCTGAGTATGCATTATGCTACAACTAAAGCACACCATTAAAATAATGGTTCTTATCCATGTGTGTGTGTATTTATTTATTCCAATAACATATACCAGAATTACACTTTTATTACTATTATCACAAAATTTACCTCATGGTATACATATGTTTTATATGCTTTTTTCACATAATGAGATATAAAATCCAAGTTGGAGAACATATATGCTTAATCAACAGTATGTAAGAATTCTTTTTCCCATATTCTCACTAAAATGAGACATTATGACATTTGAATTTTTTTGAAATGTGGAATATGAGCTTTATTATTTAATTTGCATCGCTGCACTCTAGAGGTGGAGAGATTGAGATTGTGACGATTTGGGGGGTCAGGAAGTCTTTTTGCAAGGAAATGCTGACTGAGCTGATATCTGAAAGGAGGCAAGGGAACTCATTCTTAAAGTGAGGATACCAGGAACACAGAATATTTTCAAGACACAGAAGGAAAGCCAGGGGGCCTGGAGCAAAAGCAGGAAGGGGCATTTGGTAGCCATAACTAGCAAGTTAGGTGAAGACTGGGCGAAACCAGAAGGTTTAGCCTTATGTAGAATTGTGCTCTTTATCCACAAACAAGGGGAGACATTGACGAGTTGAAAGCTAAGGGTGTGGGCATGTTCAGGTTTGCTTGTTAAACACCTCATTCTTCATGTGCAGCGATTCATTAGAATTAATGTTAGAGGGACAGAGTAAGAGCAATTAAGGCCAATCTTGAAGTTCTTGCTATGATGAGACAGTGCTGCCCCTCCCCTGCTCTACTCACTAGCACCGCAAGAGAGAAGCTACTACAGCCTTGTACTCGGTGTTCATATCATAGACCTCAACATGACTTTATACCTCACAATTTATACCTCACTTTATACCTCACAACTCTCACAATTCGACATCATTTCCTATTCTTTTACTTTACTTAAACTTGTGACCCCACTCCAAAATTCTTTGACGTCATTAAGACTTCCAACTCAGTGAACTTACCATTTTTTCACTATTTTTAATAATCTGCCATCCCCTTTATGATTTCATATCTCTCACCCAACCCACATTCCATGGCCCAGCACTATACAGTCCCATGGCAGATTCCCCTAATTCTCCTGTTCCTTTTCCCCTCCTTCATTCATTCACACCTGGCAAAGCCGAACTTTGCTAAACTCAACAATCTATACATTATAATTGAGCTAAAGCAGTTGAGCATTGACAGAAACATACCACAAAACTCACTAGACTCACTTAAAATTTATGAACACAAAATAAAAATGGATATTCAATAAGGACAGAGTATTCTACTTTACTCTTCTAGTGAATTCATTTTCTTGTTCCCTAAAATGACTGTTTTACATCATGTCTTAGTCTGTTTGAGTTACTATAACAAAACACAGACTGAGTAGCTTATAAACATCAGAAATTTACTTCTCACAGCTCTGGAGGCTCTGGAGGCTGGAAGCTCAAGATCAGAATGCCAGCATGGTTGCATAAGGGCCTTCTTTTTAGTTGTAGTTTTCTTGTTGTATCCTCACATGGTGGAAGAGGCTGGAGAATTCTGTGCACATGATGTCATTATATTTATGTATATAATATATAATGTGATATATATATATATATATATATATATATATATATATATATATATTAGTTGTTATATGTATAACAACTAATCCCATTCATAAGGGCTCCACTGTCATCACCTAATCACTTCCCAAAGGCCCCACTTCTTAAGACCATCACACTGGTATTAGGATTTCAACATAAGAATTTGGGGGGTGGGAATGTAAACATTTAGACTATAACATTCGTTAGGTTTCCTAAAAATCTCCATATTTCTCAACTTGAACTGTTGCCTTTTTCATATTTCACTACAAAGTAACTAAAATCAGTAAAAAACAATCTCATTTTTCTGCCACCAACTACAACACCCTACCTCTGTGTGTACAAATTATTTTTTGTTCAAAACTGACATAATGGGGCACCTGCGTGGCTCAGTTGGTTAAGAATCAGACTTCGGCTCAGGTCATGATCTCACGGTTTGTGGGTTCAGCCCTGTGTCCAGTTCTGTGCTGACAGCTCAGAGACTGGAACTGCTTTGGATTCTGTGTCTCCCCCTCTCTCTGCTCCTCCCATGCTCATGCTCTGTCTCTCTCTGTCTCTCAGTAATAAATGTTAAAAAAAAGTTAAAAAAAAATGACTTAACAATGGAGGATGTCTTTTCCCTAAGGCCAGTTTATTTGTGAATTGGATCATACTCATTCTCAATTTCTCTAAGACCTTGATCTTGAATTTTGTCTTCGGCATCATTCTTTTTCCATTGCTGTTCGATCGTTTTAATTAATATACAGATATGCCTTAATATAAATATCTTTAAAACAATCACTTTTGAGCTCACATTTTCCTTCAGCTTCTACCCCAATATTTCTCTCCTTTTCATGAAACTAGAATTCCTAGAAAAAGTTGTCCACTTCTCTCTCTTTCCTTCCAGATTTTTCTTCAACAAATTCCCATTTGGCTTTTATCCTCACCAGGAATTCTAATCAGGGTTAGCACTGATGTATATTATGTCAAAGCTAATGATAAAATATTTGTCTTAGTCTCATGAACTTCATAGCATTGGATACAATTTACCACGACCTTATTTTTTTTAAAAGTTTATTTTGAGAGAGAGAGTGAGTGGAGGAGGGGCATAGAGAGAGGGAGAGGCAGGATCCCAAACAGGCTTTGTGCCATCAACACTGAGCCCCTGATGATGCAGGGCTTGAGCACACAAATGGTGAGATCTTGACTTAAGCTGAGATCAAGAGTTGGGCGCTTAACTGACTGAGCCATCCAGGCACCCCCCCTTTTTAAAGTTTATTTATTTTGAGAGTTTACCACAACCTTCTTGAATACAATTTCTTCTCTGTGCTTCCATAACATTGTTTATTTGGTTTTACGTGTAAATCACTAGCCTTTCTTTCTCTTTTGTTGCTCTATAAAAACTTTAAAATTAGAGACTTAGCGTTCTGTCCTCAACTTCTACTTTCTTTCCACCTGACGTCTCCCATGTGACTACATTTTTGCTATTGGATTAAAATATTTCCAGCAAATTGTTTATTATCTAGTATTAATATCTAATATTATCTCAATTCAGACATCTTCCCTGAGCTGCAGACCCATATGTCCGATTGTCTGCATGGTATATCCATTTCTATGTATTATATTCCTCTCAATATAATACAGAATAAATAGCTATGTGTACTCCAGTATTTCTCTCCTCAGAAAACTATCCCATCTTATTAAGTAGCACTAAAATCTTATTTGATAAAGGCAAAACTGTAGAAGCCATTCCTGATTCCCTTCTGACAACCCGAAAGCAGTATCTATTTCAAAAAAATCTGTGAACTCTGAGTATTATATATTACATAATAATATGTTATATATGTTATAGAATGGTTGCTTCTCATCATATTCTCTGCTGCTTCTTTTGCTCATGCCACCATGATCATTTTTCCTGGATTCCGCATAATCCTAAAAACTGACCTTACTGCATTCCCTCTGGAACCTATCCACCTATTCCACATCATGGACTAAGTCAATTTTTGTGTTTCTCTTGCTTAAAATTCTCCAAAGTCTTTGCATCACACATATACAATCAAAACTCTTTGTGGATTTTTGAAAACCCTGTAATGTGCAGTCTGCTCATCCTTCTCATCTCAAGGCCCTCACACTAACTTTGCAGTTGCTGATCTTTGTGTTGAGAGCTAACTTCTCACCTATATTCACTTGACTAAAGCCTTTTCACAATCCCAATTTCAACTACAATGGCAGCTTCTCAAAGAGGTTTTCCTCAATGAGCTGTCCGTACCTCTTGTTCTTTAACACATTACCCAATTTTGTCTTCTTTATAGTAGAAATACATACACATTTAAGAGTTTTTTTGTTTGTTTGTTTGTTTTAGGGAGTTACATTCATAGGCAGAAATTCAATACTAAGGGAAGATGAAAAAAGAAATCTTTGGCTTGAGTCATGAATAAATTCAACATATTTGGTCAATGCAGAGAAACTAGCTACCAAGGAGAAAGAGGAGACAAAAGATGCAGTAGGAAAATCAGAAGACTGTAGGGACATGGAAAACATTCAAGAAGTTGAGTGTAGCTATTAGCGTTGAATGCCTCTGAGTAATCAAATAAGTAGAATTTAAAATGTTAACCGGATTTGAAGATATTACAAGCCTTTTGTAAGCTTACCCAGGAGTGTTTTAATGGAGTGGCATTGGCAGTAGTCATGTTGGAATGTATTGAACAGAGAGCAGGAAGCAGGGAAAGGTAAGAGTATAGGTAAAAAATATTTTGAAGAATTTGTGTATAAAGGGGAGGAAACATTGGACTAAGAGCTGGGAAGATTATGGACATAGGACATGGGGTTTCTTTTTAAAAATTAGGGCAGAAAGTTTTAGAAGACGGAGAAACATTAGTCTTGAAGGGACAAGGGTTATACTTACGTACTCTAACATTCCCAGCAAGAGAGAGAACAAACAGTAGTTGAGATGACAGCAAACTAGTACCCTTAGTGAGTAGTCTGGCTTCAGTTAGAATAAGGAGGGGGAGATGATCCTTCAGAGAATATGAGGATATAAAGGGTTTATTAATTATAAAGATATAGTTCTAAAGGACCAACAGAAGGAGATATGACAAAGGGTACTGATAGGCTCAAGAAAGTTAAGATGTTACTGGGGTGATGGTATGATGGATGAACAGGGAGGAGAGGGTATGGCAGATGAGACCTATAAAAATACTTTGGGAGTCTCTTTAAGAAATATGGGAACATTGCCTAATATCCAAAGAAAATTTTGGCAAGGGTTGGCTGACTCAGAAGCTTCAGAATCTACAAACGACAGGAGCCTCCTACTCTGGCCATGTGGAAATGTCAAGATGTATAATCTTGTACTATTTTTAGCCACACCAGCTTTAATGTAAAACTAAGTAAACAATGTGAAGAAGATTACAGTTTGATACTATTATGTATGTTAAAAAAGTCTGTATTTTAAGTAAAACAATCTCTAAACACACTTCTCAAAATAATTTTCTAGTGGTGGTTATGTCCATGACAGTTGGTCACTTGCTCCAGCATAGTTAATAATTTTTTCCACTGAAAGAAAATGGTTTTGAAGGCATGTACTTTGCTGGATAAGAGAGGGAAAATAAGAGATTGATACTCTGCAAATAAAAACAGAAACAAAAAGCAAAAAAGTAAAAAACAACAACAACAAAAAACAAGCACAAGAGTTCTTTGAAATCTGACAAATATACACTATACTTGAAATGAGCAAGTAAGCCAGTTATTATGATCTCTATTATATAGTTGAAGCAATTGAGGCTTACGAAAGTTAAGGATGAATCAAACTCATAATTACTAAGTGATGGAGACTAATTTTGAGCTCATTTTTTATGAATTTTTGCCCAGTGTACTTTTCTTCTATAGCACACTGCTTCTTCATCGAGGCTTATATTGTGAACCTGATTATAACCTTTGCTGAGGACAAAATTGCAGTCATCTGAACATCTGGTGCTTCTTTTCTGTTGTACTAAGGCCTCTTTAAAGAGTTGGTAGTTGGAATACTAATTTCAATTCTGACAGTAATTAACCATCAGCAGAGATTTTCATAGTTATATTGTATAAGAAATTGCTACAGAACTAGAGATATTCTTGATTGGATTTTAATCAGAACAGCCATTTCACTGTGATTTCAAAAAAAATTAAAATATTTTTTAATAGAATGAAAGTGTTAGTTTGTATCACCTTTTTTAAAAACATACCTAGGATCACATTAAAATGTGTATGATATTTTCTCTAATCCTTCATATTAGGATAAGAGATAGGTTATATTTTGTATATGTATTATAGAAACATTAGGAAATATAAAAATGTAAAGGAAAACATTTTTTAAAGATCATCTATAATTCTACTACCCCAAATCAACCTTAGTGTGTATGGCATTTTAGTATATTTCTTTAGGTTTCAATATATAGTAATCTTGCATGCATACGTTCATTCTATAAATGAATCATTGGGAATCTACATTGTGGCAGACATTAATCTAGGCCTAGGTATTGAGCCTACAGACTGTACAAGATAGACAAGGTCTCTATCTTCATTAATACACTCTCTCACTATCTCTTTGTCTCTGTCTCTATCTCTTCACAAAGACGTGAATGTGATCATAGTAATATACAACAGGGTATCTTTTTATTTCTTAGAGTTATACTTTGAGTGTTTCCCAATTTGTAAATAATTTTTATGGTAGAGTATCAGCAATGGAATGCTCAGACCATAATAGACCATTCTTCTATCATTAGGGATTTAGATCCTCATTTCTATTATATTACCAATTATGAGTAACACTTTTACATCTTTTATTAATAACTCTTATAATCACTAAAATAACACTCATTTTATAAAATCTGGAAATTTCAGGAAATAAAACAAAAATAGTCACTTCTCCAACATCTCTAAATAATCATTGCTCATAATTTGATGAGATTCCATCTCACCTATTAACAAACTTGTCATAATGCCTTGTACTACATTTGTATGCTTTAATTAAAATTGTATCTCACACTTTTGATATTGATTTCTAAATTGAATTCTTAAAAAAATTAGTCAGTGGTTTGAAAGTCCATCTTAATAACTCCTGATCCTGCAAATTAAATTTTGCTTGTTGATTCATTTTTTTTTGCATTTTATTTTTTTTGTATTTTTTTCACTGTTATAAAAGTGAATTTTTTTTCATGAGTTTATTAGTCAAGGCCAGTTATTTTTCTCTGATGTGTGTGTGGATACAGATACATGTACATATATCCATTTAGACATACTTTAAAGTTAATTTGTATACATTTCATATATGTTGAACTATGATCTGGTAGTAAATAGCTTTCCTTATTGGTGCCTTATTTCTAAGGGTTTAAATAATATATTATGGTTGTAACCTCACACATGAAGCAAGCAGAGATACTATTGTTTACTTTTATTTTTTTTTTTATTTCAGTTTGTTTATTTTGAGAGAGGGAGGGAGGCAGAGAGAGGGAGAGAGAGGGAGAGAGAGAGAGTCAGCACAGAGCCCGAATCAGCACTCGACTCCATGAACCAAGAGATCATGACCTGAGCCGAGATCAAGTCAGATGCTTAAATGACTGAGCCACCCAGGCACCCCAGAGATACCGTTGCTTAATTCTATTGTCAATATAAAATATAATTTAGATTTTCCTTACTTTTGGGGGGAAATGACATGAAAACTATGTGTACAAAATCATTTGAATTTATGTTTAATCTATTCATATAGACCATAAACAACATCCCTACTGTACTGTATCTTTGCCTATGTACTCTGTCGTCTCTGCTGTTATATGAATTTATGTCCTGCTATCAGGAAGGTGAAAATTAAAACAGCAAGATGCCTACATACCTATTAGAATGGCTAAGATACAAAAAGCTAACAATAGCCAAATTGAAGAAGCAAACATTACCAAACATTGGCAATAATGCAGAATAAGAAACTCTCATTAATTGCTGGTGGGAATGCGAGGTCAAACAGCTACTGTGGAAAACAATTTGTCACTTCTTATGATACTAAAGATAGCCTCACCCTATGATCCAGCAACCATGCTCCTAAACACTTAGCCACATGATTTGAAAACTTACTCCTAAAACTGCATATGGATGTTTAGAGCAGCTTTATTCCTAATTATCGAAAATTGAATGTGACCAACATGGGATGTTAAATTGATGCACTGTATGAAATTTAAATTCACAGAGGAGTTAACCTGAGAATTTATATTCAGCTTAGTTAGGACTTAAACTTATAAGTCGAGGGGTGCCTGGGTGGCTCAGTTGGTTAAGCGTCTGACTTCAGCTCAGGTCATAATCTCATGATTTGTGAGTTCGAGCTCCGCATGGGGCTCTGTGCTGATAGCTCCGAGCCTGGAGCCTGCTTTGGATTCTGTGTTTCCCTCTGTATCTGCCCCTCCTCTGCTCACTCTCTCTCTCTGTGTCTCTGTCTCTGTCTCTCAAAAATAAATAAACATTAAAAAAAATTAAACTTATAAGTTGAGGTTTTGATTGGTATTTAATGGTTTAGCATTGTCCTTTTGGAGGACTTTGGAGTTTTATCCCTGCGCACTTGTCCCTGTAGCTAACACCTCGATACTAGTTGCCTCACTAATTCATAGCCAAGCCCTGCCTAAGTGTTCAGATATCTGCTAGCTTCTTAGTTAGACTTTTGACTACTATGTGTTGTACTTCCTGAACCAACTGCTTTATCCTGTATTTAGGTTCTAAATCATCGGGCTGATGTTACTGTTTCTGTATAAATTTAATCTCAACAGACTCTTAGAAATGGTTATAATACTGCTCATGAAGCTTCAGTTCTCTTAACAATGACATTTTCTGAAACAGTTCTTGTGGAAATATACATTATAAACTTTACTTTGTCAGTTTATCAGTAGTTCAAGGGATTTCATGGACTATCCAGTGAAACTGATGACTATTAATAGTATTGTTCCTATGAATAAAAACTGTAATTTTATAAGAATTGATATACAATTTCTTCTAAAGTAGTAAATGTATAATTGGGAAGCTGCCTATTTAGATTATAGTCCACTATTCAATAATTTTATAGAAGTTTTTTTTCTGGACTGTGTCCATGGAATATATATCATTATTCCCATCGTTTTCTTTAATTTTTATCATTATGGTACTTTTTAATACCAATTTTAATTTTCTAGTGTGAGATGTATGTTATTGTATACAGTGTATTTATGTATCCCCCAAACAAAAATCATAGTGTAATCACCTACAATGAAGTTCTTATCTCTTTAGTAAGTAATCAAATAATATTATATTCATAAATACTGATAATTTTGTACTCACTGATATTTTACATGATAATACAGAATCTGTTTTATGATCTAAAGAAAATGTTTGGGGCCCCTAGGTTGACTCATTTGGCTGAGCATACACCTCTTGGTCTCAGATCAGGTCTTTATCTCAGGGTTGTAAGTTGAAGCCCCATATTGGGCTCCACATGCTTAAAAAAATTAAAAATGAATGAAAATTAAAAATTAAAAATTAAATTTAAAAAATCAAAAATTAAAAAAAAATAAAGTACATGATTATTGCTAGACTTGTCAGGAATGGCGTTTTTAAAAATTTTTTAATTTACATACAAATAGCATACAGTGCAACAAGAATTTCAGGAGTAGATTCCTTAATGCCCCTTACCCATTTAGCCCATCCCCCTTCCCACAACCCCTCCAGTAACCCTCTGTTTGTTCTCCATAAAATGAGTCTCTTATGTTTTGACCCCTTCCCTGTTTTTATATTATTTTTGCTTCTCTTCCCTTATGTTCATCTGTTCTGTGTCTTAAAGTCCTCATATGGATGATGTCATATGATATTTGTCTTTCTCTGACTAATTTCGCTCAGCACAATGCCCTCTAGTTCCATCCATGTTGTTGCAAATGGCAAGATTTCATTCTCTTTGATTGCCGAGTAATATTCCATTGTATATATATGCCACCTGTTCTTTATGCATTTATTCGTCAATAGACATTTGGGCTCTTACCATACTTTGGCTATTGTTGATAGTGCTGCTATAAACATTGGGGTGCATGTGCCCCTTTGAAATAGCATACCTGTATCCCTTGGATAAATGCCTAGTAGTGCAATTGGTGGAACGTAGGGTAGTTCTATTTTCAGTTCTGTGAGGAACCTCCATACTGTTTTCCAGAGCGGCTGCACCAGCTTGCATTCCCACCAACAATGCAAAAGAGATCCTCTTTCTCTGTATCCTGGCCAATACCTGTTTTTGCCTGAGTTGTTAATGATAGCCATTCTGGCAGGTGTAAGGTGGTATGTCATTGTGGTTTTGATTTGTATTTCCCTGATGATGAGTGATGTTGAGCATTTTTTCATGTGTTGGTTGGCCATCTGGAGGTCTTCACTGGAGAAGTGTGTATTCATGTCTTTTGCCCATTTCTTCACTGGATTATTTGTTTTTTGTGTGTTGAGTTTGATCAGTTCTTTATAGATTTTGGATACTAACCCTTTATCTGATATGTCATTTGCAAATATCTTCTCCCATTTCATTGGTTGCCTTTTAGTTTTTCTGATTGTTTCCTTCACTGTGCAGAAGGTTTTTATTTTGATGAGGTCCCAATAGTTCATTTTTGCTTTTGTTTCCCTTGCCTCTGTAGACATGTTGAGTAAGAAGTTGCTGCGGCCAAGATCAAAGAGGTTTTTGCCTGCTTTCTCCTCAAGGATTTTGAAGGTTTCCTGTCTTACATTTAGGTCTTTCATCCATTTTGAGTTTATTTTTGTGTGTGGTGTAAGAAAGTGGTCCAGGTTCATTCTTCTGCGTGTCGCTGTCCAGTTTTCCCAGCACCACTTGCTGAAGACACTGTCTTTATTCCATTGGATAGTCTTTCCTGCTTTGTCAAAGATTAGATGGCCATACATCTGTGGGTCCATTTGTGGGTTCTCTATTCTGTTCCATTGATCTGAGTGTCTGTTCTTGTGCCAGTACCATGCTGTCTTGATGATTTCAGCTTTGTAGTATAGCTTGAAGTCTGGGATTGTGATACCTCCTGCTTTGGTTTTCTTTTTCAAGATTGCTTTGGCTATTCGGAGTCTTTTCTGGTTCCATACAAAGTGTAGGATTGTTTATTCTAGCTCTGTGAAGAATTCTGGTGTTATTTTGATATGGATTGCATTGAATATGTAGATTGCTTTGGGTAGTATTGACATTTTAACAATATTTGTTCTTCCTATCCAGGAGCATGGAATCTTTTTCCATTTTTTGTGTCTTCTTCAATTTCTTTCATAAGCTTTTGATAGTTTTGAGTGTATAGATTTTTCACCTCTTTGGTTAGACTTATTCCTAGGTATTTTATGTTTTTTGGTGCAATTGTAAATGGAATTGATTCCTTGATTTCTCTTTCTGTTGCTTCATTGTTGGTGTATAAGAATTCAACTGATTTCTGTGCAATGATTTTATATCCTGCCACTTTGCTGAATTCATGAGTCAGTTTTAGAAGTTTTTTGGTAGAATCTTTTGGGTTTTCCATGTAGAGTATCATGTCCTCTGCAAAGCCTGAAAGTTTGACCTATTCCTGGCTGATCTGGATGCCTTTTATTTCTTTGTGTTGTCTGATTGCAGAGGCTAAGACTTCCAATACTATGTTGAATAACGGTAGCGAGAGTGGGCATCCCTGTGTTGTTCCTGACCTTAGGGGGAAAGCTCTCAGTTTTTTTCCCCATTGAGGATGATATTAGCGTTGGGTCATTCATATATGGCTTTATGATCTCGAGGTATGCTCCTTCTATCCCTACTTTCTTGAGGGTTTTTATCAAGAAAGGATGCTATATTTTGTCCAAGCTTTCTCTGCATCTATTGAGAGGATCATATGGTTCTTGTCCTTTCTTTTATTGATGTGATGAATCACATTGATTGTTTTGATATTGAACCAGCCCTGCATCCCAGGTATAAATCCCACTTGGTCATGGTGAATAATTTGTTCATGTATTGTTGGAGCTGGTTGCCTAATATCTTGTTGAGGATTTTTGCATCCATGTTCATCAGGGAGATTGGTCTACAGTTCTGCTTTTTAGTGGGGTCTCTGTCTGGTTTTGGAATCAAGGTAATGCTGGCTTCATAGAAAGAGTTTGGAAGTTTTCCTTCCATTTCTATTTTTTGGAACAGCTTCATGAGAATAGGTGTTAACTCTTTCTTAAGTGTTTTGTAGAATTGCCCTGGAAAGCCATCTGGCCCTGGACTCTTGTTTTTTGGCAGATTTTTGATTACTAATTCGATTTCTTTACTGGTTATGGGTCTGTTCAAATTTTCTATTTCTTCCTGTTTCAGCTTTGGTATTGTATATGTTTCTAGGAATTTGTCCATTTTTTCCAGATTGCCCATTTTATTGGCATATAATTGCTCATAGTACTCTTTTATTATTGTTTTTATTTCTGCTGTGTTGGTTGTGATCTTTCCTCTTTCATTCTTAATTTTATTTATTTGGGCACTTTCCTTTTTCTTTTTGGTAAGACTGGCTAGTGGTTTATCAGTTTTGTTAATTCTTTCAAATAACTGGCTCCTGGTTTCATTGATCTGTTCTGTGGTTTTTTTTTTTTTTTTTTGGTTTTGATAGCATTAATTTCTGCTCTAATATTTATTATTTCCTGTCTTCTGGTGGTTTGGGGTTTTATCTGCTGTTCTTTTTCCAACTCTTTAAGGCATAAGGTTAGGTTGTGTATCTGAGACCTTTCTTCCTTCTTTAGGAAGGCCTGGTTTGCTATATACTTTCCTCTTGACCGCCTTTGATGAGTCCCAGAGGTTTTGGGTTGTGGTGTTACCATTTTCATTGGCATCCATGTACTTTTTAATTTTCTCTTTAACTTCCTGGTTAGCCCATTCATTCTTTAGTAGGATGTTCTTCAGTCTCCAAGTATTTGTTACCTTTCCAAATTTTTTCTTGTGGCTGATTTCATGTTTCATAGCGTTGTGGTCTGAAAATATGCACAGTATGATTTTGATCTTTTTGTACTTACTTAGGGCTGATTTGCGTCCCAGTATATGGTCTATTTTGGAGAACGTTCCATGTGCACTGGAGAAGAATGTATCTTTTGCTGCTTTAGGATGAAATATTCTGAACGTATCTGTTGAGTCCATCTGGTCCAGTGTGTCATTCAAAGCCATTGTTTCCTTGTTGATTTTCTGATTAGATGATCTGTCCATTTTTGTAAGTGGGGTGTTCAATTCCCTACCATTATGGTATTATTATCAATGAGTTTGTTTATATTTGTGATTAATTGATTTATATATTTGGGTGTTTCATATTTGGTGCATAAATGTTGACAATTGTTATATCTTCTTGGTAGATAGACCCCTTAATTATGATATAATGCCCTTCTTCATCACTTGATACAGTCTTTATTTTAATGACTAGATTGTCTAATGTAGGTATGGCTACTCCAGCTTTCTTTTGTTGACCATTAGCATAATAGATGGTTCTCCATCCCCTTACTTTCAATCTGAAGGTGTCTTTACATCTAAAGTGGGTCTCTTGTAAACAGCATGTGGATGGGTTTTGTTTTCTTATCCATTCTGTTACCCTATGTCTTTTGGTTAGAGCATTTAGTCCATTGAAGTTTAGAGTGAGTACTGAAAGATATGAATTTTTTGCCATTATGTTTCTTGTAGAGTTGGAGTTTCTGGTGGTGTGCTCTGGTCCTTTCTGGTCTTTGTTGCTTTTCGTCTTTATTTGTTTTTGTTTGTTTGTTTGTTTTGTTTTGTTTTGTTTTTTCATCTTTCTTCTCTCAGAGAGTCCCCCTTAAAATTTTTTGCAGGGCTGGTTTAGTGGTCACAAACTCCTTTCATTTTTGTTTATCTGGGAAACTTTTTATCTCTTCTTTTATTTTGAATGACAGTTTTGCTGGATAAAGAATTCTTGGCTGCATATTTTTCTGATTCAGCATGTTGAATATATCCTGCCACTCCTTTCTGGCTTGCCAAGTTTCTGTGCATAGGTGTGTCTCACACCTGATCTATCTTCCCTTGTATGTTAAGGACTTTTTTTCCCTTGCTGCTTTCATAACTCTTTTCTTGCCTGATTATTTTGTGAATTTGACTATGATATGCCTTGTTGATGGTCAGTTTTTGTTAAATCTAATGAGAGTCCTCTGTACTTCCAGGACTTTAATGTCTGTATCTTTCCTCACGTTAGGAAAGTTTTCCATTATGACTTACTCACTTAACCCTTCTACCCCTATTTCTCTCTCTTTTGCTTCTGGGACCCCTATGATTCTAATGTTGTTACTTTTTAATGAGTCACTGATCTCTAATTCTTAAATCGTGCTCTATTGCCTTAGTGTCCCTCTTTTTTTCTGCTTCATTATTCTTCATAAATTTGTCTTCTCTATCACTGATTCTCTGTTCTTCCTCATCCATCCTTGCCTCCTTGGCATCCGTTTGAGAGTGTAGCTTAGTTATAGGATTTTTTATTTCATCCTGACTAGCTCTTACTTCTTTTATCTCCGCATAAAGGTATTCTAATCTATTTTCAACTCCAGCTAGTATTCTTATTATTGTGATTCTAAATTCTGGTTCAGACATCTTTCTTGTATCTGTGTTGGTTAAGTCCCTAGCTGTTTTTCTTCCTGCCCTCTCTTTTGGGGTGAATTCCTTCGTTTCATCATTTTGAAGGGAGACAAGGAATTAATGAGGTAAAATTAAAATTAAAAAAATTAAATTTAAAAAATATATTAAAATTAAAAAATTAAAAAGAAACACATACACAAAAAAATCGAATAAAGGATCATAGATCCTAGGTGTGTTTTAATCTGGGTGTTGAAAGGGGCTTTATAGATTAGAGGAAAAAAGGGGAAAGAAAGAAAAAAAAAAAGGAAATTGTTTGAAATTTTGACAAAATGAATACACTGAAGTAGAACAAAACGAAATGATGAAAGTAAAATAGAATTTGAAAAAATTTACACAAAAGTAAAAAAATTGCAAAAAATTCAAAGAAAAATATTTTTAATAAAAATTGAAAATAAAATAATTTTTCTCTCTTTCTGTTTTCAAGGAAAAAGCAAAAAAGAGAAAAAGAAAAAAGAAAATTGAATAGATGGACCAGTTAACAGACTGGAATATGACTGAAATTACTTCGTTTTCCCCTAGATGTCAAAGTATGAAGCACTTTATAGTCCATAAACTAATCAGGCGAAGAGGCTCATGTTCCTGAAGAGCGAGGTGGCCCGGTTGGGCGGGGCTTAGTGTAATGGCTCCATTCTCTGCTAGATGGCATTGCTTAACTTACTGGGGGATTGTTGTGGCACTTGTAGGTGTGTATGCACATGCACGGGAATAGTGATAATGGCCTCACCCAGCTACCCAGTCTCTAGTATCGGAACTCTTTTCTCACGGATTAGCAAGATCAGCAATCACCCATCAGTCCTTTGTCTCCAGCTTCTGTCCACTCCCCGCTCTTTCACAGTCTGTGACCAAGCCCCAGGCGGCACCTCCCTCCCGAGTTTTATCTCAGATGCAGCTGTTTTTTCTGACTCCTTATTTCTGAGGAACTGCATCTTTGAATAATTCTGCCCCTCTGTGGGAGGGTGTCACCAAGCAATGGCCGTGTGCCGGTTGCACCCAGGAATGTTCGTGGGACCGTGCTGCTGCCGACGCCCAGAGATTGCTCCTGGGTGCCAGCCAGCCCTAGAAAAAGTTCACGTGATCCTGTACCAGGAGTGTTTCAGGGATTATGACAAATCACAACATGCATCTGGCACCAGGCTTCACCCCCAGCGACCTTGTTCCAGCATCAGCGAATGTTGTTATTCTCCAGGGTCCACTGGTGCCTTTGCCTTTGGTGGAGTCACACAGCCTCGACCAGGTGTCCTCCCAGCAGGGCAAATGGCATTCCCTGTGTGACCCAAAGACCTCCGGACTTCACTCTGCTTCTGGGGATTCGCCTTCTCACCAGAGCACCACCAGGTAATGCACTGCAGAGTTTCAGAATCTGCACTCCCTATTTATAGAGTCTTAATGGAATTTAAACCCTCTCCTTTCTTCTTTCTCCCTTTTTAGTTCAGTCACTGAGGCTGTTTCCTCTTTTCCACTTTCTCTCCAGCTGCTTTGTGGGGGGGGGGTATTTTTCCCATACCTCCCCCCACCCCATCTCCGTCCTCTCTGTACACAAAAAAGCAGCTCCCTGCCCTCCGCAGCCTCTCTCTCCCCCATTTCACCTCTCCGTGCTGTGTACCTGCTGAATTCTGTGGTTCAGGTTGTACAGATTGTTCTGTTAATCCTCAGATCAGTTTTCTAGGTGTGCAAGATTGTTTAGTGTTGGTCTGGCTGTATTTCATCAGGAATGGTATTGTTTTAAATGGAAAGTGGTGACTATCATTAGTCATCATCTTTACCATCATTATCTTCTTTGTCTTAACATTCCTAAACCTTGTGGAAAACCTTGCTCTAGGTCTTAGAGACTCATTTTTTATAGTTTATTTTGCAAGTAAATCACATAGTTTTCAAAAGCACAACAAGGTCACTTTAGGTCATTACATAAAAGTAGGTTGTGAGGAACAAGAGTACAGTGAAAGTGGTCTTGACAATTCAGTAAAGGCACTTTTATAAGTGAATTACTCATCCCAGTGGAAAATTCCCGGAGATTTTGACTGACTCTGTCCCTGCTAACTCTGTGTCCACTGATTCTGTCTGGACAACTGTGTGGTATGGAATGAGACTCAGAGTTCATCCTGCATGTGCTTCTGTGACTCCATCTTAATTGTAAAATATAGTATTGTTTTTAATACTATTTCTTCATAACATGCTGAAATAGTTTCAATATTTTAGTATTAAAAATAAACATACATGGAAAACTTCCTATAATCTAGAAGATAGAAAACAATTTGATGTTAATTGGAGTATCATGGCAATACTAATTGTATGGTATTGATCTTGCCTCATTACTTATGCCGCAGAGCCTGAAATAGTTCAAAATGCAACATTACAATGTTAATTTATATAAGACATTTAGAGTAGATTTTGCAATATAGTTTTAAATAAATATACTCATTTTCCATTTTATTATATTTTACTTGTATATATATCTTAAATTTTATCTTAAATGTTAGTGGAGTCCCAATTTCATTTATCTTATTTTTTTTTAAAAATGGAATACATGCATTGCAATAAAAATTGAATAATTGAATTCATGTGCTACAGAATTGGTTAGTTAATAATTCTGTTATTTGATAAACATATGTAGAATTTTTGATAATTGAGTTTTAGGTGTTTTGAGTTTAAGATATTTTTCCAGACTGAGAAGAAATGTTCTTTTGAGACCAAGACAGGTGGTCTCAGTGTGTACAGAGCATTTTGGAATCATACCATACAGTTAAAATAAACATGTTTTGGTAATCATTAAACAATTTATGATAATATATGTTTATGACCATTTTTATATCAGCTCTTGGAAATTATGGTTAAAATTTATAATGTATACACCTAGAGGGCAGGAAAATTTCTGTTCATTCCTTTATATAGTGCCAAGCTTCAAATATAGTAAAGTGTTTTAGCTGACCAGACTGTATACTAGATACTATCTATTGGCAGTCAATATTTATTTATATCTGGCTATCAGTGGTGGGTCTGGAAATGAAGGATTGGGATTAGAAATATCTTTTCTCACTATGACTCTTAATAATCCACTCACAAAATAGTTGCTTATCAGTACCATTACTGAGGAGACCGCTGGTTCAGAAGTTTTGATTGCAAAGGAAAAAAAAAAAAAACTGTACATGCAAGTGTATACAACAGTGGTGACTCAAAACTGGGCATTGAGACTGTGGCCAGTACTCTGAGGCACAGAAGCTATTACAGTATTGGCTGAGATAACTGATCATGATTATCAGGAGAAATTAGCACTATTACACAATAAGCCAAAATATGTCTGAATCCCCCAGGGGATTATCTGGAGTGCCTCCTACTACTCCCATGTCTAGTGGTCAGATTTAATGGAAAATCATGATATACAGGAAAAATGACTAGTACCTTTAAGACTGAAAGTTTAGGAGCACCTGGGTGGCTCAGTTGATTGAGTGTCCAGCCTTGATTTCTGCTCAGGTCATGATCCCAGGATCATGGAAGCGAGTCCCGCATTGGGTTCCGCAGTGAGCATGGAGCTTGCTTAGGATTCTTTTTCTCTTTCTCTCTTCTTCTGCCCCTCTCCCTTGCTCGTGCTCTCCCTTTCTCTCTAAAATACGAAACAAAAACACGATTGAAAGTTTAGATTCTCCCCACCTTCCTCCTGGTTAAAGAAACAGCCTGCAGGAAATCAGGCTAAGGACAAAGAGAGTATATAATGAGTCATGGAAAAGGAAATTATAATTACTAACCGTGGCTTCATAACCAGTTGCATATATACATATGTATGTATTAACTATTATCCTTTATTTTTCCCTCAGTCTTTTCCATATTATTTTTATAAGGTATGTTGCTTGTAGTTATAAGTAAGGTTTCCATGTGGAATAGATATCAACCAGAGATTGATACAATGGCTAATAGATTTGGGTCTCAAGTTTTTAGGCAGAAAGTGAGAATGTTTTCTTTAGAGAACAATCTTCAGGATTGTTGCAAGATATGAGGTGAGAACATGTTTTTGTTGTTAATGCTGTTTATAGTGAGAATTACAAGTTGCAATAATTAGTGAAAAAAGGTGTAAAGATATTGAGAAAAAAGGGAATATAATAGTCTAATAGCAATTACAACAGGTATCAATTTCTACTGAGTTCTGTGTTCCCTTTCCTTCTTTCTCTAGGGACTAAAATGCTAAAATTACATATCCATGCTTCTCTTCCCGTTATGGTCTGGATGAATTTAAATTCTACTGTGGAAATAAATAAAGACCAACCAAATGAGCAAGCAAAGGCTATTTATTCTGAGCTTGCTATAACAAGGGAGTCAGTCACCATCACTTGCATGTGAGAAGAGACTCAAGGGCAGGCTGTTGGCACAATGAAAGTGGAGCGAGGGTAATAAGAAGGAGTGCATTTTATGTGATTGGTCAGACATGCATGATTGACTTTCTGCTCTTGGTCCTAAATTGGGAGTGGGAACAAAACTTAGGGAAGCTGTTATTAATCAATTAATTGATTGGCCATTTAATTGGGCCTGTTGTTACAGAAGTACTGTTTAGCTTCCTGGATTGTCACTGGAGATAGCAGGCTGGCTTCCTACAAATCTGACTTAGAGTAGGCTGACTTCCTTGGTTGTTTATTGTAGACAAGGGGTTGGGTCCTGAGCAGGTTGTGGGTCACAGTTCTCTCATTGTAGATGCTCTGGCCTTTGTTTGTATATTCAGTCTCTCACTCCTACTATTTATGACTATAATAATAAGTGGAGGAAAATAAATTTTTATGTAGAGAAAAGTTAAATATCATTGGATGCGTGGCTAAGAATGTGGGAACTACTTTGAAAGTGTAAGTCCAAGTGTATGACAAAGAAGGTGAGTTACACTCAACATGGTAATCACAGCTGGCTGCATTATTGATCCATTAAAATTAAAAGTAACAAAAATTCTGAATTTAAATAATTTCATAGAACCCATATCATATAAATTAGTTTTATACTATGTGACTGTTCTGTAATTGGGCACTTGTTCTATAGCAGTGTTTAGAAGTTTCTATTTTCTCCTTTATAGCTTAGTGTCTCTCTGCATGTGCTCTTATCTTTTGCTGCCACCATGTGGCTATATAAAGAAATAGTAATATAAGTAGTTCTACTTTAGTTTTTAATCATCAAGGGAAATTTAGAAAAATTTGATATAGGCCACAACCCTAAAAAATATTTTTAGCATGATAAAATAATAATGAGTCATAGATAAATTTTTGTTAAAATGTACACATACACACAAATATATACATACGTATATTTATAACATACATATGTACAAAAATGTATCTCTACAATATATAAATGTATATATAATAAGTACACTATATCTGTATCTATATTATATATAATGTGCATATATAATACATTTCTATATGTCTATGTACTTATGCATAATAGATATATATCAAAATAATAGATATATAATATTGACATATATATTACCAATATTTATATATACAGAGAGAACTGTGTTATTTCTTCTTTGCCAGTATTAGCAATAAGCACACCCACTTATTTCTCTCCTCTTTCAAAATCTAATCACTTTGCTTGTAAAATATAGCCCAATATTTTAAACTTATAACAGTGAGAAGATCAAGACAGTTGCTCACCAATGGAAGGGTATTGTGAGTGAATTTTGGTCATGGATAGTGGTTGGGAGATTGTGGAGGGAAGAAACAATGCTGAGTATGCAGAGGTCTTACCTGGTGGGGAGAAAGCTCGAACATCTGAGTCGCGAGGGCAGCTTTCCCTGACCACCCAGGAAATGTTCCAATAAGAGAGCTGTGGGAATAAGAGTGAATAGTGGAGCCAGAAAGCGAATGGTTAGTTATGGAGTCATTCATAGAAAAAACAGCCTGCAGCTTCTCTGCTCTAGAAATGCAGTGCAACATGTAGTCACATTGCCCATATGTTCCATCTAAAAAATGGAACCGTTTATTTGAAGGGAAATTATAGATTTTAGTGTGGGTTTTGGTGACCCAGATTAAAGCTCTCCATATTTGGCACATTACAGAATGTACGTTGCCTAACTTCAAATTTCCTGTGTGTGTAACTTACATTAGGCTCACATTCACTACCCACATACATGGAGATCTTATTCTGTATTTCCTTTTAGGAGAGAGATGCACTGGCAGAAATGGATTTGCTTAACAGCTAGGAAATCAGTTTATCTCTCATCTTAAATATGAACAAAAATCCAATGGCCAGTTGAAAATAGCATAGGAAAGCAGGGCAAAGATGAAGAAGTTGAGAAATTGAACCTGGACATAGCAGATATTCAGGGATGTAGACTCTCATTTTCATGAAAAGAGGGACCATGTCAAAATTTATTAACATATCCTGAGGTCCTAGAAGAGTGTCTGGCAAATTATGGTCGATAAATAAATGTTTGCTTAATGAAGACAGTAGAATAAGAAATTAAATTGAATATTGTATCAGAGATTTAAATAACTCAACTCAAGAAGGAAGCAGTTAGAGAACAAGGAAGAAATTTTAACTATCTTTATAAAAAGCATAGATGATGAAGCCATCAGCAGAAGGGATGTATAAGATAGTGCAGGAAATCTACAAAACATAAAACAAAAAGAATAAGGAAGATTAATTCATAAAGTTTAAATATTTCCTATTGAAAATCCTAAAACATGGCAACAGAGAAGACAGAGTGGGAAAAATGATTAAAAAAACCCCCACAATTGTGTCAAATTTGTCAGAAATAGGGAAAAATATAAATTGTTATTTGTTATTGAAAGGGTCAACCAGTAACAAACTAAATCAAACTAAATTGACAACCTCCCCTGCCCCCTCCCCCCAGAAAAAAATCTGAACTACAGACATACCTGTGAATTTTCAAGTCACTAATATCAGCTTTGGAAAGCTTCTAGAGGGGGCCAGGAAAAACAAACATTACTGAGAGTAGAAAGCAGCTCTCACTGAAAAACTTACAGATTTTTCATCATCAGCATAACTTGGTAAAAGACAATAAAGCTATGTTTTCAGACTTCTAAGGAAGTTGTTTGAAAATTAGAATTCTTTAAATTGTCAAGCGAATGAAAGAACAAAATAATTTTACTTAGAAGAGCAAAAAGTCAGAAAAATCGGTTTATACATCTTCTTTTGAATAAGGATATCTTTGAAGAAGAACTCGAGTAAAAACTGAATACTTATGTAATAGAGAGGATACTACAGAATCTGTAAAATACTGGAAATTTCCGAAGAGTGCAAAGAAAACTGTCTTAGTATAAATAGATGCACTGTCAATCAGAGAACATAGTGAGGAAAGGTGAAAACAGAGGGCTCAGGAAGGATATAAAATTAAAAAGATGAGTTTTGCAGTAAGGACTAAACTTAAAGGGTGTTTCTTCATGGAAATATATACTGACAAGAAGAAAAGTAAGACATTTCAAAATTTATAGTTGTATTGAAGTTGCACTTTAAAGTAATTATGCTAAAAATTGATATTTGTGACTAGTTATTCTAGTTTATAATGAAAGCTTAAAGATTTCAGTTGAATTAAACTAGTTTCTGGTGTTTTGAAATAATATGACTGTAATATGCCTTTTAAAATTTTTTATTTATTTATTTATTTATTTATTTATTTATTTATTTATTTATAGCACATGCACTCTGATGCAGGGCTCAGACTCACAAACTGTGAGATCATGACCTGAGCCAAAACCAAGAGTTGGACACTTAACTGACTGAGCCACCCAGGCACCCCAAAGTTTAAAATTTTGCATATAATCTATTTACATTCCTATATAGAAGATGAGGATCTATACATTTTATGCCTATGTCAATCTCTTCTCTTCATACTCTCTCATTTTGGTGGAGCACATCTTTTTCCTTCAGAGAAAGGGCATTGAATGTAATCTTCTTGAAACACAGTATAAGCATGATTTAAATCATATTTGAATTTTATATTGTGCTAGAGTTTTAATTTAGAAATTATTTTTTCTCACATTTTAGAAACTTGCTCCATTGTTTTAAAAGATTCTAGTGTTACTTTAAAGAAATTAAGTTCAATTTTGATTGGATAATCCTTGATATGAGGACTTTAACCCCACTCCTTTGCTTATGAAAGTTTGAATGATTTCTTTGTCCCTCATTTTCTCAAAATTTATGAATACATATCTTAAAGTCTTGTATATCCATATATTTATGTGTCTTTACTGCTTTTGAGTATCATACAAGTGGGCTCAGACTTTACATATTCTTCAACTTGCTGTTTTCACTCCATTATATTTGTGAATGTTTTTTTTTTTAAAGATATTTCTAGTTTAGTAATTTTCTCTGCAAATTAACTCAAACAATTGCATTAAATTAAAATACTCAGTATTCTTAATCCATTCTCCTAGTGAAAAATATTTAGGTTGTTTCTAATTTTATTTTGCTAGGAGAATTATGCTGTGAGCATTCCTGTATATGCGTCCTTGTAAATCAGTGTGAAAAATTCTGAGAGGCACGTATATAGAAGTAGAGATGCTAAATTATAGGAGAAGTGCAACTTCATCTTTACAAGATAATGGAGAAATTGGTTTCTATTGTGATTATACTCATCAGTGTCTGTCTTTGTTTTATGGTAAGAGTATCTTTATTGTTAGATATTCTAATTTCATTGATCTAATGCCAATATGAGGCAAAATTTATTTTCATTTCCCTGATCCTTGGTGAGGTTGAGTATGTTTTCATATTTTGGCTATTGAGACATTCTATTCCGAAATTTTCCTTTACATGTGTCTTTTATTTATTTTCCCTTTGTTTGCCATTTTGACCGACCTGTATGATCTCTTTATAATTTATATTCTAATCTGACAGTTTTAGTTATTACAGACATTTGTTTGTGACTTGCCTTTTGATTATTAATTTTTTTCCAGGAAGAGCTTTTTTATTTATAATACAGTAAAGTGTATCAAACATTTTCTGTATGCTTGTGTTTTGTATCTTGTTTAAAAAGTGTTTCTATCTTACGGTAGAAATATTCTTAACCATTTTCTTGTAAGAGTTTTATAGTTTGGACTTTCACATGTGGGTCTTAATATATATAGATGTACTTTTCTCTCTCTCTCTCTCTCTCTCTCTCTTTTTTTTTTTTTTTTTTTACTAGCGAAGGTTGAATTCAATTTCATTCCTCCCTCCCCATGTAGGTCATCCATTCAAGAAGAAATCCTTTACTTTTTCCATTGATAACTAATGCTACATACATATATAAAATTGCAGGTTTATGTATAATATCTGATCTGGGTTTTGGGCTGTGTTCCATTTATTTATTTATTTTTATCCTTGTCCAAATAACTCCCTGTGAATTCCCCACAATGTGTAAGTTATTATGTTTTTCATGTCTTGATATTTGATTAAGCATTTTTTTCTCTTCTTCTCTATATTTGTCTTGGCTATTCTAGGAAATTAGTTTTTTTCCACATATATTTTATAATCTAGGTTTATGAAAAACTTGGCAGTGTTTATTGGAAATGAATTTAAATTATGAAATATTACAGACAGTATTTATATTTTAGTGATACTTAATTTTACAATCCTAGCTATGACATAGGTTTCCATTTAATTGCCTTTCATTCATAACATTCATTAAACTTTTGTGATGTATTTTCTACAAAATGTATCACAGCTTTGTCAGAAGGACTTCAGATGTCACAATTATGTTTTTTTAAATTCTATTTTTATAAAAATTCCAGATGTTCTTTTTTGCTCATAGATAGAAGCACAATAGATTTGTATATATTGATCTTAAGTCTAGAACACTTGCTGTACTTCCTTTTCAGTTGTAATAATTTGTCTGAATTTTCCATGCCTATAATTAATATAATTAATTATTTTTTTATTTTTTAATTTGTTTCTTTAACTTTTTATGATCAACCAGTGATTGCACTGTTGCATGTATTTCATAATAAAATGGTTTCTTTAAAAAATTTTTTTTGTTTGTTTATTTTTGAAAGAGAGAGACAGAGTATGAGCAGGGGAGGGGCAGAGAGAGAGAGAGATACAGAATCTGAATCAGGCTCCAGGCTCTGAGTTATCAGCACAGAGCCCGATGTGGGGCTCAAACTCATGAACCATGAAATATTGACTGGAACTGAAGTCAGATGCTTTAACCGACTAGGCCACCCAGGCACCCCAATAAAATGTTTTTTTTATATAATTTGCTTTATATTAACTTAAAACCTCTTTACTTCTAATTTACATTAATACATTTTATATATTCCACTCATGCTAGGTATTTGTCTCTCAGTTCCAAATTTCCCTTCATTATATGCTCTGTGATAACAGACTGAATCCAAGGATTTCCTCTCTACAGTGAGACTAATGTTATGCTTTGTCAGTAGAGGGCGCCGAGGGCGCCATTACATGTGAAAGAAGGCTGCTGGTTTCAATTCCTGTGTTTTTGTTTTTGTTTTTGTTTTTGTTTTTGTTTTTAGTTCTGCTGCACAATCCATTAGCAGTGCATGGATGAGACGTCTAGTGTTGTTCTGTGGACAGTCTTGGTGATGTTACATCACTCCCTGGTTACAGTGACCATCTTGCCAATTATACTACCAGATATAATCAATTGCCAATTACAGTGGCAACTTCAAGACAGACACCTTACACTCCAGGTCTCATACCACAGTGCTCTGATACTCTCTGTCTTCCTTTCCACCTGTCATGGTTCACCTATATCTCAGAGAATTGTTTCCTTCTAGAGTGGTGAATGGGAACCAGCTGTAGCCCCAGAAACCCAGAAAACTTATCAGCCATCTTGTGGGCTGCAATTACATCTTCTTCAATAAGTTCTGCACTCCAGTCTGGTGAAGATCTACTCTTCTGCATTTGTCCTTTCTCTGGTGCTCTGTTTCTGCTCTAGGGTACTTTGTAGTTATATCTATCTTTACAGTTATTCCCTTATTCTACAGATTCAAAATTACTTATATTAATCTTCCCCTGTTTAAATTACTGTGTGGTTCTATATCTTGATCAAACCCTATTTTGATAGGATAACTCCTATTTTTCCTTTAGAGAATGGGTTTTCAAAATTTTAGTCAGTAATGTAAAACCTACCAACTTTAAATAATCAATCTGCCAATAAGTATTAGCATTAGGATTTTTAAATCCTAAGATGTTCCTATAAATCGACAGGAAGTTAAACTAACATTACCAACAATGATATTTATGGCAGATAAGTGAAAAAGATACACCAATGATTGTTATGCCAACACCCAGAAATAAAATACTTGTAGCTGCACTAAAAATAGTCATATATCCTTTAGACCAGCTGTGGTTGCTCTCGTTTTATAGAAATCAGACTTTTCAGTGACAATCCAGAACCATGGTTAGTTATTTTGTATGGCTAATAAACTATTCAAAGTGAATGATTTTCCAGTAACCTAAGTAGATGATGTCTCATAAAATGGACCTAATTAATATCAGCTTGTCTAATAATATGAATAATACCAAGTGTAACAAACATCTAAGAATTCCATTAGTAAGAGTTATAGGATTCAAAGTAGTCATTTAGAACTTGTCCATCACTTTGGTTGGCATAGTGAGTAATACAACCCACATTCTAGGCCAGCACAAACCAGTTTGAATTACTTAAGATAAGTAGTTATGAACAATCAGATTAGTCTTGGGTTTTCTTCCTGTCACCCAAAGAGAGACTATACCATTGCCAACAATTCATGTGAACTGGAAATGTGAAATAATCTGTATGTAAGCTTAGAGAACTGAAAACTCAGCATCTTTGGGACTTTCTCTGTCAGGCAAAGAAAGTCTTAGGTCATTGTCCCAGAATCTCTTAAAAAATGTTTTTTTAATGTTTATTTATTTTTGAGAGAGAGGGAGAGAGATACAGGGTGAGCAGGGGAGGAACAGAGAGACAGGGAGACACAGAATCTGAAGCAGGCTCCAGGCTCCAAGCTGTCAGCACAGAGCCTGATGCGGGTCTTGAACCCATGATGACTCAAAAAGTGATTTAAAGACAAAACCAGGATGAAATCATACTTAGTGATGCTTAAACCAAAAAATATTTATTGGCAAATGAAACCTCATTCGACAATAGTACTGATGATGTGGACAATATTTGATGGTCTCTCCTGAAGCTTTGGCTGTGTGAAAACTGAAATGATAAACTGAGAATAACGTATTACCACAGTCCTAAGGAAAGACTCATTATTCTACAGCTATTTATCAAGCAGTCACCCAAATTGGATTTTAATCCACTCAACTGATTGATGACAATTTTTTAATTTTTTACAAGCAAACCAATCAGTAACAGCTTTTGACTTCAGCAAGTCAAACAAGTAGAAATGGGCTTACCTGCATAAACAGAGCTCTGAGTGCCAATCAACTGACAACAATTTTATCATAGTAACTATATTTTGGTAGCTAATGTCAACCTACTGAAGCCTTTGGAAGTGCACCAGTCCATGACCTCCACACTTCCAAAATTTCCTACATAAATCTAGCAGTTTGCTCTTCTGAAACTACCTGAGGAGCATAGTCCTGTTAGTGGTGCTTTTATCATCCTTTGACAGTATAATTTTTCCCATGGCAGAATGGGTAATTATATGCCTTACTATGGGAGTCCTTTTCAGTGCTAGAGCAATCTTCCCTCTCCTAAACCAAGAATTTTTTTCTTTTTAAATCTCAATTCAAGATTAAGTGAAATCAAAGCCAAAAACATTCCAGTAGAATTTGTTTTTCTCTTGTTTCTTCCCTAAACTTATCAGTGCCTCTTGGATATATCTGAGATTCTTTATTCCAGACAATATAATTTAACAACTTTTCATAACACCACTTAGTCATGGCCTTTTTTTCACTCGGAAAAAAAAATTTGAAGAGCATAATTAAAAAGTGGCTTGACAGTAACCATTATTTTTTTTCTCAACACCTAAAAAGTTTTATTCTTCTTAGTTTTTTTTTTTTTTTTGACATGAAACGTAAATGATTACATTTGTCTTTGTCTGTATAAAATGTATTGACAGTGTAATGTACGTAAAGGAAATGTGCTCAGGGAAAAATCAGGATTCAGGGAAAATTGGCTAGGTCTTTCTTCTCAATAAATAGTTGAACCTTGAAAATTTTCTCTTGTGATAGAAAAATATTATTAAATTAAAATGAAAATAAATCTAAATATCAGTGATGACTCTAAGAGAAATATTGTAGAATAGGAATACATTGCAAGTATTATTTGTGGTGCTGCTCTGTTCTCACTGCATAAGCTGTTAGACTATGTATTACAGAATTCAAGGCCATTTTCTGCTTGTGAAAACACAACATGCAAGATGTCAGGAATACATATATTAAAACATGTTAGTTGCTAAAAAAATGACAGTTTTCTCACTGAGGAAAATTGCCTTTAGATTTGACTCTGTTCAGCTCTCAGACAAAAAATATTATGCTTCTAACTTAATACAAGTGTAAAATATTATTTTAAAAACTCTGTTTAACATTAAAGTTCATGTTTATAACACATGTGATTTCACTGCATTATCCTTTTATTAAATTTATGGCTATATATTCAAAATCTTGTTGCTTTTAAAATTACATACACCTATATAAGCATACTCAGAATGATTCAGTGAATACCCCATGTGTATATATATTCAGAGTTTAAGTTATGTGTAAGTTATGTAACTTAACCTTGAGAGTCAGAGAATGTTACTTTCTTTTCGAATGGCTGACTTACAAACTGGGTATTTAAAGCCAGTTTTAATGGTAGAGAAAAGAGACAGAGTATCATACGTAGATCACAATTCTATAACAATAGAATTTAGGCAAATGAAACTAATATTTTGTTTTATTTTTTAAATATGAAATTTATTGTCAAATTGGTTTCCATACAACACCCAATGCTCATCCCAACAGGTGCCCTCCTCAGTACCCATCACCCACCCTCCCCTCCCTCCCACCTCCCATCAACCCTCAGTTCTCAGTTTTTAAGAGTCTCTTATGTTTTGGTTCTCTCCCTCTCTACCCTTTTTTTTTTTTTTTTCTTATTCCCCTCCCCCATGGTCTTCTTAAGTTAATCAGGATCCACATAAGAGTGAAAACATACATTTATCCATAACATTGTATGGGACAATTCAAATGTAACTGAGTATTCTGTGTTTTATTTGGAAACCACAGAAATGAGAGGATTAGGACAGGATGCTTCAGACAGAGGGAACAGTATAAACTAATGCCTGAGAATAGGAGAGGATGGGGCACACTTGTGGAACAATACGTAATTTATTGGTTCTCAGACATTGGGTGCGTGGGCAGGGTGAGAATTGGGATTAGAGCTAGAGAATACCTGCATTTTCCTAGCAGAATATACTAAACCAAACAAGGTACAGATGTCTCAGACCCACGTGTGTATCTTGTTTAGGAGAACAGGCACATATTGTATCCATGTAGTCTAGGACTGCACCGGTGGTAAATTTTGACTTAATTTAGGGTACTTAAATTATTGACATTGCCTTATAACAACCTCAATTTTTTTTAAATCTCAGAGCTTAAAAAAGAAAATGAGGGAGATTCAGGGGGCAATGCAGTATTTTTAAATCTCCCCCATCTGCTCATGAAAGCTGACAAAAGTTATTAGGGTAGTGAAACAAAAGCTCCATGGACATCTACAATACAGATAAGTGATGAGCTTCCCCCAGAACCCCAGAAAGTGAGGACAGAGCACTGAAAGGTACAAGATCTGCACAATATGAGAATCCATTTGGAAGAATGCTGAGGTAAGGAATGGGGAATCTAAAAACAAGAAAGCTAAAAAACAGCAAGCATTCATCAGAATTTGTGGCAAGGCAATTTATCAGTAGCAGCTGAAACCTGGAAGACTTTTCACATGTAAATTCACAGGTAAGTATGAGATTCTGACTATATTGTGAAGAGTCTTGAGAAGCCTTCATCACATGACCTCTTATAACAAATCAACAACACCCCCTTCCTGAAGAAAGCTGCTACTGAGTAGAAACAGTGGAAATAAGAATTCACACTGAGCAGTACAAGGATAATAGGAGTTCAGAAAAGAGAAGATACATGTAGAAGTTGGGGCAGGGAGACAGAGAGGAGATTTCAGACAATAGTGGCCATATTTTCTAATAGTCCTGCATATAACAAAAGAGGAATCTTTATAGCTATGAAGCTCAAAATGTTAATCTAAAAGTCCTGCCTTTTAAAATAAGATGAACATATTTTATGTAAAGATGTGTACCAAAAAAAAAAATTGCTCTTAAATTCCAAGCAATATTATTATAAGAAACTCAACAAAGAAGGAGAAAAACATTCTCAAAAGGAAGAAAAATTCTGTACATCATAAATTTATGCTCCAAAACAGATAACCTGGAATCTCATTTTTTATATATATATTTTAAGTTTATTAATGTATTTTGAGAGAGAGAGAGAGAGAGAACAAGTGGGGAAGGGCAGAGAGAGAGGGAGAAAGAGAATCCCAAGCGGGCTCCATGGTGTCAGCACAGAGCCCGATACCAGACTCGATTTCACGAACCATGAAATCACGACCTGAGCCTTAATCAGGAGGCAGATGCTTAACCAACTGAGCCACCCAGGTGCCCCTAGAATCTTATATTTTTAAATGAATGAAATGGAATTATGAAAACATCTGAAGATACAATATAAATTGGAATTATTATGACAAGTAAAATTGGAGGTGCTAGAACTCAGGAATTAGAAAGGGAGGGAAACAGTCCTCAAAATAAAGAGTAAAACTAGAGTAAATAACCATGACCAAAATGAGTAGATGTTCCAGGAGTCCCACTCAACCCCTTTAGCTGCTGAAGGACCTATCCTTTGTTAGGAACTCAGTTGAGCTTCGAGCTGTCAAAATAAGCAATTGACCTGGTAATAGAAACAAATGGAAGCAATAGTCAAGGCTTTCATCACTTCCTGTTACACGGTATAAGCGAGGATCCAAACTGGAGAACACGCAGACTCTCTTCATTCGACTTCGCCCCATGGAATGGCTTACGTGAAAGAGGGTCAGGTGGATCAGCAGGTGTGCGCTGACCTCATCTCACTTGAGGGGGCTGGAACAACAGATTCCTGCACTTCTATGGATCCTGGGCCTGAGGGGAGTGTGAGGGGAAGATCTAGGAACTGAATGTATTAAGTATCAAGTCACAATGAGCAAAAGTATCTGCAAGGTTTTCCTCTTCTCTCCTGGTAAGAGGCCTTGGCAGAGGGCCCTAAAAACCTTGGCAAAAGGCCCCAGATAGGGGACGTGGGAATGGTGACTTTCTGTACCAAGAATGTTAAATATGCATAAGAGCCTGAGTCCTTTACTGCAACTCCCTTCAGAGAGTGTAATGTGCTGGCTGTCACCTTGTCTTGTGTTTGGGGAGCAACTTTCTCCCATGCGGCCTATCAGGTATAGACTTTGTAATTGTCTATTGTCAGGCCTGAAAATCACATATGGATTTTTATACAGGAACCAGATTCCTCCTATACAGTTGACATGTTCTTTTTTTTTTTTTAAGATTATTTATTATTTTGAGGAGAGAGAGTGTATACGTGCATACACACACACACACACACACACACACACACGCACACACACGCACGCACGTGTTTCCAGGGAGGGGCAGAGAGTAAGGAAGGGAAGGAAACCTCACTGTGAGCACAGAGCCCTATGTGGGGCTTAGACTCAGGAACCGTGAGATCATGACCTGAGCTGAAATCAACAGTTGGTGGCTTAACAGCCTGAGCCCAACCAGGTGCTCTGTTGATCTTTTCCCTGGAGACTTTCCCTCAGCGAAACAGGAGCAACTCTTCCCTGGCAGCTATTTCTCTGTTCCACCCACACCACCACTTCCCCTCAGTCAGTGACTAACTGGCATGAGGTATTAAGCCTCACGGTGACACTAACGCAGTGGTGCATTTCGTGTTCTGGAGTCTTAACAGTGCAATCAGACTAAAGAAAGTCTCCAGCTGGGGCCCCGTTTTTTGCCTAGCTTTGCTCCCCTAGCCTTACGCTAGTGAGAGCACTCACAAAACAAATGTACTGCATCTAGGAAATCCAACCTGAGTTTGTTACCCAGAGTGGATCACAGAAACAAACTCTAAGGATAGGATAATTAACTCGGGCACTGGCTGAATGGTACTGAAGGACTTACCACTGGTGTTAGATGTAGCATACATCTTGCATGGTGTAGCAGTGATATTGCAGAGAGACTGGGAATCTCACCAGCGGAAGAATTTGTTACCCAGGGAAGACATCTTGAAAAAATGAAACATAAATAAAAACTTTCTCATACAAACAAAAACTGCATGAAATGAAAACATAGCAATCTAGCTGGAAGTATAACTATGGCAACTTCCTTTAGCATTTCTGGTACTAGATTATCTTAGATTTCATTCCCTGAAAGTGTCTTTATTTTTCCTTCAGTTTTGAAGGATATTTTTATTCAACTTAGAAGTCTGGGCTGACTTTTTGTTGGTTTATCTTTTTTTCCCAGAGTATAAAGATGTTGCTCCACTGTCTTTTGGATTTCATAATTCCTGATAAAAATTCAGTGATCATTTGAGTAGTTCTTGTCTGTATGTGAAGTGTGCCACTTCTGAGATTTCTTAGAACATCTCCTTTATACTTTGGTTTTCAATAGTTTGACACTAATGTGCCTGGTTTTCCTCATGTTTATTTACCTTTGTTGGTGCTCATTCAGCTTCTTGCATCAGTACATTTATATCTGTCAATAAATTTGGAAAATGATCAGTCATTATACTTGCTCAAATATTTTTCTGACCATGTTATTTTATTTTATTTTATTTTATTTTATTTTATTTTATTTTATTTTATTTTATTTTATTTTATTTTATTTTATTTAAAGTTTATTTAAAGAACATGAGCAAGTAAGGGGCAGAGAGAGGGAGAGAATGCCAAGCAGGCTCCACACTGTCAGTGCAGAGCCTAAGGTGGGGCTTGAACCCACTAACCACAGGATTGTGACCTGAGGCAAAATCAAGAGTTAGACATTCAAATAACTGAGCCACCCAGGGGCCCCTTTTCTGCCTGTTTTAATCTTTTCCTCTGGTGACTCTAGCACTCATGTGTTAGACTTTTTAAGATTGTCCCATAGGTCCCTAAATTCTGTTAATTTCTTTTAAAGCATTTTCATTGTTCTTCATATTTTGTAATATCTACTGATGTATCTCTCCATGTTTATTGACTTTCTTCCATCACAATCATGCTGTCAAGTAATCACATTATTCTTAATATATATTTTTTAAATAGTAGATTTTCCATTGGTTTTTTCTATAGTTTATGCTTCTCTGCTAAGATTTCCTGTATTTTCATTTCATTTCTAGCAAATTTTTCTTTATTTCAGTAGGCACTGTTATAATAACTGCTTTAATATATTTTTCTGCTTCTGCATCATCTCTGATGTGTTCTTTCTTGATTGTCTTTTTTTAAGAATGTGTTGTGTTGTTCTGTATCTTTGTCAAACAATGTCAATTTATATCCTAAATATTGTGAATATTGACATTTTGGGGACAGCACCCAAATACTATTTTTTAAAAATTCTTATCTGGGATGTTAAGTATGAATTTTAGGTCAAAGGGAAATTTTGACAGAATTTATGAATAGGATTTGGAGAATCCATCCTAGCTCACTCCTTTATAGAATGCTTTCTGCTTGTGTAGTTGCTGAGGTTATCCCTGTTCTTCGAGCCAGAAATAATCTGGTTCTCTCTATAGTCAAAGTGCCAACCACAGTCTGTTCTCAGATTAAAGGTCAAAACATTTAGAACTCCCTCGTGTCATTTCTATTTACAAAATGTCATTTCTCCTCTACATTATGCCTTCATTTGTTCACTGTTCATTTCTTTCAGGTTTTTTTTTTTTTCATTTTGTCAACATTTATACTTTCTGTGTGTGGGAGAGTCAGTCTTATACGAACTTATTTGCTCTTACCAGATACAGAACTTGAGTTACATATTTTACATTAACATTTTATATACACACATACAGGAATATATTTACCTACGCATGGGTTTATATCTTAAAATAAACAAAAATAAAAAACACTGGCTATGTAAGTCAACAGACACAAGTGGCTACCTAACCTATTAGGAGTAGAGGAAGGCATCGTAGAGGATCCAGAGACAGAAGCTAGAATTCTTAGGACATATTTTGCTTCGTGAATTTGTCTATAGGATCATATAAGTATTTCACAGAAATATAGAGAAAAAATTTTATAAACAATTTATAAAAGTAAAAAAAATGAAGAAAAATGGGTTGATATAGTCACATAAGAAAAATTATAAGTGATTTTAAATATTTAATTTCATATCTCTAATTGAATATACCCTAATAAGAAAGAAAAAATGTGCAGAGAAAAAAACTGCACTAATCATATCGTTGTGTTATAATGTTAGTATTTTCATTCTCAGACTGTTGTATGTATAATACAAAACAAAGCAAATTAATTATTGTGTGATATTCTATGTCTCTTATCCTTAGTTTCTCTTTGAGTCATGTTTAGGTATGGGACAAATGAGATTCAGATTATTATAGAAAATGGTAGTAAAGCCCCTTGAGTCCTGAATTTAATTGCAAATATGAACATATGACATATTTTGTCTGAAAGTGTATTGATAGCTGTGTCATCTGAAAAGACCAATTCAGTGTCAGTAACAGCTCTTTTGCTAAGGCTGGGGTCTCCAAATATAATTTACACTGTTCACATTTACTACTTGTACACCATTGGTAGGAGTGTAAACTGCTTCAGTCATTATGGAAAATAGGATACAGATACTCCTCAAAAAATAAAAATAGAATTATTATATGATCCAGCAATCCCACTTTGGGGTATGTATATGTATATGTATATGTATATGTATATGTATATGTATATCTATATCTATATCTATATCTATATCTATCTCTATATATCTATATCCAAAATACATGAAATCACTATCTCAAAGAGTTATCTACATCCCCATGTTTATTGAAGCACTATTCACAATGGTCAAGATATGGAAACAACCTAAATGTCTATCCATAGGAGAATGGATAAGAAAATATAGCGCACACACAAACACACACACACACACACACACACACACACACACACACACACACACAAGAATATTATTCGGCCTTAAAAAAAGAAGGAAATCCTGCTATTTACAACAACTTGGATGAACCTGAAGAACATTGTGCTTAATGAAAACAGTCACAGAAAGACAAATACTGCATGATCTCACTTATATTTGGAATCTATAATAGTCAAATTCAGCGAAGCAGAGAATAGATTACTCGTTGCCCAGAGATTAGAGGGAGTGGAAATAAGGAGGTATTGATCAGTGGATATAAAGTTTCTGTTATGAAGGACGGATAAATTCTGGGTGGATAAATTCAACCATGTGACTACAGTTAATAAATATACCATATTTAATATCTGAAATATAGAGAAGTGGGTAGATCTTAAGTGATCTTAACACACACAGAGAAAGGTATGTATGTATGTAAAATTCTTACATACATAAGAAACCCTGAAATCACAAGGATTAATTCAGATTCTGATTATTTTTTGTTTTGTCACTGCCTAGTGTATGATAGGATAGGTGTTTAGGAAATGCCGTTTGAGCAAGTCACATTAGGGACTATCCATTCTAGCATCTTGTTACTTAGGAATTCCAAATATTGATAACATGACTTGAGGAGATAAGAATCAATGAAAAGAATGTAGCAGATGAAGACATAATAATTCTGCCCAGTTTTCAAACTTTATCTCTAATGCACTTTTAAGTACTTAACTTCTGGTTACTGAACTATTTCTCTTTCTATTCTCTGGACAGTGATAGAAAAATTTTGTTAACTGCATGCACTTCAGGTTTTTGGTATACTATGTAAGGGTGATATGTTCTTTTTTGTAACTCTTTTTTATCAAATAGATCTTCTCAAGCAATTCTATTTATTCTGACTTCAATTAATTTTTCATACTTTTTCATTCATTCTGGTTAAAATTTTTGTTAAACTGCTCAATACCATGTTATAAGCATTCCTAGGGTAATAACCAAAGTATTTAATTTCATCTATTATGCGCTGCTTCTTATTTGTTTCTTGTTTTGAGGATTACCTTAACTTCCAAACTCTGTAGGCACATTTATTAATACTGGAGAATTTGAATAGTAATGTCATTTTATGTCATACTTAAACATGAAGGACAGAAAATATACAACATGTGCGGAATATGACTATTATTTACTGATGAACACTTAATCTCGTAAAGTCATGTCATTAATTATCATGCATTGCCCATTAATTTAATTTATAGAGCTCTCTCAAACCTGTCACTCAAATCCCATTAATGTGACCTGAGCTACTAGGAGGAATTCACTAGGCTTTATGGTTCAGAACAATACTGAAGCTTTCAATTCTTTTATCTTTTTTTTTGTAGACTTGGGGAGAATATTACAGAGTGAGGGATTTGCAGTTTACTAGGAGGGATCTGAACCAAGTGACACAAGGCAAGTTATTCTCTTGTGATTTGAAGAAACAAAGTACATTTTATTCACTAGTCCCTTATCCCTATGTGTTGACATTATGGGATTATAGTATTTAAGATAGAATGATGGTATTGTAAAGTATTCTGATAAGCCCTTTCTCTTGGGTTTACCCCCTGAGAAGGAATACATATTTTGCCATGTTTTCCCAGCATGTTTTAAAAAATATAAGGCAAGTATAAGTCTGAATTCAAAAGGCATGTTAACTAAAATGCCAATCAGTAGTTGTCCTGCCAAATATCTTGCTAGAATTCTCAGGGCTAAGATTTGTGCTTTAATGGGGATTAGCAGAAATAGGCCTATGGAGTATTACATTATTTATCCTATTATTATTCTACAAGACTTGCTTTATTGGTAACACTATTATATTCCTCTTTAATTCTCATCCAGCTCTTTAATGATCTCAGTTCCTCATTTTTGTTAATGAAGGGCAACAGGCAGGAAAATGAATTCCCCATAATCCTTTACTGTAGCCTCTGGTGAATTGACTTTCCCTGTATTCATTGAAATGTGTTATCTCGTTTATCTAGAAATGTCAATGACTTTTAGAAGGGACTGCATCTGAATGTGACTCGGATAAACATGATCTAATAACTCAAAGTAAATGTCTTTCCCTTTGCCCTATGGGTATAATTTGTTAATATTAAATGACCTTATGTTTTGAGAACATTAAAGTGGAGGAAAACAGATGCTACATGGAACATTTAAGAGCATAGATAAAGTAAAGCTAATAACAACAAATATATTATTCTGCTTTCAGAAGAAGGTCAGGGACCAAAACGATTGTGTGTGTGTGTGTGTGTGTGTGTGTGTAGGAGGAGAAGGAGGAGTGTGTCACTGTGTGTGTGTTGTGTGTGTGTGTAGGAGGAGAGGGAGGAGTGTGTATGTGTGTGTGTGTGTGTGTGTAGGAGGAGAAAGAAGAGTGTGTGTGTGTGTGTGTGTGTGTGTGTGTTGTGTGTGTGGAGGAGGAGGAGGAGGAGTGTGTGTGTGTGTGTGTGTGTGTGTGCGTGTTGTGTGTGCATGTATGGAGCTAACATTAGCTTTGAAGGTACTATGTGCCAGGCACTATTCCTATATAGAATGTAGTTATATGAAGTCATATCACTTTCATAAGCACCCCTTGAGGAAGTATAGTTATAAGAAGCAAATCCTTAAAGAAAATGTAGACTTAGTTGTGGAGGCAGTGTGCGGGACAGGAAACTCTTAGTCCTTTGTAGGTATGGGGGACCTAAAGCCTTTCCTATTATCTCTCAGAATCTAGAACAGATTAACACAAAGAAGAGTAGGGTGCTTGATGGAAACCTGATGATGACTAAACATAAACATGTTAGAATTTGTTGCTCACAGCACTCTGCCTTGTTAATAATACAATGTGAGGCAGAGAAATTCTAGTTCCTGGTCACCAACCTCAGTGCTATTGGGAAAAATTATGCAATTGTTTTATCTCTGTTGCTTGAATAATTTTTTGCATTTAATCTTAGGTCGCTGAAGACAAGATACACAATTTGTGCAATTTGCAGAAATGAAGAGACAGTTCTTTATTGTCAGTTTTCCCACTAGATATTGCCCAAGAATGGGATTCAACTACTTTGGCAAATGTCAGTGTTAGCTGTAGGTTGAAATAAAATTTAGTTACAGATAGGAGTTCTTTAAGAAAGTTTACATGAGAGATGTGGAAGGAAATCAGCATCATTAGGGTACCCAATAGCGAGATGACTAGGGAGCACAGGTGTGGATGATAATGTTTAAATACAAGAAGTATATTTTCCCTTCTTTAGTCATCAGAGCTAGCCATAAGCATATAGTATTGAAGCTACAGATCACCTCATTAGATCAGGTGTACCCCATCATTCTTGGAGTTCCACAGAGAAAAATATGATTATTAGTGCACGCTAACAGCATATACAGGATAATAGAGCTTGGCTCAAGTGTATCGTCAAAGGCAAAAATCAAATAAGTAAATAAATTGATTTCAATAAGACCATTACTCTAGGGATAGCACCCCATATTTAGATATCATAATGTCTCAGCAGAGTGGATTTACTTTAGGTTTTGTGGAGAGGAGTCAAGAAGGTACAGGTTTAGAGTTGGGATTGCTTTGTAAAAAGAGGAAGTCCTAGTCAGCGGCATAGGAAATGTTTATCTCTGTGTTCAGTTAGTTTCATGGGACAAGTAGTTCTAATCTCAGTTAATCATTTATTAAACAAATAACAGGGAGAGTGATGATCTGTATCTGACCTTGTCAATGGGTTCAGACAGAAGGGAAAATGTCTATGTTTGTCCTGTCACAGGCAAACAAGGGATTCATTGTGAGTCTCATGGATGTCATGAGAAAGAGTGGACAGTGAGTCTTATCTAAGGCATATGGTGAAAGGTGGTTGGTTCTTTGCACTGCCATTTCCCAAATCACAAAATGGTGGTGATAGAGGGGGTTGAAACACAAAACGGGTATGTTTCTTGGTTCTTTGCACTACCATTTCCCAAAACACAAAATGGTAGTGATAGAGGGGGTTGAAACACAAAACAGGTATATTTCTTAACTGTCATTGTTTTGGGACAGGGCTGTGGTAAAGTTCAATATTGTCAGTGTTTCTAAACTTAGGGCTATGAAATAGGGCCAAGAGCCACTAACCCAGGTGATTCTGGAAGTTTTTACCATTAGACTTTTAGTAGTATCTATCATGTCATTATGTCAAGGGAAATAGAGATGGGAGAGTTGTTTATATAACTAGGAATCTATACCCCTGGGTCTTTAAAAATTGTTTACATTGGATCTCTCTCTCTCTCTCGATCTCTCTCTCTCTCTCTCTCTTTCTGTCCCTCCCTTCTTACCTCCCTCCCCCCATTTCCTCAATGTGAAGATTCTTCTACTCCAAAGATGAAGTTTTCATGTAACATGGAATGTCAGGGCAACTTTCCAAAATTATGGGAGAAAGTCATTCTTCTGCTCTTTACTGAGTACCATTGTTCATCTGTTCTGAGATCAAGGCCATTATCAGGACAAAAATGAGGACAAATAACAATAACCAGAGGTCTTCATTAAGGAAAAATGTCAAACTTACTGATTTGGGAGCAGTCTGCCTAAAGATGACTTATGCAAAAAGAATCCCCAAACTAAATTGATAATCAGTCCACTAAGGTGCTGTGTTATCAGAAATCTCAAAGAGGAAAAAAATTAGAGTAACTAATTTAAGTAACCGAGATTTGAGGCTAGTCTTCAAGTACCAATCAAGAGTAACTTGTAATGATACTGCATCTAAGCCCACCCTCATGGGGGAATCCTCCATTATTACCTTTTTAAGTTAAACATTTAATCACACCTGACAAGTGAAACTCTTTCAGCTCATATGAAGCAATAATAGATCAAAAATCAATCTCAATGAAGGGAGAAGTTTGTCTCTTTTGTTTGCTGTGGGGTACTCAATACCTAGAACAGTGTCTGGTGTATGGAAAGTGTCAAATACATAATTATTGAATGAATGAATGAATGAATGAATGAATGAAAAAGTGGATGCCAAGAAACTAGCTGGTCTCCAAAGAATTCAGTCTGTAAACTGAGTCCAATGATGTTCTTTAGTCTTTTCACTCACCTAACAAATCTTTACCTTAGACAATTCACAAAGTGAAGTAGGATATATCAATGTATCTTGGGAATGTTTTCTTTTATTTCTACTTTCTACATTTGAATATTTTGCCGTAGTCCTCTTTTTTCTTCTATCTCATATAACTTTTGTTGTTGTTGTTATTGTTATTGCTGCCATTTTATGATCACAGGAGGTCTTCCATGTCCCCGTGCATTAAAATAGCCCTGAAGTTTCTCTTAATTCCATCTTTGTAATTCAGTCTATGAGTTTCCATTTTCTGGAGGAATATATTAAGTTCAATAGGATCACCAAGTACTAAACAATTATTGGGCTATCTGTTCAATATATTAATGAATTCAGTGTGTAGATTTTTGTCTCTGGCACAATGTCTGATATATTAGTAATTAATACAAATTAAATTAGACCTGTGGCTTTCATCACAACATCAGTTTCCTCTATTATTTTCATTCTGCATATACATTAATTTAAAGAACGCAATAAACAACAACTAGAATAAATTTAAAGACTAGTTATAAACATTTATCAATATACATTATAGGTACCAAAGTAGTTGGTGAACTTCAGTCACTAAATAAAATGATTGATACAATATACAGATATGATTACTATTGACTTCTGTTTATATAAATTTTCACTTATATTTATAATTTATAATAAATTATGTCTTATGGTGAATGATCTTCACATCTCATTATAGGAAATTAAAAAAAATCTATGATGTCAAAAATGACTATATTTGTGTCATTTGACTCTTGATGAACATGAAGTAAACTCTTGTTACAATTTTTCTTCATGGTTTCAAACACAGTTTATAAGGTCAGTATAGTTGCAAGAAAATATTTGCTAACAGTCAAAATTAATTATAAACAGGAGAATGGAGTTTCCTTTGTGGATAATTTTCTATATTATCTAACAGCAATCAAATAAAATTGCTCATTAATTGTACATTAGCAAATTATCCCAGAGTTTGGTAATTTCTTTTTGACAGATTCAGCCACATTTCCCATAAGATGAAAGAAAATGTAAGTCAACAATGAGATAATGCCAGTTGGGTTCCCATAAATTCTCAATCAACACTTTCTTACATACTTCAGTAGCTCTATCTCATCTTCAGCATTAAAGAGCAACTGTAGGAAAATAAATGTGTTGTGTTTCACTGTATTCTTGGCTTATAAAAATAAATTCTCACTTATGAGAGAGCTTTTTTTCTGTCATCTGCACAGAAAGAGGTAAGTGATCAAAATATTGAGCAGGAAATACATGGATAAAAAGTACTAATGAATGCCAGGTGTTTTATGAGATTCATTTTTTCTTAAATTATGCAAGTGTCAATAGACTGCCTATAAAAAAATGCTTTCAGTAACTTAACTATTCTGCTCAGCATGGAAATAACACACTAACCAATTATCTATAATGACTAGCCCACTGGGACAGAAAGATTTATAGACAGGAGAAGCCAGTCTAACAAAAGAATAAATTTGATCTGCCTGAGTTGGACTTAGTACTGCTTTTAGTGTCTTTATTCTAATTTTTGCAAGTGGGATATCTATGTATGTATGTATAACTGTATGTATGTATGTATGTATGTATGTATGTATCTATCTATCTATCTATCTATCATCTATCATGTTACTTTTCTATTATGTGTTAAATCTTCTTTGTTCTTTCTGAGACATGCATTTCCTTATTATTTAACACTTAGCAACTGCTTTAAATGTGATAAGCAATGTATAGAATAAAAGAAATACAGGACATGAAACATGGGAAAAAAACCCAGCACCTGACAGTAATTTGATATTAGTGAATATAAACATTTATTAGGTGTCACCAGAATACTTCTAAAAGGAAAAGAGTTCTGCATGAAATGTTGAGTAAGAATTGATAACTGGCTTCTATTATTTAAGACAATTGAAGCAGGGAATATAATGGGGAGCCATGAGATGTTTTTCCATTTCATTATTGTCTGAATGTTTTGTAAAAAAAAGATGTCTAATATTGTTCCAATTGTTAGTGTGAACTTTACATTTTTATGTTTAAGGGTTCTCCATTAGTAATTTATAAATACCATCAGCCATAAATTATGTATTTAATTTACTCAATAGAAAAAAAATCCATTAAGTAACAGTTTACAACAATGCAATTTGGCTAATAAGCTATCTCCTTATTACTCATACCCATTGCCAGCTTATCAAAATTCTATAAAATTTAGGGAAAAATGCAATGCACTTCACAATAAAACCATGCTGAGAGTAAGTTTGCTTTTATTAATAATTTAGAAATCAATTGTCATAAAATTAAAAATGAAATAAAATAATTTAAGGAGACTTTGAACTTAAAAATGTTAGCTAAAAGGAAGACTTTTTAAACATTTGACATTATAATGAATATATATTTTCCTCATGTAACTAATGTGAATGAAAATTTCATATATTAATTAGCTAATATTTACAAGTTTAGAATATATTTGTGCATGTTCCAAATATAGCTCACCCTAAAATGAATAAAGCATTACTAAACAAGCCCGTAAGTTATTTAAATCACCAATAGATGGCAGTATGAGTTTACATTTGAAGCTGCTTTAAGGCATTTGGCCCTCTTCTAATACTGCATTGAAATCAATGTTGATTTAAAATTGTTACATTTCACTTTAATCAGCAACATTCATCAAAGTTAAGTGTAAATATATATATATATATATATATATATGCACATATGTTTGTATATATGTATATAAATCCACACACATGCATATACATGTATATATCAATATACATATTTTTATATTATATGTTGTATTAGATACCTGTTTTCAGTATAACAAATTACTCAGAACTTAGGAGCAAATATTTATTATTTCACATAGTTTCTGAGAGGAATCCAAGTATGGCATAGATGGCTGATTCCAGCTCAGCATTTATCATGAGCTGCTTTCAAGTTGTCAGTCAGGGGTGTAGTGACCAGAAGGGGCCTGGCAATCACTCAACTCATTTAGAGAGCTGATTGGCTGAAGCTTCAGTTCCTTGTTGTGTCCTCCATAATGCTGTTCATGTGACATGAATGTTGGCCTTTTCAGAGTGAGTGAAGAAAGAGAGAATGAGAACACAAGCAAGAGGGCCCAAAAGAGAGCTCCCTTGAGTCTTTATACCTCCCTTCAGAAGTGGCATATTCTCACTTCCACTAAATCTATCGGTCACATAGACCTAGCCTCATATAATTCGAGAGAAGACTGCACCAGGGGGTGTCAATACCAGTGGGAATGGAGAGATGTATTTTGGGGGCTGGGTATATATTTATATAGAGCCTCTTCATAATTTTATTATTCTTACATCAAGTTCAATATTTCTATTTCTGTAATTGCAAAACCTTGTTTTCTATCTTTCTACTCAGATTTCCTTTTACCTCCCATCATCCTTCCTTCTTCTTGACACCTGTGTGACTAAACAAAAGTGAAATGCACGCATATGCATAAATGTGTTTTAGAAAACCTGCTTTCTTGATTGGGATATTATTAAAACTTTTGGAAATAGAACATCAGAGAAAATAGTGTTTATTATTCCCTAATAAAATAATATCTTCTGATCACAGAAGGCAACATCTAGACTAATAGTCTTTCTGGATTTCTAATTTACCATTGGTCAATCCATGACAACTTTCATTTGCTAGGGAATGAAATAAGTTTTTTAATAGAGAAAAAGCAACTGTTACACATAAAATTAATACATTAGGGTAAGGAGTGTAGGAACAGAGATATAAAACTTTTAAATAGTCAATTCTATATTAAAACAGTTTTAATAATGTTTTAAAAACAAAATTATGGTGTTAATTGGATAGTAGTCAGATGGTGGTAATAAACAAAGAGTGTAAGAAGGAGAGGAAGAAAGAGAGTGCTTAACTAAAAAAAAAATAACTGAATTTTATTTTTTTTATTTTTTATTTTTTTTAATTTTTTTTTTTTTTTACGTTTATTTTTGAGACAGAGAGAGACAGAGCATGAACGAGGGAGGGGCAGACAGAGAGGGAGACACAGAATCTGAAGCAGGCTCCAGGCTCTGAGCCATCAGCCCAGAGCCTGACGCGGGGCTGGAACTCACGGTCTGTGAGATCATGACCTGAGCTGAAGTCAGACGCTTAACTGACCGAGCCACCAAGGCGCCCCAATAATTGAATTTTAAAGTGCTTTCTGGTTTATAGGTTATCTCCATCAGGGTTCAGTTGAGGAAACCAAACCACTGTGAAACAGAAAGATTTTAACCTCAAAGTTGGTGCATACAAATTCATTGCAGTTTGTTAGGGAGAGTCTTAGTCTGCATCTCCTCAGATGGACTCTCAGAGTCCTTTAAAACTAACCGATAAAGGAGCTTCTACTTGAGACATAATTAAGAAGGTACCAGAGAGCTACCATGGAAAATTCCAAGTTAAAAAAAATTTACTGAATTTGTGATTTATCAATATAAAATGAGATTACTGCAGCTGTCAATACAATTGTCTCTAAACACCTGTGTAGCTAGAGATTGGACTGTTCAGTGATACTGTAGAAAATTCCCATATCCTTATAATCTAGCAAACAGAAAATATCCAAAAATAGACTTCTATTTTATTTGCACATTTTACACCTCATGGGAATGCATGAAAATGACATTTCCTAATGCATATTAAGAACCCTATCTATAAGAATATCTGAGAAATGTAATTTCATTTTCCAGAACTTGTGGACCCTAAGAGGTGTCAAGCATGGATATTAAATAGCAACAGACCATATGCAACATGGAAAGTATTTATTTCAAGTAAACGATGTTTTATCTACAGCCTTTCTCTTTCTCCTGCATAATTTCTTTTCTCTGTAATGTTCTAGTGTTTGGTAAAACATACTCCATGTTTTTGTTACCATCCTTTTGTAGTAGTATGCTCAATAAAAATAGATTTTAATATCTTCTGTTGAAAAATAATAATCTCCCTCCTGGAAGAATTATTAGCTTGCTAAAATTGGTATTGTTTAAAAATCAAATGAATCTTCCATGCATGCCCAGGACAAAGCTGGGCTCTCTGGAAAATATTCTCTCTTTAAGAATACTTACACTTGAAAATATATAAGAAAAAAATAATTAACATATATCAGTTACTGAACACTTGTGGTGAAATTATGGCCATTAATCATTGTAATAACCATATAAAATAAATATTATTATTACCATTATAAAAGTATTATTACCATTTTACAGATGAGGACACAAAAGTATATAAATTTTAAACAACTTGCCTAAGTTTACACGGTAACCAAACTGAAGATTCACTGTCACAATCCTGTTTTCATTCTAGGGTGTAATGATCATCACTGTATGTTCTACCTGAATACTTCCTCTCATATTGATACATTTAAATTCATCCACATGTATTAACTATAGTTCCTATTTCATATGAAATCTAGAACTTTGTTCTAAACTGAAACTACCTAATGTGATTAAACTTTCCTTGTTTCAAGGAGTGAGAAATGAAAAGGGAAGTGAGGAGAGGGAGGGATGAAAAACACAGGATTTTGTTTATTTTTAATCTCAACAATTTACTTTTAAGTTTTCTTACTAATTTAATACTTTTAAAACCTTGATTATTTTCTCCCAAACTATGTAGAGAATCATTAGTAAGTTGGTCATTGGTTTTGGATGCATTGTAACACACAACAACTTAATTAATTTGTGACATGAGTGCTTTGTTTTCCTATTGAATACTAAGTACAAGGGAAAATAGTTCAGGATCGGTATATCCATCCTTCTCTTCCATTTTTAACATAAGATTGTTTCCCCTCACAGTTGTGATCTGGCTGCTCCCCTACTGGTCATCGCGTCTGTCCTCCAGGCAGGTAGCCAGCAAAAGGGCAAAAGATTAAGAGCAGAGCATAGGAGGTAGAGAAGTCAGCTGAACCTGTCCTCTTTTAAATAGCTAATCCAAAAATCTGACCCGGAAACTTTTTCTCATATTTCATTCACCAGGACCATATGTCACGGCTACATGTTACATGAGAAAAATATGATCAGTGAGGAAACACTTAAAGAACTTATAAATGAATGTTACTGAGTTTGGAATAGAAGATTTTGAGTAAATTAATAACAGAAATGACTATCCTAAAATGTTAAGTACCTAGTTTTCTAGGACCTTGGAAAACCAAGTATTTTAATTGAGTTTGTTTCTGCTCTGTAAATATTAAGGTTCTTATAATCAGTAAAAAGGGAGAATGGATTTTTGGAAGGCTAATGGCACTGTCTGTAAACTCTTATTGAATTGCGATGATCTCAAAGCATTTTTATTGACTAATACTCTATTTGATAGGGTTAAAAAAATCAAGCACTATTAAAAATCCCAAATGCTACTTCCAAATTCTCATTCTGATAGATGTTTTTTTTTTAAATGTGTATAGTTCATATTGTACTATGCTAACCCTTTGTCCATACTTTCTCTCTTCAAATAGAGGGGAACATTTTTTAATATAAGTAAACATTTATAAATATATTTTAATATAAAAATATTTTAAAAAATAAATATTTTTATTTTTTTTAACGTTTATTTATTTTTGAGACAGAGAGAGACAGAGCATGAAGGGGGGGAGGGTCAGAGAGAGAGAGGGAGAGACAGAATCTGAAACAGGCTCCAGGCTCTGAGCTGTCAGCACAGAGCACGACACGGGGCCCAAACCCACAGACTGGGAGATCATGGCCTGAGCCGAAGTCGGCCGCCTAACTGACTGAGCCACCCAGGCACCCCAAAAAATAGATATTTTTAAAGGAAACAGTTGAGCATTGGGAGTTCCATCATGGTACAATTTTCAATATTCACTGTCACTAGAAGATGGGACCACACTGACAAGTGCATTTGCCATTAAAACCTCATACCCAGAAATCAGATCCCTCACTGCTGCACATGTTTTATTGTCCGGAACAAGTCACAGAGTCATGCTGAACATCAAAGAGGATACAAAAACAGATGTGGCCCTATCATAATGCATCATATATGCACCTGTTTTTTTTAAAGCTACTGTGCTAGAAACTTCATGAGTGTATATAAACTAACTTTATTACAAAGTTGGAAAGTGGAGAATGCTACGGAAGGATTACAGAAGAGAGTATTGAGCAATTAGTAATTTCCTCATTAGTAATCATACAATAAAAACTTGATGTATAAAATGAACCTTGTGAATCTACCAATGCTGTCTAAGTACTTTGTACAAAAGAAGTAAATAAAGTTCTCAGTACAAGGATAGAGTAAAAGGCTTCATAAACAAAACTTTATTCATTAGTTTACCAATATTATTGAAAACATTTATTTTTTAAGAACTGCATGTTTGCCATTGGATTGGTGTTGGTGGTAGAGTCAAACATAGAGAAGCAACACCTCTGGTCTCATGGAAATTGCAGCCAACTGGGGGTAGAGTGTGGCAATATCATGACATTGGAGATGAAGTTGATCAGCCATGCTTTGATAGTGAAAATAAAAGAAAAATCTAGATCTTATTTGAATAAGGTCACCAATTCCTGGGTGAGGAAACTTTTAAAATTTATATCATGACTCTTATGTATCGTTTATATTTTAGCATATATGTATACTCAGTTCTCATTTCGTAGCGCTTCAAAGAAAAGTCTCAAGTTGTTACATAAAGGTTGAGGTTAAAGGACCCTACTAGGTGTTATTTGTAATGTCCTAGTGGATTATTCATGGTTGTTATGACCTAAATGGGCAGAATTATGGAAGAAAGACACCACAAGTTGATTTTAAAGCTTATATATAGAGATGTATTACATATTACTTGCACATAGACATGCATATTTGTGAGGACAATAGGGCTAGTGAGGAAGCATTTAAATGATTTATAAAGGGGTTTTAATTAGTTCAGAAAAGGACATGGTTTTGAATAAATCAATAGCAAAAAATATTCTTTTTGTTAAAGTTTATTTATTTTGAAAGAGAGAGAATGAGAGAGCGATCGTGAGTGGGGGAGGGGCAGAGAGCGGGAGAGACAGAATTTGAAGCAGGCTCAGGGCCATCAGCTCAGAGCCTGATGTTGGGCTGGAACTCACGAATTGTGAGATCATGACCTGAGCTGAGATTAAAGGTCGGACATTCAACCGACCGAGCTACCCAGGCACACCAAAACAGAAACAATATTCTTAAAGTTATTAGGAACTATCTTTCCTTCATTTATATTTAACAAGGAATAAGAAATGGTCTTAATATTAGAGATTAATAACAACAGAGACAATATCCCAAGGGAAAAAATATCTGTCTTAGCAATAGAGATTTATATCCCAAGGAAAAAATACTGGCAGAACTTGGCTAAAGAATAGAATAGAACATACTATTGAGGTGTATACTGTAATTAGCAATGATAGGGCTATGCAAAATAAACCTATCTGATAAACTAAGTATTGACATGATGTGATTATGTCCAAAGAATATACACATATAAAAAAAATACATGAGCTTAAGGAAGGAGGGTTAGTGGAAAACATTTGGATTAAGATTCAAATAAGAAAAGAAGAAAATGAGAGAGAACACACAAAAATGTTAATATTTAAATATACAGAGACTAACTAGATACAAAATCATCTAATAATTTTTCTATTGTCCATTAAATTGTTTCAGAGGTGGAATAAATCATCACTATTTAGTGATGATTTGTAAATAGTCTAAAATTTAAGTATGCAAGAAGTAGATGCGTCAAATAGTTACTGATTTATCTTAATTTTTATCAATAGAGGGATCAAAAGTGAATAAAGAATTAAGTGGGGAATTAAGTGTCATAGAAATGACAATGTTTAGAAATTTAGAATGTCATTCTAGGTTGTCAAACTTAACAAAAGAAAATAATACTAAACGTTGTTCAACCATATGCCCAAGATTTAAGATTTGAGGAAGTTCATTAATATGAAAGAAGCATTACTCAGCTGCAATTGGGCAATTAAGTAGCTTTAAGTAAAGGTTAAGAGGAATATTTCATTTCATTAGAAGTTAGAATATTTAGGCTGCTATAATTTTCAAGATTTAAATAGGTTCCTGAAAAGTAATGGACTAGATTTGTTTTTATTTTAATTTTTAATTTTTTTTAATTTTTCTAAGGTTTATTTATTTTGAGAGAGACAGAGACAGAGTGAGTGGGGGAGGGGCAGGAGAGGGAGAGAGAGAGAATCCCAAGCAGACTCCGTGCTGTCAGTGCACAGCCCAATGTCGGGCTTGAACTCATGAAACCATGAGACCATGACCCGAGCCGAGATAAAGAGTTGGATAGTTAACCAACTGAGCCACCCAGGTGCCCTAGATATGTTTTTTTTTTTTTTTTAAGTTGAATAAGAATTGGTAGAAGAAATGTGTACAAAGATTATAATTTGGTATGGGAATTGAACTAGATGACCTCAGATTATTTTTATAACTGTAAATTTTTTAAGTAAGAATGTGGCCCATGTCCTATATTACTTAAGAAATTAAAATATATTTGTGAAGGACAGAAAAATATGATAATTGCCAGAAACATTTTCCCTAAATCTATTATGAACAACTGATTTTAAGTAATGAAATCACATTTTAAAATTTAAAGGCAATGTTTTCAAATTTTTTACATTTTCCCAAAAAAACACATCTTGAGTCTGCTAATCTCTTCTATTACAGTCGACCTTTGAACAGTGCAAGGGTTAGGGGCACACCCCCCACCCCCACCCCGTGTAGTTGAAAATCTGTGTATAACGTTTGACTTCTCCAAAAGGTTACTCATAGACTGTTGACTGGAATCCTTAACAACAAACAGTAGGTTAACACATATTTTATATGTTATATGTACTAGGTACTGCATTTCTATAATAAAGTAAGCTAGAGAAAAGAAAATGTTATTAAAATCATAACGAAGAGAAAATATGCTTACAGTACTATATGTATTGAAAAAAAAGTCCATGTGTAAATGGACCCACACAACTCCAACCAGTGTTGTTCAAGGGACAATTGTACTACCCAGTTTTCACAATCTTTATCAGTTGCACTTGACACAATGCAATCATCTTCCACATTTTAGCCAGAGTATATAACTCTATACTTTACTCAAACTCTTGTCACCACCTTGACTAAAAACTGTCAGTAACCTCCCATTGTATTTGATATACAAGTATATTTTTACAAGCATTTTTACAAAATCCTAAGTTGTATGTGCCTGCCTAGCTTCTGTCATTTCTCTTTTACTTGCTAGAATCAAGTCACACTGGCCTACTTTCAGCTTCCGATGTGAAATAAGCTCTTTTCTGTGGCTGAGGCACTTTCCTCTACCTTGGAAACCACTCCTCATCTATTCTCTCACAAATCTTTTTCCTACAAATGTCGTGAAGAGGTACTCTATGAAATGCAATCTAAATCATTTGCTTCTTGTATTGTCTCTTACAAATTCACTCTCCCTTTGGAAACATTTTACATTTTAAATGTATTGTTTTTATATTATTATTTGTTTGATCAAAGAATGTATATAATAGAGACTTTGGTATCACAAGTTGTATCACAGTACTTCTATTCAATAACTCGGGTTGTGGCAGGACAAGAGTTTCAGCTGTGACAGAGCTGACTAGCGTTTATAGAAATAAATAAACTATGGACAAAATTTTAAAAAGTACTCCTTGAAGACACTTGAGGGTACACAAAAACTTTCAGAAACTAGAGTGAACTTACCCTTTAAGGAAGGGGCGCATACTGTGGTATTAGGCAGGTGGACAGCACTCCCCTTCAGAGCGTATTCCAATCCACAAGTGGTGAACAGAACTCAAGTGGAAGGCCTCAGCCACACTGGAGAAGGGGTCAGAAGAGGTTTGGGACAGACAGTATACATGGAAATTAAGGACATCTGAAGAGGAGGGAGAAACAGGACAGTAATCCAAAAGCTGTGTATAAACTCATCTCAAATCATAATTGAACAGTGAACTAACTGTGCCTGAGGATGAGATTTAAAGCAGTCCAGGGGAGAAACAATAAATGGAATGCTGAAAGGGAAGAGTTACTATTTCTATGCAGAGAAGACACTATTTAGAGTTTGGTTCCCACACTAAGTTACAGGGGATTGATATAGAAGGTTGCGTCTTCAGACAACCAGCAGGGCCAAACCTGGAGAGTCAAAGATTAAGGAGTTCAACCTGGGGTTAATGACACAGATGAAATAGACTCATCAAAACAAAGTTCACAAGTTCAGGGTTATCCATCAATAATTTAATTATTTGCTATAATAAAATTCAACACTCACATGAAGAATCTAACAGAAATTGATTTTTTTAAGTTGATTTGTTTGAGAGAGAGACAGAGCACACAAGCAGGGGAGGGGCAGAGAGAGAGGGAAAGAGAGAAAGGGGGGGAGAGAGGAAGAGAGAGAGAGAGAGACAGAGAGAGACAGAGAAAGAGAGAGAGTGTCCTAAGCAGGCTCTGTGCTGATGGGCCTCAACATGGAGTTTGAACTCGTGAACCATGAGATCATGACCTGAGTGGAAATCAAGAGTCATTTGCTCAGCCAGCTGAGCCACGTAGGCACCCCTAACAGAAACCATTTTTATAATGCATCTTCCATAATGTCTAGATTTGTACTTACTGGAAGTTCTAGAATAAGTAAACTAATCTACAATGATAGAAATTAGTGCAATGGTTTCTTGAGTGAGGGGGATTATTAACTAGAAAATAGAATAAGAGAATTTGTGATCATGATAATGTTCTTTATATTAATTTGGATGTTGATTACATGGGGCATCCAAAATTTATCAAAATTTATCAAGCATTACAGTTAAAATCTATGAATTCACTTTATGTAAATGGTACCTAAAATGAATAAATTAATGAATGAAAGTATTTCCCCTGGCTTATAAATAATATGTAAAAAGAGTTTTATATATTCATTGCTCATTATTCAGAAAAAAAATAGCTAAAATCATAATTCATATAACAATAGCCAAGATTTCTTTGGTTTGTGCTTTATCCCCTAATGTTATATGCACATAGTTCTCTAATAACCCTAAATCCTAGTGTAACAATCTTTCTTTTGCCTTCTAATTTAGAGCAATATGATCTCTGTCTTCACCCTTTGATTTGAGTGTAAGTAGCATGGAGGTGTGGCAAAAAATATATTATGGATTGGTAATTCAGTGATTCTCACTCATAATACATTCTGGATCACTGAACTACTAGGCTTCAATTTCACAATAAACTGCCTTCTGCTCTCTGCTTCATTTCTCACTCTTCAGGCCCTACCTCATATACAGCAATAATAGAAATAAAATCTATTACAGAATGACACATATATAGAATATACAGAGCACATGATATATGTTATTTTCAGAGAGGAAACCTCTAGAGTTAAAATCCTGCAGTTTAAAAAGGAGAATAAAAAATATACAATTCTCTCCTCATAAAAGAAGCAGGCAGATGTTTGCTCAGATCTAAGTAAGGACACTTCAAAATAAACCATGCACTTTAGATTTACGTATTTTACTTTGATTTGGGAACTTTAGGGCTTAAGTTTGAAGTCGAAAGAGAAATTCAAGAAGTAAATCACATAATGGAACTTACCTGTATTTTTCTTTAAGTTGAATTTATCTCTTTAATTGTACATCATAGTTTAATGCCAATACCTAATCTATATGTAGACTACTTTGATAATTTAGTTTTAATACAAAAAGCTATAAAGAATAATAAATTATTTCATCATCCTGTTTGTCTCACAAATGAAATAATGTTTACAGTACTTTTGGTAAAAGTACACTGGAGTACATGTATTTATAAATCTTTATCTTGCCATGAATCTATTGGGATAAAACTCCAAGACAAGCATGAATGTTTTAATTTCTTAACATCCTTCTTCTCTAGAATCAAGATGCATTTAGAAGTTTTTGGTTTCACAAGATTTTCTTCTTGGTTTTGTAGATTAAAGAACTTTATAGATTTCTTTTAAACCTATTTTTTAAAGTTTATTTATTTTGAGGGGGGAGGGGCAGAGAGAGAGAGAGAGAGAGAGAGAGAGAGAGAGAGAGAATCCCAAGCAGGCTCCATGCTGTCAGCGCAAAGCCCAACGCGGGGCTCCATCTCACAAACCATGAGATCATGTCCTGAGCTGAAAACCAAGAGTTGGATGCTTAACCAACTGAGCCAGCCAGGTGCCCCAAGAACTTCTAGATTAAAGATGATTTATAGCAAAGCCTTAATTTTATAAGAAAGTGGACATTATTCCAGAGTGGTGAAGTAAACTGCCAGCTCACAGCTAAATAGTAAAATAGAGTTCAAATAGTACATTCCAATAATATACATCTTAGACTCTGAACATTTAAGCATTTTCTTGTGTTATTCTCTATGCTTCAGGTTTTGCCTTTCATATGATATGCTCTGAGCAAATCCAAGCCTCAGCATAAATCTAGAACTAATTCACTTATGTGAGTTAACATTCTGACCTGGAACACATCTTCTCAGATGAAAGAGGGGAATGATTGGCCATGGTTTATGCTGCACAAAATTTAAATAGAGATGCATCTAGAAATATTTCCTTAGAGTCAGTAAAGCTATTATAATATTATTTGTTTAAAGATTCTTTTCAAATAAGAAACCTTTTTTATTTTAATCTCTCTATGCAGACCTAAAGCTATTGCCAGAGACACAGAGCTTTCAAATTACAGACTTTAGTGTTTTTAAATACACTTAGCATAGGATTTCTAAAATATTATTCAAATCACCATCACTTCATCCCCATAATACTATTCTCTGACTTTTTATCTTTTAGTTATGATTAGATAATTCTCCTGTATGAAAAATATGTTCAGATTGAACATATATATATGAAATGAATTTGTATTTGAAACAAAATTGAACTCATTTTTTTTTTCTGTATCTTTACCAGTAAAGTGGAGATGTTTGGGGACAATATTTCTGTGTCCCTTTTAAATTTAAATTTCTTGAGATACTCTGCATGCATTTTTTCTTTGAGAGTTAAGAATCAGGCCTTAGTCTGTAAGCCAGTGGACCTTCATAATTCAGTCATAATCATCAGTGTTTTCCCTAGGCTATCCAGCATGACAAATGTTTATTGCCATTAGATATGACAGTATTTTCAAGTTCAAGAAAGCAAGATATGAAGAATTTTAGATTTTTCTTTTGAGAAAATGTAAGGAAAGGAATTGAAAAAGCTGTGGAACCTTATTTTTTATATGAATTTTTTTGAGTTAAGAAATTAGTGCTTTTTTCTTCATATAGTTTTTAAAACCATATTTTTACAGAAATGTAGCCACTGCTCTATGTATTTTGTCATTCATATTATGACTGCTTTTCAACATTTTTTGTTTCATTAAAAAACATGCTAGTAGCCACAAACCCTTCACGGAAATGTGATGGTTAATTTTATGTATCAACTAGGGTAATGGTGCCCAAATATTTGGCTGAGAATTACTCTGGATGTTTCTGTGAATGAATTTTAGATGGGATTACCATTTACACTGATGAATTTGAGTAAAGCAGCCCTCCATATGTGGGTCATCCTCATCCCATAGGTTGAAAGCCTTAATAGACATTATGACTGATCTTCCCAGAGTAAGAAGGAATTCTGTTAAACTTCGGTCTGTGTAACTCTTTCCTGGGTCTCTAGCCTGCTGGCCTATCCTGAAAATTTTGGATTTCCCAAGCCTCCATAATCATAGGACTCATTTCTTCTCTCTCTCAAAAGATACATACACACAATCTTTAAATAATAATGTTAAATGAGACTTAATGGGGATGTGGAGACTACTAGCAAGTTATATTTTGAAAAATATGAAAAATTAATATTACATACTATATATATTCTATATGATATATATAAAACATACATGTATTTTATGTATATATATAATCAGTTGTTTCTGTTTTTATGAAGAATTCTTACAGAAAGTATTGTCAATTTCACAGTCATTGAAAAAAATGGATTTACTGTTATTAACCCTTTCCTTAAAGTCAGGTTTCCCAGTCTTCATACTTTTAATAAGATGAGTAACATCTCACACACATATAAGTATTAAATTGTTTTTGAGTTAGAAATGAGACTTGCAAGTTTATTTAAGATAAAAGTTTAGACTTCAACTTAAACATTGAGGTATTTATGTAGAATCCTCCTTAGTTCTTAAATGGCTTTGCTGTCTTTTTTTGATTCCCTTTTCTCAACCTCTGATGACAAAAGAACTTTACATGTCACCTAGGGACTCAAGAGAAAGTGTTATTAGCAGGAGTTTTCTATGAGAAAATTGCACTGAGCCATAGGGGCTTTCCAGATCTCACTGTATTACAAATGGGGATTTTAGAAGGGTCGAGGGAAATAAATTACTCAGACTCACAGTGCAAAGTATTTGAGACATAGAAGAAGAAGGAGAAGACAATACAGGAGATCCTTCTTATCCATGTTTTCAAACTTTCTGTCGTTTCAGTTACCCACAATCGACCCTGGTCCAGAAGTTGATGATTCTCCTGACCAATTGTAAGGTCAGTAATAGCCTAATACTACCTCATAGTACCTTCATCATTCACCTTACTTTATTTCATCAGGTAGGCATTTTTTATCATCTTATATCATCACAAGAAGATAGGTGAATGCAGTATAATATTTGAAGAGAAAACACATTCACATAACTTTTAATTATAGTATATTGCTAATAATGGTTTTATTTCATTATTAGCTTTGTTGTTAATCTCTTTCTATGCCTAATTTGTAGATTACACTCTTTCATAGGGATGTATGTATAGGAAAAAAAAACATAGTATATACAGGGTTCAGTGATCGACGGTTCCACGCATCCACTGGGATCTTGGAATAAGAGGGGCATGTAAGGGGAGTCTGTGGTATTAGCGTCAATTTTTTTTCTCTTTCAGAAGTGTTTTTAGATTTTTCTCTGAAGATATGTGAGGAAAATATGTGAAAATATGTGAAAACACATTTCATTGAGTTTCAAAGACAACTTATTATATGTGACTGAGACTTTTGAATGATTTAATGTGGCAGTAGAAAGAAAAATAACCCAATTTTAGTAAAATAAAAATACCATATCTATTACAATTAATAGGTTCAAGTGGGCCATGTATCTAGATAATAGCCTATTTAGCCTCTGGCATTTGTGCAAGTAATTGCTTGCTTTGCCCATGCGATCATGTCTTGCCTTACCATTACTATTAGAATCATTAATTGCCTATTTTGCTGTTTCAATTTGCACAGATGTCATAGCAATAATTAGATATTCTGCCCATTTTCCTACACAACTGTCCCATTTTTTCCTTTAATTCTAATGTAAGAATTTAAGACTATCCTTTTTTACCCAAGTCATATTTCTTTGTTTAATCATAATTGATTGGATAGGCACAGATTGATTTAATTTTTTTCATATTTTTTCCTACTAACCCCCATGTCCCCACAAGGTGTCACTCAACATTATTTTTCAAAGATTGTTTCTCACCCTAGTTTCCCAAAGTAAGCACATAGAATCAAAGAATTTCAGTATCAGAAGAATCTAAATTAAGGATCTACTATTCAAATTATTGGTCTGATATTCAACACTGGCTATATACTGGTGAAGCTCAGTGCTAAAAGAAAGTGTAGAGCTTCTCATCAAAAACTTAAGAATTTCAAGACAATGCCTAAAGAACATTAAACTAATCATAGGGCCCTTCAGAGTGTGGGTCTGTCTGTAACTGGCCAGTTCACGCACGAGGCCAGTTTGAATTCCTTTCTTATCGTCCTTACCAAATGGTTATTGGGCTTCTGTTCAGACATTTCCAGAGACAGAAAACTCACTAATTCGTAAAGCCATTTATTCCTTACTTCAACGGTTGTATCTATTAGAGAGGTCTTCCTTATCCTTTTAAAATAAGGCAGGGGGTGGGTGGGTGGTGGATGATGATGGCATATGACAAATTACTGATGCTTATTGTTGTTGTTGTTGTTTATTACTTGCCTTATCACATTTTTTTCTTTTATTCAGTGTTTTCAAGACAAACATGGGTAAGGAACTAAGATGATTTGATCCTCCTTCCCACTTTGTTACTGTTACTCTTTTCATCTTTACTAAGTAGTTCTTTCCTCTGTCACTAATAATACCTCTAATACTATTTTTAAAAGGAACTAAATAGGGTAAGAGATGAGGGGTAAAAAAAGATATGATACCATCCAACCTAATTGTTGCTGAGCACAATTTATTTAGAGAATGTGTGGTGATAGAAATCCAGGCACCGATAGAAATTCCAAATGTGTAAATACTTCACTGCCAAACTAAACCAGTACTAATGGACCCCCTACTTACTGTTGTACGAACAATGAAAGAAACTGAAGGTCTTTTCTTTTTGACGTATCTGATTAGACAACTAGATGCATTATTTTCACATATATAGTCTTACTGATATTTTCACTTTCATCTCCTTGGTCACTGCATAGATGAACCACATCGTTTTAGACACTTAAAAAAGGCATTTTTATTCCATGTTCTTATTAATCCTACTGTGTATAGTTACATAAGCTCTTTCTCCATGTCTATTATAAGAAATCTTGTTTATCCTTATAGGACTTTCATTTGCCCTTAATTCTGAATTTCTTCCTCTTTCTTCAATTAAATATAATCTCTTCCTCATTGGAATCCTTATTAAAATTTGGTTTAATCATTCCTTATTGCAATTCTTATCTTACCTTCTATACTAGAAGCAACTTGAAGGTCACCCTTGTAGAATATAGTATAGCTCTACCAATGCTTTCTTTCATTTATTAATATATAACTACTGTAATTTTGCTTTTTTATTTTTTTTTATTTATTTATTTTTTTAATATATGAAATTTACTGTCAAATTGGTTTCCATACAACACCCAGTGCTCATCCCAAAAGGTGCCCTCCTCAATACCCATCACCCACCCTGCCCTCCCTCCCACCCCCCATCAACCCTCAGTTTGTTCTCAGTTTTTAACAGTCTCTTATGCTTTGGCTCTCTCCCACTCTAACCTCTTTTTTTTTTTTTTTTTTCCTTCCCCTCCCCCATGGGCTTCTGTTATGTTTCTCAGAATCCACATAAGAGTGAAACCATATGGTATCTGTCTTTCTCTGTATGGCTTATTTCACTTAGCATCACACTCTCCAGTTCCATCCATGTTGCTACAAAAGGCCATATTTCATTTTTTCTCATTGCCACGTAGTATTCCATTGTGTATATAAACCACAATTTCTTTATCCATTCATCAGTTGATGGACATTTAGGCTCTTTCCATAATTTGACTATTGTTGAGAGTGCCGCTATAAACATTGGGGTACAGGTGCCCCTATGCATCAGTACTCCTGTATCCCTTGGATAAATTCCTAGCAGTGCTATTGCTGGGTCATAGGGTAGGTCTATTTTTAATTTTCTGAGGAACCTCCACACTGCTTTCCAGAGCGGCTGCACCAATTTGCATTCCCACCAACAGTGCAAGAGGGTTCCTGTTTCTCCACATCCTCTCCAGCATCTATAGTCTCCTGATTTCTTCATTTTGGCCACTCTGACTGGCGTGAGGTGGTATCTGAGTGTGGTTTTGATTTGTATTTCCCTGATAAGGAGCGACGTTGAACATCTTTTCATGTGCCTGTTGGCCATCCGGATGTCTTCTTTAGAGAAGTGTCTATTCATGTTTTCTGCCCATTTCTTCACTGGGTTATTTGTTTTTCGGGTGTGGAGTTTGATGAGCTCTTTATAGATTTTGGATACTAGCCCTTTGTCCGATGTGTCATTTGCAAATATCTTTTCCCATTCCGTTGGTTGCCTTTTAGTTTTGTTGGTTGTTTCCTTTGCTGTGCAGAAGCTTTTTATCTTCATAAGGTCCCAGTAATTCACTTTTGCTTTTAATTCCCTTGCCTTTGGGGATGTGCCGAGTAAGAGATTGCTACGGCTGAGGTCAGAGAGGTCTTTTCCTGCTTTCTCCTCTAAGGTTTTGATGGTTTCCTGTCTCACATTCAGGTCCTTTATCCATTTTGAGTTTATTTTTGTGAATGGTGTGAGAAAGTGGTCTAGTTTCATTCTTCTGCATGTTGCTGTCCAGTTCTCCCAGCACCATTTGTTAAAGAGACTGTCTTTTTTCCATTGGATGTTCTTTCCTGCTTTGTCAAAGATGAGTTGGCCATACGTTTGTGGGTCTAGTTCTGGGGTTTCTATTCTATTCCATTGGTCTATGTGTCTGTTTTTATGCCAATACCATGCTGTCTTGATGATGACAGCTTTGTAGTAGAGGCTAAAGTCTGGGATTGTGATGCCTCCTGCTTTGGTCTTCTTCTTCAAAATTACTTTGGCTATTCGGGGCCTTTTGTGGTTCCATATGAATTTTAGGATTGCTTGTTCTAGTTTCGAGAAGAATGCTGGTGCAATTTTGATTGGGATTGCATTGAATGTGTAGATAGCTTTGGGTAGTATTGACATTTTGACAATATTTATTCTTCCAATCCATGAGCAGGGAATGTCTTTCCATTTCTTTATATCTTCTTCAATTACCTGCATAAGCTTTCTATAGTTTTCAGCATACAGATCTTTTACATCTTTGGTTAGATTTATTCCTAGGTATTTTATGCTTCTTGGTGCAATTGTGAATGGGATCAGTTTCTTCATTTGTCTTTCTGTTGCTTCATTGCTAGTGTATAAGAATGCAACTGATTTCTGCACATTGATTTTGTATCCTGCAACTTTGCTGAATTCATGTATCAGTTCTAGCAGACTTTTGGTGGAGTCTATCGGATTTTCCATGTATAATATCATGTCATCTGCAAAAAGCGAAAGCTTGACTTCATCTTTGCCAATTTGGATGCCTTTGATTTCCTTTTGTTGTCTGATTGCTGATGCTAGAACTTCCAGCACTATGTTAAACAAGAGCGGTGACAGTGGGCATCCCTGTCGTGTTCCTGATCTCAGGGAGAAAGCTCTCAGTTTTTCCCCGTTGAGGATGATGTTAGCTGTGGGCTTTTCATAAATGGCCTTTATGATCTTTAAGTATGTTCCTTCTATCCCGACTTTCTCAAGGGTTTTTATTAAGAAAGGGTGCTGGATTTTGTCAAAGGCCTTTTCTGCATCGATTGACAGGATCATATGGTTCTTCTCTTTTTTTTTGTTAATGTGATGTATCACGTTGATCGATTTGCGAATGTTGAACCAGCCCTGCATCCCAGGAATGAATCCCACTTGATCATGGTGAATAATTCTTTTTATATGCTGTTGAATTCGATTTGCTAGTATCTTATTAAGAATTTTTGCATCCATATTCATCAGGGATATTGGCCTGTAGTTCTCTTTTTTTACTGGGTCTCTGTCTGGTTTAGGAATCAAAGTAATACTGGCTTCATAGAATGAGTCTGGAAGTTTTCCTTCCCTTTCTATTTCTTGGAATAGCTTGAGAAGGATAGGTATTATCTCTGCTTTAAATGTCTGGTAGAACTCCCCTGGGAAGCCATCTGGTCCTGGACTCTTATTTGTTGGGAGATTTTTGATAACCGATTCAATTTCTTCGCTGGTTATGGGTCTGTTCAAGCTTTCTATTTCCTCCTGATTGAGTTTTGGAAGAGTGTGGGTGTTTAGAAATTTGTCCATTTCTTCCAGGTTGTCCAATTTGCTGGCATATAATTTTTCATAGTATTCCCTGATAATTGTTTGTATCTCTGAGGGATTGGTTGTAATCATTCCATTTTCATTCATGATTTTATCTATTTGGGTCATCTCCCTTTTCTTTTTGAGAAGCCTGGCTAGAGGTTTGTCAATTTTGTTTATTTTTTCAAAAAACCAACTCTTGGTTTCGTTGATCTGCTCTACCGTTTTTTTAGATTCTATATTGTTTATTTCTGCTCTGATCTTTATTATTTCTCTTCTTCTGCTGGGTTTAGGCTGCCTTTGCTGTTCTGCTTCTATTTCCTTTAGGTGTGCTGTTAGATTTTGTATTTGGGATTTTTCTTGTTTCTTGAGATAGGCCTGGGTTGCAATGTATTTTCCTCTCAGGACTGCCTTCGCTGCATCCCAAAGCGTTTGGATTGTTGTATTTTCATTTTCGTTTGTTTCCATATATATTTTAATTTCTTCTCTAATTGCCTGGTTGACCCACTCATTCGTTAGTAGGGTGTTCTTTAACCTCCATGCTTTTGGAGGTTTTCCAGACTTTTTCCTGTGGTTGATTTCAAGCTTCATAGCATTGTGGTCTGAAAGTATGCATGGTATAATTTCAATTCTTGTAAACTTATGAAGGGCTGTTTTGTGACCCAGTATATGATCTATCTTGGAGAATGTTCCATGTGCACTCGAGAAGAAAGTATATTCTGTTGCTTTGGGATGCAGAGTTCTAAATATATCTGTCAAGTCCATCTGATCCAATGTATCATTCAGGGCCCTTGTTTCTTTATTGACTGTGTGTCTAGATGATCTATCCATTTCTGTAAGTGGGGTGTTAAAGTCCCCTGCAATGACCACATTCTTATCAATAAGGTTGCTTATGTTTATGAGTAATTGTTTTATATATCTGGGGGCTCGGGTATTTGGCGCATAGACATTTATAATAGTTAGCTCTTCCTGGTGGATAGACCCTGTGATTATTATATAATGCCCTTCTTCATCTCTTGTTACAGCCTTTAATTTAAAGTCTAGTTTGTCTGATATAAGTATGGCTACTCCAGCTTTCTTTTGGCTTCCAGGAGCATGATAAATAGTTCTCCATCCCCTCACTCTCAATCTAAAGGTGTCCTCAGATCTAAAATGAGTCTCTTGTAGACAGCAAATAGATGGGTCTTGTTTTTTTATCCATTCTGATACCCTATGTCTTTTAGTTGGCGCATTTAATCCATTTACATTCAGTGTTATTATAGAAAGATACGGGTTTAGAGTCATTGTGATGTCTGTATGTTTTATGCTTGTAGCGATGTCTCTGGTACTTTGTCTCACAGGATCCCCCTTAGGATCTCTTGTAGGGCTGGTTTCGTGGTGACAAATTCCTTCAGTTTTTGTTTGTTTGGGAAGACCTTTATCTCTCCTTCTATTCTAAATGACAGACTTGCTGGATAAAGGATTCTCGGCTGCATATTTTTTCTGTTTAGCACACTGTAGATATCGTGCCAAGCCTTTCTGGCCTGCCAAGTTTCAAAGGAGAGATCAGTCACGAGTCTTATAGGTCTCCCTTTATATGTGAGGGCACGTTTATCCCTTGCTGCTTTCAGAATTTTCTCTTTATCCTTGTATTTTGCCAGTTTCACTATGATATGTCGTGCAGAAGATCGATTCAAGTTACGTCTGAAGGGAGTTCTCTGTGCCTCTTGGATTTCAATGCCTTTTTCCTTCCCCAGTTCAGGGAAGTTCTCAGCTATAATTTGTTCAAGTACCCCTTCAGCACCTTTCCCTCTCTCTTCCTCCTCTGGGATACCAATTATGCGTATATTATTTTTTTTTAGTGTATCACTTAGTTCTCTAATTTTCCCCTCATACTCCTGGATTTTTTTATCTCTCTTTCTTTCAGCTTCCTCTTTCTCCATAACTTTATCTTCTAGTTCACCTATTCTCTCCTCTGCCTCTTCAAGCCGAGCCATCGTGGTTTCCATTTTGTTTTGCATTTCGTTTAAAGCGTTTTTCAGCTCCTCGTGACTGTTCCTTAGTCCCTCGATCTTTGTGGCAAGAGATTCTCTGCTGTCCTGTATACTGTTTTCAAGCCCAGCGATTAATTTTATGACTATTATTCTAAATTCACTTTCTGTTATATTATTTAAATCCTTTTTGATCAGTTCATTAGCTGTTGTTATTTCCTGGAGATTCTTCTGAGGGGAATTCTTCCGTTTGGTCATTTTGGAGAGTCCCTGGCGTGGTGAGGACCTGCAGGGCACTTCCCCTGTGCTGTGGTGTATAACTGGAGTTAGTGGGCGGGGCCGCAGTCCGACCCGATGTCTGCCCCCAGCCCACTGCTGGGGCCACAGTCAGACTGGTGTGTGCCTTCTCTTCCCCTCTCCTAGGGGCGGGATTCACTGTGGGGTGGCGTGTCCCGTCTGGGCTACTTGCACACTGCCAGGCTTGTGTTGCTGGGGATCTGGCGTATTAGCTGGGGTGGGTAGGCAAGGTGCACGGGGGCTGGAGGGGCAGGCTTAGCTCGCTTCTCCTTAGGTGATCCACTTCAGGAGGAGCCCTGTGGCAGCGGGAGGGAGTCAGATCCGCTGCCGGAGGTTTGGCTCCGCAGAAGCACAGAGTTGGGTGTTTGTGCGGAGCAAGCAAGTTCCCTGGCAGGAACTGGTTCCCTTTGGGATTTTGGCTGGGGGATGGGCGGGGGAGATGGCGCTGGCGCCTTTGTTCCCCGCCAAGCTGAGCTCTGCCGTCCGGGGGCTCAGCAGCTCTCCCTCCCTTTGTCCTCCAGCCTTCCCGCTTTCCGAGCAGAGCTGTTAACTTATGACCTTCCAGACGCTAAGTCGCGCTTGCTGTCGGAACACAGTCCGTCCGGCCCCTCCGCTTTTGCCAGCCAGACTCGGGGGCTCTGCTTGGCCGGCGAGCCGCCCCTCCGCCCCGGCTCCCTCCCGCCGGTCCGTGGAGCGCGCACCGCCTCGCCGCCCTTCCTACCCTCTTCCGTGGGCCTCTAGTCTGCGCTTGACTCTGGAGACTCCCTTCTGCTAATCCTCTGGCGGTTTTCTGGGTTCTTTAGGCAGGTGTAGGTGGAATCTAAGTGATCGGCAGGACGCGCTGTGAGCCCCGCGTCCTCCTACGCCGCCATCTTAAGAGCTTGCTTTTTTATTTTGATTAATATTTATTGAATTTGATAATAGTACATGCGAAAAAAAACCCCACCAACTATACATCCAAAATCAGAAAGAAAAGAGTGCTCGTACTTTTAGATTTTTTCAGTTTTCTATGTAAAAAATATTTTGGCTTTAAAGTCAAATAAATATTTATCTCTGATATGAAAATAATTTATAAATCATCTCAAAATATTTTTAGAAAGATTAATATTTGTTGATTTTTAAACAACTATAAGTGTCTATTATATTGAAACATACCTATATAAAAATAGCTTTGACAAGATGAAATCTGACACTTAACGATTTTATGATCCCAAGTAGCATAAGCTAAGCGACTATTGATACTAACATATAAACAGAGCTCTGGTGAAAATGCTTTTTTTTTTTTTTCCATTTTGGATAAACCCATGACTTAAAAAAGATACACAATTTTTTTCTGATTGAAGAGTAGATTAAACATACATTTTAAAGGAACTTGTGACATATTGAACCACCAGCAAAATTTTTTAAGTGGTCATAGATATTAAAATTGAGAATTTCTTACTCAACCCTTTATTAAACACAAGATATCAAAATTCCTGAGCACAAATAATTTTTATATACTTCCACTTTGGTAAACTTTTATGGGTCATCTATAGTTATGGTGTTGCTATACTTTAATTTTAAATCTTATCTACCAAAAATAGGTATATATTTTGCTTTATAACATTGTATTGTTAATCAAAGTAATATTTCACTGTATGGTTATTTATAATTTAAACTTAAATAAATATAGTGAGGTTTTCACCAATATATTTTAAATTTCTTCAAATAATCTTAAATTTTAAATTCAGGAACTGCTTGCCAATATGGTTATCAGAATCATCAGTTTTGTATTATGTTAATGTGTGCCCTTTACATGGATTTATTTTTTCTCGTATAGATACTGATGCTGTTTTGTCCTTTATAATAGATTAGTCTTTATGGATTTTTATGTTTAAATTAAATATTTCAATGATTCAGTGAAAGATTTTGAAATGATCATTCATCGTGTTTTTTTTTTTTCATAGATACTGGGAAATTGTCAGTTACAACTTAATAAAGATGTATTTTCTATTTATTGTGGCATTTTATGTATTTTATTGATCTAATGAAATTTACTGAGTTTTTACTATGCTCCTGTGAGGGTGCCATATCTAAGCACACATATCTAAGCACTACATATCTAAGCACACTTAGTGCTTAGATATCATACTTGCCATAGAAATTTCCAATTTAAAAATAAACAGGTAAAAATATTGTAGCTAGTGTTATTGAAGACAAATTACTGAAATGCTGAAATGCTATGGAAACACAAAAACAGAACAACTTTCTCTGGAGAAGTTAAGGAAGAATGCAGATGTGGTATTTAAACTGAACTTAAAAAAATTACTTGAATTGAAAATATGAAAAAGTGTGAAATGATGTATGCACCAAGTGAAAGTAAATTTACTCATTCATTCAATAAGAAATAGCTATTGAGTATCTACCATATGTCAGGCACCCACGAGGCACTGAGTTTCTGAGGCTAGAATGAACAGAACATTCAAAGATGATTAACTGTGGTAGGAGTAATACAGTTGGAGGTGAAAGGTGTTGACATAAAATGAGAATGGGCAGGTAGGTTGAGGATAGAATGTGCCAATATATAGAATTTGGATTTTATATTATATATAATAAAGTTCTTTAGCAGCTGGGTGGCATGAACTATTTTACTTTTAGAAAGATAACTCTGACAGCTATATGGAGAATGAACTAGAGTGAGGGAGAAATAGCGTGTCAGTTAAAGAGAGTTATGAGGCTATTATTGTAATCGTCCAAGAGAGAAATGATGAGGACCCAGACCTGGGTAGTGGCAGGTGGATGGAGAGGATAGACTGAATTTGAGAGACAAATTTGAAGGAGAATTGACAGCATTCGGTGAAAGAGCATTTTACTGTCAATCATAGTAAAAGTGCTTTACTATAAGAAATGCATAATACAAAAACATATGCACTGAAACTGTGTTTTGGGATTCTCGATTTAAAAATTATTTTGATGAGTTTAATCATTGTTATATAGCTCAAGATTAAAGAAACCGTGGGTTGACAATATTGATAATAGAAATAGAAAACATTAACTTGTTCAAAACACAGGAATTTTAGAATTTCTGCTGAAGTCAACTTTTTCATTTTAGAGAGAAGACTGAGATCCAGAAACACAAATCCAGTTAGTCCAATGACTCTGTTGATTTGAGGCATCAAAATTGGCTTAAGTCATTTCATTGTATAAAGGAAGTATGTTCATGTGTTTTTGGAGTAATCTTTATAAGAACCCACCACTTTCAACTGTGCTGTATATGATAAACCTGTAGTAAATACTTTTTGTTAAGTTTTTCATTTTAACTTTGGTATAGTTAACATCAGTGTTATATTAGTTTCAGGTGTACAGTATAGTAATTCAGCAATTCTATGTATTATTTAGTGCTCATCATGATAAGTATACTCTTAATTCTTTTCACCTATTTCACCCATCTCCCTACCCACCTCCCCTTTGGTAACCATCAGTTTGTTCTCTATAGTTAAGAGTCAGTTGGTTTGTCTCCTTTTTTTTCTTTTCTTTTTGCTAATGTATTTTGTTTCTTAAATTCCACACGAGTGAAATCATTTTGTATTCGTCTTTCTCTGACTGACTTATTTCACTTAGCATTATACTCTGTAGCTCTGTCCATGTTGCTGCAAATGGAAAGATTTCATTCTTTTTTATGGCTTAATAATATTCCATTATATACATAAATCTTCCTTATCCATCCATCTGTGGATGGACACTGAGGTTGATTCCATAATTTGGATATTGTAAATAATGCTGCAACATACATTAGGGTAAATGTGTCCCTTTGAGTTAGTGCTTTTGTATTTTTTTGGTAAATATCCAGTAGTGTAATTACTGGATTATAGGGTAGTTCCATTTTTAACTTTCTAAGGAAGTTCCACACTGTTTTCCACAGTGGCTGTACCAGTTTGCACTCTCATTAGTAAATATTTGCTGAGAGAAAGAATGCTTCAGAAAGAACCAAAAAGTTCTGTGAGTATACAGAGTTCTGTGTTCTATACATTGTGAGAATATCATTTCACTTTAATTTACTCTATTATTTTTGAGAGACTGTAGAGATATATTGCCTATCATGGTACCTTATGAAATAAATAAAATTATACCGTTTTCCAATGTATGTTAACTACCTGGAATTTAAATAAAAACTAAAAAAATGTGCCATTCTTAGATTTTACCCCTATGTTGAAGAAAAATTGAAAAGCAAAACAGAATGGTGCTTGGGTGGCTCCGTCGGTTTAGCATCTGACTCTTGATTTCAGCTTAGGTCATGACCTCATATTTGTGAGATCAAGCCCCGCGTTGGGCTCCTTGCTGAGCATGGAGCCTGCTTGGGATTCTTTCTCTCTCCCTCTGCCCTTCTGTCTTGCACATGCACACTCTCTCTCTCTCAAAATAAATAAACATTAAAAAAAAGAAAAGAAAAGAAAAACAAACCAGAAGACAATGAAACAAATTAATTCAACATCTAATATAAAAATGCAGAGTAAACAAAAATAGATTTTGAAGGTTTTATGAGGAAAAGAAAAGTAACAAGAAATTCAGAACATATCTACATACACAAAAAGAATCAAAATAGTTTGATGATGTTTGCAATGATATCTAATGGAATAAAATACGATTGGGATATATCCAACTTGATTTTATTTTTAACTCCCTTAAATAGAACTAAAAATGATTACAATTCTGTAGAAATTAGTAGTTTTTCTTTTAAAAAATATGAAGAAAAAAGTGAGGAATAGCTGCATTTAAATAAGAACACTTTAAAATTGAGGTAACCTCAGGTAAAGATAAGATTTTCCCCGTTTTCAGGTAAACATTTTCAGATTTTTCATGTAGGCAAAACAGAATGAAATATATATGAAGATGGAGGAAAAATACACCCAACCAGTGTATCAACACTGACTATGTAGTTCATATGCTGAAGGGTATTTTGGTAGCTACAGTGTGTGCAGTACTGTAGTCACTGAGTTCGTTCCTGAAGCAGAACATTCTCTCTGGCTCTGAGTGCACTCCAGTGGATCATGCAGATGTGGTCTGCACTCCTTTGTGTTAAGGACAGAATGAGGAATGATTCGGTGTGACCAGACTTCAGAGATGGCTCTCCCAGAGCCTCTGAGGTTTCAGTGTACAGATAGTCCTGCTCAGTGGCTGGGCTGCTTTGATAACAGAATTAATTTGGCCTCTAGAGAAGGTCTGTTCTGTCGGGAAAAATATTTCACAGAGGTGATTCGCCCTCCAGTCATTTATCAACAAAATACCAATTGCGATGGAAAATAAAGTCATGAAATTACTTCGAATTTTTTGAGTAAGGTAGTTGAGACACCTTGAGGATTCTTAAAAAAAAGAAGTAATTAATTAATGGCGCCTACAGAACTTTATGCATCAAAAATGGATTATAAAATTATTCTGTATTTGGAAGTTTGACAATAACAGGAGAGCAAATTACACTAAGTCTAGATAAAGTCAGGCTTAATGTACATTTTATTACATTTCTATAATGTTATTTTGTTTAACTTTTAAAAGTACAGCTACATTTATTTGTTTGAGTAGCATCTTTGGATTTTCTTTCTTTTTTTTTTTTTTTTAGATCTTTATTTTTGAGAGGGACAGACAGAGTGCGAGCAGGGGTACAGTAATGTGAGCATAGAGAGAGGGAGACAGAATCCGAAGCGGGCCTCAGGCTCTGAGCTGTCAGCACAGAGCCCAACACGGGGCTCAAACTCACAAACCAGAGGATCATGACCTAAGGGGGAAGTCAGATACTTACCTGACTGAGCCATCCAGGCGCCCCTCTCTTTGGATTTTCAGAAGATAAAAAGATTGTAAATGCATGACTCTGGAAGAGAAAAGAAACCCTAATGTTGCAGATATTGTTACCCAAATTCCAGAAGGTGCAGGGAGAATTTTAAAGTTAAGAAATATATGGTACATATGTTTAAAGAAAGAACAAAATATTCTGAAGGAAAATTGAATTATATATGACTTTACATTGTGTACTCATTTATCTCCTTGTTAATATGGATGGGCTTTGGAAGTCTACTTTTAATAACAGAGTTGGTGACATTTGTAGGCTTTATAGACTTTTGACAGATGGAATCATGAATCTCTTGATTTAATATTCTCAAACCTAAAATACTCCAGATGTAGATGTAACATAATAAGGGTTTATGGCACAGTTTGAATTAGTGATGATATATTTCAATATTTTTATCTTTAGTACTAGGTTCATTTTCATTTTCAAAATATTGTGATGGTCTGTTATAAAAGGATCTAAATTAATTTGATGGAAACATTATTTGTCTGTATGCAATTTGGGTAGGGTGTTTCTAATTGATATGCCAGATTCCACACAGTGTAACTAAATTGTCACAAGAGATTTAAAACAATTATCTGAGCAGTCTGTTCAAAACAAAGTTATAATCATCAGCAAATATTTATGGAGTGTCCACTGAGTGCCTTGCTTTATATTAGTTGCTACCAATCTGCTTAAATTTCTGGAAGTAGATCTGATGGTGAGGATTGAGATGGGAGAGACAATGCAGCGCGAGATCCCATCACAGAAGGAATTAGATTCTAAGTCTACAAAAAGACGAACTAGGAATTCAAAAAGACTAATCTTATATATATTTCTATTTATTATACCTTCTGGTAATTCTAAATTGGGCATGTGCTTAATTAGATTTTTAGGAAGTTAGTTAACGTAAGATATTTTAAAATAACTCCTTTTTTTTTTAAAAAAAAAAGGAAGATTGCAGAATTATGTAGGCACATTTAGTCATATTTAGAATTAAATTACTTTTGGAGTCACAAACTCTAAAGAAAGAAGGAAGAATAAGAAAAAAAATCAAAAGTAATATGTATCCAGATTTAGAGGGTCTAAAGGCATTTTGCAATCAGAGGAGAAAAGAACAGCTCTGACAGCCAAAAGAGCTTTCTTTTTCAAGTGTTTACCTTTTATACACATAGATTTCTACAATGAGATCTTACATTTTTTACTGCCATTTTTTTTTACATTAAAACCTTTTTATAATGTACAGTAAGAAATACATTTTATATAATGACCCATTTATTACAAGGTACACAGTTCTTGCTAAGAAACCATATAATGTATTGTGATGGTTTATATTCTATTCCATTCTACGTAATTAATTTAAAAGTGCTATAACACACTACACTTATTTCACACACATCTTGTAAATGACTTTTCTCAAATTCTGAGAAAAATAACCACCAAGATTAAAAAAATTATGCAATGGAACTTAAGTAGTGGATACATGGGTCTAAATTGTTATACTCACTTCAATATGACATTTCCAATCAGTTTACAAGGGAGCACAAAATCAGTTTTGTGGTGATCTGCATTTTTAATTTTCCCTGAAGCTACGTGAGCTGAGGTTGATGAGTTGGTAGGGCATGTTTGTACTTCTCTATATGGTAATATTAGAAGAGCTACTGTGGGAGAGAGTATGCACGTGAACCCATCCATATTGTTCAGCAGAAGGACAGCAAACAGTGTTTCCAACTTTATGGATCAGGTTGGGATTTCAGACATCACTGACCCACTTGTGGGGCTCCTTCGTACCCATCATTTAATAGCAGCTTAATCCTTAATTGAGAAAGATGGATAAAAGGTTAGGCTATCGAAATATTGCCAATAAATATATTTGGATATATTCAGCATTACCAAATCAATATTTTCTTTTTATTTTAATATGTGTGTGGTATATTTGCATGCACAATATACATACACAATATACACACACATCCACATATATGTAAATGCATATATATATATATATATATATATACACACACACATATATGTGTATGTATACATGTGTTTCAGAGTGTAATGATTTTAAAAGACTGTAGGAACTGACTCTAACATGTAAGTGCAACCCTTTGAAAGCTGAGTTGAAAAGTAGATGTGGGAACTATGGCAACCTTATCTAGGCTATACTTACTGAACTCCAATGTATTGTGATCAGTATTGAAGGGGAAAAGCAGAATCTTCAGAGCTTCTTATTTTCCAAGAGAAATCTTAAGTGTGGATGTGAAATGTCCCTACTTAAAAACAGAAAACGTGCAGTCCAAACCCACACTTCTGTGGAAAAGGTAGAAATAATCAGCATGCCTCTAGGTGTTATTCTAGAAAGATATGAAGCATAATACCACTTGAATTATATCCTAGGCTAGAAGTTGTAACTATATATGTGATTTTTAAAAATTTATTTTATTTTTTTTCCAAAATGAAAATTGCTTTTCATTGTAATTTTTTTCCTTTTTGTATTTGTTTCTGGATGGTAGTTTTAATTGATATTGGACCATAAAACTCTGTGTTAAATCATTATGAAACATATAGCAATAGAGATATAATTATAAAATCATAAAGGATTCTTATCTTTTAAGCCATCTAAAATGGCAACATTTTTGAAGTATGATGTGGGGAAGGCATACAAAATGTAATGGAGTTGGCTAAAGACACGTTTAGAGTTATGGCTATTCAAGAGGTACATTAATCAGAAATCTTTTAGTATCTTTTTCTAGATAACTCACTAAAATTATGATTATAAAAGTTTTTTGTGCTGTATTTTTGTTTGTGTTAGTTGTTTTTATATCTTATTTTGTTAATGCCCATAATAAGGAGCAAAATGAAAGAATGGGAGAGAATGTGTCAGGAATACAAAGATTTTTGGAAAAAGAAGAGAAGGAGGAATGTGTGTAAGAAAATAAAGATTCTAGAAAAATAAACTGGATAAAACAAACAAACAAACAAACAAACAGGGAAGAGGAAGCCATAGCCTACAGCATATGAGGAAAAGGCCTTATGTTTACATAAGGGAACTAATCTTCATCGAACCATAGAGAAGCTCAGGACTTAAATGTTGGGTGCACTGAAAAAGACAAATGAGTAATGGGAAAAAAATTGGTTGCTTATTTGTGGGTATCATCTGATACCTCCAAGTCCCCCCCCGCCCCCCACATGAGCCTATAGAACACATGGCAGACAGACTCTGCATCCAATAGCACAGGCTGTATCCATTGAAATAAATGATAGGAATGATATGAATGTATTGACAGGAAGGGAGGAGAGGAGAAGAGTGGTATGGAGTACTAAATCCATCAAAGAACTGCATACAAATGTTAGAGATTGGGCACACTACCAGAAAGAACAGAGATCAAGAAATATTGCATCAGGAAAGGAGGGATTGGGGTCAGTGTGAGAAAAACAAGGAGTTCTGTTGCCTTTCACCATGTACACAACTTTTGTGCTTATTTGATTTTTTAAATATATGCATGTGTAATTTTCATTAAAATATTTTAAGAAATCAGTTCAGTATGTAAAAGTAAAGATAATGTGGAAGCCACTTTTTAGAGCCCATTTTGGTTAAAATGGGCAGCTGAATAGGAGTAGAGTTTGCAGAATATGCTAGACATTTCATTTGGGTATCCACCTATTTTTAATATTTTCAAGCATTTTAGTTAGATTGTATATAAGTATTGTGAGCAAGATACTCATATGTATGGCTGGATATTATTTTGTATTATTTTTCTTTTCCTCTTGATAATTTTTCAAATTGCCATTCAGGCAGCATGACACTGGTGACAAATAACTGTGTTGTGCTCAGGCATATATGACCGTATGCAAAATTACATGATGAAGATTCTGTGTCTGAAGGATGGGACAAAAGCATTAGAGAACAATTGAACCAGAAAAGATAAATGCATAAAAATAAAAATGAAGATTAGCAACCTAGTGCCGTCACTACTGTTTAAGAGTTGAAATTGCAAAGGACACCATAAGGGTGGCAAAATCCCAGAAGCAAGGAAGCATAAATCTAGTAAAAGTTGACTTTTTATTTTTTCTTGTCAGCCTTGGAGAATGTAAACTCATGGTCAGAAATCAAGTTGAGTTATAAAAAATAACACTGTATATCTTGTCTACCTGAGTTTGCTGACTGTGATTCATGTTCAATACACCTGCCTAAATTTAAATGGAAAGTGGAGCACGATGGATGCAAACGGGGCAAGAAAGACGGTGGCATATTATTCTAGTAATTAGTGTAATTCTGCCTGTCTTCTGGGATTTTTGTTGTTGTTGAAAAAATTGTTTTTTTTTTTAACAACTCCCTTTTAAATTTGCTGTTTTGGAGCTTAGGTAACCCCTGAAAGTACTTTTGTAGACTTTCTTTCTCATGAGAAACTGATTGTGATTCAAGGGTCCTGGCAATGATGTAATGTGTGGGTAAATTCTAGGGCTTGAGATTGTAACACTTTGACTTTCTTCTGTTTAAATACTTACATGACTGCTGAGTTTGGGGAAGTGTCAGATAGATACATTACAGCAGTTAGCTAAGCTAAGTCACTTACATGAACTTAAGTAAATATGAACTTAAGTAAATGAAATTAAGTAAATTTACTTAACTGAATTACTGGGTTTTATTTTATCACACTCATACATAACCTTTAAACAACTTGTAAAACATTGTTACCTTTATAAAATTGATTTGCATTTCAAATGTATTTATATATACTTAAATATATTAGTTTGAGATATTTTGAGATATTTAGTAAGTACTTATAGTACTTATTAGGGGCACAGATAGATGTGAACTAGTACTGTTTTTACTTATGAGTTCAAAATTTCCCTTTCCTCTTTAAAAGCATCTAAGATTGTGTTAGAGATAGAAGGCCAAGTTTACTCGTATATAAATGAAACAGAATGGCAAAGGGAGAAGTATAGATACTCTCAGCTGAGACCCAAGTTTAACAGATAAAACACTGAAGCAACAGAATTGCTCATACATTTTCTGATACCTATGGTAGGTAGACTGCCATATTGGATTATTTATTTGTTGTTTTCAGACAATAAGAAACATATAATAAATTCTGAAGACTTAATGTAAGTAATATATTTTATAGGTTCTCATACTAAAGGTGCAAATGTACATGTAGGATATAAAAATGGAATTTATTGACTTTAAAAATTCATTATTAAAATGCCATTTTCCTACTATATAATATGTATATTATTCCTAGGAATCTTAGAAAATATGGCATATGTATTAAAATGAGTGTATATATATATATATATGTATATATTTAAATCAAAGAAAATGAAGTGATTACCTTCAAAGACAGTATACGGAGAAAAAATAAAGAAGTTTACCTCCTAACCCTAATGAAACTGAGATGGCTCATCAAATGTATTAGGAAAATCTTAAGGGTTTTTTGTTTGTTTGTTTGTTTTCCCACAAATGCCACAATAGAGGAGAGTTACAGTTATGAAGATGGGAGAGATTTTAAGTTTATGTATTTGATAAATGGAGGTCATTAATGATTGTGAAAAATACAGTGTTACTTTCCCAGTGATTGAGATTGAATACAGATTGAAATAGCTAGAAAGGATTTGGAGACTGTCATTCAGGTAATATCAAGAAACTAATCTCATGTTACATGTCGGTTATACCTCAATTAAAAAAATAATAAACTTGAAGAAAGTTAGAGACCTCATTTATCATTAGGGGTCAAAAATAAAGGAAGAGTTGAAAGGCAGAGTGATTTACCATTGTGAAAATTATAGTTGTCCTAGAGACTAGGCTGTATATCTAAGCAATTTTTATTTTAATGAATACTAGAGACAGGGTTCATTACCTTGATCTATTGAAAGAAAAGGGTTGGAACTAAAAACTCAGAAAAAAAAAAACAAAACAAAACTAGGACACTGAATATAAAGAAAGAACAGAAATAATCCATCATTAAAAAAAACAAAAGCAAAAACTTACCTAGAAACTTGTCAGTCTTAGCTCATTCTCTAGGTGGAAAAACAGTTTTCTGCAAAAATTAATAAATTTATAAATCCTCATGCAGAATTGTGTTCAAATATTTATTAATGCATTACCAGTGGAAACATAGTAGCCAATGAGTTCTGAGTCACTTTTTACCCCCTGGAAACAATAAAGAAACATAAAGAAACCATATATTTTTTTCTTAGAAAAACTAAGAGTCTGAGGCGACCTCAAATTGCAATTTATATTTATGTTACAATGTAAGTATTCCCCAAAGCAATTCAGATAATCAGTGGATGCATTAAGTCCCACAAGATCTTGCAATAACATAGGAAAAAAAAGCATGGCCACATACAGGGGTCTAATGATGTCAGATCTTTGAAACTGTTTTCTCTAAAAGGAAAGCACTCTGAATGGAAATTACTATGGTTAGGGCTAAGATTAAATAATGTATGAAAACTGTAGAATCTGAAGAGAGAAAGTACAAAAGTACTTAGGGAAGTTCAGAGGAGGAAAAAACAAAACAAAAACAAACAAGTAACAACAACAACAACAAACCCAGCAAATAATACACTATCTGGAAGAAAATATATTTATTACTTTGGAAGGCGAGGGCTTTGTCACTTGGCACTGCCTTTTGAAGGAACTGAAGATGCTCATAGCTGGCAATAGAACACTTTGTACATCTGGAGAATTCTAGAGGCATAAGTGGTATGGCCTTTCAGATAAGCCATATTAGTGAAAGAATATATCAGTGTGACAACAGAGGGACAGACCCTGACATGGAAAAACTGGAGCTTGGCATGAAGGCTTGTCTGGCCCATTATTCCCTAAACAGGAAACTCTTGTGAATAGCTGTGGTCTAGAAAAATCCAATTCTTTTAAATATGTATAGGAGAAAGAATTGGCATAACATTTATATGAAGACATGAGAGAGTGACAAGGGAAAGGGTTTGTGTGAGAGAGTGAGGAAGGTAGAGAGACAGCTACATCCTTAACCAGCTATTTTTTAGATATAGTTAAAATTTTTCCATGAAGAAGATTCATGTCATGTTGAAAAGGTGCAGTATCTATCCAAGAAAGCTGATTCTAAAGAGTAAAACATCAAGAAATGTTCTAGTAATATTATTGGACTTTGAAGCAGACTTCTCTTTCCAATTTTTAAAGTAGTGCACTAATTTCATATTTTTCTGTGCTGAAATAAGTTGTCTTTAAGAGGATGAGATATTTGATAAAGAATCAAGAAAGGGTAATGGAGCTATAAATTCTTGATAAGGCGAGAGAGAATTCAGCTTACCTGGAGGGACTGATCATTGAAAACATACAGAAATAGTAAAGAAGAAAGAAAAAAAACAGCTGATATTAGTATTAGTATGTTAATAGACTTAGCCTTAAGAAGCCTGAAATGTTTCTATCTGATAGTTTCTATTTTCATGGTGAAATATGAGCTCAAATTTTGTACTTGAACGTGATAAGGGTTGAAGGATGTTTGAAGAGTGAGGAAAAAAGGTGAAAATGTCATTACACAGTGTCAGCCTGAAACATTAAGAGCCACAATGAGAGGCAGATGAGTATGTATTTGGGATCAAAAAATTGCAATTTGGGCAGCACAGATTCTGATAGCAACCAGAAAACTGTGGGGGAAAGCAAAGGGTATGAGAAGGAGGAAGAAGGGTAATGATGTGATTTAGATAAAGAAGAGAAAAAAGCCAGTCGTTAATTGATGCTATCAAACAAAACTATTCTTGATATGCATTAGTTATTCTGTCTTCATAAAGTTCATACCAACAGTTTTATGGTGCAAATGCCAGTTGTTCTATTGAATTTTATGAGCAACTGCTTGTAAAACAATTGCTGCTTCTGGCCCAGTTCAAGAGTTCATTAGTTAGAGGAAAATGGGGCTTCAAAATGGAAACTTTCATGTTGAGAAATTTTACACAACAGAAAAGAGCTATAAACTTAATAATGATATTTAATAGCATGAAAAGAGGATATGAACTAGTATGAGAAAAAGCTCAAAATATGGTTTCTTATAGAAGTTATAATCGTCATAAAATCATAAGTAGTACATAAATTAAAATTGATGATATCTCACACTCCCAAACCCACTTCCCATTTTCCTCAGATGGCAAATGCTGATGGTTTGAAGGTGTAGTCTTTTCAATATTTTTCTATAAATGCATTGAGATATAGGTGTGTATTATTATACATTTCTTATTGTATATCTGTATCTATCTACCTACTTTCTTTTCTTTTCCAAAAGTGGTATCTTCTTCTCTTAGTATCCCTTTCTTTTTCAGTATATAAGATCTATTTCAATCTTCTAATGGTTCTATGGTGCCTATAATACAAATATATTACGCTTTATTTATGTAGTTTGCTGTAGATTCAAGCAATTGCTAGATTTACTATTACAAAAAGTGGTATTGGGAGCAGTTTGCATGACATTTATAAGCACTGGTGAAAGTAGAATTGAAGTAATGTATTTTCTGAAATCTGTTACTTTTTAGTTTTTTTTATGTGGTGTTTATCAGGGCATACTTCTGTGTATAATTTCATATTATTTCTTGTGAAAATAAGTATTTTGCTCGATTATTTGTGCAACATGCCTTATTTTTTATCTTATGTTTACCACTTACTGTAAATATTTACTAATATGGTTTAAATGAAACTTTCTTCTCAAAATCTTCTAAAAAATATACATATGAAAATGTTAATAGAGTCTAAGACTATATCTTGACTCCTGAGCCACCTTTCAACAGTGGGTTTTCAAGGTATGTCAATAGGATTATTTGGAAATATGTGCCCCTACATTCCGAAAAGCAGAGCTGTCAAATATATTAACATAGGTAATACATACACACATGTGTAAATAATATATAAGATAGAGCATATACTGTTGTGTATATAATTAGTTACATGAGACACAGAAGTGAACACTATAAATATTTGTGTACACATGGAGTATTTCTGATGAGATACAAAAGAAACTGAAGAGTTATTGCTGTCATGAAGGGAATCAGGATAGAATAAAGGATTATTTTTACTTTTCATCAATCACTTTTTTGAACATTTTAATTTTAAAGTAGTACATGTATGTGTTATTTCAATAATAATTAAACAATTATATCATGACACCTGAGTGTCTCAGTTGGTTAAGCGGCCAACTCTTGGTTTTGGCTCAAGTCATGATCTCATGGCTTCATGGGTTTGAGTCCCACATTGGGCTCTACACTGAGAGTGTGGAGCCTGCTTGTGATTCTCCTTCTCTCCATCTCTCTCTCCCCCTCCCCACTTGCACTGTCTCTGTCTCTCTCAAAATAGATTTAACAAAATTAAAAATAATTAAACAATTATAAAATAGATTTGAAAAGTAAAATTATGTGAGGAGAACCTGGGTGGCTCAGTCAGTTGGGCATCTGACTTTGGTTCAGGTCACGATCTCGCAGTTTGTGGGTTCGAGTCCCACGTTGGGCTCTGTGCTAACAACTCAGAGCCTGGAGCCTGCTTCAGATTCTGTGTCTTTTTCTCTCTCTCTGCCCCTCCCTCATTTGTGCTCTGTCTCTGTCTCTCAAAAATGAATAAACAGTAAATTTTTTTTAAAAAAAGTAAAATTATATAGATAATTTTATACCCATTCTCCCTTCCAAGAATGTTAAATAAGTTCTTTAATCTTCTATGCCTAAGTCTTTATTTAAACATAAAATGATTGAGTTAAAATATTACCAATAAAGAAAACTAGTATTTTTGAAGTTCTGAATAATGCTAGATACTGTGCTAAGCATTTAGTATATGTTAAAATATTTAATCCTCATCTCCTGTCATCAACTTATGAAAGTGATGTTATTATCTCACTCTTTAAGAGAACACAATTAAGATGCCAAAAAAATTTATTAAAGATTGAGTAGTTTTAGTTTACATAAGAGGCAGGATTTGAATTCTGCACTCACTGCCTATAAATAATAATTCAGGTAATATGTTTAGATAATACTGAAAATATGGAAATGACATATTGAGATAAATGTTTAAAATAAGAGAGAACATATCTAAGAACAATTGTATATAAATGATAATAGAAGCCTACTCAGCAGGAGATAAATCAAGGAGAGGAGAAAAATGACAACAAAGAATACAAATAGACCAAGTTCACTGCTGGAAGTATTGGGTTTTTAAAAAGCAAAAGCAAGAAATCAGCTAAAACTGTTTTCTGTTCTAAAATTCAGAGAAAGGAGAAAGTGGCAGAAAAGAGGAAGAATACAATAACAGTGATATTTTAAGGGATGAAGGATGTGAAATGAGAGATGAAAATACATCAGACAGAAATGAGAGAGAAAATAACTGGAGATCCATTTATTAAAGTCATAAACTTGCAGAGTACAATAAAACTATCAGTCATAAGCAAAAATCAGAATTGAGTGAGTCATATAACAAATATGTCAGGGGTGAATTACTGCTTGTATAACCATACACGTTCAAAAAGGTAGGTGATAATTAACATACAATATAAAAACAGTGATTAAGCTCTGTGTATAAAAAAAACAACAGTCTGAACATGAGAAACAATAATAAAGAAAAACAAGAACACAGTTTCCATTGTGTGTGTGTGTGTGTGTGTGTGTGTGTGTGATAACTGATATTTGAGTAAATAAAGAAGAATTTCTATTAAGGCATGGAAAAAATACCATGAAGTTCATCTAGAAATATAATTCAGTGACAAGTAAAACAAAAACAAGTATACATATTATTAAACCTATAAAAGGAGAGGTTCCGGAAGATGGCGGCGTAGGAGGACGCGGGGCTCACAGCGCGTCCTGCCGATCACTTAGATTCCACCTACACCTGCCTAAAGAACCCAGAAAACCGCCAGAGGATTAGCAGAAGGGAGTCTCCGGAGTCAAGCGCAGACCAGAGGCCCACGGAAGAGGGTAGGAAGGGCGGCGAGGCGGTGCGCGCTCCACGGACTGGCGGGAGGGAGCCGGGGCGGAGGGGCGGCTCGCCGGCCAAGCAGAGCCCCCGAGTCTGGCTGGCAAAAGCGGAGGGGCCGGACAGACGGTGTTCCGACAGCAAGCGCGACTTAGCGTCTGGGAGGTCATAAGTTAACAGCTCTGCTTGGAAAGCGGGAAGGCTGGAGGACAAAGGGAGGGAGAGCTGCTGAGCCCCCGGACGGCAGAGCTCAGCTTGGCGGGGAACAAAGGCGCCAGCGCCATCTCCCCCGCCCATCCCCCAGCCAAAATCCCAAAGGGAACCAGTTCCTGCCAGGGAACTTGCTCGCTCCGCGCAAACACCCAACTCTGTGCTTCTGCGGAGCCAAACCTCCGGCAGCGGATCTGACTCCCTCCCGCTGCCACAGGGCTCCTCCTGAAGTGGATCACCTAAGGAGAAGCGAGCTAAGCCTGCCCCTCCAGCCCCCGTGCACCTTGCCTACCCACCCCAGCTAATACGCCAGATCCCCAGCAACATAAGCCTGGCAGTGTGCAAGTAGCCCAGACGGGACACGCCACCCCACATTGAATCCCGCCCCTAGGAGAGGGGAAGAGAAGGCACACACCAGGCTGACTGTGGCCCCAGCAGTGGGCTGGGGGCAGACATCGGGTCGGACTGCGGCCCCGCCCACTAACTCCAGTTATACACCACAGCACAGGGGAAGTGCACTGCAGGTCCTCACCACCCCAGGGACTCTCCAAAATGACCAAACGGAAGAATTCCCCTCAGAAGAATCTCCAGGAAATAACAACAGCTAATGAACTGATCAAAAAGGATTTAAATAATATAACAGAAAGTGAATTTAGAATAATAGTCATAAAATTAATCGCTGGGCTTGAAAACAGTATACAGGACAGCAGAGAATCTCTTGCCACAAAGATCGAGGGACTAAGGAACAGTCACGAGGAGTTGAAAAACGCTTTAAACGAATTGCAAAACAAAATGGAATCCACGATGGCTCGGCTTGAAGAGGCAGAGGAGAGAATAGGTGAACTAGAAGATAAAGTTATGGAGAAAGAGGAAGCTGAAAGAAAGAGAGATAAAAAAATCCAGGAGTATGAGGGGAAAATTAGAGAACTAAGTGATACACTAAAAAAAAATAATATACGCATAATTGGTATCCCAGAGGAGGAAGAGAGAGGGAAGGGTGCTGAAGGGGTACTTGAACAAATTATAGCTGAGAACTTCCCTGAACTGGGGAAGGAAAAAGGCATTGAAATCCAAGAGGCACAGAGAACTCCCTTCAGACGTAACTTGAATCGATCTTCTGCACGACATATCATAGTGAAACTGGCAAAATACAAGGATAAAGAGAAAATTCTGAAAGCAGCAAGGGATAAACGTGCCCTCACATATAAAGGGAGACCTATAAGACTCGTGACTGATCTCTCCTTTGAAACTTGGCAGGCCAGAAAGGCTTGGCACGATATCTACAGTGTGCTAAACAGAAAAAATATGCAGCCGAGAATCCTTTATCCAGCAAGTCTGTCATTTAGAATAGAAGGAGAGATAAAGGTCTTCCCAAACAAACAAAAACTGAAGGAATTTGTCACCACGAAACCAGCCCTACAAGAGATCCTAAGGGGGATCCTGTGAGACAAAGTACCAGAGACATCACTACAAGCATAAAACATACAGACATCACAATGACTCTAAACCCATATCTTTCTATAATAACACTGAATGTAAATGGATTAAATGCGCCAACTAAAAGACATAGGGTATCAGAATGGATAAAAAAACAAGACCCATCTATTTGCTGTCTACAAGAGACTCATTTTAGATCTGAGGACACCTTTAGATTGAGAGTGAGGGGATGGAGAACTATTTATCATGCTCCTGGAAGCCAAAAGAAAGCTGGAGTAGCCATACTTATATCAGACAAACTAGACTTTAAATTAAAGGCTGTAACAAGAGATGAAGAAGGGCATTATATAATAATCACAGGGTCTATCCACCAGGAAGAGCTAACTATTATAAATGTCTATGCGCCAAATACCCGAGCCCCCAGATATATAAAACAATTACTCATAAACATAAGCAACCTTATTGATAAGAATGTGGTCATTGCAGGGGACTTTAACACCCCACTTACAGAAATGGATAGATCATCTAGACACACAGTCAATAAAGAAACAAGGGCCCTGAATGATACATTGGATCAGATGGACTTGACAGATATATTTAGAACTCTGCATCCCAAAGCAACAGAATATACTTTCTTCTCGAGTGCACATGGAACATTCTCCAAGATAGATCATATACTGGGTCACAAAACAGCCCTTCATAAGTTTACAAGAATTGAAATTATACCATGCATACTTTCAGACCACAATGCTATGAAGCTTGAAATCAACCACAGGAAAAAGTCTGGAAAACCTCCAAAAGCATGGAGGTTAAAGAACACCCTACTAACGAATGAGTGGGTCAACCAGGCAATTAGAGAAGAAATTAAAACATATATGGAAACAAACGAAAATGAAAATACAACAATCCAAACGCTTTGGGATGCAGCGAAGGCAGTCCTGAGAGGAAAATACATTGCAATCCAGGCCTATCTCAAGAAACAAGAAAAATCCCAAATACAAAATCTAACAGCACACCTAAAGGAAATAGAAGCAGAACAGCAAAGGCAGCCTAAACCCAGCAGAAGAAGAGAAATCATAAAGATCAGAGCAGAAATAAACAATATAGAATCTAAAAAAACTGTAGAGCAGATCAACGAAACCAAGAGTTGGTTTTTTGAAAAAATAAACAAAATTGACAAACCTCTAGCCAGGCTTCTCAAAAAGAAAAGGGAGATGACCCAAATAGATAAAATCATGAATGAAAATGGAATGATTACAACCAATCCCTCAGAGATACAAACAATTATCAGGGAATACTATGAAAAATTATATGCCAGCAAATTGGACAACCTGGAAGAAATGGACAAATTTCTAAACACCCACACTCTTCCAAAACTCAATCAGGAGGAAATAGAAAGCTTGAACAGACCCATAACCAGCGAAGAAATTGAATCGGTTATCAAAAATCTCCCAACAAATAAGAGTCCAGGACCAGATGGCTTCCCAGGGGAGTTCTACCAGACATTTAAAGCAGAGATAATACCTATCCTTCTCAAGCTATTCCAAGAAATAGAAAGGGAAGGAAAACTTCCAGACTCATTCTATGAAGCCAGTATTACTTTGATTCCTAAACCAGACAGAGACCCAGTAAAAAAAGAGAACTACAGGCCAATATCCCTGATGAATATGGATGCAAAAATTCTTAATAAGATACTAGCAAATCGAATTCAACAGCATATAAAAAGAATTATTCACCATGATCAAGTGGGATTCATTCCTGGGATGCAGGGCTGGTTCAACATTCGCAAATCGATCAACGTGATACATCACATTAACAAAAAAAAAGAGAAGAACCATATGATCCTGTCAATCGATGCAGAAAAGGCCTTTGACAAAATCCAGCACCCTTTCTTAATAAAAACCCTTGAGAAAGTCGGGATAGAAGGAACATACTTAAAGATCATAAAGGCCATTTATGAAAAGCCCACAGCTAACATCATCCTCAACGGGGAAAAACTGAGAGCTTTTTCCCTGAGATCAGGAACACGACAGGGATGCCCACTGTCACCGCTGCTGTTCAATATAGTGCTGGAAGTTCTAGCATCAGCAATCAGACAACAAAAGGAAATCAAAGGCATCAAAATTGGCAAAGATGAAGTCAAGCTTTCGCTTTTTGCAGATGACATGATATTATACATGGAAAATCCGATAGACTCCACCAAAAGTCTGCTAGAACTGATACATGAATTCAGCAAAGTTGCAGGATACAAAATCAATGTGCAGAAATCAGTTGCATTCTTATACACTAACAATGAAGCAACAGAAAGACAAATGAAGAAACTGATCCCATTCACAATTGCACCAAGAAGCATAAAATACCTAGGAATAAATCTAACCAAAGATGTAAAAGATCTGTATGCTGAAAACTATAGAAAGCTTATGCAGGTAATTGAAGAAGATATAAAGAAATGGAAAGACATTCCCTGCTCATGGATTGGAAGAATAAATATTGTCAAAATGTCAATACTACCCAAAGCTATCTACACATTCAATGCAATCCCAATCAAAATTGCACCAGCATTCTTCTCGAAACTAGAACAAGCAATCCTAAAATTCATATGGAACCACAAAAGGCCCCGAATAGCCAAAGTAATTTTGAAGAAGAAGACCAAAGCAGGAGGCATCACAATCCCGGACTTTAGCCTCTACTACAAAGCTGTCATCATCAAGACAGCATGGTATTGGCATAAAAACAGACACATAGACCAATGGAATAGAATAGAAACCCCAGAACTAGACCCACAAACGTATGGCCAACTCATCTTTGACAAAGCAGGAAAGAACATCCAATGGAAAAAAGACAGTCTCTTTAACAAATGGTGCTGGGAGAACTGGACAGCAACATGCAGAAGGTTGAAACTAGACCACTTTCTCACACCATTCACAAAAATAAACTCAAAATGGATAAAGGACCTGAATGTGAGACAGGAAACCATCAAAACCTTAGAGGAGAAAGCAGGAAAAGACCTCTCTGACCTCAGCCGTAGCAATCTCTTACTCGGCACATCCCCAAAGGCAAGGGAATTAAAAGCAAAAGTGAATTACTGGGACCTTATGAAGATAAAAAGCTTCTGCACAGCAAAGGAAACAACCAACAAAACTAAAAGGCAACCAACGGAATGGGAAAAGATATTTGCAAATGACACATCGGACAAAGGGCTAGTATCCAAAATCTATAAAGAGCTCATCAAACTCCACACCCGAAAAACAAATAACCCAGTGAAAAAATGGGCAGAAAACATGAATAGACACTTCTCTAAAGAAGACATCCGGATGGCCAACAGGCACATGAAAAGATGTTCAACGTCGCTCCTTATCAGGGAAATACAAATCAAAACCACACTCAGATACCACCTCACGCCAGTCAGAGTGGCCAAAATGAAGAAATCAGGAGACTATAGATGCTGGAGAGGATGTGGAGAAACAGGAACCCTCTTGCACTGTTGGTGGGAATGCAAATTGGTGCAGCCGCTCTGGAAAGCAGTGTGGAGGTTCCTCAGAAAATTAAAAATAGACCTACCCTATGACCCAGCAATAGCACTGCTAGGAATTTATCCAAGGGATACAGGAGTACTGATGCATAGGGGCACCTGTACCCCAATGTTTATAGCGGCACTCTCAACAATAGCCAAATTATGGAAAGAGCCTAAATGTCCATCAACTGATGAATGGATAAAGAAATTGTGGTTTATATACACAATGGAATACTACGTGGCAATGAGAAAAAATGAAATATGGCCTTTTGTAGCAACATGGATGGAACTGGAGAGTGTGATGCTAAGTGAAATAAGCCATACAGAGAAAGACAGATACCATATGGTTTCACTCTTATGTGGATCCTGAGAAACATAACAGAAACCCATGGGGGAGGGGAAGGAAAAAAAAAAAAAAAGAGGTTAGAGTGGGAGAGAGCCAAAGCATTAGAGACTGTTAAAAACTGAGAACAAACTGAGGGTTGATGGGGGGTGGGAGGGAGGGCAGGGTGGGTGATGGGTATTGAGGAGGGCACCTTTTGGGATGAGCACTGGGTGTTGTATGGAAACCAATTTGACAGTAAATTTCATATATTAAAAAATAAAATTAAAAAAAAAAAAAAATAAAAAATAAAATCCAAAAAAAAAAAAAAAAAAAAAAAAAAACAAAAACAAAGTGCCATTGCAATGTTAAATAAAATAAAGATGCTAACAAGCAGTACAATAGTAGTGGACCCATCTAAAAAAAAAAAAAAAAAATAAACCTATAAAAATAAGATAGCTAGGATGATATCATATTTCAGAGTGTGAAGGTTTAATATTTTGGAATTCATGAGAAAGAAAATGATAATTGGTAGGCTTGTAGTTTCTAGTAACTCAGGATGGAATATTGAGATATTCCCTAGAAGTGAAGTGAAAACAGCCATATTACCAGCACAGCTTGATGCAAGTATGTATGTGACAGGAGATTTTCATGCATATTTGGAAGTCCTAACAAAACAGTTTCTTTTCCATGTACCAGAGTTTACTAAGCAGAAGGAAATTAGGATTGCTAGAAATAAGATTCTGCATAATGGATGGTTAATTAGCAGATAACAGGATCCAGGAAAAGAAAGTGAATTTTAAGAATGAGAGAAAGGGGCGCCTGGGTGGCTCAGTCGGTTGGGCAGCCGACTTCGGCTCAGGTCATGATCTCACTGTCCGTGAGTTCGAGCCCCGAGTTGGGCTCTGTGCTGACCTCGCAGAGCCTGGAGCCTGTTTCGGATTCTGTGTCTCCCTCTCTCTCTGCCCCTCCCCTATTCATGCTCTGTTTCTCTCTGTCTCAAAAGTAAATACACGTTAAAAAAAATATTAAAAAAAAAAAAAAGAATGAGAGAAATAGAGGAAGTAAATTAGAAATTTTGATCTTAGTATTAAGAATGATAGATTTAGGAGATGCCTGGGTGGTTCAGTCTGTAAAGCATCTGACTTCGGCTCCAGTCATGATCTGGTTTGTGAGTTCAAGCCCATGTGGGGCTCTTCACTGACAGCGAGGAGCCTGCTTCGGATTCTCGGACTCCCTCTCTTTCTCTGCCCCTCCCCTACTTGTGTTTTCTCTCTCTCTCTCTCTCTCTCTCTCTCCCCAAAATAAATAAATAAACAATAAATAAACATTAAAAAAAGAATGATAGATTTATGAGGTGGTGGGATCTTTGTATATGAAAGACAAGAAATAGCTCAGTAATTTCAAGAAAGATAATCCCGAAGAAGGGGAAAATGCAAGCAGAAAGAGAAATAAATTTGAGACTGAGCAAACTATGCATAGGAAGAGAAGAAAAAAAGAAATGTATGATATATACATGAATTTTTGAAAACAAGCATAAGGAAGAGATCGAAAACAGCAAAAAGCTAAAAACTCAAGTAACCCCTTCCCCATGAATAATCTATACAGCCTGTATGATTTGCTAAGAACTCTTTATATAACAGATGTAATCCAATCTTATTTCCACAAAGCTGTGAAAACCCAATATCAAAAATTTGTGCAAAAGACATTTCTGAGTTTCAAGTCTTTTTTAAAGTGTTGAGGGAAACAAAGCTCCAATTCGGGGTTTGGCAGGGGTGCAGGAGTAGAGCCAGATGTGACTACGAGCTGAGAATGCTCTTCTCCAGGATTGAACAGATAACCAGAATGGACAGATTTTTTAAAACTTATTTTTTTTTTCTCTTTAAAGCAAATATTTATATTGATGTAGGCCACAAATACACACTTTTATGATTTGTAACTGGATTATCACAAAGTTAACCCATTTATTAACCACTACTAACTAACTCAGAAACTAAAATGTTATCAGTACCAGAACACCCATGTCTCCTTGATTCTCTCAATAGGTAACATAATTTTGACTGAAAACCAAAGGTCACTTTTTTGCCTATTTTTGAACTTCTACAGTTCCATTATTTTAAGTATGTATTCCTTAATAAGTGACCTCTTTCACACCATAGTATGTTTGGAAGACTTAACTGTGCTCTTGGATGGAGTAGTAAATTCATTCATGTTTATTGGTATATAATATTGTATTTTAAGAATATACTAAAAGCTAAATTGTACATTTTATTGTTAATATAAATCAAGCTGTTCTCTTTTGTAGGTTATATGTCTAATGCGACAAAAACTTTCTAAGCTTTTGGGGGAACATATGACACATATGTTATAGGTATATTCCAAGGAATTTATCTGCTAGGCAATAGGGTGTGTATATTTTTCACTTATTAGATATTTTCAAGTTATTTTTCCACAGGGATTTTAATAATTTCCTAACACACCAATTTTTCAAGAGAGGACATAAAGGTATAAAATATATTCATGCAGCAGAACACTCAGTATATTGCTGTCAATTCTTCTAAAATTGATCTATGGATTTATTGAAATCCTAATTAAAATTTCTAACATCCTTTTTTTTTAGTAGAATTTGACAAGGTGGTTCCAAAATTTTATAGGGGTATAAAATACTTAAAGAAAATCTTGAAATAGTGAAACGTTAGAGAGTATTCACTACAATATTTCAAGAATAATTATAAAGTTGCATTAATCAAAATAGAGTTGCATTGGTCTATAGCTAAAAAAATATTTCTACAGAACAGTGTCCAGAAATACATATATATTTTTTATACATTGAGTATATATATTTATTATATGTATTGGGTATATATTGAGCATATATATGTATATGTATGTATGTATATAATCAATTTATTTCATTCAAACTGCCAATTTAGTAAAATGGGAGAAATGGAAATCTTTCAACATATGGCTTGCAACAACTAGATCTTACAGTAGGAGTTAAAAACTCAATCTCAATCTCAGACAAAAATAAATTAATTAAAAAGATTAACATGAAATGGATCATGGACCCAAATGTAAAAATTAAAACTTTAAAAACTTGAAAGAAAGCATAGTACATCATCTATGTTATCTTGGGTTAGGCACAATTTCTTACAACATTAAATAGTATAGTGATCATAAAAGAAAAATAGTTAAAGAGGACTTCTTAAAAATTTTGAAATTTCAGATGGCATTTAAAGAAAAATGAAGCACATGTTGGAAGACCATGTTTGCAACAATTTTTGGATAAAAAACATATCTAAAATGTATAAAGGGCACTTTAAATTCAATAATAAAAAGACAACCCAAGTTTGAAAATATCGAAGTTTCAACAGACATTCACCAAAGATGGTATGTATTATTACTACATACCCACAGCAGTGGTTAAAATTTAAAAGAAAAAGAGGCAATAGTAAAGATGCAAGGATTGCCAAAATATGGAGCAATTCGATCTCACTCCCATGGTGTCCTGAGATTGTGAAATGGCAAAACTACTATGGAAAATATTTTAGCAGCTTTTTAAAGTTAAAAATAGCATATTCTTTGATTCAGGAATGAAATGAGAAAAGAAAGCATAAGCATGCACTCTACAGGAGACTTCTATGAGGATAAATACAGAAGTCTCATTCCTAATAACCAAAAGATCCGAAGCAAAAGAGTTTCTCAGGAGAATAAATAACTGTAATGTAGTATAGTCATACATGCATATGCTACTACACAATAGCTATTATGCTCAGCAAAGAAGTCAAATACATATTGTATGATTCTATTTGTATAAATTTGAGAGGGGGAAAGTCATTGAACTGTACATTTGAGATTGACTTACTTTATTGTGTATGAATTATAAGTCAACTTACATAAAAGGGAGAGGAAAATAGGATATGGTGACGGGTAGAAATTTACTGAAAATATTAAGTGCTGTACTTTGGCAAAGTATTACAATTTAATTTTTTCCAATTGTATTGAGATATAATTGGCATACATCACTGCATCACTCTACAAGTTTAAGGCATGCAGCATGATGCCTTGATTTATGTATGTAGTGAAATGATTACTACCGAGCTAACATCCACATTCTCATAGGTACAATTAAAAAAAAAAAGAAAAACAAAATTCCTTATGGTGAGAACCCTTAGGATTCACTGTCTTAACTTTACTATATATCACAGAATGTTGGCTATATTTATTATGTTATATGTTATATCCCTGGTACTTATTTACAACTCGAAGTTTGTACTTTTAGACTACCTTCCTCCAATTGCCCATCCTCCCATCCTTCAGATCTGGTAACCATACTTTTATTTCTTCCTATGAGTCCTTTGTTTGTTTGTTTGTTTCATTTTGGTTTTAGATCAGAGATCATACAGTATTTGTCTTTCTTTCTTATGACTTACTTAACTTAGTATAATGCTTTTAAGGTTCATCTATGGTAGAATCTCCCTGTTTTGTTTTTTTTTAATAGCTTATTTTCCATTGTGTGTGTGTGTGTGTGTGTGTGTGTGTGTGTGTGTGTGTGTGTGTGTCTGTGTGATGTGTGTGTGTGTGTATCTCATAACTTTATCCATTCATCCATCAGTGGACATTTAGGTTGCTTTTATTTATGTCTTGGCTGTTATACATGATAATACTGCTTAGAATTTCTGGGTGCAGATTTCTTTATATATTTGGATACTAAGTTAGTGTTTTTATTTCCTTTGGATATACTTCTAGAAATCGAATTGTTGGATCATATGGTAGTTTTATTTTTGATTTTTTGAGGGTCTTATATAATTTTTTCTGTAGTGGCTGTACTAATTTACAATCCTACTAACAATACACAAGGGTTCCATTTTCTCTGCATCTACACCAGTATTTGTCATAAATATAGATATATGTATCTATTATATGTTTAGGAGATATATTTGTATATTTATTATATATTTAGGATATCTATATTATATATCTAGGATATCTATATTACATATTTAGGATATATATGTATGTGTATATATATATGTATATACGGCTACATACAAAATGCTTTATCAGAAATGTCATTTGCAAATAGCTTGTCTCAATCAGTAGGTTGTCTTTCAGTTTTGTTGATGGTTTCCTTTGCTGTGTAGAAGCCTTTAACTTTAATGTCGTCTCAATAGTTTATTTTGCTTTTGTTTCCTTGCCTCAGGAGACGCATCTAGAGAAGTGCCGCTATGGCCAATGTCAGACATTGTGCTCTATTTTTTATGGTTTCTGGTCTCACATTTAGGCTTTTAATCCATTTTGAGTGAATTTTTGTGTATGGTGTGAAAAAGGGTTATGGTTTCATTCTTTTGCATGTAGCTGTCCAGTTTTCCCAACACCATTTATTGAAGAGACTGTCTTTTACCCATTGCTTATTCTTGCCACTTTTACAGAAGATTAACTGATCGTATAATCATGGGTTTATTTCTGAGCTTTCTATTCTAGTTCATTGTTCTATATGCCTATTTTTGTGCCAGCACCATACTGTTCTGATTATTACAGCTTTGTAGTATTTTTTGATGTCTGGGATTGTGATATTTCCAGTTTTGTTATTCTTTTTCAAGATTTCTTTTGCTTTTTGGAGCCTCCAGTGGTTTCATACAAATTTTAGAATTTTCTGTTCTAGTTCCATGAAAAATACAGAACGGTTGGTATTTTGGTAGGGGTTGCATTAAATCTGTGAATTGTTTTAGTTAGTATGAACATTTTAAGAATATTTGCTCTTCCAATCCATGAGCATGGAATGTGTTTTCATTTGTATCATCTGTAGTTTCTTTCATCAGTGTTTTATAGTTTTTAGAGTACATGTCTTTCATCTCTTTGGTTCAGTTTATTCCTAGGTAGTTTATTATTTTTGATGCAATTGTAAGTGAGATTGGTTTCTTAATTTCTTTTTCTGCTATTTCATTATTAGTGTATATAAATGCAATGGATTTCTGTATATTGATGTCATATCCTGTGATTTTACTGATTTCATTTATTAGTGCTAATAGTTTTTTGGTGGAGTCTTCAGGGTTTTCTATGTATAGTATCGTGTGACCTGCAAATAGTGAAAGTTTTACACTTCCTTACCAACTTGGATGCCTTTTATTTCTTTTCTTTTGTTGTCAGTTTGCTGTAGCTAGGACTTCCAGTCCTATGTTGAATAAAATGATGAGAGTGGACATCGTTATGTTACTCCCAATTTAGAAGAAAGCTTTCAGTTTTTCACCATTGATTATGTATGTTTGTGAATTTTCCACATTTCTTCTTGTTATTGATTTCTTGTTTCATGCCGTTGTGGTCAGAGAAGACACTCAGTATGATTCAATCTCTTGAATTTGCTAAGACTTTGTTTTGTGGCCTAACACATGATCTGTTCTAGAAAACATTTCATATGTACTTGTGAAGAATGTTTATTTTGCTGTTGTTTGATAGCATGTTTTCTATATGTCCATTTGGGCTATAGTGTTGTTCAATTCCACGGTTTTATTATTGATTCTCTGTCTAGATGATATATTCATTGTTGAGAATGGGATTTGCAATTATTTTTGTATTACTGTTTATTTCTCCTTTTAACTGCATTAGTTTTTTGTTTTATATATTTAGGTAGTCCAAGGTTGCATAAATACTTAAAATTATTATATCATCTTCATGTTTTAACCTCTTTATTATTATATAATGATATTCCTTGTGTCTTTTTACCCTTTTTAAACTCTATTCTGTCTGATATAAATATAGCTACCTTTGCTTTTTTGGTCACTATTTGCTTGAAATGGATTTTTCTATCCCTTCAATTTCAGTCTATGTATGTCTTTAAGGTTAAAGTGAATCTCTTATAGGCAGCATGTTGTTGGATCTTGGCTTTTAAACTGTTAAGTTATTCCAAGTCTTTTAATTGGAGAATTTAGTCCATTTACATTTAAAGTAACTATTGACAGGTAAGGATTTACTCCTGTCATTTTGATAATTTTTTTCTGTTTGTTTTATAGATATGTTATTCCTTGTTTCTTATCCTAATGTCTTTGTTGTGTGTGTGCTGATGTCTTTTGGTATCAGTATGCTTTGACTTCTTTATTATATTCTTTTGTGTAATTACCACAGGATTTTTCCTTATGGTTACCATAAGGTATGCATAAAATACCTCAAACTTATAAACCTATTTTAAACTGACAACAACTTAACTTCAGTAGAATTTGTAAACTTAGACCATGATTTCTCTTCTCCTTCACATTTTGGGTTATTACTATTACAGTTTAAATATTTTTATATTGCATAACTAGTACTAGATTATTATAGTTATGGTTATTTTATGCACTTTTTAAAGTTTTAAACTAGAGTTGTAAGTCAGTTATGAACAGCTGTTACCATATTGCAGAGTGTAACTATGACTATATATTTACCATTACCAGTAAGATTTACATTGCCTTTTTGTTGTTGTTGTTGTTGTTGTTGTTATTTTAATCACCTGGTACTCATTAGTATAAGTGCACTGCTTAATCCCGATCACCTATTTTAACCAACTTCCCACCCACCTCTCCTCTGGTAACCATCAGTTTGTTCTCCATAGTTAAGAGTCTGTTTCTTGTTTTTTTTTCTCTCTTTCCCTTTGCCCATTTGTTTTGTTTGTTAAATTCCACATATGAGTGAAATACTATGGTATTTGTCTCTGACTGACTCATTTCACTAAGCATTATACTCTGTAGCTCCATTCATGTTGCAAATGGCAAAAGTCCTTTTTTATGACTGAATAATATCCCATTGTGTATAGGAAGAGACTTCTTTTTTTTTTTAATTTTTTCATGCTTATTTATTTTTGAGAGAAAGAGAGAGCATTAGTGGGAGAGGGGCAGAGAGAGAGGGAGACACAGAATCTGAAGCAGGCTCCAGGATCTGAGCTGTCAGCACAGCTGACAGCCCCACGTTGGACTCAAACTCATGAACCACAAGATCATGACCTGAGCCAAAGTCAGACACTTAACTGACTGAGCCACCCAGGCGCCCCAAGAGACTTCTTCTTTATACATTCAACTGATGGACACTTGGGCTGTTTCCATATCATGGCTATTACAAATAATGCTTCAAAAAACATAAGGGGAATTTATTCCTTTGAATTTTTTTTATTCTTTGGGTAAATACCCAGTAGTGCAAAGGCTGGATCGTAGAATAGTTCCATTTTTAATTTTTTTAAGAAACTCCATATTGTTTTTCAGGGTGGCTGCACCAGTTTGCATTCCCACCAACTACTTCTTTATGTTTCTATGATGTTAATTAGTGTTCTTTTACTTCCACTCAAAGAGCTCCCTTTAACATTTTTTGTAAGTGTGGTCTGGTAGCAATAAACTACTTCAGCTGTTGTGCAGGGAAGTACTTATCCCTCCTTTGTTTCTGAAGGACAGTTTCACCAGGTTATAGTTGCCAATTATTTTCTTTCAATATTTTGAATAGGTCATCTCATTCTCTGTTGACCGGAAAAATTTCTGCTCAGAAATCCACTCATAGTCTTATGGAGTTCCCTTGTATGAAACATCTGTTCTCTTGCTGCTCTTAAAATGCTTTCTTTGTCTTCGATTTTTTGATAATTTAATTATAATGTGTGTTAATGTAGTTTTGTGTTTGATCTTTTTGGCAGTTTTTTGAGTTTCATGAATCTGAGTGTCCATTTAATTTCTTAGGTTTGGGAGTTTTAGGCATTATTGCTTTAAATATACTTTCTCTACATTTCTCTTTCTCTTCTCCTTCTGGAATCTTTATAATGCAGGTATTTTTTTTTTTCATTGTGTTCCATAATTCCTATAGGCATTTTTCACTCTTTTTTCATTCTGTTTTCTTTTTGCTCCTCTAGGGAATTTCCAATGTCCTGTTCTCCAGATTGCCAAGATCTTTTGCATGGCTGAGTTTACTTTTGAAACTCTTTTAAAATCTTTAGTTCAGTTGTATTTTTCAGCTCTAGAATTTCTGTCTGTTTGTTTTCTTAATTCTTTTTAACATTTTATTTTATTTTTTGAGACAGAGAGAGACAGAGCATGAGCAGAGAAGGGGCAGAGACAGAGGGAAACACAGAATCGGAAGTAGGCTGTAGGCTCTGAGCTGTCAGCACAGAGCCTGATGTGGGGTTTGAACCTATGAACGCGAGATCATGACCTGAGCCAAAGTCGGATGCTCAACCAACTGAGCCACCCAAGTGCCCCTGTTTGTTTGTTTTCTGATGGTTGCTATTTCCTTGTTGAACTTCTTATTTTGTTCATACATTGCTTTCCTATTTTCATTTAATTTTATTCATTTTTTGTAGTTAACTACATGTCCTTAAGGAAATTCTGAATTATTTGTCTGTATGTTCATAGATCTGTATTCCTTTAGGGACAGTTATTGGAACTTTATTAGTTGTCTTTGGTGGTATCATATTTACCTGATTTTTCATGATCCTTAATTTCTTACATTGGTATATTCTCATTTGAGCACTTGGGCTCCTCTTCCAGACATTACATTTTTGCTTTGGCAAAGACAGTTCTCCACCAGTCAGTTCAGTTGGGTTTCAGGTATATCTTCTGGCAATGTCCTTGGGCAGGTGGCATCTGCTACTAGGGTCTATTTTGAAAAAGGAAATTGTTCAAGCTCTGAGGAAGGGAGTGGGAGAGTATGCCTCTGATGAGAACAGTTAGATAGGATTTATGGCCTGGTTCCCTGTCCAAATGTGGCTATAGGTTGTGCTCCACATTTGCCTAGATTCTCTGGTCAGGCTTACTCTGTGGTCAGGTCTAGGTACTATATGCAGTAGTAGCTGGGACTAAGAATTAAGCTTCCCTGCTCTGGTAGGGTAGCAGGATGAGACCCAGGGCCTGTACAGCTCACTGTTTGTGGGCCCAAATTAGGCTCAAGTATGTACTTAATGTCAGGTGAGACCACCAGTTTTGTTTGCATATGGGGGAAGGCATGGCCTGTGCTCTCTGTTTAAGTGCCACTGTGCTCAGCATTGTTGAATAGGTTATGCAGTTTCCGGTGTGCTTTGGTTAGGTTCCTGGTCAGACAGACTGTATTCAGTGATTAGCAGGTCTACAAATTAGATTCCCAGCTCTAATGCAGAAGGAAGCAACTCTAAAGATGGTAAAGTTCTTTGTTGTCTTAACTTGAGCTGACCCATACCCAAAGTTCCCTGACCAATAAGGGCCATTGACTTTGCTTTGCAAACTATCAGTTCTTTTTGCCTGCCTTCCAGCTCAAGTGCTGTCAGGGGCTCATATCTTCCAGGAGCTGTCTCCAGCCCTTCTGGTAAGATAGCGCTGGAAGGTGCTCCCCATAGTGGGTGGGACTGAAATTTGTCTCCTTGCTTTTGGCAGGAGAGGTCATTCCAGGGTACTGTGAATCAATCCTCCTGCCTGTGCATAGCACAAGAATGTTTTGGGCTCAGTAGTAGCTTTGCTTTGGAGTTAGTCATTTCTGTCCACCTGCCTCTCAGGTCAAGTGCCACTGGACTGAACTGCTTCTAGCTGTTGCCAGCATTTCTGGTCAGATGGGACTAGAAGACACTTTCCACAGTGGAGAGGGCTGTGATTCAACTGCTTTCCTGGGCTTGGGCAAACCTAGTTCTAGGGTTGGCAAAACTCCTTGTCTGAGGATCAGAATCAGACAGCTTTGTATCCCACTGTGTTCCCTGGTCAGAGTGTGCCTCTGACTTGGTTCTACAGATGAGTAAATCTGCTTGGGTGTTGCAGGTATAAACTTGGTCTGCCAAGATGCACGTGCTGGTTGTTGCAAGTTCCTCCTCCCCACTTACTCATCACAGTCAGATTCTCAGTGGTTGAGCAGACTTCCCTGCAGTCCCCATGGTGTGAGATAATACAAAGTGACCCACAATGTTGGGTGGTATTGGTTGTCCCCTCTGTGTTCTCTTTTACCCCAGGAGGAACTGGAGACTCAGGGGAGACTCCTGAGTCTCCACATGGGCCTGCAGTGGCCTAAGGGAGGGAAATGTGGTCAATGTAGTTTATTCTCTTAATTTTCTAACATAGTGTGTCTTGGTCTTTGTGGTGTAGGAGACACTTCATCCGTATCTCCATGTTCTAGGATTCTCTCAGTGATCTCTTGTTCTTAGCTTATTGTTAGTTGTTCTTTTTATGAAGAGGAGTGGAGTCAAGAACAAACTGTGTCACCATCTTGGTGACAATGTCATTAAATTTTACATCTTTAAAAGTTATTATCACTCTCCTCTTAACTAAATTATTGAAGTCAATCATTATGCTGGACAATTTGCAACTTACGAATATTTTTTGAATACGATTTTTGAGTATCGTACTTGGGTGTGCCTCCTCTCCCTAGGATGAATGATGGAAGAAGGGAGGTCAGGACAAAATCAAGTAGTGTTCTTTCTCATATGTCTGATACTATTTATGAACAAATAAAGTATCTGGAGGTCCTCAGAATACTTTGGGTAACTTTGATGTTTAAGATTACTAGTACTTTCCAAGTTCCTTTGAGGTCATAACTGTCATGTTATAAAAATACTATTGAATATTTAAATGATTTTCTAACCTCTTTAAAGGATTTTGCTTTCAGGCACTTGGGTGGTTCAGTTAAGCATCTAACCCTTGATTTCAGCTCAGGTCATGATCTCAGGGTCATGAGGTCAAGCCCCACTTTGGACTCTGTGCTGGGTGTGGTGCCTGCTTAAGATTCTGTCTATCCCCCACTGCCCCCTCCCCTGCTTATGGTCTCTCTCTCTCTCTCTCAAATAGATAAAGGATTTTGCTTTAAGTTGCATGTAGTGATTATTGTTAGCAATTATTTTTTACCTCTATCTTTAATATCCTATCCTGTTCCCTACCCTGTCTTTTATACCTGCTTTTTCTTTTATGCCTCTCTTCAATCTTCTAGAATGTTTGATGCTGGTATGGACAGAAAGTGTTAAGGAGAAGGACAAACATCTTTTTAAAGTATTATAATATTCAATCAAGATGGGATGATGTAGCTTGAACTATGGTTTGACAGTGAATATAGGGATATATTTTGGATATAAAGATTACTGAACATAGGATGGGTCAGTTTCTCAAAAAGAAATCTTGGATTTATAGAATGCAGAACTGAATAGGTAGTGGTGATAGTCAAGAAGAGCAAGTTGTTTTTTTTTTTAAGATCAGAAGATTTTTAGGTCAAGAGATATTTAATATATTAAATGTGAAATTACCACGAGGATATGTCAGGTGGGAATTTTATAGAGAGTATGGTACTATCAAGTAGAAGGCTAAAATTTAGAAGTCATCTATGAGAAAAACATGAAAGCTTGGGAAGATTATTAATAACAAAAAAAGAAGAGATCCCCAAGTAAACCTAGAGAAAATCTAATATTTAGTGTCAGAAGAGATAAAAGTGCTAAAAGGAGAGTTTATTTTAATTAAATCAGGAAGAAAATATTTCAAGAAACTATTTTAAATAAATAAAAAAAATATATCCATTGACTTGAGTAGTATGAAAAATCATTAATATGAAGAACTGTTATAGTAGAATTTTAGGGACCCTCCAAACACAGGTCTCAGATGAACTCAAGAAAAGGTATGAAATTGTAGGTTAAATTTTTAAAATTATTAGGATGTGCATGCTATTTTTTCATCCTTCTGCATCATAAGCAGAAGCGAGAAGACAATTAATGTGTATTTTAGTTGCAAGGTGACTCACTGTTAGCAGTGGACACTCCTATGAAACCCACTTACAACATGGCAACAGCTACAAACTGGCCTCAATGATTTGACCGTGACCATGTCATTCTTTGACATATTCTTATTCTTCCTGGAAATGTTACTTTTTTTTTAAGTTTATTTATGAGAGGGAGAGGGAGAGGGTGAGGGAGAGAGAGAGAGACAGAGAGAGAGAGAGAGAGAGAGAGAGAGAGAGAGAGAGAGACACGGAGGAGGGACAGAGACAGGGGGAGAGAGAGAATCCAAGCAGGCTCTGCACTCTGTGCTGAGTCTGACACAGGGCTTGATCTCATGATTGTGAGATCACGCACTGAACCAAAATCAATAGTCAGATGTTTGACTGAGCCACCCAGGCACCCCTGGAAATGTTGTTTTGACTCCATGTGTCAGTGTCTCCTTCCACTCTTGCTTTTGATTTTACATCAATAGGTATCTTCTAAGAAAAATATCTGTAAGTTTATCATTAAATTTTAATTCTTTCAAGAGAATTATAATACATTTTCCCATTTTTCTAATTTGTTAACTGAGGGATTTCGTAAAGTATTAATTCTCTGAGAAATGCCAGAAATGAATTCTTGCATGAAAACACTAATCAAGTGTAGTTTGTGGAAGAATAAATCACTACAGATGAATACATCAAGGAACTGACAAGCTCAATTATTGGATGTATCAACCAATGTGATACTAAAGACACTCAAAAGAAGATAGCAGGATTAAAGGTAGAAGGCAGACTGAGGTAGGTATCTGTGGTTCAGTGAATGAAATAATGACTGTAGCATCTGTAGCTGAAAGAAATGTGAAAGCATAGTACTCAAATTATGTTAGTCTCATGGATCATGTCTTATTATTATTATTATTTATTTTTTTAATGATAACAAGGATGAGGTAGTAATGGTCTGGAATGCTAGTATTATTCTACATTGTTTCAATGTTAATATTATGTTTCAGGAACTGTGTTATGAACTGTACATACATTACTTCATTTAGATTCCCAAGGTCAACAAATTCTGAAATGTGAGTATTTGGATTAATACCCCAGTAGACTGAAGAGAATCTGTGTGCATAGTCATTATAGATACTGCTTGAATAAGCATCAGTGGGAAAGCTTGAAATATATTTGAGAGGCCTGGAAAATAAAAAGATCTTCTTTTTTAAAATAGAGCTAGTCTTTAGTTAATGAATAGAAGGAGAGAGAGAGAAAATTCCCTGACATAATGGACTTGGCAGATGATGGTAAGAAATGGCTGTGGAGGGCAGAGTTGGAAGAAAAGAAAGGATGATAGATTGTGCTCAAGAACATGCAAAGCCACTTGGGAACAATAAAAAGATAAAGAATGGGATATAGGGGCGCCTGGGTGACTGTCAGTTAAACATCCGACTCTTGGTTTCAGCTGGGTGTGATCCCATCATTAGTGAGATAGAGTCCTGCATTGGGCTCTCCACTGAGAGCACGGAGGCTGCTTGGGATTCCTCTTCTCCCTCTCTCTCCGCCCCTCCTCTGTTCTCTCTGTCTCTCAAAATAAATAAGCATTTTTGAAAAAAAGAAATACTTTAAGAAAGAAGAATGGAATATAAAGCGTTCTAAATTTTGAGTGTCAATTATTGAAAACAAGGATACATGCTATATTGGATTTAATTTAATATTAGCAATTTCTTAAAGGAGATTGGACATTGGATATAAAGGCCAGGGATGTCTCACGGGGGTTGAATATTGAGAAGGAACGAATTCAAGGCTGAATCTTTTGTTTACTTTGTGTGTGATAGGGACAGTCCCAGTGGTTCATTTGTCTGCACCCCAGTAGCTCAGGCTGGTAGTGGCATCTGTCTATGAGAGGTACTGGAAATAATATTTTATAGAATATAAGAGCAATAGAGTAGCGAATCTAAAACCCTCTTCACCACGATAAACCACATTACCTGAATGTAAGAGAGCATTTTATCTGAATATAAAGCCAAGATAAAACAAAAATCAAAATTTGGTATTTTATACGTGTTTTCTTTTATTTTTTTTAAATGTTTATTTATTTTTGAGAGAGATAGAGAGAGAGAGAGAGAGAGAGAGAGAGAGAGAGAGAGAGAATAAGCAGGGGAGGGGCAGAGAGAGGGAGACACAGAATCCAAAGCAGGCTCCAGACTCTGAGCTTGAACCCATGAACCATGAGATCAATACCTGAGCTGAAGTCAGACGCTTAACTGACTGAGCCACCCAGGCACCCCTGTTATTTTATATCTTATATCATTAAAAAAAAATCTTTCTGTCAGTTGTCAAAGAAATATCTACTCAATTCTGATGATGTGTCCAGATTATGATTAAAGATGAAGACATTATGGCGAACAAACTAGACATAGTCACAGGGTTTAGGATCTCAAGGCACATTTAATTTAGTATGGGGGGCAGGAGACAGCCACTCATCAAATACTCGTACAAATGAATGTGTAGTTAAAAACTGACATACATACATATTCAGTGGAAAGGAACATGAATCTACAGGAGCCTATAATGAACATGAATCTACAGGAGAAACAATAAGAAAAGGATTAGCCTGGGGGAATAATAAAAGCATCCCTGAGAAAGTTATGTTTCTAGTGAGATCTGAAGAATTGAGAATTGTTAATTATGTAGAAGTGGCTGGGGGAGGTCATGGAACAGTGTGCCAAGCAAAGGGCAGAGATTATGCAAAACTCCTGGAATGGGAGGACACATGACATGTTAGGCATTTGAAAGGGGCGCTTCTAGCTAGGGCCTGGGTAAAGTGTTTTTGAGATGAGAATGGGGAGATCCAAAGAGGTGGGCTGTAGAGCTTGATATGCATGGTGAGCATTTTGGTCTCTTTCCCCAAAAGCAATTGGAAACCAGTACAGGATTTTAGGGGAAGATATGACATGGCTACATTTGCATTTTGAAAAGATAACTCTGACTGCAGTCAAGATTGAAGGAGAGCAAAGCTGGATGCCCGGAGACTAATTAGAAGGCTGTTATGCTAGCCCAGGCCAAAGATGATAGTGACTTGGACCTCTGAGTTGGCAGAAGTGATGGAGATAATTGGACAATTTGAGCTATGTCAATAAGAACTGACATTCTGAACTCCATTAAAACTTTTCCAAATAGTTTCAATAGCACATTGGTATTTTAAAATATTAATAATTTGAGCTTTTCAGATAAGTTCATTTTTCTTCCTTATTTAGATAACATCTCTATCAATCACAATACTAAGATTTAATTGTAGTTGTCTTTTATTGAATCAAATTAAAATTACATTATTTTACTTATGACAATATCAATTTTATTTGTTTTGCAGATATTTCTTGATTATTAACTTCTCTTGTCCTGTCTTTATACACATGCAAAATTTCCCACTATTCATCCATAGGACTCTCATTTGGATATGAGTGACACAGAGGCTCTATTTCATATTAGAAACTAAATATTTCATTGAAATGAAATATATTCAGTTTAGTTGATGAAATAGTCCTATACCTCTTAAGCTGTTCTTCTGAAAGTAATGTTTTGCTAAAAATTTTTGTCATTCCTTTTCTTGTCGTCACTTTCTTTTTCATTTTACTGCAACATTTACCACTTCACAGTCCATGCAATTTTGCTTTTGAGCAAAATTGAGATGGAGACAGAATGTGCATTGCTTTGTCTGCATTTGAATGGCTACTGCCTTATTTAGCGAGCTGCAAACAGTTGGCTCATTTAGAAAGCATTTTACCACCCAGACAGAAATGGGCAACAAAGGAACTAAAAGGCCTTTGGAGAATCATTTTTAAATTCCTGAGACACATCTAGGAAATCTTGTAAAATAGGATCCAGATAATTTTAGGTCAGTTGTAAGTAAAACATTTATGTAAAAGTAATTTTATTTATTTATTTTATCTATTTTATTTTTTTAAGTTTATTTATTCTGAGAGCAAGAGAGAGAGAGAGAGAGAGAGAGAGACAGAGGAGGAGGCAGAGAGAGAGAGGAGAGAGAGAGAATCGCAAGCAGGCTCCGGCTGTCTGGATAAAGCCAGATGCAGGGCTGGAACCCACAAACAGCGATATCATGACCTGACCCAAAAATCAAGAGTTGGACATTTAACTGACTGGTTAAACTGGTATTCATGAAAAAGCAAAAGATACATGGTCTTGGTACTTGTGTGTAAATCCTGGTTCCACCAATTTTGGTGTGTGAAGTTCAGCAAATCACTTAACGTTTGCCTCCATTTCCTCACTGGTAGAATGAATGCAATACCATACTCCTTCCTGACAGGGTTATTGAAAAGAATAAAAGAAACCAGGGGCACCTGGGTGACTTAGTAGGTTAAGCATCCAACCTCAGCTCAGGCCATGATCTCATGGTTTGAATTCAAGCCCCACGTCAGGCACTGTGCTGACAGCTCAGAGCCTGGAGCCTGCTTCACAGTCTTTGTCTCCCTCGTCTTTCTGCCCCTCCCACGCTCATGTTCTGTCTCTCTCTCTCTCAATAAAAAAAAAAAAAAAAAAAAAGGGAGAGAGAATAAAAGAAAACATATACTTTTTTTTTTTTTTTTTTTTTTTTTTTTAGAAACCATATACTTGTAAAGCAGTCTTTAAAACTGGGATTCCTTGGGATGCCTGGGTGACCGGGGGTGCATGGGAGGTTCAGCTGGTTGAGTGTTTCATTCTTGATCTTGACTCAGGTCATGATCTTGCTGTTTGTAGGTTCCAGCCTGTGTCAGGCTCTGTGCTGACAATGTGGAGCCTGCTTGGGATTCTCTCTCTCTCCTCTCTCTCTGCGCCTTCACTGCTTGTGCTTGCTCTCTCTCTCTCTCTCTTTCTCAAAATAAATAAGTAAACTTAAAAAAAGCCCTGGAATTGCCTACTAATGCATTTGGAGGCTTTAAGTTTTTCATAATATTTTATGCAAAATTATGAGTTTTTGTGCATTTTCCCGTACAGAGGTTTCATTAAATTGTCAAGTTAATCCCTGATCACCCACCATCAAATGTTAACTACTCAAAGCAGTGCTAGATGTGTTACTGTCACTGTTGAGAAAAGCTGGTGAGGCAGTGGGAGCACAAATTTTGGAGCTGTAGCTGCCTGGAGATGAGCCTGGTCAGGTTACACATGTACTCCACAGGAGTGGGGTAGCCACTCTGTAGTGTAAGTTTCTTCATTCTTAAAATTAAATTCCTAATTTTTAAAATTTTAAAAATAAATACAGGACTTTACAGTGTAGGAACCCAATATTAGCTCCTTTATATCTCCCCTGGTATTTATTTTGATAAGCGTTCTGAGAGGTTTGTAATAGTAACAATTTAGAAGTGAAATGTATTGACATGAGTTGTTTTTCTGAATTAAGGGCAGCATTTTGTATGATTCAGCAACAACTAGAGAATTTTAAATTACGGGGCTTCTGCTAGAGTTATGTTTAGACCTAAATTGTTATTTATTTAAGTTTATAAAGTTTTTTCCTAATGTCTGAAGAATGTCATATGCATACACAGAATCCATTTCTAAAACAAAAGCTCTTTTGTATTTTTCTTTGTGAATCTGTTATTATACATTAATTTATAAATTCATTGTTTATAAATTATAATCTGAATCAATTTATGAATTCATTCGAACTGTTTGATTGCAATGTTATCTAGTAAATAATTTTTCGTCTTGAATAATTGGAGAACACCTTTAAAATAAATATGTATGGGGACGCCTAGATGGCTTAGTGGTTAAGCATTTGCTTCTTGATTTCAGCTAAGGCCCTGATCTCGTGGATTGTTAGGATCAAGCCCTGCAGGCTCTACGGTGACAGTGCAGGATCCTCTCTCTTCCTCTCTCTCTGCCCCTCCTCCCTGCTCTCGCTCTCAAAATAAATAAATAAACATTTAGAAGCACCTGGGGGTGTCAGTTGGTTAAGCGTCCGACTTTGGCTCAGGGCATGATCTCAAGGTTCATGAGTTCAAACCCCACATTGGGCTGTGTGCTGACAGCTCAGAGCCTGAAGCCTGCTTCAGATTCTGTCTCCCTCTCTTTCTCGCCCTTCCCCTGTTTGCACTCTGCCTCTCTTTCTCTCTCTCTCAAACATAAATAAACATTAAAGAAAATGATTAAAAAATAAATAAACATTTAAAAATAAAATAAAATAAATGTTTATGGTGATCAAAATAGTATATTGGAGTTTTGGGATTTCATGTCTGATACGATACTGGCCATAGGAGAATTTAGCAGATAAGTTTATATTTCTGGTACTTGTTAACATTAGTAGGACCATGTTCTTGTAGAGTTGGAACAAAACTTAAACCTTGTGCTCCAACTTTTCTAATATGTATGGAGGATCATAATGGATGTATTGATAAGTATTCAAGAGTTGTAGCTCACCAGAAGCCAAGCCCCGTCTGTCACATGGCCAGCATTGATGTACTGATTCTTATATGCTAGGCCTTGTACTTACTGTATCATTTCATCTTATTTCCTTTCTGCCACCACACCAGGAGGTGGTTTTATCCCCATGTTGTAGCTAAAGAACACAAATTTCTAGAAGCTTGTCACATAAGACCACAAAACTACAAAGGGGCAGAATCTACATTCAAAGTCAGGTCTTTTTAAGTTTAAACTTGTGCTATTAACTACTCTGCATATACTAAACCATGGTTGTCTTATTCACAGTCCACTCCAGTTTCTGTCTACTGGATTTGTATTATAAACAAACTACAGGAGCGCCTGGGTGGCTCAGTCAGTTGAGTGCCCGACTTTGGCTCAAGTCATGATCTTACAGTTCCTGAGTTCGAGTCCTGCATCGGGCTCTGTGCTGGCAACTTGGAGCCTAGAGCCTGCTTCAGATTCTGTGTCTGCCTCTCTCTCTCTGTTCCTCTCCTCATGCTCTGTCTCTCTGTCTCTATCCCTCAAAAAATAAATAAACTAATCATATTTTTTATTCTGCTTTGTAGGCATGGATAGTAGCTGCATGATAGTAGCCATGGGTAATTGAAGAATTATTTAGAGTTTCATTTTGCCATTCCCTTGTATTGAGAACATGTGGAAAAACATGGTTATGTTTTCTCTCAAGTAGATCAAAGGGCCAAATGAGAAATGGCTTGAGTTCCATAGTGTTTTTATATATCATCTTTTAAACCTAATATACAAAATCCTTCCCTTTATTCACAAGGATTCTCCCACATGAATAAAATAATTTCATTTTTTTTTGGTCGAACATTTAACAGTCTGTTTAGCTATGTTCAAATCCTGTTGGATTTGCTTTTATTAATTAATCTTTCTATGTTTTATTCCTTCAGTATCAGATGAGCCTGTCACTTATATATTTAAATTTATCCCCTCAAAAATATTCATTTTTACTGAATAAATTTAATTATGAAATCTATTTGTATTGGATATATTAAATTATGATTTGTAAGCTCTTATATAAAGGAAGTCATCTTTTATTCCAACAGTTAATATGAATGACTGCATGTTCCTCAAATTAAAAGCATACTGATAAATAAATTAAACCAGCTCCAAGCCAAGTGCATCCCCATGTCTTCTCCCTACACCACATTTCCTCTTGTCATTTACGTGGATGAGGACATTGCTCCAGCAACTGCTTGCACTCTCTGTCCCTCCCTCCAACCCCCACTATAGTCTCCCTTCACTATTGTATCCATGTACAAGTACCGTGCTTTATGTCACTTGAAAACAAACACTATACTCTATTGGCTTCACATCCACTTGCATTTATTTTTTAATTCAAGGATCCACATATGTATTATCAATACTTACTATTTCTAGCTGTCCTCAGAATTCTCTCTTGAAACCCATCCCAAGCGGGTTTATGCCATAACCACTCTACTGACACACCTCTTATCGAGATCTTTGTTGGCTGCTACATGGCTATACCTATTAAGCAAGGTAGAACTTGAAATGGATGATGTCCCCCTATTGAAACATATTTTTTTCCTCTGTTATTTCAGTTTTGTCCCTTCCTGTTTCTCCTCTGCTAATTGCTTTTTATCTCTGTGAGCTGTACATGCTGGAGAGGCCCTGGGCACAGGACTCAAATTCTTTTTTTTTTTTTTTCCTAGTCACACCCCTGGTACTATCATTTAATCTGAAAACTATATCAACCACGTGTCTCTGTCTTCATGATCTCAATGTATATGATTACCTGTGTGAACCACAAACCAACTGCCTATGTAACATCTCCACACAGATGTTTAATAGTTGTCACAAAGCTAACATAGCACTGAAGGAATTTGGTCTTTTAATTTCTCAGGACATACTTGGAGTTATCCTTGATTCCTTTTCTTCTTGTATATACCATGTCCAAACCTAATAGCAAAATCTGTCTTTTTGATCATGAATATACACAATCCAACATTTTCTTTAGCACTCTTCTCCAAACAATCTTCATCTTTCACTTAGATTACTTACATAGTTTCCTACCTGATTTCCTCACTTCTTTCCTTGCCTTATATTTCCAACCCATCTATAAAAGTGATTCTTTACAACATAAATTATATCATTTTGCTTTTTTGTTCAGAACCCTTCAGATGTTCCTCATCTCATGCAAAAAAGCCCAGCCTTTATAATGGCACTATGAGTTCTGGCTGTCCTGCCTCTTTGACATTGTCTCCTACTATTCTCTTTCTTAAGCAATCACCTCCCAACCATGGTGTGACCTTGTTGATTCTTGAACATGTTCAGCAAGGTCTTGTACCTGATGTTCTCTCTGCCTTGAGTGTTTTCTTCCTATTTTTTGCTCAAATATCTTTTCCTTAGTAAGGGAATACTCAACCATCTCATGTAAAATATGACAAAACATGCTTCCTGACAGGCACTTATCTCCCTGACTTGTTTTGTGCTTTATTTCCACTTGAATGTATGTGCCAAAGGCAGAGAGTTTTTTATTTGTTTATTTGTTTTCACTGTACCATCACTGGAGACTGGTGCATTGTATAATTCAAAACATATTTGCTGCATGAATGAATGAAAATTGAAGCCAGTTGCTTCCATGCATAATGTTCTTCTGTCCTTTTATGTCAAACAGTGGGTCCTCTGTGAAGTTTTGAGCAATCTTCTTCAATTTAGATCCTTTTGGCTGGTCCTCACGTTGCCCCCTATTAAATTGATTCTGATGTAATATCTTATTCTTGGGTACATCTTTTCATTGTAATCCTATTTCCATTTTTGGATTCATTATTTTCATCATTTCTCTCATCTCAGACTCTACACTACTCCACAAATACTAGGACTTGGATCATGCCCATTATGTGTAATAGCCCTTATGGTTGTTTACTAATATGATGCTACCACTCTTCAACTGCTTAACAGGCAATGACTTTACACCCAGCTATGGGATTAGGTCTGAATTGATCTAAAAAAAACCATGGTAAGCTTATCTATACTGCTATAGTGATTGCTTCAGTTAATGCTGGACTAAGTCAATCAGTCCATGGCATTTACATGGCAGTGGTGATTATTTTAGAATGAAATTCAGTATACTCTCCAGAAGTTCTGGCATGCACATAGTTTCCTTCTGGGTAATATGATTGGTATCTATGAAGTCTGGGGATACTGCTGCCTTTTATTTCAAGACCAGCAAATACAACCAAATGATGAAATTAGCACCTGAACAAACTGGAGAAAAACTTGTAGACCCAGTGCTGATTAAACTGAACTTGAACTTTTAGTTCCTTGAGGAAATGAGTTTCCTTGAATGCCTAAGCCAGTATCAGGTTGTTGATATTGTTGTTTTTATATTGCTATCAAAAAAGATCCTACTAAAATATATTGTCCTGTTTCACTTGTTTTAAAGTCAATAACTAAGTAACATCTATATTACCTTTTTCTAAAAAATATATATGTTTACCTTACAGGTAAAATGATTTTTTTGTTGTCTTGTTGTCATATATGTAATTCAGATGCATTTTGAGCTTGGTACAATCTCTCTCTCTTTTTTTTAATGTTTACTTATTTTGGGAGAGAGAGAGAACGCATGAGAATGGGGCAGGGGCAGAGAGAGAGGGAGAAAATCCTAAGCAGTCTCCGCACATCAGCACAGAGCCTGATGCAGGGCTTGATCCCATGAACCATGAGATCATGACTTGGGCTGGAACCAAGCATTGGATGCTTAACTGACTGAGCCACCCAGGTGCCCCGGTACAATCTTTTTTTTTTTTTTTTTTTTTTTTTTTTTTAGTTAGAGCCAGGTACTGTAGTACTGTGTGAAAGAGACCAGGCTATTAGATACTACTGAGCTGGAATGTCTAAACTCATTCTCTACTTTGTCTGTTTTAAATTGTGATAAAATATACCATCTTAACCATTTTTAAATGTACAGTTCAGTGGCATTAAGTGTATTTACATTATTATACAACTGTCATCAGCATTCATCTCTAGAACTCTTGCAAAACTGATATTCTGTATGGATTAATAGTAACTCTCCATTCCCACAGCCAACCCCACCACCAGTGGGAAAACTTTTTTTAGTCACATTGACTGGTGGCATAAGAGAAGTTATCTATCTATCTATATCTATATCTATATACATATATATAGATATAGATATAGATATATATAGATATAGATAGATATATATACACACACACACACACACACATATATACACATATATATTATAAACATACATATTACATATATACATATATATTAGATATACAAATTATGATATAATATTGTGTGTATATATATTCAAATGTGTATATGTATGCATATGTGTACATAAATAAAAATATAGATTTGCCATATTGATTGGGCCAATTAAGTAAATAGGACCAATTCATTCAATATGCATTATTATATAATTATTTAATTCTATTTATGTAAAAATATAAACAGAGATACATAGAGGGGGAAGAGAACAAAGGAGAGAGAAATAAGACTAGAAGGGTATTTACTGATATATTAACATTTTTAAAAAAATATTGGTTTTAAAGTGATTTTTACTTTCTTTTTTATAAACTTCTCATTTATTGAGACTTTAGTTTCAAATTAAGCAGGTATGATTTTTACAACTGAGATTAAGTTATTTCTAAAAACAATCTTGTCATGCATTCTCCATTGTTTTAGATGAGAATATTAAATAAAGGAAAAAATGTTTGAAATAGCTGCCTGTTTACAACACAATAGGAAGTTAAATATTATTGGAAATTGAAAGCTACATCCAAATAAAATTGAAAATACTTTGTGTTCAGTTGTATGATAAATGATTATAAATTTAGTCAGAGTTTAGAGAAGAGAAAAATCAGTGTGGAGTAGAATATTAGAGAAGGGGTTCATGCAGAAAGTGAAGTTTTATCTTGGGACCCTGGGTCCTGTGACCCAATGTGAACAAATACATGTTAAAAGGCTAAGAATTAGAGTGATCTCAGAGGGATGGTATTAAGATTTGTGAAAGGTTCAATTTTGGATCAAGTTTTAAGTAAATAATAAATTTTAATTGATACAATGAATGGAAACATTTTTGATTCTACAGATTACGTAAGTGAATATGTAGATAGGACTTGAATAATTACATGTCTGAAGAGGTTAACAAAATTGGTATCATTTCATTGCTGTGCTTTTTATGTGTTGATATTTGGGGGAAAATGCCAGATATTTAATTAGTGTCATCATATTAAACACCATTTATTTTTTCTAGATGTCAATCCTGTAACATGTATATGATCTCAGTTGATCCTGTATGATCTCAATCCTGTATGATCTCAATACTGGAATATTAAATTTCCTTGAGACACCCATCATTTATGTTTGCTGTCTGAGCAATTTGTTTTTCTTGTCTTCCCTGTATTGTAAAGGAGATAAAATGAAAAAGATTTATGTCTGACTAAATTTTAGCATCTGCTCTATCCTTCCATTATGTTACTATTCTATATGTAGTGCTGTTGCTGAAAAATTGCCCTTGTCAGCAAGAAAAATTGCTTAGCAATATGATCTAATATATTTCTCTTGTTCTTAAGGCAGAGATCTGTGTAGTAACCACATTACATGGTCGTGTTTCTTATAATCTAATGAATATCTTATGGAACTACCAATAATTAGCACAGTATTTAATATGTGTCCAGTAATTGAGAACCTGCTTTTCTTTCCTACAGTTCTAAGGGATGTTATCTCCTAGGTCCCATCTAACTGACGATAAGTGAGTGCTTAGGAAGGGGAATTTGCTTTACACTCTGTGTGATGTTATTACCATCTTAACTCGTAAAACCAGGTTGCAATGCAAATTTCAATTCACTCCTTACAAATACACTGTACACACTAAACAGGAGTATTAACTTTTCTCTTTTGAGTAGGAACAGTGAGATTGCTAATAAGAACTGAAGTTATTGGCTGTGGATAGAAAAAGAGGATTTTTTTTCTTTGATGCCAAAAGTAATCTTACTAAATCATTGAAGGTGGGCACCTATATGGAACGTGGAATCTCCATATAGCCCTGAGAGCTGTCACTGATGCTCCCCCAGAGAGGGTAGCTGTGGGATTACAGTCTATTGTCATTCTGTGTTGACAGTGTGTGGTGTGCTCAGGGACTATAGCCTTCCCATCTGCAGATTCCTACCTGTGACATCCATACTTTTGCTTTTGTGAGCAAGCCCCTTTGTCTTTGTAATACTGCTCCACCCACAGCCTAAGAGGGCTCTAGTGAGCACTTTACAGCCATCAGCGTAACCTCACATTTGAGAGTGTTCCTTTATCTTTGCTTAAACCTGCTGGTACACTGTGTAAATAAGCATAATTTGAACAAAGAGAATATGCAAATAATGGGGAAGTGTCAAGTGAATCCAACAAAAGTTACCTGAGTAAAGATGTGAGCAAATAATTAGTTTTCACCTTCTAGGTAAGTGTAATCTAAGAAAGCACAATATGAGGCCAGGGCAGAGTTTCAAGCACATAATATATTAAATGAAAGGACAAATGAATGGATACTATTAGTTATATGGCTCGGAGCATAAACAGCAAATAATTTCTATCTTTCAAGCCCAAGATGTTTTCTTTCTTTATTTCAAGTATAAGGTAATGGTGTTCAGCCAAGGGCCATCCTATTAAAAAAACACATAGGATGATTTTGGCAAATTGCATATCCCTGGGAAGGATTAGAATTTGTGAAGAAGTCAATTGTTTGTAGAATGAAAAATTCACTGGTTATTCTGACACCCACGTCCTGCTCATATGCAGCCTTCCAGGTGAGAATGCTTGTCTGAACTGGCTAGCTTGAAATAGACCAGAATCTTAAAATAAACAAGCAAATAACAAACAATTTTTTGGTTGACTGACTTTGGTGTATGCCTTGTTGTCTCTTTATAGCACCAGATTTATTATAATACCTAAAACTCTGATTTTATATATTTTTATTTTAAATCTGTTTCATAGACTAGACTTGCAAGTGTCCAGCACAAACACGCACACACACACGCACGCGCACGCACACACACGCACGCACGCACACACACACACACACGCTACATTAATAAACTAAACAGTCCTAGTAAAACATTTTATGATATCCTTTATTTGAAAGCACTCACTTCTGAGGGGTGAAAAATTGGCAAACATGATTTATAGCCAAATATGAAAACACCTCTTATTAGTTAAGAGGTGAGAAGGAATGTTTATATGTAAGGAGGAAAGATTGTTCGTTAGTACATATACCATTCTCTATATGATTTTCAGTAATTATAATGAATGTTTAAAACTTGGTTTAAAAAAGTTATTTTGGGGGGGAGCATGCATTTTTTATTTTTTTGCTTTTTTCCCAGCTTTATTAAGTCTGATTGATAAATAAAAATTGTATATATTTAGGTTTGTACAATGTGATTTTTTAAAGGTATACAATGTGATTTAATATGTGTATACATGGTAAAATGATTATCATAATCATGTTAATTAATGCATCCATAATCTCACATAATTACCTTTGTGTGTGTGTGTGTGTGTGTGTGTGTGTGTGTGTGGTGAGAACACTTAAGATCTACTCCCATAGTAAATTTTAAATATACAATACAGTATTATTAACTATAATTACCATGTTATGCATTAGATACCTAAAACTTACTCATCTTATAACTAAATGTTTGTGCCCTTTGACCACCATCTCCCCATTTCCCCCAAACCCCAGCCTCTAGTATCCACCATTCTGTTTTCTAGTTTTATGATTTGCTTTGTTTTTTAGATTCGCCATATAAGTGAAATCATAAAGTAGTTATAAAACATTAGTTTTGTTCATTAATCAAAACACTATATAGAATATTATATGCTAATACTTTATAGTTTTTAACTTAAAAACCTTTTTATACCTTATCTAGTCAAGTTACTTAAAACACACATGGAATTGACTTCAAAAAAAGCCTGTTCCCCTCTAACTGCAGGAATAGTTATATCAATTGTAGGATTTTTCACAAAAAGTATCTTACAAAAGACATAACACTTCTCCATCCTTGCCAGAATAAAAATAGACATGAACTCAGACAAATGATTGCCTAATTGCAAAAGGCTGGGTGAAACATCTTATACTTTAGCCAAATAAATATTACTCTTCAAGGGCGCCTGGGTGGCTCAGTCGACTGAGCGTCCGACTTTGGCTGAGGTCATGATCTCACAGTCTGTGGGTTCGAGCGCCACGTCGGGCTCTGTGCTGACAGCTCAGACCCCGGAGCCTGCTTTGGATTCTGTGTCTCCCTTTCTCTTTACCCCTCCCCTGCTCATGCTCTGTCTCTCTCTGTTTCAAAAATAAATAAAAAAATTAAAAAATTAAAAAAATATATTACTCTTCAGGATACTGAGGAAAAATATATGTTTATAGTCCCATCTCTTTTACTTTGATTTGGGGCGCATGTAAGAATATGTAGGAGAAACAAAGTTGCTCATGTTATAGAATAAAATTATTTTATGGTATGCATTCATTGAATATACTGGTATAAAGCTACAATCTACCAAACTGCAATCTAGACTAAGTTAACTAATAATGCTGCTCATAGCTTTCGATCATTTATTTGGGAAGAAAATTTAAGTGTGAAGGAATTTGATAGAATGGTTAAGTTTGCAGATTATGTAATACTATTCTGTATATAGCTGGTAAAATGAATTATGTATTAAGTGCATATACACATACAGATATATAACAATCTAATTGCTATTTTCACACACACAGAATTCTAAAGTTACTGTAGTCATAATAATTTCTTTCTTTACCATACAAAAACAGTTTTAAACAAAAAGACCATTGAATGAACAACTAGGGACTATCTTATAGAACAGTTAATTAAACACCAGCATTTTGTAGACATTGAAAGGTGTACAGGGATATTAATGAAGTTGGCCAAGTGAGCAAATAAACTATAATTTAATAGCCACTCGTCATATTTGTGGAACATGAACATGTATTATAAATTGGAACATATAAAAAAATCAGTGGGGAATTGTTCTGTATCTGCTTGCAGTTTCCATTAATTTGACATTCTTGTTTGTTGGCAATTATATATAGTATTTTATACATTTGTCACAGCCTCTGCCTTCTCTCAGGCTTTCCTGGGGCTGCGTAATCATGGTTTCCTTTCTCTCACTTGTCCTTGAATATACAATGATGCCCATTGCTGGCAGTGGCTGTAACCTTTGATTTGAATGTCTTCAGGATGAGCAAAGTGCATTCCAGTCCACTCCTCCTAGAGGTCATGTTCAAAGTTCCTCTGGATATTTGCTGCTGACTGTCCACCTGTCGGTCATTGCCCTGCACCTTACTGGCAGTGATTCTTGCAGTAATTGGCATATGTCACACATAAGGGGTGTGTTTCCATTAGTTTCTGTCTGTTTATAAACTAAAAATAAAAGCACTCTAATCAGCAAAGATTAGTTACAAATTGTGAACACATCTGTTTTTGATATGCAGTATTTGGCAAATGGCTATTTTTCTAATCAACCTATTTTCCACTTGAAAAATAAAATTCAGAGTATTTGTCATGTACCATCTTTGTGAGGAACAGAGAAAATGACTAGCACACAGTTAGGGCTCCAAACATAGCATATCTCCATCTCAGTCCCCTTTTATCCCCCCTACACCTTCCGCTTCCCCTTTTCTGTATCTTATGCTCTTTGAAGGCAGAGAATTGCACAGTAGTTAGTGAAATAATATCAGAGAGATATTATGAAGAGTGGCTTGATGGCATAGCAAATGAATGCCTTGGCACTTAGTGATTACGTTATAGGTGTGATGTAATAATGGCTTATCTTAAAGCAAGGGCAATGGAAATTGAAAGTTGAAAGGAAAACTGTGAGACAGAATGCAGAGATAGAACTAACAAGTCTTGTGCAAGACTTGAAGTTTGAAAAAGAGACAGATTTTGTACTAGTATACTTTAAATTAATTCTATAAAATGGAGAAATTAGATAAGATTTGTGTGCCTGTTTTTTTTCTTTGAACAAATATGTATATATATCTTAAATGCTTACTTACTTATTTTTTGAGAAAGAGGGAGAAAGAGAGGGAGAGAGAATATGAAGAGGGAAGGGGCAGAGAGAGAAGGAGACAGCGAATCCCAAGCAGGCTCCGCGCTGTCCCCACAGAGCCGGATATGGGGCTCAAACTCATGAACCACAAGATAATGACTGAAGCCGAAACCAAGAGTCAGATGCTTAACCATCTGAGCCACCCAGGCACCCCTGAATATATATATGTGTGTGTGTGTGTGTGTGTGTGTGTGTGTGTGTGTGTATTTTTTTTTTTTAAAGCAGACAAGTACAGTGTCCTCTGTGCAGTGTACTATATTGTCCTCTGTCCATTGTACTGGGATGCAATGATGAGTAAGGCAGGGAAAGCCTTGCCCTTATGTACCTTGTATTCTGCATCAGGGGTTGCCAAACACATACAAAAGCCTAGATAGCAAATATATGGGCATAAAGTCTCATCCACTAAATCAGCCAAAGACAACATTTCAGCATATCAGCATGTGTATTTTCTTTTTATTAAAAAAAATAAGTTTATTTATCTATTTTTGTTAGAAAGAGAGAAGGAGAGAGAGAGAGAATCCCAAGCAGGCTCTGTGCCATCATTGCAGAGCCCGTCACAGGGCTCAGACCCATGAACAGCTAGATCATGACCTGAGCCAAAATCGAGTGGGATTCTTAATTGACTGAGCCACCCAGGCATCCCAGCATGTGTGTTTTCTAATCAGACTTTTATTTTTGAACACTAACATTTGGATTATATATATATATATATTTGAAAGTGCCATGAAATACTGTTCTTTTACTTTTTTTTCTCAACAATTTAAGAATGTAAAGAAACATGATTAACTCACAGCCATGCAAAAATAGGCAGTGAAATGGATGTGGCAGGCAGCCCTAGTGTGCTAACCCCGGTTCTATCTTCCACATGAGAAATCTTATTGAGTTTATTATGAGTTTGAATGATATGGGACATCCTTGTGCAGATATCTTGAAAATATTTGGAAGGGTAGAAGATGGAAAGAATAGGATTAGGTGTCAGAGACACGGAGTTAGAAATCAGGCACAGAGGGATTCACACGAAGGAAGAGGAGATAAATGAAGACAAGGAAGGAGGGCAGTTGAGCCCCAGGACTTATATTTGCATTAAAACTTTGAAAACCAACTGATTTGCATTCACATTAAATTCAAAATAGGTTCCAGGAAAGGGGAAAATCAGGGTGATATTTTATAGAGAAGAAAAAATGATTTTTGGAAATAAGACTTATAATTTGATTTAAAGCAATTCACTCAGAGATCAATAATGTTTAAAACAATTTTAAATTCATATTATCCTTTGCCTTCACCCTCTTATGGCACCACATGAAAAGACATCAAAAACATCAAAAGAGAGGAAAAAAACAGCATCACCATAGGCTGCTAAACACTCTGATCTATATTTTAGACCTTAGAATAAAATTGAGAAAATCCAGCATATCATAAAATATTCTTGAAAAGGAATCAATTAACACTTTACTATGTTTTTGAGAGTAGAATTTACATCCCAATCTTTATCATTTCATCATATATTCCTGAATTATTTTTAATGATTCTATTGCTTATTGAAAAAACTGTGTCATGTTAATCATTATATATTTTTATTCAGTTTCCCCTCAAAGTCATATTATCCTTTCGTCATGTTTATCCAGTTTTGTAACCATCTTAGACACTTCCCTCTTCCTCTTTCTCCATACACAAATGGTTTATAAATATATAAACTCTATTCATCAATGACTAAGTGACACATGCATGGGTTATAGCGTTAATTAGACATTGAGTATACTGTGCCCTTTTGCATCACCGGTGACCTCTTTCACTTTAACTGAAGGCCAAAAACAAAACAAAACAAAAAAAGTGGTGTAAAAATCTTTCTTTCTACCAATCTTTTCCTGGTAGAGAGCTACCAGTGTAGGAGGTAAAGGGAAAATAATCTATTTTCATTCCATCATTTCTATTTGCAGTTGCCCTATCTGAGATAGTTTCAGGAAATAATGGGGAAAATGAACAGAGAGGGGAATAGAGTAGAAATTTGAGTAAAACTATTGTAAACTACTAAACCCAACAGAATATTTAGAGAGCCATTTGCAACTGAAAGTTAAAACTGACTTAGATTATAATAAAGAGAAGAGAATCTCCCATTTAAAAAGTTAGTGAAGCCAAGTTTTACTTTCAATTCAAGTATTTCACTTAAATTTACGTAATAGATTCTGCAGTCGTCATGATAACTGAAGCTATGGATATGATTTGAGGCTTAAAAAGCTCTGAGCCTATCATGGAATGCACCTTTCTGTAAAGGGCACACCATCTGTAAAAACCCTGATGCCATATTTCTAATCTTCCCTGACTCTTGCACTATTGGGACATTACATGTTCTGGAAAATTTAGTAGTTCTCTTGAAGACCTCAATATAAATCCACATGAAACCAACACCTTTGGCTGAGAATCATGACCGAGTCATGATTTTGGTTTGTAGTCTGTGGACCTGAGCCAATGAAGTCTGATTTATGCCTAATTAGAAAGGGCTTCTTACCTCAGTTGTCAAAGAAAGCACAAATAAAAATGAATGTATAGCTGAACACTACTTGGGAAAAATAAAATTCTGAAAGATATTAAAAATATTATTTAGTGAACATACACATTCTTCATGATACAGTACATATTTTCTTTTTAAATTCAAATTTACCTGAAATATGAAATTCATATTCACCTCACTTTGATATAAATCTTTAGATTACTGTCTAAAATCTCTCTTATTTTGAAACATGATAGAAAGGGTGGCTTAGGTAATAATTCAAAGATTTACCAAAGTAAAGCTATTTTCAATAAGTTTTGATTAATCAGCAATATGACTAAATGATTTTTGAAATAAAACATCTATGTTTGTTTAAAAGGAAATAATGTAGGCGCACCTGGGTAGCTCAGTTGTTTAAGCGTCTGACTGGCTCAGGCCATGATCTTGTGGTTGTGGGTTCGAGCTCCACATTAGACTCTGTGCTGACAGCTCAGAGCCTGGAGCTGCTTTAGATTCTGTGTCTACCTCTCTCTCTTCCCCCCACCCCCCCACTCAGGCTCTGTCTCTCTTTCTCTCAAAAATAAATAAACATTAAGAAAATTAAAAGAAAATAATTTATTAAAGAAGGATTTACTACGTATTTCCTTATGAAATTAACTAATCTTTGTTACTGGAATTTATCTTTCTATTACATTTTAAATCACCTGAGAAATTAGGATCAGCAATATCAAGCTTCATTATACTGAGAGCACATCATCAGTTGCTAAAATGTTGAAACAAAAAATAAGAACAGGAAGATTTCATTTGGTCTATTACAGTACTAATCATTTGGGAAACAGGCAGAATTATAATGGGACACCCACAATACCCTTGAGAGGGGAAGTTTTTGTACCGTATAGGAGGTTTTGCAATTAGGCCAGAGCATTTTATGCTACTATTTTTTTTAATGTTAAATTCAAATCTACTTAATTTCTTAGGTCTAAAAATGCTAACAAATATTATTACTTTTTCAGAAAGGGTATTGACTTTTATTTAGCTTAAACTGCTGGTTACAATGTGCCACATACATTTTAGGTTGCATATTATATGCACACAAAAAAGAAATTTGAGTCATAAGATTTTTAAAGGAAAAAAGAACCTTAGGTTATGCTTAATTTCATGTGTCACCGAGTGCCCAGATATTTGGTTAAAGATTATTTTGGATGTGCCTAGGAGGATGTTTTGGTATGAGAAAAACATTGACTCCATAGACTCAGTAAAGCAGATTGCCTTCCCCAGTGTGGGTGGGCCTCATTCAATCCATTGAAGATCAGAATAGAAGAAAAAGAGATGTAAGGAATAATTCACTCTCCGTGTCACTGTCTTTGAACAAGGACATAGGTCTCTCCCCTTCACGGACTTGGACTCAGATTGAAACTTATAATATTGGTTTCTCTGTTTCTCAGGCCTTCAGACTTGGACTAGAAGTATACTATGGGCTCTCCTGGGTTCCTTTATGTATATAAACACACACACACACACACACACACACACACACACACACACACACACACACACTTTCATATCCATATCTACTCTCTTCCACAGGATATCACACCGATACTTAAGACTGCTGATGTTATGCTTCTTTGACCTAGTGAGCAAGAGGTAGCAACCACCCTCGACTATTGGTAAGACATTTGTGTGTCAGGGTAAGAAATAAATCTGGCAAAAAAATCAGGAGCCTTCTACCTACCTCAGTGAAATTTCTAGGAGTCCAGGGTTCTAGGGTGTGTTGAGATACCTCTTCTAAGGTGTGAGATGAGATGGTGCATCTGGCTACTCTTATGACCAAAAAAATAGGCATAATCACTAGTGGCCCTTTGGATTTTGGAGGTAACATATTTCCTCATTTGTGTGTGTTATGATAGCCTATTTACCAAGTGAGCTTAAAAGCTTCTAGTTTTGAGTGGGACCTAGAACAAGAGAAGGCTGTGCAACAGGTCCAGCTGCTGTGCAGGCTCCTTTACTTACTCTTTGGGCCATATGATCCAAGAGGTCTCATGGCACTTGTAGGCAGTTAGGGATACTATGTGGAGCCTTGGCAGGCCCTTAGAAGTGAATCGCAGTTTCATCCCTTTGGATTTTGGAGCAAAGCCCCATCATCCGTTGCAGGTAACTACTTCTCTTTTGTAAAACAACTCTTGGCCTGATACTGGTTCTTAGTAGAGACTGAATACTAAACATGGATCACCAAATTACCTTGCAGCCTGAGCTACCTATCATGAACTGGAAGTAATCCGATTCACCAAGCCATGAAGTTGGACATGCATAGCAATACTCCATCATCAAGTGGAAGTGGTATATATATAATAAAACATGGGTAGACCCTGAAATCTCTCATGAGGAGTCCCCCATGATCAGTTGACAGAGGAAGAGAACACTTGGGCTTGGATTACAGATGGTTCTACGTGATATGCAGGCACCTCCTGAAGTGGACAGCTGAAGTACTTCTCCTTTCTGGGACATCCCTGAAGGATGTGTTCTCCTTTCTGGGACATCCCTGAAGGATGGTAGTGAAGGGAAATCCTCCCAGTTGGAAGGAGTTTGAGCACTGCACCTGGTTATTCACTTTGCATGGAAGAAGTAGCTAGGTGTGTATTACATACCAATTCATGTGCTTTGGGCAATGGTTTGGCTGGATGGTCAAGGCCTCGGAAGAAATGTTATTGGGAAATTGGTGACAGGAAATTTGGGGAAGAGGACTTTGTGGGTAGTTCTGGGCAAAAAACGCAAAGGTGTTTGTGTCCTACATGATCGCTCATCAAACAATAACCTCAACAGAGGAGGCTTTAATCATTGGAAAGATGATCCATTCTGTGGATGCCAGTCAGCCTCCTTCCCCAGCCACCCCCATCATCACCCAGAAGTCTCATAAGAAAAAGTGGCCATGATGTCAGAGATGGAGATTATGCATGGGCTCAGAAATATGGATTTCCACTCACCAAGGCTGACCTGGCTACAGTCACTGCTAAGTATCTGACTTGCCAGCCATAGAGCCCAACACTGATTCCATGATGTGGCGCCATTCCCAGTCACGATCAACTAGCTACCAGGTGACAAGTTGATTACATTGGACTGCTTTCATCATGGAAGGGACAGCATTTTGTTCTTACTCTGGATAAGGAGTTGCCTTCCTGCATTCAATACTTCTGCCAAAACTACAATTTGTAGACTTCTTGAATGTGGTACCTGACATCATGGTATTCTACATAGAATTGTTTCTGATCAAGGAAGTCACTTCACAGTAAAAGAAGTATGACAATGGGCTCATGCTCATGAAATTCACTGGTTTTCCCGTGTTCCTCACTATCCAAAAACACTAGTTTGATAGATTGGTGGAATGACCTCTTGAAGACTCCAGTACAGTGTCAGCTAGGTGATAGTACCTTGCAGGGCTGGGCCAAAATTTTGGTACTGTTTCTATCATAGCCAAGATTCATGGGTCCAGGAATCAAGGGACAGGAGTGGGAGTGGCACCACTCATTACTATCCCTAGTGACCCACTAGAAAAACTTCTGCTTCCTGTTTCCAAAATTTTGTGTCCTGCTTGCCTAAGAGGTCTTAGTTTCAAGGTGATAAATGGATCCACCAGGAAATACCATGGTTTCAGTACACTGGAAGTTGATTCTTACCCATTTCCTTTGGGCTTCCAGTCTCTGAATCAACAGCAAAGAAGGGAGTTACTGTGCTAGCTAGAGAGATTAATACTGATTGTCAAGGGGAATTGGACTCCACGGTGAGAGTAAGGAAGAGTCTATCTGGAATATAGGAGATCCTATAGGGAATCTTTTATTCTTACCATGCCTGCGATTAAAGTTAATGAAAAAATGGGGTGCTTGGGTGGCTCAGTAGGTTGAGCATCCAACCTCGGCTCAGGTCATGAATTCGCGGATCGTGGGTTGGAGCCTTGCATCAGGCTCTGTTAACAGCTCAGATCCTGTGTCTCCTTCTCTCTCTGTTGCTCTCCCGCTTGCACTCTGTATCTCTCTGTCTCTCTGTTTCTCTCTCAAAAATTAAAATAAAGATTAAAAAATTTTTTTAAGTTCATGAAAAACTACAACCCAATCTAGGCAGGATTACCAATGCCCCAGTGCCTTTAGGAAAAACTACAACCTAATCTAGGCAGGATTACTAATGCCCCAGTGCATTCAGGAATGAAGTTTTAGGTCACTTCACTATGTAAAGTACCTCAATCAACTGAGAGGCTTGCTGGGGGCAACGGGAACACAGAATGGGTAGTAGATGAAGGTAGTTGTGACCACTAGTTACAGTCATGTGACCAGTTATAGAAAGGAAAAATGTAATTGTCATGAGTATTTCCTCCTTATTTTGTTATGAATATGTTTGTGTGTGTAGTAAGCAAATATCTCTGTTTTCTCCTCTCTCTTTTCCCTTATCAGAAAACTTAAGAAGTATCAGCTTTATATCCTGGTACATTAGTATTGTTAATTTTACATTAAGATATTTAAATTATGGATATCAAAGAGAAACTCAGCTTCACTTAAAGATTTTACTTTCTCTTCTGGGTAAGGGGCTAATTGTGTTTGCAATTATAAACTGGGTAATTGTATCATGTTAGGCAGAATTAAGACCTTGTTACTATACTTATTTGGAGATTCGGTATGGTTTAAGGAAACGCATAAGGTGCCAAGTTTACAAGGGGTGGATTTGTGATGATTAATTATATATGTCAAGTTGAGTGGGCCACATGATGTGCAGATATCTGGTTAAATATTATTCTGAATGTGTCTATTAAGGTGTTGTTTTTGTTTTCTTTGAATTGATAAATGGAGTAAAGCAGATTGCCCTCTACAATGTGGATGGGCCTTATCTAATTCACTGAAGGTCTGAATAGAAGGAAAGTCTCATGCTCATGAGCAAAGGCTAGTGTTCATAAGGAAGGATTTACTTTCTCCAGATGTTTTCAAGCTGGGACATTGGGTTCTCCTGTTTTTAAACTCTAACTCATACTTAAAATTACACCATCAGCTTTCTTGATTCTCAGGCCATTGGAATCATATTGAAACTATACCATTGGCTTTCATGAATTTCTTGCTTGCCAACTGCAGATCTTGGGATTTTTTTGCCTCTGTAACCATGTGAACCAATTTCTTTCTTTCTTTCTTTCTTTCTTTCTTTCTTTCTTTCTTTCTTTCTTATGTTTGCTTGCTTATTATTTATTTATTTATTTATTTATTTATTTATTCATTTATTTATTTATTTATTTTGAGAGAGAGCCTACACAAGACAGCAAGTGAGGTAGGGGCAGAAAGAAAGGGAGAGAGAGAATCCCAAGATGGCTCTGTGCTATCAGCACAAAGCCCAACATGGTGCTCCATCTCACAAATGTGTGAGATCATGACTTGAGCAGAAATCAGGAATCAGATGTTTAACCAGCTGAGTCACCTGGTGCCCCTGAACCAATTCTTATAATAAATCTCTTTAAATATAAAATAAATATAGGGGTGCCTGGGTGGCTTAGTCAGTTAAGTGTCTAACTATGGCTTACGTCATGATCTCACAGTATGTGAGTTCAAGCCCTGCATTGGGCTCTGTGCTGATAGCTCAGAGGCTGGAGCCTGCTTCGGATTCTGTATCTCCCTCTCTCTACCCCTCCCCTGCTCACACTCTGTTTCTCTATAAAATAAATAAACACTAAATAAAATTAAATATATATATGCATATATATATATATATGCATATATATATATATGCATATATATATATATATATATGCATATATATATATGTATGTATATACAGATCCTATTTGTTCTTTTTTTTTCTGGAGAACCTAGGCTCATATACCTATTTTGAGACTTCTTGAGTATCTTTCATTATTTAATAAGGAATCTAATACTCTTCACAGAGGGCATCTCAGAACCATTTTGAGTATTTTTACTAATAAGTACATGATTTAGAGATTGGTTAAAGAACCATGGGGTTAGAAATGATCCTTGATGGAGAATAGTTGTCATATTGATACACAGGGATGTGTTTATCTTGCCAGTATTCATCTATCTAAACAGGGAAATAATATCCAGAAGAGGACTTACTTAGGTCATATTTTAAAAACTTACATGTCTATTTTAAATTGTTCAACTTTTTAGAATTACAAAGGAAACTTTTAAGATGCTAAATGCATTATACTATTTTATTATTAAAGTTAATAAATTTGATTCTTAAATTTAATTAGTTATTCCCATCATAGAAATGTCAAAAAATAAGTATAATCAATCTTTAATTAATTGTTATTTTCATTTATTTTGAAAAACACAGATACAGTCACCTTATGCTTACTTGTCTTAGGCTTGTAAAATGTTAGAATAACACTTTAAAATTCTGTTATTAATTCCTCATTTCCTGAAGAATAAAATTTAACTTCCTGAGTATCAGTTATAAGACTAATCATAACCTTGTTATGTGCCATTTCTCCAGTGTCATCTCTCCCCATGTTTTTATCCATTGACCCTGACCCATTTGATTGACCTGAAAGAACCATGATATCTCATGTCCTCTCTGTTTTTTCTCTTTGAATTTCCTTTACTCTCTCTCTCTCCCTCTCTTTTTTTTTTTAATTTTAATGTTTTTTTTCTCTTTCTTTTCTTTTTCATATATATATATGTGTGTGTGTGTGTGTGTGTGTGTGTGTGTGTGTGTGACAGAGAGAGAGAGAGAGAGAGAGAGAGAGAGAGCATGAGCAGGGGCGGGGCAGAGAGCCAGAGACAGAATCCAAAGTAGGCTCCAGAGCCTGATGTGGGGCTCGAACTCACAAACTGTGAGATCGTGACCTGTGCCAAAGTCAGATGCTTAACAGACTGAGCCACCCAGGTGCCCCTCCTTTACTCTCTTCTTAAATGAACATATGTCAGAGTTCTCCAGCAGAATGTGGCCATACAATAATAGCAGTTCAATTTAGTTAGATGTTTTTGATTCATCAAGAAAAGTATAGAATTCCTAATTTTTGTGTAAAATCTCCTGAGCTTTAAATGTTTCCAGGGAATCCCTTCCCTTCCCTTCCCTTCCCTTCCCTTCCCTTCCCTTCCCTTCCCACATGTGAATGAGGTAAACATTCTTCTTGGCCAGTTTTGGGAGTTCTTCACTTGGGAAGTAAGCTCTAGGAGTCAGTCGCTTTCCATGCTCTCTGGTAAATGGCATACACCTCTACTCTAAAAATCATGTGACTATCAGTTATTTGTTCTTTCTTTTACTCATTGGTCTTTCATTTTTTACCTCTTAGGATAGTGATTAACATTCAGTAAGTTTTTGTCACATAATGTATGAATTGAGTTTGATTCAATTTTAGTGGAAGAAAAATATCAGGGACAGTGAATTTATAACCTATATGCATTCATACAGCAAATTAGTGGCCAAGACCGGTCTCACATTTAAGTATTTTCCTACTTCAAATTTTCCTGTTCTTTTTTATTATTGGTCACTGTTTGTAAATTTTCAAAATGTTGGCAGTTCTAAATTTGTATTCCCATTAATTAAAAAATAATTAAAATGTGTTTCCAAGTCATACAAGCACATACACACACAATATATAATTCTTTGATTTCCCCCTGTAATGTATGGTGACTACCTTTCTAATTAATTAGGCAGGCAGAAAATGTTAAAATGATACATTCAGACCACCATCAATCCTTCAGAATCAGAAGTTTCTCTCTTTCCTAAAAGATGTATGAATAGCACAAGCAAGGGTATCCTATTTATATTAACCGAAACTGCTGCCAAATTGCCCTTTATCGCTTCTCATCCAGGCTTCCCTTATGGTTTAGGGGAATGTCTTGAGTCTGTGAGCTCTGGATAATTCGGGGAGATGGCTGCCTTATAAAGCGTATACCTTGATTTCATTCTGACCTTGGTCAGTGCCCCACTTGGCCATCTGTTACATATATTTTATGGAGTTTTTTAAAAAGTCCTTATATAAATTAAGCTCTCCTTATATTCTTTCATTTGTCAGATACCACTTTAGAGTATAATTTTGATGAAACAGTTTATAAGGCATTCTCTGATGAAAATCTAATGAAAGTAAAAGAACAAATATTTAGAAAAAAATTAGTTATGTAAATCATGAGTTAACAGGCCATCTTTATCTGGATTGTAGACTTTGTGTCAAATTTATATTTTAAGTGTTTTAATCAGCCTTTAGTTATTTTTGGAACTTTTGACTAGTGACACAAATCTGTTTTTCTGACAAGAAGGTTGTAAATATTTCCATCACTACATACAACTATGTTTTCATTTTCTGTTCATCCTTTTAGTAGGTGTTTGCCCATTGCTTTGCATTTAATCTCCTTTATGACTTAAAGAAATATATTCAAAACTACAGTAGCTTTGTAGTGTAGCTTTGAATAAAGAACTTTAACAAAAGCACAATGTTTGCACAATGTTATTTAATTAAGTCAAGCAATGCATACAAAAATTATCTCTATTTTCTATTGTAATTTTCCATTCCCAATTGAATAAATTACAACTTTGTATAGGCCCTATTTCAGCAAAATATCAGGACATATGCAAATTATATATAATTGCTCAGGCAGGTTTAATTAAAGCTGTTACAAAAAAATGTTATGATAATTAAGATTATGTTTGGGAATACACAATTACCTTTCAATTCCATAATAAATTCTTAGTGTTTTAATGAGTGAGGAGAAGGTATCATTCTTAATAACAAAGTTTTCCATTGACCGTTTATTGTGGGGTAGGCACTGTATGAATGCTCACATACTTTATAGCTCTTTCGATCATAATCAAACAACAATCCTATAAATATGTAATATTAAACAGCTTTTTACAGTGAAGTATATTGAGTGTTAGAGGAAAACTTGTCCAGAAACTTATTAAACTGATCCTAAAAGTACAGCTCTAGAACCAAAAGCTTTGAGAACTACAGAGAATCCAATTAGAAGATATTTAGATACATTAAAAGGGGGAAAATGCAAGTACAGCTGATGAGTTTATACCTCACAGAAATTTATTTATAACCTAATCATCAGGCTTGCATACTTCTCATAGTATAAAGCATTTGGTAACTGGATATAACTTAAAAGTTAGGCTTGTGAGCTTTGAAAGCAAAGTTTTAACCAAGACTTTAAAGTTAGGGAATTTCTGTTATTATATCTGTAAAGAATGCTCAGTGGGTCCAGGCAGTGCTGAAGACAAGAAACTCTAATTCTGATTCTTAGGCAAATTCTCTGGTCTCTATGAAACCATGGATAACTGAGAAGGCATTTTCACACCACGTGTTTCCATTGATTTTAAGTTCAAACCCAGAAAAGATAATCTACGGTGATAAATGTCAAGATAATAGTTTCCTTTGTGGGATATTGACTGGAACGCATATAAAGTACGTTCCACATTACTGATAATACTATTTCTTGTTCTGTGTGTTGGTTATTTGGCCACATAGATTTTGTGAGAATTTATTGAACTATGCATTTATGCTTTGTTAAATTGTCTTTATGTATGATATACATCAATAAAAGTAGAGGAAAATTGCTTTGATTGATAACCACAAAAATATCATCTGGCTATGCACTTAAAATTAGTCTTGTTATAACATATTTGTTCCTTTGCTGTGTAAATATTTTAGAGTGGAAAAATGAAACTTAAACATCAAAATGAATAAGGAAATCAGTAGTAGTAATAATTTACTGTTACAGAAAATGTGTTCATTTTTAATGTACTTGCAATATTTAAAATAATGTATTTAAAAATAGATTAATATTAACATTCTTATTTAAAATGCTTAATCGAGAAATAGATTTAGGATGTGATTTTCAGGGCGCCTGGGTGGCTCAGTCAGTTGTGCCCAACTTCAGCTCAGGTCATGATCTCATGGTTCGTGGGTTTGAGCCCCGCGGCGGGCTCTGTGTTGACAGCTCAGAGCCTGGAGCCTACTTCAGATTCTGTGTCTCCCTCTCTCTCTGCCCCTCCCTTGCTCATGCTCTGTCTCTCTCAGTCTCTCAAAAATAAATAAATGTTAAAAAAAAATAGAATGTGATTTTAAATGATAATCTTAAAATTATTTAAGCTGTACTTATAAACATTTAAGAGGCCTGACTAATCACAGTTATAAATTGAATGTATTTGTTGTGTAAAAATATATAATTTTAAAAGGCCTACTTATTAGTAAATATAAAGTACTTTAAAGCAAGTAGAATGCAGTGAATTAATCCATTATTTAGTCATTTATGTCAAAAAATTAAAGACAACCAAAAACTAAACCAGTAGTGCAACAAAGTGTTTATTATTAAAGTGCAAGGAAACAAGGAAGGGAACTTCAAAGTAACTATAGAATGAGCTCTAAGATGGAATTGGAAGGCTTTTCTTTGCAAAAGAATGATGCTGAGGAGGCCATGGGAAGTGGTGATTGGCACTGGATTGGTTGGTCCTTCTGAGGTGAGGCTAGAGGAGACTTGAGGTCAGTTCTGGATAGATTGTTGCCTCTAGTGATAGCAGCTTAGTAATAGGGTAGCTCTGATCTGTGTTCAAAGTCATGAACAGTGAATCAGAGCTGGATATGCCATTGGGAAGGAAGCAGTAGTGCCTCAAAGAAGAGAGTTATTATGATACGATACGTTAGAACTGCATCATGACCTTGGGGGAAATACAGTTTCCTGCTCACTCTGCAGCTGGCTTTATCCATGCCTGTTACCACAGTCTCATTAACCGCGAGGCTAATTTTTCATGTTTGCAGTCCCTAGCTGATTTTTCTTTTATTCTTTTAGTTTTGGGTTAGTTTTTTCTCTCTCACAGTACTTAACTGTCCTTCTTAACTATCTTCCATTCCTCTCTTTTCCTTTCTTCTCATTTTCCTTTCCTCCCTTCTTCCCTTCTTTCTTTTCTTTATTTTTTGGAAAGAGTGATAAAAATACATCCACAAGCTTTCCCCCCTCCTCATATTTACTTTGTACAAAAGCAAAGCAGATGGCATACCAGTCTGCCTTCTCTCCTTGCCCCCAAATCTGCATGGGGTTCTGGAGAATCCAGGGCACTGGTAGATGATTAGAGTGGGATCAGAGGTCAATTTTAGTCCTGAAAAGTAATATCTATTTTTAGCTCTGAAGAGAAAAAAACAACTGTGGCTGAGTGATTGGCATTTATAGGCATGGTTTCTGTAAGCACCAAAAAAAAGGTCCTCCCTGCATTGAATTTCAATCAGTTTGAAACCAAATCACAGTAACACTCCAGGTGATTAAACCCTCAAGTACTTTTGATTTATAACACTCAGAATTAAAAAAAAATTAAATGTTTTATTTATTTTTGAGAGAACGCAAGTGGGGGAGGGTTAGAGAGAGGGGGACAGAAGACCCAAAAGGGGCTTTGCGTTGACAGACTGACAGCAACAAGCTCAATGCAGGGCTTGAACTCACCAACCAGGATATCATGGCCTGAGCCAAATGTTCAACTGACTGAACCATCCAGCTGCCCCACAGAATTTTAATTTTTAAATTAAGATACAGTAAAAAATATACACAAGACTAGAGTACAGAGCCAGGAGAACACACTTAACTAGAAAGGACTGAGATTCCTTGGAGGAGCAATCGGTCTGGAAGAGGGGATGGGAAACGAGTACTCACTGCCAGGGCTTCACTAAGTCTCTAACTTACATGAGTGAGGGGAGGTCCCACGGCCAACAGGAACTCTGAGGAAACCCAGTAATATCCTACTCACATTACAAAACTTGTCATTTACTAAAAAATTGACTAAATATAGCTGCAATACAGCGTAAAGTTCCAACTTCTCTGGTTAGCTTTAGATTCTAATGAATGCTTTTTAAAATATACCCTGTGAATGAATTTTTTTCAAATATTCCTAATGTACAATTGTCTAACCCTTGAGATTATAAGACTTTTCTAGTCTTTGAAGCAGCTGCTTAGCTATATTGATGATACCAAGTCTATTCAAAAAGAAGTTATTGATTAACTTGCCCACCCATGACCAGTGACTAGTCTATACATAGGTGAACAACCCAAGTTGATACAGGGAGAACTAATCATTAGCCATTAGAGGAATACATTTTGTCTGATCTCTCTCTCTATCTTCCTATCTCCCTAACCCATCTCATTCTCCCTCACTTTCCACCACTGATAGTTGTTAAGAGGAAAGGATGTAAGCTTGAATTGGCTGGTGGCTTCTGTCCATGATGTGTGGAAAAATATGCCACAGGTAAGAAGAAATATTGAAATCCACAAGAAAGTAGAATTTATATATGGGAAGTACAAGACTAGATGTGAGTTTATTAGAGCCTGTGAGTCCAACTGTGCCTGATAATAAATACCACCAGATTTTTCAAAAGTGTGGGTTAATACATTTATTTTACACATCTTCAAAGGCCTTTTAAATTTCATTTTCATTCTTTTATACCAGTAAGAATACTACTCACTGAAATGACTGAACAACATTAGGTGACTAATGCTCTATGGCTACAGTCTTCACACACTTATACACTTTTAATCATTCACAATAGTTTGTTAATATCCACCTAAAAACATCTAAATTCTAATAATAGTGATTCTGTAATCAATTTCTATAGGAGACCATGACTGAAAATATTTGTCAAATGCTCATTGTATGAGCATTTGTCAAATGCTCATGTATGTCAAATGTCAAATGCTCATTGAACCACCATATTAGGTCCTAGGGAATTTAAATTTATATACGTAACAGATCTTTTCTTCAAGAAAGCACAGTATTACTTGGATCTTTCAAGAGGCAAATGGATCCTACTAGAGGTTTAGACCTGTGAGGGAAAGGGAAAAGGGGGAAAGACAAGGAGGAGGAGTAGGTCAGACTCCTGTGAAGTTGGGAGGGGAGGAAATAGGACTGAGTAGGAAGAGTTAGAAACTTGGGCCAGCCCACAGTTGTTCATTTAAGGACGGCTGCATCTCAGAGGAGTGAGCCTGACATTTACTCATCATTGGCTCTAAGCAGCCTAAGAGAAGCTCGGCTTCGACAAGAACTCACAGGTGGATCTAGAGGGCTCCCAGCAGGAGTTGCTACAAGATTTTGATAAGTACAATATTTTGATAAGTACGTTTGCATGCTGCACAGAAAACCAAATGTGATAATAAACTAGAAGAGAAAAGCATATTAATAAAGTTATAAAACCATGCTATGGACATATAACACATGCAGAGAAAACAAACTGAATTAAAAGGAAGATTCACTGATTATTAAGAGCTTAAGGAAAGTTTCAAAGAAAGAAAAATATTTGACCTAGGCTTGAAAGATGAACAGGATTTCTGTAGCACAAGAAGCACAAGCAAGGGAATAGATAAACACGAGCCTGAAGACACTGAAATACAGAGTTGTGAGAGGGGGACATCTAGCACTTTGATAATCCTAATAGAGAGTCATGTAGGAATTAGGTTAGGATAGATTGAGACAAATGTATCATGAAAATGTTAAGAGTTAATACATGTCAAGAAAGCAATGAATGGAAAGAGTTGTGTGAAGGAACTAATTATGTGTCAACAAAATGGTTGGGTTAGTAATGAAGAGACTGAGGAGGGAGTTTAAGGCAGCTCCAAAGTGCAGCTGAGGGATGATGCAAAGGCAGTGGGGATGAGGCCAAGTTAGGGATTGTCAGTGTGGGGAGGAATAGAAGACGAAAGAGCGATGAGTCTGAAATTTTCAGGAGCCTTGCCTTGCAAGATTGTGCAGATAAATAATACAGAAGAGACAGATTTCAGAGAAAAGGTGTTCAGGTTTTTACTGACTGAGTTCAAGACATAGTGCACAGTGTATTGGCTTGTCACTTCCTCATCCCTGTCACGAGAATTTGAATTATGGCTCCACCACTCACTGTCTGTGAGAACACGGGCAGGTCTCTGAAATTCCATGCCTCGGGCTCCTCATCTGCAAAGTGAGAATAATGATAGTGTCTACCTTTAAGAGTTGCTTTCAGTATTAAATGATTTCATTGGCTGTGTTGTCATGATTGCTATTATTAATTTATCTTGATGCTCTGCAGTCACTTATAGTATGTAATTGATGGCTTTTCTCAACACAGCTTGAACAGAAAATAATATAAGGCATGTTCTGAATTTGTACAACTCTTTACATTTAAAAACTGGTAAAATGCATTAACTCTATAGTATATAATATGCATATTTAATTTGAAGTATTTATGTTTTGCTGAGTAAATGATTCTGCTTTCTCGATTCCTAATCAGAGTTATTTAATTTATTATATTTCTGCCCCGCTCTATAGCTGGCCTCCTCAGGAAACTCAGTTGGAGTGGTTACATTACAAAGACAAATTTCTCAAATTAGAATACGTAGCAGTTTTTTTTTTCCACAGAGAGAGAGACAAAGAGAGAATATAAACACTTTTACAGAACTTTTCCCATGCTAACATGGCATCTTTATAGCTCACCCTCTCACACTTCTATTAAGGCAACAAATTTTCTCTCAGCTGTTTTCTTTTTTTGGTTTGTTTTTACTTCCCAGTGAAAAATATTACTTTCAAATTGCTGTTTTTTGATTTATAAATTTTAGACCTTGTCTACACTTATTTGCTGCTATGAAATATTAGGATTATGTTTGTTATATGTGTAATATATTCCATATTATTACATTATGATACATGAAGATCCAGTTCCCTTAACTCACCCTGCCATTTCTTCCCCCCACCCAGCCCCCGCCCAAGGAATTAACCTCTAGGGAATTTTTATCAAGTGTTAAATATAAATATTTTTAATTGTAGGTCAAAGAATATACTCGTTATTTGTCTTTTCTTTAAAACGTATTAAATGTTTTAATATTTCACTTGTTTTGTGGTCTGTGTGCTGGAACTTATTTTCCTTATTTTCCCTGATTTATTAATTCATAGCTCCCCATGCCTCCAGAAGTTTCCTCCCCAGAGTACCCCATCTTTCTATCCTGCTTCAATTTGGACTGTTTAGTCTTACGCACTATTACATAGCTATCATCCTCAGATGCTCTCATAATATACTTATTGCTTCCTGGATGTTATATATTTCTCTTTCTTGCTTATTTCTTTCTTTTTTAAGGAGTATTCTCAAAGGAATTACCAGGACATTAAGGTAATAAAAAAACTTACATTTTTTTCTGAGTACTCGCTTATTGAAAATGTTTTTAATTTAACTTTTGGCTTGATTGACATGTCGGTTGAACATAACATTCTAAGTTAAAATTCATCTTCTTCCAGAACTTTAAAGCCTTTCTTCACTTGTCCTCCATCAGCTATTGCTGCTTTTTAAAACTCTAATATCATTCTGATTCTTTCTTTTTATTTTTTCAGCTTTGATATTTCTTTTTTTTAATTTTTTTAATATTTATTTTTGAGAGAGAGAGAGAGAGACATAGTGTGAGTGGGGGAGGGGCATAGAGAGAGAGAGAGAGAGGGAGACAGAATCAGTCGCAGGCTCCAGGTTCTGAGCTGTCAGCACAGAGCTGATGCAGGGCTCAAACTCACAAATTGCCTGATCATGACCTGAGCCGAAGTCAGACACAACCGACTGAGTTATCCAGGCACCCTGATATTTCTTTATTCCTTCTCTTTAGAAGCTTTTTGTAACATCTTTTTTATTCTAAAGATCTGATAGCTTACATCAGTATGGATTGGTGTTGGCATTTCTTATTTCTGGTGCTGGATAATTATTGAGCCACTTTGATTTGGAAGAGGATGCTATTTAATTGTGGATAGTTCTATGCTGGATTCTCTATGGCCAAAGCAATAGCATCACAACCACTTTTTGTTCTGTCCTGTGCATGGTAGAGGAAGAAAATGACCAAAACCCTTCAGTAGACAGCTGTGTGTTAGAATCTGTCAATGAGAGGTACTCCCAGAGAGAGTTGCATGCACATTGGGCAAATGGTAAACTCTTGATTCGGGAGTGCAAACACTAAAAATAATAGCAGTGATCCACCTTCCCTAAGAGTCTTGATTTATAGTAACTGCCAGACAAAGCTTTTGAGGATCACTCACTTTGGCAGCAGTGGACTCCCTGGAGGAGTTCAGATGCCAGATACTTCCTGAAAGTCTCCAGACCCTGAACTTCATGGGTAGCAGTGAACAGCAAAAGTGGCCGGGGCTCATGAGACTTCTGAGACTCGCTGTAGGTGCATGGAGAGCTCTCGGGTGTCTCATCTCCTTTTAGCCATAGTTTTCTGTACCATTGTGCTTCCACCCCTTTCAAGGGCTGTGCACATCTCTAATTTTATGTTTTGAAAACTTCCTACTTGGAATACCAATAATAGCTTCTCTTTTCTTGAATAAACTTGGCTGAGGAGCCTTATTCTGCTGTTTCTTTGACAATCATCTTTTGGTTATCTCTGCCTACACTTTCTAGAATTTCTGCTACTTTATTAATGGAATTCTTATATTAATGTACTTTTATTTATTTTCCACTTCATTTTTCATTTCTTTATCTTTTGGTTGCATACTTAGGAATTTTTTTGATTGTGTTCTTTCATCATTTCACACATCACGTGTGCTTTATCTTAGCTATCATATTTTTCATATCTAATAATTATTTCCTGATCTCAGATTGGTCTCCATAGCTCCCAATCTTTTATAAATGCCAAATCTTTTTCAGGATACTTAATTGTTACAATTTTTGTTTGTTTTGGCCTTCTGTTTCCTGTATTGTGTCTTTTTATCCTACATTTTCTTCCTTTTTTAAAGTTAGTGTCTATAGTATGGGAGGGATTCCACAAATGTTTGGTGATCCTTAGATCCTCATTTAAGAGTACAAACGTCAGTGGAAGTTGCATTGATGGGGCTGGTGAATGAATAGATTTTGACAAAAGTTGCTCAGCTACAGAGCTGACTCTTTTTTCAAGGACGCTTAGTTGCCCATATCCAGAGAACTTTCTTGGTTTCTCTGGAGAATAATTTTCTATTCTCCCTTGGGAGCTAATACCTGGCTAGAAATAGTCCATGAGTTGGAAAGGAGAAGTCTGGGGTTCCCACTGCTAAGTGTGCCAGATTTAATTAACTTCCTGTTTCCTACTCCATAACTCACTCCTTTCCATCTGCCATGGCCAATGTGCCTGAGAGGAGAGCATAGGTTGTTCAATTTCCATAGAGAATAGACTTCTAGTCTCATGCTTGGGGTGCATACTTTGGGCCAAACTCCTACAATGCCTGGTATTTGCAACTCCTGAGTCTTATGTGGTATTTTCTTTAAAAAAAAACACAAAACACCAAAAGTATAGTTTATCTCTTCTCTGCTCTGCCTATCTTTTTACCACCTGTGTCTCCTTTCTGTCTTCTATAACTGTAGTTATCATCTCTTTTCTGAGAAGTCATTTCTCTCATTTTATCTGAGCTTGTAGTTTTATATCTTTAAGTTTCTCTATTTTCTTTTTATAAAAATTTAATCTTTATATTTGGGAGAGAGAGAGAGAGAGAGAAACAGAAAGAGAGGTAGACACAGAATGCAGATCAGGCTCCAGACTCCGAGCTGTCAGCACAGAGCCTGACACAGAGCTCGAACTCACTAACTGTGATATCATGACCTGAGCCAAAGTCAGACACATAACCGACTGAGCCACCCCGGCGCCCCTCTCTATTTTCTTTTATGGAGATCTTGGAGGGGAAAAGATACATACATGGTTCATCTTCCATGTTGGAAATCCCAGAGCCCATTACTTATTCACTATGATACATGGCTTTTTAGTGCTACTTATTCTGGGGAACAGCAGAGGAGGGTAGAGAAAGGACCGAGGAGAACAGAGGTTAAATTTGACAAGGAAATTCCTTTCCCATTCTATAATTAGTCCTATTTCTGATCAACTTAGTTTAAATGCTCAACCTTACAGAAGTTTTCTTTTTATTCTTATTGCATAGGACAATTGGATGTAAGGTGGCTGGTGGACAAGTCTCATGTGATTAGTGACCATTCCGTTGTGCTGTATTTTCTGGGCCTTGTTAACTACAAGGTACCATCACTTGCCCACCTTGGGTATCCAAATGCTGCTTAAGTGAAAGCAGGTACAAAATGCCTGTTCTCTTACCTTTCTGCATCAGTATCACTGGAACGATAGAGGCGTTACCTAACATACACTACCCTGCTGTTTCTGCGTGGTTGCTGATGCCCTATGTTGGGATGTATGGCAACAGTTCATACCTAGAGGAAGTCAGAAGTGTTTTCCTTTACTCTTTTCAGATCCCTATTAGGATTTTTTTTTAAACATGTATTTATTTTGAGAGACAGAGACAGAGCATGAGAGGGTGAGGGGCAGAGAGAGAGAGAGAGACATACAGAATCTGAAGCAAGCTCCAGGCTCTGAGCACAGATTCTGATGTGGGGTTTGAACCCATGAACCATGAGATCATGATCAGAGCTGAAGTCAAATGTTTAGCCACCCAGGTGCCCCTACCTATTAGGATTTTGAACCTGCCAGTGGAATCAGGAACCTAGCATCTCACCTCCTAATAATACTATTCCTTGATTAATAGAAGAATACTTATGCTTTCCTTTCTGTTCTGTTTTCTTTCTTTCTTTCTTTCTTTCTTTCTTTCTTTCTTTCTTTCTTTCTTTCTTTTTTTTCTTTCTTTCTTTCTTTTGATAAGTACATCTCTTATCCTCTGCATTCTATTTACCTATGACTGGCAATAGTGTCCTTTCTTCTGAGCTGTACAGGCCTAGGTTAAATATGTAAAAGGTGAGAAAAGTGAAAGGATAAAATAGCATAACATAACATAACATAAATTATTATATCCTTTTCATCATTTCCCAGCTATTCACTTGCATGCTTCTGAGTTACACATGAGAACCAAGACCATCCGTCTGTGAGCATATATTGCCTCTCTTAATAACCCAGTAATGCAAAGACGCTTGATTCCAGATTTTTCTCATTTTTCTTTCATGTTGCTAATGTGCTACAGCTGAGCCACATGGAAGGTAAATATAAGGAGGTCAGAAGCTATTGTACATTGACTTCCTCAACTGAACTGATGTAAAGAAATAAATATGAATAGTTTCCCAACTTGAAAATTCTTTATAAACCACCATTATGCATTCAAAAATATACAACAGAATACACAATGATTGTAGTTGTATTATTTTCTACTGTTAGTATTTAAAATGTATGAATACCTTGACACATTTTCATTCATTCTTTTTTCTTTTCATTTTCTATCTTTGTGCAATTTTGATCAAAGCAAATTACATTTCTTTCTGAAATTTTCCCTTGACTTTATAGTGGGCAGAATGCCAATACTACAATTTAAATAAATAAAAAAACTCCCCTCAAAGTGGGAAAACCAGGAATACATGCTGTGTCTGGTAGCAGAATTAAAGTCTTTTTAAGTGTAGAAGTTGAATTGCTTCTTTCCTAATCACAGTATTAAAGTGTGTGCAATTATTAGGTCACAATGGAATAGATATGAATATTTTACTCACATCAAACACTGCCTGCAGTGTGCTTGAATAGTTATTCCTGAAATATTATGCAAAAAAGAACCTAAATTATTTATTGAACTCTTGAAGTGTTTAGTGTTTCTGACTATAACAAGGTACTATAATTTATTCACAGTTGTCAACTTTGGGTTAATTCAGGGTTAATGATACATCTTATGATTTGTCCATTTGTCCCTCCTCATCTGTTTGCCTGTTGACCATCTTTCTATTTGATGGCACCTGAGACATGATATATAAAAGGAGCTAGTGTTAGATGAAATGCAACATGCTTCTATTAAATCTAAAATGCCTCTATGAAAGGGTTAAATAGTACATTTGTTTCTTTTTAAACTTGGATCAGAGTTAGCCTGTAGTCACTTGTTAAATGTTATATCCAAGTACATGTCCGTCCAAAATGCTCCCTAAGAAGAGCTTTCATACTAATAATGACAATAAATAAATTGAATATGTTTTTAAGATTGGAGATGAGTTTTGATATATTTAAGCACTGTAAGAGTAAAATAAACTATTTAGTCATTTAAAATTATACATCACAGGGTGGCTGAGTGACTCAGTTGGTTAAGCGTCTGCCTTTGGCTCAGGTGATGATTTTGTAGTTCGTGAGTTAGAGCCCTGCATCGGGGTCTCTGCTGTCAGCATTGAGCCTGCTTCAGAGCTTCTGTCCCCCTCTCTCTCTGTCCCTCCCCCACTCTCTCTGTCTCAAAAAAAAGAACAAAATTATATATCACAACTCTAAATGTGAGAAAATGATTACCCTACACATACTCCCTTTTCCATGTGTTTGAATTTTTAAATAATTTTAGAATTTATTTTATGTATAAGGGAAAGTATAAATATTCTTGCTTTAGCACACAGAAATAAAGCATTAGTATTACTTATGTAACACAGAAGCAGGAAACGAAAACAGAATTATTTCAATAATCATCTAAAACATTTGGTGGCAGCTCACTGTATGGCAATAGATTCAAACCTGGAGATAAAGAATGATTCCCTTTTGATTCCTGAAAATGTTTTGTATCTCCATTTATTTGCCTAGATTTTAAAAACTTCCAACAACTAGGTTTTTGTAATGCTTTTTTATATTACATATTGCAGGTTGTGGCTGCTGTGTTAGTTGATTAACCTTGATTAACTTCTCACTCACGTTAGACATTTGAGTTTGGTACCTCGGTGCCAACAATTGTTACATTGGAATACTAGAAGGGAATGGGCAAACCCACCTGGTTTTAGCTCATGTATTTGGAAAGAAGAAGGTGATTTGAAATACCAACAAGTGCATATAATGGTTTCAGTCTTCCCTGATACTAAATGGTTTCCACCTTAATATGTACCTGTTCATTAAACTATAAACCCAGACAAAAATGTCTGTATATCAGTTATGCATCAGTATCACTCTATTAAAAATTAGCTTATATACGGGGCGCCTGGGTGGCTCAGTGGGTTAAGCGTTCGACTTCAGCTCAGGTTACGATCTCGCGGTCCGTGAGTTCGAGCCCTGCGTCGGGCTCTGGGCCGATGGCTCAGAGCCTGGAGCCTGTTTCAGATTCTGTGTCTCCCTCTCTCTGCCCCTCCCCCGTTCATGCTCTGTCTCTCTCTGTCTCAAAAATAAATAAACGTTAAAAAAAATTTAAAAAAATTAGCTTATATGGGTTCAACATGTCTTGGGATTTTATTTTATTATTTAACACGAGGAAAATGATTCTGCAAAATCATTTTGATTCGAGGAAAGTCAGTGGCAGTGAGAAGACCTTGACTTTCTTTCTTCCCTCACCCTTGAATTGATATTTATTGTGGTAAGACAAGCTTTTATACTTACCTTTTCTGTTTCATATTCTTCAACTGTAAAATGAGTACAGTCATAATTACTACCTGCCTAACTTAAAGAGTGTTATAAAAGTTCATGAGATGAAAGCCTTAAAACATTTTGATCTCTTTAGATCAAAGGTACTTCATAAATATGAAGTAGTTTTATATTTTTAAATTAAGTTGAATAAGATGTACATTATATCTAAAGCAACTATACCTCATCACTTGCCACTCCTTATAAATACAAAATAATCTAATTAGCACAGTGACCCTTCTACTTGAAATTACTTTGTGAGATGTAAAAAGACAAGGGAACATCTAAGCATACAGAAGGTTAAGCTCCTCGAATTTTTAAGGGGAGATAGCACTGTTCTTTTCTACTCTCGGTGTATTTGTGAGATTGCAGTTAAAGACTCTGGTCATATAGCATAAAAAAAATGAAAGAAAATATTTTACTAATTAAAACAAAGGAACACATGTTCTATTTAGTTCAAAAATATGTCTTCCTGGGGTGGCTGGGTGGCTCAGTCAGTTAAGCGTCTTACTCTTGATTTGGGCTCAGGTCCTGATCTCACGGTTCGTGGTATCAAGCCCCACAACAAGCCCTGGCTGGCTTGGTGCTGACAGCACAGAACCTGCTTAGGATTTTCTCTTTTCCTCTCTCTCTGACCCTCCCCTACCTGTGCTCTGTCTCTCTCTCTCTCTCAAAATCAATAAACATTAAAAAAAAAAAAAAGTCTTCCAACAAATACATGATAAGAACAAGGAACTGATTTACAAATTATTTTAAACCTATTTAATTAAAGTTTACTACAATAAACAGACTAAAGAAAAAATATACAAAACATTAGGAAGGTCAGTTTACCTAAAATATAGAAAACATGGCAGTAGGGGCGCCTGGGTGGCGCAGTCGGTTAAGCGTCCGACTTCAGCCAGGTCACGATCTCGCGGTCTGTGAGTTCGAGCCCCGTGTCGGGCTCTGGGCTGATGGCTCGGAGCCTGGAGCCTGTTTCCGATTCTGTGTCTCCCTCTCTCTCTGCCCCTCCCCCATTCATGCTCTGTCTCTCTCTGTCCCAAAAATAAATAAAAAACGTTGAAAAAAAAATTTAAAAAAAAAAGAAAACATGGCAGTAGCAGTTATTTATCATTCTTTTGGTGATAGAGCATCTAAGCCTTGACATTTTGGGCATTCCCCACTGTGTGAGTTATGCCAGAAGCCAAAGTATGCCAAACTACAGAAGTTGTCAATGACAGAAACTCACTTTCCCACCATGCTTCTCTGTGTGCAATATGGTGCAGGAACAATAAGCCTAAAGAGAACCCCATATTTTCCAACATATTTTTATGCTGTAACCCCTGTAACTTCCCCATATAAGTTATTTTTTGTCCCCTTTTACTTGAAGGTGTCATTGTAAACTTAATTGGCTGAAGTTTACAAAGTGTCAACCTGATTCAGATCTTTTACCCTGAGACCCAAACAGGTCATATGCTAATGACTTTATAGACAATAACATTCTTACCTCAAGAGAGCTGTTTTAATCTCAGCTGTGAGGTAGAATCTCATTTTGTTCACTTATCAGTCACACCAAGTTGACTATACTTGTCATTTTGTCAGTTATTCCCTCATTGGCAGTTTTGTATCAGTATCTGACAACTTCAAATGTCCAACAGTTTGTAATTTTCTGTCTTCAGTACTAATCATAGGAGTTTTGGGGTCATCACCACAGAAGAATTATTATATCAGTATCTCAAGCACCCTCTTCCTCATTCTTGGCCTTGTGTAGAAAGATATGGCATCCTCAGGGGTCTGCTTCATAATAGCTCAAACGCCTTAGTGTTTGTTTAAGTAAAGTTTAATTCCCTTGCCATGTTATTGATTGATCTGATGTCAGACTTAGCTAGCACTTGGTTACATGGTTAGCAATTCTTGAACATTCTGACACCCATGCCCTCCAATGGCAGGGTTTAAAAGAGGAGATCAACTCTGGAACAACTAGTTTTACTAAGAATAGGACTTAGCTTTTTTAAACTCTGCCTTATGAGTAAGGAAACACTGAAAAAAAGTGTATTCTAATGTATTTACATAAATACCTAATTAGATGATACTCTGAATTTTTTTCAACCCAGAATTCCAAGTCCATCAAGTTGTCTGTAAGACTAATTTGTTTATAAACTATCATTTTCATGATGTCCTTCTTATTTATATTTAATAATATTTTATTTTAAACAGATTATTTAACTTTTTTTAAAATTTTCTACTTTTCTGTTCCTTCACTGTTGCTGCAGTAACACATGTTTGTTTTATCTGAAGTTATAGATGAGAAATAAGATCTTGGTTTGTTGTGGGATACATTCAAGGGACCATTGTTGCTCTACCTGTGATTTATTCTGGACAAAACCCTGGTCCAAATTCATAATGGTTACCTAATTCCTTTTAGGGTGCAAGAAACCTGAGCTGGAAGAGAGAGACTCAATATTGTTCATTTACTGGTATCCACATCTTTCTGCATCTTTTTTTAACTTGCAGGGAAAACATTTCTAAAAGTGTGATTTGGCCAACTGATACTTAGAGTAATTTGCCACAGCAACTGAAACAACCCCCATATATCTAGGAGAGCCTGTGACCCTGCTTCAGTGGCGACAATGAAATATGTTCCAGTGTCCACTGTGGTAGATTGTATTACCTATCTACTTATCTGTTCATAAATACCTATTTTCCTACTCTAGAGGAGGTATTTATTTCCTTCCCCTACTGAAGTCAGGCTTGGTTGTGTTACTGCCTTTGGGAGATGAAATGTAAATATCAATTCTAGGAAGATGCTGTCAGAGCACTTTGCACTTTACCAGATATTCTCTATGCTCTTTTGAGTATACAGTGCTCCAGAGAGAGAGATGACGTTGGCCTGAGTCCTGGGGTGAACATAATTAGAATCCCTTCCATGTTCACAATACCTATTAGCTAAAAATGCTCATGTAATATAAATGAAAAATGAAGTTTTATTGTTAGAGGCCACTATACTTGTTTTTCATAGGCCTTATTTATAGCTAACCCCTATTAGAGGAAATATCAAAGTCCCCAATTTACCAGTCAAGGTATTTCCATATTCTCTGGAATTATATCATTCTTTTGATATTCTACATTCCATATTCTACATCTTAATGTACAGAAAATTATTACTTTCCATTGAGCCAACATTTTTTTTTGTTTGCTTGTTTTTTTTTCTCTACCCCCATTGTAATAGCATATATCTTATAATTTCTTCATTTGAGGTGACATTTGTGACAGCAGGTGAAGTATCTTTCAAGTGATTCTCAGTCATATGAGTGGACTATACTGTGACTCATGCATCTTCCTAGTGCTTAAAACATTTGGCACTATGACCAGTTTTCCAATGTATTCAATGTCTGATTCAAAAATAACAACTGGAATATTTCGTGAGGCAGGATGAAATTATTTCCTAATATTGTTTCCTTCTACAGAGCACCTTTAACCTGTTATAGGTATATTAGTTCAATTTAATTATGGAATAGTTAAGAAACTATGCCTCACTGATGAGATAGAGACCATGAAATATTCAATTCATAACTGAGTGTACTGGTGGAAAAATAATCAAATCCTAATGTTCAATTTCTAAACTCAATACAAATTTCAGTTATCTTTTAAAATGTGAGACTTTAAAAACCCTTTAAAAATCTTTTGACTTCTAATCCAATTTCTAAGAAATATAATGAGAAGTTTTAGAAAATTCAAATATCATATTATATGCCTGTCAGTGTATACTTAGACCACATTTTTCCCAGAAACTACAATTGAATACTACATCTCTACTGAAATTTGTAGCTTTGGAGTGACTTGTTATTAAAAGCATAAAGATAATTCTCAGGTGAGGTTGTATGCCATGGCTAGATGGCAATTGCATTGGTCACTTGACTGTCTTCTAAAACTTTGTGTGTGTTAATGAAGAGGCATAGAAAGGAATTATCATGTGAAAATTATTTAGTTTGATGACTTTTAGTGTACCTGTGGGCACCTGTACAACTATCCTCTGAGGCCAAGGCTGATGACAAGAGTTGCTATTCTAGAACTAGGATTGATAGTGTCAGTGTGGAGGAGCTTACTCTGGAATAGCAGAGAATCAGTGTGGCACTAAACCCTCAAAAGCAATATGGATTTACTTACCAACAGGGATCTGAGATGATAATTAATAGATCATGGTGTTGCTAGGACACAGTAAATTAGAAGCCCATGAAGATATCACTTAAATTATAAAACCAAAAAAATAACCAAGAGTTAATGAGCAAAGTACTGATGCTAGCTTCTATATGGAAACCTGTACTCTTTCAGACAGTTCTAACTAACTCTTTCAGACAGATCTAACTAGACTTCATCGATTGAAATGTATGCCAGGTTACCTTGAAGAAAAGCCCTTCAATGACATTGCAAATGTTCAAAGTAAATATCAGCCTCATTCTTCCCCCAAAAGACCTAAATTTTATATTACAGTTAATATTCTTGAGGAAGAAGGAAGAAGTTCTTTAGAAAGCTGAGGTGGTCAGCTGACACAGAACGCCATCATGGCCTTTCTCCCTTAGTGCAGAGATATAACGAGGCCAGATGATAAATGACATGCCATTACAAGTCCATCTTCTGGATGTCTTATGATTCTGCAGACCAAACCTGTGGTTATTTCTCTAGTCCACAAATGTACAATTGAGATGGATATAATTAGTAAGTGGAATAACTATCACAGTGGTTTCCTGGCCAAGGAAATGAGAGCCATTATGGTAAGAAAAGCCAGATGAAGTTCTCTGAAATGTCTCTCTCCAACTGAAGAAGGTAGTAACTCAGATTCAGTGCTATTCCCATGGGGGATGGCAGAAAAAAGTTTCTAAAAGGGTGCAGTATTACTAGTCCTATCACATTTTATTTAATTTACCAATAAAACCACTGGGGGAAAAACAGATGCATATTGACAGAAGACAGTGGACTGCCTAAGCATAATGAAGTGGTAGTCCCCAAGGTGGCTGCTATGGTGGATGCAACATCCTTATTAGAAAAGATTTAATCAGCTCTGGAAATCGGTATATCGCTAATGATCTGGTGGCATGCTCTTTTCAATCTCCTTAAGAAAAGGAGATACAAACCAGTACACATTCAGTGTTTTTCCCCAGAGCTATAACTTTCCTGTACATTTTTAAATAGAGCCAAAGGAAATGTGGTCACTCTGATATTCCTTAGATCAGATTAATTAACTCTTTTGGTGAATCACATTAAGGGGAACTGATGAGTAGGCATAAGCAAATATTTTCACTTCCCTGGTAAGCTTCATGTTAACAAATTGTAGAAGATAAATTTCTGCAGTGATTCAGGGACTTGTCACATTAGTTAATTTTTAAGGGTTCAAATTGTCTGGAGACAGTTGCTAGGGCATCCCTCCAATGGAAGGACAAATTATTACGTCTTACCTCTTCTATTTCTAATAAAATGAACAGCACTTTGTTGGCCTTTTTGGATTTTGGAACAGAATATAGCTCTTTGGGATTATTGTTTCAACCTATTAGATAATTCAGAGGCTATCAATTTTCAGTGGACCCAGAGCAAGATAGTGCTCTGCAACATGTCCAACCTCTGGTACAAGCCGCTTTTCAGCTCAGTCGTTTTATCTGATAGATCCGAAGGTGCCAGAGCTAAATGAGGATGATTCCTGAAGCTTCTGAAAATAATAGTAGGGGAGATAGCAGAGAATACTTCTACATTTCTGGAGAAAGGTTATGATTTATATAGCAGAAAACTAACAAAACCCAGCAATTTCTAACATGCATCTAGGTTCCAGAAGAGATTGAACACCTGACTACAAGACAGTGAGTGACAATGGGATCAGAGCTGACCATTGTGAACCTAGTGTACCAGACCAGACAAATCTTGAGTTTGGACAGTGCAGCAGCAGGAATCTATTTTATTATGAGGACAGTATATTTGCGCTGGAGTCCAACCAAATGTATAGTGTGTACATAAGTCATAGAAATAATTATGTGTGTCTGTGTCAGCTCTGTTGTGCTGACACTGCTTCTTAAACTCACTCCTGTGGTATAGTGGGAACGGAGGACTAGTGATTCTTTATTAGTTGCTAATGTAGAAGAATAATCTTGGGCCTGGATCAAGAATGGGTCAGCTAGATAAATTTGGCCAAAAAATAGACTTCTGCTACATTACAACCCAAATTAGAGGTGGCCCTTAAGATAATAATTAGCAAAGACCTTCCAACAGCCTGTCTTAAGCCATATCCCTCCACTTAGAGTGGAGGAAAAAGTTGTTAAAGCAAAGGTGTGTGTGTGTGTGTGTGTGTGTGTGTGTGTGTGTGTGTATATATATTTCTGGACAGAGATAAATGGCACGGAAGAATAATTGTAGTCTTGGAAGGTGCAAGAGTAGAAGATCATATACAGAAAGTTTTAAGGAATAGGCTTGTAGATGGATCTGGTAGTGGGTTCAAGAGGAGCAGACTTCAGTGTCCTATATTAACCCGGCTTCTGAATATCTTGCCTCTCATCAGCAGCGGCTAGTGTTAAGTCCATGATACGGATCTATTTGTCATATTTGGTATCACATTACCGAGAAGTTATAGGCTGGACAGAACATTGGAATAACCTCTTAAACCTAAAAATAAGGCACCAACTCTGGAATGTCACCAGTACAGGGTTGGGGTATATTTCTGGATGTGGTATACACATTGAAAAAATAGCCACTATAAGAAGCTATGTCCCCAAACCCTAGAACATGAACCTAGAAACGAAGGAGTGAAAGTAGGATAGGTGTCTCTCACCTTTATTTCTGAGAACAATTTGTAGAAATGTATGCTTCCAGCCACAGCTCTTGGCTGTGTTGAATTACATGTTCTGATCATGAGAATGAAATGATTCTGCCATTTGATATGGCAGAATGTTCATAGATCCTAAAATTAACAACTATCAGCTAGTCACTTTGGCCTTCTCAAGAAATGACGGATTGGACTTCATGTGCAACAGGAATGGATCTGAGTTATGCAAACCATAGACTGTAGTAGATGTTACTGATGACTGGTCTATATCACCACATATCATATCATTTTATTCTATATTCAACTGAAGCTTCAGTGGGTTCTTGTACATAGTTTGCTCCTTGCCTCATATTTCTTTTTTTTTAATATATGAAATTTATTGTCAAATTGGTTTCCATACAACACCCAGCGTTCATCCCAAAAGATGCCCTCTTCAATACCCATCACCTACCCTACCCTCCCTCCTACCCCCATCAACCCTCAGTTCTCAGTTTTTAAGAGTCTTTTATGCTTTGGCTCTCTCCCACTCTAACCTCTTTTTTTTTTTCCTTCCCCTTCCCCATGGGTTCCTGTTAAGTTTCTCAGGATCCACATAAGAGTGAAAACATATGGTATCTGTCTTTCTCTGTGTGGCTTATTTCACTTAGCATCACACTCTCCAGTTCCATCCATGTTGCTACAAAGCCTTGCCTCATATTTCTGTGTCTTCTTGCTTAACAACTTACTCTTACGACTGGAGCATTCTTATAATGTCTCTTTCTACATTTTTGGCCCCATCTTTCTCTTTACTATATGGGATTTTCTGATATCTCCGTTGTGCCCTTTCACTGCCTTAGACTTTGGCTGTGTATGCTGTACCCTATGGTTTGTAATCAAATGTCTTTCACTCTGGTTGTCACTTACAGAAAATGTCTGCATTACTCTTAGGCAAGTGGTATCCTTTTGATAAGAACCATGCCACGTGTGAGCCATATTTCAAGAAAACCCTCTCTCTGCTCTTTTCCATGTATATCAGCGTTTTTGTGCAAATTGTGAATCTGCTCTGAAGGTTTTAAATCTAATGTTTTTTTTTTTTTTACAACTTTCCTTCCAATTACCTGTATTTGATCCATCATAAGACTGAATCATAAATCAAAAACCTCCAGAATCCAATCACCATTATTTCACATGCTATCATACTAATCCAAGCTACCATCATTTCTCGCAATAGGCTCCTAAATAACCAATCTTGCCTGTCTCAACTCTTATTAGCATTCACTAACTGGTAGCCAGATGCTGTTTCTGAAATATAAGTACAATTATGTTAGTTCTTGTTCCCTCCTATAACACTTATCCACATTAAAATCATCCCAAGGTCTTTGCATAGTACTTAGTTCTTAGTGCTTATAGTCCTTGGTGCTCCCCACAGGACTTTGCTTTTGACAGTCCCTCCACTTTTAATGCTTTTCTCCATACTTGCACATGTAATTAATTCCTATTCATTCTGCAGGTCTCAGTTCAGTTGTCGCACATACAAGCAGCTTTCCCTGTGGGCCCCACACAATCCCAGAGCACCATGCACTTATTTTAATTAGCTCTTATGCTTTTATTTATTTTATTTTTGAATGTTTGTTTGTGTGTCTCCATCATTACACTGTCAGTTTCACATGGTTGGTGGCTGAATTCACCACTATCCCCAGCATTTTCCACATAGTAGACCTTAATACACTTTTGTTGAGTACATAAATCACATACCAAGTTCTATTTTAGAGTGAAAGATGTTCATACTCCCTTCTCCATATATTATTCCAGCTCTGAAAGCAAGTCTGAAGAATTTCCTTTTGTCCTTTCTTCCACACTTACAAGAAAGTAGGAGGGTATGTTTCTAGGGTACTAAGCCACAGGATCGTGGAAACTGAAACAGGGTTCAAGTGGGCCTGTGTCTGGAAGGGTGTGAGAAGCTGGAATAATGATGTTAAAGTTAGTGAATAAAGGAATATGATGGAATATAAGGGGTAACTAATATGGTAGTCCATGGAATTAACGAAGGGGTTAATACTGTGGTCCTTTTACTCATGTTTTCTTCCCTTAATCTTGCTACTCTTTTATTACCAACAGTTCTCTCAGGGATTGTGAAATTTGGACAGAAGAGTTATTCTTCACTGTGAGACAGTACTTTTTTTTGTAACATTGATTCTATGGGAGCATGAATTTCTGAGCAGAAACAAATTAAATAAATTGAATAAATAAGAACTCTTTTATATAACCCCTTCACAACCTATGAGCTGTATATATCAAAGACAAGGTTTTTGCCAATATTTTTCATTATTGCGTCTCAAACATTATCATGAGATAAAGCAAAAAAAATACTATTCTTTTTGAAGGAGAAGATATTTTCTTATAAAACAGTGCTATATATAAATTATAGAAAATTGTTGGATTCGCTCCACATAAATTATTCATCAGTTTTTTCCTGGACAATACTAAGATTTTAAAGTAATGGATAAGTTTTGTTTAATCTCCATAATGTATTTTTAAAATATTTCCAGTTACACTTTTTTAAAATTTATTTCAGCATTTATGAGTCAGCAATAACAGCTACTCAGAAAATTATTGAACTACTTTAATATATTTTGTTTAATAAACCATCCATTCCTTTGCAATTACAAGTTTATTATCCAGTAGCAAAAATATAACTCTTAAAAAGTGTTACCTGCATAAAATCTTAATTTCTCCCGATCTCAACTGTCTGTGGTTTACATTAGCAACATTAACATGAAGTCCATAGGAATTTACCTGCACCTTATCATGGAGGTCCTTAGGATCCTTTAGAGTTCCCTTCAAATATTTCCTTATTATTCGTGCTTAAGGATTTTTAAAGGCCCCAGGAGGTGTTCTATTTGTCTTTTCAAGTGTATTTATCCTGTTAGTACTGTTCTGCCAGCTCCCTGGTGTTTTCAGCATTCTTCAGCAGACACTACAGTGTTCTACCTGGGGGAACCGAGGCCATCCTGAGTGTTTTCATCCCTCTCAACATCTCTACTGTGCTATTAGGCACTATTGGTGCTACAGGAGGAAGTGCAGGCTTTGGCAGGTGTTGTCACTGCTCTTCTGAGCATTGTGGTGTCTCGTTCCCTTTGTGTAACCTCAGGAATGCCTTGAGGTAGTAGTGGTTCCAGAGCTGTTCACTCTGCTTCCAGAGAAGGGCAGGAGAATGCATCTTTCTTTTTCATGCTACATTCTCTTAGTCTGGGAGGCATTCACAAGGAGTGCTTCTTGTACTGTGTTTTACATGGTTTTAGGTAGACATTCTTACCTGTGTGTATTTTGTTTTATTTTATTTCATCATCTATCTATTTTCTATGGCTCTCAAGCATGATTCCATTAGGAATTCTGCTGTGATACACAGCTTGGCATTCTCCCTCTGATTGTGCTCTTAATACAAAAAGCTTTTGGTTGTAGCAGATCATACCCCATCTTCAAATTCTGTGTTTAATCAATTGGTGCACGCCACCAACCTCTCCCACAATTGCGATCAATTGGCAGAAATTGATTACTGGGGCACCTGGGTGGCTCAGTCAGTTGAACATTGGACTCGGTTTCAGCTTGGGTCATGACCTCATGGTTTCATGGGCTTGGGCCCCATGTAGGGCTCCGTGCTGGCAACATGGAGCCTATTTGGAATTCTCTCTCCCCCTCTCTCTCTGCCCCCCCAATTCACACTATCTCTGTCTCTCTCAAAATAAATAAACTTAAAAAAATAAAATAAAAAAGAAAGCTTGTTTACTTCCAAATTCTTGTGATAAGAGTAGTGAATTGAAATATGCTGTTCCAAAAAACAATATTGAAAAAATAATATATGAGGTAATACAATGTGAAACATACCACACAAAAATAAATAGATAAATAAATAATTAATTAAACAAAATCAAAAGCTAGTGTATCTTATAATGAAATTTATTTCATATAAACAGATCATGAAAATTAAATGAAGATTACTTTGTGTCTATTTTTCTTTTATCACCATTGCAAACCTTAGATTAATGGAAAGCAGAAAAATAGCACGTTATAAAATTATGAAATACAGTGTAATGATTGTAACAAATACAATTTATTCTTTGATTGTTGTGCCCATAATCAGCATTTTTAAGGCATGTAAATTTCCTTAAAATAAAAAAAATGAAAATAACCTGCCATAATTGAAAATAAAATAAAAAAAATTTTTAATTACTAAAAAATATTTTTTGATCTCAGGATAGGGATATGGAAAATTGTAACTTCAGGATGTATCCTAATAGCATTGACAAGGGTAGTGTCAATAACTAGGTAATAATAACCTAGGTCACTACCTGAAGTTAGGTAACACTTCATAAGTTTGGGACATGTTCATCCGTAAAACTGACCTCACTTTAGGACAACAGCTGAAAGCTTGGAGGTTCCCAGGCACCCACACTTCTAACCAACTGCCTACAAATTGGAGATTTCCTATTACCTCCTGAGCTCAATAATTCACTAGAATGAATTAAAAAATTCACTGACAGTATTACACTTATGAATTCAGCTTCATTGTAGTAAAAAGTATGCAAATCAGAACCAACCAAGAGATGCATGGGCCAGGTATGAGAGGATCCCAAACATGAAGCTTCCATGTCCTCGAGAACTTACCACCTTCCTTGCATAGTAATGTTTAGGAATATACACAGTGTATTGTCCACCAGCAAAGGTCACCTGAGCTTTGGTGTTCAGAGATTTTATTGGGGTTTCATTATGTAGATGTGATTAATTAAATCTTTGGCCATGTGATTGAACTTAACCTATATCCTCTTTCATTCCTGGAGGTTAAGCTGATATTATGTGACCCAAAGCCCCAAACTTCTAATCATATGGGTGGTCTTTCTGGCATGGTCAGCTTTCATCCTGATTTATCTTATAAACTCTATAGGCATCTACCATGAGTCACCTCATTAATAAAAACTATGAGAGCAAATCATGAATAACAAAGACACTTCTATCACCTGGTACATAAAAAAATGTAGATGCCCTCTCCCCTCCACCCCCAGGAACCAATGACAAAGGCCAGCCAAATTCTTTATTATACAATAGAAAATCCTCCCATGCCATCTATTTATTTTGTTTAATCTTTCTTTTTCAAATTTTTTATCCAGTAATTTCAAAGTGCCTCTTGAGTTATTGCTTTATTCATGTGAAATTTATTAAATTTTTATATTAAATTTCCTCAGGCTTCCTTTTTGATATCTCCATTATCATTTTTATTATCTTATTCCTATTAAACTTATTGTACTATATTATAAATTAGGAGTTCCCTAGCAGATGACATCTTCACCATTTATACAACAAACAAAGTAAACCCAAAGAAAACCACATGGGAACGTATCATAATTACACTTTGAAAACTAATGATAAAAATAAAATTTTGAAAGCAATCAGGGAGAAATGATACATTATTTGAAGGGGAAAAACCAATTCAAATGAAATCTGATTTGTCATCTGAAACCATGGAGTCCAGCAGAGTGTGTCATGGTATTTTTTTTTTACATGCTGAACTAAAATAATTGTCAACCATGGATTCTATGTTTGGTGAAATTATCTTTTGGGAGTAAAAGATTAAAAAAAAAACTTCAAACAAAGGAGGTTGAGAGAACTTGTGAATATCAGACCGATCTTTAGAAACTCGCTACAGGAATTTCTTCATATAGAAAGAAAAATGATAAAGAAAATCTTGGCACATCATGAAGGAAGAATGAACAATGAAAAGACTAGAAATACGGGTACACGCAATATTTTCCCTTTAGTTTTTATATGAGTATTTCTATAAAATACTCCTTATAAGTTTATATATGAATATGTAAATATATATGATTTATGAATCATGTTTGATTAATGAAATAAAATTCCATGTCATCCCCAAGACAATCTTTAAAATTGGAGAAAGTAAAATAACATAAATGGAAATGAAGTTTTTCACTTGACTTGAAGTGATGAAATGTTGGAACAGCAAACTGTTATAAGCCACACATGTGTATAATAATATACGGAGTAAGATGGATAATAATTGGTGAATTTTATCAGAGAAGTGCTATATTGTGGCTTACATTAAAACAAAACAAGAGAGTGGTCAACATGGCAGAGAAGTAGGGGGATCCAAAGTTCACTTACTCAAACACAGAAGTGTTGAGGCCAGAGGACTTGGAATTCCAAGAGTCCAGGCTGCAGAGTGACAGAGATGTCTCCAGGGGCCCATGGTGACAGCTTAGTGGGCCATAGGGTTACTTCAACAAACAAATCAAATCACACTTAGTGGAGGGTCCAAACCACCACTACGAGTAGGGAGTTAAAGCAACCAGAGTCACAAAAACAGAGAACACATAACACACTCCAATAACACGTCCTGAAGGGCCAGGCCCTGGACAGTATATGAGCCCTCTTTAATATAGTAGTGCTTGCACATGCAGGACACATAACAAGCTTTTAAAACACATAAGGGTCAGAAAGTTAGCCAAAATGATGAAACAGAAGGATTCTCCTCAAAAGAAATTCCAGGAAGAAATGACACTAAAGAATTTCTCAAAACACATATATACAATATATCTGGTCAAGAATTTAGAATAATAGTCATAGGATTAATCACTGGGCTTGAACAAAGCATAGAAGACAGCAGAGAATCTATTGCTGTAGAGACCAAGGAAGTAAAAAAAAAATAGGACGAATTAAGAAATGTTGTAAATGAGGTGCAAAATAAAATAGATGCAGTGAGAGTGAGGATGGAAGAGGCAGAGGGGAGTATAAGTGAAATAGAAGATAAAATTAAGGAAAATGATGAAGAAAAAGAGATAAAAAAATAGTAGACCATGAGGCGACAATTAGAGAACTAAGTGATTCATTGAAACGTAATAGTATCCATATCAGAGGAATTCCAGAAGAAGAAGAGACAGGAAAGAGCAGAAGGTTTACTTTAACAAATTATAGCTGAGAACTTCCCCAATTTGGGGAGGGAAGCAGACATCCAAATCCAGGAGGCACAGGGAACTCCCTTCAGATGTAACAGGAATAGATCTTCTCCATGACATATTATAATGAAACTGGCAAAATGCAAAGATAAAGAGAGAATTCTGAAAGCAACTAGGCACAAATGGGCCTTAACCTACAAGGGTAGACACATAAGGGTAGTAGCAGACCTGTTCACTGAAACTTGGCAGACAAGAAAGAAGTGGCAGGAAATATTCAATGTGCTGAATAGGAAAAATATGCAGCCAAGAATCCTTTATTCAGCAAGGCTGACATTCAGAATAGGAGAGATAAAGACTTTCCCAGACAAACAAAAACTGAAGGAGTTCATGACCACTCAACCAGCCCTGCAAGAGATCTTAAGGGGTACTCTGTGAGTGGAATGCTACAAAGACTACAAAGGTCCAGAGACATCACCTTAAGCATGAAACCTACAGGTAACACAATGATGCTAAATCCATATCATTCAATAATAACACTGAATGTAAATGGACTAAATACTCCAATGAAAAGACATAGGGTATCAGAAAGTAAGAAAACAAGATCCATCTATATGCTGTCTATGAGAGACCCATTTTAGACCTGCGGACACCTTCAGATGAAAGTGAGGGAATGGAGAACCATCTATCATGTTATTAAAAGTCAAAAGAAAGCCAGAGTAGCCATACATATATCAGACAAACTAGATTTTAAACTAAAGGCTATTACAAGATTTGAAGAAGGGCATTATATCATAATAACAGGTCTATCCATCAAGAAGAACTAACAATTATTAAATGTTTATGCACCCAATTTGGAAGCACCCAACATAAGCAATATTACTGATAAGAATACAATAATTGCAGGTGACTTTAATACTTCACTTACAACAATGGACAGATCATCTAGGCGGAAAATCAATAAAGACACAATTGCCCTGAATCATACACTAGACCAGCTGGACTTGACAGATATATTCAGAACTTTTCATCCAAAAGCAGCAGAATACACGTTCTTTTCAAGTGCACATGGAACATTCTCCAAGACAGATTACATACTGGGTCACAAAACAACCCTCAATAAATATAAAAGAATTAAGATTATACCATGCATATTTTCATATCACAATGCTGTGAAACTTGAAATCAACCACAAGAGAAAGTTTGGAAAACCTCCAAGTACATGGAGGTTAAACAACATACTACTAAAGAATGACTTGGTCAACCAGGTAATAAATGAAGAAATTAAAAAAATATATGGAAATAAATGAAAATGAAATCACAACAGTCCAAACTCTTTGGGATACAGCAAAGGCAGTCCTAAGAGGAATTTACATTGCAATCCAGACCTATCTCAAGAAACAAGAAAAATCCCCAAAACAAAATCTAAAAGCACACCTAAAGGAACTAGAAGAACAGTTAAGAAAGCCCAAAGCCAGCAGAAGAGAAAGAATAAAGATTAGAGCAGAAACCAACAATATAGAATAAAAAAATAGTAAAACAGATCAATAAAACTAAGAGCTGTTTTTTTTTTTAAATAAGCAAAATTGATAAAACCCTAGCCTGACTTCTCAAAAAGAAAAGGGAGAAGACCCAAATAGATAAAATCACGAATGAAAGAGGAAAGATCACAACCAACACCACACAAATACAATTATCAGAGAATAATACAAAAATTATATACCAACAATTTGGAAAACCTGGAAGAAATGGACAAATTCCTAGACACCTGCACACTACCGAAACTCAAATGGAAGAAATAGAAAATATGAACAGACCCATAACTAGCAAAGAAATTAAATCAGTTATCAAAAATCTCCAAACAAATAAGAGTCCTGGGCCAGATGGCTTCCCAAGGGAATTCTACCAGACATTTAAAGCAGAGTTAATATCTATCCTTCTCAACTTGTTCTAAAAAATAGAAATGGAAGGAAAACTTCCAGACTCATTCTATGAAGCCGTATTAACTTGATCCCCAAAGCAGACAGAGACCCTACAAAAAAAGGAGAATTACAGGCCAATATCCCTGATGAATATGGATGCAAACATTCTCAACAAGATACTAGCAAATCGAATTCAACAGCATATTAAAGGAATTATTCACCATGATTGAGTGGGATTAATTCCTGGGCTGCAGGGCTGGTTCAGTATTTGCAAATCAATCAAGGATAAGAACCAAATGATCCTGTCAATAGATGCAGAAGAAGAATTTGACAAAATACAGCATCCTTTCTTAATAAAAACCCTCAAGTTTGTCCGCATAGAGGGAACATACCTTAACCTCATGAAAACCATATATGAAAATCCCACAGTTAATATCACCCTCAAAGGGGAAAAACTGAGAGCTTTCCCCCTGAGATCGGGAACACGACAGGGATGTCCACTCTCACCACCGTTGTTTATCATAGTTTTGGAAGTCATAGCCTCAGCAATCAGACAACAAAATGAAGTAAAAGGCACTCAAATTGGCAAGGAAGAAGCCAAACTTTTACTCTTTACAGATGTCATGATATTCTACATGGAAAACCCAAAAGACTGCACCAAAAAGCTGCTAGAACTGATACATGAATTCAGTAGATCTGTATGCTGAAAACTATAGAACACTTATGAAGGAAACTGAAGAAGACACAAAGAAATGGAAAAACATTCCTCATGGATTGGAAAAACAAATATTGTTAAAATGTTGATACTACCCATAGCGAACTACACATTCAATGCAATCCCAATCAAAATTGCATAGGCATTCTTCTCAAAGCTGAAACAAACAATCCTAAAATTTGTGTGGAACCACAAAAGACCCTGAACAGCCAAAATAATGTTGAAAAAAGGAAACCAAAGCAGGAGGCATCAAAATCCCAAACTTTAGCCTCTACTACAAACCTATAATCATCAAGAGAGTATGGTATTGGCACAAAAACAGACACATAGACCAATGGAATAGAATAGAGAACGCACAATTGGGCCCACAAATATATGGCCAACTAATCCTTGACAAAGCAGGAAAGAGGGTCCAATGGAAAAAAGACAGTCTCTTTAGCAAATGGTGCTGGGAGAACTGGACAGCAACATGCAGAAGAATTAAACTGGACCACTTTCTTACACCATACACAAAAATAAACTCAAAATGGATGAAAATACCTAAATGTGAGACAGGAAACCATTAAATCCTAGAGGAGAAAACAGGCAAAAACCTCTTTGACCTCAGCCACAGAAATTTCTTGCTCGACATGTCTCCAAAGGCAAGAGAAATAAAGCAAAAATGAATTATTGGGACTTCACAAGACAAATAGCTTCTGCACTACAAAGGAAACAATCAACAAAAGCAAAAGGCAACTGACAGAATGGGAGAAGATATTTGCAAATGACATATTGGATAAAGGGTTAGTATCCAAAATCTATAAAGAACTTACCAAACTCAACACCTGAAAAGCAGATAATCTAGTGAAGAAATGGGCAGAAGACATTAATGGACACTTTTCCAAAGAAAATATACAGATGACCAACAGATACATGAAAAGTTGCTCAACATGACTCATCATCAGGGAAATACAATTCCAATGACATTGAGATACCACCTCACACCCGTCAGAGTGGCTGAAATTAACAACTGAGAAATGACAGATGCTGGTCCGGTTGTGGATAAATGAGAACACTTTTGCACTGTTGGTGAGAATGGAAACTGGTGTAGCCACTCTGGAAACAATGTGGAGTTCCCCCCCAAAAAATTAAAAATAGAACTACTCTACTATCCAGCAGTAGCACTACTAGGAATTTATCCAAAGGATACAGGAATGATGATTCATAAGGGCACATGTACCCCAAAGTTTATAGCAGTACTTTCAACAATAGCCAACTTATGGAAAGAGCCTAAATATCCATCAACTGATGAATGGATAAAGAAGATGCAGTTTATATATACAATGGTATACTACTTGGCAATGAGACACAATGAAATCCTGTCATTTGCAGCAACATGAATGGAACTGGAGGGTATTATGCTGAGTGAAGTAAGTCAGTCAAAGAAAGACAGATATCATATATTTTCACTCATATATGGAACTTGAGAAGCTTAACAGAAGACCATGGTGGAAGGGAAGGGGGAAAAATAGTTAAAGAGAGGGAAGGAGGCAAACCATAAGAGACTCTGAAATACAGAGAACAAACTGAAGGTTGATAGGTGGGATAGTTGGGGGAGAGGGGAAAATTGGTGATGGGCACTGAGGAGGGCACTTGTTGGGATGAGCACTGGGTGTTGTATGTAAGCAATGAATCACAGGAATCTACCCCCAAAACCAAGAGTACACTGCATGTTAGCCAACTTGACAACAAATTATATTTAAAAAAAAAAAAAAGGAAAAACAAAACAGGGGCGCCTGGGTGGCTTAGTCACTTAAGTCTCCGACTTCAGCCAGGTCATGCTTTCACGCTTCCTGAGTTCAAGCCCGTGTCTGACACAGGCTATGCTATGCTATGTCAGCTATGCTGACAGCTCAGAGCCTGGAGCCTGCTTTGGATTCTATGTCTCCCTCTCTCTGCCCTTCCCCTGCTCATGCTCTGTCTCTCTGTCTCTCTCAAAAATAAACACTAAAACAAATTAAAACAAAACAAAACACTTAGTTTGCTGAGTGAAAAATTAATTCCATGGGTATACAAGAGACTAGTTAGGAGGTTACTACATTAACTAATGTGACAGAGAGCTTGCCACATAGTAGTAGGGTAAAAGACAATTAGAAATGGTAGAGTTTGGATATATCATGAAGTTAGAAGTACCAGTATTTGGTAATATAGTGAATAGGGTCATCAATTAATAAAAAGGGAAAATGATGGCCCAAAGATTGATCTGATCCAAAATATGTAGTTGCCATTTATACAAATAGAATATTTGTAACAAAATGAAAACAGGTTTTTGAATTTTAGTAATGTCTATTACATGACAATTAGATGTAGAGTTGTATAGAACTTTAAAAAATATATAAATCAAGAGTACATGGTATAAAATAGGACTGAAAAAAATATATATATACATATATATATATTATATGTAATATATATGTAGACATAATCTCCACACACACATATACACACATACGTATACATATACACACATTTTGTATATAGCATGGATAATATTAAAGCCATGAGACAGGATTAGATCACATTAAAAATTAACATACAAGGGCACTTTGGTGGCTCAGTTGGTTAAGCACCAGAGTTCGGCTCAGGTCATAACTTCGCAGTTGGTGGGTTCAGGCCCCGTGTCGGGCTCTGTGCTGACAGCTCAGGGCCTGGAGCCTGCTTCAGATTCTGTATCTCCCTCTCTCTCTCTGCCCCTTCTTGGCTCACACTCTGTCTCTGTCTCTCTCTCTCTCTCAAAAATAAATAAACATTAAAAAAAAATTAAAAAAGAGTTAATGTACAGAGAGAAGAGAAATGGTATGAAGATGAACCCTGATGGAATCCAAAATTAAGAAGTCATGAAGATGAAGTGAACCAGAAAAGTGGACAGAGAAGGAACAGCAAATGAGTATAAGAATTGAGAAAGAAACATTCTAGGCACCTACTTAAAAAAAATGGTTTCAAAAATAAGTTGTCAATCGGCCGTAACAAATGGTGCTGAAAAGTTGAATGAGATGACTTGAGAATTGGCAATTAGATTTGTCATGCGGTCTGTTGTCAGAACCTGAGAGTAATTTCAGCACTCATAAATCTCTATGAGATGATTTAATCATACGATTGGATGATAGATACAATTTTGATAAGATGTATGAAACACTGTATACCTGTAACAGCATAAAGATATTTCCTGTCCACTCCCTTACCCAAACCCTATGCGCATCCTCTTTCTTTAAGCTCTCAAACCTTGTGCGTTTCACCCAGAAAGCATACAAAATGCCTTAATTAATAGGTGTTATATCTGAGGAAAATACAACAATGACTTCTGTTCTATATTAAAAGCCTTTGAAGATCAAACTCTATGAAGCAATCATGCAATGAATAAGAGTAAGGAGACTGTCAAGGGCACAATCTTTGTATTTGAGTCTCCACATTGCCTTTACCTAAGTAAAATGCTGTAAGCAAGCGATTAACAGAAAATGCATCAGTAGCCATAAAATTGTGGTTATTTTGTTTCACAGAAAATCTAGCATTTCTCTCTGAAAGAGATCCAGATACTGTAAAGATGCAAAGATCCATCTCAGTAAAATTAGACAATGTTTGACAAATGATTGGTTAATGGGAATTTTATACATCAAACGGTAGATCTACGAAGTGAATTAAAACATCACTCTAGCAGATAGGAAATGAGACTGAGGATGTGTGATTTTCTGCATACCCTTTCTGTTGAAACACTGATATGTTTATAGGGTGCCTGGGTGGCTAGGCGTCTGACTTCGGCTCAGGTCATGATCTCATGGTTTGTGGGTTCAAGCCCTGCATCAGGCTCTGTGCTGACAGTTCAGAGCCTGGAAACTGTTTCAGATTCTATATCTCCATCTCTCTCTGCCCCTCTTCTGCTCATGGAGTGTTTGTTTGTCTGTCTGTCTCTCTCTCAAAAATAAATAAACATTAAAAAAAACACTGATATTTTTCCAAACATGTGATTTATGGAAATAATACTACAGAAATAGGATCAGCATGTCATTTTGAACACACTGGTATTATGTCAGTTGGAAAACAATTCTGGGAATGATATACAATGGAAACAAACAAACAAAAAGAATAAAAAATGTTTTTTAATAAAAAGTCAGGAAGTCATAAAAAAATGAAAGCTTAAAATAATATGTTGAGGTAAAAGGATGATAGTTATAAAAGGAGGAATTAAATGAACAATAAAACTGTAAAAGGAAAATGTATATTGATAGTGCTAAAAATGAGAAATACTATATTAGAAAAAGAGTGTTGCCACATTATAGCAAAAATAAACAGAAAAGTAGACATACCAAGAACTGTCTTATAAGAAAACGTTTTATAAATATAATAAAAATAATAATAATTCTACAATCACTGAGTGCTCAAAAAAACCAGACACTAAACAAACACCCAATAAGAAAATTAGAGGTCTTTCTGTAAGTGATCAAAATCATTGTAGACTTTTAAGGGAAAGAAATTTGAAACAGAATTTTGTGTGGAAAACAGTTTTGAAAACATATAAATGCATCCTTGGATAATTAGTGGTTCATAAATTTTATCATATATGTTTTAAATTTTTTATAAACAGCTAACAAGTTATATATATATATACGCATGCACACGCACATGCACACACACACACACACACAAACGAACTGGCTGAGAGATGGGTCAAAATATACACTTTAAAAATGGGGGGCATTGCAAAAAATGATTACTGTAAAGCAATATGGTTCACTTAATACTCAACTTGTTTTTACAGTTCAATATATCAAAATAACCTGAAGCAAAAATCTGAAATATAAATTGTGAGAGTGTCATAATAATCTATAAACTTTAGCTCATATTAGCAGAGGTAGTTTTGGTACAGTGGTTAATAATAGAGGCTTTTGAGTGAGAAAAACCTATTTTATTTATTTATTTATTTATTTATTTATTTATTTATTTATTATATGTTTTTATATGTGTAGTTGCCATATAGTAATATATATATATACACATATATACATATATATTATATATACATATATATTATATAATAGAGATTCAGCACCTATATACATTATGAAGTGATGCAACATTTATATGTGATTCAACATTTATATACTTATCCTGTGGAATAGAGATAACGACACAATTTCGTATGACTAGATTATTCTATATTATAGGCCTGGTCTGGAGATATAACCCTGAGGCACAATGGTGAAGGGATATTGCTGACCATACAAACTGAAAACAAATTGTGTCTGGCGAGATTCACAAGAATAGAGAAAAAAATGTCTTTACATTTAGTAGGTGCATATATATGTGCCAAAGGATATGTTAATTTTCTTAAGCATTGGAACTATATCTAGAGGAGCAGGTACAATTAAAGTCATCCCTATTCAAGTTTATAAGAATTTACCATCATTATACAAAATACATCTCTCTTCTGCAAAATTCAAAGAGATACATTAAATTTGAAAGGAATCACTACGCTTTGCCTCTTTTAAGACAGTGGTGATGGCACTAATATCTGTAATTTTTTAGCAATGCAGGTCTGCTTTGATTTACTATTTTCTAAGATTGAGAAAGTGGTGTGGCTTGCATTGAGTTTTTGCTACAAGATTATCCTCAGAATGTGTATCAAAAAATTAATATAAGAATTTTCACAGTTTGTCTATTCCTATTAAGCATTTCAGAACTGGGATAATCACAGAATAGGATCAGAGATGCATTAAACTCACTATGAGACAAACCTTAGACAAAACTTAGATTGATTACCTGAATGTCATCTGCCTCTACTCTGTCATCTGTCCACAATGGTGTTTTGATGTCCAAAAATCTATGTAACTGAGAGACAGTGTACAACAATCTCAATAATGTCTGTTTCACATTACCCAGTATCCAGTGCTGTGGACTGAACTGCAAACTCCCCAAATTCATATGTTGAAGGTTTAACCCCCAATGTGATGGTATTTGGAAATAGGGCCTTTGGGAGATAATTAGGTTTATATGAGGTCACAAAGGTGGGTCCCCCATGATGGGATTAGTGCCCTTATAAGAAGAGACACCAGATAGTTTGCCTGCTCTCTCTGCCATGTGAGAACACAACCAGAAGTTAGCCATTTATAACCCAGTAAGAGAATCTTCACCTGAAACAGACCATATTAGCACCTTGATCTTGAACTTTCAGTCTCCAGAATTATGAGGAAAAAAATTTGTATTGTTTGACCCAGCCACCCTGTCTATGGTATTTTGTTATGACAGCCCAAGTGGACTAAGACAGATCTTGATATTGACAGTGGGGTGCTATTGTAATAAATACCTAAAAATGTGGAAAAGGCTTTAAAACTGGGTAATGGGAAGGCACTTGTTGAGATAGCACTGGGAATTGTATGAAAGCAATGAACTATGGGAATCTACCCACAAAACCAAGAGCACACTGTATGTTAGCCAACTTGACAATATAATTATATTAAAAAAAAAACCTGGGTAATGGTCAGGCTGGAAAGTTTTGAGGTGCATGCTAGATATATGGAGGTTAATGGCAATTCTAATGTGTCTCATATACAAATGAGGAACATGCTAATAGAAACTGAAGGAAAGGTAGTATTTGTAGTAAAGTGGCAAAGACCTTGCCTGAACTATGTTCTAGTGTTTTGTCAAGTTAGCACTTGTGAGTAATGAATGTAAAAGGAAATGATTGTAAACATCTAAGGAAAAGAAATTTGAAACAGAATTTTGTGTGAAAGAAAACAGTTTTTAAAACATAAATGCATCCTTAGATCATTAGTGACTCAGCAATTTTATCATACATTTTTAAAGTTTTAGCTGAAGAGATTTCTAACAAAAGTGTTAAATGAGTGCTTTTGTTCTTCCTGACTGCTTAAAGCAAAATGTGAAAAAAACAGAGATGAATTGAAGAAAGAATTGCTTAAACACAAAGAAAAAGAAAATACAACTTGATGATTGGGAAAATTGTCAAGCTATCTCTGTTGCAAAAAAATGAGAAGTCATATAATGAAGAAAACACCATATGTGTGTCTACACTGTTACTCAATAAAGAGCTTACAGAATTATAAAAGCAGAAGCCCTGTCATTTCAAACTGAAGGAGACAAAGATGGGACAAAATGAAGAAAGGTTATTGGACTTCTTGGATTTCACAGTATGTGATAATAGAGATAGTTCAACTTTGAACATGTGCTATTCTTTAAGAAGAGGGAAAAGTTACTCTGATGGAAATTGAGAGATCAGGGCCACCACCTCAGTTTAAATGGAGATGGATCTATGAGAATGGCATCAGACCATTTTTTTCCTGACGAAAAAAGTAATTTGTGTGATGGAGTGACACCGATAGGATTAGACAAGTAAGAGAGGTATGCCAGACAATCAAATCTGCCTTGCCAACTAATGCCTATATCTCTAAAGATACAAATGTGACTCTGTATGTGTGTGTGTATATACATTTTGTGTGTGTGTGTGTATCTGGCACATATATATATATATATATATATATATATATATATGGCATATAATTACTTCTATATGATTTTCAAAAATGTAGAAATTAATCTATGGCAATAGAAATAACAGTGATTTTTGTTAGGAGAGTGATTTTGTTGTTATATTTTTTATATTTTTAATTTACATCCAAGTTATTTAGCATATAGTGCAACAATGATTTCAGGGGTAGATTCCTTAATGCACCTTACCCATTTAGCCCATCCCCCACCCCACAACCCCTCCAGTAACCCTCTGTTTGTTCTCAATATTTAAGAGTCTCTTATGTTTTGTCCCCCCTCCCTTTTTTATATTATTTTGGTTTCCCTTCCTGTGTGTTCTTCTGTTCTATGTCTTAATGTCGTCATATGATTGAAGTCATAGAATATTGTCTTTCTCTGACTGACTAATTTCACTTAGCATAATACCCTCTAGTTCCATCCGCGTAGTTGCAAGTGGCAAGATTTCATTCTTTTTGATTGCCGAGTCATACCCCATTGTATATATATGCCACATCTTCTGTATCAATTCATCCATTGGTGGACATTTGGGCTCTTTTCATATTTTGGCTATTGTTGATAGTGCTGCTATAAACATTGGGGTGCATGTGCCCCTTCAAAACAGCATACCTGTATCCCTTGGATAAATACCTAGTAGTGCAATTGCTGGGTAGTAGGGTAGTTCTATTTTTAATTTTTTGAGGAACCTCCATACTGTTTTCCAGAGTGGCTGCACCAGTTTGCATTCCCACCAGCAATGCAAAAGAGATCCTCTTTCTCTGCATCCTCGCCAACATCTGTTGTTGCCTGAGTTGTTAATGTGAGCCATTCTGACAGGTATGAGGTGGTATCTCATTGTGGTTTTGATTTGTATTTCCCTGATGATGAGTGATGAGAATTTTTTCATGTGCTGGTTGGTCATCTGGAGGTCTTCTTTGCAGAAGTGTCTATTCATGTCTTCTGCCCATTTCTTCACGGGATTATTTGTTTTTTCGGTGTTGAGTTGGACAACTTCTTTATAGATTTTGGATACTAACCCTATTATCTGATATGTCATTTGCAAATATCTTCTCCCATTCTGTCGGTTGCCTTTTAGTTTTGCTGATTGTTTCCTTTGCTGTGCAGAAGCTTTTTATTGTGATGAGGTCCCAATAGTTCATTTTTGCTTTTGTTTCCCTTGCCTCTGGAGACCTATTGAGTAAGAAGTTGCTGAGCCAAGATCAAGGAGGTTTTTGCCTGCTTTCTCCTCTAGGATTTTGATGACTTCTTGCCTTACATTGGGGTCTTTCATCCATTTTGAGTTTATTTTTGTTTATGGTGTCAGAAAGTGTTCCAGGTTCATTTTTCTGCATGTCGCTGTCCAGTTTTCCCAGCACCACTTGCTGAAGAGACTCTTTATTCCACTGGATACTTTTTCCTGCTTTGTCAAAGATTAGTTGGCTATGTGTTTTGCTTTTGGAATCAAGGTAATGCTGTCTTCAAAGAAAGAGTTTAAAAGTTTTCCTTCCATTTCTATTTTTTGGAACAGCTTCAAGAAAATAGGTGTTGACTCTTCCTTAAAAGTTTGGTAGAATTCCCTTGGAAAGCCATCTGGCCCTAGACTCTTGTTTTTTGGCAGATTTTTGATTACTAATTCGATTTCCTTACTGGTTATGGGTCTGTTAAATTTTTCTATTTCTTCCTGTTACAGTTTTGGTAGTGTATATGTTTCTAGGAAATTGTCCATTTCTTCCAGATTGCCCATTTTATAGGCATATAATTGTTCATAATATTCTCTTATTATTGTTTTTATTTCTTCTGTGTTAGTTGTGATCTCTCCTCTCTCATTCTTGATTTTATTTATTTAGGTCCTTTCCTTTTTCTTTTTGATCAAATTGGCTAGTGGTATATCAATTTCATTAATTCTTTTGAAGAACCATCTTCTGGTTTCATTGATCTGTTCTGTTTTTTTGGTTTCGATAGCATTGATTTCTGCTCTAATATTTATTATGTCCTGTCTTCTGCTGGTTTTGGGTCTTATTTGCTGTTCTTTTTCCTTCTTTAAGGTTTAAGGTTAGATTGTGTATCTGAGACCTTTCTTCCTTCATTAGGAAGGCCTGGATTGCTATATACTTTCCTCTTATGACCACCTTTGCTGCATCCCAGAGGTTTTGGGTTGTGGTGTTGTCATTTTCATTGGCTTCCATGTACTTTTTAATTTCCTGTTTAAGTTATTGGTTAGCCCATTCATTCTATAGTAGGGATGTTCTTTAGTCTCCAAGTATTTGTTGCCGTTCCAAATTTTTTTCTTGTGGTTGATTTCGAGTTTCATAGCATGGTCTGAAAATATGCACGGTACGATCTATCTTTTTGCACTTGTTGAGGGCTGATTTGTGTCCCAGTATATGGTTTATTTTGGAGAACATTCCATGTACACTGGAGAAGAATGTATATTCCACTGCTTAGGATGAAATGTTCTGAATCTATCTGTTAAGTCCATCTGGTCCAGTGTGTCATTCAAAGCCATTGTTTCCTTGTTGATTTTCTGATTAAATGATCTGTCCATTGTTGTAAGTGGAGTGTTGAAGTCCTCTACCATTATGGTATTATTATCAATGAGTTTCTTTATGTTTGTGATTAATTGATTTGTATATTTGGGTGCTTTCATATTTGGAGCATAAATGTTTATAATTGTTAGATCTTCTTGATGGATAGACCCCTTAATTATGATAGAATTCCCTTCTTCATCTCTTGTTACAGTTTTATTTTAAAGTGTAGATTGTCTGATATAAGTATGGCTACTCCAGTTTTCTTTTGTCAACAATTAGCATGATAGATGGTTCTCCATCCCCCTTCTTTCAATCTAAAGGTGTCTTTAGTTCTAAAGTGGGTCTCTTGTAAACAGCATATAGATGGATCTTGTTTTCTTATCCATTCTGTTACCCTATATCTTATAATTGGAGCATTTAGTCCATTGATGTTTAGAGTGAGTTGTGAAAGATATAAATTTATTGCCATTATGTTGCTTGTAGAGTTGGGAGTTTCTGGTGGTATTCTCTGGTTCTTTCTAGTCTTTATTGCTTTGGTATTTATTTATTTATTTATTTATTTATTTATTTATTTATTCATTCATCTTTCCTCCCCTCACAGTCTCCCTCTTAAAATTTCTTGCAGGGCTGGTTTAGTGGTCATGAACTCCTTTACTTTTTGTTTGTCTGGGAAACTTTTAATCTTACCTTTTATTATGAATGACCACCATGCTGGATAAAGAATTCTTGGCTGTGTAGTTTTCTGATTCAGCACATTGGATATATACTGCTACTCCTTTCTGGTCTGCCAAGTTTCTGTGCATAGGTCTGCCTCAAACCTGATCTGTCTCCCCTTGTAGGTTAAGACTTTTATTCCCTTGCTGCTTTCATGATTCTTTCCTTTCCTGAATGTTTTGTGAATTTGACTGTGATATGCCTTGTTCATCGTTGGTTTTTGTTGAATCTAATGGGAGTCCTCTGTGCTCCTGTCTTTCCCCAGGTTAGAAAGTTTTCCACTATGATTTGCTTACACAAGCCTTCTACACCCTTTCTCTCTCTTCATCTTCTGGGACCCCTATGATTCTGATGTTTTTCTTTCTTAATGAGTCCCTGATTCCTCTAAGTCTTAAATGGTGCTCTTTTGCCTCAGTCTCCCTCTTTTTTCTGCTTCATTATTCTGTACAAGTTTGTCCTCTATATCACTGATTCTCTGCTCTGCCTCATCCATCCTTGCCGCCATGGCATCCATTTGAATTGCAGCTCAGGTATAGCATTCTTTATTTCATCCTGACTAGCTTTTACTTCTTTTATCTCCACAGAAAGGGATTCTAATCTATTTTCAACTCCAGCTAGTATTCTTATTATTGTGATTCTAAATTCTGGTTCAGACATCTTGCTTGTATCTGAGTTGGTTAAGTCCCTGGCTGTCATTTCTCCTGCTTTTTCTTTTGGGGTGAATTCCATCATTTCATCATTTTGAAAGGACAAAAGGAATTCATGAGGTAAAAAAAATAATTACAATTAAAAAAATTAAAATTAAAAATAATTAAAAGTTAAAACAACAAACACACTAAAAAAATCAAATAAATGATGCTAGATTCTAGGTGTGTTTTGGTCTGGGTACTGAAAGGGTCTTGATAGATTAGAGAAAAAAGGGAATGAAAAACAAAGGAAATAATTTGAAAATTTGAAAAAATGGATATACTGAAATAGAATAAAATGAAATTATGGAAGTAGAATAGAATTTGGAAAAAATTTACACAAAAGTAAAAAATATAGTAGAAAAAAATTAAAAGTATTTTTAATAAAAATCAAAAACAATTTTTTCTCTTTATTCAAGAAAAAGAAAAGAAACAAAAAAAACAAAAAAGAAAATTGAGTAGATGGGTCAGTGAGCAGACTGAAATATGATTGAAATTACTTTGTTTTCCACTAGAACTCAAAATATGAAGCACTTTATAGTCTGTAAACTAAGCAGGTGGATAGATTTGTGTTTTGTGTCTTTGAAGAGTGAGGTCGGCCCAGTTGTGCAGGGCTTAGTGTAATGGTTCCGTTCTCTACTAGATGGCACTGCTTATGTTACTGGCGGTGGATTGTTGTGGAGCTCGAAGGTGTGTATGTGCATGTGCGGAAGCGGTGAAAATGGCATCACCCAGCTACCCCGTCTCTAGTATCGGAACACTGTTCTCCTTGATCCACAGTTGAGCACCTGTCCTTTGTCTCCAGCTTCCATCCACTCCCTGCTTTTATACTGTCCATGACCTAGCCCCAGGCAGCACTTCCCTCCTGAGCTTTATCTCAGATATGGCTGTTTTTCCTGACTCTTTCCTTCTGAGGGACTGTGGCTTTGACCTGCTCAGACCTTCTAGGGGAATGTCTCACTGAACAATAGCAAGGTGGCGGCCCCAGCCAGGAACATTTGAGGGACTGTGCTGCTGCTGCTGCTGCCCAGAGACTGCGGCTGGGTGCCAGCCCGCCCCAGAAAAAGTTCACGTGATCATGTAGCAGCAACATTTCAGGAATATGGAAAATCAAACACACATCTGGCACCAGGCTTCACCCCCAAGGACCTTGTTCCAGCACCAGCAAATGTGGTTGTTCTCCCATGGTCACTGGGGCCTTTACCTGTAGCGGGGAGGGGGCACACAGCTTCCACTTGATGTCCTCCCAGCAGGGGAACCACCATTCCTGTGTGGCCTGAAGACCCCTGGACTTTGCTACTGGGGATTCACCCTTCTCACCAGAGCACTGCAAGGTATCAACTGTGGAGTTTCAAACTGCACTCCCCCTGTTTATAGAGTCTTAATGGAATTTAAGCCCTCTCCTTTCTCCTTTCTCCTTTCTCCCTTTTTAATTCAGTCCCTGCAGCTGTTTCCACTTTTCTACTTTCTCTCCAGCTGCTTTTGGCAGGGGCTGCTTTTCCCATATTCTCATCATCATCCTCTTTCCACAAGCAAAAGCAGCTTCCTGCCCTCTGTGGCTTCTCCCCTAGTTCACTTCTCCATGCCACGTACCTGCTGAGTTCTGTGGTTCAGGTTGTGCAGATTGTTGTGTTAATCCCTCAATCAGTTTTCTAGGTGTGGAGGATGGTTTAGTGTTGATCTGGCTGTATTTCAGGGATGAGGGATGCAAAAAAAGCTTCCATGCTGTTCTGCCATCTTGGCTCCTCCTCCTGAATCTATACTTTAGAGTGAGATTATTGGATTGCTCTAACATAGAGAAAGAAGAGTGAATGCTTGGGAAATCACATATTCTTATGTAAAAAAAAAAATCTTTGGATTAGATCATTTCTTCACCAGTACAGTAAAAACCATTTGGGCATTTTTTAATACTTGGATATAAAACACAAGACACAATTTTCATACTTCAGAATAAAAGGAAAAGGTCATTTTTTAACATAACCTGGTAAGTGGATAAATCAGTAAGGAATAGCTTAATGACACTGGCTAAATTAAAAATAAAAACTGACCAAATAATGACATCCTCCCCAAGAAAAAGCAAAATCACAGACTAGAGGAATATACTTGTGACATATATAGCTAACAATGGGTGAATGAGCAGAGTGTATTTTTTTAAATCCCCAACAAATCAATAAGAAACAACAATTAAATAGAAAATGGGTAAACATTATTAGCAATTCACAAAAGTGACTAACACAATAAAAGATGTTAGGCCTATGAATAATCACTAAAGTGAACATTAATCAACAGTAAGATATAATTTAGCATACAACAGATTGGGGAATATGTAAAATATGCCAACATCAAGCATTGATGAGAAAGTAGCTAGAAAAAATATTCACTGTTGGTGATAGTATAAACTGGTGTAACCACCTTGGAGAACATTAAAAACAATCTGGTAAAAAACATATTTCTACCCCAGCAACTATACTTGTAAAACCTTTGCATGCTTTCATTTGGAAGATTATTCTAATGTTTATTGCAGAATTGTTTGTAACTGAAAATTTGGAAGCAAATATAATATGGGAATGGCCATATCTGGACATATATATTTGCATCATTAAATTGGAAGAAAAATGACGAAGAATGAACTTATGCTACACACATACATGAAATGGATATATCTGAAACAATGCTTTTTATAAAGGAGCCAATTGCAGTATAATATCACAAGTATGATAAATGTCAACTTTAAAAACATACTATAATTGGCATATTCTGTTGTGAGCCCATGTATATGTAATATAATTTTAAAATGCATGGATAGGAAGGGCACATGGTCTTTTTCATTCAGTTTGTTATTAGGAATGACAATTGGTGAGAATAAATGTGATATGGAGCATTGCAGAGGACTGAACTATGTTTGTAATATTTTTGTACTCAAAAAAGGAAATTCTCACCAAATATGACAAATGTTAACATTCAGTAAACCTGGAGGTAGACACTTGGGGCTCTGCTATACTATCTTCTTTTATGTATGGGTCAAACATGTCTTTAAAAATTATTTAAGAAATAAATCTCCACCAAAACAAAACAGTGCAACCCAATCAGAATCTGGACATTTTAACCCTCAGTTTTGAATCATAGGGACTAAGAAATTCAGTAATCAAATATGTGCTCAGACCCAGGAAGCCATAGCATAGAATAGAATAACAGGTACTACACATGGTAAAGAACATGTAATCAATCTACACGGGCTCACATACATTCTTGGAGAGTAAATTTTAGAGGCTGAGCGTATGAAAACTATTAAGTAAAATACAAAATGCTTTTTTTTATTGTTAGAAAAAGATTTTTGTTCTTCTTTAGATTTATCACTCAAGAATTACAGAAATTAAAGCATTACATGTTTTAGAATAAAGGTTTTAAAATCATGGCAGAAGCTTTTATGGATTTATATAATCATGCTCTTTTCTAAATAATATCACATCACAGTTCATTAAATTCTTGAACTTAACTTTGTGCTTTAGATTAACTGCTTCCTTTACTTTTGACATTTTGAATGAATGGAGATTAATAAAACAGTAGCCAGTTGACACACACAGTATTTCTTTCCCACTCCATACAAATGTGGTTTAATATGAGTTTCAATGTAAAAGTCAATGACATGACACTAAGTTTAAATTATATGCTTTTTGTTCAAAGATGCGACTTTGAATCTCCTTAAATGCAAGACAAAAAATGTCAATAATTCTGAAAATAAGACTAATAGATTAAATAGTGGTGAGGCAAGAAGTCTAACAGACCACAAGTTAGAAATGAGAACCGGATGTCATTTTCCTTAGCAGTTTCACTTTTAATACTACTATGAAATGAACAAAATAGTGTATTTCAGTATTTAATATCATAGGTGGAAAAGGATATATGTTAAAAGGGATCTATACCAGCAGTGTCCACAGTTGCCAGTATTACTTCATAGAAGAGATTTTTCTCATCAAAATTTAAACAAGTTTGACCAAATTTTGGTTCTGTAATGAGTATGAAATGACTAAAAACAAAAAGAGACCTTTGAATATTTATTAATTTTTCTCCCATATTTAATAAGTGTTGCCTTGTTAAAAGAAAAATTCAACAATTTAAGAAGAGGACAGTATTGAATATTCATTAGAGTTCTGTCTTCTGTTTATGGGCAACTTCAGTGCCTTTGTTGAATCTGGAAGCTGCAACCTAAGGGACATGAGTGAAGTGGCATTAGTGCCAAGATAAGGAGAATGTGGGTAGATGAAGAAAATGGGGGAATCACACATGGAAAGCGTGATCTAATTGCTCCTCTTGCCACTTCTGCTGTGTAATTTTCTGTATCACCCATCTTTAAACTTCTTTTCTTTAGTTGATAAATGCAGTTAAATGTCTTTTTATCTTATCTCACAGGGTTTTCCAGATGGTTTTTGTAATTGTTCAATGATAATTTATATGGAAATATCAACATATTTGGAAAGCCACAAGGTGTCTTATGCAAATGGAAATTAATATAATTTTAATCTCATGTATTTCTGGAGACATATCAGAAACACAAAAGTAAATAATATGCTTAGGAACAAAGCTATTGGGCTTAGTAGATCAGTTGTACAATATGGTCAGATAAGGGAGGAATTTGTTTTATATCACATCAAGGAGATTTCATTAAGGGGCAAGCGTCATCAGAGTGACTGCCTATGTTGCAATCAGGTTGCTGAAGGTCTGAGGAACAAGAATATTTCAGGGTGCTAATCTTTTGGACTTGCACACTTGATAGTTGGAAGATAAGGTTTGGTAAATACTACTAAATAGACAAGAAATGAATTTGATTTCAAATTCTTACTCAGTCACTTACTGACTCTATCACCTTGAGTGAAATTACTTGGGTCTTGAGTTCAATATTTTTAAATATCTACAACAGAGATGGTAATAAGAATGACAATAGTACTCGTAGTATGAGAAGCTAACAATGAGTGCTGATTGTATCAGGCCCTGTATGCAGTATTTTCTGTAAGGAATGATCATGTACAAAGTGGGAAAGAGTGACGAATATTTTATATACAAAAGATTGTTTATTCTCCAAACATATATATGCTAAAATAAATAAGACAGTCACATTTATTTTTATCGATTTGAGGAAAGGGAAGTATAGAATAGTAGCTGAGTTGTTTGGCTTTGGAGTAAATAGATAAAGATTTGAATTCTGGCAATGAAATAAACTAAGCTATTTTAAAATAACTAACTTCTAGGGACGCCTGGGTGGCTCAGGTTAAGTGTCCAACTTCGGCTCAGGTCATGATCTTGCAGTTTGTGAGTTCGAGCTCCGCATCGGGCTCTGTGCTGACAGCTCAGAGCCTGGAGCCTGCTTCCAATTGTGTCTCCCTCTCTCTCTGCCCCTCCCCTGTTCACGCTCTGTCTGTTAATAATAAATAAACGTTAAAAAAATAAAAAAAACCCCTAACTTCTATAAGCCTTAATTTTCCCAATTCCAAAAGATGAATAATGAATAATCACAGCAGCTAGGTAAAGGTGTTGCATGATTTTTACAATACTGATTTTTCATAATATTGTCATAATGATGAAAATAGATATTTGTGCTTTATGTAAACAAGTGACTTTTTCAGGTTCTAGATTTTGGAACACTTTGCAAAAAGTCAAAGGTTGAGCAGCATTGTACCAAATTCTGAGTTTGTAGTAGGTATTATTTTGGAAGTTCTAAAACAGAATGTTTTTTGTAATGTGATAAATTGCATAAGATGGGCAGTTTCATTTGAAATCAATAGTACTTTGTTTTCAATTCATTTTTAGACATTTGACATTAAAAATAGATTCTTTATTTGTCAATTCATTCTTTCGTGATTTATTAAACTCATGTAGATGGCCATTTAAAAAAATCTTTATGAATGATCAGGGAAAAATTACTTGAAGAAAGAAAGTTAAGATAACTTTCAGCTTAATATTAATTCATTCCTATTCCAACTAAGATACTATTTTCAACAAATGATATGAAATTATTAAAAATAGAACACATGATATGTATTGAGGTGTACTTGTGCAGTTCAGTCATTTGAATATCTCAGAAGCCCAGAATAAAGTGTAATTAAGAGATAAGCTCAACCAGACTTCTGGTTGCAGGTTTTACAATAGGAAAGGCATCTGAAGTGCTCTGAGTATTGAACAGTGATTGTTGGTCTATGTACATAGGTGTAAGGCACAGAGAGAGTCAGGTTAATTCATTTGGCTAATAAGGAAAAATCTAGTGGAGTAAAATCATGTTTATTTCATTTTTTCTAAATTAAAAAAAATAGATTTAGGTCATCTGAATATATAGAAGGTGTAGAACACTCTGCTACATGCTGTAAAAAAAAGAAGTATTGAGAGGTAAATCAAATATAGACCTGGTGCTTACCCTTGAGAATTTTCCTTTAGAGATAGATAACATTTGTGCAGACACCAAAAATAAAATATTTAAAAGATGAGGACATGTAGGCAGTCAGGCAATCCTGGAAATAATTTTAAAGATGTTTCCTCTGGCCCAAAATGTGCACCAGAGTTTAGTGATATGTCACTATTGATGTAGTAGGCTATTAGTCAAAGTGAATTGACTGAGGCATGGATCATCAGAAAGACAATTTCCAGGGGGGAAAATGCACATCCAAGCATTGTCCTTTACTTTCTTTTTTTTTTTTTTTCTGGTGTCAGATAGTTATAAAATGTTTCCAAAGCCTTATTTCTATGTTCCTTTTGGTCTCTATGCCTAAAATTTATTTCCTGCTTTGTATGCTGATTGACTCCTTAGATTTATGAAGTCAGGGGACTTCCTGACAATGTGCCATTCATTCATAAAACAAGTATTTGTTACTTCTTCCTATTTGTGAGTTTCTAGGCCAGAAATAAGATAAAGCCCTTGTCCTATCAAACTCAGAGTCTTACTATTTTTACCATAGAGAGGGAAGTCAGTAGAGTTGCAGAGAACGGAGTCAGAGAAATATTTGCATGGAAGAGTCCTTTTTGTTTTCTTTGATAGTTAAGTTGACCTCCTTAGCAAGAGGATTCTAGAGAAAACTATTCCTTTAAAAGTGTCCAAGCTGTAAGTAATTTAACATGGTTGGGACACAGGATTTTTGAGGACAGGCAGGAAATAAAGACTGAAATAAGTTCAGAGCCTGTAATAGTTTGCCATTGCTGCTGTAAAATAACAACACAATGGAACAACACAGATTTATTATCTTAGAATTCTGTAGTTCAGAACTGTGGTACTGTGGTTCACTTCAAAGTTTCTGCAGGGCTACTTTTCTTTCTGAGGGCTCTAGGGATGAATCAGTTCCCTCACTCATTTGAATTGTTGACAAGTAGCAGTTTTTTGCAGTTGTAGAAATGGGGTCCTTGTTTCCTGGGTGACTGTCAGCTCAAGAGGTTGTTCATATCGCTTGGCTCAGGACCTCCTTTCTCTAGCTTCAAAGCCATCAATGGTGGGCCAAGTCCCTGTCAGACTTAGAGTCTCTTCTGTCCCTTCTTCCACTCTTGGTGTTACTGATAGCCACTTCTGCCTTCTCTTCCACTTCTCTTCCATTCATTCTCATTGATTCCACCTGGATAATCCAGTATAATCTCTTTGTAGGTCAACTGATAAGCAACCTTAATACTCTTTTGAAATATAAGGTAACATATTAACAGGTTCCTAGGATTGTGTCTTGGATGTCTTTAGAGACCATTACTCTGCCTTCTAAGAGGTACATATGTCACATTTTTTTAAAAGAAAATAAAAGGGGAGGTTTTTTTTTAATCATTTCATATACTTTAGTGTACATCTTTTAATTCATCTTTCCTAATTCTTCTTTGCTCAATTCTAACAGATTATAGTTTTTTTTCTAAAAATCTTCCATTTTGTCCATTTTATGAAACTAACTGCATATTATTCTGTAATTATTACTTTAAATCTTTATTGTGTTAGTATATATTTAACATTTTCATTTATATATTTCCCCCCTTTTTTCTTGGTCAACATCACTGGAAGTTTGCTCATCCCATTGATCTTGTCCAGAAACTTGTCCAGCTTTACAGCAGCTGTTGGTTCTGTAAGGCTTATTTATATTTTCTTTTTTCCTATATTGTTAATTTTTATACTTATTTTTTATTATTTTATTTATTTTTTCTGTCTTCTTTATTTTTCCAACTTCTTGAAGTGGTTGCTAGCTCATTATTTTTATTTCTCTAATTTGTCTTTTCATAAATGTGTCTAAGCTACAAATTTCTCTCTATGTACCTTTTTCAGTACCTGACAAATTTTAGTATCTAATGTTTTCATTGGCATTTAGCTCTAAGTACTTTTAATTTTTAAAATAATTCCTTCTTTTAATTTTTTTTAATGTCTATTTATTATTTTTGATAGAGACAGAGTGTGAGTGGGGGAGGCGCAGAGAGAGAGGGAGACACAGAATCTGAAGCAGGCCCCAGGCTCTGAGTTGTTAGCACAGAGTCCAATGTGGGGCTCCAACTTGCAAACTGTGAGATCATGACCTGAGCCTAAGTCAGATGTTTAACCAACTGAGCCACCCAGGTGCCCCAATAATTCTTTCTTTTAGACAGAGAGTAAGTCCTATTTTATTTAGTATGCAAAAATTTGGTATTTCTTCTGCCATATTTTAATAATTATTAATTTCTAATTTTAGTGCATTGGGAATGAAAAACATAGTTTGTATGCCATTGATTCTTTAAAGAAAATAGGACTTTTTTGTAGGTTATTTTATGCTAAATATTTGAAAATTTTCTTTCATAGCTTAATATAAGTATGTGTTTTCTGCTTGGATGTATACAGATACATAGATGTATAGCTATCTTTTAATATATATATATATATATATATAGATAAATATATAGATATTTTAAAAATTTCTTTACGTAGATTATTGAAATTTATTTTGGTTTATTGCCTCATTTACATATCAACTTCTAAAAGAAATAAAAAGCACAATTTAATATTTTATTATTGCTTTAATATTTGGGGAAGCAATATCCTTCATGGTCCATGACGTTAGAGGTGAAATCTTTCAAATTTTTAGTGAACAGATAATCAATATCTTGTAAAAGGCATTTAAATAATTATAGGAAAAAAGAGAAAGTAGAAAAACTATTCAGCTGATTTTATTGACCAGTTAAGTATGATAAAAGAAAAAAAAAACACTTCATTTATGAATATTAGGAATATATTGTATCTTATCTAATTTTGTAAAAAGTATATCATGGACAGAAACAGCAAATATACTTGCCTAGAGACTTTAGACACATTCTTATTACTGTATTTAATTTAATACATTATCAGTGTTAGTCACTCTCACTTCAAATGTTTAACAGTACTAGGAGGGAAGGGTAAAACTATAAGGAAAATGCATGAGAAACATGAGGATTGGAGAAGATAATTTTTTTAAAATGTGATATATACTCAAGTGAATCAACATATGAGAAAATTCATCAAGATGGTTGGGTGAAAGATCAACTTATGGCCATTAATAACACTTCTTTGCAGCAGCAGAATGGACTAATAAACATTATTTAAACAAATATTACTCATAATAACAACCAAAAAATTAAATGCCTAGCAACCAACATAAAGAGCTAACACTTTTATAGAGTAAATTACAACTACCATAAAGTAGCAAAATACATCAAGTAATAACAACAGATTTAAATAAATAGAGAAATACCATGTACAAGGATGTATAGCTACATTTATATATCTAACATGTCAGTTTCTTCCAGATTAAGACTCATCATCAATACAGTCAAAGTAAGATTTCAGGCTGAGCAGCTGAGCATTCTGAGACACTTGACAATCTTATTCTAAAATGGATATGAAAGTATTCAGTTGCAGGTCAACTTTGATAAAGAAGATAAGGAAGTGCACTCTCACTGACAACTATCAATATGTATTGGGAAACCATTGTACTAAATTGGTACAAAAACAAAGAATTTGACTAAGAGAACAAAATGGAAGACACAGAAACATATATGTGTGTGAGAAATGGTTTATTACAAATGGGGAAACGATGAGTTATTTAGTAGGTAGTGTTGAGGAAACTAATTAACTCACTCTATGGAGAAGAGGGCAGCTGTGTCACTATTCCAAATGATGTTGCACTTGAAATGTATTAATGTTATAAAGGGCAAAGAAAAAAGTATAAAGGTAATCGAAAATAACTGGGAAGAGCTTTTTATGTTACCGAAGGGTGAGAAGAACTTCTTAAATGAGATCTAAAAAGCACAGACAAGATCATGAGAAAACAGATTTGATAACATACACACAAATGTTTTAAATTACCTTCACTGACAGTCTCTAAAACCAAAGTTACAGACACATAAACAACAAGTGAATGATATTTCTAAATATCTTCTAAATATCTAAAATGAATATAAAATATTAATAACGTAAATAAGAAAAAGCCGTAATTATGGGACAATAAAAATATTTCAATAGTAAAACCAACAAAGAAATGAACAGTGAGTTTACAAGTAAGCTACAAAGTTGTAGCTCAGTGACTGTACAAACTTCCTAAGTAGTCAGGGGGAAAAAAAGCAAATTAAAACAGAGTGAAATGTTTAGATGTGGACACAATCTACTGGTGACAAGACTGTGAAGAAAGGGAATCCTTGACATTATCTAGGGAAATTAAGCATGCATAAACTTTAAGATTTAGTAATCCTAATCCCGAGGGATGTGTTCCCAAAGGAAAAAAAAATTCTCAAAGGACTTGAAAAGACCTATAACAAGATGTTTGTGAAAACTGCCATTGCAGGATGTCTGTCTTTAGGCATTTAAATAATAAATGAGGAAATACTATGTAAAGCAGAAGTAGTAAGAGGGAAGAGACTAAAGTACAGTAAAACCTTGATTTGGGAGCATAATTTTTTCCAGAAACATGCTTGTAATCCAAAGCACTTGTATATCAAAGCAAATTTCCCAATAAGAAATAATAGAAACTCAGATGATTCATTCTGCAACCCCAAAATATCCATGTAAAAATGATTAAGTACTGTAGTATAATACAAAATAATAAAGGAATTACAAAATATAATGAAAAATAAACAAATCAACCTGCACTTCCCTTTGAAAACCTTCATGGCTGGTGTGAGGGAGACATGATAGAGGAGGGTTACTGTGTAGGAGGACTTTCACTATCACTAACGGAATCCCTGCTGTTGATTGGTTCAGTGGAATCTTTCTCTACATGGGAGCCATTGTATATGCTCACATGGATGTTGACTACAGTACAGTATTAATAAGCTCTTGTCATATACTGTATTTAATGTAACTGGCAATAAGGCAGCAGAGTAAAGGGTCTATATCTGCAGGCAGCCTGACCTAGAATGAAGCAAAGTATGGAAGATAAAAGGACTGTCTATAGGTGCTTTGAAGCGACAAAAATACACTAGTGCCAGTCGTGGGCACCTTCCGATATTCTGAAAAATCACTGATTTCTGCCAAACACCGCGGCTTGAGATGCAGGATCTGAGCATGGGAGACGGTTACCCACAATCCTGCAGCAAGAAAGAGAGAAGAACCTTTAGCTCAGTTGTGATAATGTGACATTTTGCATCATGTATTCCAAGACATCACACGTTTATAATGTTAAAATTTATTAGAAATGTTTGCTTGTCTTGTGGAATGCTCACAGAACAAGTTACTCAAAATCTAAGGTTTTCCTGTATGTGCAGCACATGGATAGATCTCAAAAATCTGGAATGAATGAGCAAAATAATAAATAAGTCTTAAAGCTTAATGCTACTTGAGTGAACTAAAAATAACATATTCATGGAACAACAAAACATTTTACTGAAACATTTGCAGATTAAGAACATGCATGGAACACATTAGTTTGTTTCCTATGGAACAGGGGGATAGAAATAGGTAGTAGGAAGAAAAGGCATAATAAAACAGGAACTGTTTATATCAGGAAACTCCATAATAGTGTCTTATACTCTTAAATACTCTTTCTTTTTTTCCTAATGTAAAGAGAGTCCAGAATTAGGCAGACGTAAGTTATTATCATAGTTCATTATATTATCAATCAAATTCTTTCTATCTGGAACATGTAACTGTGTCCATCATGGCTACAATATGCCTGTTTTATCTTCAGGTATGACATATACATTCCAATTGGGAAGAAAGGTAAGATCGGGAGACCAAGAAAAAGAAAAAGATACCATTTGAATCCGTCTGTATTAAACTGCTGAACACAAGTCCTACTCAAAATCTTTTCATTACATCTCATTGGCCAAAATTATGTCACATGGCCACCTGTAGTTGCAGACACCTGGAAAATCAAATATTTAAACTTTTAATTATAAATAATAGAAGAGAATTATAGTAAATGTAATTATAAATGTGTACCCAACAAGAACTTGTGCATGTGTGTACTATATAGATCTAATGGGTTGATAATTTTTGATATAAAATGAAAGGGAACAGATCTTGGTGCCTGGTGGATACAATAGCAAGTGGATTTGTTGACATAATGGTAAAATATTATAGTATGAAAGGTAACAGGAGTCACTGGGAATTCTTGAAAATAAGAAAGAAATGATGGAAGCACTATTTTCAAAAGATCAATATGGCTGTGAGTTGTGGGATGTGTTATAAAAGTGGTAAGCTAGAAACAAAAATGGAGTAGAGAAGTGCTTTATAGTATAGTAAAAGTTAACGGACTTTATGTTCCTATGTTTAATTCTGGCCCGCATAAGTAGTTCCATGACCTTGATGCTCATTGAATCTTTGAGTCTTATTTCCTTTATCTGAAACTTAAGGATGATAGTACTAATTGCTGCAACAACTAAATGAAAAAAAAATGTTTGTAAAATTACCTAGCAGTGTAGTACTTTTAGTAGATACAGAAACATCGTTGCCATGACAAACGATATCTACTAGAAACCTTTCAGAAGTATCATTCTTACTGTTAAAATACAGTTTCTCATTAAAGGCCAAGATCATGTCCACTGTAAGAGTGTATTTTACATATTAAAATGTTGTTCTTACAGCAAAGTAGGCAAAGTAAAAGAAAGTAATTACAGGGACACGTTGGTGGCTTAGTTGTTAAAACATCAGACTCTTGGTTTTGGTTCAGGTCATGATCTCGCAGATCATATGTTTGAGCTCCAGTGGGGGCTCTGCAATACCTGCTTGGGATTCTCTCTCCCCCCCTCTCTCTACCCCTCCCCTGCTCACTCTCTCTCTCAAAATAAATAAATACACTTTAAAAAGTTACAAAAAGTAATTTTATTATTGTTCAAAGCTAATTCTTATATCAAGGGACGAATAAAAGCTAATCTCACAAATCCCAGGGGGAGTTTATAGAAGACAGAGGGAACTCTAGCCCAGTCACAATTCACAATGAACCCAGTTAGTCCTCAAACCCATCCTCTAATTATTTCCCCACTTGCTGAATACATCAGACTCTATGACTGAACAACACGTTGCCTCTCTATTATATGATCTTTATATAATCCCTACAGTCACACAAAGCTTACTTTTTTTTAAGTTTACTTATTTATTTTGAGAGGGAGAAATTACGAGCAGGACAGGGGCAGAGAGAGGGGGGAGAGAGAGAATCTCAAGCAGGCTCCATGCTGTTAGCACAAAGCCTGCTGCCAGGCTCAAACTCATGAACCATGAGATCATGATCAGAGCCAAAATCAAGAGTGAGATGCTTAACTGACTGAACCATCCAGAACTCCAACACACAGCCTACTATGAATATTTTTCTTAAAAGGTAGTCATCATAGAACACCCAAGTTTAGGGAAAATAAGAACACCCAAGTTTACACCAAAGTCTTACAAAGAGCGGACCTTGTGAGCTCTGCTAAACTATCACACAGATGGTGGTTGAGAAGATAATAAGAATATCCTTGAGGTTATCCACTCTACGATATTATTTATCAATGATTATTGGTGAACATGAGTTCCTTTTTCTTCCCTTTCTTCCCACTGACACTACACTGCCATTTCCCTACCCACAAAAACAAACCTAGTAAAGAGATCTTGATAAGACAAATATTATTTTTTGAGATCTTTATTGTTTTGTAGATCTCTGATTTATATTAAGATCTCAGAGTATATTCAGAAGATAAATGTAGGCATATGTAAAATCAGTCTCATCTACATAATGAAATTTTGGTAATTGTGACACAATCTTAAGGATCATGAAATGTGTATTAAATCTGTTATTTAATTTTTTTTTTAATTTTGGTTCACTGGCCATTCAGGCCAAAACTTCATCATTTTACAAAGTTTGATTAATAAATAACAAAACCTTACTCATCATTGTAAAACTATTATGTATTCAGATTTTAACAAAGCATCAACATTTAAATTATCATGAATAATTCAGCATATTTGTAAGTAAGCATGCTCATAAACAGTAAAAGGACTTTATTAGCTTTTGCAGAAAATCTCATTAATTAAGAGAGTGGCAATTTACTATATCTGTGTTAGGATTCTCGGGCAGCATGCTGATAAACATACTATTTTTAAGAACATAATGTGGTTTCCTGTCACAACTTTTTGAGGTAGGGGCTACTATTTCTCCTACTACAGAGGAGGAGATTAAGACTGAGAGGATAATTGACTTACAGTAACTAATGAAGGTAGTTGGTGATGGGGACAGATGGTCATCTGGAATGATATTGAAAGAGCTTGCTCACCTAACAACTATGCTCTACTTCCTTTCCTCAAAGATTTCCTATATTCTTTGTTTAAATTGAGGTTATGCCTTGACCTAACATAGAACTTGAATATGAAGCTATTGGTATGCATGTCAGTGATTAAAACCTCCATTTAGCCTTGTAGCTTATTGCATATCATGAGCGTAAGAGTAGAGTTATGTGAGAAGAATAAAACAGTTGTTCACTTTGGGCACAAATAGATTGCCTTCTTTCTGGGCCGTAGGTAAACCTATGGAAGGATTTTTCCTTCATGAGTTTAAAAGTATCTGGCCTCTTACATGTGATTTATGAAAATCGGCAGAATGAATTCTGAAAAACAAGTGATTTGAAAGCTTTTTATTTGCTTCTATGGGAACATAACAGAGAAGCCAGAAGCAAGGAAAATAAGTTTATCCTGTTGCTTGTATGTCAGAGATGCCCCTGAGGTGCCTTTATAATAATGTGCTATGAATAATTCTGTCTTAACAACCAGAGTTTAATAAGAATAAATAATTTTCTTTTCCACATTGAGAATTGAAAGAATGTGGATATCTTTTGGTATAAAATTCTAAAAAGTGTTTTCAATATTGAATAAGAGTGAATGATATTAAAGCTGAGTAATGGATTACATATTTCTTTTCCTATGTTGGATCGTCTTTTTAAAACAATAATTCTCTGGTCATATTTTAAGCCTGCAGTATTTTTATTAGGTAAAATTATGCCCTTGTCAACTGCATTATCTGGACTTTATTGTTTTATACTTGTACTTTATACTGTAAGTAACATCAAGTATTAAACAATAGTTGAAATATAAAAAATACTTAGTATTTTTCTATGTCCCTTTAATTATGCAGATAAAGGAAAGAATTGTGAATGACATTTTATTCACACATATCCTAAATAAAATGGTTGAAATTAAACATAATTTGAGTTTTCAGTAAATACCAAGATTAAAATAGCTATTGGACCAATAAAAAGTAAGTAGAGGCAAATTTCATTATGCATTGCCTCCAATCCACTTTATAGCATTAACTCAATACATAAATTAAATATGTTTAGGATTATTTTCATCTATACTTTTTGAAGCTGAGATGGCCACATCAATATATCTAGGAAAATTCCCAATAGCAGTGGAGCTTAAAATCTAAACTAGGGACTCAACTTTTCAAACAAGGTAGACCATGGGATCCATCTAACGCTTGCAATACTTTATTTTCTCCATTTCCCTTCAAGTAACCCCTGAAAAGGGCTGAGATGCTCCAGTAGCCTTTTCTGACTGTTGCCAACATATTGTGCACAGCCACTTGAAACTATCATCACTTTTTTTTTTAAAGGATTCACCATTCTATTATTTTTTAGTTTTCTTTTTTAACATTTATTCATTTTTTTGAGAGAGTGTGAGTGGGGGAGGGGCAGAGAGAGAGGGAGACACAGAATCTGAAGCAGGCTCCAGGCTCCGAGCTGTCAGCACAGAGCCTGATGTAGGGCTTGAACTCACAGACTGTGAGGTCATGACTTGAGCTGAAGTCGGCCACTTAACCGACTGAGGCACCCAGGTGCCCCGAAACTATCATCACTTTTATGCATCGTTCAACAGATCATAGGTAATTGCTTCATAAGACCCTGGAGGAGAAATGAAGGAACTATAGTTGTGAGTTAGGAATATATGCAATTTATATGTTGCTTTAAGACCTATGTGCAGAGGCAGACATCCTCTCCTCTACTGTCCTGCCTGCTGCTCCTTTACAGTGTATTCGATAAACTTCTATCTCATTTGGAGAAAAAACAAAACAAAACAAAACAAAACAAAACAAAACAAAACAACCTATGTGCAGAAAATCCTTGTCTCTACCACTTCTATCTTATGATCAAGTATTGTTATTATGTATCCCCAGCTACATTTAGTATATACTCTATGTAATAACGCACTGTGAAGTCTTGTGGATTGACTTCATAGTCAAATCTTGTGATGAGAATAAGTATCTTATTTAGACTGGATTATGTTACACATATCCCTGAGGATATTGATATTGACATAGCCCTATTCTTTCTAGGAGAAAGCAAAGGGTTTCTTTTGTTTGCTGCCTAGTGATTTCCCATAGACAGCTACCTATCAGGTGTTCAGGCATATACTCTCTGCTCCAATAATGATACCATGTCTGAAAAAAAAAATTGCAATTTGAAACCTGCTTTAAGTTTATAGTGACTCACTTTTATTTTTAAGATCCATTTGTCTTTTTCAGAGTTCAAATAAGTAAGTTATATAGTGGTATTATAGGCATAATCACCTCTGAAAATTGTAAATCTTTGATGTGATTCCAACACTATTATGACCTCAGGATATGGTATTGCTTTTTCTTACTCTCTTTGACATGGAAGACAATTTCTGAGCATATTTTCTTGGCTCTTTAGAACAAAACAGAAGATAATTCTTTATAGCAAGGATCATGGACCAGTAAATGAATTCTACATTTCCTCCAAATACCTATCCCAACTACATGCCCACAAGTTGAAGTTTCACAATTTTATGGGGGTTAATTTGGGGTCCCATTACGCTAAGAGACAGACTCAAGCCCCAAGTCCTTTTGTTAACATACCATGATGTATACATGATACTTGTTATCAGGGTCCTTCCTCAAGAGTAGTAGACTCCACTTCCCTCAGAGAGGACACGATGTTTGTGGTTCACATTCTGGAAAAGAGGAAGGTTCTAGCTATCTACTGTAGTGACCTTAGGCCTGTAATCCCAGGCATATAGTTTTCTTGATTTATGAATCTAGCAGTAACTGTCCTACAAATGCCATCAACACTCTCATAAAAATTTCCCATGATTATATCATTTTGTTGCTCTTTTTCTGTGCTTCATTGCCTCTGACACATGAGAATCTTATTATTTAAGTGACCTGGAAACCCCGTTTAGTGGCATCATCTTCCACCAGCATCCTCAGACTACACATAACAACTACTAAAAGTATGTTTTGTCATATTGCTATTCACGTCACCAATAGAGTTGTCAAAGAGGTATCCTCAGAAGATTCTCAGGGGACATGGTGGCTATGATTAAATGGGATTCACATGATGCAGCTTCTCTAACATTTTTAGTTTCTTTGATTATTTCTGTCACATAATACAAATTAACTTTTGGCACCCAAACTCAATTTTACCATAGGTCAACGTGAAGTCTAAGTACTACTCAGCTAGACAAGCAAATACCAGACCATTTAAGATTCAAGGTTTCTTTTATTCATTACTTTAGCCATATATATGGTCCAGTATATTCTACACATGTTTTAGAAAATACTTATGATTCTTTTGGTGTTTGGAGCATTTTGAGAAGTGCCAAACAAAAAATATGCCAGCTGCTGGCTCCCATTGTTAGACATCCAACTACATCTTCCACATTAGGAGACTTATCTTGAGAAGCCAAATGAACTCTTACTTTGTGAAAATAGTATCACTCCAACAAAGACATTTATGAGACGCTGATATTAGCATATGATATTCAATTGCTCCCTAATTTACTAACCAGGAAATTTTCTTCATTAATTTTGGGACAACATCTTTAAATTCGGAAACTGTAGGACAGGGCTATTTGAAATATGGCTGTGTCAGCTGTATTGGCCCATTAAGGCTGTCATTAATACAAAATACCACAGACTGGTTAGCTTAAACAACAAACATTCATTTCTCACAGTTCTGGAGGTTAAGAAGTCCAAGATCAAGGCAGCTGGTGATGTGGTGTCTGGTGAGGGCCCCCTTTCTGGTCTGCAGATACCTGTCTTCTCTTTACATTCTCCCATGGCCTTTCCTTGGTGCATGTAGTGGGGAGAAAGAGAAAGTGCTCTTCTGTCTCTCCCTCTTTTAATAAGGACATTAATCCCATCAAGAGGGCCCCACCCTCATGACCTAATCTAACGCCAGTTACTTCCCAAATGGCTTCACCTCCAAATATCATCACACTGGGGATTAGGGCTCCGACAGATGAAATTTTGGTGGGGAACAAACAAATATGTTTGTTTGTGGGCCTACAAGCCCTAGGCCTGTATCAGGAAAAAAGAAATGAAAATAAGAGATGTTAAAAGCACTCCTTTTTGGACAATGTGCTCTTTGAGGTTGTCATTTTCTTTCTTTATGCTCTCAAATGAGATTTACAATAACCAGGCCATTATATAGACCTGTAGAAAGCCCAGAAAAGATTTATAGTAGCTATTAGGTAACTCACAGAAATAACTGGAGGATTGGACAGTGTCCAAAAGCACATGGAAAAACTGGTATAATTGTATAACTTAACTTGTATGAAAAACTAGAATAGTTTTCCTTACATTTCAACTCAGAATAGATCCTTTCTCTTAAAGAAGCATTTCTAATTTTCTGAGGAACCTCCACACTGTTTTCCAGAGCGGCTGCACCAGTTTGCATTCACACCAACAGTGCAAGAGGGTTCCCATTTCTCCACATCCTCGCCAGCATCTATAGTCTCCTAATTTGTTCATTTTAGCCACTCTGACTTGTGTGAGGTGGTATCTCAGTGTGGTTTTGATTTGTGTTTCCCTGATGAGGAGTGACGTTGAGCATCTTTTCATGTGCCTATTGGCCATCTGGATGTCTTCGTCTTCTGCCCATTTCTTCACTGGATTATTTCTTTTTTGGGTGTGGAGTTTGGTGAGTTCTTTATAGATTTTAGATACTAGCCCTTTGTCTGATATGTCATTTGCAAATATCTTTTCCCATTCCATAGGTTGCCTTTTAGTTTTGTTGATTGTTTCTTTTGCAGTGCAGAAGCTTTTTATCTTTATGAGATCCCAATAGTTCATTTTTGCTTTTAATTCCCTTGCCTTTGGAGACGTGTCAAGTAAGAAATTGCTGCAGTTGAGGTCAGAGAGGTTTTTTCCTGCTTTCTCCTCTAGGGTTTTGATGGTTTCCTGTCTCACATTCAGGTCTTTCATCCATTTTGAGTTTATTTTTGTGAATGGTGTAAGAAAGTGGTCTAGTTTCATTCTTCTGCATGTTGCTGTCCAGTTCTCCCAGCACCATTTGTTAAAGAGACTGTCTTTTTTTCATTGGATATTCCTTCCTGCTTTGTCAAAGATTAGTTGGCCATACATTTGGTTGAGATTTTTTTTTTTTCGTTTTGGGCATCCAGCTATTCCAACATTTTTTGAAAAGGCTGTCCTTTCTCTATTGAACAGCTTTTCTAATTCTGTATTTTTGTCAAATTTCAGTTGACTATATCTGTTTAGTACTCTGAGTACTCTTTATGTTCCATGAATCTATGTTTCTAACCCTTTACCAAAACCCCACAGCCTTTATTACTGCAGCTAGGTAGTAAGTCTTAATATCAGGCTTCTTTCAAGTATAGTGTTTTCTTTTACTTTTTGTTGTTGTTGTTGTTAAGATTAAGACTACTGGGGCACCTGGGTGACTCAGTCGGTTAAGTGTCCTACTTCGGCTCATGTCATGGTCTCACAGTTGGTGAGTTTGAGACCTACATCAGACTGGCTATTGTCAGCCTGTCAGTACAGAGCCCCTTTCGGATCCTCTGTCCCCCTCTCTCTGCCCTTGCCCAACTCACACTCTCTCTCTCAAAAATAAACAAACATTAGGGTCACCTGGGTGGCTCAGTTGGTTACGCGTCTGACTTCAACTTAGGTCATGATCTCCTAGTTTGTGAGTTTGAGCCCTGTGTCGGGCTCTGTGCTGACAGCTCAGAGCTTGGCGCCTCCTTTGGATTCTGTGTCTCCCCCTCTCTCTGCCCCTTCCCTGCTCATGCTCTGTGTTTCTCTGTCTCTCAATAGTAAATAAGTGTTAATTTTTTTTAAATAAACAAACATTTAAAAAAAAGACTATTATTATACAGGTAGTTTAGGATAAAATCATCTATGTTCATAACAATCCATGTTAACATATTGATAGGAATTGTACCGACCCTACAGATCAATTTAACATTTTTGAATACTGTATGCCTCTTCATTGATTTAGATCTTTGATTTCCTTCACCAGCTTTTTATAATTACTAGTATACAATTAGTATGTAATTATAGTATATAGATCCTATATATGTGTTGCTAAGTGCATAACTAAGCTAAGCATTTCATTCCTTTGGTGCATTTGTTATGTTTTTAATTTTAGGTTCTGAATGTTTATTCTTAATATAAAGTAATGTGACTGATTTTATGTTGATCTTGTATCCTGAAACCTGCTGAAAACTGCTAAATTTTTATTAGTATCCCTTTTTCCTTTTACTCTGATTTTTTGTTTTGCTCCACATAGATATTCATATCATCTGCATATATAGTTTTATTTATTCCATTCAATCTGTATTTATTTTATTAATTTTCATTGCTTCATCTCAGTGGCTAGACCTTCCAGAACAAGGTTGAAGAAGAGTGTTGAGAGCACCCCTCTTTGTCTGTTACTGATCTCAGGGGGGGAATTATTCAGTCTTTCACCATTAAAAATTATACTTTCTATAGGATTTTTGTAGATGTAATTTATCAGTTTGCTGTCATTCATTTCTATTTCTATTTCTATATCTATTTCTATTTCTATTTCTATTTCTATTCTATTTCTATTTCTATTTCTATTCATAAGACATGTTGGTCCACAGTTTTCTTTTATTGTGATATCTTTGTCTGGTTTTAGTAATAGGGTAATACTAGTCCTATATAATGAATTGCTAAGGATTTTTTTCTTCCACACTGGAAGATTGTGTGTTAATTGTTGCTAAGTCTTTCACATATGTTTGATAGAATTTTCCAGTGGAATCATCTAGGCCTACAGATCTATTTTTTGATTTTTTAAATAAAAAATTTAATTTATTTGATAGTAATGGAGATATTGAAATTATCCCTTTTGATTTGGTTGAGATTTGGTCATGTGTGGCTTTCACGGAACTGATTATTTAAATCAGAACTTTTTGACTGCTCTGGTGGTTACTAAAAGTTTTGCAACAATAAGGATTGATAAAACTTTTAGCTTAAAGTTTCTATTCCCATAGCTAGTTAATTAGATAAGTCAAACCAGTTCTTCAACTGAGGACAAATAGAAAAGCTAGTCAAATATTTTAAAATCTGACCCTTATGGTATAAAAATCAATAGTTATCCAGAAAATAATGGGAAAATATCACACTCCAGCTTATATTGTTCAGAAGAATATGCTCAGGGAAAACTTTAATACCAATATTTTATATGAAATACTGAAAATAAATTAATATTAAAGTCATAAAATGTAAGAAAAATCAAAATAAAGAACAAGGCTCACTAAATCCAAATAGTCTACACATTTTCTAAAATTACATAAATTAAGAGAGGAGGAACCAAGATGGTGGAATGGCATGGAAGCTTTTGTGTGTCCATGAAATACAGCCAGACCAACACTAAACCATCCTACACACCTAGAAAACTGATTGGAGGATTAACACAACAATCTGCACAACCTGAACCACAGAATTCAGCAGTACACAGCACGGAGAGCTGAACTTGGGGAGCAAGAAACTGCAAAAGGTAGGGAACTGCTTTTGTAGGTGGAGAGAGGACAGACTGAAGGTGGGGGGGGAGTGTATGGGAAAATCACCCCTCCCCAAAAGCAGCTGGAGAAAAAGTGGAAAATTTGAAACAGCCGCAGGGACTAAACTAAAAAGGGAGAAAGGAGAAAAGAGAGGGTTTAAATTCCATTAAGACTGTAAACAAAGGGAGCACAAAGGCTGCAACTCCACACTCGATACCTGGCAGTGCTCTAGTGGGAAGGGTGAATCCCCAGGAACAGAGTGGGTTCCGGGAGGTTCTCGGGCCACATGGGGAAAAGCAGTTCCACTGCGGGAAGGACATTTGGTAGAGACTGTTGAAGCCACTTGGTCCCAGCAGACCCCAGAAGGCAGCCACATTCGCTGGTCCTGGGGCAAGGTCGTTAAGGGTGAAGCTTGGTGCCAGATGTGTGTTGTGATTTTCCATAATCCCTGAGCTGCTGCTGCTACACTGTCTTGCAAACATTTTCTGGGATGGGCTGGCACCTGGCCACAGTCTTGGGGCACCGGCAGCAGCAGGGTCCAGGGGACATACCTGGATGCAGCCGATATTCAACCATTGTTCATTCGGCCATTGCTTGGTGAGACCCTCCCACAGAGGGGCAGAACAGGTCAAAGCTGCAGTTCTTCGGCAGTAAGGGGCTGGGGAAAATAGCTGCATCTGAGAAAAAACTTGGGAGAGAGGTACTCCCTGGGGCCTGGTCACGAAGAGTGAAGAAGTGGGGAGTGGACAAGAGCTGAAGATGGAGGATGGGTGCGCAATTGCTGATCCAGGTGAACAGACTGGGTAGCTGGGTGGAGCCATTTTCACTGCATAGGCACCTATAAGCCCGCAACAATCCACCCCGGTTGGCTAGCAGCACCATCTAGTGGAGAGCGAAGCTGTTACACTGAGCCCCGCCCAACTGGGCCAACTTCGCTCTTGAAGAACACAAGTCTCAGTGCTGGCTTAATTTATGGATTATAAAGAGCTACATAGACTGACTTCTAGGGGAAAACGAAGCAATTTCAGTCCTACTTCAATCTGTTAGCAGGTTCGTCTATTCAATTTTCTTTCTTTGTTTTTTCTTTTTCCTTTTCTCTTTTACAATTCTTTTCTTTTTCTTGAATACAGAAAGAGAAAAAATTCTTTTTTATTTTCAATTTTTATTAAAAATATCTTTTTAATTTTTATTACTATATTTTTTACTTTTGTGTAATTTTTTTCAAATTCTACTTTACTTCCATCATTTTATTTTAGTCTACTTCAGTGTGGTCACCTTTTCAAAATTTCAAATAATTTCCTTTTTTTTCTTTCCTTTTCTTTTTTTCTCTTTTTTGTTTCTTTTCTTTTTCTTGAATGCAGAAAGAGAAAACCTTCATTTCTACCTTCAATTTCTATTAAAAATATTTTCATTTAATTTTTTTACTATATTTTTTGCTGTTATGTAAATTTTTTTCAAATTCTATTTTACCTCCATCATTTTATTTTAGTCTACTAGAGTGTATTCTTTACTATCTTCTTTACTTTTGTGTATAATTTTTCAAATTCTATTTTACCCCATCATCTCATTTTAGTCTACTTCAGTGTATTCATTTTTTCAAATTCTCAAACGATTTCCTTTTTTTTCCTTCCCCCCTTTTTTTTCTCTAATCTGTCAAACCACTTTCAACACCAAGACCAAAACACACCTAGAATCTAGCATCATCCATTCACTTTGTGTGTGTGTGTGTTTTTAATTTCTAATTTTAATATTTTTTAATTTTAGTTTTACTACCTCATTAATTCCTTTTCTCCCTTCAAAATGACAAAACAAAGGAATTCACCCCAAAAGAAAGAGCACAAAGAAATGACAGCCAGGGATTTAACCAGTACAGATACAAGCAACATGTCTGAACCAGAATTTAGAATCACAATAATAAGAATACTAGCTGGAGTTGAAAACAGACTAGAATCCCATTCTGCAGAGATAAAAGAGGCAAAAAATAGTCAGAATGAAATAAAAAAAATGCTATAACTGAGTTGCAATCACTGAAGGATGCAGCGGCGGCAAGGATGGTTGGGGCAGAACAGAGAATCAGCGATAGAGAGGACAAACTTAGAGAATAATGAAGCAGAAAAAAAGAGGGAGAATAAGGCAAAAGAGCATGATTTAAGAATTAGAGAAATCAGTGACTCATTAAAAAGGAACATCAGAGTCATAGCCATTCCAGAAGAGGAAGAGAGAGAAACAAGGGTAGGAGGGTTATGTGAGTAAATCATAGTGGAAAACTTTCCTAACCTGGGGAAAGACACAGACATCAAAATCCAGGAAGCACAGAGGACCCCCATTAGATTCAACAAAAACTGACCATCAACAAGACACATCATAGTCAAATTCACAAAATACCCAGACAAGGAAAGAATCATGAAAGCAGCAAGGGAAAAAAAGTCCTTAACCTACAAGGGAAGACAGATCAGGCTTGCAGCAGACCTATCCACAGAAACTTGGAAGGCCAGAAGAGAGTGGCAGGATATACTCAGTGTGCTGAATCAGAAAAATATGCAGCCAAGAATTGTTTATCCAGCAAGGCTGTCATTCAAAATAGAAGGAGAGATACAAAGTTTCCCAGACAAATAAAAATGAAAGGAGTTTGTGACCACTAAACCAGCCCTGCAAGAAATTTTAAGGGGGACTTTCTGAGGGGAAAAAAGATAAATATATATATATACATATATATATACGTATATATACATATATATACGTATATATATATGTATATATACGTATATATATATATACATATATATATACGTGTATATATACACACACACACACATATATATTGTATATGTAAATGAATACCAAAAGAAACAAATGATTAGAAAGGACCAGAGAACATCACCAGAAACTCCAACTCTACAAACATCATAATGGCAATAAATTCATATCTTTCAGTACTCACTCTAAACATCAGTGGACTCAATGCTCCAATCAAAAGACACAGGGTACCAGAATGGATAAGAAAACAAGATCCATCTATATGCTGTTTACAAGACACCCACTTTAGACTTAAAGACAATTTCATATTGAAATTACATAAATTAACAAAGGAATAGAAGATGTAAACTACAATAACTCACACCTGAAGTCTAACCAGGACAAAAAGAATGATACAAATGTTAACTTGCATGTAACTAGGGATATTAACCTCCAAGATAAGCAGAGCCTGTCTGGAGTTCACATTAGTGTGTACAGTCAGGGAGTGACTATCAAAAAAAAAAAAAAATCAAAGGTATCAGGGTCCTAGCTGGGACAGAACAAAATTAATTCAGCAGAAAAGGAAATTCCATTGTGGTTATGGTAATACTGAAAACAGACATAAGAGATGGGACATCATTATGCTGGTTTCTGGACACTATATTGAAAGAGGTTTGAAATTGCCCATGACCAGAAGTAACAGTCTCAGGAAGGTATCATTATAAGAAAACATTTGGAATGCGAGAAATTAAGTAGAGAAAATTATGAGTCTTGCAGAAATAAGAGAAAGTCACAGAAGCTGAAATTGACCCTCTTTTTTAAATGGTACTTTCTCTTAATGAAACCTTATTTCACTATATCAAAAGAGGTTATTTCTTTTCTTTTTAAAGAGGGTCATTTTTTTCTGTTTGTTTAAAATTTTTATTTAAATTCTAGTTAGTTAACATATAGTGTAATATTGGTTTCAAGAGTAGAATTTATCACCTACAGATAACACCCTGTGGTTATCACAGCAAGTGCTAAAGAGGGTCATGTTTTTAAAATTTTTTTTAATGTTTATTTATTTTTGAGACAGAGAGAGACAGAGCATGAATGGGGGAGGGTCAGAGAGAGAGGGAGACACAGAATCCGAAGTAGGCTCCAGGCTCCAAGCTGTCAGCACAGAGCCTGATGCGGGGCTCGAACTCACAGACCGTGAGATCATGACCTGAGCCGAAGTCGGACGCTTAACCGACTGAGCCACCCAGGTGCCCTTAAAGAGGGTCATTTTGAATGAAGAACCCTAGGAAGGAACTCAGAACCTTCAAGCCTCCCCCAGTGGAGACAGATCTGTTACTGTCATTTTAGAAAAATTCAGAACTTTGTATAATGAGCACAGATAACAGGAATCCTCCCAAACAACTATTATTAGAATAGAATAGGCAGAATCAATATGTTGTATCTGATTAAAATGCTCCTGATAAATCAAGCAATAGTAAAGGAAAATACACCATACACTATAATTTAGTGTATTCAACATAAATTAAATAATATTGAGCATCCTTTGTATAGATGAAATAACTGCTTAATTCAAAAAGTCAGTATAAAATGGACATAAACAGAAAACTTTGAATACTAATTATTGGCAGAACTCAGTAAAGAATGACAAATAAAATCCAATACCATTTTATAAATGGTGATGAAGTGAAGATGCTCAAAGGAAAATAGAATTTAATTAATGTATAGCAAGAGACATAAATAAATGAAAACATCAAGAAAACAAAAATAAAATAGAGAGTAAAAGGGTCAGAAGATAAAGATATAGAAGATGAGCAAATTCTGACATATACATAACTGGAATCTCAAACAAAAGGAGGACACGGAAGAGAATTAATATTTTAAACTATGATTTAAGAAAATTTCTAAAAATAAAAGTCCTGAAACTACTAATTGAACAAACCTAACGTATACCTAGAGAAATTGACATTGACCAATCAAAGTCTGTGATATTCTAGTAAATTTTTAGACATTAAATAAATGAAGAAAAATATTTGTGGAGCCTCCATGCAAAACAAAACAAAACAAAACAAGTTACTTTCTGAGGAAAAAAAAAAACATGCTGGGTTCAGGCATCTAAAAAATATGGAAAAATTAAGACAACAGTGGAGTATGGTTCAATAAATTTAAGAACAGGAGGCTGAGTCAATAATTTTATAAAGGCTATTTTACTCAGGCTATAAAGTCTAAAAATATAGTTTCATTCCAGTAAAAACCCTTGCAATAATGTTAGCATGCAACTTCCTTGAATAATATGGTATAGGATGGGTTTCACCTAACCTAGAAGTGATTAAGTGGCCATTAGCTAAAGAATGGTCAGTGAGAAGTGAATATATTTAATTGTAATCTAAGACAAAAACAAAGGTGTGACAAAAAAACAAAGTATAAATGTCGTATATGCCAAAAAGTGGGAATAGAAAGAAAAGAGAAAATAGGAAAGTAGAAAAACTTACTGATTGTTGGATTAGGTGAAAGTCAAATCAACTAGTAGAAGCTTAGTTTAGTAGAACAAAGTGGTAGTTAATAGGTGAGAGATAATTCATATATTTTAAGCGGAAAACAAACTAGTAGAAGCTTAACCAAAGGGAAAAAAGAATTAAGGATATAACAAAAAATGTTGATAAGAACGTAACTCCTAGAACAATATAAAAGTTTTCATTGTTTCAAAATAAATACAAAAAAAAATAGTAAAGAAACATACCAACTGGAGAAAGAAGCACATACATTCCTCTCCTTCTCCCCCTGACTCTCTATCCACCCCTCCACATACTAATTCTAAAATAATAAACATAGTGAGTATAAAATAAACAATATGGCAGTGTTGAGCATGGCCCTGTCAGACATATCAATAAAACACAAATGGGTTTAAAAGGCTGCTAAAAGGAAAAGCCAGTAAAAGTTAATAAAAGATTAGTAAAAGATTTGTTTCCAGAGCAAAATGCAACTCTGTTGTAGAACATGGGAAATACCTATCTCAAAAATACATCAGAAAAAAATAGAGAGGAGAAAGAGAGAGAGAAATAGACATATGAGAGAAAAAAGAGAGAGAGAGGGAGACAGGGGCAAGGAGATGGGAAGCAAATGGAAATAGTGAGCAAGCCATGTTACAGTCTTATCAAACAAGGTAGGATTCAGGCCTCCACACATTAACAATAAATGGGAAAAATAATAAAGGTATAATAGGTATTATTATCTACGTACCATGTAGTATAGTTACTACCTTTTTCTAAAAGATATTCAAGCAAAAATAGAAAAAAAAACTAGGAAAGTTTTATTGTTCTTTCAAGTTTGTGTTAAAAAAGCTCAAGTGGACAAATAAGGGTATAGAAGGTCTAACCAATATCAGAAGGATTGATAATATGGAGAAATATCAAATATTACACCCTGATAATAACTCTTTATGTCAAGAGCAAATAGAACATATATTACATGTATCATAATAATACAAACAGGAGGAAAATAACTTTAACATAATGAAATTATTATAAATATCCCTTTTCAATCAGAATTTAATAAGACTAGAGATCAATAAGAAAATTGAAAATATCCTTACCCTGAAGTTCACATATTTTTGTCAGGTTAGGTTTATTCTGTTTCTATTGTCTAAAGATTGTGTCCCCCCACCCTAAAATTTATATGGAGAAACCTAACCCCCAAGGTGATGCTATTAGGAGGTGGATCCTTTGGGAGGTGATTACATCATGAGAGCAGAGCCCTCGTGAATGGGATTAGTTCCTGTATAAAAGAGTCCCAAGAGAGCTCCCTTGGTCCTCCTGCTGTGTGAGGACACAACAAAACAGCGCCATCTCAGAACCAGGAAGTAGTTCCTCGCCAGATACTCAACCCGCCAGAACATGAACTTGGATTTCCCTCCCTCTAGAATTGTGAGAAATAAGTGTTTCTTGTTTATAAGCTATATAGTCTGTGATGTTTTTGTTATAGCAGCCCAAAAAAACTAAGATGGGTACAATTATATACAGTAAAATTCACTTCTTTGGGTGTACATTTCTATGGATTTTAATTTTAGTAAAGTCTAATTTATCAAATTTTCTTTTATGATTATGTTTTGAATCCTAAGATCTTTTTGCCGAACCAAAAGGTGCAAAGATATTATTTTTTAAAATAGTTGTAAGTCTTACACTTAGGCCTATGACTACATTAATTTTTGGAGATTATATAAGATGTGAGTACAGTTTCATTATTTTCCATATCTATACCTACATATTTCAGCACTATTTTAAGAAAGCCATTCTTTAATCCATTAAATTGCCTAGGTACATGTATCAAAGATCAATCAGCCATGTATGTGTGAGTCTATTTTCGGAGTTCATCTGTGTTCAGTTCCTATCCTTCTTTAAGATCTCGGTTCTGTCACAGTTTCTTATAAGCATCTGGACAAACCAGCTGGCACCTTAACACAATGTCTAGAAACCCCTTAGGTAGCTCAGTCTGTTCACTAAGTATATTTTCTACCTTCTATATTACTGCAGATTATATTGTTGCTAAATATTCTGTTACTACATAACAGAGATCCTTCTTCTGGTTTCCAGTAAGGGTTTTCACACTTTCTTATAAGTCCTCATTTGCAGCCTTCTCAAAGTTTATAAAATTATACAGTTTCTTGAAGGGTCTTGATGCTTTCACACTTTTTACAAACTTAATTTAGCTTCCCAATCCACTCCAGTAGTTTAGGCTTTTGTCATGCTGCTATAACACCCACTCCTAGCACCAAACTAGGTTTTTATCATGTGTAGCTGTTAAAGCAGTTGCTTCAAAACACAGTGGCTTAAAACAAAAAACAAAAACAAAAAACAAAAAACAAAAACAAAAAAAAACAAAAAAACTTTGGTTAGCTAAGATTTCTGTAGGTCAAAAATTCAGAAGCTTAACAGTGATTCTGACTCAGGGCCTTATATCTGGTTGCAGTTAACATATTAATCAAGGCTGAAGCCATGTGAAGGATTGAATGGGACCAGAGGATCCTTTTCCAAGCTCACTCACATGGCATTTTCCAGGGAACATGAGTTCATTGTTGGCCATCTCCAATCAGTCCTCCTTTATACAGTAGTTCTTGTAGAACTACAAAAGGACTGATTGGTCGACCTTGTAACATGAAAGCTGGTTTTCCACAGAGTGAGTGATCCAAGAGAAAGGAGCATGCCACAGTGCCTTTCATGACTTAGTCTCCAAAGTGACACACTATTGTTTTCACCATATTTTATTCATCAGAAGATAATCACTGAGTCAGTGTCCACACTGAAGGCATTAAGCTCCACTCATTGATGGAAAGAGTGTCAAGGTTAAGCTCTCCCTATTGATGGAAAAAGAGTCAAATAATTTGTGAACACATTGTAAAACAACTACAAGCCAGAAGATAGAATTTTTAAAAATATATTCTGGACAAATTGAATGCAATGTCAGGAATGTCAGGGGTATGTCTGGATATAGTGACATGACCATACAGACAAGAGTTTACTTAGATTGGGAGGTGCCATATTGATATTTGGGACCTTGGAAACTAGATAAGAGAATTTTCTGGTAGGCAATTAAAATGGGCATTAAATAATAATAAGCATTATTTCTTTTAGTTCAAATCCTTAAAAGTGTTGCAAATTCCTGAGATTATTTCAGTTTGCTTGGTTTAGGGAATATTCAGTTCATGGTGGAGAGGAACACAAGTTTTCTCTTTTCTATCTTAGCTTTCTCTTGAGCTCAAATGCATCATTGAATAGAAAATAAACACACAGAAAAAAAAAAGAATAAAGCTAAAACACACAGAAAATGATACTTCAGAACCAGAATCTGTTGGGGTAAATAATGTGTATTTTGATACAGTCTATCTTCCATGATTCATTTCTCCTACAAGCTTCATATGAACAGTGAAACAGCCAAGATTATTGTGGCTTGAGCAAAAATAGTACAGTGACTTCACATGCACAGAGATAATAATACTGATGATAATTCTAGACATAGCCTAATGTATTGAGCTGAATACTTATGTGCTAAGTACTCTGATAAGCAATTTATATGCATTTCCTCATTTAATTATCCCCCAAATCACATGAGATTGATGCAACAAGGAAGCAATTATTTTCCTTAGGAGAATTACTTTCTGGACTCTGTTAATATACATTGATAAGAATCTAACTCCCTTGAACTTTGTGTTAGCACTGGGTTTTCTGATTTATTTTCTATTTACTTATTAATATTTTAATTGATTTAAGGTTCAGTGATTATGATAATGATTATTAAGAATTATCTAGATATTTGCACTTACTGAATCTGCTTTAAAAAACCTGATTTCCATCATTTCAAGCAGTTAAAACAATTATGCAAAATTTTCGTACAATTAAAGGAGGATTTCTACTTTTCTGGTGTTTGAGCTATGTACTGGTAAATCATCTCTCTTAATTCAGATCTAGTTTTTCCCATAGAGATTAAATTTATTTTCTTGTTTTCAATTCATTGCCTAAGACTTAGCTAATTTACCTAGAACAATGACAGTGCCATTTGTAAAAATATTAATCTGTTTTCAATTCTAGAATATATAGCATATATGAAAACTTTTATTAACTTTAAAATATTATTCAAATATAAGATCATTGCCAAAGTATTATTCCAGCCCTGCTATGACACATCTGAGGAAATACTTTTTTCATTATTTTTCTTATGATTGTAAGATATATGCTAATTATGGAACTCAGAAAACATAAAAAAGGGACTCAACAAGGAAATACCTAGAAATTAGCAAGGTTAACAATCTCCTGTATGTTTCTTTTTACAATCATAAATATGTACAAATATATACACATGTACACAAATATATATTCATATTTGTATTTATATAAATATACATATTTTAAAATAAAATTATACTATATAATAAGTTTTTATAAAAAATGTTTCCCTATACCATTAAATATTTTTCTAGGGGTGCTTGGGTGGCTCAGTTGGTTAAGCATCCAGCTCTTGACTTGGGCTCAGGTCATGATCTCATGTTTTGTGAATTTGAACCCAGTGTCAGAATCCCTGCTGGGCTCTATGCTGACAGTACAGAGACTGCTTGGGATTCTCTCTTCGTCCCCCTCTTTCTCTGTCCCTCCCTTATTTGTGTGCGTGTGCTCTCTTTCTCTCTCTAAATAAATGAATAAACATTAAAAAAGCTAAATAAGTTAAATATCTTTTCCAAAACATATTTTAGAAATTGCACAGCATTCTTGAAAACATATATGCTACAACTCAATTTAACAATCTTCCTATTATTGAAATTTTAATTGGTGAAAACTGATCACTTAAGGCACACTGGAAATACACTTTAAGGGAATTCAAGGTGTTGATATATGAGTGCAGTGGGATGCCTACTTAATATATTCCTCAAGAGAATTCATCAGCCTTCTTTATGATTGGCCTTTTAGTTCCCCAAGTTTCTATTTTTCACTGGGAAATGTTTTAATATCTAGCAAGCGATTATAATAGCACTATCATTGTACCCAAGGCATTTAATCACTCATGATTCTACCCCCTTTCCTAACTATATCTGAATTATCTTGGTGAGGAAAAAAATACTTATTCTCAGCATGACTGCAATAAAACTAGTGAAAAAGAGTAATTTAAAAAATCAAGTCTAAAGGACCTAAAGCACAATAGAAATTGCACCTGGATTTAGGGGATTATTTCCTATTCCCTGTTGAGTACTTAAATAGTTTTGTGCCCTAGGAAAAGTCACTTAAATTCTCTAGACTTCTGACTCCTCACCTGATACTTTATCTTAAATAGTATTTTTTTCTCTGAAAGTTTTAATTTATCCTTAAAGGGAATAAATGCCTCAATTGATGTAATCTTGTTTCCAAGTGATATATCTGAAACCAAGTAAAAATTATACAAATTAATTCCATATACTTGAGTAAGTTTACTACTGAGGTTTTTATAATTAAGTCTGAGCTCTTGAGATGATTTATTGTTATCTGTGGTTAGAGTTCAGAGCATTTTCCTAAATGTTATTTTTCTACAATTAAGTTTTTAAAAAAATTATTTTAGTGAGAGAGTAGGGGGACAAGGGCAAGGACAGAGAGGGAGAAAATCTTGAGTAGGCTCCATGCTCAGCACAGATGGAGCCTCACTTGGGGCTGGGTCCCATGACTCTGGGATCATGATCTGAGCCAAAATCAAGATATGAATGCTCAACAGATTGAGCCACCCAGGCACCCCTACAATTAACTTTTTTATCCCTGCACTAAACTCAATGCATTTTTGTCAAATATACAATAAATACTTGTGTTAACTTTCTTTCTTTCTTTCTTTCTTTCTTTCTTTCTTTCTTTCTTTCTTTCTTCATCTCTCTCTCTGTCTCGCTCTTTCTCCTTGTTTCCTTCTTTCTATGCCCAGTGTGGAGCTGTAACTCACAATCCTGAGATCAAGATCAAAAATTGCATGCTGTACCAACTGAGCCAGCCAGGCACCCCTAACTTATTTTTCATATGAATATTAGAATTATATTTTTATTTAAATAGTCCATTTTAGATCAGTCCATTGATCAGAAGTGTGTTTAAAATAGAAATCAATTAGGGAAGAGTTTGTGTTATAATATTGAGTCCCATGTGAATGGAATTTTAAAATTGCTTTCATAAGAAATACTCTTAAAATCTGATATTTTCACCTCTCAGAACATCTGCCAAACAAGAAGACACCCTTTCTTCTAACAGGACTAGTCCTACTTATTGTGCATGAGTAGAAAAATAAGAGAGAGAGCTTGCCCTAGCAATATTAAACCAGTGTGATGCTGGCCCCTTAAGTAAAAATTGAGATAAGAGAAACAGAAATGAGAATCTATAGACAACAAGTCTGACATTAATAGTAAAGTAGTTAAATATTCAAAAATAGAACTGGGGCAATTTTTGGATACTTGGATCTAAAAGTTATATCCTTTTTTCTCAACCTTATCAAAATGAGTTCAATATGGACTAAAGTTAAAAGAAGAGTATTTATAAAATGTAAAATAAAACACCACAACTATTAGAAAAAAAATTTTTGATGTATTTTTGTTATTATTACTATGATATAAAATTACCTTCTTGGCAAAACACCAAAAATAAAAATAGATAAAGAATAGAAATTGTAGGAGGAGGGTCAAGATGGCAGAGAAGTAGGGGAACCAGAATTTCCCTCGTCCCTCAAACACAGCAGTATTGAGGTAAGAATGCTTGGAATTCCAGGAATCCATGCTGCAGAATGACAGACACATGTCCACGAGTGTATGGAAACAGCTTGGCAACACAGAGAGTTACTTCAGTGAACAAATCAAAGCATACCTAGTGGAAGGTTCAAACTGCCATTATGAGTAGGGGAATAAAGCAACTAGAGATGCAACAACAGAATGCATGCAACACACTCTGAAAACACTTCCTGAAGTGGCAGGCTCTGGACAGTGTATGACCCCTTTTTAAAATGATAGCATTCACAGGTGAAGGACACATAACAAACTATTAAATATGTAAAAGACAGAAAACTAACCAATATGATGAAACAGAAGAATTCTCCTCAGAAGATATTCAAGGAAAAAAAATAGCCAGAGAATTGTTCAAAACAAATGTAAACAATATATCTGCACAGGAATTTAGAATAGTAGTCATAATACAAATAGGTAGACTTGAAAAAAAGCATAGAAGACAGCAGAGAATCTATTGCTGCAGAGATCAAGAATCTAAGAAATAGTCATGACAAATTAAGAAATGTAACTGAGATGCAAATTAAACTAGATGCAGTGACAGCAATGATAGAAGAAGCAGAGGGGAGAATAGGTGAAATAGAAGATAAAATTATGGAAAATAACGAAGCTGAGAAAAAGAGGGATAGGAAATTAGTAGATCAAGAGGGAAGAATTAGAGATGTAAGTGATTCATTGAAACATAATAATATCTACGTCATAGGAGTTTCAGAACTAGCAGAGGGAGAGAAAGGGGAAGAAGGTTTATTTGAACAAATTATAGCTGAGAACTTCCCTAATCTGGGGAAGAAAGCAGACATCCAAGTCCAGGAGGCACAGAGAACTCCCTTCAAAATCAACATAAACAGGTCAACACTACAACATATCATAATGAAACTGGCAAAATGCAAAGATAAAGAGAGAATTCTGAAAGCAGCTAGGGACAAATGGGCCTTAACCTACAAGAATAGACACATAAGGGTAGTAGCAGACCTGTCCACTGAAACTTGGCAGGCCAGAAGGGAGTGGCAGGAAATAGTCAATGTGCTGAATAGGGAAAATATACAGGCAAAAATTCTTTATCCAGCAAGGCTGTCATTCAGAATAGATGGAGAGATAAAGGCTTTCCCAGGGAAACGAAAGCTAAAGGAGTTCATGACCACTAAACCAGCTCTGCAGGAGATCTCAAGGTGGACTCTGTGAGTGGAATGCTGCAAAGACTACAAAGGACCAGAGACATAACCAAAAGCATGAAACCTACGGATAACAATGATGCTAAATCCATATCTTTCAATAATCAATCTGAATATAAATGGACTGAATGACTGAATCAGAAGACATAGGATATCAGAACTGATTAAAAACAAACAAACAAACAAAAAAAAAAACAAGGTTCATCTATATGCTGTCTACAGAGACTCATTTTAGACCTGAGGACACCTGCAGATTGAAAGTGAGGGGATGGAGAATCATCTATCACGCTACTGGATATCAAAAGAAAGCTGGAGTAGCCATATTTGTATTAGACAAACTGGGTTTTAAACCAAACACTATAACAAGAGATGAAAAAGGGCATTATATAATAATTATAGGGTCTGTCCATCAGGAAGAGCTAACAACTGTAAATGGTTATGCCCCCAATGTGGACACCCAATATATAAATCAATTAATCACAAACATAAACAAACCTATTGATAATAATACTGTAATCGTAGGTGACTTTAATACTCCACTTACAACAATGGACAGATCATCTGGGCAGAAAATCAATAAGGAAACAATAGCCTTGAATGATACACTAGACCAGATGAACTTAACAGACATATTCAGAACTTTTCATCCAAAAGCAGGAGAATACACATTCTTCTTGAGTACACATGGAACATTCTCTAAGACAGATCACATACTGGATCATAAAGCAGCCCTCAATAAATATAAGAAAATTGAGATCATACCATGCATATTTTCAGATCACAATGCTATGAAACTTGAAATCAACCATAAGAAAAAAATTGGAAAGGCTCCAAATACGTTGAGGTTAAAGAACATCCTACTAAAGAATGAATGTGTCAACCAGGAAATTAAAGAAGAAATTTAAGAAATTATGGAAACAAATGAAAATGAAAATACGAGTCCAATGCCTTTGGGATACAGCAAAGTAAGTCCTAAGAGGAATTTACATTGCAATCCAGGCATATCTCAGGGAAAAAGAAAGATCCCAAATACAGAACCTAATCTCACGCCTAAAGGAACTAGAAACAGTGCATCAAAGAAAGCCCAAAGCCAGAAGAAGAGAAATAATAAAGATTAGAGCAGAAACAAACAATATAGAATCCCCCAAAAATAGTAGACCAGATCAATGAATTTAAGAACTGGTTTTTTGAAAGAATAAACAAAATTGATAAAACTCTAGGCAGACTTCTCAAAAAGAAAAGAGAGAAATAGATAAATAGATAAAATCATGAATGAAGGAGGAAAGATCACAACCAACACCACACAAATGCATAAAATTATTAAAGAATACCAAGAAAAATTATATGCCAACAAACTGGACAACATGGAAGCAATGGACAAATTGCTAGACATCCAAGACTACCAAAACTCAAATGGGAAGAAATAGAAAATTTGAACAGACCCATAACTAGTGAAGAAATTGAATCAGTTATCAAAATCTCCCAACAAATAAGAGTTCTGGGCCAGATGACTGCCAGGGGAATTCTACCAAACATTTATAGCAGAATTAGTACCTATTTTTCTCAAGTTGCTCTAAAATATAGAAATGGAAGGAAAACTTCTAAACTCATTCTATGAGGCCAGGATTACCTAGATTGCCAAACTAGACAGAGACTCCACAAAAAAAGGAGAATTACAGGCCAGTATCCCTGATGAACAAGAATGCAAAAATTCTCAACAAGATACTAGCAAGTCAAAGTCAACAACATATTAAGAGAATTATTCACCATAATCAAGTGGAATTCATTCCTGGGCTGCAGAGCTTATTAAATATTCACAAATCAATCAATGTGGTACATCACATTAATAAAAGAAAGGATAAGAACCACATGATCTTGCCAATAGATGCAGAAAAATCATTTGACAAAATATAGTGCCCTTTCTTAATAAAAACCCTCAAGAAAGTTGGCATAGAAGGAACATAACTTAACCTCATGAAAGCCGCACATGAAAAGTCCACAGCTAATATCATCCTCATTGGGGAAAAACTGAGAGCTTTCCCCCTGAGATTGGGAGTATGACAGGGATGTACACTCTCACCCCTGCTGTTTAAAATATTGTTGGAAGTCCTAGCCTCAGCAATGAGATAACAAAATGAAATAAAATACATCCAAATTGGCAGAGAAGAAGCCGAACTTTCACTTTTTCACAGATGACATGATACCCTATATGGAAAACTTGAAAGACTCCACCAAAAAATTGCTAGAATTGATCCATAAATTCAGTAAAGTGGTAGGATACAAAATCAAGGTACATAAATTGGTTGCATTCTATATACCAGTAATGAAGCAGCAGAAAGAGATATTAAAGAATCGATTCCATTTACAATTGCACCAATAATCATAAAATACCTGGGAATACACCTAACCAAAGAAGTATAACATCTGTATGCTGAAAACTATAGAAATCTTATGAAAGAAATTGAAGAGACACAAAGAAATGTGAGCACATTCCATGCTCAGTGATTGAAAAAACAAATATTATTAAAATGTTGATACTACCCCAAATGATCTACACATTCAATGCAATCTCAATCAAAATAGCATCAGTATTCTTCTCAGAGCTAGAAAAAACAATCCCAAAATTTGTTTGGAACCACAAAAGACCCCGAATAGCCAAATTAATGTTGAAAAAGGAAACCAAAGCTGGAAACATCACAATTCTGGACTTTAGCCTGTATTGCAAAGCTGTAATCATCAAAACTGTATGGTATTGGCACAAAACAGACACACAGACCAATGGAATAGAATACAGAACCCAGAAATTGACCCACAAATGTATGGCCAACTAATCTTCGACAAAGCAGGAAAGAATATCCAATGGAAAAAAGACAGTCCTTTTAGCAAATGGTGCTGGGAGAATTGGACAGCAACATGCAGAAGAATTAAATTGGACCACTTTCTTACAGCATACACAAAAGTAAATTCAAAATGGATGAAAGGCCTAAATGTGAGATAGGAATGCATCAAAACCCTGGAGGAGAAATCGGGCAACAACCTCTTTGACATTGGCCACAGCAACTTCTTACTTGACAGAAATCTGACGGCAAGGGAAATAAAGCAAAAATGAATTATTGGGACCTCATCAAGACAAATAGCTTCTGCAATGCAAAACAATCAACAAAACTAAAAGGTAACTGACAGAATGGGAGGAAGATATTTGCAAATGACATATCGAATAAAGGGTTAGTATCCAGAATCTATAAAGAGCTTACCAAACTCAACACCTGAAAACAAATAATCCAGTGAAGAAATGGGCAGAAGACATGAATAAACACTTTTCCAAAGAAGACACTCAGATGGCCAACAGACACATGAAAAGATCCTCAACATCACTCCTCATCAGGGAAATACAAATCAAAACCACACTGAGATACCACCTCACACCAGTAAGAGTGGCTAAAATTAACAACCCAGGAAACAACAGATGTTGGTGAGGATGTGGAAAAAGAGGAATCCTCTTGCACTATTGGTTGGAATGCAAACTGGTGCAGACACTCTGGAAACAAGGGGGAGGTTCCTCAAAAAATTAAAAATAGAATTACCCTACTACCCAGCAATTGCACTACTAGGAATGTATCTAAAGGATACAGGAGTGCTGATTGATAGGGGCACATGCACCCTAATGTTTATAGCAGTGCTATCGATAGTAGCCCAATTATGGAAAGAGCCCAAACGTTTATCAACTGATGGATGGATCAACAAGATATGACGATAAAGAAGAAGATAAAGAAGGTATATGTATGTATATATAATGGAATACTACTCGGTGATGAAAAAGAATGAAATCTTGCCATTTGCAACAACATGGATGGAGCTGGGGGGTATTATGCTAAGTGAAAAAAGCAAGTCAGAAAAAGACAGATATCATATATTTCCACTTATATGTGGAATTGAGAAACTTAACAGAAGACCGTAGGGTAAGAGAAGGAAAAATAAGGTACAAACAGACAGGGAGGCAAACCATAAGAGTCTCAAATACAGAAAACAAACTCAGGGTTGATGGGGTAGGGAAAATGGATGATGGGAATTGAGAAGGGCATTTGTTGGGATGAACACTGGGTGTTGTATGTAAGTGATGAATCATGGGAATCTAATCCCGAAGCCAAGAGCACATTGTATACACTGTATGTTAGTTAATGTGTTAAAAAATTATTTAAAAAAATATATAAGTGGTATATTTGACAGCAAAAGCTACCAACATCAAAATGCAAGAAGGAAAGTCAAAGGTAGGATAAAAAAAAAACTAAAGAAAGCAAGTAAATCACAGCCAGTATCATAGGTGAATGATCAGTTTGGTATATTTAACAAGTAAGGGGATTTTATAAGTAAATAAATATGAAAAGTTTATGTGTGATAAAGGAAAATGACATAGATATGAAATAAATTATAAAAGAAAACATATGAAGACAAATAAACACATATAACAAATTTGACCACACTTGTAACAATTTAAAAAAGCAAACCAAAGAAAAATATGAGATATAATCTTTACCTGCAAAATTTCTATTACAAATGCTATGGAACACAATCGAAGAGTGCAGTGCCAAAGCATAATATTCCTTTAGTTTCATTTATCATCAAAAGCCTTCAAAGTTCATGGTCTTTGTTCTAGCCCTCTGCTTCCATCGGTTTATCTTCAGCTTATAATGGGCAAGTGTGTAAAGGTGTGGTTATAATGATGTATTAGAGCAGGTTATACTACTGAAAAATTGGAACTTAAAAATGTTTTCAGTAAGACTGGTTAAATTAATCATGGTGTATTTAAAAGGAAAACTATATTGGTCGAAATGATGAAAATAAGTTTATATAATTAGCAGGCAAAAATGTATACAAGCATGCTTGCAGAATGTCTAGTTATTTTTTACTTAATTTATTGACTGTACATTTAAACAGACCAGATCCAGATCCACTTGTTTCCCCCTAAACGACGTTGCTTTATAAATGCCGCTTTCAGGAAAGCCCAATTATTGTGTGTATATGCACACACAAAGCACATTTACAAAAATATAAACATAGACTTTCTGTTGTTTTCTACAGTGTAAAGTAGTTGACAAAATTTTTCTACAAATATTTAAATTAATGTGATTAGATGAATGGTTTTAGGAGGTCATTTTTGAAAGGAAATATTAATCATGATGAAATAAGCAAGTCATTTATATAATTTAATAAAAATTATTGTAATTTAGGCCCATCTTAAGGAAATTAGACAAAGATGAATAATTTTGAAATATTGATTGATATCTTCTATATGCCTTATGTATTACTAGATGAGCGCTTACAGATGTGAAATTTATATACTTTAGTCTGTTAGTAAGTTGTCTTTGGATTGCATAAACACAAGCTCTTTCTGATGCTTCTGGAACTAAATATCTCTTAGATGATGTTCAAAGTGATTTAGCCTTATAGTAAATTTCTCAGTGAATTGAACATTGTAAATTATTTAAGTACTTGTATATTCATTTGTATGCTTTCTGACATTTCGTTAACTCCTGTATGGTGGTGTGAAGTTTATATCTTTAAAAAGTACTTCTTTTTAAGAAGTGGATTTGAAATTCATTGCTGCTACAAAACAAACAAACAAACAAACAAACAAACAAACAAAAACTGGTTTGAGTGGGAGTTACTAATTCTTGCAATGTTCCACAGTATTATTTTGCTAATAGTGATACTTGAAAATATGTTCACCTATAGTACTGGTTTTCATGTATGTCTCAGAATGAGGGGAAATCCAACCTGCCTGTAGCTATCTAGTATAATATTTTAAATATCTATCATCTTCAACACCGGATGTTCAGTGTTATGTCAGATAACTGAAGCAGCTCTTTAAGAGCACTTATTGAGTACAATAGGAATGAGTGTAAGGTCAGAGCCATCTGAGGACCGTCTATTTTAAGATGGAAGAATAAGCAAGGCCAGGAGAAAGCCCAAAGAAAATTACATATATAGAAGGCTTTATTTTATTACGGTTATTACTTTTTAAGGATATTATCAAATATTTGTTATCTAAATCTGTTCATATTTAAGGTATTCAAAATTTTCAAAGGGATTGCAAGTACGATGTCCTTTTTCTTTCAGTATAGTCCTTATAGCTAGAAGGAACCAACTTCAATAGGTGCCCCTATCAGGGCTGCTTTGGTGACTGTTTTAAAGCATCATGTAAGGTTTTTTTTTTGTTTTTTTTTTTTTATGTTTATTCTTGAGAAAGAGTGTGAGCAGGGGAGGGGCAGAGAGAGAGAGGGAGACACAGAATCTGAAGCAGGCTCCGGGCTCTGAGCTGTCAGAACAGAGCCCAAAGTGGGGCTCGAACTCAGGAGCCCGAAGATCATGACCTGAGCTGAAGTCAGATGGTTAAGTGACTGAGCCACCCAGATGCCCCAGCATCATGTAAGTTTTAGAGCACTTTCTGCTTTTGTCTCCTGTTCTCAGTTTTAGTTAGAAGCCCAAGAAGTTTCAGGCAAAGCCACATATTTTCATTTCATCCATTTATCCAGATAAACTTACTTTTGGATTTACCTATTTAACAAAATTGACTTGAAAAATCCGTGTCTCTAGTTCCCAGGGACAGCTTCTTGGTCATGTGACCTATACAATCAATCCCACAGGGTTCTGCCTTTGGAAGGGCTCCACACCTGGTTCAATGCTTTGTTTTTGTCATCTTGAAATTATTAATATTTTGAACAAGAGGACCTTCATTTTCATTTTTCACTGGGCTCATCAAATTATGTACTCTCTTTTTCTCACTTCTTAAAGGTGCCAGCCTTGATGATGCAGACATCTGGAAATGAGTTTGTGGGATTGCTCATTAAATAGCACTTGTAAGAAACTTTTCTAGAGCCTGAATGTTTTTAACTTCTTATTTTTGAAACAATTATAGAATCGTAGCAGGTTGCAAAATTAGTATGGAGTAGTCATGTGTACCCTTCAGACAGCTTTCCCCAATGGCAATATCTTACATAATTATATGCAGTATCAAAACTCAGAAACTGACATCAGTTTTTACCTGCATTCAGTTGTGGTGTGTGTGTGTGTGTGTGTGTGTGTGTGTGTGTGTGCACGCGCGCGCGCGTGTGTGTAGTTCTATGCAATTTTATCACTCGCAATTTATGGGATCACCACCACAAACAGAATACAGAACTGTTCAGGCATCAGAAGGGAGCTTTTTTGTGGTACTCTTTTGTAGAAGAAGACCACTTTAATCCTGCTAATTTACCTAAACAGAATACCCTGAGCATTATTACATCTGGCATTAACTTCAGTATTTATTATTTTTTAGAGACAGTTTAGTGGTTTCTCAAACATTAACTCTTTTAATCCATATAAGAACCCCATGACGTAGATACAGTGATTATCTACATTTCACAGATGAGAATATTGCTATATAAATTGTCAGAATATGTGAGGTTCTAATTTCTTAACCTGTGAAGGCTATGCTGCTTCTTCAAATAATGAATACATATTTTCAAAGAAAAAAGTCAGTTTTTGCTATTTATTCAACTTTAAGATTTTATGGGTGTTTTATTAATTTTAAACTAAAAATATTTTTTATTATTATTAGAAAGACATTTCCTTACTTTGGACACTTGCCCCTCCCCATCACAAATCACATACTAATTTTTAACAATGTTCTTTTAAGCAAACAGCTATTTACAAAAATGCTAATATAAATGGTTAATGACCTTATCAAGTTTTAAAGACTTTATTTATGATATTTTAAACTTGCAAGTCAACTTATAAAAGACAAATTTTGGGTTGTTCAGTAAAAGCCCAGCCATCTTCAAGAATCCAAGTTTCATGGAAATAATTATAAACTGGAAAATTAAAATGAAGCTGTAAATTCTCAAATAAGTTAATTACAGAAATTATTTTACTTACAAATACATTATTTTATAATTTAATGTAGGGAAATTAAAATATATAATTTCCAATGTATCTTTGCCACTGATTGGAAATAGTATATCTAAGCCAATTTCCATTCTACAGAAAATATAAAATTAGTTGTTTTACAAAGACTAGACCATAACTTTGAGCCTGAGATATTATGTATTCTGTATTTGAACATGTTCAGCTGCTGTGCTATGTATTTACATTTAGACATTTCACAGAAATTTTCAAATTATATGTGTTATAAGTGCCATATTGCTTTTTAGGGAATACTGTATGACAGAATAATGTAGGTGAGTTACATTATAATATATAATATTCTCTGCCTTAAAAGAGGTCTGTTTTATTTGAAGCCCTGATTATTACACGTCTGCCTTATTTCTAACAAATGTAAAGTGTTGTGATGAATCTGGTCTGCTACAAAAAATGCTTTCAGTGTTAGTTTATGCTTGTCAGGGTTGTAGGGAACTTTGATAGTATATCCCATAAGCTTTCTTTTTATATGGCATATCAAAATCAGATATAGTAAAATATAGTCTTAAAACATAACAAGAAGACACACAACTAAAAACAAATAAATGATGGTCAAAGGAAGTGTAAAATTGATTCTGAATTTATTTATGTTCTGGGGATATATGGAGCTTATCATACTTTTAGGGTACAATCATACTTGGAGAAAAAAAAACAATTCTTCTGAAAAGCCAGAACTCCTCATTGTTTAATAATGAATAGAAAAATAACCTTATGACTCTTCATTTCAGCTGCAAGAGAGACCCTGATGAGGCCATAATATTCAGTCTGTGCACGCCAAAATACAGCTTATTTTTTTTTTTTTTCTTTGCTGGGCTCACTCATTCATACATTGACAACTCACACTTTGAAATGCACATTTCACATGAGTTCCCATACTCCTGAGACTGTCACTCATCACTACTCTCCACAAGTAAACCACCTTCCAATAGACTATCCTAGAAATTGTCTAGATCCAGTAGTCACTTCTGATACCACATATCTGTGCTGAACTGGGATGTTTGAGACTAGACAGTTCTAGCTGTGTCTCTTACTCCGTAATCTTTTTTACATCCTAAAGGCAGACATTGGGTGCCTCCCCTTTCTGATTTTCTGATATGTTTTATTTCCTGTATGTTATTATTCCTCCCCAATCCTTTATTTGCCAGCATGCAATCTATTTGCCTTTGTAATGATTATTTGTCATCTCTTGGCAAATTCTAATTTAACTGTGTAATTCTAAAACAATATTAGTCTGAAAAGCATCAATTATCTAACATGTTTTGAGTCTTACTACATGGTCAGTATTTGTTAAAGTTACATATAACTGTGCATCCTTAAATTTGAGGGTGGAATCTTTTATATTTGACTTTTGGGAGATCAAGTTTGTTTAATTTTTAAAATTTTATTTATTATTTGCCTTTTGGTTTATTTGATGAATCACTTAAAGAGTATTAATACCTCCCATCATGAAAGGGAATTTATTAGTTTGTGTGTGTGTGTGTGTGGTTGTTATTCCTTCTTTTGTTACTTTATTTTGGAACACAAATATTAATAATACAGTTGATTGTCACATAAAATTTTATATCTCTAATAATGTTCACTTTTCCTTCATGTCTATTTTTTTCCTGATAAAGCTATTTGTGCTCTTCTTTGGTTGTTTCTCTTTTTCTTCCCTGTTATATCTTCTTTATTGTCTTGGTGAATGCCTAGTAAAATATATACTGTTAATTCTTTTTCTCTTTTTTTAAATCCACTTATGATGATTTTATAAACATGACTTTAGATGATTTTTATATAGTATGACTCTTGCTATAATGTCTACCTGGTTGGTTTATTTAATTTTTGGAAAATATCCCTTCTTTCTATTTCTTTCTCTTTCCCTTTCTCTCTCTGTCTTTCTCTCTCTCTTTCCCACCCTCCCCTCCTTCCTTCTTTTTCTTTCTTTTCATCTTCTTTTCTCCTCCTCCTATTCCTTCACCTCCTCCTCCCTTTCCTCTTCTTCTTCTTCTCCTCTTCCTCCTTCTCATCCTTCTCTCTCTCTCTTAGATGCTACCATTAATATGTATATAGTGTTTCTTCAACAACAATATAGTTGAAAGTTAATCACTATTTTTTCTTCCACCTGAATAACATATAGACCTTAAAATCAATTAAATTATATCACTATGGTGCTATCTAATGCTATTGTTTTCCAGTATCTTATATCCACATTGTAGTTTTTTTTTCTGATCTAGTCATTATTATTATTGCATTTTGTCTTTGTTCAATTTTTTTTTTTTCCAGGAGAGCACTCTTTAGAAGTTATTTCAGTGAAAATTATCAGTGATGAATTCTTTAAGGCTTATTTGTCCAAGAATACCTAGTTCATCTAATTCTTGTTCTTGAATGATACTTAACTTCAAAATTCTAGTTTGGCAAATTTGCTCAGAATTTTGAAGAGCTTTACTCAACTATAGATTCAATTTTTCCTATTTTGAAGTTTTTTATTCTCTATAATTGTGATTATTTGTATGCTTAACTCCTTTAATTTTTTGGGTGTTTACCAGTTTCATTTCAGTGTGTTTAGGTGTGATATGCTTCTTTACCATGCTTGGAATTTGTGAAGCTTCCTGAATATGGCAATATATGCCATTTTTCTCTTGAATATTTCCTCCCCTACTCATTGTGTTTTTTTGGTATTTCTTTTGAATTTTTATTTTTTTCCATTTTATATTACTTTTATTTTAATTTCTCATATTTTTTCCAACTCCTTATTTCTCTGCAGTCTCTTCTGAATAAGTTTACATATCTATTTCCTAGTGTATTAATTATTGCATCAGTTTATATCTAAGCAGATGCTGAACTCCTTCATTTATTTTTTCCTACCATTTAAGAAAATGTTTACTAAAATCTTTTCAATAGTTTACAAAATGTGTACATCTGTAGCTGATACCTGAGTCTCTCCTAAGGAATCCACTTGCCTTTAAGCTCACTCCAGTAGGAATTTTTACTCATTCTCCTATAGCCCGACATAGAACTGGGAGGAGAAACTTCATTCATTTGTTCTTCTAACCTGCTTCCCAGCCTCTAATCTTACAAGATCCTATCAAAGTTCCGTCCTTCAACCCATCTGACCATGTCAATATAGTAATAGTGGTTGCAGTAGTAGTGGTACCTGTACCAATACTAACAGTAGTAGTAATAAATAGTGTGCCTAGGATTAATCTAGGTAAAGTTCTAAGCACTTTGCACATACTGATTCACTTAATACTAGGTAATAATTACTATTACCTTTCTCATTTCACAAGTGAAGAATCTGAGGTATACAGTACAAGTAAATAATGTCAAGCGAGTTAATGATGAAGTTAAGATTTGAAGGTAGGAAATTTATTTTCGGAGTCTATATCCATAATTATTGTTTTATGGGTTTTATTTCCCCACATGCTCTGTTTTTTTTTTTTTTTTTATTTCCAGGATTAATTTGATATTTAGCTCTCTTGTTCAGCAGCTTCCTCTTAAAACCAAGTCTTCCATAAATACAAAATTTCAAAATATTTGGGACACCCCATCAAAACTACTAGGAAAGTATCCATTGGGTTTTTTTTTCCAGTATCAATAATTTTTACTTCCATTTTACTTCAACTACTTGTATCAAAGTTTCCACTGTGGACATTATTATTTTTAATTTTAATTTTAATTATTATTAATTTTAATTTTAATTTTTTTAAGTTCCCGCCTCTGGAATCTTAAACTGTTAACATGTTCTGTGATTGTGTCAGCTCTTTTAGTACCTTATTCACTACAAACCCATCGTGTGAGAGCTATCTCCACATGAAGAGTTATCGTTACCTGTCTGTACCTCAATTTCCTCATCTGTGAAGTAATTCTCTTTTACCAAATATTTATGATCTAAATAAGATAGCATATATAAAGCTATATCATAAATCCTAGAGAATGGTTCTGATTAAAAGCCTCAAATGTGCCCTTTATTAAGTGGTAACTTCTCTTGTAGCCCTTCAGCTGTGTCTTAATCTTTTCTTCATTCATTGAACAATTCTATTCTTTTTATAAAACTTACTATACCTTGTCATTATCTACTTATATAATTTACTTGCTTATTGTCTGACATTGTCAGCAAAAAACCATCAACGTTACAGCATAAAAAGTGATTATTGACGATCATACCAAATGGGTAATGAACAGAAAATGCTTATTTTTAAAGAGTGTTTTGAGTCCTAGTTTGATTGATGTAAATGTGTGTGTGTGTGTGTGTGTGTGTGTGTGTGTGTGTGTATATATTTCACTCAAGTTTTAATAAACTGTTTGAGGATTTGGGCTCAGCATACATTATAATCTTCCCCTCCTGAAAATAATGGCAAATAGCTGTGGTTTTTTGTTCTGCACTGTGAATCTGGTTGTCAAGAGCACATTATCATTATTTTTTTAATGTTTAATTTTGAGAGATAGAGAGAGAGAGAGAGAGAGAGCGAGCATGAGTGGAGGAGGGACAGAGAGAGAGGGAGACACAGAATCTGAAGCAGGCTCTGGGTTCTGAGCTATCATCAGCACAGAGCATGACACAAGGCTCAAACCCACAAACTGCTAGATCATGGCCTGAGCCGAAGTCAGACCCTCAACCGACTGAGCCATTCAGGTGCCCAGAGAGCACATTATTGACATTAATGCGTCTATGTATATTTTGAAAAAAATGCCAAAATTATAAAGTAATTCTAGATTAGTAAAGGAAATGACCTTTTATCTGTTTTTTGTATGTTATCATAGAGGATAATCATGTTTTTTCATAACAAACATTTAATAATTTGAAGAGTGTGAAATATTGGCTTAGCAAGAAAGCTGTTCTTTTCTTGTAATAAGGTCAAATATTTATAGAAAACATACCTTAATATTTAAACATAGTTTAAAATCTATATATTTGCAATCTAGAAGTTCTTGTGTAACTTAATTCCTGCAGTTACTTAAATAAAATTAAGAAAAATCATCAAATTGTACTTTTTACTTGATTTCATGTGGCATACCACAGATGAATTTAAAATCTTTAACATAGAGGGGTGCCTGTGTGGCTCAGTCGGTTAAGCATCCAACTTCAGCTCAGGTCATGATCTCATGGTTTGTGAGTTCAAGCTACACATTGGGCTCCAAGCTGACAGTGCAGATTGAGATTCCCCTCTCTCCCTGCCTAACTCCCTCTCTTTCTGCCCCTTCCCCACTTGTGCTTTCTCTGTCTCTAAATAAATAAATAAACTTTAAAAAAAAAAGCTTTGACATAGATAATATTCCAGTTTAAATTGAATTTTGATAATACGGATTAGATTCAATGCCTATTAATTTACATGCAGTGGGAATAATGGAGGCATTTTGGTAAATACAGTGAACACCAGGAGAATTGAACGCCTGATCATTGATTTATTCATTTATCATACAATTTTATTCTCATTTTATAATGGGTATTACCTATTTCTCAGCAGGAAAAGAATATGAAGTAATGAGCTGATGGAGAGTTTGAACAAAATGGGCAAACTGTTTTTACCAATTACCAGCATAAGCGTTTAATCTACAAGTGCTCAGTTTAACAACATTGAATGTGTCAACTCATAACAGGAATTTAGCCCCTCGATTCAAATATTCATAAAATGGCTCTGGAGGTGCTAGCAACATCAGCATTTTATCTATATCTATCTATCTATCTATCTATCTATCTATCTATCTATCTATCTATCTATCTATTTATACCTGCAGGGAGACTTTGTCTCTTACTTTCTAGGTGATTTTTACTTGTAATGTGAGATAAAAAAGACTGGGCTGCATACTTTACTCCTCCCTGAGGAAGGAGCTAAACTGATTAAGATCTTCTCTACTGTATTTTTAAGAATGTCACTTTTTGTTCGCTCTTCTTACAGTGTTGTGCACATACCTAAAACAAAACAAAACAAAACAAGAAAACCTGGCAATTGATTTTATTTTTATAAAGTGTAGCTTTTTTAATGGTTTATATTCTACAGTTTATTTTCTGGTTTATTCTTGTTGTAACTTAAAATTGATCAGCTAATGATATCTCATTATTGCTGATGTTGGTAACAACAATGAAGGAAGGATCTCAATATATTTTCCTTTCCCATGTTAATTAATACATTAAATGCAAATTCCAGGGACGTGTATGTCTTGTTGCAAAGTAGGAAAATGCATTCAATAAAGACATATATATATATATATATATATATATATATATATATATATACCTGTTATGATTTAGTTATATATTTCTGTGCCCTTGATTTCCATCAAAGTTAGAACAATTTTAGGCTTAAATAGATTTCCTGATATTCTAATAAAGTGATAGTTTAATTATGCCTGTGGTCAGACAGAGACCCATATGTATAATTAGATATTGTTGTTTTTGCTTTACATTTTGTGACATATCTAGTTCATTTGAAATTGAATGTGAGTGGTTGCACGTAAAACATTATTTTTGGATTATTATACGAACCTACATAGTGGCCTAGGAATGTCGATATTTGTGATTGCATGTAAACTGATCTGCAATTTCTGTAAGTATGGTGATAAAATGCAATGTGTAATGCAACATGTTTAAAACATCAGTCTCAAATTCTCTACTTGTGAGCCCTCACCCTCACAGAAAGACACAGCTACCTACATTCCTAGCTGTTTCTTGGGGTTCTTTGGACAATATCATAGCTATATTTCCTTTGGAAATTTTGTAATTGCATGCAAAAGTTGGTTAAACAGCATAGTTTATACCTAAATCTTTTAAAAGGATATTTGCAAGCAATTTATTAAACTTAGATAGCTCTAAGAAGATTCAGAGCTTTTGCTGTTGTTGTATATACTTGTACTTTGAAAAAGATTTCAGAATTAAATATGTATAAACTAAAAAGCTTTTAAATGTAGTCAACATGTTTAGAGCAAAAAATGATTGATTCTTTATTTATTTATAGCACAAGTGTATGAGTGGGGTAGGGACAAAGAGAAAGGGAGAGAGAATTCCAAGCAGGCTCCATGCTGACATAGTGCAGAGCCGGATGTAGGGCTTGAAGTCGAACTGTGAGTTCATGACCTGAGCTGAAATCAGGAGTCAGATGCTTAGCCAAATGAGCCACCCATGCACTCCGTTAAAGCAAATAGTTTCTTTCTTTTTTTTTTTTTAAAGCAAATAGTTTCTAATAAAAGAGAAGAAATTACTTGATGAAAAATTTACCTATAATTTATTTATATATCTACACACACACACACACACACACACACACACACATATGACACACTAGACTACAATGTTTTGAAGGTAAGTATTGTTATTGAGATTTAGTATCAGCTTCTTCAGGGTCTTACATAAAGATATTTATTGCATATAATGGGCCTCACTTTTCTTCATCGGTTTCTTTCTTTAACTTCTTTTTAAGATCTGGTTTATTTTTCAGTTTGAGACAGGAGGGGCACCTGGGTGGCTCAGTCAGCTAAGCGGCCAACTTTGGCTCAGGTCATGATCTTGTGGTTTGTGGGTTCCAGCCGAGTGGTGGGCTCTGTGCTGACAACTTAGAGCCTGGAGCCTGCTTCAGATTCTGTGTCTCCCTCTCTCTGCCCCTTCCCTGTTCACGCTCTGTCTCTCTCTCTTTCTCTCAAAAATAAATAAACATTAAAAAATTGAATTTGAGACAGGATATGGAAGCAGATTACATTCATATTCATGACTTCATTTGCCACCTAAACACAAATGAAAAATTTACATCTCCATTCCAGATTTCTCTTTTGAGTTCCATACTTATATAGCCAATAGATTATTCCAACTTATCTCTAGAATATCTCAACAATACTTCACATTCACCATAGAGAAAACTTTCCCCATGAATAAGAGGCATTAAGAAAGTGTTTCTCATCTCAGTGAAAGAATCTTTAATCAACTTTTGTTCAAGTCAGAAACCTTATAATTTTAATAATGGTCTGCTTATAGAAAAAGTCGTCTGTTATCAAGTTCACTCTATTTAACTTACCAAATATCTCCCAAGTAATTAATTTCTTACCATTTACCATACCATTATGCTGGTTCAATGTTTCATCAAATAAGATCTCCTCCTAAAGGTAATAGTTTTCAAATTAGTTTTCTGATATTCACACGTTTCATCCAGTATGGCCACCGCACTCATACCACAGACACTGCATCAAAAATGCAAATCTGAGCATGTCAGTGTTCTTTTTCTAACTCCAAATCTCTATCATAGCTTATAGAATAAAAATTCAAACTTTAATATGGTTTCAAAATTCTGTATCATTTAGTCACTTTGAGCTTATTTTCCATGTGATCTTTTTGTTTTAGTTACAACAAACTCTTAGTAGTTTCTCAAAATTGTGTCCAATGCCACTTCAATCCTTGAAAAACTGCTATAGTTTCTACATTGATGGCTACTTTTTCCCTTTGCTCTTGGTTAATTCCCACTTGACCTTTAGTTTACAACTCAGTGTTGGTTTCTCAAAAGAGCTTTCATTGGGGTGCCTGGGTGGCTCAGTCGGTTGAGCCTCCAGTTTCGGCTCAGGTCATGATCTCACGGTTTGTGAGTTCAAGCCCCACATCGTGCTCTGTGCTGACAGCTCGGAGCCTGCTTCGGATTCTGTATCTCCCTCTCCCTGCCCTTCCCCCACTCATGCTCTGTCTCTCTCTCTCTCAAAAATAAATAAACATAAAAAAATATTTTTTTAAAAAAAAGAGCCTTCATTAAGCCTACAACCCAACCTCATCCTCTAGTTATATGGCCACATAGTTCCCTGTGGTTTTCTTTCATAGCATTTACCATAGTTAACAATTTAAAATTTGGTATTATGTAAATACTCTGTTTACTATGCGTGGCTCTAGTTTCATACAGTCTGGAATCATATCTGTTTTTTTTTTTCTCCTTGAATTTTTGGCCACAAATGATTGCCTGAAATCAACAAATACATGTTGACTGATAAATATATTGCCTGCATTATAATCTTAAACTTTTGCTTGTTTGGTACCTGTTCATCGCTACCCACATGCCATGATATCCAAAACATTAATGACTGTGGTCCTGAAATTGGGTGTGTGGATCCCCAGACAAACCATAGTAGTATCATTATTAGATAACTCACCTGTGACTGTACCAGGTCAGAATATAATCAAATGTTTTTCTCTTCTTTTGTATTGCTTCTTCCTGAAACCACTGCTTTATCCTTTTTATGTCAGCATAGAACCATATGTCTTATAAAAGTTATTCTGCACCTGGTCTATTTCTTCCATTTAATTTTCAAAATGGAAATATTTGTTTAAAAAGAAGAAAAAAAGAAGCTTAGGAGATCAGAAGGAATAAAAAAGCAAGTTACAAATTGTGCATGTTATTCCTCGATTAATATTCTTGTGAGATATTCTCCTAAATAATCAGATCCCAAACCAATTTTCTACATGAACTACACAGTGAAGGTCGTAAGAAATGTCCTTAAAGTTCTATTCCTATCTCACATTAGTAAAAAGAGGGCAGTGCATTGTGATGCAGATTTGCTGCAATGTTCAGCCTAGTTCTCTAGCAGGCAGTTTCCCATGAATATCATTATCCTGCCCATAAAAAGAGGCATACTAGTAATGGGTAAAACACTACCTACAGTAAGATGAAAGCCCTTACAGCTTGCAAACCCCATCACCTGACATTTGAGTGTTTGGGAATTACCAACAGGTGCAGGGAAGCAAGACAATAAGGATATTAGGTGACAGTTTAAGGAATTAGAAAGAGAGTTTTGTATTAACCACTGAGAAATGTTGAACTGAGCTCGGCATTTGGCAAAGGTTATAATTTGAGAGCTCCAATAAAACATGAAAGACTATGGAAATGAGTGTACTATTTAGAAGCAGTATCAAGAACAAGTCTTAAAGGTCTTTCTCCAAATGTGACGTACAATAAATGAGGCTGTTTCCTATTATTATGTTCTTCCAGAACAAAGTCTTGAAGGAACATGTAGGTTCTTTAGACTATTCAATATATATTGTATTATGGCAACATTTTAATACTATGTTGGAATTCTCAAAATAAAGGAAGATGCACATTTAACTTATAACTGAATTAGCTTCAGTGAAGTTCATTTATATAATCTAATGTGAACTATGTACACCTGGCCCTTGAACAACACAGGGATTAGGGACACCAGCTTCCTGTGCCATAGAAAATACACGTATAACCTTTGACTTCTCCAAAACTTAACTATTAATAAATAGCCTACTACTGACTGGAAGGCTTGCTAATAACATAAATAGTCAATTAGCACATATCCTGCATGTTATATGTATTATATACTGCATTCTTGTATTAAAGGAAGCTCGAGAAAAGATAATATTAATAACACCATAAGGAAGAGAAAATACATTTACAAAACTGTATAGTATCAAGAAAAATCTACATATAAGTGGACTCACATAATTCAAATTTGTGTTGTTCAAGGGTCAACTGTATTAAATTATAAATACTATTGTTAAATAACTTTTCTCATTGCAAGAAAAATAAAATTTAGACCTAAAAATCTGGGAATTTTGAATGAATAAGAAACATTCGAGAGTCAGACTTACATTAAATTTACACGTGATTTTAATAGAAATATGCCAAGATAAATATTCTATACCTAATATTTTATCACCGTGAACATTTCATAGATCACTAATATTAAACAAGTCTACTAAATACAAGTAAATATTCCTTATTGGTACTTAAAAACATCAGTGATTGTTATAACTGTATTGCTGTTGAAAATGATCAGGTATTTTTCTCATATTTAAAATGTCCCAATCATTTTGGACAAGCAAAAGAACAATTACAAACTCTGGACAAAACTTAAAACAAAACCACCTGAGAGTTGTGCTGAGTGAGTGAATACAGGGAAAATTTGGAAAGGAGTTCAGCCTTAAAAGAAGCGACCACATGAATACGTTTCCTGTTTTAGGGCATGGGTAGCTAAAATACCAAAAGAAAGTACAGCTGTATTTTTAGAATGAGAACCCCTCTGCCCCCTCTGCCAAAAAAAGCCAGAGGAGTCTGAGAATCAGGGTCACTGGAGAGTGACCAGGAGACCTTGAGAAGGTAGGAAACTCTGAATTCTGCGTGTGAGTTTGCCAAGAGTATATGCATTTGCAGAGAAAACCAAAAGTAGTCTGATTTGAGATTTAAGCTCCTATACACCTTTGGTGTACAACATATTTTTGGGCCAACTTAGATTTTGCTAGACAGAAACATCAACTCTTTTCAGAACAAAGTAGAATTATAAATACCCACCATACAATGTTTACAATGTTCAATATACAATCCCAAATTAATTGACATATAAACTTCCAGGTAAATGGAATCATTTTCTCAAGGAAAAGAAAAGTGGCATATACCAAAAATGACTCTAGTGTTGACATTACTAGAAAATAAAACTTTATTTTTTTTTTAATTTTTAAAATGTTTTTATTTATTTTTGAGACAGAGAGAGACAGAGCATGAGCAGGGGAGGGGGAGAGAGAGAGGGAGACAGAATCAGAAGCAGGCTCCAGGATCTGAGTGGTCAGTACAGGGCCTGAAGCGGGGTTCTTGAACTCACGGAGTGTGAGATCATGACCTGAGCTGAAGTCGGACACTTAACTGACTGAGCCAACCCGATGTTGAGCATCTTTTCATGTGCCTCTTGGCCATCTGGATGTGTTCTTTAGAGAAGTGTCTATTCATGTCTTATGCCCATTTCTTCACTGGATTATTTCTTTTTTGGGTGTGGATTTAGGTGAGTTCTTTATAGATTTTGGATACTAGCCCTTTGTCTGATATGTCATTGGCAAATATCTTTCCCCATTCTGTTGGTTGCCTTTTAGTTTTGTTGATTGTTTCCTTTGCAGTGCAGAAGCTTTGTATCTTCATGAGGTCCCAATAGTTCATTTTTGCTTTTAATTCCCTTGCCTTTGGAGACGTGTCAAGTAAGAAATTGCTGCAGTTGAGGTCAGAGAGGTTTTTTCCTGCTTTCTCCCCAAGGGTTTTGATGGTTTCCTGTCTCACATTCAGATCCTTCATCCATTTTGAGTTTATTTTTGCGAATGGTGTGAGAAAGTGGTCTAGTTTCAATCTTCTGCATGTTGCTGTCCAGTTCTCCCAGCACCATTTGTTAAAAAGACTGTCTTTTTTGCATTGGGTATTCTTTCCTGCTTTATCAAAGATTAGTTGGCCATACTTTGGTGGGTCTAATTCTGGGGTTTCTATTCTATTCCATTGGTCTGTGTGTCTGTTTTTGTGCCAATACCATGCTGTCTTGATGATTACAGCTTTGTAGTAGAGGCTAAAGTCTGGGATTGTGATGCCTCCTGCTTTGGTCTTCTTCTTCAAAATTACTTTGGCTATTCGGGGCCTTTTGTGGTTCAATATGAATTTTAGGATTGCTTGTTCCAGCTTCGAGAAGAATGCTGGTGAAATTTTGATTGGGATCGCATTGAATATGTAAATAGCTTTGGGTAGTATTGACATTTTAACAATATTTATTCTTCCAACCCATGAGCACGGCATGTTTTTCCATTTCTTTATATCTTCTTCAATTTCCTTCGTAAGCTTTCTATAGTTTTCAGCATACAGATCTTGTACATCTTTGGTTAGATTTATCCCTAGGTATTTTATGCTTCTTGGTGCAATTGTGAATGGGATCAGTTTCTTTATTTCTCTTTCTGTTGCTTCATTATTAGTGTATAAGAATGCAACTGATTTCTGTACATTAATTTTGTATCATGTGACTTTGCTGAATTCATGTATCAGTTCTAGCAGACTTTTGGTGGAGTCTATCAGATTTTCCATGTATAATATCATGTCACCTGCAAAAAGTGAAAGCTTGACTTCATCTTTGCCAATTCTGATGCCCTTGATTTCCTTTTGTTGTCTAATTGCTGATGCTAGCACTTCCAACACTATGTTAAACAATAGTGGTGAAAGTGGACATCCCTGTCATGTTGCTGATCTCAGGAAAAAGCTCTCAGTTTTTCCCCATTGAGGATGATGTTAGCTGTGGGCTTTTCATAAATGGCTTTTATGATCTTTAAGTATGTTCCTTCTACCCCGACTTTCTCGAGGGTTTTTATTAAGAAAGGATGCTGAATTTTGTCAAATGCTTTTTCTGCATTGATTGACAGGATCATATGGTTCTTATCTTTTCTTTTATTAATGTGATGTATCACATTGATTGATTTGTGAACGTTGAACCAGCCCTGCATCCCAGGAATGAATCCCACTTGATCATGGTGAATAATTCTTTTTATATGCCGTTGAATTCGATTTGCTAGTATCTTATTGAGAATTTTTGCATCCATATTCATCAGGGATATTGGCCTGTAGTTCTCTTTTTTTAATGGGTCTCTGTCTGGTTTAGGAATCAAAGTAATCCTGGCTTCATAGAATGAGTCTGGAAGTTTTCTTACCTTTCTATTTTTTGGAATAGCTTGAGAAGGATAGGTATTATCTCTGCTTTAAATGTCTGGTAGAATTCCCAAGAGAAGCCATCTGGTCCTGGACTCTGATTTTTTGGGAGATTTTTGATAACTGATTCAATTTCTTCGCTGGTAATGGGTCTGTTCAAGCTTTCTATTTCCTCCTGTTTGAGTTTTGGAAGTGTGTGGGTGCTTACAAATTTGTCCATTTCTTCCAGGTTGTCCAGTTTGTTGGCATATAATTTTTCATAGTATTCCCTGATAATTGCTTGTATCTCTGAGGGATTGGTTGTAATAATGCCATTTTCATTCATGATTTTATCTATTTGGGTCATCTCCCTTTTCTTTTTGAGAAGCCTGGCTAGAGGTTTGTCAATTTTGTTTCTTTTTTCAAAAAACCAACTCTTGGTTTCGTTGATCTGCTCTACAGTTTTTTTAGATTCTATATTATTTATTTCTGCTCTGATCTTTATTATTTCTCTTCTTCTGCTGGGTTTGGTGTGTCTTTGCTGTTCTGCTTCTATTTCCTTTAGGTGTGCTGTTAGATTTTGTATTTGGGATTTTTCTTGTTTCTTGAGATAGGCCTGGATTGCAATATATATTCCTCTCAGGACTGCCTCGCTGCATCCCAAAGTGTTTGGATTGTTGTATTTTCATTTTCGTTTGTTTCCATATATTTTTAAATTTCTTCTCTAATTGCCTGGTTGACCCATTCATTCTTTAGTAGGGTGTTCTTTAACCTCCATGTTTTTGGAGGTTTTCCAGACTTTTTCCTGTGGTTGATTTCAAGCTTCATAGCATTGTGGTCTGAAAGTATCCATGGTATGATTTCAATTCTTGTAAACTTATGAAGGGCTGTTTTGTGACCCAGTATATGATCTATCTTGGAGAATGTTCCGTGTGCACTCGAGAAGAAAGTATATTCTGTTGCTTTGGGATGCAGAGTTCTAAATATATCTGTCAAGTCCATCTGATCCAATGTATCATTCAGGGCCCTTGTTTCTTTATTGACCTTGTGTCTAGATGATCTATCCATTGCTATGAGTGGGTGTTATAGTCCCCTGCAGTTACCACAGTCTTATCAATAAGGTTGCTTATGTTTGTGAGTAATTGTTTTAAATATTTGGGGGCTCCCGTATTCGGCACATAGACATTTATAATTGTTAGTTCTTCTTGATGGTTAGACCCTGTAATTATTATATAATGTCCTTCTTCATCTCTTGTTACAGCCTTTAATTTAAAGTCTAGTGTGTCTGATATAAGTATGGCTACTCCAGTTTTCTTTTGACTTCCAGTGGCATGATAAATAGTTCTCCATGCCCTCACTTTCAATCTGAAGGTGTCCTCAGGTCTAAAATGAGTCTCTTGTAGACAGCAAATAGATGGGTCTTGTTTTTTTATCCATTTGATACCCTGTCTTTTGGTTGACGCATTTAGTCCAGTGTTATTATAGAAAGATATGGGTTTAGAGTCATTGTGATGTCTGTTGGTTTCATGCTTGTAGCGATGTCTCTGGTACTTTGTCTCACAGGATCCCCCTTAGGATCTCTTGTAGGGCTGGTTTAATGGTGACGAATTCCTTCAGTTTTTGTTTGTTTGGGAAGACCTTTATCTCTCCTTCTATTCTAAATGACAGACTTGCTGGATAAAGGATTCTTGGCTGCATATTTTTTCTGTTCATCACATTGAAGATCTCCTGCCATTCCTTTCTGGCCTGCCAAGTTTCAGTAGAGAGATGGGTCACGAGTCTTATAGGTCTCCCTTTATATGTTAGAGCACGTTTGTCCCTAGCTGCTTTCAGAATTTTCTCTTTATCCTTGTATTTTGCCAGTTTCACTATGACATGTCGTGCAGAAGATCGATTCAAGTTATGTCTGAAGGGAGTTCTCTGTGCCTCTTGGATTTCAATGCCTTTTTCCTTCCCCAGATCAGGGAAGTTCTCAGCTATAATTTCTTCAAGTACCCCTTCAACACCTTTCCCTCTCTCTTCCACCTCTGGAATACCAATTATGTGTAGATTATTTCTCTTTAGTGCATCACTTAGTTCTCTAATTTCCCCCTCATACTCCTGGATTTTTTTATCTCTCTTTTTCTCAGCTTCTTCTTTTTCCATAACTTTATCTTCTAGTTCGCCTATTCTCTCCTCTGCCTCTTCAATCCGAGCTGTGGTCATCTCCATTTTATTTTGCAGCTCATTAATAGCATTTTTTAGCTTCTCCTGGCTGTTCCTTAGTCCCTCGATCTCTGTAGCAATAGATTCTCTGCTGTCCTTTACACTGTTTTCAAGCCCAGGGATTAATTTTATGACTGTTATTCTAAATTCACTTTCTGTTATATTGTTTGAATCGTTTTTGATCAGTTCATTAGCTGTCATTATTTCCTGGAGGTTTTTTTTTAGGGGAATTCTTCCGTTTCGTCATTTTGGATAGTCCCTGGAGTGGTGCGGAACTGTGGGGCACTTCCCCTGTGCTGTCTTGAATAACTTGCTTTGGTGGGCGGGGCTGCAGTCAGACCTGATGTTTGCCCCCAGCCCACCACTGGGGCCACAGCCAGACTGGTGTGTGTCTTCTCTTTCCCTCTCCTAGGGGCAGGATTCAGTGTGGGGTGGCATGTCCTGTCTGGGCTACTTGTACACTGCCAGGCTTGTGGTGCTGGGGATCTGGTGTATTAGCTGGGGTGGATTGGCAAGGTGCACGGGGCGGGAGGGGCAGGCTCTGCTTGCTTCTCCTTTGGTGATCCGGTGATCCGCTTCGGGAGGGGCCCTGTGGCACCTGTAGGGAATCAGACCCGCCAGAGGGATGGATCCGCAGAAGTACAGCGTTTTATGTTTGTGCAGTGCAAGCCAGTTCCCTGGCAGGAACCAGTTCCCTTTGGGATTTTGGCTGGGGGGTGGGTGAGGGAGATGGTGCTGGCGAGCGCATTTGTTCCCCGCCAAGCTGCGCTCTGTCGTCCGGGGCTCAACAACTCTCCCTCCCGTTGTCCTCCAGCCCTCCCGCTCTCCAAGCAGAGCTGTTAACTTATAACCTTCCAGGTGTTAAGTCACGCTTGCTGTCCAAACACACTCTGTCCGGCCCCTCCACTTTTGCAAGCCAGACTCGGGGGCTCTGCTTTGCTGGCCGGCTGCCCCCTGCCCCAGCTCCCTCCCGCTAGTCTGTGTAGTGCCCACCGCCTCTCCACCCTTCCTATCCTCTTCCGTGGACTTCTAGTCTACACTTGGCTCTGGAGAATCTGTTCTGCTAGTCTTCTGGAGATTTTCTGGGTTATTTAGGCAGGTGTGGGTGGAATCTAAGTGATACGCAGGACGCGGTGAGCTCAGCATCCTCCTACGCTGCCATCTTCCCAGAAGCCAAGATTTCATTCTTTTGAACACTAATTCAAAAGCACTAATTCAAAAAGATATATGCCCCCTATGTTTATTACAACATTATTTACAATAGCCAAATTACAGAAGCAACCCAAGTGTTCACTGACAGATAAATGGATAAAAAAGTTGTGGGGTGTGTATTTGTGTATTTTATATATCAATTTTAAGGTTAATATGGAAGTGTAAACAACTGACCAAGTAAATTTAAAATAGGAGAACAAATTTGGATGAAAAACACTACCTGACTTCAAGATATAAATTTACAATAATCGAGACTTTGGTTTCAAAGATTATTCTGAAAGGGATGGATAGTAAATACTTTACCATTTGCAGGCCATATATATGTTCTCTCCACAATTACTGAACTTTGCTATTATCCTAGAAGCTACACAGGAATACATAAACAAATGAGCTTGTGAAATAAATTTACAAGTATTGGCAGTATGCCCAACTTAACCTATAGGTCATAGTTTGCTAATTCTGATCAAGAATGTGGACTTGGCAAAAGGATAGACCTATAGATCAGTGGAACAAAATAGAGTTTGAGTAGATCCACTTATATCTGGTAAGTTTTCAACAAGGATGCTAAATAAATTCAGTGGTAAATATTTGGTAATATTTTCTTTATGTAGTTATCATTTGCATTTCCTAAGTAATGGTGTCAAACAAGATTTATCTGGGAGAACTTTATTGAAACATTTGTTAAAATATATTTTGGGGGTGGAATTTAAAAAGACTGGCAGTACAAGGCTTGATGAGGATGTGGAACAACTGGAACTCTTGCGTATTGATGATTAAATGTAAATTACACACTATTTTGGAAAATGGCTTGGCAATTTCTTAAAATGACTTAATGATTTCTTAAATGCTAAGATAATACCTACCAAATAATCCAGCAATTTTACCCCTAGTCATTTACACAGGAGAGACTAAAACGTATGTCCACACAAAGACTTGTAAATGAATATTGATGGAGTTATCCATAATAGCCAAACCTGAAAAAGTTCTGTGTGTATCAACTGATGAATTATAAAACAACTATGGCATATCCTTGTAATGGAATAATAGCAATCAAAAGTAACCAATCTCTGAAACAAGCAACAGCAGGATGAATTTCAAAATTACTTCTGATACTTAAAAGAAATCATCTATATATGTATATATTTCTAAATATATATAATTTTATAACTTTATATAAAAGTATATATATATATATGTATATATATATATATATATATATATAATTTTAGAAAATTCAATCTAATTTACGTGACCAAAAAATAATCAGTAGTTCCTTATAACTGGGAATGGAAGAAAGAGTGATGAGACACAAGGGATATTTTAGGGGTAATGGAAATGGTTTGTCTGGTGGTGTTTGTAAAGTAGTATACAATTTTTAAAACTCACCACATTTTTTATTTCAAGTGGATGCAGTTTATTATATATAATTTACATCTCAATAAAGCTCATAAGATGAAAATTACATGATAAATACTATCTTATTTATCAGTAAACCTAATTTAGAAAGATGTTCATAATGTAACTGGATGCAATATAGAGAACTGTTTTTTTTAATTTTTTTTATGTCTATTTATTTTTGAGAGAGAGAGACACAGAGCACGAGCAAGCAAAGGGAAAGGAGAGAGGGAGACACAGAATCCAGAGCAGGCTTTAGGCTCTGAGCTGTCAACACAGAGCCCAACGTAGGGCTTGAATTCACAAATCACAAAATCATGACCTGAGCTGAAGTCGCACACTTAACTGACTGAGTCACCCAGGTGCCCCAGAACTGTTTTTATGGTTAATTCTGTTTTAGTATCTGAAAGAACTTTTGTGGAGTAACAGTCCATAACTTTTTGTGAGAAAAAATCTGGCATGCTAAAATTTTGAAATTAGGCTTATATATTGATTTCATTTTGAATAAAAAGATCCATTTTTTTAACAGTAAGTGTGCATTCAGGGAATAGAAATCACTAAATGATTTTTAAAATGTAATATAAAGATTAATTAACTATTAACAAGATATTGGACTACTATTAATTAGTAAAATGGTTGGCTACTTGGATAAAGAGAAGTCTTAGGAAGATAGGAATAGCAGTTACAGGGATAGGTAGTAATAAAATCATATAGAATAATAATTTGATAGTAAGAATATCCTTGCTTCATTACTTTGAATGTCAGATAAAGACAATAGAGTGGTATACCAATTCTGAATAAACAAAACATAGTCTAATTTCTTCTTACATGGGAACTTCATCTTAATTGATTAACAGCTGGTCTTAATTCTTTATTTATTGTATTGCCATAAACAGAACAGATGGACATTTGACAGCGTAGCATCTGATTTCAAATTTATGAACAAATGCTTTCTAGTTTTTCTTAGTTATAGCTTATTTCATTATTATAGGCAGCCTTATATTTCTAGTTTTTATATTACATTCCTCAGACAAAAAAGACACATTATGTTGCACGTTATTTTATATACTAAAGTAGAACAGTTGTTTGCTTTCCTATAGTTACAGAATCCTGCCTGTCCTCAAAAGATCATCTCATATAATCCCACACCCTTATATTATGTACTCGATTCTATTAAATTTTTCAAGCACAACACTAGCTCTTTATAATAGTCAAGTTCCTAAATGGGCTTCCCGTTTCCATTACTCTTTTTTATCTTAAACCTGGTCTCTTGTATTCCAATTTATGTATGTTATTAGACATTATACTTCATTGGGATCAATATTTGACTCTTTAAAGGAAGACATTGGCTCTAGCAGGAGATAATTAACAAGGTTATACTATATATATAAATATTGTTTTTTTTAATTTAAAACATGAAAAAGTACATCATTTGATAATCTTTTTGGTAGAGCCAATTTTCCCTTAGGTATAGTGTTAATAATGGCTAATATCATTTCAAAAGTATTCCAAAAGTATACCTGTGGAACATCATCTACAATATTCAGTTGGGTTCTATAAGCTGTAATAATTATAAAGACAAAGAGAAAGTAATCTGTACTCAGAATCATTATATATTTCTATTATTTTTCTCTAGTATTTATTATTTTTGTCCTATTAAATATAGTTGTAATTTTAGTAACTTGCCTTTATAAAGTAAATACATGCCAATAAAATTTATAAAACATATAGAATTTCAAGTAAATTATAATAATCTTGTTTTTTACTTCTTACATTGGCTTAAGTACTATTTATTTAAACTATATCATACAATTATATGTACAACTAGCTTACATGATATCAAATAAAATAGATTCATGGTAAGCATATATTTCATTACATAGAACAGTTTCCCCAAATATACTAAAGGGTAACATAGAGAATGTCAGCATTATATATTAGTGAGTATACTAAGTGCATGAAGAGTGGTAAAAATGGCAAGTTTTTTTGAGCTGAAATTGTTTTTGAGAGTTTCTATTGATGTACTCTTCCCATTCCACTATCCTACTAACTAAATTGACCACTAACACATAAAATGAATCTCTGCAAATATATGCAGTACAAAGACATGCATCATGTTTTAGTGGGATAAGCACCAATCTCAGAAATATTTGCTCAGCTATACATCCATTTATTCATTTACCCAACAATGTATTTAATTTCTGCTTGTACAGTGGGCTCTGGGCTGAACGCTGGGGATACATAGAGAAATCAAACAATTCGAAGACTGGGTGGTTTCAAGTCCAGTTTTATTTACTGAATGAATGATCTGGAAAAAATCAGTTTCTTACTCTAATCTTCAATGATTTATTTCTAAGGTAGAAAGTATACATAGACCTGATGAAAACTAAATGAGTTAGTATGGGAATGAGCCACTCAAAATTATTAATATAAAAATTGTGACAATGTCTATTTTTATTAGTCCACTGAGTTTTTAAAATGATGATTGTTGTAGGTAAAGAAAGAGAGAGAAATGGTAAATGAGAGATAAGTAAGGGCAATTTCAAAACATATGCAGGATTAGGAGACACTGAGTAACTATGAGAGGGTAGAGCACCATGTGGCCCTGAAGAATATATTCTTGAGGTTTCTGAAAGAGTTTGGGGAATCAGTTTGAATTGCCCTGAAAGCCATTCTGTTAGTTTGTTTTGTTTTGTGTATTTATTTTAGATATTAATAATTGTATTAGAAGTAAAATCATAAACATTGAAGAGAGGAGTCATAAAAATTCAATGATTACCTAAAATGAAAGCCTTACTAACTTGAGCTAGGAAAATGTTACTTAATCTAAACCAGTGTTTATCTATTAAAACTTTCAAGTTACTTAGCATTCATGGTCTTAAATATGTAGAGTTCATCACCAGAGACTGTTTTCAGCTATTCTTCCTTGAAAAACATCCCCTCCCTTTTCTTTGAAAACACATGACCATAGATGTTAAAGAAAGGATGGATAGTTAAAATCTACAGATAAGTCATAATTTACATTTATTTCAGGTTTTACAGTATTAAGTTGAACTATTTTTATTTTCAAATTAATGGCCCAAAGTGAAACCTCTGATAAAATATTAATTGATAGAGAAATACATACTACTTGCTAGAAGTACATGCCTTAAGTTTTAGCAATAATTGCTCTTGTGTAATTTATTTAATTTTCTACATTTACATGTTTTAGGGTCAAAGTTTTGGAATTGTAGTTTCATGATTTGCATTTTTAAAGTAGTATTTCACTTGTGGAAAATAATTTTCTTCTACTCTGTCCATAACAGATGATATTGGGCTAGTAGGAAGAACAGGGCAGGTATAAACAGAGGCAAGAATTGAATGATATTGGGCAATCTTGGATAATCATGTTTTGCAGGAATGTATTTAAGTTTAGACAATAATTAAATCTGGAAAAAGAATACATTTATTAAACAAATATTTACATACAGGTGTCCGTGTGTCAGGTACTTTTTATATGCTGGGGATAAAATCCAAAAATGAAATACATACACACACACACACACACACACACAATTCTTGTCCATAAAGATATTTTCATTTTTGTTATTTTATGAATCTGAGTTTACAAGTAATAGGAAATGAGGATACTGGAGATAGAATATCTGAGCAAGTTTTGGTGATTTAAACCAATCTTATGCAACAAGGATTCATTCAGGAAGGGGAAGAGAGAAGTCTGACTCAAGCAAATACACAAGGTCAGTGTCCAAAGGCTAAAAATGATGGAGCAGGATAAAAGGGAAAAGAGTGATGTACAAACAAGGAGTAATGAACTGGTGGAAAATAATGAATACTATATGGCTTGTGCTTCAATCTTATTCTTGGTCAGTGAATGAAAATTCAGAGTGAAGCAGAACTTAACCACTAAGCTTCCTAGATGATTGAGGTGATTATATGGCGAGGGGGCAGAATCAACTTGGCATGCCTAAAAGTGGAGTAAAAAATTATACACTTTCTTCCTTTAAGCCAACTTAAAAAAATTAATTATTCTGGGTAGTTTGCTTCTTTATTAAAGAGAGTAAACTTTTGATTTTATTTTAATTATAATTAGAGACAATTATAAAATATGCCAGCTTTATACTTTCTATTGAGTTACCAAAGATGTGGTATTAGCATTTATTTCTGCCTTATGTCAAAGAAGGCTAAAATTACTATGAAAACTAGTTCATCCATAAGAAAATACAGTTAAATAATATGAAATTCAGCCTTGGAGTTTCTAGGGTAAGGGAAGATTCACTTTGTCCTTCAGATTGTTGCTTTTGTACAAACATGACATTTTGGTTGGAATTTGTGTTTGACAGCTCTATAATGTAATTTTCCAGAATGTGTTGAAGTGGAACCAAATGTCATTGGCTTCATTCGATAGATTTTCTGCCTGATGGAAAACACCATTACTATTCTATTTATTTATACAACCAATGAAAATATTGATTCTTTTTATTTGTGAAGTTCTTTTATACATAATTTTCCAGAAGATAAGGATCACGTATTGGCCCCTATATATGTTCATGATTGAGCATTAATTGACTTTGATCTCTAAGAAACTGCCTGTGTTTAGTTCCATTTTGGCATTACTTGCACTAGCAGTTAACAGGTAGTATATTGGCTTAAGACATATATGTGAGTGGGGGGAGAATTCTGTGAAATAATTTAAATGGTGTTCATGTAAAAGCCATTCATAAATACAGAGAATAGAAAAGGAATTTCATAATATAAAACCAATTCATAATTTGAGAGTAGAAATAAAGCTTAGTCAAATACAAGTGCCAAGTGAAAAATACACTGGGGTCTTGGGACATAGAACCATTGCAAAAAAAGAGGCAGAGATAAGGCTGAAGTTATTGGAGCTCAGAGGTCAGATATAGGTTATGGTGTAGGTCAGTGTGATACACCTTAAAAAAAAATGATTCATAGGTTGTAGGTTTCAGAATAAAGAAGACCAGCCAGACACAAATTTGCTTTTGGTTTTTGTTTTTTTGTTTTTTTTTTTTAACACTGGTTAACTTGAAATCTTAATCTTAAATTTAAGATTTTAAAGTAAAATATTAGATAACTTTTTCTATCAGATTAATCGAAGTTACCTTTATGACTCTAGGGAAGCTGTGACAACTTGGAAATGGGGCTATGGCTGGGCATTTTGATAATTTTTGAGCTTTTTTAAAGTATGGTTTTCTGCTTATCTAGTTTCCATTAATAAAAAGAGAGCAGTCTATCTCTTACCATGCAAATTGTAACTTTAATCAATCTACTAAGACACTGACCTTGGGAATAAAATAAATAAAGTAATTTATTACTATAAGGGAAACCTAAAATAAATAATTTATTAGTATAAGAGAAACCTAAACTGCAGTGAGTTTGTGATTTTTAAGGCATAAACTTAAGTTCTTTATTTGCATTTGTCTCCTAGCAATACTTTTCAGCATGAAGGTAATGCATGTAGGTAAGAAATCCATATGCTGAGGGGCGCCTGAGTGGCTCAGTTGGCTGAGTGTCCAACTTCGGCTCAGGCCATGATCTCATGGTTTATGGGTTTGAGCCCCACGTTAGGCTCTGTGCTGACAGCTCAGAGCCTGGAGTCTGCTTCGGATTCTGTGTCTCCCTGTCTCTCTGCCCTCATCCTGCTTGTGTCCTCTCTCTCTCTCTCTCTCTCTCTCTCTCTGTCTCTCTCAAAAATAAATAAATAAATGTTAAAAAAATTTAAAAGAAATCCAGATGCTGAAATGATTGGTGCAAAGTGGAAATGTTAGAACTTCTATAAAAGTCCACTATATGATATAATACTGTTTATTTTACATAATAGCATAAACATAAGAGGTTGGACCAAAGGGTACTGTAAACCAGGTACCTGGACTATATCGTGTGGTCCCAGACTATACACAGTGAAGGTTTTTTTATGATTTTTTTTCCCTGCTGGTCTCTAAGAAATATGACAAACAGTATAAGAACCTCTTTGTATTTCTCAAGCTTATCTTACTCAGCAGCTAGCTTTTCATGGGAGGTCATTTGAGAATGAACTTCTAAGCTATGGGTCTCCTTAAAGAGTATGAAACAGTCACTTTGCTTGAGTTAGAGGTGTCTTTGCTGCCTTCTTCTAATTCATTATATATGTAAATGTCTGTCCCAACTTGCCCAGACCCATGGAAATCGTTCATGTGACAATGAAGGCAAAGAATAGATGGAAGCCTCACAAGCCACTGAACCCCAGTGGTTGCCGGCAACCACCAGAAGCTGGAAGGAGGCAAGAAAGGATCTTCTCTTAGAACCTTCAAGATAGCATGGCTCTGCCACCTTGAGGTTAGGCTTCTCCCTTCCAGAACTGTGAAAGAATAAATGTTTGTTGTTTTAAGCCACCAGGTCTGTATTTTGTTACGACAGCCCTAGAAACTAATAGAAAGTGCTACAATGAAACATCTTCAGGCATAGCACTACTGACATATGATAAAGCATGGATGAATTTCAAAATACTGTGCTAATAGAAAGACATCAGACCCAAAAGATCACATAGTGCAAGATTTTAGTTATTTGAAATGTCTGCCTATAAAAGCAGAAAGTACATTAGCAGTTTCCTGGAGATGTGGGTGAGAAGCAGGGTTGTCTGCAAATGAGAGGAAAGGGTCTCTGAGGTGATGGAAATGCTTTCAAATAGAATTGTTCTGATGATTGCACAAATCTGCAAATTTACCGATTTCTATAATTTACTCATTTTGATTTCCATAATTTTTAAATTTACTAATACTTATCATAGATTTAAATGAGTGAATGATATGGTATGTGTATTATACATCAATAAAGTTCTATTAAATAAAAAGAAAAAAAAACATGCTGTGAAGAACAGTGAAGGAAGAAATTAAGTGAAAGGGTGGTGGCCCTTGAAAATATAAACAAGAATGATGGACTGGGCATGGGGGTGGGGAAGAATATATAAATCTAGAATATTTCTTTTTTACTCTGGACATACTTTCCAGTTTTTCTTTCTAATTATTACAAACATATGTTCTGTTTCCATGTACATGCTATAATTGGGGGATCGATTGGGGAATTATATAAGAGCAACAGGGAATTAATAAAACCTGAAATATTTGAATCTATTCAAGAAGATGACTCTGATCTCAGTGGCTGCCAGCCTGGACCTCAGGTTTCTATGATTCATTTAAAAGAGTAGTAGGTAATCTCAAAAAAATTGATATTTCAGCAGGTGCATTTTAAATCACAATTCTGTTATAAAGACTAACTTGTTAAAAAATTAAAAAAAAACTAACAGCAAAAAAAAAGGAAATATAGAATTACCCAAATTAATTTAAAAAAAAGTCTAACTTGTACAATTTATGTTTATGTACAATTATATTAACTTCCTGTTGTGATCACATTTCTCTAGTGATTAGTTTCTAATGATATGTTTTAATTAATAGAAAAGTTATTAAATTACTACTTGACACATGCTATTGTTTAATCAAGGATACTCCTAAGTACCTCATGTATTATATGAGAATAATGGAATGAGATTAGAGTGGTAAATAATTTGGGAACAGTTATTTTCATTTACAGAGTGTTGCTTAATATGTCAAGTGTGCCAAACATATACAGAAGGGGAAGACAATTGATAAGCAACAAGTAGGGTGTTGGCAACATACTTGTACCAAAAATACTGTGGTAACTATTTATTAGCATATTAAAACCATTAGATATAAGTGTACCTGACAACATATATGTTTTCAATATAATAATGTAAGTATGGACCCTGATTAATCTGCCTAAATAAAGTGATTTATAAGCAAGCTAAGCAATGTTTGCATTCCCTTAATTTTTTGAATGAAGACTTGCAGAAAGCAAACTAAAGTTCATGAATTTTCGTATTCAGTATTTTCTCTTTAAAATGGAAAAAAAATGTTATTTTCAGGTACTGCAAAAGTACTGCTATGTACATTTTTATGTAAGATACATAAAATATGCCAATAAAAGACAGTAACTTAAGCAATATTAAATATTTTCATGAAGAAATTGTGAAATGAGTTTTATAGCACTCAATAGAAAAAGAAATCAAGAGTATTTTACCCACTTACCATATATCTTTCACTATTTTGGACCTAGGCCTTTCATTTATTATGTACCAATTTGGTGTGAAATCTGGAGTGTAATAAAATCTCTTATAAGTGGTGAGACTGTTCTGGAGTGGTACATAAAAGCAATCAGTCATCAAGTCAGCTAGATAAACAGAGGGGAGTTTTCCCCAGGTTATCAATATTAAATGTAAACCATGATTTACATAAAATCCTTCATATCCTTTAATTTCCATGCTTGTTTATATGATACACCCTTGTTCTTCAAAACAATGACTTTTGCTCATTGTTTACTACCCTCTTCCTTTGATGCAATCTGTAAGTTGGACTCAAATACAGACTGCTCTCTATCTAATCATGTCCTTTTCAACTATCTATTTTACATACATTAATACACAGTAAGTATATTTACATTAAGTCAGTTCAACCAAAACTCCATTCAGTTCTATAAAGATATATATTGGCCACATAGTATTAAGTATATGTTGATACCACATATAATTACATTTTTAGTTGAAGTATGGTTGACATGCAATACATAATTGTATACATAATATAATACATAATGCAATATTATATTAGTGTCAGGTGTACAACATACTCATTCAACATTTATATACATTATAAAATGATCACCACAGTTAGCCTAGTTGTTACCTGTCACTATACATAGTTATTACAATATTATTGACTATTATTCCCTATGCTGTACTTTATATTCTTATAACTTATTTATGTTATAATTAGAAATTTTACTTTTGAATCCATTTACCTGTTTCTCCTACCCCCAACCCCCTATCCTCTGACAACACCAATTTTAAAATTGTACTTTGTATTTCTGAGTCTGTTTCGGTTTTGTTATGTGTGCCCATTTGTTTTTTGATTCCACATATAAATGAAATCATACAGTATTTCTCTCTCTGACTTCTTTTACAACATAATACCTTCTAAGTCCATCCATGTTGCTGCAAATGACAAGATTTTTTCCTTTTTTATGGCTGAGTAATATTCCTGTGTGTGTGTGTGTGTGTGTGTGTGTGTGTGTGTGTGTGTGTACATACATATTCTTTATCCATTTATCTCTCAATGGACATCTTAGGTTGCTTCTGTATCTTGGTTAATGTAAATAGACCTGCAACAAACACAGGGGTGCATATATTTTCTTTGGATAAATAGGGGAACTTTTATTTTCTCTGGACAAATACCTGGAAGTAGAATTGCTAGGTCATATGGTATTTTTATTTTAAATATTTTGAACAACCTCCATACCATTTTCCATAATGGCTTCACCAATTTACATTTCCACCGAAAGTGCATGAGGTCTCCCCTTTTCATCTTTTCCAACATTTGTTATTTCTTCTTTTCTTAATAACCATTTTGACAGGTAATATCTCATTGTGGTTTTGATTTGCATTTACCTGTTGATTATGGATGAGCATCTTTTCATGTGTCTGTTGGCCATCTTTATGTCTTTGGAAAAATGTCTATTCAGGTCTTCTGCCCATTTAACTTCAGATTGCTTGTTTGTTTACTTTTGTTTTGGGTGTTGAGTTATATGAGATATTTATATTTTTTGGATATTAACCCAATATTAGATATATCATTTGCAAATATCTTCTCCCATGCAGTAGATTGCCTTTCAATTTTGTTGATGGTTTTCTTCACTGTACAGAAGCTTTTTCGTTTCATGTTGTCCCAGTTGTTTATTTTTGCATTTGCCCTTTCCTGAGGAGACAGAAAAAAAATCCTGCTAACCCTAATGTCCAAGAGATTACTGCCGAAGTTTTCCCTGGGAATTTTATGATTTCAGCTCTTACACTTAGTTCTTTAATCCTTTTTTGAGTTTATTTGTGTATATGGTATATATGTACAAAAAAGTTGTCCTGTTATATTCTCTGGCATATAGCTATCTCATTTTCCCTTGCATCATTTATTGAAGAGACTGTATTTTCCTTATTGTATATTCTTGCCTCTTTTGTCATTTATTAATTAGCCATACAAGAAGGGATTTTTTCTTGGATTTTCTGTTCTGTTCCATTGATCTAGGTGTCTGTATTTTTTGCCATTACCATACATACTGTTTCGATTTCTATAGCTTTGTAGTATGGTTTGAAATCGGGGATTGTGATACCTCCAGTTTTGTTCTTTCTCAGGATTACATTGGCTATTCACAGTCTTCTGTGGCTCCACACAAATTTTAGGATTCTTTGCTCTAATTCTGTGAAAAATGCTATTGGTATTTTGGTAAGGATTGCACTGACTCTGTAGATTGCTTTGGGTAGCATGGATATTTTAACAATATTAATTCTCCCAATCCATGCACACAGTACATCTTTCTACTTATTTTTGTTTTCTTCAATTTCTCTCATCACAATGTCATAGTTTTCAGAGTAGAGATGTTTCATCTCCTTGGTTAAGTTTATTTCTATTTTTTTGATGCAATTGTATATGAACTTTTAAAAATTTCTCTAATAGTTCATTAGTAATGTATAACAATGCAACAGATTTTTGTATATTAATTTTGTATTCTGCAACTTTGTTGAATTTAAATTAGTTCTAATAGTTGTTTGGCAATATCTTTAGGGTACCCTATATATGGTATCATGTGATCTGCAAATCATGACACTTCTGCTTTTTCCTTACCAATTTGGATGCCTTTTTATTTCTCTTTATTGTCTGATTGCTGTAGGTAGGACTAAAAGTGATGAAAGTAGGCATTCTTTTCTTGTTTTTGATCTTAGAGGAAATGCTTTTTACCATTGAGTATGAGATTAGCTGTTGATTTGTCATATATGGCCTTTATTATGTTCAGGCATGTTCCTTCTATAGCCACTTTGTTGATTTTTATCATGAATTGATGTTATATTTTGTTGGCTTTTTCTGCATCCATGAGAAGATGATATAATTTTTATCCTTTATTTTGGTTATATGGTATATCATATTGATTGATTTATAGATATTAAACAATTCTTGCATCTTTGTCATAAATCACACTTGATCATGTTATATGATCCTTTCAGTGCATTGTTGAATTTGGTTTGTGAATATTTTATTGTGGATTTCTGCATCTGTGTTCATCAGGGATATATATTGGTCTGTAATTTCCTCTTTTATGCAGTGTCATTGTCTGATTTTGATATTGGTAATTCTAGCTTTATAGAATGAATTTGGAATAATTCCTTTCTCTTCAATTTTTTGAAATAGCTTGAGAGGAAAAAATATTAACTCTTCTTCAAATGTTTGATAGGGGCCTCTAGGTGGCTTTGTCAGTTAAGTGTCCACCTTCAGCTCAGGTCATGATCTCATGGTTTGTGGATTCAAGCCCCGAATCGGGCTCTGTGTTGACAGTGCAGAGCCTAGAGCCTACTTCACATTCTGTGTCTCCTTCTCTCTGACCCTCCCCTGCTCCCTCTCTCTCTCTCCCTCTCTCTCAAAAATAAATAAACGTTAAAAAAAATTTTTTAAATGTTTGGTAGAATTAAACTGTATAGCCATTTGGTCCTGGACTTTTGTTTATTAAGAGAGTTTTTGATTGCTGATTCAATTTCTTTATTAGTAGTAATACATCTGTCAGATTTTCTACTTCTTATTTTTTGTTTCTTGAGGTAGGCCTATATTGCTATAAACTTGCCCATTAGAACAATTTTTGCTGCATTCTGTAAATTTTCATTTGTGTCAAGGTATCTTTTTTCAATTTCCTTTTCAATTTCTTCATTGAGCCATTGGTTTTTTTTAGTAGCATGTTGTTTAGCCTTTGTATTTCTGTGTTCTTTCCAGTTTTTCTTGTAACTGATTTCTAGTTTCATACTAACAATGCAATTCAACTCAGGTCACTGTGGTGGGCTGGGGTGCAGTTGTGCATATGATAGCAACACAATTAGAAGAAATTAGATATGATAGTTGCTGTAACATAGGGAGGCCATTTCATAGAGTTATTGTGTAGGTAAAGCAGAAATTAGAGGTCATATTTTACATAACGTTGAAACATTTAAAGGTGTTAATATCCATAGAGAAAGAAAAGTTAATAAGACCACTTGGCAATGTGATTATAGTCTATAAATTTCTAATCTGATGTGCAGACAGCAGCTGTGTCACTTTGCTGGGGAGGTCAAGGAGCTGAAACTGCTTTTTTTTCTGCCTGAAGGAGAAGGCAAATGGCCAGCTAATCAACTGGCACCAAGAATTTTATAAACAAGCATCTTATGTGTGGGGACACAGCTGAGTGAGAAAAAAAAAAAAGACAACTGTGTTTTTAAGTTTGTAGTTTTTGGCTTATTACATTAAAATACATCATTTTAGGGGAGCCTGGGTGGCTCAGTCGGTTAAGCATCTGACTTCAGCTCAGGTGATGATCTCGTGATCTGTGAGTTCGAGCCCTGCGTCGGGCTCTGTGCTGACAACTCAGAGCTAGAGCCTGCTTCGAATTCTGTTTCCCTCTCTCTCTACCCCTCTCCCACTCACGTTCTGTCTCTTTCACTCTCAAAAATGAATAAATGTTAAAAAGAATTTTTAAAAATACATCATTTTACAGCACAATCTGAGCTCTAGAAAAGGATGTAATAATCATTTAGAAAATCATTATATGATCTCTAATGTCTCTTCTGGTTCAAAAAGTCTAAAACTTCATGTCTTTTTGCTTTATTGTTCTATACTTATTTATATACATATATATATACTACACATATAAAAATTTAAAAATTATAGTAAAGTAGTTTCAGAAGGTTTTTCACAAAGACAGTATTTTAGCTTGCTGTAACTATTTCTTCAAAATTATACTATTTTCCTTAAATATGGACAAAAATATAACCACTATATTTGAGGAGTTTCTCTACAGTAATGAAATGTCAGAAATAAAAACATAATACAATAGTTTAAAGTAGGACATTTCAGGGATGGCTGGGTGGCTCAGTCGGTTGAGTATCCATCTAACTTTGGCTTAGGTCATGGTCTCTCATTGGGCTGGCTGCTGTCAGCTCGGAGCCTGCTTCAGATCCTGTGTTCCCCTCTCCCTCCCACTCCCTGCTCTCTCTCAAAAATAAATAAACATTAAAAAATAGAACGAAAGTTGCATAAGTTAATAATCATAAAAATTGTACTTCATACACAGTAGTAATTCACTTACATACATTTGGATTATAAAAAATAACTTTAATATGCATACAATGAAATCATTCCGTTGATTATATTTTAATAAGAAATGCTTCACTTTACAATGCTTATACATTATTATATGAGAACACTTTTTAAATTTTTTTTCACTTACTTTACTATATATGTGCCTTTGCATTTATTCTAGTTTTTGGAAACTGCCGTTTAGGAAATAGTTAAGAAGCAGTAATGCGAGGCCCAAGCACATTAATTCTAACATTGAATTAGTTCTGTCTACGGCTCTAACCATTTTTCACTGTGTTCTGTATCCTATATCCTCTGCATCTTATTTTCTTTACCTTCTCTCTCTGTCTTTCTCTCTTTCTTTTTTTTCTTTTTGGCCTTTTTGTGGAATACTTAAGCAACTGCCTTTAAAATAAAAGTAACAATGCATCCATTATTGTTCCATCTTGAACATTTTTCTCCTCCCAATGCCTAGCAATTACAATATAGCACATTATTTACATTTCGGAACAAACCAGTAATAAGCATTGTATATTTTAGTTTTATTGTTAAGAACCTGAATATTAAATGGCAAAAACAGGCACAGCATGTATTCTACAAGTGTGGTGTGTAACCTCTTTTTCATATGTTTTCCCTTTACACTTGCAAATTGGATAAATGCAGCCATAGGTGTTTTGACAGCTAATTAAATGTGAATATGTGCATTTATATGTCAGCTTACTACTACTATTTGTGGAAATAAGATGGAATTTGTATAATTTGTTCTGAAATACTTTAAATTCAGTTACTTACAAATCTGATTTTATGATGCATGCTGAGACGCTCAAGTTGAAATTTCTATTGTGTGTGTATGTGTATACATGTACATATCTACATACTTATTACCTGTTTGAAAGTATACTTTATATATCTCATATAACACCAAATCTGTGGAGAGCAAATAACGTTAGTTTGGAAATAAATTTGAAGGCCCTAACTTTTTTCATTATTCTATTCTTTGTGTTTTCTAAAAGTCTTATGGAAAGAACATACTGTAGGGCTTTTAGAATACTTATATCTGTGAGAAAACATATCATTCTTACTATGTTGGAGTTCCATTATCTTGGGTTAGTAACAGAGACTATAAGCAATAGTCCAGCCTTCTGAGTTATGATGCAAGATGCATGTGACCCAAGACAACGTATGTATTAAAATATACCGTAAACTGTGGGGTGCCTGGATGTCTCAGTCAGTTGAGTAACTGACTCTTGATTTCTGTTCAGGTTGTGATCTCACAGTTGTGAGATTGAGCCCCATGTCAGGCTCAGCACAGAGCATGGGGTCTGCTTGGGATTCTCTCTCTCTCCCTCTCTCCCTGACCCTCTCCTGCTCATTCTCAATCTTTCTCTCTCTCTCTCTTAAAATAAATAAGTAAACTTAAAAAAAAAAAAAATATATATATATATATATATATGTGTGTGTGTGTGTGTGTGTGTGTGTGTATACAGTGTGTGTGTGTGTGTGTGTGTATATATATATATATATATATATATATACAGTGTATATATATATATATATATATATATATATATATATATATATACTGGGGTGCCTGGTGGCTCAGTCGGTTGAGTGACCAACTTCAGCTCAGGTCATGATCTCACTGTTTGTGGGTTTGAGCCCCGTGTCACGCTCTGTGCTGATGGCTCAGAGCCTGGAGACTGCTTTGGATTCTGTGTCTCCCTGTCTCTCTGCCCCTCCCCAACTTGTACTCTGTCTCTCTCTCTCTCTCAAAAATAAATAAACATTAAAAAAATTAAAAAAACATATATATACTATTAACTGACCCGCAATTCAACAAAGTATTTTAGATTTCAAACAACCTATACTTTAACTGTGTTCTTACATCCTTCATTTCCCTAGAAAGTTCATTATAAAATATATGAAAAGTATAGATAACATAAGGTAATCATAAAAAGAGGAGTAGGGGATTAAAATGGGATATCAATTATACATAAAAATGTATAATATAAGTCCAATATAAACAAAGAATGGACCTTAAATTTGGCTCTACATTTTGGAAATTGAAATGAGAATTTGAGCCGATTGATAATGTACAATGACAAAGATGATGAAGAAACCAATTGTTCATCTTAAGGTGACAGGTATTTTTTCTTGAAGTTACCTATAAAAAAAGACATCATTGTAATTAGCAACGCCTTTAAGAGGAAGATTATAATATTTTATTTTATTTTATTTTAAAATTTACATCCAAATTAGTTAGCATATAGTGCAACAATGATTTCAGGAGTAGATTCCTTAATGCCCCTTACACATTTAGCCCATCCACCCTCCCACAACCCCTCCAGGTACCCTCTGTTTGTTCTCCATATTTAATAATAAACATGAAAGTGTGTTTTCTAACTTCCCTCAAAAAATGTTATTGAGATTCCCATTATGTTTAACAAAAACATTACCAAAGGGTGGCCATATGTGGCAAAATCTAAACTCTTCTGCTGGCCTGGCTAAATTATTATAAATGTTCACTGAATATCTTTCTATCATTTCTTCATAAATACTATTACAATATTTCTCAAATATTTTATATCCTATACAAATGTATTTACAATAATTTGTTAATTTTCTGAATTAATTTTAGTTAAATAGTTCTCAAAATTACCTTTCAGAAACGACTCATGTGATTCGGATATTTCCCTCCATTACCCTGGAGGGCAGTGATTGGTCCTACCCAGTCAGCTATCACATTCTTTTTGCTAAAAAGAGATATTCAGGAACAACCATGCTTCTTGAGCAAAGCCTATGAGAAATTATGATGCTTGCTGAGACTTTTGTGACAGAGTTATATGTTTCATTTTTAAAAACAAATTTAGATGTGTATCTTTTTGACATATTGGTACTAATTTTTATTACTACCATATGGCACTTGGAAATGACTCCATCCTAATGTAGGACAAAGGCCCGATGAGTTCTAATGTTAAGTTCTGTAATCCACTAAAAACATGGAACAGAATATGTTAATTTATGTAAGTCAGTACGTTCCCTTTCATTGCAAGTTAGATTTTTAGTATTTTCTATTAATTTATGATTGGTGAAGGGAGGTGGGTGGGAGATGGGCTAGATGGGTGATAGATATTAAGGAGCATACTTGTGATGAGCACTAGGTGTTAAATGTAAGTAATGAATCACTGAATCCTATTTCTGAAAGCAATATTGTACTGTATATAAACTAACTTAAACAAATAAATACATAAATACACAAATAAATAAAATTATTAAAAAATAAAAGTTTAAAACTTATAAAGCAGTATATACACAGGGATAAAAATTTAAAGGGTAAAAATGCAATCAGAATACAAAGTAAATACTTTTCTAACCCTGTTCCTTCACCACTCAGTTCTACTGAAGAGGGAAAAAATTATTAAGACATTGTACATGCATTCCAAAGTATTCTATTCCTATATAAGCACATATGTTTATATTTTGTTTATTACACAGATACTAACAAGTTCCACACTCTTTTTTACCTAATTCTTTCACCAAGAAAATACATCTTGGAAATTCTTTCATATTATAAAAAAAAGACTGTCTCATTTATTAATTTTGTGATTTATATAACTAATTCTCTAGAAAAGTCTGGTTAATTGCTCTAATCTTTTGATAATATATATAATGATGCAATGAATAACCTTATATATACATTGTTCTGTGCAGTTGCAAATATACATAGGTATATGTGCATATATATGTATTATCTAGAAAGTATCATTTCTACACGTATGTGAAATTTACACACATACACATTCACACATACAAAATCGTCTCCCATAGTGATTTTACTAATTTGTTCTACCAACAACTAATTTTCCTCTCCAACAGTGTGTTATCAACCTTTTTGAAACTTTGATGATCTAAGACATTACAACACTAATTGAATTTTTTTCTTATTCTGAATAACATTAAATTTTCTTATCTTTAAGTCATTTGAGTTTCTTCGTTTGTAAACTAACTTTATATTTTTGCCAAATTGTATTAGGTTGTTAATATTTATTATTTTTTCTTAAATTTTTAAGAGCTGATTGTGGAAATCAGCTCTTTGTTGTAAGTTGTAAATTTTCACAACTTTTTCGTTTGTTTCTTTCTCACTTTGTATATGAAATTTTTTTCCCACAAAGATTTTAAAATTTGGATTAATCTGAAGTTAAGTTTAAATTTTGATCTGTTTTACCTTTGTGTGTGTTTGTAATTTATAGTATATATTTGAAAGTCTTTTCGATTCCATATTACTAAAAAACTTATATGAGATTATCTCTTATTTCCTTTTTTATCATTTATATCTTTGGTATATGTGGAAATGATTTTGATAAAAGGTATGGATCAACTTATTTTCCAGAAGACTAATGAATAATTGGCATCATTTTTTTATTTTTTTAATTTTGTACCTCATGGGTACAAAATGATACTTTTGATATATTCTACATTTTCTCATCCATCTTGCTTATTTTGTTTTGATGTTATGAAAGCACTATGATGCTTTAATTATTTGAATACTATTATATGATATTTATTATCTAGCAAATGTCATTCCTACTTCATCTATTATTACTATTTGTTTTCATAATTTTTCTTATTTTCTAATTTGTAGTATTTATAAACATGGAAATCAAATCTATGCTCCTCTAAGTAGGAAAAATGTATAGATGTTTTTATTGGGATCTTTAACATATATATTAATTTAATTTATAATTAATTTATAATTATAAATTATTTAAATACTAATTTAATTATATTTATTGTAGGTCTTTACTTTTTTGCCAACAATATGGTGGACTCTTCTCTTTTTGTTTAAATGTCCTTTCCATGCCACCCAGTCCCATTTTAAAGTTTCTTTATACCTCTATCGCATATGTCCTATGTTTACTCTTAGATATTTAACATTTATTCTTTTATAAAAAAAAAGCAACATGGTAGGCAGAATTTTAAGATGATCTACAGTTACTTTCTACCTCATATAATTCCTCCGACATTTATATTGAACTTGTGAATATGAACTACCAATGTCACAATTACATTACATTACATGGCAAAAGGGAGATTATACTGGGTGGACCTGATTTATCAGATGAACCCTTGAGAAACAGAACTTCATCCAGCTGGTCATATAAGAGAATGTCAGATATTTACAGCACCAGAAGGATTTGGTACTGTGTTAGTGGCTTGAAGATAAACAGGGTCATCAAGTAATGACCTGCAGGTCACCCATATGGACTGAGAGTGGTCCAGGGTCCCACAGCCAGCAAGAAAACAGGGACTTTAATGAGGTAACCACAAGGAATAGAACTCCACTTATAACAGGTATCAACTTGGACAAGCATCCTGAGCTCCAAATAAGAATGTAGCAAGCTGACATCTTGGTTTCGGTCTTAGCCGAGAATCCGGTTGTGCTGTTCCAGACTGACAAACAGAACTCTGTGCTAATAAATAGGTGCTTTATAAGGCACTAAATTTGTGTTCATTTGTTATGCTTCAACGGAAAACAAATACAGGCATGCACATCCATTTTATCTTCTAACAGGCTGTTATTTGTTACTCATTTTCTGTATTTTTCTGCCAAATCATTTAATTTAATCACCTCATAATTAGCCAAAGGAAAAAAATAATCATTTCTTGTTTTTTTAGTTTTCCAGGCAAACCAGCATAGCTCTGTAAATAAGAATGAATTTGCCTTTTCTTTTCCATTTAAGATTTTTTCCTTGTTCAACATTTTTGATGATTATTATAAAATAATTTTATCTTATTAAAAGCACTTCCTTAGATATCCCTGAGGAGATATCAAAAGATCATGACAGGATATGCAATCACTGCTTTAAACTTTTCTCTCAAGGCATCTGAGCCTGTTTGTTGAGAGTAGCTATCCATTAGGAAAAGAAAACATAGAACTTTCATATACTGTTGGATGCAGGCTATGAGTTGACATTAATGTCAGGGGAACTAAAATAACAAAAATCATGGTGCTGTCATAACATTCCTATAGCAGAGACTGTTGTCACCCCTATGTTGGGATTTTTACAGGGAACACCTGAAACTCTCTGCCTGAGCTCTTTTACTGGCCACAGTCATTGTAAAGGGCATGGCAAAAATATTGAAGATTATTCCTTTCCTATTGCTGCTATAACAAATTACCTCAAACTTAGTGGCCTAACCAATACAAATGTATTACCTTACAGTTCTCTAGGTCAAAATCTGAAATAGTCTCACTGGGCTAGAAAGCAATGTGTTGGAAATATTATGTTCCTTTCTGGAGTCTCTAGAGGATAAAAGATTTCCTTGCCTTTCCAGCATCTAGAGGCTGCCCCCATCCTTAACCCATGTCTCCTTTGTTCTAAAACTAGCAAAAGTTGGTCATGCCCTTCTTGCATCACATCACTCTGGTCTGACTCTAATCTTCTGCCTCCCTCTACTGATTTTAAGTCTCTGGTTGTTACGTTGGCTTCAGCTACATAATCCAGGATAATCTTATTTTAAAACCAGTTGATTAGCAACTTCATTTCCATCTTCAATCTGAATTCCCTTTGCAATGTAACCTGAAATAGTCACATATTTGAGGATTTAGACATGGACATCTTTGAGGGGCATCATTCTGCCCAGAAGAAAGATATATTCAAGCCTCCTTACCTCTTGGATAGTACAACTTGAAGATCTGATCTTCATTGTCTTCACAGGTTACAATTAGGACTGAACTTCCATTGTACTCATTCATATGCTCAGTGTTCTCAAATCTGTATTTAAAATCATTTTTCCCCTTTATTGGGATGAAGGACTTACTTAAGACAATTAGTAGCATGTGTGATCTTAGGAAATAGACTTTTACAATGGCATTCTAGAACAAGATTACTTGCTGGTCAGATGGTAACAAGAAATTAATTGCCTATTGTAACTGAAGTGATGATTATCCCTAATATACATAAACATCACCAATTATTAAGATTTTTACTTGAGCATGGGATATAAAGGCAGAAGGGGATGCAGTTTCATGTAGTAGATAGAGAACTTGAAAGTTAAGGGAAGAGTGGTAATTATAAGGATTAAGAGGTTGTTGGGCAGTTGTTAGTGGCCACAGAAATTTTTAATGAAGAAAATAACAGTCTGGCATCAGCAAACTATCAGTCCAGGGCACAGTACGAAAGCTGAAAAGCTATCATTGCACTGGTTGAAGAGATACTCATCTCCTACAGGCAGGTGGCACACTATGATAGAAAACAGCCTCAGGATTTGAAAGTAAAAGTAGTGGAATTATGAAAGAAGCTGAATTTAAATCTCTGACTCCAGTGCTAAAACCTTATAGAAAAGAGGAGAACTCAGAAACCTGGGTTTGTTATGGGGGGAAGTGTTTGAGAACCTTGAATTCACATATTTTCAAAATGCTCTGGATTGGCAGAAATGGCTCCTTCCTGTTTGCTAGAGGAAATGTGTTTCCATTTCCTGGGAATTATACAAAGCTCTCATCTGAGAAAGATGCCTTGCATGATTATGCTTGTTCTCTTCAAGATTTCCCAGTCTCCCTTCATTGTTTCTACATTAACAGCAAGAGTGAAGCCTCAGCATCACCTGAGTCTAACACACTGTCCCTGCTGTGAGAAGAAAAACTATTCACCAGAGAATTAAATAATGTGGCTAATATACTGGCAGAAACTGCAAGATAATGCCTGGGAGTGGATCCTAATGGGGCTTGACTAGTGAAGGAAAAACATAAGAATGTAAGGGGAAGTTTATCAATGTGGAGGGATTCTCTCATGACTCAAAATTGAACATATTGGCCAGGATGCCTGAAATTATAATATGCATCTGCAACAGCTATTTGAAGCTTAGAAATTATGATGGTTCACAGTAAATGAGTTAGAGCCAACATAATTCATCAGAGTAGTGATTATCAGTTCAAGTAGCTTTGAGATGTGGACAGGTTGGGATGAATTTGGTATCTAAGACCTGAGAACCTGGTGGCTGAGAATGATGCCCAAGAGGACCCAGAAAACACTTCTTCACAAAAAGATAAATGTACTAGTGAGGCAGGTATTAGCATATCTGAGAAACTTAGTGGTGACTGTCCTCTGTGGTCAGGTATGGATTGTAAGACATGTAGCTTTGAATTTGTCTACAATGTCAATGGGGACATTAGGAATCTGAAATAGCTGAAGTTACGTGTCAGCATATATCCATTAGATGCAAGATGAACATAATAAAATAGTAGGCAGAAAGACCAGAATGGCCATCCATGTGGACTTTAACTATAGGCATTGCTGACAGTGGCAAGAGACCATATTGTTTCTTAGTAGAGGCAAAATAGATAGGCAATTACACTGTTGCTAGACGTAAATAACCAGAAAAGACCAATAGTGAATGAATGTGAAGGAGAGGATGGCTGATGTTAAATGTGACAATGAATAATCACTATCATTTGAGTTTTCCAGACTTTATTTCTTAGCCTAGAGCCCACTGATTGAATTGAAGGCCAGGTACCCCTGAGGAAGTATCAGAAGACATGGCAAGTATACACAATCACTGCTCTAACTCTTGTGTCAAGGGACCTGAGCTCATATGTGAAAGTAGATATCCATTAGGAAAAGAAAACATAGAACTTTCATATACTGTTGGATGCAGGATATGAGTTGACATTAATATCAGGGGAACTAAAATATCACAATGTTCTTTCCCCAAAAAGCTCAGGAGATAGAATAAAGGCCTAAAACTTGTCTCATCATAGGTCCAATGAATCTACTGAAGAATCCTATACTTTCTTCCAAGATCTATTTTATAATAGAAATAAATATACTTAGCAAAAGAGTCTTCACATGGGTTCTCTGACTTGTGAAGTAAAACCCACGATATAGATATAGATATAGATATAGATATAGATATAGATATACATATAGATGGGGCCAACTGGAAATTCCCAAAACATTTTCCTCTCCTTCACCCCCAACTAGGACAAAATGATAAATCTGAAACAATTCTTTGTTCCAGTTGGAATGACAAAGATCAGTGCCATGTTCAAAGAATGAAAGGATATAAAGGTGATAGTCACCATCATACCATCATTTCATTTATAGTTTTTCTATCTAAGGAAACCAGAAGAATCATATGCAGATAATATGGACCTAAATTTAACCAGATAATAATTCTGTTGGTTGCTGCTGTCCAGAGTTAGAATCTTTTTATTTTTTAAATTAAAAAAATGATCAGTTCAGACTCTGGAATTTGCTCTTAATCTAGCAAATGGTATCTGTATAATTTCCATTGGAGAAGAAAATAAAAAAGGTTTCCTCTGAGATACATAGCAAAACAAACAAACAAACAAACAAACAACTCTTAAATATAGAGGACAAACTAGTGGTTGCCAGGGAGGTAGGTGAGGCTGGGTGAAATAGATAATTAAGAGTGCACTTACTATGGTATGCACTGAGTAATGTATAAAATTGTGGAATCATTATATTGTACACCTGAAACTAATATAACACTGTATTTTAATTATACTTCAATAAAACATAATTTAAAAATATGTACATTCATAATGTTTCCTCCATGTTAAGGTAACTCCTACTCTGCCACAATATAAGGTTGGGTAGTTGCAACATAAAGCTTATGGCCCAAAGTATACTATCTGTCCTTTTTAAAAGAACATTTGTTTCCTCTTTTCTAGTGTATTCTGGAATATCCTCTCTAATGTAATGAGAAATTATTTCAACTTGCACGTCCTACCATTAAAAAGAACACAAAGCTCTCTGAGCCCCATGGCATTTGAAGGTAAAATATTACTCACTTAATCATACACCTTCAACCCATTTATTAGGTGAATCATAAAGCTGCAGATTTTGAATGGGGCCAAGCAGGAGAGTGTTCTGCAGTACATTCAGACTGATGTTCAAATGATTGCAATTTAGTCCATATGACCCAGCAGATGCCAGAAGTATAAAAGGAATATAAGGACAGTGTGTGGACTCTCTGGCCAGCCTAAATAGCAGAGTTGCAGGGGTATGAATATACCCTGGGGTGTGATTCAATGTCATGCTGCTGCAGCAAAGAATCATTCATCATTTGAAAATCAGCTCCTGATAAGCTATTTGGCCCTAGTAGGCACTCTGTGTGACCTTCACACGTGATTTGATTGTGTCCAGAGTTGGGCACCATGAGCTGCATATTATAGGATCCACCATTTCATAATATTCAGTATGAACAGCATCAATTGCTTATAAAATGGAATTGGTACATAGTCAGGGTAAGGAACAAGCAGGTTCAGAATAATTCATTTTCATAAATAACACCAGACCCCCATGACAACTATCCCTGTTGCCTAATGCCTCTATTCTAGTGAATATCTGTAGCTTTCTGGTGAATTTCCTGCAACCATAAGAGGAAAACCTGACACTAGTTCTCTATATACTAAAGTGAACTGAAAATGGACTGCTGCTCTAATACAACTCCACTTAGTGGTGGCCTCCAAAAACAGTATGGGAAGAAATCTTTCTAAATTTTTTAACTGGCCACCAACTTGATAAGGAGAAGGAAGTGGCCAAAGATAAGTATATATTGACTACCGAATATCAGGAAATTGCCTGATTGGATTGTTAGAGGCCTAAAAGTAACAAGGTTTGGGAGGAGCCAGATGATAGACCCATAGAATTTAGGAGGCAATGTGAAGATCTTACTGTCTCATCAGTGCTCATCAGTGAACTTTTCAGCTGGGGTAGTAGCTAAATGGACCTTTGTGCTAGAGACACATAGTAGGTGACCATGTATGTCAAGAGCAGAATCTACCGCTGAGCTTTTGACATGATTCTCTCTCTTAGGAGACCAACTAACTCTTGGTATCAAGTTGATTTTATTAGTCTTCTTCTATACTGGAGAGAGCATTAATTCATCTTTACTGGGATTCATACACATTCTGGATTTAGTTTTGCCTTCTTATCTGACATGACAACAGTGCTTTGTAAAACTCTTAAAATGTCTGACTTATTTACATAGAGTGTTGCATAAGAACATCTTGGATAAAGAGCCCACTTTATAACAAAGAAGGTGTAATCGTTGGCTTATGTCTTCAGGACCCATTTTTCCATTTAAACATTAGAACATTTTCTTTATAACTGTATATGGACAATGGCAGCCTGAAAGAACATTTGAATTTACCTTCAAAGGTGCACCTATGCACTTTGCATAATTGAGCAGGTCTTCTATATACTCTGAGCCAATGGTTCCACAGCTATGAGTCCACAACTAAATTATGCTGATCAATGAAAAAAAAACAAAACAAAACTTACGGTAGTATTATGTCTGGCTCCTCTAACCATTGATTCCAGTGATACCCATTTGGAAAATGTACATAGGAATCAGGTTTCCTGAATTAGAGTTTCTGGTTCTTGGAGGATAGATGCTGCAACCAGGCTCATTCCTGATGGGAATATTTTTTATCACCGAAATTGTCAAAAATTGCTGCTGAATGCTGATAATAAAAAGTAACAAAGATGTTAACTAGTTTAGTGTTGTTTTTGAATTCTATATAATGACTGAACCTAGGAAAGGACACTCTCATAACCTTTCTCCTTGGTATACTACTAGCAACTGTAAAGTTTGCACTAAACCTGAAACTGAGACTGCCGCCTGATCATTTTGCAATCTTTATGCCTCTGGGCCAGCAAGCAAAAAAACAAGTTTCTTTCTAGGCATTAATGGTTAACTGTGTGTTTCGTAAGAAGGTAGGGCTTGATTCTTCATAGTGGGAGCAGGAAGAATTATGTCTAAAAATCAAGGCACTCACTGAGTAGATGCCTCCTATTGTTTCATGTTCAGAGTTAATTTTTTACAGACAAATGAAAGAACCATATCCTGACAAGGGCACAACAGCCCAAGGGTAAACTCTTCAGGACTAAAAGTTGAGGTTACCACATGAGATTAGCAACTAGACTAAGCCCTGGCCGGGTGTGAGGTGAAATCTAGAATGTGTAGTGGAGGAAGGAGATGATGTTTATAAATTCAAATTTGGAACCAACTAGAGCAATGTTGTCTACAGTTATAGCTTCTGTCTTTAATTCCTTTGTAAGATTCTTTTTTTTTTTTAATTGAGAAATTCTGACTGGCTACTCCCTTGATAAATCAATGATAGATGAAATAGATGTATTATGGAGGCATGAGGGGATCTCAGATTTGCAAAGAATGGAATGTCAAAGCAATATTAGAACTAAATAGACACATACATGCTTATTAATATAACCATTTAAGACTTTATATGGACTTTAAATATCCACTTTACTATAGGAACATACTCAGCCACAGATAGGTCAATATCCAATTGCCAAAAAGTTGTTATGCTTAAAAGAAGCCCCCAAGTAATAACAGATAAGAATTGGTATATAAACATCCCAACTTGCTTCCTGTGATAGACAGATTAACCCCCACCCCACTCCCATCCCAAGATTTACATATCCTGGTCCCTGGAAACAATAGATTGACACATGGCCTGAAGAGATTAAGGTTGCAAATAAAATTAAGGTTGCTAATCAGTTGACTTTAAAGAGATTATCGTGGTTTATCCAGATAGCTTCATTGTAATGACAAAAATCCTTTAAATGTGGAAGAGAGAGGCAGAAAAGTGAGTGTCAAATCAATATGATGTGAGAAAGACCAACCATCCCTGCCTTTGAGGATGGGAAGACACAGTAAAGGAATGGGGACAGTTTCAGAGGTTGGAAGAGGCAAGAAACCGATTCTCCCTTACAGCTTCCAGAATTGGGGATATTGCCCTGTAAATACCTTTCTATAGTCCAGTGAAATCCATTTTGGGCAACTGACCTCCAGAACTATAAGATAATAGTTTCGTGTTGTTTAAAGTTGCTATGTTTGTAGTAATATATTATGGCAGCAATAGGAACAAATATACTCACCCTTTTTGCAGAACAACTCTGAGTCTTGCAGATTATCTCCCATTGGTGCCATCGGATAAACTTGTCATTTGTTCACCCTCTTATTGGCTCCCTCCCCATCACAGTCATATTTCCACTGTGTGCTAACTGATGCTTCCCCAGGATTACCTGCCAAATAATCTATTTACTTCTAAATCCAAGTCTTAGGGGCTACTTCTTGGACAATTCTCCACAGAACAGGAGTTATGCTTTTCTATCTTTAATGGAAATATTTCTATTGTTTTCCCCAAAGCATGACTCAGGCTTTGTGGCTTAGTTTCTTTGAATCTTGCAACTTTAAATGTTCTAACTGACACATATTGCTACCATGATGTAGGGTGTTGCAAGTTAAGAGGAACTGCTACCCCCCACATCCCCCATCTGTGCCATTGGCTTAAGTGAAAGATATGGTGGAGAGCAATTCTGGGAGTTAGAAATCCTTATTCTAAGATACAGATAGCTGGTTAAGCTTTAATGTAACTTGGAAGTCAACCAGTGTGTTTACCAAGGTCACAGCCATAGCAGACTTGAAAGATAAAATGTAAGGGCACCTGGGTGGCTCAGTCAGTTAAGCATCCGACTTCGGCTCAGGTCATGATCTTGCAGTTCACAAGTTTGGGCCCTGTGTCGGGCTCTGTGCTCACAGCTCAGAGTCTGGAGCCTGCTTCAGATTCTGTGTCTCCCTCTCTCTTTATGTCCCTCCCTCATTCATGCACGCGCTCTCTCTCTCTCTCTCAAAAATAAATAAAAACATTAAAAAAAAGAAAGATAAAATCTAGATATATTCTATTGGCTACATATTGTACCCTTCAGTAACAGTCTGTGTGTGTGTGTGTGTGTGTGTGTGTGTGTGTGTGTGTGTGTGTGTATTTTTATTGGGAAAAAAACAAAACAAAACAAACTCAGACCTGTCAGTAATTTTCCAAAAATTTGTAAACCTGAGGAAAAGTCCAGGCATCCCTAACCATATGTATACTAAATAGGCACAAAATAAAGATTCTCCAAGAGTCATCTATTTTCAGCTTATATCTGGTCACAAATTATCATGTATAAGAAAAAATTTCCTAGAGAGTAGATTTAGGAAAAATAAATAAAATGCCCTGAAAACTTTAGCAGTGATGTGTTGTTTCTGTTTTTCCTTTCCAGATAGATCTATTCATGTGTGTTATTCCAATACAATGAATGGGGTATGCTGTAGGGGGAGAGTTGATTACACCTACCATTTCTTCATCAGTTGCTGTATCCAGTTACTGATCAATAAATCTATCTATGTACCATCACTATCATCTTCAATCTGTCTTATCTTTGTTCTCTGGAAAATCTCTAATTTAGGCCATTTTTCATTTTTGTTGCCTGAAAATGTAGGCCAATCTGGGTATCATTCTGTTTGCTTTGGTAATTTTAGTTGTTTATATAATAAGTGATGATTATGTGAATAAAAATAGGAAAGGTCTGAGGAATTGGAGACTGGATGGGAGAAGAAAAATTAATTTCCCTTGTGCTTCACTTACTTTATAGTATTTGGCAACTTTAGGAATAATACAACATCAACTCCATATTAAGATGCTAGAGAAAGAGAAAAGATTTTTGCTATTACCTTGACATAATTTGTATTTTAGAGGAAATGTACTATAGGGAGATTCAGCATTATTTTTCTAGTGCAGTATACTCTGAGTTTTCACTTTATGCAATAATGATTGAAATCCAATTTTCTTTCATGTCTTGTGAGCATGTTTTGCTTTATAGTTCTCCTAGTAATGACTAAAACTTTTCTTTTAGAAAATTGAAAAACAATACCATAACCCTTGAAATGATAAATGTAAAACTCTGGAAGATATATGAAGCATTCTAGAACATATACCATTGTTTAGAATATGTTTCTACAAATTACACATTAGTTATGTATAAAATATAATTAATTAGCTAATGTTATATATTTTACATTATCATCCATTGAATTGAATACTCCAGGTGGCATAAAAATGGGGTTTTGTAAACAATCCCTTTGTTTATTAAGATTCTAAATATCACTTTTTTGCTATTGGTTTTAAAGAATTGTGTAAGGCAAATTGCTTCATTTTACTGTGAGCACAATTAATTAAATAAATCCTTAGCTTAAAAAAAAAAGAATCTCATGTAAGAATAGAACATTAAATCACACCTGCAATCCATTTTTCACTGCTGTTGATAATCCCCCACCCTTCCACTTTCCAAACATTTCTTGTTCATAAACTATTAGAGTAATCTCCATTTCTGTAGGCTATAACTTCCATACAGAGACACTGTTTTGTTGTGATATGGTAATGATTGTTAGATAAATATTTGTGTAATTGGGCACTGGCTATTTTCTAATTAAAATTTGAATCTTAATTACTATTGCTTTAGAACTGCTAGGCTCTTTGAGACACCTGGGTAGCTCAGTCAGTTACGTGTCCAACTCTGTTTGGTCTCAGGCCATGATCTCACGGTTTCATGAGTTTGAGCCCTGTGTTGGGATCTGCTCTGGCAGCACGGAGCCCTCTTGGGATTCTCTCTCCCTCTCTCTAACCCTCCCCTACTCATGCTGTCTCTGTCTCTCTCAAAATAAACTAAGACTGCTAAGCTCTCTAAAAATCTGTTTAACTGAGGGACATGAAATTCTTTGAAGAAAAAAAAGTACCTTGCAGAAATGCCCCTAAAGTAAAAGAGATGATCATTGTCTTAGCTAGTTTATAGGTTAGTTGGAAACATGGCAACAAGCTGGGTGAATAACTTAAAGTATCCAATAAGCTTTATTTGACTCATAGGCAAAAGAGAAATAAGTAAAACTCAACTTGTGGAGTTACTGTAAGTGTTATATAATGTATATAAAGCTCTGAGGGCCAATGCATGGCATGGAATAAACACACAAAATTTATGCACAGGTATGTTATTATTATTAGGCTATTTTATCTATTTATATAATATTACATGTGATATATAAATATACTTCACATGACATAATATATTAAATATTATATTATTTTTATATATCAAAATAATATAAATATTTTTTAACAATTGATTTTTATCCCTAATTCAAATGATAGCATTTTAAAAAAGTTTTTTAATGTTTACTTTTGAGAGAGAGAACGTGAAGTGGGGTGGGGCAGAGAGAGAGAGAGAGACAGAGAATCCGAAGCAGGGTTCTTGGTATAATTGCAGTGTCCAACATGGTGCTCAAACTCATGAACTGTGAGATCATGACCTGAACTGAAGTCAGACTCTTAACTGATTGAGTCACCCAGGCATCCCAAATGATAGCATATTTGATCCCCAAAATAGTGTCTTTCATTTATTTTGTACTCTGTTCCATTTTATTTATTTATTTATTTATTTATTTATTTATTTATTTATTTAATTTTTTAAAAATGTTCATTCTTAAAAAAATTTTTTTAATGTTTATTCATTTTTGGGAGACAGAAAGAGACAGAGCATGAGCAGGGAAAGGGCAGAGGGAAGTAGACACAGAATTTGAAGCAGGCTCCAGGCTCTGAGCTGTCAACACAGAACCCAATGTGGGGCTTGAACTCACAAATCGTGAGATCATGACCTGAGCCGAAGTCGGATGCTCAACCAACTGAGCAACGCAGGCACCCCAAATGTTTATTCATATTTTGAAAAAGAGAGAGAGAAAGCAAGTACAAGTAGGGGAGGGGCAAAGAGAGAGGGAGACAGAGAATCTGAAGCAGGCTCCAGTCTCTGAGCTGTGAGAACAGAGCCCCACCTGGGGCTTGAACCCACGAACCGTGAGATTATACCTGAGCCAAAGTTGGATGCTTAACCAACTGAGCCACCCATGTGCCCCTATACTCTATTCCTTTAAAATTTTTAAGGAGCCATATAAAGATCCTACCATAGAACCAGGCATATTCTAAATGCTCAATAAATATTAGCTTTATCAACATCACCCTCACTGGCTCTGTTTCCTGTAGCTCAGGTTGTGTTAACATAGATTATGTTTTATGTCTGTTCCCTTGTAAACACACATGCCCTCCCACCTTTCTCCAAGGTCTCAAGGAGGAAGGTAAGGTTAATTCATTTTCTGTGGGGTAACTATGTTCTTTCTACCTTCTTCTCTTCCACCATTGCACTTCTGTCTGCTAATCAATATTATTTACAACATCGTCTGAATTTGTTTTCCCCTCTGACCAATATGCCAAGGAAATCTTCCATAATTCATGGACTGTTTATGCTTTACCATAGCATTACAAATTTATCAATACAACTATTTTGAATGATAACAATTAGGCAGTTTTGTGTGTATTTCTTTCCAAGTAGTGACAAAATATATGTCTGTTTCATATGCTTTATAGAATGTGTTCAAAGTCATTTGCTTAGATTTTTTTCCTGAATGCTTCCTAGTCATTATTAATTTTTTTTTATAAAGACAGAATGAGGTATGTCCTCTGTTTAAAGAAATGTTTGGGTGAGTGGGCGTCTGAGTCGGTTGAGTGTCTGACTCTTGGTTTTGATTTGGGTCATGGTTTTGCGGTTCATGGGTTCAAACCCCACTTTGGGCTCTGTGCTGGCAGTGTGGAGCCTGCTTGGGATTTTCTCTCTCCTCTCTCTGCCTCTCCTCTGCTCCCTCTCCCTTTCTCACAAAATAAATAAATAAACTTAAAATAAAAAAGAATTGTTGTTCACCATAAAAGCTGAGCATGCAATAGCTGGTTGAAAAAAAGCCATAATGAAGAATTATAACATCATGGGCAGAAGGATTTTCTTTATTACTAACTCCTTTTGGTTTTTGAAACTAGTTTGCATTTCTTTTGAAAATTGGTTGGATGGCTGGGAGGACATAAGCTATATTAAGGGAATCTATATACTAGAATTAGATCTATTGGAATTCTGGTCCTGCCTTTCCCTAACTGGATGATCTTGGACAATTTATTTAACTTCCCTGGGACTCCAGTTTTTCCATTTGTAGAATGGGTATGATATAGTTGCTAGTACCTTATAAGATTTTTCTGTTTTTCTTTAATTATGTACCATTTGTAAAAGACAACACAATTTAATATAATTACACTTATTGCAACTCTGAAGTGATTGTGTCAGCTAGGAAAAAAACTGCTTACTTCAGTCAATCAATAATTTTCCAGGCTGCTACTTGAACTGACATTTTCTGTAATTTTGAATTAACTGGAGCCACCAACATGTAATTTTGTTACATGAAACATGTATTTTTATTATATAGTACTTGGCATAATATATAACATATTTATGTATGTTATGAAATATTATTAAATCAAATATAAATCTGATTATATTAAGTCTGATTATATTAAATCTGATTTGAGGAACTGAATGGATTCAATTTAATAATATTTCCCATTTAATAATGGGTCTATCCACACATGAACTTAAGTTTCTCATATATTTTTGTAGATAATTTTCCTACTAATCATTTACCTAACTTCAGATTGCTAGCAAAAATACAGTGATTTTTTTTTTAATAATCTTTATACCCAGAGTGGGGCTCAAACTCATGGCCCTAAGATCAAGAGTTTCATGCTCTAATGAGTGAGCTAGCCAGGTGCCCCATCATTTTAAAAGGCTTTAACAAACTGAAAGATAATATTAAATTTAAAGCACAAAGTAGAAAAAAAAAATAAAGTACAAAGTAGAATAATGAAAGGAAAACATTTTCTTTACATTTCACAAAAGTAGAAATGAGAAATCTTCAAACATCCCTGAGTAGTAAAATGTGTGGAGTGTTTGTGTGAGTATGAACATGTGTGTCTTTTTTCCAAGACACCATTACTAGAAATGTAAGACAGATTTGCTTCTATAAAAACAAGACAGACAGACGTAAAGCACTGAATAAATAGTGGTGAAAATTCACATTGTTGGTTGAGTGCCCACTGACACAATTAGATTTTTTTTCTGAAATTTTTAAGTCTATGAAATCTTTGTTAGAATTAAATATTATAGAAAAGCATAGAAATAAATAAAGTTGGGACTGCTGTTATTTCAGATAGGGGTGGCTGTGAGGATGCTAAACTCTCTGTTACCTACTCATAACTCTCTCTGACTCTCTCTGCTCCTTCCCCAGCCAGACGTGACATGTCTGTCATGAAGCTTAACTGACATTAAGCTAAGAAAGAAAGATGATCTCTAATTCTTATGAAAGTCAAAGTAAAAATAAACGGGAGTACAATATTCAGTTACTTTGTCCTGGAGTTCTCTTTGAAATATTTTTATTGTGGTCCTTAAGGGTTTCCCAGTTTAGTATTGTATGCCGTGGAAAGCTATTTAAATCTTTTCAATGTTTAAGGAACACACACATGCACATTCACAACCAGGAATATGAATTTTCAGGCTTAAGCTCACTCAAATTTTTGTCTTGAATGTCTGAGGTTATGTTGTGTTAACTGAGTTGAGAATGCTGGCTAACCGGGAAGTGTTTCAGGCCATTATTCTGCCTTGAAGGATAAGATCTCATATTGCATTCCTAAAACAAACAAACAAAATCTACCTCCTCCTCCAAACACTGTCATTCTGAGTGAGAATGTGTTTCTCTTATTTCACTTGGATGTCTCTGTAGTTCCTTGTTTAGTTTTTAATTACTTGGCCAAATTCCCTCTGAGTATTCTGAGTCAGGTTTACTTTGTTAGGCATTTTTAATGCCTAAACTTATCTTGTCTTAGAATAGATGATAAAATTGGACTTGATAGTCTCTAAAGTCTATTCTAGTTCTAACATTTTATGATTCTAAGTTTTTATATTACTTTATTTATTGGGGAACAGAACAATACATATGACTGTAAAAGATACCATATTTTCCCAGTGTCTAGATCAGTGTTTTCCTATGAATGATATTTCTTGTTATTTTTTAGAGAATATTGTGTATTTATGTAAGTTCTTAAAGAACAAAGATATTACTGCTTTACATGAATGTTGTTGTTAGTCATTCATGAATAGTATTGTATGCAATCTGATATCCCTAATATGGGATTGTCATCCAACACGGAGGCAAGGAAGGGAAATCCTTCTGCTCTCCTATATTTGTATCTTTATTGTCTCAGCCACGTTTATATTCCAATTTAGAAAATATTTTTCAAATCCCTATTTTATGGTGTTCTCTTCAGTGTTTGATATACATTCCCATTTGTACATAAGAAAATTCATTTAAACCCAACCTGTAAAAATCAGACCCATTTCTTGTACCTTACAAATTGGTACCCCTATTATGTTCACATCTTAGAGTAATAAATTACCAGTGAATAATAAGGTAGGTGTCCAATTTCAGGTGTTAATAGTTAAGATTTAGCTCTGCTATTTAATAGGTATCTGTGTGTTAACAAGTTACTGACTTGCTTTTTGCTTCATTGTTTTGTCTGTAAGCGGTGTTAATGTAAAGATGTATTTCAAATGTTTATTTTTCCCCCTATGAGGACCAAATAAGTTAATTAATATATAATGCACTTAGGCTGTTTCTGGGGTATAGTAAGTATCCAGCAAATATCAACCTATTTGTCCTATAGATTTAAGGTGTACATTCTACCTTACAGATGTACAAAGAAATTACAACTTTGTTTATGTTTTGCGATTAATGTTATCTTTCTTACATTTCACCCTTTCAGTCCTCCATCCAGGTAATTGTAGAAAAAACAAAAATAATATATAAATATTTGTTGCTTTTTAATTAATTGTAGTTAAATATGAAAAGATATTTAATTCTTTTTCATTTCTCATTTAAACAATTTTTTAATCTTTATTTTTGAAACAGAGAGAGACAGAGTGCGAGTGGGGGAGGGGCAGAGACAGGGAGACACAGAATCCGAAACAGACTCCAGGCTCTGAGCTGTCAGCACAAAGCCCAAAGTGGGGCTCAAACTCAGGAACCACCATATCATGACCCTAGACGAAGTCCGACACTCAACTGACTGAGCCACCCAGTGGCCCTCATTTCTCATTTTAAATACACTTACTTTAATAGCTCAGGGTGTTTCAATTGTCAGTTTGCTTCCCCTCCCATTCCCTCTCTTCCTTTCCCAAAGTGTCAAATGAGTATATGAGGTATTTCTTCTGATGGCAAGGGAGAGAAGGAGACATCCATGCTGATTGTACAGAATTTTGTGCTATCACCTTTTAAGAAGCGTGTTGTCTATGATCAGCTTTGGACTGATAGTCACTAAAGTATAACTGGCTCCATCTAGCTTGGGGGTGCTGTGCTGCGCCCATGGTAGAAGACCATTACATCTTCCTCAGTCATAATGGCCCCTCTCACTGAGGCTTCTTTCTTCTGTCCCAGACATTTACAAGGCCACATATTTTCACACCACCTTTACAACCTCACAGAAAGTCAATCTGGATCTTACAGATCCTCGATACATCATACGCAGGCCATGGAAAACCTTAATCAATATTAATTACACTTATGCTTATCTGACTTAGGATTTTTAGCACAGCCAACATTAGTACTCTTTCAGAAGCTTTGTAATCCCTTCAGGCTATGTGGGGAAAAGCAGACCTTTAGTCCCAATATATTTTTTCTCCATTTCTAAAATCACCATTTCCAAGTTTGGGCCCTAAAGGAGAAAACAAAATGTCAGTTGTTGGTAGGGAAGAAATGGACATCTTTCATTTTTGTGATACCTTTATTTCTTCTTTACTTCCTTATGTTATCTATTCCTTTTTCCCAGGGTTATTAAGGCTTATAGCATATATTTAATGGCAGAATGTCTAATTTACATGTAAGGAGATATTTAAATGTAGCATCAATCTAACAATAGTTACCCCTTCTACTCCAGATACCTATGAAATTATCCTTACTAAGCAATATCTCTTTACTCATCAGACACAGTATTCTATTTATTCTCTATCACATATATCTCTGGGGTTCACTTGCCCCATCCATTCAATTTGTCATTGCTTTATCATAAGACCGAATTAGATCTTAAGTAGGTTATGGCACTCAGGATATTATCACTAATATACTTTACTGCATCTGTTTACCAAGCAATCTATCTAACTTGCTTAACTACCTATAAGGTACAGAAAGGAAAACTGACACAAATACAGATAAATATCCAGCTAGTAACATAAATGTAATAGAGAGCAAGGAATTCACACTTTACCTTAAAAGGGTAAGCATTATTCAGCTCCTGCTGCAAAATTCTGAAAAAATAGTGTTGCTAGATCTTTCTATTTTTGAAGATAAGATTGCCGTTTTGAATTTTGTGAGAAATTCCTCAACATCTAACTGTTTGTAACTAAATCAGAAACTGTTAAACATATTTGGTAAGGCATTAAAATACCTGTAGTTAAAATTCAGCCCAAGAGTAACCAGTTGTCAAAATCCAACATGTAGAAAAAAAGAGGCATTATTCTTACAACTTTGATTTATATTTACAAAACCTCTTGTAACATTCCCTAACATATATATTCAACACTATAGTTAAACTAAATTCTTTCTGTTCTCATCTTTATTTGTATATGCATGTTTTTGTACCTGTTGATCTTTTTGTCTGTAATGTATTCCTCCTGGTAGAATTCCCTGTAATGTATTAAGATTGAAGTCAATGATTGTCTCCCAATAGCCATGTTAACCAACTCTTTGTGTGTGCTTCTGAAATAATTTTCCACAAATATTTATTCTATAACAACATTTACTTGAGTTTATTTATTAGAGTAAGATAATTACAACTTCACTAGACTATTAACACTTCTAGATAAGGACCAGTTATATTCATCTTTATTTCCCAACTTTCAAAGAACATTCAATAGACAAAAAATACTCATCATAAAGGGAATAGATTCCTTATGATGCTTGAGCATGCATGCACTAACACTTTAGAAGTGCTATTGTCTTTGGGGCACCTGGGTGGCACAGTTGGTTAAGTCCCCGACTCTTGATTTTGGTTCAAGTCATGATCTCATGGTTCTTGAGATTGAGCCCCGAGTAGGGCTCCATGCTAAGAGTGCGGAGCCTGCTTGGGATTCTGTCTCCCCTTCTCTCTCTGTCCCTCCCCTGTGCTATGTCTCTCTCTCTCTCTCAAAATAAATATATAAACTTAAAAAAAAGAAGTGCTATTATCTTTGCAAACTTACAGTAGGCCAACTTGTCACATTTGTTCATGCTGACCCAAGGCTCCCCCCATCCCCACCCTGACCATGTAGCATCAGTCCATTAATTATAGTAATTTTCATAATGCATTTATATCTCATTTTCTATTCCCACTGCCAAAACCTTAGTTTAGTCCCCAAGTTAATCTCCCTCATTCTAATCTGCCCAAGACTCTATTCTCCTCTACAGTATTATTAGTCTACACCCCTACTCAACAATCACTCGTGTCTATCTTGGTCCTAAGCTCATCTCTATAGTACATTAACCCCTTTTCTTGGTCCAGGTCTATAGTATAAAATTGTATAGATTATGTTCTGCATAAAATCATATGTTTGAAGAGGTACTAGTAAGGTAAAAGTGCACCTTAGAGTTATGTCACCTGGGAAGAAGAATCTTTTCTAATTAGTCCATGCAGAGGGGGGAAGCTTTCTTTATCTTATAACTTAGGAAGGGGTGCCAATTGCAATTTATCAATGGGTAAGGTAAATTATTAAATTTATATCATGCTATGACATGTGTAGCTTGGGGCATCTATTCTGACTGAATTACTACCTTTTTCCACCAAGTATTTTCCCGTCTTATTTTTTTTTTTTTTTGAGATATAATTAACATATAATGAAAGGCACAGATATTAAGTAAACAATAAGTTTGGATCCATGTATAAACAACACATCAGACAACATGTATAACGTGTCTATCAACTCAGAAATTTCCCTTGCACCCCCTTCTAGTCAATCTCCATCTTCCATGGAAAATCATTAGTCTGATTTCTATTGTTGCAGATAACTTTTACCTGTTCTTATTTTTTTCGTAAAAATAAATAATACTTATGTTTTCTTGGGGTCTAGTCTCTTTCATTTAGCATAATATTTTTGAGATTTTCTTCTGTGTTTTATTTATTAGTAGTTCATTCCTTTGGATTGCTATGTAGTATTTAATTATATGAATGTACTAAAATTTATCCATTCTTCTGTTGAAAAGCATTAGAGCTGTTCCCAGATGGCGCTCTTAGGAATGAAGCTGCTGTACACATTTTTCTATGAGTCTTTTGGACATATATTTTCATTTCTCTTGAGTAAAAACCTGGAGGTAGAATTGCTAGAGTATAGGATAGATGCTTTTTTTTTTTTTTTTTTTTTTGTATAAGAACATACCCAACAGTTTTCCAAAGTGATCGGACCACTTGATATTTCCATCTGTAGTGTATCAGAATTCAGTTTCTCCACATGCTTACCATTTTACACCGCTGTTCGCTTTTATACTTTATTGATTTCAGCCCTAATCTTTATTTTTGTTCTTCTAATTTTTCTGGGTTTAATTTGTTCTTCTTCCCTACTTCCTAAAATTGGAGGATTATATCATAAATTTTAATCTTTTTTTTTTCTAATATAAGAATCGCATTTACAGTTAAAAAATTTTCCTTCAAACGCTACTTTACCGCATTCTATGAATTTTTATTTTTGTGTTTAAATTTCTGTTTAATTTGAAATGCTTTTTTTATATTTCTTTATTTTGAGAGAGAGAGAGAGAGAGAGCACACATACACGCATGCGAGAGAGAGTAGAGTAGGGGCAGAGAGTGAGAATCCCAAGCAGGCTCCGCACTGTCAGTGCAGAGCCCAAGGAGGAACTCCATCCACAGCCTGAGCGAAATCAGGTCAGACGCTTAACCAGCTGAGCCACCCAGGTGCCCCTGAAACGATTTCTATTTTCCCTTGTGATTTTCTTCTTTGACATTTGATTTATATCAAAGAATGTGGTTAGTTTCCAAATATTTATGGATTTTCTAGATATTTTGCATTTTAATTTAATTTTGCATTTTAATTTAATTTTGTTGTGTTCAGAAATATACTCTTTAAGTTCTCAATCATGTAAAGTGTATTCAGGTTTATTGAATGGTCTAGCATATGGTTTCTGTCTTAAAGAATGATCAATGTACACTTGAAAAAATGTGTATTCCACAATTATTTCATGTTGTGTTCTGTAAATATCAATTAGATAAAGTTAGTTGCTAATGTTTTTCCAAATGTCTATATCCTTCCTGAAATTCTTCCTACTTGTTCTATTAGTTAATGAGAGAAGGTTGTTAAAAATCTCAAATTGTAATTGTGGATTTATCTATTTCAACTTTTAATTCTTTAAAAATTTTTCTCATTTATTTAGTTTTTCTATTACTAAAGACATTCACATTGAGGATTATCTCTTCTCAATTGCTTTACATTTTAATATTATGATATGTTCTTTTTATCTCAATATTTCTTGTCTTGAAGTCTACTGTGTCTGATATTAATATAATCACATCAGCTTTCTTGTGCTTATTCTTAATATGTTAGTTTATAATTGGAAAATGCTCACAAAACTGCCTGGGAAAATAAACCTGCATGGGAAAATAAAGAAACCTACAATTTCTAATTACCACTTTATTCCATACAAACCAATCTATGTATTACTTCCTTCACATGCTGTTAATAGTTAAGATTTAGCTCTGCTTTATTCACAAAGCCCTTCGTGAAATACTTTCCTCTACTTCTACTTTTACCTATTACTCATTTTTCTGTAATATTTCTTTGCTCCATTCCATTTCCTGAAAAGTGGGCTTCTCCTAAGCAATCATAGCTCCAGCCCTCTCTCTCACCCCTACTTGTCATTTGCTACTTTATAGTATAATTTAGGTTTTATGTCTCTTTTTGTTCATCATTAGGCTATATGCTGTTTTCATGTTAGGATACACTCTTATTTTACTTGTGTCTCTCCTTCCTCATAACTGCTTAGGTAAAATGTGTTTGGGATTATTGACCCACTTATATTAGAGCTTCTTCTAAGGATTACTTTTGGTATATGGAGAAGCACAGAGCAGCAATAGGACAATAAAATGGCAATGTGTAACTAGAATTTAAAAGGCACCATGGAGGACAATTGCTCTGACAAGGTCAGTTGAGTAGGGCAGAAGTTGTCTGAAACTGCTGCACAGTTTTATCTATGACTACTTGGAACCATGTTGGTAGAATGGGGACAGTGGAAAGTATGGTGTTTTCTACAACTATTCTTTCCATTCATTATTCCAGCCAACGTTTAATAAGAATAATAATAATTCCCTATACATCATGTACCATGTGCTAAGTATTTTTCTAAAGGCTATATATATATATATATATACACACACACATTCTTTAATCCTCATGGTAATCTTATTATTTAGTTATTGTCATTCACATTTTACACAGGAGGAAATTGAGAGATTATAGTAAGAAGTAATATGCCCAAGAACTCATAGCTATTAAAAGTCAGAGTCATGGGTCATCTGGGTGGCTTAGTCGGTTAAGTGTCACTCTTGATTTCAGCTCAGGTCATGATCTCACAATTCGAGTTCGATCCCGGCATTGGGCCCCACACTGACAGTGCGGAGCCTGCTTGGGATTCTCTCTCTTTCTCTCCCTCTCTGCCCCACCCCTTTTCTCATGCTCGCTCTCTCTCTCTCTCTCTCTCTCTCTCAAAATAAATAAATAAACTTAAAAAAAGTCAGAGTTGGGTTTTGATGGAAGTGGTTTAAACTCTGGAGCAAACATGCATGTGTAGGATCCATCTTTCTTTGATTTGTCACAAACACAGCAGCAACCTCTCTAATCTAAGTCTTCAGAAATGAGAGAGGCTGGTATAAGAGCTCTGATATGACCTGTTAACATGCCAATACCTTCACTACGTCTTTCTAAAATGATAAAGTGTTAGCCCTTGGTAACTACTACAGGCATGCTATCCTTAAATAAAAGACTAGATAAATAACCAATGTAAATGCCATTTATTCATTAAAATTCTACCACAGCAAAATATCTAGTCATTATCTCAATGAGTAATATACTCTTGTGTCTTCATGTATATCATAAAACATAATAAAATGGATAATGGATATATTCCCCTTAATAATATTGCTGCAATTTAAATTCCTATTTAATGACATGAATAGGAGCACAGTTCTGTGCATAAAATAGTAAAATGTCAGATTATAGCTCAACAAAGAGCAGCATTATTATTTAAAGGAAAATTAATGAATCATCCAAAATAGTATATAATACATTTTTTCACATTTGTTTTCTGTTTGAATTATTTCTTCCTACTCGAAGAACAAAACCAGTGTATCCTACATCTCTCAGCATAGCTTTCCACTAGAATGGTTGCAAGATATATTTTAACAAATTGCTATTTAGAGATAATTTTTCATGATTCTGGACATGATAAGACTCTTCCATTACTTTTTAAAATGAACTATTAATAAGCCAAAAATGGAACATAAAAGCAAATGTGTCCTATTCTTTATTCTTTAACAACAAAAATCTTACAGGTATATAATATCAAAATCTCCCACAAAACAACTGCCCTAAAATGACAACCAAGTATACACAAGTTAGTTACAGCACTCCAAAAATAACGTCAAACAAAATGCCCACAAATCCCAAGTACTCTATTCTAGGGCATACTTCATTCTGTTTATGCCTTAAATGGAACATTAAATTCATATCTGCAAAAGAAATCCACAGCACTCAATCTAAGTAAAGACATTTTCTGGGAAACATTATAAAATCAAGTGAAATCTCTGTGAAGTCACCCAGAATGAAGCAGCAACTTTGAAAATTTTTTATGAAGCTTTCTATTGTAAAGCCTTACTAATATTATGTGGGAACATTTTACCAGTAACTTTCTTTCTTCTCTGTGTTCCTCCTTTCTCCAAGAAATGTTAAGAAGCCCTTGTAAACTCAGGAATTATGATAGTTCTGTAAATCACAACCTATACAATCTATAGGTTGTATAGATGTATATTTGTTTTAATTTTAAGTACTGATCATGAATATTTTCTTGAAAATACATATTAAACAATGCATTTGGGTATCAACAAAAGAATATATGTACTTTAAAAAAAATGTTTTTATTTTTGAGAGAGCACAGCAAGGGAGGGGCAGAGAGAGAGGGACAGAGTCTCTGCACTAACCGTAATGAGTCCCATGTGGGGCTTGAACACACGAATTGCAAGATCATGACCTAAGCTGAAGTCGGACACTCAACGGACTGAGCCACCCAAATGCCCAAGAACATATGTACTTTTAATTATTACTCTGAGCATAATTACTTATGAATTGGAAAAAAAGGTGGATTAATAATTCATAAGGTACATTTGAAACCTGATGAATATGTTCATAGAATCATAAAAAGTAGCTAAGATCCAAATAATTTTCAGCTGTATTTTTTTTATTTTATTTTATATGAATACATATCTGTCAGAGTCAGGCATTCAGAAGACATTTTTAAAGAACTTTGGGAAAGCAATCCTTAACAATTTATTTTAAATAGAGTCACAATAAATACATTTCAACTGATTTTTCTCTGTACTCTTGTTTTTTGAATCTGGGTTACATTTGTTGTGCCTAATGAATGGAGATAAAAACAGAGAAGGGGGTGCTTGCATCCCCAAACTAAGAAGAGCCAAACTGTTAGAAGAGTAGCAAATATAACCCTCAAACTTTAAGCTTACTCAACATGTGCACACAGTTAAGGAAGCGGGTTTTATGATTCTGAAAATGTCATTGTTAAAGCAACAACAATGCAACACAAATTATAACATCTAATTCAATAGGATCTGCTTCTTTTTCTCATTTATCTACATTAATTTATATAATTTATACAATACCTTCTTTACCAAGGTGGCAAATATATTTTGGAAGCTATTAGAAAAACGTTATTCTTTATTCCATTTTCTGTGTCTTTATTTTCATTGTCTATATACAAATAAGCATAGTTTTTTGTATCAAAAAATTCACTCTAGTTTTTTTATTTATATGAAATCATAAACCCCAAATCTTTACAAAAAATCTACTTCTATAGTTTTGTAAGGTTACCTCTAAAAAAAAGACTCTTAAATTGTACAGTTTTTCTAGTTCTGTATTAAGATAATTACCTCTAATAGCTGTGTAATAAGTTTGATGATTTGACATCATCTATACTGAATAGACAATACATTATCTACAGTGTCTACTATATCAATAATACTATTTCAATACATTATTTATGTGTTTTATCATGATTGAAAAAGTAAGTTGTAAAAATAATAATATTAAACAATTTAATATTAAGATAATCTAAAATCAGATCTTTCCTCTTAATGGTATTTTAGTTATTCAGTTCTACCAATTAGGAGCCAAAATTTCCCTAGACTCAAATTCTAAGTCTGTTTACTAGATACTTTATACACATGATTCTTTCTATATCCTGGAGACTAGCAGATGGTACATCATCTTTTTTCTCTGCTGCTTCTCTCCCCCATCTATATGGTAAAGGACCCCACTGCTTTTGTGTTTGAATTCTTTTATACCATGTCTATTAATTATCATATCTTATGGTATTATACCTTTTTATGGAGAGCACCATTTCTGTGTTCCCAGGGCAAGACTCCACAGTGAAAAATATGAACCAATCAGAACCACTTTAGGTAAAAGTGCTGGGGTCGAAGCTAGTGTCAGTCTTTTACAGTAATCAAACTACACTGATATCCCAAGTATGGCCGGACCAGGTGGAGGATTTTTTTATTTCACTCCACCGGACCCCCAACATGTTAAGGAGGCTTGTAGGCTGATGTTTCACTAGAATGTGACATAAAATGGGAGCAGAAATTTTATTTAATTACTAATTTATAAATCTCAAAAGCTGGGATGATTTCTGTCACATAGAAAAAGACCAATTTGATTTATTGAAAATAAAATACATTTAATTAATTGAAAATATAAAAATATGTCATTGTCAAAGCATCCTGGGTCAGTAAATAAATATTATTGTACCAGCTTTATAGATGTGGTATTAGTGTTATCTAATTTTTGGAAAAGTCATAGAAAATCATAAAATGATAACTATTGCTAGTTAATAATGATAATACTCCAAATACATACATTTTCATCTGAGATGAATAATAAAATTTTATATTTGGATACAATTATATCAATCATCAAACTACTAGTTTTCATCTAATATTCAACTGTCTATATATTATAATATTGGTCTTCAAATATTTTTCTAACACATTATAATAACTTTGCAAAACTACAAAGCACCTCATACATTTTTAAATTGGAATCTATTATTTTTCATCATAAATTTAAATATGCAAAGGATTTTGTTCTGGCATACATTGTATTGTATACATGCATTAAATATATTTTTCTGGAAATTGTGAAGCTGCAGATTTATCTTATTGTATTTATAGATAATGTCACAGTTGCTTAATTAGCAAAACAAGCCTTCATTGTCAAACAGACAAGCCAAGTCAGACTAACTTTCTGTCATAAGAAAAAATCAGAACTCATTTTCAATAAAAAATAAGCCTATTAATAGGCATGACCTAGACAACGATCTGACTTTGGTAATCTCATTGTAAAGTAACGCTTACCTTGAGTATGTAACCTGAATGAAAGAGATAACATTCCAGGCACAAACCTTTCCTTAAAATTCAAGTTGTTTTTTTTTTTTTCAGGGAAGATTGCCATTTGTGTTGTAAACTGGAAGGTTTCACCTGGAAAATGCACTTTAGCAAGTGCTTAGATGACAGAGAGGGATACCTTTCTTCTGAAAAGTGGGGGAATGCCTACTATGAAGAAAGAGGGGGCAAATAGGCACAAATCACTGAATGTCCTCCATCAGACCTCTTTTGGGAAATTATACATTTGAAAGTTGATAATGTTGATACTGATTTTTAAAAAATTTATCTGTAGCTGGACCATGATACATATGCACCTTCATGCTTTTGCAAGCCCAGATTTAAGGACTGGTGCCTTCTAACATATCCAAAATATGCTTTAAATTTATACTAACAAGAGTAATTTTAATTATATCTTCAATCTATTATCTTTTAAAATATTATTTTGTATCCTTATGAACTATAATTATAACATATTTAGTGTATAAGAATGACGATTTATGGCACAAAAACAGACAGTAGATCAATGGAACAGAATGACAGCCTAGAAATGGAGCCACAAATGTATGGCCAACTAACCTTTGACAAAGCAGGAAAGAATATCCAATGGAATAGACAGTCTCTTCAGCAAGTGGCGCTGGGAAAACTGGACAACGACATGCAGAAGAATGAAACTGGACCACTTTCTTACACCATACACAAAAATAAACTCAAAATGGATGAAAGACCTAAATGTAAGACAGGAAGCCATCAAAATCCTTGAGGAGAAAGCAGGCAAAAACCTCTTTGATCTTGGCTGCAGCAACTTCTTACTCAACTCGTCTCAGGAAGGAAGGGAAACAGAGGCAAAAATGAACTACTGGGACCTCATCAAAATAAAAAGCTTCTGCACAGCAAAGGAAAAAATCAGCAAAATTAAAAGGCAACTGACAGAATGGGAGGGGGTTTTTGCAAATGACATATCAGATAAAGGGTTAGTATCCAAAATCTATAGAGAACTTATCAAACTCAACACCCAAAAAACAAATAATCTAGTGAAAAAATGGGAAAAAGACATGAACAGAAACTTCTCCAAAGAAGACATCCAGATGGCCGACACATAAAAAAATGCTCACCATCACCCATCATCAGGGAAATACAAATCAAAACCACAATGAGATAGCACCTCACACCTGTCAGAATGGCTAATTAACAACTCAGGCAAAAACATATGTTGCCAAAGATGCAGAGAAAGAGGATCTCTTTTGCATTGCTGGTGGGAATGCAAGCTGGTGCAGCCACTCTGGAAAACAGTATGGAGGTTCCTCAAAAAATTAAAAATAGATCTACCCTATGACCCAGCAATTGCACTCCTAGGTATTTATCAAGGGATACAGGTGTGCTGTTTCAAAGGGACACATGCACCCCCATGTTTATAGCAGCACTATCAACAATAGCCAAAGTATGGAAAAAGCCCATATGTCCATCACTGGATGAATGGATAAAGAACAGGTGGTATATATACACACTGGAGTATTACTCAGCAATCAAAAATAATGAAATCTTGCCATTTGCAACTTGTGGATGGAGCTAGAGGGTATTATGCTAAGCGAAATTAGTCAGTCAGAGAAAGACAAATATCATATGACTTCACTCATATGAGGACTTTAAGACAGAGAACAGATGAACATAAGGGAGGGGAAGAAAAAATAATATAAAAACAGGGAGGGGTACAAAACATAAGAGCCTCTTAAATATAGAGAACAAACAGAGGGTTACTGGAGGGGTTGTGGGATGGGGTATGGGCGAAATGGTTAAGGGGCATTAAGGAATCTACTCCTGAAATCATTGTTGCACTATATGCTAACTATCTTGGATGTAAATTAAAAAAAGAAAATTGAAAAAAATGACAACTTAGATCTTGCTAATTAGATAAGATAAATATTCACTTGCATATCACTTTTAATTATCATAACAACTCTAAGATGGATAAGATACCAGTTTTCAGATAAAGAAATAGAGTTAGGGCAATTATGTAACTTGACTAGGTTCTGAGAATGGCAAGGGTTAAAGTTCAGGATTAGAACTCATATTGTCTAACATCAGCAAATCTTTACACACTATCCTATTCTCAGCCACAATACAGGAAACAAAACAAAACAAAACAAAACACCTCACAAGAATATCCAGTTTTCTAGGTGCTGAATGGATATAAACAGTATAATATTTTTGTAAAATATCTTGAACTCCATTCTGGATTAACTAAATTAATCACTATGCATTGAATTTTGTAAGAAAAAGGTATACATATATATTTTTTTTAAGTTTATTTTATATTTTTATTTAGAGAGAGAGAGAGAGAGCACACTAGCTGGGAAGGGAACAGAGAGAGAAAGAGAGTGAGAATCCCAAGCATACTTTGCACCACCAGTGCCAAGCCCAAAGTGGGGCTTGAACCCACAAACCATGAGATCATGATCTGAATAAAAGTCAAGAGCTGGTCGCTTAACTGATTGAGTCACCCAGGAGCCCCAGGAACAAGGTGTATTAATGAGAAAAGAGTTCGAGTAGTTCTGGAAACTCTATGGCAAATAATTATGATAGTGATTTATAAAGACTGTGAGTTTAAGTGACTATGTAATTCGTGTGATCTATCAAAAATATTTCAGACAAGTGTTTGCAAAAGGCTGCTCTGTTTATTTTCCTATGCTGCAGTTGTCTAAGAAATCAGTACAGGGCCAAACATGGTCCCATGTCAATCGGCTTATGCATATTGTGAAATCTGAGTTCACCTTAAAATTTGGGGAAAAAAAGCACAGACAAGATATATAAGACAAACACAATGGGCACTGGTGTGCTAATAAATTAAAAATTACCACTATCACACAACAAAAGCCTATTTTTAGTGATTCCTGTGGTTTAAATACTCATACCACAATCAATTTCAGGCTACCAAATGGGATGTTATGAAATAATGCATAGCAGCACTCCATTTTATAGTGTCTTCAGCTTACTGATGTAATAAACCTACATGACCTCAAGCCCTTAAACTTCACGTGCTTTAGTAGTAGTAAAATTCTATAATGATAAAAAAAGGAAGTAATGAGTCTTGAGTATTTTTCTTCTGTTTAACATCATTTACTTAATTATATGTTCATAAAGGTTTTTTTTTTCATGTGAGGTGGATTAGTTTTCAAAAGTTCAAAAGTTTTTAGGAGTTAGGGATATAGCTTTTATTAGGCTCTACATTGCTTCAAGCGTAATGTAGAATCTTCTGCCCCATAAGCTTTGCTATATTCTCAGTGCATAGAAAATAGTACAGTTGTAATGTTAAAATGTTTAAAAAATAATAATTGCTCTGTTTAATAACCATCTTGAAAAATTCCTGAAAATTGTCTGTTGTAATGAGCTGGTGTACAAATATACAGTAATAGTCAGTTTGTATCCTCTTATCTTCTTGGGCAACATAAAACTATTTTTCTGCTAAGAATAGCTCATGCATTAACAGTCTAATATATGGGTGGATGGATGAAAGATACAACTTTATTTTTGAATTGAGACTGACAAACTGATATTGAGCACCTTACATTAGATTGAGATCACACTTCACTGTTAAACCCCTTTAATCATATGCCCTTTAAATAGGTAGTTATCAATATAAAAGTTAGTGAATATCATATATTATTGTGAATCCAGTAACCTTGTGAATGAAACAATAAGCAAAATCAAAATCAGTGGCAATCCTTGCTAATGCAATAAGGTAAGAAAAGGAAATAAGTATATAGCCTGTGAAGGGAGACATAAAACTATTTTTGTTTGCAAATGACATGATTATCTATGTAGAAAATCTGAAAAAAAATTAACAAAAGAACTCTTGGAACTAATAAGTAATTATAGCAACATTGCAGGATTCAAAGTTAATGCACAAAACTCAGTTGCATTCCTATATATATACTAATTATGGAGACATAGATTTTGAAATTTAAAACACCATACCATTTACATTAACACTCAGCAAAGGTAAATACCTAATTAGATGTAAACCTAACAAAATATGTACAAGATATATGCAAAGCCCACTACTAAACTCTGATGAACAAAATTAAGTAACAAAGTAAATGAAGAGATACTCTATGTTCACGTATAGAAAGATCAATATTGTCAAGCTGTCAGTTCCTCTCAATTTGATCTGTAGATTCAACATAATTCCAAAATCGCAACAAGTTATTTTAGGATGTTCACAACTGATTTTAAAGTTTATATTGTGAGATGAAAGTCTCAGTATAGCTAACACAATATCAAATAACAAGTTGGAAGTCATACCACCTAAATTTAAGTTATACTATAAAGTACTGTAATTAATACTGTGGTATTGGAAAACTATAGATAAATTGGTCAATAGAACAGAATGGAGAACTCAAAAACTTTTTGCTTTTTTTGAGAGAGAGAAAGAGAAAGAGAGAGAAAGAGAGAGAGAACAAGCAGGGGAGGGGCAAAGGAGAAGGAGGGAGAGAATCTTAAGCAGGCTTCATGCCCAGCACAGAGCCCAACATGGGCTTGATCTCACAACAATGAGACTATGATCTGGGCTGAAATCAAGAGTCAGACGCTTAACTGAAAGCCACCCAGGTTCCCCCATAAGTAGACTTTAATAAACAGTCAACTGATCTTTGACAAAGGACCAAGGAAATACAATGAAGCAAGTGTTGTTTCATTTCCAACAAATTGTGAATTTTCCAGTTTTATTTTTGTTGCTGACTTCTAACTTCATCCCATGTGGTCAGAGAAGATATTTTGTCTATTTGTATTTGAAATTTATTGAGATTGTAGTGTGTATGCTATGGTTGTTGGGTAGAATATTCTGTATATGTGTATTGCACTCAGCTACTTCATTGAGTTGATCAAGTCCTATGTTTCCTTATTTATCTTCTATCTGGTTGTTCTATCCATTATTGAGAATGGTGAATTAAAGTTTGTTTCTTCCTTAAATTCTATCAATTACTGCTTCATATATTTTGATGATCTATTATTAGATACACAAATGTTATTGTTCTTGCTATATTTATTAACATATAATATCGTTCTTTGTCTTGTAAACTTTTGATTTAAAGTATATTTTGTCTGATATTAGTATAGCCATTCCTGTTCTCTTTTGGTTATTATTTATGTGGAATATCTTTTTCCATTTTTTTACTTTCAAACTATTTTTGTGTTTTTATCTAATATGAGTCTCTTGTAGGCAGCATATGCTTGGATAATTTTTTTTTTGTCCATTCTGTTTTTTGATTGGAGAGTTTAATCCAATATATTCAAAGTTATTACTGATAAGGAGAGACTTAACATCTATCATTTTGTTACTTGTTTTCCATATGTCTTCAGCAATTTTTGTCCCTTATTTCCTGCATTACTATCTTCTTTTGTGCTTAGTTGATGATAAACAATGGTAAATTTAATAATAATTTCTCATTTCCTTGCGTGTATATTCTATAGCTATTATCTTTGGGGTAACATTCTTAAGTGTTAACACCCTATTTTGGATTTATATCAGCTTAATTTTAATAACATACAAAACCTCTGCCCTTTTATGGCTCCATCTGCACCCCTTTCTGTTGTTAATATTACAAAATTCCATCTTTATACATTATGTGTCCAAAACATGAACTAACAATTTTTTTTTAAACTTTAGTCTCTTAAGTTATATAGAAAGCAAAATGTAAAGCTACAAAAGAAAGTTGCAATGATACCAGCTTTAGACTATTAATTATTTTGAATATATTAGTTTTTTACATAATATAGAAATGAAAAAGCTGAGTGGCGTACAGCTATTATAATAAGACTAGCTTTTAAAATTGTCCATGTATGTACCTTTATCATCTTTATTTCTTCATTAGGCTTCAAGTTAATGTCTAATGACCCTTCATTTCAACCAGCAAGACTACCTTTAACATTTCTTGCAGGGAAGATCTGATGGTAACAGACTCCCTCAGCTTCTCTTATCTGAGAATGTCTTTTTTTTTTTTTTTTAATCTGTCAATGTATTAATTTCTTCATCACTTTAGAAGGACAGTTTTTCCAGATATAGGGTTCTTGGCTGACTGTTTTGTTCTTTTAACACTTTGCATATATCAGGTAACTGCCTCTGGCTTCCAAAGTTTCTGTTGACAAATCTGCTTATTACCTGTTGAGGATCTCCTGTATGTGATGCATCCCTTCTCTCTCGCTGCTTTCAAGAGTCTCTTTTTCTTTGCCTTGCAAATGTTTGATTATGATGTATCTTGGTGTGGGTCTCTTGGAGTTCATCTTATGTGGGCTTCACTGAGCTTGGTGAATATTTATATTCATGTCTTTAATCAAACTGGGGAGGTTTTCAGCCCTAATTTCTTCAAATATTTTTTTCTGCCCTTTCTCTCTTCTCCTTTTAGGACTCCTACGATGCATACATGTATTGATTGCCTTGATAGTGTCCCACACATCTCTTAGGCTATGTTTATTTTACTTCACTTTTTTTCTGTTTTCAAACTCAAATTTTCACTGTACTATCTTCAAGTTTGCTGATTATTTTTCTACCTTTTAAAATCTGCTTTGAATCCCTCTAATGAATTTTTTATTTCAGTTATTGTACTTTAAAGGTCCAGGTTGTTTTGTTTTGTTTTGTTTTGTTTTGTTTTGTTTTTTTTGAGGGGGGAGTTCATTTTAGGTTTTCTATGTCTTTCTGATATTTCCATTTTGGTCAGAGATAATTTTCTTGAAATTTTCCACCTCTTCCTTTAGATATCTGAATATCTGTTAAGACTATCTTCAGATACTTGTTTTAGTCATTGTCTTAGATAGAGATTGGCTATTACGTCTTTTACGGGCAGTTTCTGTTTGCTTATTTTTGAATGGTTTACGCTTTCTTATTTCTTTTATGCCTTGCAATTTTTGTTGAAGAGTGTATATTCAACTATAATATGGTAAATTATATTGTTATAATGTGGTAAATCAGGAAATCAGATCCTTCCCCTTTCCCAAAGTTCTGTATTTTGGGGGAGGGTTTTGTTATTGATTTCAATTTTTTTGCTTCTTGTTGACTGTTTCTGGATGGAGGATCAGCCTGAGTTGTAAACGTTAGGTCTTCTCAGGTTTTTTTTGAGCCTGCCCCCTTTCCTGGTCATTTTGTGGTGACACTCTAATTTCACTGTATAAGAAGCTGCTTTTGAATATTCTCATATTTAATGTATACCTCTCAAAAGGCAAAAAGAGAAAAGTGAATGAGTTAGAAAAAAAGGGTGCTGACTCTTTAAATACCCTAGAAGTCACATCAGCCAGAGGCAAAGAGGGTGGCAACATTGGAGTGAGGTTCAACAACAATGGTTGTCTGCCATTTGCACCTCTGTTATCAGAAGCTGCAATCAATAATCAAAGCATAAATCTCTGATATTTAAAAACAGGATCTGTTAGCCCATCCTGACTCCCTCGCTGATTGTAGGGTGCTCTAAGAACACACGTAGGTCTGCCTGCTGTTGAGCTGAGGGGTAGGTGATGGAAGGATTTTACTGTCCTAGAACTGAAATTACTTATAGTTTTCTATCCATGCCTTCCCTTGGAAATTGTAAACCTTGAATAAACTCCAGAGCTCCAATATAGTTACTACAGATAGATTCTCTGTACAATTGCTGTCTAGATGAGGAAACGTATTCCCAGTGCTTTGAACTCCATCATTTTCCCAGAATCCTCTCCTTTTAATCATCTAGGCTGGTGTTTGACAAGAAATCTGGGCACCATGGACTAACTAAATTGACATGTAAAATTAAGCATCACAGACTCCAGGCAAACAAATCTTAAAATCAAAGTCTGGTGACTATTCTCTCTGTAGTTTGGGATGAGATTTACATGTGTTGGGCAGCCTGCACAGTTTATCCATAGAAAGAATGTAGAAGAAATGGATATTTTCTAGAAACAACATGATTTCCTATGAATCTCCAGATGGAATTGTTTAAAATTATACCTAAGAGGGTCACCTGCAGTGACTTTGGGATCTTAATGTAGTTTCTGGGTGGAGTGGATTACCAAAGAAACAATAACTGAAGTAGTGCAGGAAGCCAAACAAAAAGAAATTGCTCTCTTGTTATGGGAACAAGCCCTTTGAAAAAAGTATCAGCTTTATTCTTCTGTCAGATCAGAGATTATGCAGGGAGTTAATGAAATAACTGATTAAGAACATCTTAATTCCCCTTATCTTCCCACTTTCCCTTGCTTCATTTCAGAAAGGTCAGAGAGACTATGAAAAGCCAATGAGAGGAGAGATGGAAGTGATTCAGTAAAGAAACTAGAAAGACTAAAGAAAACCTCTAGAACTTTCTTGCTTGAAGCAATCTTCAGTTGCATTAGCAACAGTAGCTACAGTCTTGTATAAGGTTGCAATATTGAATAGTAAGTGTGACTGGACCTAAGTACTGAATCAGACCATATTTATGTCTTCAAGTGATTATAAGCCACTTTATAATAATCATGAGTGATCAGAGAAAAGGCATGAGTCTTTACCCAAGGGGAGAGGAAGAACTTGTTCTGCTTATGCATTTGATAATTAGGGTAGGAGAAAAACAGAGAGAGAGAGAAAACTTTCTGATTACAAAGTATGAATCGTGTGCTCAACCAAAAATACAAACCTAAGTGAGAATATTTAAAAATATTGCAAGTCTATGTTAACATATAATATAATTTATAAATGTACAAAATAACTGTGAAACCAATAAACAAAAAGAAAGACATTGGAAAATTTATAAACCCTCCCCCCCCAATCGTACTAATTTATGAGGAATTGTGTAAAATAGTTCAAATATTTAAATCTTTTAACTGTTAATTTCTGTTGACTTAACTATATGCCAATTCTAAATGTTTACCTATTTTTATATTCATTTGCTCTTCGGGTCATAAAAACAAAATTTGATATTTTAAATGGGACAGCCATGTGTTTCTGTATCTTTAAATAAATGGGACCATATAATTTGACTTACAGAGTGTTACTAAATAAATTTATATAGGAAATAACATAGTAAATTATATATAAAATTTTCTGATATGCTTATTCTTATATGTTTATTACAATGCACATTTTGTAACGTGAATTATAGTGCTCTCTAGACACAGTAGCAATAAAAACATGAAAAGGAAAGAAAAATAGTGTGGAATTTTGACATAAAATACTACTGTAGACAGGGGTATATGTAGAGACCCTATATCCCACATTGCTTACTTTGGAAGAACATTACTGTATATAGTCTTTAATACTTCATATTTTTGTTGGCTAACTGTGTAATACTCCATACCCCGGCATTACTGGGCACAACAAATTATTTATACATTTTCAAAGGAGGAACATCAACTATTTGGGGAAGGTCCTTGGGCTTGGAAATTGTTAGTTTTCCTGAACTTTGCCTTAAAGTCATCTGCTAGAATCTCATATGCCCTATCAGGATGTGATTATACTATCATGCTGTTAAGATAAATGATTCCTATCAGCTTCAGTGAGCTCTTGCCTACCATTCATCTTCTTGATTTCCACCTTCAATGTGTGATGTACTCAACACGCTTAAAATTGGTCAGGGTTACTAAATAAATGGTCTTTGGAGGTGAATGCTGGAGTGGACAATCAGATTTTGACAGGGGAAAATAAAGTATCTCAGATTACTGACAAGTGAGCACTATTCAAATAAAACTCTTAGGATGTTAAGCTGCTGGTAGGATATTATCAACTGAAAATATAATTTTTATCTTAAGGTTGTTAGTATTACCTTCAGTTGACACAACTCTTGAAGGATTAGTATGTATTTACATCACAAGAAACACAACAGTATTAAACTGGCACTGAAAACCCAGCACTATTTCCATATCATTTCCATTACTGCACTCACTATAATGTACATTCTTGTATAATGTGTTATCTGTCTTTTTCTCAATAGATTTAGAAGACTTGGTATATCTGTTCTATTGAGCGAACAAATACGAGTGCTGAATAATTACACTCAGAGAAAAGAGATCTTTAATGTCTCTTGCCATATAATTTCTCCATTCACAAAGAAGAGGGGTTACTTACAAATTGATCAGTTTGAAGGACATTATAGTGGACTGTCTGAATCTTAAAACTTTTAATAAGGCTAGACTTGTCAGTGCTCATGAGATTGGTCCCTTTCATTCTCTTGCTTTTTTATGATCAAAATAGTAAAGGCTGGCACTACTCATTTAGTAGACCAGAGTGATTCCCTTGTGAAGAAATATTTTATTCTCACCTTAGCATCCAGCTAAGGTCTAGAGTGTGCAGTTTCAGCCTACTCCGGTAGGCATCAAAGACACATTTAGCTATTTCAGTTGTTTGTTTGTTTTTTTTCCCTATAAGTTATAAACCTTTTTATGCCACTGAAGTGTTAATTTCTATTGTTTGAATTTATATATTGGTGGTTGTGGTGGGTGGGTGCAAGAAGAACATCTTTACACTAAGGGATATAGAAAAAAATAGATTTGAGGAAAATGTAATGTACTTTGAAAGAACATATTGCTTTTCATAATTCCTTATACTTGGCAAACCATTTGTCATTTTCAGAGTAAGGACAAAAAAACATCATTATAAAAAATTGAAATTCATTTGTTGGAAAGCTAAAGAGAAAATTATGTTGGGTGTGAGACTGTGTGAAATGACTAGAAAGCAAATTGATTTGCTTTAAGAAAAAAAATGTACTGAGAGAAAATCATGACTTTTATGAATTTTAAAACTTTTCACATTTTAAGTGTATATTTGTTATATATTTGAATTAAATTTATAATAATTTTGAAATATACTTGAGCAGTGTAGTCAAATATTAAAAATTAAGAAAGCTATTAGAAAATGTTTTAACAATAGTTTGGTTATCTCTACAACTTGCAAAGGTATTTTATCAATCCATACACATAAAGCTTATTTAAATGGTTCTATTCAGCTGTAAGTTCTTTTCTGAACTACAAACTCCTTTAAGGTAGAATATATGTCAAAATCATATCCATAGCCTTGCCAGTACGTACATTCTTCAAAGCCTTATACTTAGCAATTCTTCACTGTAGTATCTTGAATGAGTAAATGAATAAAGCCTGTCACCTTTCCAAATATCAAAAATCACAAGACATCCTTTGTCAAACATAAAAATGACAAAATATAAATAATACAATAATGCAAAATATAGGCAACTTGTGATAAATTATAGTTATCTAGCAGTATATAATTTAAAATAGATTTAGAAAATTAGGTAGAAAACTACCCTTCAGGTCATTTAAATGAAATATAATTTTTAAAAAGCATGAAAATCTCTTAAAGCAAATATATAAGTTGAAATTATGTGCCTAGGAAATTTATTCTCAATTATCAGAATGACACAGAATTATTTGCAGATAGACCATGTATTTTATTTTAAATTTGAACATGCGACAGTATGCAATAGAAGAATAATTCAAAAACAAGGTATGTTTTTAGGCAGTACTTTTCAGTGAATCATTTTTATGACAAAAATTATAATAAGCTAAGTATGGTACAAAATCCATCTCTTTTAACAAGGCAAGAAAATAGTATTAAATTATGCCATCCTCATTAAAATCCTAAGTCCGTCATTTCATATTACATTTTGCTCAGGTTGATACGTGCATTCACAGCTATTGCCAGACTTCCATTACTAACTTGCCCTGTCATTTATCATTAGTGTAGGATAGAAAGCCAAAAAGAAACCTAACGTGATAAGGAATATATAAAAGAAATATAACAAGTAAAATGAAGGGTTCCAAATAATATTCCTTGCATATTCTGCTATAAGTTGAGGAAGAGTATTATTTCTTTAATTTTCTCCCTGTCTAATATTATTATAAAACAACCCATATGGGGAATATGGTAATGAGATCTTATTAAACAATGTATGATCATGCAGCAATTATAAATTAGTAAAGTAAATTAAAAGTTAGCCTCTTATCCCAGTGCTCTTCTCAGAATTCATGGAAATGGCAAAAACACAGAATTTTGATTAAAGGTTGAAAGGAGGTCCCACTAGGGGAAATTGAAGCTTGATCCTATGCCACTTTCCATTAGAAAGGCCCATTATCCCAAGAGCTATCACCTTTAGTTCATTAAGCTTTCTATCTAGATCAAAAATAATCCTTAGAAGGCTAGGAGAAAGACAAATTTTCTAAATACCTAGAAAAGTTATGGAGCTCAGTTAGCAGTAATGTTCTTGGGAGTGGTCTATATCATTATCAAGCGTGATGGGCCAATTTGTTCTACTAGTGAAGTACCATCTTTTCATATCTTTAGCTATCAAATCCATGGAAATACCCTAATAACTGCTGCAAAACCAGAAAAATAGAGTTCAAAGAAAAGAATAAAGTAGGAGAATGAATCACATAGATCCTCTCTTTAGTGTTCATAAAACTACCCATTGGATTTTCAGAGAAAAAACAATTATATCAAGAAAAAGAGGAATATGTAGCCAGATTAGGAATAAGATTGAATTGTCGCAACTGTATTTAAACTCAGAATTATTGGTTGTTTGCAAAGAGATTATAACTGTACTATGTATAAATCAAAATGTATACTTAATCATAAACCTCTGACTTGAGAGAGGCACGTAGTCAATGATATTGCAACCGGGATATAATAAAAATGTACATAGCAATTAGACCAAAGCCCAGTGTGTATTCAGTGCAGGAAACCGGTCAGTGCTTTCGATAGCAGTTAACGAAATAGAGAAATCATCACCCTCAAGTATGGGTTTCCCCTCAGAATTGGAGAAAAAAAAACCTGACATTTTTGAAAATGAAATTATTTCCCATTAAAACAAACATTTTGATCATGCTATATATGTTTACTTAGTTCTCAATATCTCCTATGTGCCTTGCTCTACAGAAAAAGGGATGCCAAAAATGACATTTTCCAGCGGCACATGGGTGGCTCAGTGGGTTGAGCCTCTGCCTCTTGATTTCAGCTCAGGTCATGAAACCAGGGTCATGGGATTAAATCCCGCACCACGCTCCATGCTGAGTGTGGAGACTGCTTAAGATTGTCTTTCCCTCTGCCTCCTCTGCCCCTCATGCTCTCTCTATATATCAAAAAGAAAAAAAAAATAAAAACAAATAAACAATACCTTTTCCAAAATTTCTTGCTAGATGGTCTAGATGCAAAGTAGGTTGTACTAATTTTATGAAGTTAACAGATATATGAGGCAGAAGGGAAGCTGATGCCAACTTTCTAGTATTTTGCTCTTTTATCTAGCAAGAAAAGCTTATGAGGATGTAGGTGTGTCCCTATTTCAGTCAACACCTCTATGGATGTGTAAGGCAACTGCAGATTCAGTGAGAGCCTTCTATCCTGGATTTTTTCTCCCTAGATCAGTAGCTTCAGCAATGGCCACCTGATCCCCACTAGCCTTTCCAATGATTTTGTTAAATTCTTGGATTGAATGTTTTTCTGTTTAAAATTCCTAGAATAATTTTGATTCTTAGAATAAAGTCTAACTTAAATAAGCAAAAAAAAAGTAGGTAGGAAATGGAGACTACATATTAATTTGTTTCTTATTCCAAAACCATCACAATTGCAGAACAAGCTAGATTTACTTGTGGAACAGACAGAGGTACCAGATATGTAAATATACTGGACAAAGCCTTTTTCAATATCCTGAACTCGTTATTTCCAAAGTACATCTCAAGCTCTATGCAGCCACTAGGTAACCATTAAATATGAATTTTTTTCACTCAGTCATTAAGTGAACAATTTGAACATGTCTTCAACATGAGGTCTGTTCATTTAGGATCAGTAAAATAAAAGAAACAGACCATTAAAAATTGCAGAGTAAAAAGTATGAAGTATGTACCACTGAAAGATTCATCTTTTTTTTAAATTTTTTATTTTATTTTTGAGAGAGAGACACAGAGAGCAAGCAGGGGAGGGGCAGAGAGAGAGGGAGACACAGAATCCGAAGCAGGCTCCAGGCTCTGAGCTGTCAGCACAGAGCCTGATGTGGGACTTGAACCCATGAACCATGAGATCATGACCTGAGCTGAAGTTGGATGCTTAACTGACTGAAGCACCCAGACACCCCTCAACTTTTTTTTTTAAAGAAAGAGACTATAGAAAATACAGGCAAAGAGTTTTAAGTATCAACCACTGAAAAATACTACATCTTAAAAACAGAGAACATTAAATCACTGATTATAGTTGTTAAAGGAAACATGAAAGCAGAAACCACTAATTATATCCGTTATATGAATCTTCTGCATTAATTTAAGAAAAAAATCAGTAATTTTTAGAGAATGATAGGATAGTCAAAGCAAGTAAACAACATCATGGAAAGCTCTATTCAGCAAAATCAGTCAGACATAAACAGATTGACAAGACATCATCTCAATTTTTTTCAATAGTTTGAAAATACATACATACATACATACATACATACATACATACATGCTGTATAAGGTCTTATTACCTATCAATTAAATTTTCTGTCCAGCATGTGACAATATACTTTTTGTTCACAATCCTTGGCCAGAAGTAGATCAGGGGATTTCTAAGAGACAAGGAGGCCCTAGATAGCATTCTTCCAAATGCCAGACAAAGGCACAACCAGGAAGATTTGGAAAACATGCAACTTACAAATGCATCAGGCATTTTACAAAGTGCTGAGGGCTTTTTTTTTTTTCTATCTGATGTATTTTCTCTAGAATTTACTTTAGTGTGGGTCTATTGCTGATGAATTTTCCATTTTTGTTTTTCTGAAGGATAGTTTCACTGGAACTAGAATTCTGAGGTGATGGCTTATTTTCTTTCAGGAAAATGTTATACTGTGTTTTCTTCTGTTAAGAAGTCAAATCAATCATATTGTTTACTTTGAATTTTATTTCCCCAAGTTTATTTTATCAACCAATTTCAAGAGATGTAAAGCATAGAAAGTGGGTCTTTAAAGTAGAATTAAGGTAGAACTGTGTAGAAAAAGAAACCTAGAAAATAAAATACTTGGAAATTAAGGAATATGCTTCTATATAATTCATGGATTAAAGAACACATAATGATGGATGTTAAATAATACTTTGAAGTGAATGTTGATAAAAATGTGATATGTTAAAACTTGACTGATATATCTAAATACAGCTTAAAGGAAAGACAATCTCTTTAAAGCATATAATAGAAAATATGACAAAATTGTTGAGCTAAGCATTCTTAAGAATTTAGAAAAACATTACTTTTTCTCTTTTTTCTTTTAAAAAATTTTTGAGTATAGTTGACACACAATGTTACATTTGTTTAAGGTGTACAACTTAGTGATTTGACATATTTATATGTAATGCTGTTTTCACCACACGTGTAGCTACCATCTGCCCCATTACATCTCTATTATAATATCAATGACTGTGTTCCTTTTATTCCCATGACTTATTCATTCCATAATTGGTGCCCTGTATTTCTCTCTACCCTTCATTCATTTTGCCTAACTGCCTACCCCTGGCAACCACAAGTTTGGTCTTTGTATTTATAGGCCTGAAAATAAATAGCTAATTAAAGTGTGGAAAGAATAAAATAATAAAGAAAATGGAATAAATTAATAAAATATAGAAACATAGTACAGAGAGTTATTAAACCAAAGTGGGGTTTTGAGATTAATAAAATGGATATAGTCTTAGGAACACATCAATAAATGTATAGAGGAAGTAAAGGTAAACTAATGCAAAAATGATACTAGTTTTAAAAAGTTACTACTATGGGACTTATAATTGTTATAATGTAAATAAAGTAGTCCTATAAAAAACAATGTAAGTTAAATTTGAGCAATATAAATGTAATGAACACATTCCTAAACAAGTATAACTAAAATTGACACAAAAAGAAATAAAAACTAAACACACACACACACACACCTCACACATGCACACATGAGGTTTTTTTTTGCAAAGAAAACTCAAAGTTCAAATGACATCATGGTAAATGCAACTTGGCATCATAACATTACTTGAGATAAAGCAAGCTGAGGAAAGTGCTACAAGTCCCAATTCCCTCCCACCTTGTTTAAGGAGAAAGTTCCAATTCACATAAAGATGCTGTCAGACTAAATAGGGAAATGCAGCATCCTAGTCTAGGTTCAAATATAAGCTGGTTATTATATTTATGTGTACATTAGTAAGAAGGAGCAAATGAATTATATTACTGAATGGATATGGGATGGCCCACTTAAAATTTCCAATAAATATTTCCTTCCAAGGACTTAATAAACTGCATCTTTGGAACTGTGAGATTTTGGGTAGACAAAGCTTCAAATTTAACAAAGATATAAAAGAAGGAATGATCTTAATATCTCATTTAAAAGTAAGCCATTTAAAGGTAAATATACAGAAAGATTAAAAGTAAATATTTTATTTTTATCAAATTTATAGAAAAAAGAAAATAAAAGGATTAAAAAATAACCAACTTTATATTTCCCCCCTCCTCCTCTTCCTGTTCCTTTTTCTCCTCTTCCTCCTCCTTTTTCTTTTTCCCCTTCCCCTTCCCCTCTCCTCCTCTTCCTCCTCCTCTTCCTCCTCCTCTTTCTTCTTCTTCTTCTTCTTCTTCTTCTTCTTCTTCTTCTTCTTCTTCTTCTTCTTCTTCTTCTCCTCTTCCTCCTCCTCCTCCTCCTGCTGCTGCTGCTGCTGGTGCTGTTGTTGTTTCCATTTCATTTCCATGATTTTGGGTTGATGGCTGTTTATTTATTTAGTACTTTTACTAGAAATGAAATAACAAATTACATTTAGGAATTTCCTGCTTAATACTGAGATATGTGAGTTTTATAAATTGTTATGCAGTGTTTGCATTGACATTAGATTCTCTTATTTTCCTTTAAATTTAATTTTGAAAATTCAAAAAAATGTAATGTTACGTTACTTAAAGCTTAAAATGTATATCCACGTATTCAACATACATTTAATGAGAGCTTATGTGTCTAGTATTATGCTAAGTAAAAATAAGAAATTAACATAGTCCTCAACATCAAAGAGTTTACAGAATTTAAGGAGTAGTAATAAAAACTATGAATGGCAAATAATAGCATAAAATATTTAAAACCTATTTAAAGTTCAAATTTTATGGAAAATCTTTGATCACTAACCATATTTCATAAGGAAAACTGAAATGAGTAGGGTCATTCAATATATATAATATTAAATTTACAGAGTAACACATTCAAGATTTTGTGATTTATTTAGAAAAAATATATATTATAAAATACTCAAAAAGAAAACGTTGAGAAATCAAAAATTTTACTTTTTCAAGGTACACTATTTAATCTCATTGCCAAAATAAGAAACTAGTAAATAAATAAAAAGTATTTTTTATATAGCATCTGACTCAAAAAAGGGATTAAAAACACAAAAAGGGAAAACTTAGAAAATAATGTAAATGAAATGTGATATGGCAATATATGAGACTCGGATAAGTGAGAATTTATGAGCAAATTCACTCACAAATAATCTTTAAAAAGAAGCATGAAATAAATGTAATGAGCTACTGTAACTTTGCAAGTGGAATTGAAAATAACCCAAAGGAAAATATGAATGTAGTAAACATAAAATTATAAATATGCACATACTGAAGGAAATTATACTGAAACACCTAAATTCTTGATTTTATAAAAATTCATCAAAATACATGAAGACTTTGTGAGTGTAATCTAGGGAATCATGGCAAGAAACACAAAAAGCAACATTTTAATAAAATAGAATTGAGGAAAATATGATGATTGGGTAGTCTACACCCAATAAAGTTGATAGTATCACTGTAATATATGATTTCCTACATAAGGTATTTGTTTTTAATACTAAAATTAGTAGTGACCTAAACTTCCAATAATAGGACTCCATAATAATTATTTAGCTATTAAAAATAAAAACAAAAGTGTGCAAATTAGATACTAATTCTGATTATTTTACAGTAAATTTAGTTAATGTTATGTTTCTTTTGATAAATCAATAAAATATTTAAAAATAATTAAGTTCTAGCTAAGTCACCTACCTCTTCAGAATCAATATATACTTAAAAATTATGTCCCATCCATACATAGCTGCTTCTTGAAATATATACAAAGAGCCTTTCTTATTCTTTTGTTTAGAGAAGTTGCTTACTTCTCTTATCCATAGTAAATATAAATATCTTCTCTGTATTAAAATCAGTTTTTACGAGAATAATTATGGGACACTTACAATATGTCCACTGTTCTAATATAACTGTATGGAGTAGATAGTATTATTATTATTTTTATTCTACAATTTTTTTAAATAATTTACATGCAAATAAGTTAGCACATGTAGTAACAATGATTTCAGGAGTAGATTCCTTTAGCCACTTACCCATTTAGCCCCTCCAGCAACCCTCTGTTTGTTCTCTGTATTTCAGGGCCTCTTATGTTTTGTCCCCTCCCTTTTTTTATATTATTTTGCTTCCCTTCCCTTATTTTCATCTGTTTTGTATCTTCAAGTCTTCATATGAGTGAAATCATATGATATTTGTCTTTCTCTGATGACTACTGTAGCTTAGCATAATACCATCTAGTTCCATCCACATACTTGCAAGTGGTAAGATGTCATTTATGATTGCCGAGTAATACTCCATTGTGTATATATATGCCACATCTTCTTTATCCATTCATCCACTGATGGACATTTGGGCTCTTTCCATACTTTGGCTATTGTTGACAGTGCTGTAATAAACATTGAAGTGCATGTGCCCCTTCTAAACAGCATACCTGTATCCCTTGATAAATACCTAGTAGTGCAATTGCTGGGTCATAGGGTAGATCTATTTTTAATTTTTTGAGGAACCTCCATACTATTTTCCGGAGTGGCTGCACCAGTTTGCACTCTTACCAGCAGTGCAAAAGAGATCCTCTTTCTCTGCATCCTCACCAACATCTGTTGATGCCTGAGTCATTAATGTTAGCCATTCTGACAGGTGTGAGCTGATATCTCAATGTGGTTTTGATTTGCATTTCCCTAATGATGAGTGATGTTGAGAATTTTTTTCATGTGTAGGTTGGCCATCTGGATGTCTTCTTGGGAGAAGTGTCTATTCATGTCCTTTGCCCATTTCTTCACTGGATTATTTGTTTTTTTGGGTGTTGAGTTTGAGAAGTTCTTTATAGATTTTGGATACTAACCCTTTATCTAGTATGTCGTTTGCAAATATCTTCTCCCATTCTGTCAGTTGCCTTTTAATTTTCCTGATTATTTCCTTTACTGTGCAGAAGTTTTTATTTTGATGAGATCCCAATAGTTAATTTTTTGCTTTGGTTTCTCTTGTCTCCAGAGACGAGTTGAGTAAGAAGTTGCTGCAACCGAGGTCAAAGAGGCTTTTGCCTGTTTTCTCCTCAAGGATTTTGATGGCTTCCTGTCTTACATTTAGGTCTTTCATCCATTTTGAGTTTATCTTTTTGTATAGTGTAAGAATGTGGTCCAAGTTCATTTTTCTGCATGTTGCTGTCCAGTTTTCCCAACACCACTTGCTGAAGACACTGTTTTTATTCCATTAAATATCCTTTCCTGCTTTGTCAAAGATTAGTGGGCCATACGTTTGTGGGTCCATTTCTGGGTTCTCTTTTCTGTTCCTTTGATCTGAGTGTCTGTTCTTGTGCCAGTATGATACCGTCTTGATGATTAAAGCTTTGTAATACAACTTGATGTCTGGGAGTGTGATGCCTCCTGCTTTAGTTTTCTTTTTCAAGATTGCTTTGGCTATTTGGGGTCTTTTCTGGTCCCATACAAATTGTAGGATTATTTGTTCTAGCTCTGTGAAAAATGCTGGTGTTATTTTGATAGGGATCGCATTGAATATGTAGATTGCTTTGGGTAGTATTGACATTTTAACAATATTTGTTCTTTCTATCCAGGAGCATGGAATCTTTTTCCATTTTTTTGTGTTTTCTTCAATTTCTTTCGTAAGCTTTCTATAGTTTTCAATGTACAGATTTTTCACCTCTTTGGTTAGATTTATTCCTAGGTATTTTATCGTTTTTGGTGCAATTGTAAATGAGACTGATTCCTTTATTTCTCTTTCTGTTGCTTCATTGTTGGTGTATAGGAATGCAACCCATTTCTGTGCATTGATTTTATATCCTGAGACTTTGCTGAATTCATGAATCAGTTCTAGCAGGTTTTTTTGGTGGAATCTTTTGGGTTTTCCATATAGAGTATTATGTCACCTGCGAAGAGTGAAAATTTGATTTCCTTCTTGCCAGTTGGATGCCTTTATTCCTTTGTGTTGTTTGATTGCTGAGGCTAAACTTCCAATACTATGTTGAAGAAGAGTGGCGAGAGTGGACATCCCTGTCTTGTTCCTGACCTTAGGGGGAAAGCTCTCAGTTTTTCCACATTAAGGATGATATTATTGGTGGTTCTTTCATATATGGCTTTTTTGATCTTGATGTATGATCCTTCTATTGCTACTTTCTTGAGGGTTTTTATCAAGAAAGGATGCTGTATTTTGTCAAATGTTTTCTCTGCATCTATTGAGAGGATCATGTGGTTCTTGTCCTTTCTTTTATTGATGTGATGAATCACATTGATTGTTTTGCAGATATTGAAACCAGCCCTGCATCCCAGGTATAAATCCCACTTGGTCAAGGTGAATAATTCTTTTAATGTATTGTTGGATCAAGTTGGGTAGTATCTTGTTGATGATTTTTGCATCCATGTTCATCAGGGAAATTGGTCTATAGTTTTCCTTCTTAGTAGGGTCTTTGGTTTTGGAAACAAGGTAATGCTGGCTTGATAGAATGAGTTTGGAAGTTTTCCTTCCATTTCTATTTTTTGGAACAGCTTCAAAAGAATAGGTGTCAACTCTTCTTTAAATGTTTGGTGAAATCCCTTGGGAAGCCATCAAGCCCTGGACACTTGGTTTTTGGGAGAATTTTTATTACTCATGCAATTTCTTTACTGGTTATGTGTCTGTTCAAATTTTCTATTTCTCCCTGTTCAGATTTGGTAGTTTATATGTTTCTAGGTATCGTCCATTGCTTCCAGATTGCTCAATTTATTGGTGTGTAATTGCTCATAATATTCTATTATTATTGTTTTTATTTCTGTAGTGTTGGTTGTGATCTTTCCTCTTTCATTCTTGATTTTATTTATTTGGTTCCTTTCCTTTTTCCTTTTGATCAATATGACTAGGGGTTTATAAATTTTGTTAATTCTTCGAAAGAACCAACTTCTGTTTTTGCTGATCTGTTCTACGTTTTTTTTTTTCTTTTTCTTTCTTTCTTTTTTTTGGTTTTCATAGTATTGATTTCTGCTCTCATCTTTAGTATTTCCTGTCTTCTGCTGCTTTGGGGTTTTATTTGCTATTCTTTTTCCAGCTCTTTAAGTGTAAGGTTACGTTGTACATCTGAGACCTCTCTTCTTTCCTTAGGAAGGCCTGGATTGCTATATACTTCCCTCTTATGACTGCCTTTGCTGCATCCCAGAGGTTTTAGGCTGTGGTGTTATCATTTTCATTGGCTTCCATGTACTTTTCAATTTTCTCTTTAAGTTCATGATTAGCCCCTTCATTCTTTAGTAGGATGTTCTTTAGTCTCCAAGTATTTGCTGTATTTCCAGTTTTTCTTGTGGTTGATTTCGAGTTTCATAATATTGTGGTCTGAAAATATGCACAGTATGATCTCAATCTTTTTGTATTTGTTGATGGCTTATTTGTGTCCCAGTATGTGATCTGTTCTGGAGAATTTTCCATGTGCACTTGAAAAAAATGTGTATCCCACTGCTTTAGGATAAAATGTTCTGAACATATCTGTTAAGTCCAAACTGTCCAGTGTGTGTCATTCAAAGCCATTGTTTCCTTGTTGATTTTCTGCTTACATGATCTTTCCATTGCTGTAAGTTGGGTGTTGAAGTCCCCTACCATTATGGTATTATTATCAGTGAGTTTCTTTATGTTTGTGATTAATTTATTTATATATTTGGGTGCTCTCACATTTGGAGCATAAATGTTTACAATTGTTAAATCTTCTTGGATAGATCCCTTAATTATGATATAGTGCCCTTCTTGATCTCTTGTTACAGTCATTATTTTAAAATCTAGATTGTCTGATATACGTATGGCTACTCTGGCTTTCTTTTGGTGACCATTAAACTAACATGACAGATAGTTCTCCATCACCTTACTTTCAATCTGAAGGTGTCTTTAGGTCTAAAGTGGGTCTCTTGTGAACAGCATATAGATAGATCTTGTTTCTTACCCATTCTGTTACCCTATGTCTTTTTATTGGTGCATTTAGTCCATTGATGTTTAGAGTGAGTACTGAAAGATATGAGTTTATTGCAATTATGTTGCCTGTAGAGCTGGAGTTTCTGGTGGTGTTCTCTTGTCCTTGTTGGTATTCATCTTTTTTTTTTTTTTTATATTTTCTCCCCTCAAAGAATCCTCCTTAAAATTTCTAGCAGGACTGGCTTAGTGGTCACGAACTCCTTTAATTTTTGTTTGGGAAACTTTTTATCTCTCCTATGAATGACAGTCTTAATGGATAAAGGATTCTTGGCTACATATTTTTCCAATTTGGCACATTGAATATATCCTGCCACTCCTTTCTGGCCTGCCAAGTTTCTGTGGATAGGTCTGTTGTAAACCTGATCTGTCTTCCCTTCTAGGTTAAAGACTTTTTTCCCTTGCTGCTTTCATGATTCTATCCTTGCCTGAGTGTTCTGTGAATTTGACTATGATATGCCTTGTTCATGGATGGGTTCTGTTGAATCTAATGGGAGTCCTCTATGTTTCTTGGATTTCGATGTCTGTGTCTTTCCCCAGGTTAGGAAATTTTTCCACTATTATTTGCTCATATAACCCTTCTACTCCTATTTCTCTCTCTTCATCTCCTGGGACCCCTATAATTCTAATGTTGTTCTTTTTTAATGAGTCACTGATTTCTCTAATTCTTAAATCATTCCCTGTTGCCTTAGTCTCCCTCTTTTTTTTCTGCTTCATTGTTCTCCATAAGTTTGTCCTCTATATCACTGCTTTGCTGCTCTGCCCTATCCATCCTTGCCATTCTGGCAGTCATTCGAGATTGCAGCTCAGTTTATAGCATTTTTTATTTCATCCTGACTAACTTCTATCTCTGCAGAAAGGGATTCTAATCTGTTTTCAACCCCAGCTAGTATTCTTATTGTCATGATTCTAAATTCTGGTTCAGACATCTAGCTTGTATCTGTGTTGATTAAGTCCCTGAGTGTCATTTCTTCCTGTTCTTTCTTTTGGGGTGAATTCCTTCATTTCATCATTTTGAAGGAAGAAAAGCAATTCATAAGGTTAAAAAAATTAAAAGTAAAAAAATTAAAGACAACACAAAAAAATGAAATAAAGGATGCTATATCCTAAGTGTGTTCTTATCTCATTGTTGAAAGGAGCTTGACAGCTTAGAGAAAAAAGGGAAAGATAAGAAAAGAAAAAGAAAAAAAAAGGGGAAAGTGTTTGAAAATTTGAAAAAATGAATATAATGAAATAAAATAAAATGAAATGTTGGAAATAAAAAAATAGGATTTGAAAAATTTACAAAAAGTAAAAAATATCATAGAAAAAATTAAAGAAAACTATTTTTTTAAAAATTTTTTTAACATGTATTTATTTTTGAGACAGAGAGAGAGAGAGCATGAACAGGGGAGGGTCAGAGAAAGAGGGAGACACAGAATCTGAAACAGGCTCCAGGCTCTGAGCTGTCAGCACAGAGCCTGACGCGGGGCTTGAACCCACGGACCATGAGATCATGACCTGAGCCGAAGTTGGCCACTTAACTGACTGAGCCACCCAGGCGCCCCAAGAAAACTATTTTTAATATAAATGGAATATAAAAATAAATGTTTTCCCTTTCTGTATTCAAGAATAAGAAAAGAAAAGAAAAAATTTGAATAGATGGACCAGGAAACAGACTGAAGTACGATTGAAATTACATCAGTTTCCCCTAGAAGGCGAACTATGAAGCACTTTATAGTCTGTAAACTAAGCAGGCAGAGAGACTTGTGATGTTTGCAAGAGGAAGGTTGGCCCAGTTGGGCAGGGCTTAGTGTAATGGCTCCTTTCTTCACTAGATGGTGCTGCTTAGCTTACTGGGGTGGATCGTTGTGGTGCTTGTAAGTGTTTATGTGCATGCACAGGAGGGATGAAAATGGCATCACCCAGCTACCCAGTCTTTAATATCAGAACTCTTTTCTCCCCAAGCAACAATCGTGCACCCCTCCTTTGTCTCTGGCTTCCATCCATTCCTCGCTTTTACACTATCTGAGACCAAGCCGTCATGTTGCTAGGCAGCACCTCCCTCCTGAGTTTTATCTCAGATGCAGCTGTGTTTCCCGATCCCTCACTCTGAGGGACTGTGGCTTTGACCCACACAGACCTCCCAGGGGATGGTCTCACTGAGCAATGGCCAGGTGCCAGCCATACCCAGGAACATTCATGGGACTGTGCTGATTCCAATGCCCAGAGAAAGTGGCTGGGTGCCAGCTGCCCCAGACAAAGTTCACGTGATTGTGTAGCAACAGCATTTCAGGGATTATGGAGAACCTCAACACACATCTGGCTCCAGGCTTTACCCTTAACATCCTTGTTCCAACACCAGCAAATGTGGTTCTTCTCCAGGGTCTGCTGGGACCTTTGCCTATGGGGAAGCTGCACAGCCTCTTTCAAATGTCCTCCCAAAGGGGAACTGCCTCTCCCTGTGTGGCCCAAGGACTTTGCTCTCTGCTCCTAGGGATTTGCCCTTCCCACCAGAGCACTGCCAGGTATTGAGCTGAGGAGTTTCAGTCTCTGTGCTCCCCCTGTTTATAGTCTTCATGGAATTTAAACCCTCTCCTTTCTCTTTTCTCCCTTTTTGTCTGGTCCCTTGTGCACTCTTTCTTTTCTCTCCAGTTGCTTTTGTGCGGGTGGGGGGACGCTTTCTGTACTTTTCCCCTGTCTCTGTCCTCTTTCCACCAGCAAAAACAGCTCCCTGCCCTCTGCAACTTTTTCCCCCACTTTACCTCTCTGGGCCAGGTACTTGCTGAGTTTTTTGGTTCAGGTTGTGCAGATAGTTGTGTTAATCCTGAAATCAGTTTTCTAGGTGTGCAGGATGGCTTAGTGTTGATCTGGCTGTATTTCAGGGGTGAGAGATGCAAAAAAACTTCCATGCTCTTCTGTCTTGGCCCCTCTCCTTATTATAATCTTTCTTAATAAAAAAAATTTTCTATGTTTAATTCTTATGTCAACTCTGAGATTGTGACTATTAATTTCCACTTTCACAAATAAGAAAACTGTCATAGGAAAGATAGTTAACATATCCAAGATTATAATGTTCTTAACCACCAGAGATACTGCCTAAACCCAGATTGGTCTGCCTTCAAATCCTGTAATCTTAACCACCATTGCATATTGGCTTGCCCACCTACTTTTTATTGCTTTCCTCAGTTTTCATGGCAAGTATATATGATGCTGTATTAAATAATAGCTTATTTCTAAATAGAGACAACTGAAGCAAACTCTTTATCCAAATCAATTGTAGAGAACTTGAGAGAAAAAGTTAAATTGGAAGGGTCAACTATATACATATGAAGCCATTCCATGTCAAAACCCATGATTTTATAGTATCCAAGAAGTAATGTACTTAAGTGAAAGTTGCTTCTTTCTGACCTAGTGGCCTTACAACTAGCCTTAATGATTCTGGTCTATGTTCTTGGTATTGGTATCCATATAATACACACACACACACACACACATATATATATATTATATTATATATATATATATAATATATATATATAATATACATATACAATATATAATATATAATATATATAATATATAATATATAATATACATATATAATATATAATATAATATATATATATAATATATATATATTATATAATATATATATATAATATATATATTATTTTTTTTAACTACTGGACTATGTAATGATCTTTGAATATGACCAAATATACTGAATAAAGTTTAAAGAGTTTCTGAACATCAGAAGAATCTATTGCCCACAGGATGGAGCTGTAAACCCTTATGAATTAGGTAGAACCATAAAGGAGCTAATATTTTTTGAGTACTAGCAACAGGCCAGGCATGACACTGTATTGCTAATGCAGGTATGAGGCAGGGTTTTAGCTTCCTTTTTTAAAAAAAAAGACCTTGAATTTTACAAAATTAGGAGAATTGACTAGAGCTCTATGCAGTTAATAATAGAATTAGTGTTTAAATTCTGTACTAACCCAAGTATTTTTTCTACTGCCGTCTTACATCATACATAGAGGAAATGTGTGTGTGGCTGTCAAAAACATTTGTAGGTTGAAAAAAAACTCTCAATTGCTCTAATATCATTTAGCATTGTTGAGAGAACAAAAACTCCCCATGTATGTGCAGAATGTCACTGGTGACATTCATGAACAGGCTGTCTTACTGCATGACCAGAGCCTTTCCAGCAGTCCAAATCACTTTCCATGAGAAGTTTTGTCACGGCACTGATAGGACACTGCTGCCTCAAATACACCAAGAAAATCAACTCATGAATATTTTCCTTCCTTTCTTTGCTTTATACAAGTGAAAGGAACAACCATGCAGGGCAGTGCCAATTATTATTATTATTTTTTATTGGTCTTTTCCTTACACATCCTACTTTTTGACTAGAGGGAAAACAACTGGCTTTGTAAACATCAAACTCACATTAGAGTTCTGTACTTTCTTCCAATTACTGTTTATTTTCCTCAAATTCTGGTGATTCATATCCCTATTATGCACTGTTTACCAACATCTCTCTCATCATTCTTATTTATTCCCTAACTGCCACCCACTGTTGTCATTTCGTTTAACACATCCAGGTGCTAAGGATGTTTCCCCATTTTGCTTTATTGGGGAAAGAATAAAATCACAAACTTAAAGACATTTTTCAATTCACTGCTTCTTCTTTCATGTGAGAGAGGAATTTGTACATGTCTGAACTATGGAAACATCTTATTTGTATTCCTCTTGTGCTGAGCAGTTCCCTGCAGAGTCCTGAACAATCAATTGTATATCTCAGAAGGGAGACCAGCAATGCTCCTCCCATATCTGACATTTGGTTGATTATCTTACAGAATGTCCTTGTATCACTTTCTATTCTTGTGGATGAAACATTTGACAAATTGTATCCCTGGTCTATTTGTTTCATTCTTTTTCTCGTTATTATTTAGATGAGAAACATGACCTAAGGTAAATTTTTTATATAATTTACTTCTCTGGTGTTTTTTCCCCCTTCTTTATACCACTAGTAAAGTATATTTCCCTTTGTGTGTGATTTTCCTAACATGTTTGGATTCAGTCTAAACTTGTGATGACTGTTTAATGTGGTATAGAATAAAGCATGTATCTAGATAAGTTAAATTAAGCACTTAAATTATCAATACTCTGGGTAACTCCCCCATGAGATCATTTATTTCCTCCTTCATTTAGAGCAGGAAAGATTGTTAAATTGAAAACAAAGTGCAATTATCTTTCTATGGCTTTAACAACTGTTTACAGTTATATGTTAATGTATCTTATTTAGATTGGAAAGCTTTTTTTACTTCCCTTGATAATTCCAAGAAGTACAATATTATTCATGCAAACAAACATATGTCATTTAAACTGAGAAAAATATTTAGGAATTTACTATAAAAATCCATTAATTTTAATGAAATGTTTGTAGTGAATGCATTAAACACTAAATTGAATCTTAAATATTAAATAATACTTAAAAATATTAAATTATAGAAGATTATACTATTTCATACAATTACATCTAATCTTTTAGAGCATATTCTTTAATTAGACATGAGTATTTTTTCAAAATGTTAAGTATCTATATATATGATCAGATCAGATAATGCACATGAAAACACATGGAGAATGCCACCCTTGAGTAACTTAATACAAGTTATTGGATTTTGTGCCAGATACTTAGCTAGGAATGAAATATTCCATTGATAAGGTGACAGTTTAACAGTGAAATATGTAAACGAGTATTTTAGTAAACGATTGTACATTTTTTCAAAGAAACACAGATACAAGCAAATAATTCCATCTAAAAAAGTCATGGAAACTTGTCCAGGGTTAATAACTTAGTCATCCTGCGGGGGATGTAAAAAGTGAAATTTATCAGGGGACCAGATTCAAAGACATTGAAACACATATCATGTCTTGGGAATATCAAGAAATCTGTATTAGCTTCCTGGGGCTGCCTTGACAAAGTGAAACTAACTGGATGGCTTGAAACAATAAAACTGTATTTTATTCTTACATTTCTGGAGGCTTGCTGTCTGAGACCAAGGCAGGGCCATGTCCCTCTGAAACCTATAGAGAAGAATCCCTCGTTACCTCTTCTACCTTCAGTAGGTTGCCAGAAATCCTTGGCATTCCTTGGCCTATAGCTGCCTTACTCCATTCTCTGTCTCTGTTATCATCTGGCTTTTATTTCTCTGTGCCCTTTCTATGTTCGAATTTCTTTTTCCTTTTAAGGACACCAGTCATTGGATTTAGGGCCCACCCTAATCTAGTATGACTTTAACTTAATTTTATTACATTTGAAAAGACCCTATTTATAAATAATGTCACATTAATAGGTATTGGAGTTATGACTTGAACATATGTTTTGGGAGGAGCACAATTAAAACCATAACAGAGTCCTACCAAGGATTCTTGGGAAACAATTGAAAGCAGATTAAAAGACATGCTAAGGAGTTTGGATTTGAGGCATTGCCAAAAGTTTTAATCAAGATATCCACTAAGGTGCTCATTTTTGTTTCAGAATCCTAAATATTGAGCCTATTGAAGATAAGTTGAAGGGGAGAATGCATAGACTTGAGCTAAGAAAGGACTACAAAAGACTGGCAAAAGGAGAAACTAAAATTGAAAAGATGGGCTTTAACTGCTGTTATGAATTTTTCAAATTAACACTTATTAAGTGGAGAACACTATGCTGGATATTTCACTTGATCTTAGCCAAAAGGCCGAGAAGCGATGTGCTGGGTGTTTAACAACAGACCATGAGAGGAATTGAAATAGAGAAGTTTATTAGTCACAGGTCCTGGACGAAGTACCCTGCATGCCTCAAGGGGCTACATATGTGGTCAAGGCAGAGTGTAGGCAGACAGGGCGGGGCAGAACATGGAGCACATGCTTTTATTAGGGTCCATGGTTGGAATGTTTTGGGGTTCCCAGCCTAAGGTCAGATTAGTCAATTCAAACAAAAAAATATGGTTTTCATCCAAGGGGAACATAAGCAGAAGGCCTTGTTCCCGGGAAGTCGTATGAGGAAGTCATATCAGCAACTCACATTTGCCTGTGATTCTGTGGAGTGCTATTCAGTGAATATGCTTGCATAAAGGGCTAGTGTCAGCTTAAAGTCCTTACAGGCCACTTGGGCAAACAAAATGGTGGCTAAGGCAGAAGTATCATGAAGTAGCTAAGCTAAACTCTCAACAGTGGGAAAATGTGTGTGGGTTATGTGGAGGGATAAAGATAGAGGAAGTAAATTTGATGCAAAAGTTTGTGGCTTGGGGGATTTACGTGGAAGGCAATGTGTGTACACCTTGGGAAAATATAAGAAAAGTAGGTTTGGGACAGTGAATAGGGAAGGAGGAAATTAGTTTTATTTTAGTTTTTTACCAGGAATCCTTGAGATTTGGGGTATTTATTAACGGAAAAAAAAAGTTCCATGGGCAGTTGGAAATACCAACCTGGAATTCAGGAAAGGGTTAGATTCTGATGGTGTCATCAGATGTAAATGGTGTTTGATTCCCTGGGGACTCAGTGGCATTGCTCAGTTTTCCTTGTGTGGAGCGAGAGGAAAAAGTAAAAAGTAAAAGTTTTGGGAAAAACTCAATGCTCTATCAAGTAAAACATTATCATATCAAGTAAAACATTATACATAAAACTGTACTTAAGCTATTTTACAGAACCAAAATGAAATGACATTTAAATTACTTACAATCTTGTCTGGCACATAAGAATGTTTCAGTAAATATTTGCTATCATTAATATAATCATCATCATTATTGCTTAAATAAAATATACTTACTTTCTATAGGTCTGGCAGTATTTAAGGTTGCTAGACCTAGTATTTTATGTTGCTAGAGTTATTTTAGACTTACAAAAAATGTGAAGATGATATAAAGAGTTAAATGTGACAGTTTCTCAAATTTTTCTTGTTTTAGATGACCTGGACCTTCTTGAGATATTCTGGTCAGGTATTTTGTTGAATCTCTGATGTGTTTCTAATGATTAGATTGAAGTTATGGGGTTTGGGGAGGAAGACCCATAGATAAAGTGCCATTTTCATTGCATCATATCAAGGACACATTCTTTCAACATGATCTTTACTGTTAGTGTTGACTTTGATCACATAGCTGTGTAGTATTTACAAAGTTTCTTCATTGTAAGTTCCCGTGTCTCTTTTTTCCCCCTATGGAAACATTAGAAGAAAGTCACTGTGGGAGTGGGCAGTTTTACTCCTCTTTCTTGAGATCAGAGTATCTACATAAATCCTGTGGAATTCTGATGAGACATTTATCTTTTCTCCCCCATTTACTTATTTATCTGATTATATCAATATGGACTCATATAAGGCGTTTTTGAGCATGTCTTTGCTTTTTGGTCCTACAAGATCCTTCTGGATCATCTTGCATATTTCTGTCCTCAGACCTAAAATCAGCCATTCCTCAAGGGGTTCCCTTGTTCCTTTTATTGGAGAATGGTCTTAGAAACCAATGCTGAGTGCTTACATGTGCTTATTGCTCTAGAAGTGTCATTGCTTTTACACTTTCTTAGATAACAGAACAATAAAATATGTGTGTATATACTGTTCTGGAAGTATATACGTATCTGTGAATATTCTATGTTTGATCATTTTTATCTATATTAAGTTAAACATGAATTCATATTGATATCCCTAACGCAAATTTGTTACCACCTAGATTAGTCTACCTTTTTCTCTCTCCCCCCGCCCCCGGTAACCTCCCAATTTAAAAATGAGACATCTTGTCCCCCCTATCCAGCATCCATTTACATGGTTGTTCAATTTTAGTATACATACATAATAGTATCAGAATTGTGAACCTAAATGCCTGTGAAAAACCACTATAGCAACTACAGTATAGTGCATAAGTGTTTTAGTCCTAACATTTTTTGATCATACTAAAAGTTACTCAGATTAGCACATTTTCCCACATCCTTTTTAGGGGGTCTTTTTATATATTTGTATAAACTTACTTTATGCAAGTAATTGTTTATTTACTTTATGTATATATACATAATATATATATTATAAAATATAAATTATATACTTAATTTATATTTACTTTAATATTTTAACAAAAAATATTTTAAAATAATTCTTTTTTTTTTTTAATTTATTTTTGGGACAGAGAGAGACAGAGCATGAACGGGGGAGGGGCAGAGAGAGAGGGAGACACAGAATCGGAAACAGGCTCCAGGCTCCGAGCCATCAGCCCAGAGCCTGACGCGGGGCTCGAACTCACGGACCGCGAGATCGTGACCTGGCTGAAGTCGACGCTCAACCGACTGCGCCACCCAGGCGCCCTAAAATAATTCTTAAGGGGCGCCTGGGTGGCTCAGTTTGACTTCGGCTCACCGATATGTGAGTTTGAGCCCCACATTGGTCTCTGTGCTGACAGGTCAGAACCTGGGACTGGTTCAGATTCTGTGTCTCCCTCTCCTCTGCCCCTCCCCAGCTCACTCTCTGTCTCTTTCAAAAATAATAAACATTTTTTAAAAGTAAGAAAAATAAAATAATTCTTAAATCAATGTACAGGATTCATATTTTTACAAAAAAGGAAAAGAAAAAAACATTAGTCATAAGTTTGAATAACGGAAATTATAAAATGATGCTATTTTCAAAAGCAAAAAAAAAAAAGATACTTTTAAACTATCCTTAAAAGATATTCATTTAGTATTATTTTTACATTGTCTTTTCAGGTAAAAATAATTTCATAATTATTTTATTTAAATAAGATTTATCCAAATTAGTTTTTAAAAATTTAAAGAAGGAAAAATAATTTAAAGAAGGTAACAGGAACTTAGTCTTTCTATGAAAATGTCCATACAACTACATTTGTAAGGTTTTCTACAAATAAAAGTAAAATACTAACAATCTTGAGAAGAGCAAACCAATTTATCATGTCTCCAGGCAAATTTTATAACTCCTTTGTTTAGATAGCCAGTCAACATTTTGGACAAACTAAATAAACTCTGAATCTTCTGAGATTACCCTACCAAAATTAGCCAAATAACAGGCCTCTGTGTATAAATACCTGTTCTAGGGAACTGTTGAAATAGTTCTTTATATAGAAAGGAGAAAATATACATATTTTATCATTTCACAATATCTTTCAAGTACTTTTATAAAGGGAGTACTTTGAAACTAAGTATAAGATCCTAAGCATTTGACAAAAACGTGAGATTTGTTGCTTTCAGTAGCATAGAATTTTTCCTCATCAGTATCTGTCTTTGACATATGACTCTGTTGAAATCTTATTCAATCTTATTGTTGAAAAACAATATCTGGAATAGGAAACCCAGGAATCAAACTAAGGTATAGCGGGAAAAAGTAAAACCATTACTCTAGAGTTGTGAAATCTGTGTTCTAGACCCGGATTTTTCATAAACTGCTTGTGACCTTGAGCACTTTCCTTAACCATTTGTTTCTCCTCTTCCTTTCTTCCCTCCCTCCTTCCTTCTTCCCTTCCTCTATCCTTCCTCCCTCTCTTCCTCCTTTCCTTCCTCCTTTCCTTCCTTCCTTCCTTCCTTCCTTCCTTCCTTCCTTCCTTCCTTCCTTCCTTCCTTCTTTTTGAGAGCGACCGAGAGCATGCAGTCATGATAAAAGGAGGGGAAAAGGGAGAGAAAGAAATGTAAGCAGGCTCCATGATCAATGTGGAGTTGGACATGGGGCTTGATCTCACCATTGTGAGATCATGACCTGAGTGAAAATCAAGAGGCAGCTGCTTAACAAAATTGAGTCACCTAGGCGCTCTTCCCTTCTTCATTTAAAAGTTGTTTGCTTTAGAGGTGATCTAATGAATGTTCTAATACTAGTATGTATTCTTTCTTCAACTCACACCAGAAACATGTATAACATGTGAAACTCCCCTTAGAACAAAATAATATAGAAAAATGCTGAAAAAAAACCTCTAATAATTCCTTTTATTGAAAAATCATTGCTCTTGAAATCTTATAAGAACCTACATAAGGATTAGCTGAAACTGAAATAATAATTTTAATTCTAAATATAGTTCTATTTGTCAACCAGATCCTATCCACACACAAAGTAACCCAATAACCCAAATACATTTTATTGGAATAACTTTTTTCTTCCCAGTACAAATACTGTCCATAAAAGTGTTTGGAAATCACAAGCAGAAGTTGTAGAAGAATTTAGTGAGTGACATATCAATAAATCATTGAAGAGTTTGCTCTTGACATAGCTTTTTACAACCCTGTAGTTCTAAATATCCCATATCCCCATTCTTCAAAGCTCAATTACATAGAAAATATAAGTATGTGTTTGTAACCCCTTAGTTAGTATCCTACCTTTTAATCATCCCGCCCATGTCTATATCTCCAGCCACGTGGCCCGCTCTTCCTCATAGTTATGTATGCTACAGCTCTTTCAAACTATTCACAGCTGCCCAAATGGGACCTTCCATCAAATCCTTCCGACATGTCTTTACACATGCTATTCCTTCTGAAAATAATGACTCTGTTTTCCATTTCTTTATCTGGATGATTTGTAAACATTTAACAGAATCATGTACTCTCTGCATCTCACCACTGCTTTGGAGATGAACTTTATTTGTTTCTGATTCCAGAGTAGAATTTTATGCATAACTCTATGACCTGTATTGCACACTGTTGATTTATGAGGGATTTTAGATTGTTATTTCTTTAAGACGAGGGACAATGTTTTATTTTATTTGATATTTCCCACACCTAACCAAATTGGGTAGCACTCAGTACATGTCTCCAAACTGAACCAATGAAAAGCTATAAGGTCCCTATACTTTCTTTAAATTATTTTTCCTTCTTTAATTTTTTTCAAATAATTAAGATAAATCTTAAAGGATGTGGACTGCCCCCCCACCTCAAAAAATCCTAGGTCTATAAATACAGCCATTCACAATACACTTTACTTTAGAAATTGAAGCAGGCTCCTTCATGAAAGGTAAAGGGAATTAACTTTTGATTGGACTGATTTTGATTGGACTGATTTTGACTTAAATGTTGGTTTTGGCTCTGATTAGTAGGCTGACCTTGAAAAAAACTGCTTACATTTTATAAGACTCAGATTCTTGATTTTTAAATAATTAAATGGAAATAATTATATCCATGTTGTTAGAGGTTTGAGTGGAATAAAAAATGACATCCCCTACTATACATAAGGCAGAGAGTGAATACTAATTCTGTTTTTCATATGCTCAATTAAAAGCTTAGATTACATTAAAAAATATTTCAATAATGTATGAGATTTGTATATAAGTTGTATAATCATGCAAAGCTATAAGTGATCAAGTTTTTAGATATTAATTTGTTTATTTTATCTTAATTATGGATGTATCACCACAACTGTATAGACAAAGAAGGAAAGAGTATCCAATGGAAAAAAGAAAGTCTCTGCAACAAATGGTGTTGGGAAAACTGGACAGCAACACACAACATAATAAAACCAGACGACTTATGGGTTAAAGACCTAAATGTGAGACAAGAAATCATAAAAATCCTAGAGGAAAACAAAGGCAATAACCTCTTTGACATTGGTCATAGCAACTGCTTACTGGATATGTCTCCTAAGGCAAGAGAAACAAAACAAAATTAAACTATTGGCACTACATCAAAATAAAAAGCTTCCACACAGAGAAGGAAACAATCAATAAAACTAAAAGGCAACCTATGGAATGGGAGAAGATATTTACAAATGACATACTTTATAAAATATTAGTATCCAAAATATATAAAGAACTTATCAAACTCAACACCCAAAAAACAAATAATCCAGTTAAAAATGGGCAGAAGACATGAATAGACATTTTTCCATGGAAGACATACAGATGGCCAATGGGTGCACAAAAAATGATTAACATCACTCATTGTCAAAGAAATACAAATCAAAACTTCACTTCACACCTGTCAGAATAGCTAAAATGAACAACACAGGAAGCAACAGGTGTTGGCAAGGATGTAAAGAAAGGGGAATCATCTCATATTGTTGGTTGGAATGCAAACTGGTGGAGCCATTCTGGAAAACAAGAAGGAAGTTACTCAAAAAGTTAAAAATTGAGCCGCTCTACAATCTAGCAATTGCAGTACGAGGTATTCACCCAAAAATTACAAAAATACTGATTTGAAGGGATACATGAAGCCTGATGTTTATAGCAGCATTATCAACAATAGCCAAATTATGGAAACAAGACTGCATGTCCGTTGACTGATGAATGGATAAAGAAGTGGTATATATATCAGTGGATTATTACTCAGCCATAAATAGAACGAAATCTTACCATTCTCAGTGATATGGATAGGCCTAGAGTATTATGCCATGTGAAACAGAGAAAGACAAATACCATATGATTTTACTCATATGTGAAGTTTAAGAACAAGATAAATGAACATGGGGGAGAAAAAAAGAGAAAAAAAAACAAGAAACAGACTCTTAACTACAGAAAACAAACTGAGGGTTGCTGGAGGGGAGGTGAGCAGGGGATGTGCTGAATGGGTGATGGGTATTAAGGAGGGTACTTATTGTGAAGGGCACTGGGTATTGTGGGTAAGTGATGAATCACTAAATTCTACTCCTGAAACAAATATTACACTATATGTTAACTAACTAGAATTTAAATAGAAACTTGAAGCGAAATAGAAAGAAAACAATTCTCATTTGCTTACAAAAACTAAAAGAAAAAAGTAGATGCATCAATAATTTTTCAAGTTAGAGTAATATCAATCTAAGGAAGTTTACTTTGGTCTTAAATTTGAATGAAACTACTACAGAAAATGACTGGACAAAGGCAACAGAGACGATATATGAGGCTCTCCAGAGACGATATATGAGGCTTTCCAGAAGACAATAAGGATAATGACTACTGTTATCCAGGATATATTATTTGTATTAAACTTTCTGCTGTGTTCCAATTCACATTTTTCAAATTTATGTGCCAAATATGGGTGAAAATGGAAACTGATTTTATTAAAACGTATATAGTTGATTACTAAAAATGACTATAAAGTAAAAATCTTATTTCTGTTACGGCCAGTGTCAATATATTTTGAGAGATTACATGCAATTTGGAGTGATTAAAATACATATTATCATGTCATACCAGAACCAATTGAAGAAAGCAGTTGACTATTTTGTTAACCAAAAAAAGTACCAGAATTTGAAACTGAATTAATTTTTCTCCCATCCTGGATGTTTTCAGCTTCCATGATACTTGGTTGGATAGTTAGTAACAGAATAATGTATACAATTAAATATTAAAATAAAAGTAAGTGACATGAATATTCTGAAATTGGGTTTTGTGTTTTTGAAAATTCTAAACTAATACTCTGCATATTGAAAACTAATTTCCCAATATTAGCAAATTCTAGATATTCTGAAAACCCAAGATCTCTTACAGAGACTGTAGCATCTATAGAGTACAAAGACAAATCTGACCAAAGTGATAAAAATATAGCAACTCAGTTTGGAAGACATAAAAACAAGACAAATACAATAACTCTTGATCTTCTCCAGTCTAATGACTTTGAATATCATCTACTCAGAAATTTACACCTCAAGCCTAGAAGCTCCCCTGAACTTTAGACTCACGTTCAACATCTTCACCTTGATACTATCTGAAATTTACCATGTCCAAAGCTGAACTCCCCTCCAAATCTGCTTGTCCTTTATTCTTCTCAATTTGGATAAAAGACAATATTTTTCTGCCAGCAGTTTATGTCCAATCTTTGGAGTCATCTTTAACTCTTCTCTCTGTATGTTCACATGGAATCCATCAGGTCATGCTATCAGTTATTAGCTCTTCTCTCAAATACATTCACTATCCAATCACATCCTAATACTTCTCTGCTAACATTATGGTCAAAATCACATTATCTATCCTTTGTGCTATTGAGTTTTTATTTATTTTATTTTGAAAGAGAGAAAGAACGATCAGGGGAAGGGCACAGAGAGAAGGAGACAGAGGATCCAAAGCAACTTGAAAGCCTGATGTGGGGCTCAAACTCATAAACTATGAAATCATGACCTGAGCTGAAGTCAGATGCTTAGCTGACTGAGCCACCCAGGTGCCCCAGTCTTTGCATTTTTATATTAGCTTTGTAATTGGTTTACCTGTATCTGTCTTATACAACTGCAGTCTACTCTTAAGAGTCAGATGATCTGTAAACTATGAATTACAATACCACCTCTTCTGTTCTCAAAACTATCTAATCCCACCAGTAATATAATTGTAGTTAATGTTAGATTTATTTAGCTTGGTGTTATCATGATAGGGTGCTCATCAGAGGAAGCCTGGTGAGTCTTGGTAAGACAGGATTTACATGGAAGACCTTGTAAGATTCTAAGGAAGAATTTGAAAAACAAGTGTCTGTTTTGAATTAGATACTATTAATAAGCAGGGTGACTCAGCAATTGGGTATCTTTGTAACCTTTATTCCGAAAACAGGAAAAATGATTTGAGACTTGTTAAGAAAGCAATCACATGTAAGAAAAACCTAATTGTTTTGTGGCTATGATGACATCTTGACTGTGTTCTTTTAGAAACTTTGTTGATATGATAGGAAAGGAAAAGCCAATTCTTAGTGTGACTGATTTTCAACTTTTCAGAGCCCATCACGTTATCCACTCATTTTAGGCAAAAGCCAGTGTTATCAGAGTGAACTACAAGACATCAATAAATTCCATCACACTTCACTGATATAATTTATTTCTACTACTGTACTCACCCTTTCTATACACACTTGATTTTTTTTTTTTTTGCCTTTTCTGCAACAATCAGATGTACTCCATCTTGGCATCTTTATATTTGATATTCTTCTGCCAGGAACACTTCACTTGAAGATATACAAATAGTTTACTTATTCTCCATTTTTGGATCTTCACTCAGATGTTACGTCCTCAGTGTTGCTTTCATGGAGACATTATTTTAAACATGACAAATCTCACTCTACAAATATTCTCTATCCCCCTTTCTTGTAATATTTTTGTTCCTAATAACCCATTGTACAATCTGGCTTGCTGTAGACTCTACAAATTTGTTTATTGCCTCCTTACTTGTACTAGAGTCTAAATTCCATGAAGGCAGGGATTTTTGCCTGTGTTCATTGATGAGCTGGTGCCTAGAACAATGCCAAGCACAAAGTAAATGTTCAATAAACATGCATTCTAAGAAAAAAGTGAGTATATTGTGTTCTAAGAAAACAGTATATATTTTTGAAATTAATTGTAACTATAAATTGAAACAGGTTAAGGTAACAAGTGCTTTATGTTAGTGCCATTGTCCATGATGGTTTAAACAATGACAATTTTTTTCAGCATGATTTTAATGCTAAAATTAGAATTAAAAAAATAGCACAAACGTGGTAAAAACAAAATGGCTTAAGAAGTTTAATATGAACTTTGTGGAAGGAAACTTTAGGAGATGAAAGTGCATAAGGAAACTTAAAAAAATATCATGATTGTTTTGGGCTTTATCTAGTAGACATAATAATGGACAGCCTTTGGAAGTCTTAAATGCAGTAATGTTTTCTGATAATTACATTAAAAAATATAAGTTGGCTGCAATATGAACAATGATTGGAAAAGAATGAGACAAAATGCAGAAAAATCAATTATGAGATTATTATAATAATCAAAATGATAAAAAAATTAAGAGATACTGTAGGCAAAATCTAAAATAGTGAAATGAAGAAATGTAAGAGATTATATAGGCAGAATTGATTTGAGTTATAAAAACTGGTATGGGAAATAAGAAAAGGCAGGAATTATAGAAAATTAATGGATCGTGGCTCTTAATCTAGCTCTATGGAAGGGCCACATGAAGCACTCTGGTGTGTTTATGTGTGTGTGTGTGCATGTGCGTGTGTGTGTGTGTATGTGTGTGTGTGTGTGTGTGTGAACATGAATGCATAAACTCATTGTTTTTGGAGAAATTTTCAAAGGTCTTTTTATTTTTCAAGTGTAATGATGACCCAGAAAAGACTAAGAACCTTTGTACCTATACATGTGATGTATTATTTTGTGAGGAGATGAATAAACAGATGATATCTTGTTTAGGATAGGAGGGATGGGGAACCGGGTAGGCAAAGATGGTCACTGCTTGTGGTTAAAAGTGTTTGATTTTTCTACAGCACAATCTCTTAGGGACATGTCTATTAGCCAAAAGTAAATGGTAGTGTTAGTGACATGAAGTACCTAACGAAGACTAAAATTTGGCAGTCACTGATGAGCATAGAAATTTTTTACTCCCTTTAAGACATCTGATTTTATGGATATTTATTATATATTAACCATTGAATAGGTTCCAAAGATTAAATTTTCTGTTTTGAATTGGAGAAAATTTCCCCATTCAAGCATTGCATCAGTACATAGCAGTGTATTACATTTTTAAAATACCTAAAGATTAAAAAAAACTTTTAATCACAAAAACTTAAGTGATTGTTCATATACATTTGTACTACTGATTTATTTTATTCCTTCAGAATGGTTAAATAAGCGTCTGTGGTTTTAAACTCAACAACCTTTAAAAAATCTTCAATAAATTATAACTAAAGACAACATTTTGAGTCTAATAAGAATACATGTGTACATGCAATTCACTAATAAGTGTAATTCACATTATATCAGACAAAGAAAAGGAAGCAAAAAGAGATTCATAAAAGATGCCTGAGCTCACAAGTTTGCATTACAACAATCCAGGGAGCATGAAGACCTGAATAAGGCCTTTAATATGTCAAATAAAATACCATCTCAGAAAGATCAATATGAGGAAAACACTCATTACAGTAACAAAATCCTAGTGTAAACAGCTTTAAATAAAATACTAAAGGGCATTAGAAAACAAGGAAAGAAAAGTTCAATCATTATCTTACATAGATCACTATGATTCAAATGTTCTCCTGCTCAAATTAGAAATTGGTGTTAACTTTTTCTTTTTTACTTTGTGAAAAATTTATTCACATAAGCAGTTAAAATCTGCTTCATTTTCCAAATTGACTTCATTTACTAACATCAGAAGTTCTTTGACTATAGCTCCTTTTTACCCCAGCAACTTTATTGTGATGCAATTGTATATAAAATCCATCTTTTTAAGTGTACAATTTAGTGACTTTGCATACAGAGTTGTGCCACCATTATCACTATCTAATTTCAGAACATCTCATTACTCCAAAAAGAAATCTTATATATAAGGGGGGGCCTGTCCCCATTTTCCCCTCTCCTAACCCCTCATAATCATTACTTTCTGCCTATGGGTTTCTTGTACTAAAAATATCCTATAAATGTAATTGCCCAATATTTGATTTTTCATGACTGGTGTCTTTCACTTAGCATAATTTCAAGGTTCATTTTTGTTGCAGAATATGTCCATCCTTAATTCCTTTTTATTGTCAAGTAATATTATGTCATATGGCTATATTATTTTTTAAATTTTATTTATTTATTTTGAGAGAGAAAGGGACAGGGTGAATGGGGGAGGGGCAGAGAGAGAGAGGGAAAGAAAGAATCCTAAGCAGGCTCCATGCTGCCAGCAAAGAGCTCGACATGGGGCTTGATCTCACAAAACTGTGAGATCGTGATCTGAGCCAAAACCAAGAGTTGGACACTTAACCAACTTAGCCACCCAGGTGCCCGGCTATACCATTTTTTTAATTTATCCATCAGTTATCAATATTTTGTTTGATTCCATTTTTACGTTATTAAAATAATGCCAATTCGAATTTTGTTTACAAATCTTTGCCCAGATGTGCCATTTTCAATTCTCTTGGGTATATGTTTAAGAATGGAATTACTGGGTCATATGGTACCATTGTATTTAGCTTATTTTTCAGCAGTGTATGAGGGTTGTAGTTTCTCCACATCCTCAACACTTGTTGCTTTGCCTGTACTTTTTTTTTAATTTATCCTCATGGGTGTTAAGTGGTATCTCATTGACATTTCGGTTTACATTTCCCTGGTGACTAATTACATTGAGCATCCTTTCCTGTTTGTATGGGTTATTTGTCTATCTTATTTGAAGAAGTGTCCATTTAAACCTTCTGCCCATGTTTGAATTGTCTTTTTATTATTAAGTTTTAAGTGTTTATTTTAGATACTGGAGCCGTATCAGATATATAGTTTGTGACTTTCTCCTGCTTGATAGGTTATATTTTCACTCTCTTTTGTCTTGTGAAGTACAAAAGTTTTAATTTTGAAAAAGTTGAATTTATTTATTTATTTGTCGCTTGCACGTTTGGTGTCATATCTAAGATACTATTATGTAATCCAAGGTCATGATGACTTATTTCTGTTTTCTTCTAAGAATTGGTAGTTTAGCTTCTACATTTAGGTATATTATATATTTTGAGTTAATTTTTACCTTTGGCCTAAAGTGTGGGTGTGGGTGTGGGTCCAGTTATTTTTTTTTTGGTGTGTGTGAATATGAAGTTGTCCAGCACCATTCACTGGAAACACAATTCTTTCCACACTGAATTGCCGTGTTACCTAGTCCAAAGCAAATTAATGGTAGTTTTAAGCATTTCCCTTTTGGCTGTCAATACTGTTCTATTGACCTATGTTTCTATTCTTTTTTCCCTTTAACTTTTAAAGAGTTTTATGGATAGCTTTTATCAGCCTGAGGGATACCTTTTATATGTCTATAGTTTGTTGTGTGTTTTTATTATGAAAGTGTGTTAGATTTGTCAAATGATATTTTGAGTCTGTGAGTCTGTTGAGATGATAATGTTGTGTTTGTCCTTTATTTTGGTAATATGGTATATTACTATTACTAGCTTTTTATGCATTAACTTTCCCTTGCATCTCTGGAATAAATCCCACTAGGTCATATTATATAATTATTTTTGTAACCATTTTATATTACATATTTCAGGTTGTTAGTATTTGGTTGTATCTTTTGTATCTATAATCATAAAGTTTATTTGTCTTTGTTGTTGTTTCTATTTCTTTTTTTAATTTTATTTTTTATTTTTTTAAATTTACTTCCAAATTAGTTAGCATATAGTGCAACAATGATTTCAGGAGTAGATTCCTTAGTGCCCCTTAACCATTTATCCCATCCCCTTTCCCACAACCCCTCCAGTAACCCTCCGTTTGTTCTCCATATTTATGAGTCTCTTCTGTTTGGTCCCCCTCCCTGTTTTTATATTATTTTTGTTTCCCTTCCCTTATGTTCATCTGTTTTGTCTCTTAAAATTCTCATATGAGTGAAGTCATATGATTTTTGTCTTTCTCTGACTGACTAATTTCACTTAGCATAATACCCTCCAGTTCAATCCATGCAGTTGCAAATGGCAAGATTTCATTCTTTTTGATTGCTGAGTAATACTCTATTGTATATATATATACCACATCTTCTTTTTTTAAATTATTTTTTTAACGTTTATTTATTTTTGAGACAGAGAGAGACAGAGCATGAACGGGTGAGGGTCAGAGAGAGAGGAAGACACAGAATTGGAAGCAGGCTCCAGGCTCCGAGCTGTCAGCACAGAGCCCTATGCGGGGCTCGAACTCACGGACCGCGAGATCATGACCTGAGCCAAAGTCGGCCGCTCAACCGACTGAGCCACCCAGGCGCCCCTATACCATATCTTCTTTATTCATTCATCCATCAGTGGACATTTGGGATCTTTCCATACTTTGGCTATTGTTGATAGTGCTGCTATAAACATGGGGGTGCACATGTCCCTTCGAAACAGCATACCTGTATCCCGTGTATAAATGCCTAGTAGTGCAATTGCTGGGTCGTAGGGTAGTTCTATTTTTAGTTTTTTGAGGAACCTCCATACTGTTTTCATGGATGCACCAGCCTGCATTCCCACCAACAATGCAAAAGAGATCCTCTTTCTCCACATCCTCGCCAACATCTGTTGTTGCTTGAGTTGTTAATGTGAGCCATTCTGACAGGTGTAAGGCGGTATCTCATTGTGGTTTTGATTTGTATTTCCCTGATGATGAGTGATGTTGAGCATTTTTTCATGTGTCGGTTGGCCATCTGGATGTCTTCTTTGGAGAAGTGTCTATTCATGTCTTTTGCCCATTTCTTCAATGGATTAATTGTTTGAGTTTGATAAGTTCTCTGTAGATTTTGGATACTAACCCTTTATCTGTTATGTCATTTGCAACTATCTCCTCCCATTCTGTCAGTTGCCTTTTAGTTTTGCTGATTGTTTCTTTCACTGTGCAGAAGTTTTTATTTTGATGAGGTCCCAGTAGTTCATTTTGGCTTTTGTTTCCCTTGCTTCCAGAGACGTGTTGAGTAAGAAGTTGCTGCAGCCAAGATTGAAGGGGTTTTTTCCTGCTTTCTCCTCGAGGATTTTGATGGTGTCCTGTCTTACATTGAGGTCTTTCATCCATTTTGAGTTTATTTTTGTGTATAGTTTAAGAAAGTGGTCCAGTTTCATTCTTCTCCATGTCACTGTCCAGTTTTCCCAGCACCACTTGCTGAAGAGAATGTCTTTATTCCATTGGATATTCTTTCCTGTTTTGCCAAACATTAGTTGGCCATAAGTTTCTGGGTCCATTTCTGGGATCTCTATTCTGTTCCATTGATCTGAGTGTCTGTTCTTATGCCAGTACCATACCATCTTGATGGTTACAGCTTTGTAGTATGTCTTGAATACCAGAATTGTGATGCCTCCTGTTTTGGTGTTCTTTTTCAAGATTGCTTTGGCTTTTGCTTGCTTTGGCTATTTCTTTTCTGGTTCCATACAAATTTTAGGATTGTTTGTTCTAGCTCTGTGAAGAATGCTGGTGTTATTTTGATAGTGATTGCATTGAATATGTAGATTGCTTTGGGTAGTATCCACATTTTAACAATATTTGTTCTTCCTATCCAGGAGCATGGAGTCTTTTTCCATTCTTTTGTGTCTTCTTCAATTTCTTTCATAAGCTTTCTATAGTTTTTAGTGTATAGATTTTTCACCTCTTTGGTTAGATTTATTCCTATATATTTTATGGTTTTTGGTACAACTGTAAATGGGATCGAGTCCTTGATTTCTCTTTCTGTTGCTCCTTGTTTGTGTCTAGGAATGCAACCGATTTCTGTGCATTGATTTTATATCCTGCAACTTTGCTGAATTCATGAATCAATTCTAGCAGTTTTTTGGTAGAATCTTTAGGGTTTTCCATGTAGAGTATTATGTCATCTGCGAAGAGTGAAAGTTTGACCTCCCCCTGGTCAATTTGGATGCATTTTATTTCTTTATGTTTGATTGCAGAGGCTGAGACTTCCAATACTATGTTGAATAACAGTGGCAAGAGTGTACATCCCTGCATTGTTCCTGACCTTAGGGGGAAAGCACTCAGTTTTTCCCCATTGAGGATATTAACGTTGGATTTTTCATACATGGCTTTTATGATCTCGAGGTATGCTCCTTCTATCCCTACTTTCTTGAGGGTTTTTATCAAGAAAAGATGCTGTATTTTGTCAAATGCTTTCTCTGCATCTATTGAGAGGATCATATGGTTTGTGTCCTTTCTTTATTGATGTGATGAATCACATTAATTGTTTTGCAGATATTAAACCAGCCCTGCATCCCAGGTAAATCCCAGTTGCTCGCGGTGAATAATTTTTTTAATGTATTGTTGGAACCAGTTGGCTAATGTCTTGTTGAAGATTTTTGCATCCATGTGCATCAGGGAAATTGGTCTAAAGTTCCCATCCTTTTTAGTGGGGTCTCTGTCTAGTTTTGAGATCAAGGTAATTCTGGCTTGAGTTTGGAAAGAGTTTGGAAGTATTCTTTCCATTTCTATTTTTTGGAACAGCTTCAAGAGAATTGGTGTTCACTCTTCCTAAAATGTTTGGTAGAATTCCCCTGGAAATCCATCTGGCCCTGGACTCTTGTTTTTTGGCAGATTTTTTATTACTAATTCAATTTCCTTACTGGTTATGGGTCTGTTCAAATTTTCTATTTCTTCCTGGTTCAGTTTTGGTAATGTATATGTTTCTAGGAATTTGTCCATTTCTTCCAGATTGCCCATTTTAATGGCATACGCTATTTTATTGGTGTATACACCAATTATTATTGTTTTTATTTCTGTTGTGTTGGTTGTGATCTCTCGTCTTTCATTCTTGATTTTTTTTTATTTGGCTCCTTTCCTTTTTCTTTTTGATCAAACTTGCTAGTTGTTTATCACTTTTGTTAATTCTTTCAAAGAACCAACTTCTGGTTTCATTGATCTGTTCTACTGGTTTTTTGGTTTTGATAGCATTAATTTCTGCTCTAATCTTTGTTATTTCCTGTCTTCTTCTGGTTTTGGGTTTTATTTTCTGTTCTTTTTCCAGCTCCTTAAGGCGTAAGGTTAGCTTGTGTATTTGAGATCTTTCTTCCCTCTTTAGGAAGGCCTGGAATGCTATATACTTTCCTCTTATACCACCTTTGCTGTGTCCCAGATGTTTTGGGTTGTGGTGCTATCATTTTCATTGACTTCCATATACTTTTAAATTTTCTCTTTAACTCTAGGTTAGCCCATTCATTCTTTAGTAGGGTATTCTTCAGTCTCCAAGTATGTGTTACCTTTCCAATATTTTTCTTGTGGTTGATTTCGAATTTCATAGTGTTATGGTCTGAAAATATGCACGGTATGACTTCGATCTTTTCATGCTTACTTAGGGCTGATTTGTGTCCCAGTATATTGTCTATTCTGGAGAACATTCCATGTGCACTGGAGAAGAATGTATATTCTGCTGCTTTAGGATGAAATGTTCTAAATATATCTCTTAAGTCCATCTGGTCCAGTGTGTCATTCAAAGCCATTGTTTCTGTGTTGATTTTTCAATTAGATGATCTATGCATTGTTGTGAGTGGGGTGTTGAAGTCTCCTACTATTATGGTATTACTATCGATGAGTTTCTTTATGTTTGTGATTAATTGATTTATATATTTGGGTGTCCCACATTTGGCACATAAATGTTTCCAATTGTTAGGTCCTTTTGGTATATAGACCCCTTGATTATGATATAATGTCCTTCTGTATCTCTTGATACAGTCTTTATTTTAAAGTCTACATTGTCTAAGTATGGCTACTCTGGCTTTCTTTTGTTGACCATTAGCCTGATAGATGGTTCTCCATCCCCTTATTTTCAATCTGAAGGTGTCTTTAGGTCTAAAGTGGGTCTCTTGTAAACAGCATATAAATGGTTCTTGTTTTCTTATCCATTCTGTTACCGGTATGTCTTTTGTTTGGAACATTGAGTCTATTGATGTTTAGAGTGAGTACTGAAAGATATGAATTTATTGCTATTATGATGCTTGTAGAGTTGGAGTTTCTGGTGGTCTCTCGTCCTTTTCTAATCTTTTTGCTTTTGATATATATATATATATATATATATATATATATATATATATATATATAATCTTTTCTCCCCTCAGAGAGTCCCCCTTAAATTTCCTTGCTGGGCTGGTTTAGTGGTCACAAACTCCTTTCATTTTTGTCTGGGAAACTTTGTATCTCTCCTATTTTGAATGACAGCCTTGCTGGATAAACAATTCTTGGCTGCATATTTTTCTGATTCAGCACATTGGATATTATCATGCCCCTCCTTTCTGGCCTGCCAAGTTTCTGTGCATAGGTCTTCTGCAAACCTCATCTGTCTTCCCTTGTAAGTTAGGGACTTTTTTCCCCTTGCTGCCTTCATGATTCTCTCCTTGCCTGAGTATTTTGTGAATTTGATTATGATATGCCTTGTTGATCTAATGGGGGTCCTCTGTGCTTCCTGGATTTTGATGTCTGTGTCTTTCCCCAGGTTAGGAAAGTTTTCTACTATGATTTGCTTACATAACCCTTCTACTTCTATTTCTCTCCCTTCCTCTTGTGGACTCCCTATGATTCTGATGTTGTTCCTTTTTAATGTGTCACTGATTTCTCTAATTCTTAAATCGTGCTCTTTTGCCTTCATCTCCCTCTTTTTTTCTGCTTCATTATTCTCTATAAGTTTGTCCTCTATATCGCTGATTCTCTGTTCTGCCTCATCCATCCTTGCCGCCGCTGCATCCTTCCGTGATTGCAACTTAGTTATAGCATTTTTAATTTCATTCTGGCTATTTTTTACTTCTTTTATCTCTGCAGAAAGGGATTCTAATCTATTTTCGACTCCAGCTAGTATTCTTATTGTCATGATTCTAAATTCTGGTTCAGACATCTTGCTTGTATCTGTGTTGGTTAAATCCCTGGCTGTCGTTTCTTTGTGCTCTTTGTTTTGGTATGAATTCCTTCGTATTGTCATTTTGAAGGGAGAAAAGGAATTAATGAGGTAGAAAAATTAAAATTAAAAAAATTAACCTTAAAATATAATAAAATTAAAAAATTTAAAAAAATACACAAATTGAATAAATGATGTTAGATTCTAGGTATGTTTTGGTCTGGGTGTTGAAAGTGGTTTTACAAATTAGAGAAATAAAAGGGGGGAAGAGGAAATCATTTGAGAATTTGAAAAAATGAATACACTGAATTAGACTAAAGTGAGATGATGGAGTAAAATAGAATTTGAAAAAATGTACATAAAATTAAAGAATAAAGTCCAAAAAAGAAAGAAAAATATTCTTAATAAAAATTAAAAATAAATATGAATCTTTGCTCTTTATGTATTCAAGAAAAAGAAAAGAAACAAAGAAGAGAAAAATGATTTTAAAAAAATAAGACATTTTGAAATTTTGAAAAAGTGAATACACTCTAGTAGACTAAAATAAAATGATGGAAGTAAGTAGAATTTGAAAAAAAAATTATATAAAATCAAAAAATATAGTAAAAAATTAAAAAAAATATTTTTAATAGAAATTGAAAGTAAAAATGAAGTTTTTCTCTTTCTGCATCCAAGAGAAAGAAAAGAAACAAAAAAGAGAAAAAAGAAAGAGAAAGAAAAGAATAAAAAAAGGAAATCATCTGAAAGTTTGAAAAGGTGAATACACTGAGGTAGACAAAATGATGGAAGTAAAATAGAATTTGAAAAAATTTACACAAAAGCAAAAAATATAGTAAAAAATTAAAGAAAAATATTTTAATAAAAATTGAAAATAAAAATGAACTTTTTCTTTTTCTGTATTCAAGAAAAAGAATAGTGTTAAAGAGACAAAAAAAATAAGGAAATTGAATAGATGGACCTGCTAACAGATTGAATTAGGACTGAGATTACTTCCTTTTCCCCCGGAAGTCGGACTCTGTAGCACTTTATAGTCCATAAACTAAGCAGGCATTGAGACTTGTGTTCTTGAAGAGGGAAGTTGGCCCAGTGGGGTGGGGCTCAGTGTGACAGCTCCATTCTCCACTAGATGGCGCTTCTAGCCTACTGGGGTGGAGTGTTGCAGCACCTGTAGTTGTATATGCGCATGCGCAGGATGGGGACCATGCGCCACTCAACTACCCAGTCTGTTTTCCCGGATCAGCAATCGCGCACCTGTCCTCTGTTTTCAGCTCTCATCCACTTCCTACTTCTTAACTGTCCGTGCCCAAGCCCCAGGCAGTACCTCTCTCCCGAGTTTTGTCTCAGATGCAGCTGTTTTCCCCAGCCACTTACTTCTGAAGGACTGTGGCTTTGGCCCGTTCTGCCCCTCTGTGGGAGGGTCTCACTGAGCAATGGCCGAATATCAGCTGCACCCAGGAACGCTTGTCGGACCCTGCTGCTGAGGGTGCCCTGCGACTGGCCAGGTGCCAGCCCGTCCCAGAAAAATTTCACGAGATCGTGTAGCAGCAGCATTTCAGGGATTATGGAAAATCACAACACGCATCTGGCACCAGGCTTCACCTTCAACAACCTTGCCCCAGCACCAGCGAATGTGGCCACCTGCTGGAATCTGCTGGGACCAGGTGGCTTCAACAGTCTCTACCAAATGTCCTTCCAGCAGTGGAACCGCTTTTCCCCGTGTGGCCCGAGAACCTCCTGGACCCCACTCTGTTCTTGGGGATTTGCCCTTCCCACCAGCGCACTGCCAGGTATCGAGCTATGGAGTTGCAGACTGCACTCCCCTTGTTTACAGTCTTAATAGAATTTAAACCCTGTCCTTTCTCCTTTCTCCCTTTTTAGTTCAGTCCCTGCGGCTGTTTCCAATTTTCCACTTTCTGTCCAGCTGCTTTTGGGGAGGGGTGCTTTTCCCGTATTCACCACCGCACCCCCCCCCCCAGTCTCTGTCCTCTCTCTGCTCGCAAAAGCACCTCCCTTCCTGCGCCTTCTCACTCCCCAAGTTCACTTCTCCGTGCCGCATACCTGCCGAATTCTGTGGTTCAGGTTTTGCAGATTGTTGTGTTAATCCTCCAGTCAGTTTTCTAGGTGTATAGGATGGTTTAGTGTTGGTCTGGGTGTATTTCATGGATGCAAGACACACAAAAAACTTCCATGCTGTTCCGCCATCTTGGCTCCTGTTTCTATTTCTTGTAATATCTTTATCTGACTTAGGTATACAGGTAGTACTGATTTCATAGAATGAGTTGGAAAGTATTCCCACTTCCGTGTATTTTTTTTATTTTGGGGAGTGTTTTTTAGGGATTGGTGTTAGTCTTTAAATATTTGGAAAAATCACCAGTGAAGCAATCTGGGCCTGGATTTTGTGAGGTGTTTTTTTTTTTTTTTTTTTTTTTTTTTTTTTTTTTTTTTTTTTTTTTTTGCTTGTATTCCTTGGGCAAAGCTGGTTTATTTTTATTTTTTTCAATATATGAAATTTATTGTCAAATTGGTTTCCATACAACACCCAGTGCTCATCCCAAAAGGTGCCCTCCTCAATACTCATCACCCACCCTCCCCTCCCTCCCACCCCCCATCAACCCTCAGTTTGTTCTCAGTTTTTAACAGTCTCTTATGCTTTGGCTCTCTCCCACTCTAACCTCTTTTTTTTTTTTTTTCCTTCTCCTCCCCCATGGGTTTCTGTTAAGTTTCTCAGGATCCACATAAGAGTGGAACCATATGGTATCTGTCTTTGTGAGAAGTTTTTTATTATTAATTTGATCTCAGATTTTTTAACATCTTCTTGAATCAATTTTCACAGTTTGTGTCTAGGAATTTGTTTCATGTAGATTGTTTAGTATGCTGACATACAATTTTTCATAGCCTTCTCTTATAACTCTTTTTATTTAACTAAAGTCAATAGTGATATCCTCTCTCTCATTCTTGGTTTTTGTAATTTGAGTTCTCTGTTTTATGAGTCCAGTTAAAACTTTGTCAATTGTTCATTTTCAAAAAACAAACTTTAATTGTGTTAATTAATTTTATTGTTTTTCTCTTCTAGTTTTCTTTTATTTCTACTCTAATATTTATTATCCCCTTCTTTCTCCTTGCTTTGTTTCTGCTTTTCTAGTTTCTTAAGGTAGAAGCTTAGAGTATTGATTTGAGATCTCTCTCTCTCTCTCTCTTTTTTAAATATAGGTGTTTGCAGCTATAAATTCCCTTCTGTTTTATAGATAAACAGTCTATAAATTCCCTGCTGTTTTAATCACATCCTATAATTTTGGTATGTCATATTGTCCTTTCCATTCATATGGAAATAACTGCAAATTTCCTTTGTGATTTTTTTTATCCCATTGATTAACTAGAAGCATACATTTTGAACCTTCAAAATTTCTTTCTGTTGCTGATTTCTAACTTCATTATGGTCAGAAAACATACATTTTATGATTTATATAATTTCAATGTAATGTGATCTTTTAAAGGCTTAACCATCTTGTCTTTCTTTGAGAATGTTTCATGTATATTTGGAAAGAATTTGTTTTCTGCTATTTCTAAGTTGAGTGTTCTGTAGATTTAAGTCTAGTTGGTTTATAGTGCTACTCAACTGTCCTAGATCCTTGATGACTTTCTGTCTAGTTTTCCTATCTATTATTGAAATTGGGGTATTTAATTATCTAATTATTATTAAACTGTATGTTTCCACTTTAAATAATGTCAAAGATAAAAGAAATTAATACTTTATAATGGATCAGAAGAATAAGCAATCATTGGCACCAGGGTGTTGCTATGTTTCTTTGAAGGATAAGTTAATATTTTTGTTTGTTTGTTTTATTCAAATATAATTAACATACAGCATTGTATTAGTTTTGGGTGTACAATGTAATGATTCAACAATTCTATACATTACTCAGTGCTCCTTATAATAAGTGTACTCTTAATCCCCTTTTCCTGTTTCATCCATCTTTCACCTACCTCTGGTAACTACCAGTTTGCTTTCTGTATTTAATAATCTGTTTTTTTATGTCTCTTTTTTTCTTCGTTTGTTTCTTAAATTCCATGTATGAGTGAAATACTATAGTGTCTTTCTCTGAATGACTTATTTCACTCAGCATTATACTCTATAGATCCATCTATGTTGTTGCAAATGGCCAGATTTTATTGCGTGGCAAGATTTTATTATTTTCATGGCTGAATAATATTCTACTATATATTTAACATATGATATTCCACTATAGATATAGATATACATATAGATAATATAGATATATTACGCATCTCATTTTTCCATTCATCTATGGATGGACACTTGGATTGTTTCCATAATTTGGATATTGTAAATAATGCTGTAATAAATGGGTTTATGCATTCCATTGAATTACCGTTTTTGTATTCTTTGAGTAAATAACCACTAGTGCAATTACTGTATCATAAAGTGGTTCTATTTTTAACTTTTTGTGGAAGTTTCATACTGTTTTCCACAGTAGCTGCACCAATCCACCTCCTCACCAAAGGTGCATAAGGGCTGCTTTTTCTCCACTCTTGCCAATACTTCTTGTTTCTTCTATTTTTGATTTTAGCCATTCTAACAGGTGTGAGGTGATATCTCCCTGTTGTTTTGGTTTGCATTTCCTTTGATGATGAGTAATAATAAGCATCTTTTCATGTGTCTGTTGGTCATCTGTATGTGTTTTGGAAAAATATCTATTCATGTTCTTTGCTTATTTTTAATTGGATTATTTGCTCTTTTGGTGTTGAGTTGTATAATATCTTACATATTTTGTATATTAAACCTTTATCTGATACCTTTTCCCATTTTGTCTATTTAGTTGATTGTTTCTTATGCTGTGTAAAGGTTTTTATTTTGATGTAGTCCCAATAGTTTAATTTTGCTTTTGTTTCCCTTGCCAAAGGAGACATATCTAGAAATATGTTTCTATGGCTAATTTCAAAGATATGACTGCCTGTGTTTTCTTCTAGGAATTCTATGGGTTTAGTTCTCACATTAGGTCTTTAATCCATTTTGAGTTTATTTTTGTGTATGGTGTAAAAAAGTGGTCCAGTTTAATTATTTTGCATGTAGCCTTCCAGTATTACTAACACCATTTGTTGAAGAAACTGTCTTTTATCCTTTGCATATTCTTGCCTCCTTTGTTATAGATTAATTGACCATAAAAGCATGAATTTAATTCTGGACTCTCTATTCTGTTCCATTGTCTATGTGTCTATTTTTGTCTCAGTACCATACTGTTTTGATCAGGCAATGTTTTTTAAAAGATTTTTTTTTCATTCATCTTAGAAAGTAATCCTAGACAAGGACACCTGGGTAACTCAGTCAGTTCAGCACATGACTCTTGATTTCATCTCAGGTCATGATCTCATGGTCCTAGGATCAAGCCTGCATTAGATTCTGTGCTGGGCATGGAGCCTGCTTTAGATTCTCTCTCTCCCTTTCTGTCTGCCTATCCCCAGCTTGTGCTCTTTCTCTCTTTCTCAAAAAACAACCAACAAACAAACAAACGAAAATATTTAAAAAGCAAGAAAAACAGAAAACAGATGAAAAAATACTAATCCTAGACTTAATGTGGTGATTATTTCACAATATATACATATATCTCTATGTCATACACCTGAAACTAACAGAATTTTATGTCAATTATGTCAGTTTTAAAAAATAAGTGAATAAACAGGAAATGGCAAAATATTTTAGAAGTAATATTTTAAACAGTATCTAAATCTAATATCTAGATTTTTAATTCTATGTTGACCTATAGCTCAAAACCCTAAACATCTAAATCTTCAGCTATTGTGACTTAAGTCTTAAGTAAATATATAAACTACACATCTATTTTTCTCAATTGGACTATTATAAAAGCAAACAGACAACCTAACAAATACTTGTAATTATGTTGAGTTACTCAATTAAAATAGGTATTCCTAATATTTTCTAGTCCTTATTCATCATTGAACAATTCTTTCACTTTTTCAATGCAGCAATGTTCTTGATTTCCACAGAAGCAATTCTAAACTTTTACTTCTATTTTGAAACCCTTATTTTTATATCAATACCAATTCTCCTCATGTCTTTTTTTACCTGTCATAATTTTTTCTTCCATTTCCCAATGTCTAAAGAATAATAAACACAGTTTTACTCATAGGTATCACTCATACCTTCTTTTTAAAGGTAGTATAATGGAACTTTGTGAAGTTAGACTTGTGAACTAGTTTAGAAGAATTCGTTCTCTTGAAACCTCTTTACAACTGCAGACTTTAATTCTCACAAATCTATGCTAATTCTATACCTTTGATTTTGTGTGTCATTCCTTTTGATTGAGAATATAGTTTTCTCTTTTTAAATTTAAATTTAAATTTTTATTTTTTTTAATATGAAATTTATTGTCAAATTGGTTTCCATACAACACCCAGTGCTCATCCCAACAGGTGCCCTCCTCAATACCCATCACCCACCCTCCCCACCCTCCCACCCCCCATCAACCCTCAGTTTGTTCTCAGTTTTTAAGAGTTTCTTATGTTTTGGTTCCCTCCCTCTCTAACCTTTTTTTTTTTTTCTTCCCCTCCCCCATGGTCTTCTGTTAAGTTTCTCAGGATCCACATAGCATAAAGAAATTGTAGTTTATATACACAATGGAATACTACGTGGCAATGAGAAAGAATGAAATATGGCCTTTTGTAGCCACATGGATGGAACTGGAGAGTGTTATGCTAAGTGAAATAAGTCATACAGAGAAAGACAGATATCATATGTTTTCACTCCTATGAGAATATAGTTTTCTAATTTTAATCAAGGAGTAGAAATACTAGAATAGATGAACAGTAAGAGAATTAAAAATCTCTTTCCTTACCCTGTTCCTCCCTGTCAACTTGATGAAAATATTTTCAATGAGAAATTGCAGGGGAAAGACAACTAGCTTCACTCTTCTATTAAGAAACAAGCTCATAAAAAATAACTTGCAAAACTTTGAGGCCATCACTTTTTTAGTATGTTCTAGTTTTAATAAGGCATAAACATAGGATAATAACACTTAGATTTAAAAGAACTTGGGGCGCCTGGGTGGCTCAGTCAGTTAAGTGTCCGACTTCGGCTTAGGTCATGATCTCGTGGTTTGTGAGGGCATGGTCTCGCAGTTGTGAGTTCGAGACCCACATCGGGCTCTGTGCTGACAACTTGCAGCCTGGATCCTGCTTCGGTTTCTGTGTCTCCCTCTCTTTCTGCCCCTCTCCTGCTTATGCTCTGTCTCTCTCTCTTTCTCAAAAATAAACAAATATTAAAAAAAATTAAGTAACTAAAAGCACTTATTGTCACATTTTTTTTTTCTTTCTTGGAAAGCAGAAAATGCATGGTACACTGTTAAAAGAGCAAAGCTGTTTTATGATTTCTGATGTGTCTCTAAATATAGCTACATCACTGTTTGGTTAAAGATATTGATATACTAAGTTTACAGAACCTAGTATATCAGTGCTTAAGGAGCTTTTCTTGAAAAATATTTAACAAAGCGTAAGAGTCTCTTAAAAACTGAGAACAAACTGAAGGTTGATGGGGGGTGGGAGGGAGGGGAGGGTGGGTAATGGGTATTGAGGAGGGCATCTGTTGGGATGACCACTGAGTGTTGTATGGAAGCCAATTTGACAATAAATTTCATATTAAAAAATAAAAAAGTATACAGCTGACCCTTGAATAACACAGGTTTGAACTCAATGGGTCCAATTATGTGCAGTTTTTTTTTCAATTAATACAGTACAGAACTATAAATGTACTTTCTTAAAAATAAAAGAAAATAAAGAAAAATATTTAACAAAATTATCCAAATAGGAATAGCACTGTTTTTAATAGAATTATAGTAGCTCTTCAATTTATCTCTATAAGGCACACTTGACACACAGAAAGACTTCTGAAATAGAACACATTTAAAATTTGGATGAAATTACATTCACCTAACTTACTTATGTCACTTCTAGCAATATACCCCAAAGATGCACTTCTATGATTACAAAAAATTTAGATGCACATAGTTATTCTTTGCATCATTTGAAATCACAAAACATTATAAACAATATAACTGCCCATTTAAAGGAAAATGGTTGAGTAAACTATGCTACATTTATACAATTGAGTACTATGCATCTAGGAAAAGGAATGAGGAAGATTTCTGTGAACTAATAACAAGTGATTTCCAGGACATGCTATAAAGTTGAAAAAGCAAATCACAAATGAATATTTATAATATGTTTTTCTCTTTGTAACAAAACTAAATTGGATGTAAAAAATATGTGTCTGCTTATTTGTGATAAATGAAAACAAAAACCCAAATATGATAAATACAAACCAGAAACTAAAAATAATTTTTACTTACATAAGGGTTGTTGAGAAAGGGATGGAAAGAAGGTAGAATGAGAACATTGCAGCATAGATGAGAAGGAAATGATACTTTTATGAATATAACTTTTTGTATAGTTCTGCTTCTTAGAACAATAGGAATTTTTTATATACATTTCACATGCTCTAAAAATTAAATAATTGGCAATAAATGGGATATGAAAAAATTCTAAATGGAATATAATCCCAAACAAATGAAGCTAACTTAGTAATAAGTAAATAAAATATCCACATTGAAGGAGTTGGGGAAGGAATGAACTAACTTAGGTAACTTTGGAAAACAGTACCTTGGATGGATACAGTAAGACTAAGACAAAAAGAATCATAAATACTGCAATCTCATCAATAAACCTATTTCTCACAGGTTGGAAACAAGTATATGTGTATTCTGGAGTTGAAATAATAAGTAAATATATTGTAGATAATAAGAATTGGGCTCAATGATAATGGGAAAATTACAAATAAGGAAAAGGGGAGGGCTAATATTAATCCTGTGGTGTTGAATTGGAATCCATGATGTCAGGATAAACACTTGTTTTTAGATAGATGACAGATAAATAGATATGGATATGGACATAATATATATGGATATAGATGAGTATGGAGTAATACTGACACAAGTACAGAAATACAGAAAGTGTGTGTGTGTGTGTGTGTGTGTGTGTGTGTGTGTGTGTTTATTTCCTAGCCTGAACACTGAGAGGACCTAGAAGTAATGACTTTTCATTGTGAAATTCATGTGTAAGGCCCTTGTTTGGTTTATAAATGCTATTATTAAAAAAATAAAAGTAACCTGGACATCTTGCAGAAGTGTTTGATTACAAGCCTGGAATGTAAAAATACAAGAAAAATAGAAGATGAACATAGAACATCTTGTGGGACCACAGTGAAAAGAAAGGATTAGAAAGGAAGAAAGGAAGGAAGGAAAGAAGGAAGGAAAGAAGGAAGGAAGGAAGGAAGGAGGAAGGGAGGAAATAAACGAATAGGGAAGGAGGGAATAAAGGAAAAGGGGAAAAGGGAGGGAACTTAGTAAAAGAACACAGGAGCTGACTTAAAAGAGTTCCTAAAAGGTAGAACTAGATAACAGTTACTTATCCAGAAAAACTAAATAAATGTTGATGGCTTTAAATTATAACTCATAAAGTAAAATAAAAATCTACCAACCCATATTGCCATAAATGAATAATCAAATACATAAAGAGGAAGACAGCTTTCACTTATGAAATTCCAGTTAACAGATGTAAAAGAAAAGAGAAATTAAAAAATCACCATTAGGCAAAACCCTTAATAATCATATGCAGACATAATCCAACTATGAATACTAATATTATACAGAATAAATTTGAAGAAAAACAAGCAAAGAATCTCCCTCAAAATACTTGTTAAATAAGCAGGAATAGCTAGTAACATGAGAAAAGAGAAACATACCAACACTCACCCTAACAGAGTGGTGATGGTTAACATCAGTAATAAGATGTATTGACATCTTAAGTCTCATAATATGATGCACAGAAATGGTACAAACTCATTTTGTGTCATTCTTTTAAAAATGCATACCCTTCATCCAATCTTAAAATGTATTAGACAAACATATAAAGGGACATTCATTAAAATATCTGAACAAGTCTTTAAAAATAAAAGTGTGGTTCAGTGGGATACCACCTTACACCTATCAGAATGGCTAACATTAACAACTCAGGCAACAACACACGTTAGCAACGATGCGAAGAGGATCTCTTTTGCATTGTTGGTGGAAATGCAGGCTGGTGCGGCCACTCTGGAGAACAGTATGGAGGTTCCTCAAAAACTAAAAATAGAACTACCCTATGACATAGCAGTTGCACTACTAGGCATTTATCCATGAGATACAGGTATGCTGTTTTGAAGGGACACATGCACCCCCATGTTTATAGCAGTACTAGCAACAATAGCCAAAGTATGGAAAGAGCCCAAATGTCCATCGATAGATGAATGGATAAAGAAAATGTCATATATATATACAATGGAGTATTACTCGGCAATCAAAAAGAATGAAATCTTGCCATTTGCAACTATGTGGATCGAACGGGAGGGTATTATGCTAAGTGAAATTAGTCAGAGAAAGACAAAAATCATATGACTTCACTCATATGAGGACTTTAAGAGACAAAACAGATGAACATAAGGGAAGGGAAACAAAAATAATATAAAAACAGGGAGGGGGACCAAACAGAAGAGACTCATAAATATGAAGAACAAACTGAGGGTTACTGGAGGGGTTGTGGGAGGGGGGATGGGATAAATGGGTAAGGGGCACTAAGGAATCTACTCCTGAAATCATTGTTGTACTATATGCTAACTAATTTGGATATAAATTTTAAAAAAATAAAAAAATTAAAAAAATTTTTTTTGAAGAGCTGTTATACTGTTTTTCATAGTGTTTGCACCATTTTGCAATCCCACCAACAGTGTATATGGTTGCCAACGCTTGTTATTTTCTGTTTTTTTGAGAGCAGCCACCCCAATGGGCGTGAGGTGATACTTCACCGTGGTATTTGTATTTCTCTTATGACTAGTGATGCACCGCATCTTTTCATGTTTGTTGGTCATCTGTATGTCATCTTGGAGAAATGTCTTTCCAAGCACTTTGCCTAATTTTTAATTGGGTTATTTGTTTTTTGTTGAGTTGTAGGACTTCTTTGTGTGTTCTGGATATTAAAAGAATGCAACTTGGAAGGTAGAAATAAATGGGAGTGAATTTTTTAAAATATTATGAGTCAATAAATATTATAATTAACTATGAAAAAAATAAAAGTGTGGTTAACCCATTCATTCTTTAGTAGGGTGTTCTTTAAACTCCATGTATTTGAGGCTTTCCAAATTTTTTCTTATGGTTGATTTCAAGTTTCATAGCATTGTGATCTGAAAATATGTATGGTTTGATCTCGATCTTTTTGTACTGTTGAGGCCTGATTTGTGACTCAATCTGTGATCTATTCTGGAGAATGTGCACTCAAGAAGAATGTGTATTCTGTTTTAACTAGAGTTTATTTTGATAAGAAAAATAAGCCAGAGAAAGACAAATACCATAGGGTGTCCCTTATATGTGGAATTTAAGAAATGCAATAGATGAACATAAGGGAAAGGAAGGAAAAATAAGGTAAAAACATAGAGGGAAGCAAACCATAAGATATTAAATACAGAGAACAAACTGTATTTGAACCGAGAGGTGGGTAGGGGTATGGGCTAAATGGTTGAGGGCATTAAGGAGGGCACTTTTAGGGATGAGCACTGGGTGTCATTTGTGAGATGAATCACTGGGTTCTGCTCTTGACACCAAGACTACACTGTATGTTGACTAATTGAATTTAAATTAAATTTAATTAATTAATTAATTAAATAAAGGTGTGAAAAACATAGAAGGACTGTGGAAAAGTAATAGACTGAAAGAAAGAAAGGAACATGATATCCTGCTAGAATCCTAGAGCCTAAGGAGGACATTAGTGGAAAAACTGTTGAAGTCAAATAATGTTTTGGGGTTAGATAGTAGCATTACACTAATGTAAATTTCCTGTTTTGGATAGTTATACTTAAAGTTATGTAAGATGTTAAACAACTAGAAGAGGTTTGGTGAAAGATTTATGAAAATTCTAGTATTTTTGACATTCTTTTGAAAGTCTAAAGATCATTCAAAATATAAAGTTAAAAAATATCAGAAAGAGGAGAAAAAAAGAGGCATAAATCTATGGAGCAAACTGACATTTACTTGGGTCTTATTTGCTTTCTCTAGGGGGCCGAGAGCCATGTGTTTATAGAGTTTTTACTTAAGAGATACGAGATAACCTGGGTAAACAGCCAAAGCAGGGAAAGAGCCAGACAGATACAGGGATACCTCATGTTGTTGTGCTTTATGGATACTGTGCTTTTTACAAACTGAAGATCTGTGGCAACCTTTGTGGAATAAAACTATTAGCAGCACTGTTTTTCCAACAGCATTTTCTCATTTCATGTCTCTGCGTCACATTTTGGTAATTCTCACAATATTTCTAACTTTTCATTATTCCATTTGTGTTGGGATACCAATGATCAGTGATCTTTGATGTTACTGCTGTAATTGTTTTGGGGTGCCACAGACCATGACCATACAAAGTGGCAAATTTAATTGATAAATATGTATGTTCTGACTGCTCTACCAACTGACAGTTCTCCATCTTTGGACCACCCTTTCCTATTCTTACACCTCTTGCACCAGTTAGTCAAGAGGTGAATTCAAAGGAAAAGTTCTTGCAGAAAGTTAAAAGTGGTACTTTAGTAGGGGGCGCCTGGGTGGCTCAGTCAGTTAAGTGTCCGACATCGGCTTAGGTCATGATCTCTCGGTTTGTGGGTCTGAGCTCCGTGTCGGGCTCTGTGCTAGCAGTTCGGAGCCTGGAGCCTGCTTCAGATTTGGTTTCTCCTTCTCTCTCTGTCCCTCCCCTGTTCACACTCTGTATCTCTCTCAAAAATAAATAAACATTAAAAAATTTTAATGAAAAATAGAAATATTCTTTAATATAAAGAGAGTTCTGAGTGGTCTGGGTAGAAGATCAAACTAGCCACAACATTCCCTAAAGTCACAGCCTCCTCCAGAGCAAGACCCTAGCTTTCTTCAATTCTGTGAAGACTGAGAGATAAAAAAGCTGCAGGAAAAAAAAAAATAAAGCTAGCAGAGGTTGGTTCATGAGGTTTAAGGAAAAAAACCATCTCCATAATAGAAGGGTGTAAGGTGAAGCAGCAATGCTGTTGTAGAAGCTGCAGCAAATTATTCAGATTTAGCTAAGATAATTGATGAAGGTAGCTACATTGAACAACAGATTTTTCAGGGTACACAGAAAGTCGTCTTTAATTAAAAAAATAATTTTTATTTTTGAGCAACAGAGAGAGAAAGAGAGAGAGAGAGAGAGAGAGAGACAGAGCATGAGTGGGGGAGGGGCAGAGAGAGAGAGGGAAACACAGAATCCAAAGCAGGCTTCAGACTCGGAGCTATCAGCACAGAGCCCCACGCGGAGCTCAAACTCAGGAATCATGAGATCATGACCTGAGCTGAAGTCGGATGCTTAACCGACTGAGCCACCCAGGTGCCCAAGTTTTTTTTTTTTTTAAGTTTATTTATTTATTTTGAAACAGAATACAAGTAGAGGAAGGGCGGGGGTGGGGTGGTGGTGGTGTAGAATCCCAAGTAGGCTCTGCGGTCATGTGTAGTGTGTAAAGCCAGGTTTGAACTCATGAATGTTGAGATCATGAACTGAGCCGGAACCAAGAGTCAAGACACTCAACCAACTGAGCCACCCAGGCACCCCTACATGGAACAGTCTTCCATTGGAGGAAGATCCCATTTAGGACTTCCATAGGTAGAGAAGTGTTACTGCCTGGCTTCAAAGCTTCAACGGACAGGATAACTCTCTTGTTAGGGGCTAACACAGCTGGTTACTTTACGTTGGAGCTAATGCTCATCTACCATTATGAAAATCCTAGTCCCCTTCAGAATCCTGCTAAATCTACTCTTGCTTATGCTCTCTCAGTGGAACAACAAAGTCTAGATGACAGCACATTTATTTACAAACTGGTTTGCTGAATATTTTAATCCCACTGTTGAGGCCTACTGCTCAGAAAAAAGATTCCTTTCAAAATATGACTTGTTACCAATGTCACAATTGGTCACCCAAGAGTGCTGATGGAGATGGGCAATGAGATTAATGTTGTTTTTGTACCTGCTAACGTGACATGCATCCTGTAGCCCATAGAATTAGGAGTAATTTTGACTTTTACATCTTATTATTTAAGACCTACATTTCATAAGGCTGCAGCTGCCATAGATGGTGATTCCGCTGATGGACCTGGGCAAAGTAAGTTGAAAATATTCTGGAAGGAATTTACCATTCTAGATGCCATTAAGAACATTCATGATTGATAGGAAGATGTAAAAATATCATTTAACAGAAGTTTGGAAGAGGTTGATCTTAACCTTCATGGATGACTTTGAGGGATTCAAGACATCAGTGCAGGAAGTGACTGCAGATATGATGGAAATAGCAAGGGAATTGAGTTAGAAGTGGAGCCTGAAGATGTGCCTGAATTGCTTCAATCTCATGATCAAACTTTAAGTGATGCAAAGTTGCTTCATATGGCTGAGCAGAGAAAGTGGTTTTGTGCTATGGAATCTATTCCTGGTGAAGATGCTGTGAGCATTGTTGAAATGACCACAAAGGGTTTAGAATAATGCATAAACTTAGTTGGTAAAGTAGCAGCAGGGTTGAGAGGATTGATTCTGAATTTGAAAGAAATTCTCTTGTGGGTAAAGTGCTATAAAACACCATCACATGCTACAGACAAATTGTTTGTGAAAGAAAGAGTCAAACTTCATCATTGTTGTGTTTTAAGAAATTCCCACAGCTACCCCAATCTTTAGCACCCCTCCACCCTAATTAGTCAGCAGACAGCAGTCACCATTGAGGCAAGATCTTCCACCAGCAAAGGTTATGATTCACTGAAAGCTCACATGACAGCATATTTTTAAGTTCATTTATTTATTTTAAGAGAAAGTGGACATGCACACGCATGGGGGAGGGGGAGAGAGAGAGACAGGGAGAGATAGAGAGAATTCCAAGCAGGCTCTGCTGTGCACTGTTAGCACAGAGACTAACACAAGGCTTGAACTCATAAACTGTGAGATCATGACCTGAGCTGAAATCAAGAATCAGATAATCAACTGACTGAGCCATCCAGATGCCCAGATAGCATTTTTAAATAATAAAATACCTTTTAAGGTATGTACATGGGCTGTTTTTTTTTTTTTTTTTTTACATATAATGCTACTATGCACTTAACAGACTACTATATAGTATAAATAAGTTTTAGGTGCACTAAGAAAACAAAAAATTAATTGGACTCACTATTGCAATATTTGGTGTATTGTGGTAGTCTGAAACTCACAGTATCTCTAAGTTATGCCTGTACCATAAAGGTTTATCACTTAAGTTGGAGTACTGGATAACATTGCAAAGTGCATAAGGAGGTGGTGATATTTTCCTGCCTCTGCTTTATTTGTGGATGGGCAAAAAACAAAACCAACCAAATAAACAAAATGAAGATGAAAACAACATAAAGAAATGTGAAAAAAGTCTTACCTCATGGCAGTTCTCACACTGAGAAATATAAAGGCAGAAGAATTTTTTTTAATGTTTATTTATTTTTGAGGGAGAGACAGAGTAACTAGGAGACAGGCAGAGAGAGAGAGAGAGAGAGAGAGAGAGAGAGAGAGAGAGAGAGAGAGACAGAATCCAAAGCAGGCTCCACGTTCTGAGTGGTCAGCACAGAGCCTGACACAGGGCTTGAATTAATGAGCTGTGAGATCATGACCTGAGCCGAAATCCGATGCTTAACTGACTGAGCCACCCAGGTGCCCCTCAAGGTAGAAGAAATTGTAAAGTGGTCTCAGGTTGATAGTATCCAAAGCTCATGACATAACAAGACACTTTTTAAATACAGTCCTGAAAAAATTGGCAGAGATAGATATACAAGAAACAAACCACCTGGGATGACAGCCAGGGGATACATAGAGTATATTTTGAATATAATGTGTACACACACACACACACACACACACACACACACTTGACTTATACAGACAATGGAATATTATCCATGCAAAAAAGATATGAGCTATCCAGTCACAAAAATACACAGAGAAACTTTGAATGAAACTTTGAAACTTACTAAGTGAAGGAAGCCAATCTGAAAGGGCCACATACTGTATGATTCCAACCGTATGACATTCTGGAAAGGTTAAACTGTGGAGATAGTTAAAAGCTCAATGGTTGCCAGGGTAGAGATGAATAGGTAGAGACTAGGGCATTCTTAGGGCAATGAAACTACTTTCTGTCATAATACAAAGGTGGATATATGTCATTATAAATTTGTTCATACCCATAGAATGTACACCACCCATGTAATGTAAACCATGGATTCTGAGTGATAATTTTGTGTCATTATAGGCTCATCAGTTGTTACAAATTGCCACTCTGGCTTGGATTTTGATATTGAGAGAGGCTATGCAAATACAGGGCAAAGCATATATGGGAAATCTCTTCAATTTCCTCAGTTTTGCTGTGTATCTAAAACTACTTGGTAAAAATAGTTTCTCTTTAAAATATCTGATGTGTTTAAAGACATTAGAGATAGCCTTGAAAGTATAATGAAGGAAGAAACTGGTATCAAAAAGGACAAGCCAGTTTTGAAAAATAACAAAATAGAACTATAATAAACTCTAATAGAACTGAAAACAAATTCTTGAAATTGTACCCCAGTGAATTTGACAGAGAGAACTAGTGAAATAAAAGAGCATAAGAAATTACACAGGAAAAAAGGTGATATAAATTATGGACATCAGAAAAATAAAGATTTCAGGCAAAACCACCAAAAATTTCACATACTATGTGGAAAATTACATTTAGAAATTCTAGTGTAGCTATGATATGTGGTTCAGTTGGAGAACGACAATACTTAAATGAGTCCTATTCCTGTTATCTGCTATAATGATACCAATGTGAGGTAATGACAGCAATACCTCAGGGTTGTACCAGTGGAGATGCTATGGATGAAAAGAATGTGGAAGCCATTTTGAAAAAGACACATTAGTATTTGACAATTCATTAATATAGTTTTGAAGCACTTTCTTCTGTTTATTTGTATTAAACTTAAAAAATTGGTAGAGATTTAAAAAAAAACAAAAAACAAAAAACAAACTGGGGCACCTGGGTGGCTCAGTCAGTTAAGCATTTGACTCTTGATTTCAGCTCAGGTCATGATCTCCTGGTTCATTCATGAGATTAAGTTTGCACTAGGCTCCCTGCTGACAGCACGGAGCCTGCTTGGGATTCTCTCTCTCTCTCTCTCTCTCTCTCTCTCTCTCTCTGCCCCTCTCTGTCTGCCTGCTTGTGGGCTCTCTCTCTCTCTCTCTAAATAAATACATAAACTTAAAAAAAATAAATACAAACATACTAAGTCATATAGAATGTTTAACCACCACCACACATTTAGGGATATGGTTGGCCTAATTTTTATGATTATTTTGTTAATGTTTATTTATTTTTGAGAGAGAGATGAGCTGGGGATGGGCAGAGAGAGAGAGGGAGACAGAGAATCCGATGTAGGCTCCAGTCTCTGAGCTGTCAGCACAAAGCCTGACGCAGGGCTCGAACTCACAAACTGTGAGAACATGACCTGAGCTGAAGCCGGATGCTTAAAATTCAGATACTATGCCATTTAACTCAGTCTCTAAAGTATTTCCAGGATGCATATATAATTTTGCAAGAAATAGGAAAATCGTTCATTTCAATAAAGGAAGTGTAAACAATTCTACCATTAAAATACTCAACATACCAATGAATAGCACTAACACATTTTTACTGTCCAAAGTTCTCTGACTAGCATTGTTTGGAATATGGTCTGAAAATAAGTTTAAATTCTTCATTTGTGAGATGAACAAAATCCTATTTATAAACCGAAGGTAAAATAAAAATTGTTTTTCTAAATCTATCAAGTATTTATTCACAAATGTTATACATCAGCTGCTTTCTTTATTGTAGCACAGAAGATAATGCCGTCAACAAAAACCACCAATTAACAAAGTCTGGTTTACAAACCTTACATAACTATCCTAGGACAATACAAGTAGAAAACACCAAACCTAGAATTTAAAAAGTTAAAAAAAACCTTAAACCAGCATAAAACTGTATTCCTTTTGCTACATGATGTTGCCCCTCCAGCTGTTCTATCAATTCACACACCCAAGACACTCTGCATTTATACACGACTTGGAAAAACCAGTCTACATTTCATGCTTGCTCACATTGTATTCTGATAGAATTGAAACATCGGGCATAATTTAATTTACTTTTCATTTAATTTCAGATTTAAGACATAGAGAAAATCTTATTGTCTTCCAAATAACAAAGATTATCATACTCCTCTGTTTAAAAAAAAAATCCAAATGTTTGCTCTTTGTCAGTGAATTAATATATAGCACCTTCACTGTCACCACTCATAATCAGTTCCCAAACTAACTTTTGTCTTGTCCAGGACCCATCACACTCACACATTCCACAGTGAGTTCATATGCAATCCATGATCCATGAACTTATTATTGTTTCTAAGGGTGACTCTAACATATTCCTTTCTATCTTTCAATTACTGATTCTTTATCTGCTAAGTCAACCAGCTCAGAATTATCCTTTTCCCATATTTTTAAAACAGTTATTAAGAGCTTATGTCATTACCCAACATGTTTTGTATAGCTAGATAACTAGAGGTCAAGCATTGGCCACTTAGATACTGGGGATAAAATAAGAATGAAAAACTTTTAAAAAAGTAGATTATTATTTATTTAGAATAGAAACAATAGAAACATTGAGATCTAAAGTATTAGATTTATTTTTTTTTAATTACCAAGGGTAGCATCAACAGTCTTTGCCTTCTTTACATTCTATAACACATTATAAAGGAATTATCTTTCATATGCCTTTCTTTTTAAAAAAAATGTTTATTTATTTTGGGAGAGAGCACATATTTATTTTGTGTGCAAGTGGGGGAGGGGCAGAGAGATTGGGAGAGAGAGAATCCTGAGGAGGCTCCATGCTGTCAGCTCACAGTCCAATCTCGGGCTTGATCTCACCACCGTGAGATCATGACCTGAGATGAAATCAAGAGTCAGCTGCTTAACCAACTGAGCCCCTCATATGGCTCTCTAGGTTTGTATCAGCTTCCAGCATTTTAACCTATGTGCTTTCAAAGCCATCTAATGCCTTCTAACATGTCTTTAAGGTGAAGATTTTGCCAGCGTCCCTCCCACTGGGACATCATCCTTTTCAACGCAATCATGTTCCTCATTTATGTCCATATGTTCACTTGATTAAGTTTATTTAGTCAGTCTGGCAGCACATCTAGAGTCCCCTAAAGACTGTCACTTTCAACGTTCCCACACCTCACTCTTTGTTTTGTAATTCCATTTATGTTTGATGAGATTTTACTTCTGGCATTTATAATTTTTCATTTTTTTTTCTTCACTCTCGTATTGTTGGCCAGTTTCCTTTTTTATCATCCGTGTTGGTAAATGTCACATGGGTTTATCCCTGAGAGAGAAAGAGGCAGCACAGTTACATGCCCTGCTGATAGTGTGTGACCTTAATAACATGCACAGAGACCAGTCCCTTTTAGATTAAACAAAACAAAACAAAACAAAACAAAACAAAACAAACCAGTGACATAATTGGCCAGAGATCATTTTGTGTATCTATTATTTACTTACTGACTTCTGGACCAAAGAGGTGGCAGTGAATTTTGCACTTCACAGTTTCTCACATGTAATGGTTACTGGCAACTAAAAATTGGACCATATTGTTAGAGGATTTGCATTATTTAACTAAACCATAGTAACTAAAATTCATACTTCTCAGAGTTATTTAAAGCAATGTTGGCTGTAATTCCTCAACAGAAAAGAATGTGTAATACAATAAAAAATGCTATTTTTCATAAACATTTTTCAATAGGTGTTTACAAGCAGGATATTCATAGAATCTTGGTGAGATTGTTATGTATCACATGCTCTTGTGTGCCTTGAGAGGGCAGAATAGTGATTTCAAAGGTTGAATACAATTAATGTGTATTCTTTGATTACTTCGCTTTTGAGGTAATAAGATTACTATAGTTAGTATCAGTCATATATTACTTATAAAAATTAAAATGATCTGTATGTTCTTTGATTACTTCATTTTTGATGTAATAAGATTACCATAGTTAGTATCAGTCATATATTGCCCATAAAAATTAAAATGATCTGTATTTTTGGGGCACCTCGGTGACTCAGTAGGTTAAGTGCCCAAATCTGGATATCAGCTCAGGTCAGGATGTCACAGTTCATGAGTTAGAGCTTCACATTGTCAGCTCCATGCTGACAATGCAGAACCTGCGTGGGATTCTTTCTCTCCCCCTCTCTCTACCCACCCCTGACTCAAGCTCACACACTCTCTCAAAATAAATAAACTTAAAAAAAGTTTAAAAATTTAAAATGATCTTTATTTTTACTTTCTTATTTTTTTTTTTTTTTTAATTTATTTTTGAGACAGAGAGAGACAGAGCATGAGCAGGGAAGGGGCAGAGAGAGAGAGGGAGACACAGATTCGGAAGCAGGCTCCAGGCTCTGAGCCATCAGCACAGAGCCCAATGCGGGGCTCGAACTCACAGACTGTGAGATCATGACCTGAGCTGAAGTCGGACGCTCAACCGACTGAGCCACCCAGGCGCCCCTAAAATGATCTTTATTTTTAAATGAGTTAAGGCAAAGACTGTAACTGCCTGTTATGGATTAACTGGAAAATGTTGATAACAATGATGGCAACTTTCTTACATTCTAGTTCCGTAAGTGAGAATGCATTGACACTAAAATCTTGATTCATCTTTCAATTGGATGTACCCTATTAAGTTAATCAGGTTGCTCATACACAAAAATTCAATTTAAGACATTGGCCATATAGGTTTTTCTAAGTGCATAACAGCTGGTATGTACTCTTAATTAAATTTTTTCTTTTCTCCTCTCAAAAATTTACTTAGTCATGAAAAGTGTTAACATAATAACTGATAACTCTTCACAAAATACACATCTTTAGTATTAAAAAGCCATTTATGCATTAGTTGTAAAACAATACACAAAAACAGTGTTTAGAAAAACAGTTGTTTCATTTTAACTATATAGTAGGATCAGGCATATGAAAGACATTAGGGCTTGTTTTAAATTCAACATGAAATGTTGGAAAAATAAACCAAAGGTCAAAAAGAATGCAAAGCTCTTCCATTATTGCCTTATTTCACAGAAGGGTGTGCCACAGTTAGGAACTCGGATTTGGAGTTGCTGGGATTTAGTCCTTTTGCTCTTCTTGTAGCCTTTTCAACAGGTTATGCATAGACTACTGACCCACGCAGTCACAGTTTAGCAGCTACCTTTAAGTCACGATTTAGCAGCTACCTTTAAGGATAGTTTTTCTTGAAAACTCAGATTCCTAGCACCTGGGAGAAGCAACAGCCTCTGCAGTCTGTGGGCACAAACTATTTACTGTTCCTGTGGGAGGAGGTGGCTGAAGCTGACTCTGGCAGAAGATGGATGGGATGGGGTGATGCCAGCTGTTTTTATGTAAATCAAGGCACAAAGAAGATTAGGAGGCAGGAAAAATGCAGAAGCAACTTCTTTTTTTTTAAATCTTTTTCTGCTCTTGTCTGCATCACTCCAGAGCCACCAGTTCACCCCAGCTTCCAGCTTCATTTGGCATAAAGAACTAGGCTCCCATAACCTTTCAAAAGTGCCAACCTCAAGTATGTGGTGCCTCTGTCTTAGCTACCTGAACCTTAAGTCTGAGGGACTTTCTGTTTTTTTTAACATATATATTCTTAATGTTTATTTACTTTTGAGAGGCAGAGGGGAGGGAGGGGCAGAGAGAGAGGGAGACACAGAATCCAAAGCAGGCTTCAGGCTCTGAGCTGTTAGCACAGAGCCCGACATGGGGCTCGGACCCAGGAACCTTGAGATCATGACCTGAGCCAAAATTGGACACTCAACTCACCGAGCCACTCAGGGACCCCCTTCTCTGAAATCTTGATGTACCTAAAGTTATTTTAATCAGTGAAGTTTGAATTTGATCTGACAAACATTATACTTAAAACACATCAAGGAAATGGAAATTGTGTGTGTAAGTTGGGTGTTGGTACTTACAGAGTGAAAAGTAAAGAACAAAACCAAAACAGAGAAACCTAAAATGGAGAGAAGTTCATTCAATAACAACTTAGAGATGTAGATTAGATCAAAGCATCAGATGAAAGAGTAGAAATGAAAGGCTTTCGGGAAATTATGAATGAAAGGGGAGCAGTGGACATATTTTTAACAAACCTTACTGAATTATTTAACACTTTAAAGTAAATACAGGTTATACTTAGACAGTTTGATAAAACTTTAAAAAAAATATCAATTCAGGAAACTAATTCTACACAATAAAGTCTAATTACCCCAAATAACAGGAAATATGATATTAAATATAATAACCCTGAAGACATTCCCATTAAATTCAAGAATAAGACAAATAGCAGTCCTTACTAATACTTTTAGTACTATTGTGTGTGTGGGGGGGGGATTTAGTTAATAAGACAAAAATTTTTCAAATTTGTACATTGTGAAAAAGTAGATAAAAATCAGGTTGTATATTACAATTTTATAATCATGATCAACAGAACAGCAGTCATAATGCAATGTAAATGTTTATGTGTGCAACATCTTGGCCAGAGCTGTTAACATTGTCTTCACTTCAATTGAGTTATGTATATTTTTGGAACTACACATGTTGAATTTAAATGTCACTTGATATACCTTCAAGAAAAAGAGCATACTATGACTTGACATTGAAACAAAAAGTTATTTTGTATACAAAAAGGCTTGGGAGTGGGAGAGAGCCAAAGCATAAGAGACTCTTAAAAACTGAGAACAAACTGAGGGTTGATGGGGGGTGGGAGGGAGGGGAGGGTGGGTGATGAGTATTGAGGAGGGCACCTTTTGGGATGAGCACTGGGTGTTGTATGGAAACCAATTTGACAATAAACTTCATATATTGAAAAAAAAAAGTTTTGGGAACAGTGGTGGAGATTTACATCCGATATGGTAAAACAGATATTTTTGTTTGAGTAATGTCTACAATTTATGTTTTCTTGCAAAGAAAAAAAACATACCACATTCTATGGGACTTGAGAAAAGAAGAAACACTCTAGTACAGAAAGCTTTGTTATAGTTTGTCATTTATATATAAACCAAACGATTTCCTATTATAAACTAAAGATAAGAGAAATTGCCAACTCCTTGGAATAGATGAAAAATAAAATTAAAACAATGAGAGATTTGACCAATTTATGATTTATATATCACTCTTGTCAAAGAAACCATTATTGATTTTATAGAAATTTTATGCCCTTTTGGAACAGACCTATTTAACTTCCAGAAATACATGATTCAAGTCAGAAAAAGTGAAATTATGATCTAATTAAAAAGGAAATGTTAATAAAAAATTAGTTACTTCAGCATACCAAGAAAGTATGTTGCCAATCCTAAAGATATCAAGATCATCATCACAGGTTACAAAAACTATTACTTCCTTGTGATTTTATTATTACATATAATTTTAAACTGTGGAAGAATAAGGCCATCTCCAAATTTTATCATGAGGGGGAAAAGTTTGGATAAATGCTGAAAGGAAGGGTAGGTAAATGTAATAAATATATAATTAGAAAATGAGTCCTAGAAAATATAATTAGCACTATATCTGTTTAATAATTGAAATTGTAGTCAAAATATTTCCCACAATTAAGAGTTTAGACTGAGTCGATTCAAATGTTGATACTGTGTAGTAGTTAAGGGTGAGAAAACATTATCATTGAAAAAACTGATAGAGAGGAAAAGAACACTAACCAAACTCATTTGTATTGTAAAGCCAACTTCACCCTCTTTTCAAAGCTGGGCTGGGCATTATAAGGAAGAAGAGGACAGATACCTTTCATGAACACAGATACAGAACTTTTTACCATGTATCAACTCAGATTTCACAACAGAAAAAATATCATACCACATGGCAACACATCCAAGGATTAGATCATATTTTAACATTTCAAGTTTAATTAAAATACTTTATCACACTGATGAAAGGAGGGGGAAGAGGAGGAGGGAGGGGAGGAGGACAGGTGGTGGGGAAGGGGAAAGGAGGAGGAGAAAGGGGGAAGAGAAGGAGTAGGAGAAACAGCAACTGTGACCATTAAGTACAGTGACAAATTCTTAAATTTAAAATATCCACGCATTTTCTCTTTTAGCATTTCAAACTATAATTGTGCCCATTCTGGAGATAGAAAGTCTGGATGCTTTTCACCTCCAGGTTTTGTAGTGAAAATAGAGAAAAAAAAAAGTTTTATTTTTATCTAGATCTAGATATAGATAGACATACACTCAAATTTGCAAAAATAAAAAAAATACATTTCCAACTAACTTTATAGGTCAAAAGACATCGTGGAGTTGGTATGTATTTCTGTTTAAATTCATTTAATTTAAATTCATTTAAGTTAAATTTACCAGTGAAAAATACACAATCGAGATTCTTTATCCATGGACTTATAACCTATTAGTCATAATAATGTACTGTATTAACCTATGATGTCCTTTGCCATCTGTTAAAGTAGTGTAGTGCATGGAGTATAGACACAAATCTTAGTTCCACATTATGTGAACTTGGGCAAATTAATATATCCTGTGACCTGTTTCCTCATCTGTACAAATGGGATAGATCATCACCCACAGGAAACACACACACACACACACACACACACACACACACACACACACAGACACAATACTCCTAGCAATTTTCAGGTTTGCACATTCCTATTTTTTCATAAAAAATATTTCATTGTTACTGTTTTTTCTTTTATCTGACTGAAGGAAAAGGTTGTCTCCTTAGCTTAGCATAATGCTTTGAAAAGGGAATGCATTCATTCAATGTTTGTTTAATAAAATATTTATCAATTCTTCTGGGTGTATTTGTTCTCATCACACAGAAAATGTCAAGAGTTGGCTTCTGAATATTAGATATTAAAATGATCACATCAGCCTTCAGGAAATTTTGAATTAGCATAAAGATAATGTTTGAATACAACGTGTGACCTTCCTACTCAGTACAACTCCAAAGCATCAACCTCGTGGATGTGATTCCATGAACACATGAATGCACATCTTCACTGACACAATTCCTCTCTAAGTAAACATTAAGTCAGAATAGGAATATTCTAACATCAGAAAAATGTAGACAAAGGTAATTTTTGTTCACAGTTCAAAGGTCTAATCACCTTGATAGGTATATCACAAAGATTTGTAAACATGTCAATAATTCATCAAAGATCTCCAAAATGAACAAAGTGTTATATAGTAGACATTAGGATTAATTGAAATAATCATCTTTTTTAACACTTCAGGAAAAAAATAAAAAGGTCTAAAGTGAACTCAGTTATAGAATTGACATTCAGACAGCAAAAAATCACTACCTGCCCTCAACTTGTATTAGTGCACGTCAAGGCCTTAATTATTTTTTTGGTAATCAACAGAATCCCCCAAATCCTGAACTATGATTCAATTATGAGTGTGTATGTTTGTGTGTATACATATGTATATATATCAGATTTTTTATACATTAAGCAGCATCCATATATATGCATGTATATGGGTGCTGCTTAATGTATAAAAAAATGAGAATGGAAGAAACAAACAAAAAGTTAAATATGACTTTTCAATTACTTAGTAAGTGAAATCAGGTTATGCTAATTTTTAATATAACCTCAACAATATATCTCATATTGCTTCTATTCTTTTCAAAATGGAAGCTTTTGAGCTACTACTTACCATTGAATAGCTGTAAATAAGATACCAAATCAGGAAAACTTCATCACCAACAAAATATACTTAATGAATACCTTTCTCTTTACCTACTAATAACAAAAATGCTTTGTTATTATAATTGGAAATATCCACACCAACAGTACAATACTTTTTTCATAAAATAGTAGTAATTAAAGTAATAATATTAAATAAGGTAGCAAGACCTACCTGTGTCTGCACAGATTATTGCCTATAGAACATGAGGGTTTTTTTTCTTTCATTCTATATAAACTACAACCACATTTATTTATTTGTTAATTAATTAATTAATTAATTTAGTATTATTATAACATTTATTAAATAGTGCTGTAGGTTAATAGCAAAAGCAAAGAAGCAAAGAATTGAAATGTGAGCTATGTAAAATTCCAGCTAAAGCGTAAAGTGTCTTATGTATTCATTCATTAGCTAACTGAAAGCCCAAGAAAGACAAGACATCCAATGTAATAAAGTACTGCAAAAGAATTGGCAATTTTCAGTTATCAAAATCGTGGATTCTGCATTTGGTACCCTTTCCTCAATCAAGAAAAGAAAATATTTGGGGATGTTATATAACATACTTATAAAACAAGATAGAAAAATACATAATAAATAATAAATAGCATTTAAAACTGACTGTATATTGTACTCAAATGGCTTAACTGTACACATTATTAATCACAGAAACAGTAATATAAAAAAATCTCTAATCTAAATATAAAAAAATCTAATTAGAGTAGATTTGATAAGGAGTTATGTAATAAATTATTATTTTCTTTAGTGAAGCAAAGCACATTTGTTGAGTGGGTTCTAAAGTTTGTCACAGTTAAATTATACATAGCAAATATACCTTATTTCTAATTTGTTGTATTTGAGATAGAATGTCCATCATCAGATGAATAATGATAAATCTTACTAAATTTAAACTATTATAGTTTACTAGCGATAAATATAAAAGATAATTGAAATAATTAAACAAAAATAAAATACACAAATCTTTTCACTACAAAAATATAGAACTATATCATCACAAATTAATGATCCACTAATATGTACATAGTGAAATAAAAATTTAAAAGAAAAAAATAAGACAGTGGAAGTAATTTTTACTCTATTATATCAAATGACAAAGGAAACAAGAAAAGATGAAAAGTGCCATTACTACTAACAAATTTAATTTGATAAATTAAAATATAAGAAACAGACTCCTACTAATTTGATTTTAAATTGTAGAGAATGATGTCTGAATATAGGCCAGATTCACAACACACTGAAAGTATAATTCAACTTAAATCCAATTTATCTCATTGGGGACTATTGTCAATAAATCTACTTATAAAACAATGAATTGATTATAGGATTAATAGCAGAATTCCTTTTGACATATGCCAGAGATATTCTTGTATGCAAGGGTTTATTTTTAACTTCCTAATCAAGTTATAATTTAACATGTCTGTAACTGTTTGATTAAAGGGACATCAAGTACAATACCTAATTACAAGGTAAGTTTTTTTAGAAACACAGATTCTAAATTCTTAAGAAAAACATGATTATATAACTTAATTTAAATGAAAATTTGCATCTTTATTCATACAACATTGTTAAAAACAATATTGTGTGTGTGTGTGTATTCCACTGTTATAACAACAAAAAAATCTCCAATGAGTTAGAATGGGATTATGTGTGAATGCATCCAAAAATTACAGCACTATTGATCCAATTTAGATTTACCATAGTTAAAGGATAAAATAAAATAATGAAAATGTCTACAGAGACGTATTCAACTAATTTTAAATAACATGCTAGTTAGTTATCATTTAATAGTGCCAACAGGAGTAAAACTTCCTACATGGTATTGATTGACAATGTTCTGTGTTGAGAGTATTCTGTATTTTTCAATGACATTTATTGAATAAGATGGACAGTAACATTAAGTGTGTGATATGTTTCACGTATTTATATACACTCTTTCATCTTGTTCTCACAAAAACCTAGAGCCAACAATCCACAACTCACAGATATTAAAAAAAAAGATGAGTAGTCAGACATAAAGTAATTCAGCTAGTCTGAAAAGGATGTGGAAATTCTGAATAGAAAAATAGAGTGGGGGAAATGATGGGTGGTTTGTGGCAGTGGGTAGAATGACCATACTTCTCCATCCAGCCAGGATAATTCTGGTTTCCACCTGTTTCCAACAGTCTGAAGATGATAATCAGTCATGCCTCTCTCACTCTCCAATGTCTTCCAGCTTGGATGACAAATTATGTGGTCACTGGCTCAATGAGGAACCATGACAGGCTTTTTAATGTGATAATGACATGATGTGGGCAATGCTCTAGAAAGATTAATCTGAAAGAAATGTATACATGGGAATGAAGGGAAGGGTCTGAAACAGAGAACCCAATTAGATGTCTACTTCCATCATCTAAGGAAATGTACTGAAAATCTGAATTAGGACAGGGAAAGTGGCCAGGAAGCAATATATATTACAAGCTTAATGGAGCAATGTTGCAGATATAAAATAAATAGGACACACAGACACTAAATACTTTTTATGAGAGAGACTGAGGAATTAACAGTGATTACAAGATTTGGATCTTGAGTGACTGGGACTACAATGCTACTAACAGGTGGTAAGCATTGTGATTGTGTTCTTGGCCTGAGAGCATTTTTATATATCGTTGTTTTTGTTTTGTTTTGTTTTGTTTTGTTTTGTTTTGTTTTTTTGAGAAGACTACTTCAATTATCATGGATTCTCTGACTTCATGTTTTCCTGTAAATTATTCCACTTCAAATACGAAGATGTCAGTTTATATTTGTCTGCAGAATTTGTAGCTATGTAGGTCACTTTTATGTGTAGAGTTGATTTTAAAAACTATTTTAACATAGAAACTCATATCTCTAGTATTTTCACAATTGTTTTTCCCCTCTTTGTCTATGTTACCTTATACAGCAAGCTGCTCTCCCCTAGCACAAACAGTAATGTTTTATATTATATTATATATATTGAGGTTAGAAGCTGTATGTTATTATGATCAAATCCTCAAAGTAAATGATGATGGTATATTTTACATTACATTAAAAAAATCAGGAAAATCATACTAATGTAAATATTAATGAAATGCCAGGTTTATCAATAAAGTTTTAAGATGATTCTGAGAATAAAACATTATGTTCTTCTTAATTAAAAAAAAATCTGAAAAATTAATACCTGAAGAAAACCACAGCTATTGGATAGTACTGTTGAGGTCAGTGAAAACTTAGAGGGGGTTATGAAAGAGACTGAAGACTTTTTTTTTTCATGTTTTATTTTATTTTTGAGAGAGAGAGAAAGAGACAGAGACAGAGTGTGAGTGGAGGAGGGGCAGAAAGAGAAGGAGACACAGAATCCCAAGCAGGCTCCAGGCTCTGAGTTGTCAGCACAGAGTCCTATATGGGGTTCAAACTCATGAACTGTTTGTGAGCTCATGACAAAATCAGATGCTTAACCAACTGAGCCACCAGGCACCCTGGAGACTGAATACTTTTTAATGTAATCCAGTGATTGGTATTTTTAGGGGACAGAATTTCTCAATATACACGTTTCCTTTGGGTTTGTATAGGTCTATCACTAACTCCACTTACATTTATCAGTTGCATTTAGGGCTTTTTTCATGTTTTAATTTATTCTTTTATTACTTTAAATGCAATGATTTTGCATTTTATATTTTACAATTATAAATACAACATCTGCCCTTTTTGTGGATCTGATTCCACAGTTTTATGCCACGTTATTGAGGTATAATTGGCATAGCAAAAACTTTACATGTTCATGTGTACAAGGCAATGAGTTTAGAGGTTAGTATATACCAGTGAGATGGTCACCACAATCTACATCATAAACATATCCATCACCTCCAAAAGTTTCCTCATCTGTTTATTTATTTGTTTGATTATTTGTGGTAAGAATGCTTAATAGAAGATCTTCTACCCTCTTAGCAAATTGAAAATATGTAATTCAATATTATTAACTATAGGCTCTATGCTGTACAGTAAATATAGAGGGCTTGCTTATTTATCTTGTATAAATGAAATTCTGTACTTTAAGTCTTTTAATTTTAATGTATAAGTGGGATAAAAAGTGATGGGGAGCAAAAGGATAGTGGATATTTCCTTGAGTTATTTGAGCAGGAAGTAAAGAGATATGGAAGATTTAAAAAGAAAACCCATTAGAAAGCAAATATCTACGGCAGACATATAAGATGTGAGCAATACAAATTCTGTAAATAATTATGAACGAATCCTCTGTACAAGGAAAAAGACAAATTATGTGAAGAAGCAACACATTCAAGATGTTAGGTGGTATCATTATTTTAGAACAGCTTGGCTATAAACAGAATGGCCTGTAGTTAGATAAAATGAATGGAGGTAGTATCCAAAGAAAAGGTTTAAGTGCAATGTTTATAAGCTAGTGTTTATATGTCTAGTCCATGCAGTAGGTAAAAATACTTACACTATCACCGCCATTTAACTATTGCTACTGTTACTATCATGTACCAGGCAATTTATACAAGCAGTACAATGTTATCGTATCATAGTAACATTAAGAGATTGCATCAACTTTTCCACTATTAGAGATGAGGAAACTGAAATGTAGACAGATTATACACACATCTTGCTGAAGTCCTCTCTGCTAATGGAAGTTTGCAAACTCTTCTGTGGCTACAGCCAATTAAGATTTTACCCCTAACGCACACTATACTCTGACTCCACATATCCTCCAAACAAGTTCAATAGTTGCACCTTGAATGCCAGAGATTTGCCAAAATAATAATGCTTGAATATCTCATAAATAGGTATTTTATCACATATAGCTTGGCTATACTTTGAAAAGCCTGTGCTGATACACCAGTATGTAGTCTTCTGTCGCCATGTCATCTCTGGATAATTAAAATTAACTGTTTCCCAGCTTTCTATCAGGGCTGTATATATGTATAATAACAATGTACAAAAGTATAAATACATTGTACATTCTATATTATACAATGTAAATACATTGTATAAATACATTGTAAAGAAAATGTGTATTTTGGTTGTAAAAAAATAATATTCTTCTGTTTTAATTTAATTTTAACTTTCACGTAAAATAAATACTTCATCACTACATTTGTGTAAAAATGCTTAAATTATAGACAAGTTCTTATTTTATTTTTTGCACATTTTTCCCCTATAATTTATTTAATTTTTATAATTTACAAATCCAAGTTAGCACATGGTGCAACAATGATTTCAGGAGTAGGTTCCTTAAGCCCTTTACCCATTTAGCCCATCCCCCCTCACATAACCCCTCCAGAAACCCTCTGTTCTTCATATTTAAGAGTCTCTTATGTTTTGTCCCCCTCCCTGTCACCCTCCATTTCTTTATCCATGCATCAATTGATGGACATTTGAGCTTTTTCCATACTTTGGCTATTATTGATGGTGCTACTATAAACATTGGGGTGCCTGTGTCCCTTCGACACAGCATACCTGTATCCCTTGGATAAGTATCTAATAGTGCAATTGCTGAGTCGTAGGATAGTTCCAGTTTTAATTTTTTGAGGAACCTCCATACTGTTTTCCAGAGTAGCTGCACCAGTTTGCATTCCCACCAACAGTACAAAAGAGATCCTCTTCTCCACATCTTCACCAACATCTGTTGTTGCCTGAGTTGTTAATGTTAGCCATTCTGACAGGTGTGAGGTGGTATATCATTGTGGCTTTCATTTGTATTTCCCTGATGATGAGTGATGTTGAGCATTTTTTCATGTTTTGGTTGGCCATCTGGATGTCTTCTTTGGAGAAGTGTCTATTCATGTCCTTTGCCCATTTCTTCACTGGATTATTTGTTTTTGGCTGTTGAGTTTGATAAGTTCTCTATAGATTTTGGATACTAACCCTTTATATGATATGTCATTTGCAAGTATCTTCTTCCATTTCATCAGTCAACTTTTAGTTTTGCTGATTTTTTCCTTTGCTGTGCAGAAGCTTTTTCTTTTGATAAAGTCCAAATAGTTCATGTTTACTTTGGTTTCCCTTGCCTCCAGAGATGTGAAGAAGAAGTTGCTATGGCCAAGGTCAAAGAGGTTTTTGCCTGCTTTCTTCGTGAGGATTTTGATGGCTCCTGTCTTACATTTAGGTCTTTCATCCATTTTTAATTTATTTTTGTGTATGGTGTAAGAAAGTGGTCCAAGTTCATTTTCTGCATGTTGCTGTCCAGTTTTCCCAGCACTATTTGCTGAAGAGACTGTCTTTATTCCATTGGATATTCTTTCCTGCTTTGTCAAAGATTAGTTGGCCATATGTTTGTGGGTCCATTTCTGGGTTCTCTGTTCTGTTCTGTTTATCTGAGTGCCAGTACGATACTGTCTTATGATTACAGCTTTTTAATACAGCTTGAAGTCTGGGATTTGATGCCTCTTGCTTTGGTTTTCTTTTTCAAGATTGCTTTGGCTCTTTGGGGTCTTTTCTCATTCCATACAAACTGTAGGGTTGTTTTCTAGCTCTGTGAAGGTATTATTTGGTGTTATTTTGATAAATATTGCGTTGTGTAAGTAGCTTGCTTTGGGTAGTATTGACATTTTAACAAATATCTGTTCTTCCTATCCAGGAACATGGAATATTTTTCCATTTTTTTGTGTCTTCTTCAATTTCGCTCAAAAGCTTTCTATAGTTTTCAGTGTATAGATTTCTCACCTCTTTGGTTAGATTTATTCCTAGGCATTTTATGGTTTTTGGTGCAATTGTAAATGGGATCAATTCCTTGATTTCTCTTTCTGTTGCTTCATTATTGGTGTATAGGAATGCAACCTATTTATGTGCATTGATTTTATATCCTGAGACTTTGCTGAATTCATGGATCAGTTCTAGCAGTTTTTTGATAGAATCTTTAGGGTTTTTCACATACAGTATCATCTCATCTGCGAAGAGTGAAAGTTTGACTGCCTCCTGGCTGATTTGGATGCCTTTTATTTCTTTGTGTTGTCTGATTGCTGAGGCTAGGACTTCCAACTCTATGTTGAATAACAGTGGTGGGAGTGAACATCCCTGTCTTATTCCTGACCTTAGGGGGAAAGCTGTGTTTTTCCCCCTGTCTTATTCCTGACCTTAGGGGGAAAGCTCTCAGTTTTTACCCATTGAGGATAATATTAGTGTTGGGTCTTTCATATATGGCTTTTATGATCTTGAAGTAATGATCCCTCTATTGCTACTTTCTTGAGGGTTTTTATCAAGAAAGGATGCTATATTTTGTCAAATGCTTTCTCTGCATCTATTGAGAGAATCATATGGTTCTTGTCCTTTCTTTTATTGATGTAATGAATCACATTAATTCTTTTGTGGATATTGAACCAGCCTTTCATCCCAGGTATAAATCCCACTTGGTCGTGGTGAATAATTTTTTAATGTATTGTTGCTTGCAGTTGGCTAATACCTTGTTGAGGATTTTTGCATCCATGTTCATTGGGGAAATTGGTCTATAGTTCTACTTTTTAGTGGGGTCTTTGTCTGGCTTTGGAATCAAGGTAATTCTGGCTTCATAGAAAGAGTTTTGAAGTTTTCCTTCCATTTCTATTTTTTGGAACAGCTTCAAGAGAATAGGTGTTAACTCTTCCCTAAATGTTTGGTAGAATTCCCCTGGAAAGCCATCTGGCTCTGGACTCTTGTTTTTTTGGAGATTTTTTTGTTACTAATTTGATTTCTTTACTGGTTATGGGTCTGTTCAAATTTTTTATTTCTTCCTGTTTCAGTTTTGGAAGTGTATATGTTTCTAAGAATCTGTCCATTTCTTCCAGATTGCCTATTTTATTGGTATATAATTTCTCATAATATTCTCTTACTACAGTTTGTATTTCTGCTGTTTTGTTTTATGATCTCTCCTCTTTCATTCTTGATTTTATTTATTTGGGTCCTTTCCTTTTTCTTTTTGATCAATGTGGCAAGGCATTTATCAATTTTTTTTATTTCTTTCAAAGAACCAACTTCTGGTTTCATTGATCTGTTCTACTGTTTTTTTGTTTTCGATAGCATTAATTTCTCCTCTAATCTTTGCTATTTCCTGTCTTCTTTTGGTTTTGGGTTTTATTTGTTGTTATTTCTCCTACTCTTTAAGGTATAAGGTTAGGTTGTATATCTGTGACCTACCTTCCCTTTTTAGGAAAGCCTGGATTGCTATATACTTCCCTCTTATGACCACCTTCGCTACGTCTCAGTGGTTTTGGGATGTGGTTTTATCATTTTCATTGGCTTCTATGTACTTTTTAATTTCCTCTATAACTTCTTGGTTAGCCCATCCATTCTTTAGTAGGATGTTCTTTAGTCTCCAAGAGTTTGTTATCTTTCCAAAGTTTTTCTTTTGGTTGATTTCGAGTTTCATAGCGTTGTGGTCTGAAAATATACATGGTATGATCTCAATCTTTTTGTACTTGCTGAGTCCTGATTTGTGTCCCAATATGTGACCTAATTTGGAGAAAGTTCCATATGCACCAGAGAAAAATGTGTATTACACTGCTTTAGGATGAAATGTTCTGAATATATCTGTTAAGTCCATCCAGTCCAGTGTGTCATTCAAAGCCATTGTTTCCTTGTTGATTTTTTGATTAGATGATCTGTCCATTGTTGTAAGTGGGGTGTGGAATTCCCTACAATTATAGTATTATTATCAATGAGTTTCTTTATGTTTGTAATTAACTGATTTGTATATTTCGGTGCCCTCACATTTAGAGCATAAATGTTTACAACTGTTAGATCTTATTGGTGGATAGACCCTTTAATTATGATATAATGCCCTTCTTCATCTCTTGTTACAGTCTTTATTTTAAAGTCTAGATTGTCTGATATAAGTATGGCTACTCCAGCTTTCTTTGTTGACCATTAGCAGGATAGATGGTTCTCCATTGCCTTACTTTTAATCTGAAGGTGTCTTTAGGTCTAAAGTGGGTCTCTTGTAAACAGCACATAGATGGATCTTATTTTCTTATCCATTCTGTTACCCTATGCCTTTTGATTGGAGTATTTAGTCCATTGACATTTAGAGTGTATACTGAGAGATATAAACTCTTTGCCATTATGTTTCTTGTAGAGTTTCTGGTGGTGTTCTCTTGTCCTTTCTAGTCTTTGTTGCTTTTGGTCTTTTTTTTTTTTCATCTTTTCTTCCCTCAGAGTCCCCTTTAAAATTTCTTTCAGGACTGGTTTAGTGGTCACAAACTCCTTTAAATTTTGTTTGTCTGGGAAACTTTTTATCTCTCCTATTATGAATGACAGCCTTGCCAGATATAGAATCTTGGCTGCATATTTTTTTCTATTCAGCATATTGAATATATCCCGCCACTCCCTTCTGGACTGCCAAGTTTCTGTGAATCGGTGTGTTACAAACCTGATATGTCTTCCCTTGTAGGTTGAGGACTTTTTTTTTTCTTGCTTCTTTCATGATTCCTTCCTTGCTTGAGTGTTTTGTGAATTTGACTATGATATGCCTTGTTCATGGTCAATGTTTGTTGAATCTAAAGGGGGTCTTCTGTGCCTCCTGGCTTTTGATGTCTGTGTCTTTCCCCAGGTTAGGATAATTTTCTGCTATGCTTTGCTCACATAACTCTTCTACCCCTTTTCTCTCTCTTCATCTTCTGGGACCCCTATGAGTCAGGTGTTCCTTTTTAATGAGTCACTGATTTCTCTAATTCTTAAATCATGTTCTTTTGTTTTAGTCTCCCTCTTTTTTTCTGCTTCATCGTTCTCCATAAGTTTGTCCTCTAAATCACTGCTTTGCTGCTCATCCATTGTTGCCACTCTGGCATCCTTTCGAGATTGGTGCTCAGTTATAGCACTTTTTATTTCACCCTGACCAGCTTTTATCTCCACAGAAAGGGATTCTAATCTATTTCCAACCCGAGCTAGTATTCTTATTATCATGTTCTAAATTCTAGTTCAGACATCTTGCTTGTATCAGTGTTGATTAAATCACTGGCTGTCATTTCTTCCTGTTCTTTCTTTTGGGGTGAATTCCTTCATTTCATCATTTTGAAGGACAAAATGGAGTTAACAAGGTAAGAAAATTGACATTAAAAATTAAAAACAACGCAAAAAAATCAAATAAAGGATGCTATATCCTAGGTGTGTTATGGTCTGGCTATTGAAAAGAGCTTGATAGATTAGAGAAAAAAAGGAAAGATAAGAAAAGAAAAGAAAAAAAAGGGAAAATGTTTGAAAATTGGAAAAAAATAAATTCAATGAAATTGAATAAAATGAAATGATGGAAGTAAAAAAATTGATTGTGAGAAATTTACAAAAAGTAATAAACATAGTAAAAAATTATAGAAAATATTTTAATAGAAATGAAAATAAAAAATATTTTTTCTTTCTGTAATCAAGAAAAAGAAAAGAAGCAAAAAAGAAAAAAAAGAAAATTGAATAGATGGACCAGTGAACAGATGAAATACGATTGAAATTACATCATTTTCCCCAAGAAGTCAAACTATGAAGCACTTTATAGTCTGTAAAGTAAGCAGGCAGAGAGACTTGTGGTGTTTGAAAGAGGGAGGTTGGCCCATTTGGGCGGGGCTCAGTGTAACTGCTCAGTTCTCCACTAGATGATGCTGCTTAGCTTACTGGGGTGGATTGTTGTGGTGCCTATAGGCACGCACATGCGTGGGGGGCATGAAAATGGTGTCACCCAGCTACTCAGTCTCTAGTATCAGAACTCTGTGCTCTCCCAGACCAGCAATCGTGCACCCATCCAGCTTGTGTCCCCTCCCCGCTTTTACACTGTGACCAAGCCATCCAGTTGCCAGGCAGCACCTCCCTCCTGAGTTTTATCTCAGATGCAGCTGTGTTTCCCAACACCTCACTTTTGAGGGACTGTGGCTTTTACTGCTTAGAACTTCTGGGGGAGGGTCTCACTGAGCAATGCCAGGGTTCCGCCTGCCACCAGGAACGTTCAGGAGATGGTGCTGTGCCAATGCCCAGAGACAGTGGCTGGATGCCCGCCTGCCCCAGAAAAAGTTCCCGTGATCCTGTAACAGCAGCATTTCAAGGATTATGAAAAATCACAACACACATCTGGTACCAGGTTTCCCCCTTAACATCCTTGTTCCAGCACCAGCAAATGTGGTTGTTCTCCGGGGTCTGCTGGGACCTTTGCCTATGGGGACGCTTCATGGTCTCTATCAAATGTCCTCCCAGCAGGGGAATTGCCTACACCCATGTGACCAGAGGACCTCTTGGACTGTGCTCTCTGCTTCTGGGGATTCACCCTTCTCACCGGAGCACTGCCAGGAGTTTCAGACTCTGCCCTCCCCCTGTTTATAGAGTCTTAATGGAATTTAAACCCTTTCCTTTCTCTTTTCTCACTTTTTTGTTCAGTCTCTTTCATACTCTTTTCTCTCCAGCTGCTTTTGGAAGGGGGGTGTGCTTTCTGTACTCTCCTCCCATCTCTGTCCTCTCCACAAGCAAAAACAGCTGCTTGCCCTCTGCAGCTTTCTCCCCCAGTAACCTCTCTGTGCCACATAAGTTCTCTGGTTCAGGTTGTGCAGATTGTTGTGTTAATCTTCATATCAGTTTTCAAGGTGTGCAGGATGGTTTAGTGTTGATCTGGTTGTGTTTCAGGGATGAGAGATGCAAAAAAAAACTTCCATGCTGTTCTGCCATCTTGGCCCCTCCCTCTTCTTTTACATTTCTTAAGAATGAATGTTAGTAGCCATTGTTCTCCCCACTATCTTCTATGATTATTACTCTGCCTTCTGATTAATATTTTCTGTGGGTATCTTTAATGATGAAATAGTATTACCTAAACCTAAAAAGTTTTTTAAATTAACACCTTTTACAAAAGCACTTTAAATAATACTTTAATCTATTAAAGTATTATTAATCTATTATTAATAATTAATCTATTAGATAATTAATAATCAATTATTAATTAGTTATTAGATTAATAATTAGTCTATTAATCTAATAGATAATTAATCTATTATTAATCTAGTAAAGTATTTAAATCTATACTGTAATGTATATTAGACATTTACAAAGAAGTGAATAAATGTAACATACTTTAAAAGCTATTGAGTGTGTGGTATCTTTCCTTTGTCTTTCCAGATGCTTCACTACCTGTCTCCACCATACTCTGTATCTCTGAGGCTTTGCAGAGGGCTTTGCAGTTGAGTTTAAAGAATGGGTCGTATCAAAAGGACATCTTGGAATGGAAAACTTCAAAACAAGTTTAAGGTATTTATTCCTCTATTTCTAGCTTGTGAGGTTTCCCTGACTAGCTGCATACCTCTAAGTAAAGTCTAACCTTCTGCAATGGAGGCGTCTCTGCATAGTCTTTCTTTTGCGTAGAATCCAATAACTGTTTCCCATCCAACCTACCCCTTCAAGCCCATTGGTGTTTGAGTGGATGATGACACTAAGACACTATGCCTTAGGCTTCTCTGTTAGGGCTGCCATAACAGAGTACAACATACAGGGTGGATTAAGCAACAAAAATGTATCATCTCATAGTTTCAAGGCCAGAAGTCCAAAATCAAAGTGTTATTAGACTAGGGGACCGTCCTGGTTCTGAACTCAAGTTTGGGTGCTCACCCTAGAAAATCAGTACTCAAGAGACAAGTGATGGTGGAAAAGGAAAAGATGCTTAATTGGGATGCCAGAAATCTGGGAGGATGGTGGACTAAGGTCCCAAATACCATCTCCGCCAGTTTAGGTGAAGCAGGAAGTTTTTAAATGGGAAGGTGAGGAAATGATAAAGAGGCTTATGGGCAAGAGAAGCTGGTGCTCAGCAGTTAGTCATCCATCTGCATGACCTGAACAGACAGGCTGGTATCAGTGGAGGCTGTTTTTTAATGTGCTCAGGTCTGGTCCTTTCTCCCTCAAGGCCAGTGGTTTGTAAAATCTCAAGGAAAGTGTGTTAGTTCTGCTACAAACTATGGGGCTTAGGTTGGCAAGCAAGGAATACATCAACCTGAGATAATTTAACCATTAAGACCAGTTGGAATGTTGATACAAGGTATACACAGGATCTGTTCCTTCTGATGATGCTGTGAGGGATCATCTGTTCCATGCTTCTAATGGTTTACTAGCAATTGCTGACATTACCTTGCTTGTAGACACATTGCCCTTATCTCTGCCTTCATGTTTACATGATAATTTCTGCATGTGTGTCTTTCTCTGTGTCCAAATTTCCTTTTTAAACATTTTTTTTAATATTTATTCATTTTTGAGAGACAGAGTGTGAGTGTGGGAGGGGCAGAGAGATAGGGAGGCACAGAATCTGAAGCAGGCTCCAGGCTCTTAGCTGTCAGCAGAGAGCCTGACACGAGGCTCGAGCTCCCAGACCGCTAGATCATGACCTGAGCTGAAGTCAGATGTTTAACTGACTGAGCCACTTAGGCGCTCCAAATTCCCTCTTTTTAAAAGGACATCAGTTATATTAGATTAAGAACCACATAATGACCTTCTTTTAACTAGAGTGCCTGTGTAAAGATTCTGTCTCCAAGTAAGGTCACATTCTCAGGTACTGGGAGTTAAGACTTAAACATATCTTTCTTTAGAAGATACAATTCAATGCAAAAGACTGTTGGCTCAGCACTGTAAACAATCCCCTTATTAAAGTCTCTTCAGACTACCCAATTTGAGAGTTCTACCTGATTTTCCGACAGAGTTCTGAACAGAAGAGCATTAACAGCAGCTCTCAAATGTGTTGTACCACATGTATTGAAGTATAATGATTACCTGTTTTCAGATCAAGAATGTCAAAGAGTATATTATGTATTTCCTAGTACAAATGCATCTCTAGAACACAGACCATAGCATTTCAGTCACAGATATCCAAGATATAAAAAATCAAGTTTTACTCCCCTTGGTTTAACATCAAATGGTTTTAGAAAATTTACAAATTCTGTAAGTGTGTGTGTGTGTGTGTGTGTGTGTGTGTGTGTGTATGTGTGTGTGTGGCAGTTTTAAGTTACTAGTATGTATGTATGTATGTATTTATGTATGTATGTGTGTGTGTATGTATGTATTAAATTTTGCATCCAAATTAGTTAGCATATAGTGCAACAATGATTTCAGGAGTAGATTCCTTAGTGTCCCTTACCCATTTAACCCATCTCCCCTCCCACATCCCCTCCAGTAACCCTCTGTTTGTTCTCCATATTTATGAGTCTCTTCTGTTTTGTCCCCCTCCCTGTTTTTATGTTATTTTTGCTTCCCTTCCCTTATGTTCATCTGTTTTGTCTCTTAAAGTCCTCATATGAGTTACTGGTTTTTAAACTTAGTACTTTTTAATGGAAACAACTTGACCAAAAATCTGTCACAGAATTTTGAGACCCATTAAAACAAAAGTTTAATGAGAAAAAAACCCCAAGAAACCAGTTGCCATAACAAAATTAATCGAATTTTTGAGACAGGCAAAAAAATGTGTTTTTAAACCATGCCTATGTAAATTTTTGTAAGTCAAAGATATAGTAAATAACTCCCATTTCTCAGTTATTGTTTTTAAATTATATTTATTTATTACTTTTTTTTGAGGGAGAGAGAGAGAGAGAGAGACAGAGCATGAGTAGGGAAGGGGCAGAGAGAGAGGGAGACACAGAATCCAAAGCAGGGTCCAGGCTCTGAGCTGTCAGCACAGAACCCAAGCAGGACTTGAACCCATGAGCTGTGAGATCATGACCTGAGCTGAAGCCGAACGCTCAACTGACTGAGCCACCCAGGTGCTCCACCCATTTCTCAGTTATTTTTGCCTAATCATATACATTTTGACTTGTAAGGCATCTGTATGGTGTTATTGTTAACAACTCTCATACCTTTCTCTTCAAATGCCATTGACACATTTACTATGGAACACTACACAGAGAATTGATCAATTAGCATCCATTAAGTTGCTGCCTTTAGTACATTAGGGATGAGCACTAGTAGTACTACCAGCAGGAACAGTAGTCAGACTGTTGTGGGACGGGTGGCAATGCCAGGAGTTAGAATGGAACATATTTCTTAAATAATGAAAAGTTGTTCCAGTTGAAGTAAAAACAGGATCACTTTATCACAGAGTGGGAGTGGTGATGATGCTGACAGAAATGAGCGTTAGAATAAAAATGGAAATGGTATCATTCTAATGTTAAAAAAAGAGACAAAGTAAAACAAAGTCAGTCTGCTAAATGCTTACTCTTTCCCATTTTTAAAAAGATTTACATTATATTTAGAGACAGAGCATGAGCAGGACAGAAGGGCAGTGGGAGAAAGAGAGAGAGAGAGAGAGAGAGAGAGGGAGAGGGAGAGGGAGTGAGAGGAAGAGAGAGAGAATGTCAAGCAGGCTCCCCCTCAGCACAGAGTCTGCACTGGGATTATGAACGGAGCTGAAATGGAGTCTGATGCTCAACCAACTGAGCCATCCATGCGCTCTGTGCTTTCCTCATTGTTTTTAGTAATAAGGTGATTTGGGGGTTATATATAAGAATAATATGTAATTATTCTTCCGAGCCATCTCATACCTTTAAAATAAATGCTAAATTGACTTTTAATAGCATATTTGCAGGTAAAAAAAAGAAGAAAGAGGGAAAGAGTAGTTGGCTTTAAGTTCTGTTTTGCCAAGATCTTTGGTGCTACAACAAAAGGAAGGTCATATGCGCCTAAATATTTACAGTAATAGTAGGAATGTCCTAATTCTTAGAGGATGCCAGTCATCAGAAAACATGAATAGACACTTCTCTAAAGAAGACATCCGGATGGCCAACAGGCACATGAAAAGATGCTCAACGTCGCTCCTTATCAGGGAAATACAAATCAAAACCACACTCAGATATCACCTCACACCAGTCAGGGTGGCCAAAGTGAACAAATCAGGAGACCATAGATGCTGGCGAGGATGTGGAGAAACGGGAACCCTCTTGCACTGTTGGTGGGAATGCAAACTGGTACAGCTGCTCTGGAAAACAGTGTGGGGGTTCCTCAAAAAATTAAAAATAGATCTACCCTATGACCCAGCAATAGCACTGCTATGAATTGATCCAAGGAATACAGGAGTGCTGATGCATAGGGGCACTTGTACCCCAATGTTTATAGCAGCACTCTCAACAATAGCCAAATTATGGAAAGAGCCTAAATGTCCATCAACTGATGAATGGATAAAGAAATTGTGGTTTATATACACACTGGAGTACTACGTGGCAATGAGAAAGAATGAAATATGGCCCTTTGTAGCAACATGTATGGAACTGGAGAGTGTGATGCTAAGTGAAATAAGCCATACACACAAAGACTGATACCATATGTTTTCACTCTTATGTGGATCTGAGAAACTTAACAGAAACCCATGGGGAGGGGAAGGAAAAGAAAAAAGAAAAAAAAGAGGTTAGAGTGGGAGAGAGAGCTAAAACATAAGAGACTCTTAAAAACTGAGAACAAACTGAGGGTTGATGGGGGGTGGGAGGGAGGGGAGGGTAGGTGATGGGCATTGAAGAGGGCATCTTTTGGGATGAGCACTGGGTGTTGTATGGAAACCAATTTGACAATAAATTTCATATATTCAAAAAGAAATAAAATAAACTACCAAACTACCAAGAAAAAAAAAAAAAAGAAGAAAAAGATGCCAGTCATTATACTGCCATTTCCTCTGCTCACTTGTTTAAATGTCATACTTCTGGGAAACAGGAAAATGAGCATGTGTAAAAACAGAGGGGAAATGCTTCAGATAACAAGGCTGCAGAAGAGATATGAGAATGGGGCACCTTGGTGGCTCCATCATTTGTGTCTGACTTTTGATTTCAGCTCAAGTCTTGCTCTCAGGATTGTGAATGCAAGCCCCACTTTGGACTCCACGCTGGGCAGGGAGCCTGCTTAAAAAAACAGAGAAAAATGCAATGAGGGTAGAAATTCATGGACATCATAGTTGAATCTGGAGAGACCCTACAGAAAAAGGAAAATATAACTTTAAAGTTATGAAAAAAAAGAGGAGAAATGAAAATAGAAAAAAAGGAGAATAAGAGAATTTTATATTATTTTGAGAAAAATTCAGTGAAAAGAATGAATTTCAGTGAATGAATTGGGTGAAAGGTAAGGAAAATGATGCTAAATCTGGAAAGCATGACTTTTTATTGTCTAGCAATTCAAATCAGGAGTTTCCCTGATCTTATAATTGAGGTTGTCTGGATTCTATGCCATGGAAGGGAGGAGCATAGCTAATGAGAAAACCACTTACTCATTTAGGCAATGATCAATAATCATAGAGATTACTGTAAACTAGGCAATGAGTCTTGATCTTAGGGGACACTATCTGTAACCAGCTATGTCCTTTCCTTCATTACTTCTATTGTCCTTAAGTCCTCATATACAGACCCATTGGTATCTTATATCTACTGGCCTCTAGTTAAGAATTAGTTTTCTCAAAGGTAGAGAATAAACCAATGATATCAGCCTCCTCCATTTATGAGGTTAAAAATTATTGTGACCCTCAAATCTATATGCTGGTGATTCATTATTCATAAGCATACACACACACACACAAACATACTATCTAGAAATAGGCTCTGAGAAATCTCTGATACAATATAAGTACCTATAAACCTCTGGAGTCAAACATCTCAAGCCACCCACCCCTATTCTCACCCATGGAAACAAAATAAAATGAAACAAAACAAAACAAAACAAAACAATAAATACTGCATTGATCCAGCCTATAAACCTGGACTTGTGTCTGGGAGAGACAGCTTGTAACTATCAATGTGGGGGGGTGGAAAAAACACAGTTTTTGGATCAAGACAGTTTTAAATATGAATCCTAATTTTAATCCTTTCTAGACATGATACTTTTTTAGTATTATTTTCTATTTGAGTATAATTGACACACAATGTTAACATTAGTTTCAGGTATATAACATAGTGATTGAACAAGTTTATACATAGTGCCACATTCACCACAAGTGTAGCTGCCATCTGCTTAGTTACATTATTATTAAATATATTCCATATGCTGTGTCTTTTGTGATTTATTCATTCCATAACTGAAAACCTGTGTCTTTTACTCCCTTTCACCTATTTTGCCTGAATTGCTTATAGCCTCCCCTCTAGCAACTCTCAATTTGTTCTCCATATTTATAGTTCTGATTCTACTTTTTATTTGTTTATTCAGTTGTTTGTTGTTTTAGATACCACTTATGAGTGAAATCACATGGTATATGTCTCTCTCAGTCTGACTTATTTCACTTAGCATAATACCCTTTAGGTCCATCCATGTTGTCTTAAAGGTACAATGTCATCTTTTTATGGCTGTGTAATATTCCTGTGTGCGTGTGCGTGTGTGTGTGTGTGCATGCGCATGTGCACATGTGCATGCCACATCTTCCTTATCTATTCATTTGTTGATGGACACAGTTTGCTTCCATATCTTGGCTATTGTAAATAATACTGCAATAAACATAAGGGTGCATATATCTTTTCATACCCAAGAATGGAATTATTGGATCATATGATATTTCTATTTTTCAATTTCTTGAAGAACGTCCAAACTGTTTTTCAAAGTAGCTGTACCAATTACTTTCCCACCAATAGGATATGAGGGTTCTTTTTTCTTTAAAATAATAGTTTTCTCCCGTAAGATAGTGATATATTTGAGGATGAACTTTTAAAATTATGGATAAAAATATAACAAAAAAATGCCATCTTAAATATTTTTAAGTGTACAGTTTAGTAGTGTTAACTATTTTCACATTGGTGTATGGACAGATCTCTAAAACATTTTCTTTAGAAAACCGAAACCTTAAACCCATTAAACAATAAGTCCCCATTTCCCTGTTATCCACACAACTGTCAACTACCATTATATATTGTGTTTCTACAAGTTTGGTGGCTTTGGATACCTCACATAAATGTCATTGTTTTGATTACTTTAGCTTTGTAAAATGTTTTGAAACAAGGAAATGTGAGGCCTCCAACCTAGTTCTTTTTTTATTTTTCTTTTCAAGATCATTTGGCTCTTCAGTGTCCCTTGAAATTCAGTATAAATTTTAGGATTTTTTTTATATTTCTGCAAAAGAAAATTCCATTGTGATATTGATAAGGATTGTATTGAATCCGTAGATTTTCTTGGGAAATATAGGCAATTTAACAATATTAAGTGTCTAATTTGTGAACATAAAATATATTTTATTTACTTATATCTCCTTTAATTTCTTTCATCAATGTTTGGTCATTTTCACTGCATGAATCTTTTGCCTCCTTGGTAACATTTATTCCTAAGTATTTTGTTGGTTTTGGTGCCATGGCAAATGGATTGTTTTCATAATTTCTTCTCAGATTATTGATTGTTCATGTATAGAAACACAGCTTGTTTTTGCATATTGATTTTGTATAATGCAACGTTACTGAATTTATTTATTAGTTCTAAGAGTTTGTGTGGTGTGTGTGTGTGTGTGTGTGTGTGTGTATGGAATAGATGGTTTTCCACATGCAAGATTTTTTCATTTGCAAATGGAGATATCTTTCCTTTTTTCCTTTCCAGTTTGGATGGAAACTTGTTATTTCTTTTTCTTGACTAATTGTTCTGGATAGAATGCTCAGTACTATGTTAAATTGAAGTGGCAAGAGTGGCATCCTTGCCTTGTTCTTGATTTTTGAGGAAAAACTTTCAGTCTTTCTTTTAATGTTTATTTATTTTTGAGAGAGATGGAGAGACAGAGCATGAACAGGGGAGGGAGACAGACACAGAATACAAAGCAGGCTCCTGGCTCTGAGCTGTGAGCACAGAGCCCAGCATGGGGCTTGAACTCACGAACATGAGATCATGACCTGAGCCAAAGTCAGACACTTAACCAACTGAGCCACCCAGGTGCCCCAAAACTTTCAGTCTTTAACCACTGAGTATGGTATTACCTAGAACTTTTCGTATATGGCCTTTATTACACTGCTGCAGTTTTCTTCTATTCCTAGTTTCAGGAGAGTTTTTTACTACAAAAGGGTATTGAATTTTGTCATATGCTTTTTTTTTCCCCATGACTTAGGAGGATCAGATGGTTTTTGTCCTTTATTCCATTAATACAGTGTAATACATTAATCGATTTTTATATGTTAACCCATCCTTGAATTCCAGGAATAAATCCTACTTGAACATGGCGCATAACCCTTGTAATGTACTATTGATGTATTCTTTCCTATGGCCACTTCTTACCTGAAATACTGCAGCAGACTTCTAGCAGTTTTCCCTGTATGTAGTTATGCTGTCTTAAAGACAAATCTTCATTTAACCATCAGAGAATTCTTTTAAGATATTACTCAAATTTCCCTCCCCCAAACCTTTCAATGACTTCTCATCAAAATCAGTACCAAATATAACACATTGTAATGGGTCAAGAGGCTGTACATGGCCAGCCCACCTACCTCTCTGAGCTTAATCCAATCCCACCATCCTAGTTTTCCTTAGCATCTTTTGTGCTTGCTATTCCTTCTACATGGAAAATTTCCTCCAGATATTTATAAGACTCTTATTTTCCTCTTTGCCAAGCTTCAAATATTTCTTTCATTTGGAAGGCTACTTTGGACATTCTAACTGAAATATATCATCAACTTCTCTTTATGCTTACATCAACTATTTTGCATAAGTCTAATAAATATAGGATAATATGATAACTATGTATTTTTTAATAATATGTATGTTTAGATTAAGTTTCTCTCCTACTATAAAATATATTTACTAAAATTAGTACTATCTTTTTTTTTTGTCATTAGTATCCCCAGTGCCTATTATAGCACCTGACTGAAAGAGATGTTCAAAATATACTTCTGTAAAAGTAAAATCCCTCCTTTATATTCCATAGCAAACTATTTCTCTAAAATCCACACATTCCTAATTTTAGCTTCACTTTCATGACAATGTGAGTCAATCTAACTCAGTGAGGTATAACTGTGAATGTAACTTAGAAGTAAATTATTTTTTTTTCATATTTGGAAATAGACTTGAAACATGGTTAAAGTTGAATTGCTATCCAGTCATCTATCTTTGTCAAAGTATTTTATAAAAATGCTAAGGTTGGAGCAAATGTAATGAACATTTGTAGGAAAAAATATGAACTTCTGTAATAGATGAGGTGGAGCATGTTGAGAATCCCCAGCTCTGGTTTAATGAGGATTGATTAAATGTTAAAATGATAATGAAACAAGGGAACCGGAACTATGAATTGAACACAAAGATAGGTAATAAGGCAGGTTGTCTGTGGACTGAAACTGAGGAAACAGCTTTGTGAAGTCATCTAAGATTAGTCTGGTACATGTATTGTATAGCTAAGTGAACCTTGTCATTTGCCTAGTAAGTGTATAAAAGAGCGTGCTTACTGGGCCTGATTTGAAATAAAAAATATATAAATAACCAAACAAAACATTGAATTATGTGTGCACTGAGTTGTTGCTTAAGTCTCAGGCATCTGATTACTTTAATGCTTTTTCATAAATTTTCTTTACTAGTTTGTCTTGATATTTTATGCTCAATAGTAAACATAGCAAATAGAACATATTAATCTTCAAGACTCATTTTAAAATGTGTTATTTCTTTTACTTCACAGCTTTTAATTCCTTTCTAACATTTCACTGGCTAATGGAACACTTTTATTTATTCAGTATAAAATGTCCTCATAGAACTATTTTCAGTAATTTAAGCAACATTCTGTAAAATAAATAAAAATAAAGAACTCTTTTGGCTAAGGCTTTATGAAACAATTTAGTAACATTGTATTGCCATCCATAATTGATATTCACCTTTGAGGATAACTTAAGTATAATTGTTTTCATGTATAATACCTATATTGTATTTGCTCCATAATTCTATTTTTATACAAATTAGATTAGTTTGATCACTATTTTTAGAGAAAATAACTATAATCTATGTATAATACATAAATCCTATAATAAGCAACATTTATTCTATTTGCCACATGTTTTCTTTTATTACTGGACTATAGATTCTTTAAATATCTCAAATACTATCTGTTGATTATTGCTTTCATTAAGCAAGCTATAGTTCATATCATTCTTTTTTTTTTTTCAGTATGTGAAGTTTATTGTCAAATTGGTTTCCATACAACACCCAGTGCTCATCCCAAAAGGTGCCCTCCTCAATACCCAACACCCACCCTCTCCTCCCTCCCACCCCCATCAACCCTCAGTTTGTTCTCAGTTTTTAAGAGTCTCTTATGCTTTGGCTCTCTTCCACTCTAACCTCTTTTTTTTTTTTTTTCCTTCCCCTCCCCCATGGGTTTCTGTTAAGTTTCTCAGGATCTACATAAGAGTGAAACCATATGGTATCTGTCTTTCTCTGTATGGCTTATTTCACTTAGCATGACACTCTCCAGTTCCATCCATGTTGCTACAAAGGGCCATATTTCATTCTTTCTCATTGCCACGTAGTACTCCATTGTGTATATAAACCACAATTTCTTTATCCATTCATCAGTTGATGGACATTTAGGCTCTTTCCATAATTTGGCTATTGTTGAGAGTGCTGCTATAAACAACTACAGCTCGGATTGAAGAGGCAGAGGAGAGAATGGGTGAACTAGAAGATAAAATTATGGAAAAAGAAGAAGCTGAGAAGAAGAGAGATAAAAAAATCCAGGAGTATGAGGGGAAAATTAGAGAACTAATGATGCACTAAAGAGAAATAATATATGCATAATTGGTATTCCAGAGGAGGAAGAGAGAGAGAAAGGTGCTGAAGGTGTACTTGAAGAAATAATAGCTGAGAACTTCCCAGATCTGGGGAAGGAAAAAGGCATTGAAATCCAAAAGGCACAGAAAACTCCCTTCAGTCATATCATTCTTTTAACTCACAAGAAGGAATACTACATTAGGAGAAATTAACGTTTGCCAATTTCTCTACTGCTTTTAAGCAAAACCAGTAGAAAATTACAATAAATTCAACTAATAAATTACTATTGATTATATGGTTGGTATATCACTCAACTTAAGGTTACTCTTTAATTATTTAAAATGGGCATGTAAACAGCCACTAGGTAATAGTTACGTTTTGTATATCAGTTTGAAAACTTGGGTATGCATTTTCTTAATTTTTTAGAATCTTATAAATTGTATTTGTGTTATTAACAAAATAGTGGTAAAGGGGAACTGAATATGTATCCAAGTGAGGCTAACAAGAATTTTGTCAGTGTTTTCCATGTGGGTTTAGTTTAAAAGTTCTATACTTCAGTCTAAGTTTGAAGTATACATACTTGAGTTATCCTGGTTTATATCTTCTCTCCTACATTTGCCAAGGATAAGTATAGATTAAGAATCAATAAAATGCTTTACAGGGTAAGATAAGACATCTCAGTCAATGTCAGGAACTTGAAACTTAGGAAACAAACTGTATATTGCTTACTTTCATACGATAAATTTTCTGTCCACACTGTTCTTAGAAGCTGACATATCATTCTTTTTATTTCCAAAGTACTCAAAGAATGTTAAACTATTTGTTACATAAATATTAGGCATAATTAAAATTCTGGTGATCTTAAGACACTGGTCAGATAAACATCTAATTTTTTTTCATGTTTATTCATTTTTGAAAGAAAGGGAGACAAAACATTAGTGAGGGAGGGACAGAGAAAGAGGTAGACACAGAACCTGACGCAGGCTCCAGGGTCCACGCTGTCAGCTCAGAGCCCAATGCAGGGCTCAAACTCAATGAACCGTGAGATCATGACCTGAGCCAGGCGCCCTGGTAAAATGAACATTTTAAATACTTACAACAAAATACAACATTCTTGAAATAAATTACCAAATGATGATGCTAATATTCTTACTGAGAAGGTAAAATTGTATTTTAGCAAATGTTGAATTCAGCGGGAAAATGTTCAGACTTTTATTCTTTTAGCAGATATTTAATAGGCTTTTCCCACCTGCCAGTTTGTGTCTAGCAGATGAGGATATAGAAATGAGCAACGACAGAAGGCCAAACTCCCCTTTAGGGATAGACAACAAACATAAAATAAGTAAATACACATATCTAGATGGTGTGTTTACTATGAGACAGAAATTCACATTATGTTATGATATCAAATTTATAAATCCTAAGTTTTTTTTTTTATGGATATAAAATTTTTAAATCTAAGGTTCTCCCCCTACCCCCAGGATAATCACTATCTAGTGATTAGAGAGAGGAATTAAAACAAAAAAACAAAGTATGAATAAAGACAGAATGAGCATCATGATAGACTTCTACAGTGGTTTCAAGGAAGGGTCACAGTTCGCAAATAAAATTTTATGAAAGAAATAACATTCAACATACTCTTGAAAAATAGGTAGATTTTGAAAAGTTAAAAGTGTAATAAATGAAAGCATTGCCAAATATATTAATGCAGTCATTTAGTAAATATATACTGAACACTTATGTTATAGGCAGCTCTCTCTGCACACAGAATACACGTATGAACAAGTTGGGTCTTGCACTCAAGGAACTAACATTCAAGTAGGAGAAGACAATACTGAGGGATGAGGAAATAAATGAATGAATTATCTATTTTCAAACGTTAATACATCCTATGAAGAACAAGTAGTGGTATAATTGTTAAAAGGTGGCAGTATAGAGTATTGGTAGGCAAAAGAAGTCCACTCCATGGAGCTAAATGCTAAGGTCCTAGCCATACGGAAATCTGGGAGAACAGAATTTGGGAAGAGGGTGCATCAAGTATGGAGTGAACATTCACATGGGTGTGAACATTCACATGTTCAAAGAGTAACAAGATTGCTACAATGATTGCAAGTCAGTGAAGATAAGAGCAGGAGTGGAGTCTGACATCAAAGATGTGAATGCCTAATAGTGGAAGGACCTGTGAACAATGGTTAGTAATTTAGATTTTTTAAAATAACAAATGGAATGTAAAATTTTAAGGAAAGAATCAACATAATGTGACATATATTTAAAAAAAATAACTGCAGTTAATGTGAGGAAAACATATTTTCAAGGAGGTAAGAAAGTAAGAGATCAGTTTGGCAATCAGATAATAGGAGATGATAGATGATGTATAATATAGATAATTGTAGCTTGGACTAAGGTATGTACCTGTGACAAAATAAACTTACAAAGTTCAGTGATACTTGTGCTGTCCAATTTTAATTGACTTCAATGTAATTTTAAATGAGGAATTAAGGCAAAGCCAGTAATTTTACGTAATTTAGTAGACAATAGTAACTCTCAAAAGGTTTTTGTTTTTGTTGTTGTTGATGATAGTGGGTCTATTTTATTTCTTCTTCAATAACTCTTGATCTTTCAAAGAAAGTTATCATATGAAGCTTTATTATTACCTTGCTGAAATTAAATTCCTTGAAGTGTGTACAATTCTTTAAGCACTCCAATGGGCAATTGCTATTTTCCCTGACTTGTTCTTAGTTTATACATGATTTTCACTTTTTTTGGTCATCTCTTTTATTATATTTATGATAACTATTGCCTTTTTACTTGAGTTACATGCCTATTATTTTATCCTTCCCCTTCTAGCCCACCCAATGTGCACATTGTCACTCCCCTTCTAAAGTCATCATTTAGGAATTTGGAAACTCTCAAATTATTGGACTTATAGAATTAAGTATATTAAATTTTGATTCTATACTATGAGCCAGGTATGGGCTAAGATTAGAAATCCCATAATGAACTCTTTCATGGAGGTTCATGTAGGAAATAGGATACATGCTTAAATATGCAATTATATGTAATGTAATAAAGTGATAATTTTGAGGAAATTAAAGATTTAGTTAACCATGATGTTGGCATGTCTGATTAAGACTGCAAAGAGGAAAAAAGGACTACAAAGGATGGAATTAGGAATTCTTCCTGAAGAAAGTGACATCTAAATTGGGATAAAAAGAACTCAAAAGTTAAGCAATCGGACTCTGAGCTTTAACTCTGATGAATGGAGGTGTTGTTCAATAAGAAAAGGATCATAAGAAGAGATTTCAGTGAGATAGATAAATTCAATATGGGACATGTGTTTCAGATACCTGTGAATTATTTTTATTGCAATTTTATTGGGAAGTACCATTTGTCTCTGAGCCCTGAATCAGGTCAGCAAAATGTAGAGGGTTGTGGAAAGAGTGGAAGAGAATTTCCAGACATGTAGAATAATAATTGACAAGAGTAGGATTTGATTCCTGAGAAATATTTCAGAATGGCAGAGGAGGAGGAATCAAAAGGACAAAAGGAGGGGAGAGGGAGGGAGGCAGTGAGGGAGAGAAGGCAAGAGGAAGGATACAACTTGAGAAGGAAAGCAAAGAAAGAGAAAAGAGGCAAAACTGAAAATTATCAGGCAATTTCTCCAAAACAACAGGGTGTAGTGTCACAGAAGCCAAATAAAGAATGTCTTCCAATGCAGGCATGGTCAACAGTGTTAAATGATTCTGAGAGTTCAGGACAGGAAAAGTATCTTTGAAATTTGTTGGAAAGTGAATTATTTTGATCCTGATCAGAGCAATTTCCAAAGACTATGGGGAGAACACACAGTAAAGATGGAAGTATTTGGAGAATTAAGTGGAAGAGGAGAGAGCATAGATAATAATTTGATACAACTTTTAAAAAAATTTTAAAATGTTTATTATTGAGACACAGAGCATTGGCATGGGAGGGGCAGAGAGAGAAGGAGACACAGAATCCGAAGCAGGCTCCAGGCTCCATCTGTCAGCCCAGAGCCCGAAGCAGGGCTTGAACTCACAAACTGTGAGATCATGACCCGAGCTGAAGTCAGACACCCAACCGACTGAGCCACCCAGGCACCCCTGGATACAACTTTTAAAAAGTAACTCTTCTTGTCTCATTTGATTCCCTTCCATGACCCTTATGCACCCCATGCTTTTCTAGACTTGATTATTTTATAAGCCATAAAACAAAACAACAAGCTCCGATTTTTGTGTCCACCCCCCGCCCGTTTTGTTTTGTTTTGTTTTGTTTTGTTTTTTGCACTTTCCTTCTCTTCCTGGAATACCTTTTCCTTACCTGTGAAGGAATTCTCTATTTCTCCAAATATAAGTGGTTTCCCCCTAACTATTTTTATCACACCTCAGAAAAACAATTTTGAAATACTAAGGGTTGTGGAGATATGCTATGGTGATAAAGTGGAAAGATTTTCTGCATTATACTTAGATTAATTCTGGTGTGTTTCACTAACTTAATCTTCAACAATGGACAAATGACTTTACTTCTCTGCAGTCAGTGGTAAATCAGTGATTATAATAATAAACTCAGAGCGTTATAGTGAGTCATAAAAGAAATAACAAATTTGAAGGTCCTAGCAGTGTTTGAAACCAAGTATTTTTTCATTTAATGCTAGTTTTCTTCTCCATAAATTTTCTTAGTATTCTAGATGAAATTTTTTAGACATATATGAAGTAGTTAGTTTCGTTGTAACAATTTAGGACAAGTATGAGTCTGAGAAGGAAATAGGGGGACTGGACAAAACTAGACAAGCTCACTAGCTTCAAAAAACAAGGGCGCTTAAATGCTGTAATTGAGCCATTTGGTCAAGTCACAGTAGTCAAAGGAACAAGTAATTCACCATCAGTTCTAGGTATAGGATTCATTTTACTAGCTGTTGCTTAGTTAGGTAGGTGGAATATTGATATAGAGAACATAGGCAAGCAATACTTTGAAATCTATAGATCAGTCATTTTATATCTGGGAACAATGTCCCTGGGAAGTGCCAGCCGATCCTTCTGAATGAATTTTAAAGGCAGAACTTTGATCCCCAGTAGAAATATCTATAAGGCTTACACTGGACTGGGATGATTCTAGGCACATTACCCTATTTTAATACTTGGTACACCATAAAGCAATGGCTTGGATGGGCATTGCATATTATTTTTTGTATCTCTAACTCCCAGCATATTTGTTTCAGAGTAGAAAACAGATTTCTGTTTGTTGAATGGGTAATTGAAGAGATACTTGGAAATTACCACCAAAGAAGAGGCTTGGTTCTTATTTTGGACAAAAATGGGTAGGTGGAAATTAAATCCTAACTGAAAGATAGTGAGCCATTTTGCAGTGTAGAATAGAAGCCAAATAATTAGCTCTAGAATAATGCATCTAGGTCAGAATGATAGAAACTTAGTTCAGGTCAGTACAGGGTTACTTTATTTTACTAACCCAGCCTAACCTTATTTTAGGATGGATAGTAAGAGGATGAGATTTGTTTTATTTGATTCCAGATAAATATGAAACCTAGGGCATAAATAAGCCTATATATCTCAAGAGATCAGTTACATTTTTCATATAGGAACCTAGAGAGGTCGGTTCATGTGAACTAGGATGTTGTGAGGGATTGATGCATATATAACTATTTTAAAATCAACTCAACTACTGTTATTTACCAATTAGTTTAAGCTATTTATGTGTTATAACAGACAAACAAACCTCAAATATCAGAAGCCTAAGACGCACTTTAAATTTCAGTAGCCTAAAATAACCAAGGTTTATTTCTTGCTCATGTTTCAAGCCCATCATGGTTCAGTGTATATTAATCAGGGTTCTCCAGAGAAACAGAACCAATAGAATTTAGATAAATAGGTAAATAGATAGATTGATAAATACATGGATGATTGATAGATGATAGATATGTAGATAGATAGATAGATAGATAGATAGATAGATAATTTATATAGGAACTGGATCACACAACTATGGAGACCAAGAAGTCTCATGACCTGTTGTCTGCAAGTTAGAGAACAAGGAAAGCTGTTGGCATAATTTACTTTGAGTACAAAAGTTTGAGAATTGGGATGTTGTAGAGAGGACAATGGTGTAAGTCCTGATCTGAGTTCCAAAGCGGGATGGGCTGAAGGCAGAAGGTGGATATCCCAGCTCAAACAGAGTGAGTTTGCCCTTCCTCCTTCATTTTGTTCTATTGATGCCATCGGTGGATTGGATGATGCCCAAGCACATTGGTAAGGGAGATCTTTGCTGAGGCTACCAGTTCAAATGCTAATCTCTTCTGGAAACACCCTCACAGACACACCCAGATGTAATGTTTCACCAGCTACCTGGGCATCTTTAACCCAGTCAAGGTGACACAAAACTAACCATCACAGTCAGCACAGGCTTCTCGGTTCAGGTTGTCCCTGGGGAATCCAGGCTAACTGAGCAGCCACTTATCTCAAATGTTGTCAATTTCTTTGACAGAGAAAAAGGCGCTCTGCGGGATTTTGCTAAATTCTCGTCCCAGAAGTGACATGTGTCACTTCTACTCATAATCCTTCCTACAGAAGTGGGCACGTGGTTCCATTCAACCACTGGAGACCACAAAATGTGATTCAAACACATTCACAGGAGGGAAGTTGGCTTTATGAAGTGAGCAGCGTTAATGAATACACAAGAAGTATATTGTAAAATCCTGATCTGTTAGGTAGACTTGTTTTCAAGGTTCTTTTGTGACAGTGTTTGCTGTTTGAATTCAAATGATTTCTATATAATATTAATAAATAGCAGAAACACATCAGTGGAGTGAAACTTCAATAAAAGTAACGTGTATACATCTCTGTTTGGTCCTCAGCATATTTTTTTTTCCCAGACAGTGCTAGTACCATTCTTGGGAACAAACTGAGACAGCTGCTTTGGCCCATATGCTCTGGAAGGATCTTATATACAAGAAAGGCTAAAAAGAACAAAAAAAATCAGTAGTAATTGCTCACTTCACCAAACTCTACTTCTCTTTCAGGATTTATCACTTTTTACTTGTGGCTTTTGAGTCATTTTTACCTGTGAAATTTTATATATGCTTCTTAATATTTTTTATTTCTATCTTATGTATTTTAGTTTTAATTATGACATTATTAATTTTTATATTATTTATTTTTTTAAATATAATTTATTGTCAGTTGGCTAACATACAGTGTGTAAAGTGTGCTCTGTTTTTTGGGGTAGATTTTTGTGGTTCATTGCTTATTTTATGTATTATTTAATACATATGTATTTATATTATAATTTTTTTAATGTTTATTTAATTTTGAGAGATAAAGAGAGACAGAGCACAAGCAGGGATGGGGTCAGAGAGAGAGGGAGACACAGAATCTGAAACAGGCTCCAGGCTCTGAGCTGTCAGTGCAGAGGTGGATGCAGGGCTCGAACCCACCAACTCTGAGATCATAATCTGAGCCGAAGTTGGATGCTCAACTGACTAAGTCACCCAGGCGCCCCAATAATGTATTTGTATTATATACTAAATACATATACACACACACAGATGCTAGACCTTAAGATCTAGATCCTTTTCCATCCTTTCTCACTGTACCTAATGTGTAGGAAGTAGCTGTTTGGGCAAATTACTTGTCCATCTGGCCAAATAAACATATCATCTCCACTAACTACATATTATAATCTTTTTGAACTGGAGACTTAACAGCCATATTCTCAATATCCTTTTATGTTCTGCTCTCAAAGAACAATATAAAATATGTTGCTATGTGTGCTCCTTTTGAAATTTGAAAAGATAATTATTATGACACTCTTAAAATATTCAGAAGTGTAAATAAAATACTAAAGGAAGCTAATCCAGTGACATACAGATTCTAAGAGACAATTAAAATAAATTTTGAAAATATTGAAATGCAAATAGTTTTTACAAAAGTTTTATAAGTCTAACTCCCATACCATATTAGTTTTCATGTATTTGCACAACACTTTAAATCCAACAATAAACATTAAAGATTTCCATCGTAAATTCTTAATCAGCATGCATTTAAATCATTATTTTGATACATAGAACTCTAGGGTTCACGCTGCTGTATAATTCTCATATGTAATACTAACATTGGCCAATAGATGCCCTAAGAGATCTCTTAAACACAGGAACTCTAAGAATTAAAATCATGTTTTTGAGAATCAGTAAGTCTTACGCTTTATTTTCATAGTTCAATTTTCATTACACTTGTAAAATGGTACAGTATTTTTAGATCCTCAAGTCTTAAGATTAGCAAATTCCAAATTACCTGCCCCAAACACTGATTATTAAAATAATAAAGGAAAGAAAAGGAGACTTTTCCAGAATTGCTTTTAAAACTACAGTGAAGGCAGGGATATATCTGATCCACTTAGATTAATGATTTCTAATTTCAATAAATGCACCCCGCACTATAGGGTGTAACTATAACTCTCAGGTTAATTTAATCATAGAAGATTAGGTTGAGTTGTAAAGCATTTGCTCAAATGAATTAATGGATACATTTGGATTTTTCAGATTTTACTACAATTTCTATTATTTTCTATAACACTGCTATTAGCAGAGTGTGCATTGAATCTATTAATGAAAGGTATTTTAATTATAGTTCTCTACATCCACTTTTAACATTTAAGTTTATGAAGATTACCAAGATTATTATATAAATCTTGAAAAATAGAACTATGTTATTTTCTCTCCACTTTTAGTTTATAAAAAATTACTCCAAAAAATTTTTTCCTACTAAGCCAATGACTAAATTATTTTCTTCTAGGCTTATGTTCGTATCTGCCACCTTCTTCTTCTTCTTCTTGTTTTTTAATGTTTATTTATTTTTGAGACAGGGAGAGACAGATCATGAGCAGGGAAGGGGCAGAGAGAGAGGGAGACACAGAATCTGAAACAGGTTCCAGGCTCTAAACTGTCAGCACAGAGCCCAATGTGGGGCTCGAACTCACAAACCATAAGATCGTGACCTGAGCCAAAGTCAGACACTTAACCAACTGAGCCACTCACCTGCCCCAATATCTTCCATCTTAATGAAACTATCCCAAATTGTATAGACATATGGCAATATAAAAACAATATTTAATTTATTCAATTACATTTATTATAAAAGTATTTTCTTAATTCTTCATTTCGTTTGGTACTCGCTTTTATAAAACAACACGTTTTGATGCCAACCCTGTGAGCCTGAGAATTCTATGCATAGACATATGGGTAGATGATGGTTCTTATAGAAAAGTTATTCCCATTGTTTTCAGACTAGCGCAGAAAAAAGTAAATAGTCTTTACCAAGCCAAACAAGAAAGACAAAATATAGCTCTGGGGGAAATTCATAGTGGTATCACTTGGAAGTCAGAGAGAGTATGTCTCAAAAGAGCTATTAGATAAGGAATATAAAAGTACTGTACATGAAAACTGGAAAACTAGAGTAGGTAACACAAACATGAGTCTGGTAAATCCGTCTATTAAGGTTAATTTCCCTTGATATGTTTATATAAAGAGGCAGCTTTACTTTTTCCCTCCAATTTAGAAGATAAAACTTATCAAGTTAAGGATCCATGTTTATCATAAGAAAAATAATAGCTTCACAGGTCTTTCCACACTTTCCATAGTACATACCATTCATTGTACTCTACAGTGATCCTTTGAGTGGCCCATTGGTACTTAATCCTGAATTCAAATTCAGGATTTTACTTGACCCACATTATTGATGATAATTGTAGATGATAAGCTCCAGATTGCTGATGATAATGAACAAATCTGTTGCTTAAAATCTAACCTAGATTGCTGTTAAATGCTGTAGATTTTAGCTTTCTAGTGAGGCAACATTTCTTGAAACATGTTCTAGTCTTTCTCTATTTAATATGACCTCAATACAGATTAACATCAACTAGTTTTTTGAACCAATAACTTCCATTCATATTATACATTTGCTGAAGTTCTTGTGGAATTTGAAAAACCCATTTACATAGTGGGAATTAAAGAGTTCATACATGCATTGATCTGAGAATTTAAGGGATAAAGAATTCTATCCCAGGTTTTAGCATGGTATTTCTGAAAAGCAATCTCTAATCTTTTATGAAATGTACCATTTTGATGATAGGTTCATGATTAAAAATTACAGAAATAGTCTTAGTGTGTCTCCCTGTGTATTAAATACTAATATGAAAAGAACTAACTTATTATTCATCATATACATAACAATCTCTTATGTGAAACAAATACAATGCCTGAACTCGAATAGACAAGGTAGACACAAAATAAACATAATCTGAATTTGCAACATATATTGAAAATATTAAAATTAAGCTAACATAATCACATGAAAGCTATGTAGTTGATTGCAAATACCGCTTAGGTTAAAAACGCTCTTGCACGTGTGCTTAATTCAATACTGTTCTTCAGTCTGTAGCTTTATATATTAGAATTGAAGTTTTGGTTCTTATATCTTAAACCTTATTCACATATTTTAAAGAAAACATATTTTCCTCTTCAGTGCATTCTCCCCTCACCCCCCACCCGCATACACATAAAATTGGTACAAGGTTGAAATACTGCAGTAGCTAAGAAATTTAAATATAAACATATCGTATCAACACTTCATTCAATAATACAATACTGTATTTAAATATCCTATAACACAACAGACAGATCACTAATAAATTTTTATTAATAGAATGTTAACATAAAGGATAGGTAGAGAGAGAGAAAGGTCTTAAGAGAGTAAAGCATAGAAAGGAGGAAGGGAAGGAAATAATGGAAGTAGGAAGAAAAACAACAATAGAAGTCAGGGAAGAAAAATATATTTTCAAGTGTCAAATATCCAAATAATGTTGTAAATCATTGCATACCTGGCACTTGTAATTGCTGTTAAAAAGCCCAAAACCAAGAGCATAAAATAAATTTCAGGAATTATTTTATCATAAGAACTAATTGTTGAATGCAGATTTCATGCTTTAAAAACTATGTGCATATAATGTATTAAGTGAAAGCACAATCATGGAAGCTCACATTGCAAGGAAGTTAAAATCTCTAAGATAGATACATTTTGTGATTATGTTGTAATTTTCTTGCTCTTTTTAATTAAGGAAGTGCTTGGCCATTGTGGCTCTGATTTTTTTTTTAAACCAGATTTGCTTTATTATTTTGATTCTCCAAAATTAAGAATGAAAATTACCCAGCAAAAAGTAGTGAATCTTGGCTTTTCAAAATAAACATGTTCTTAATTCACAGGAAAGCTTCTCATAATAGATTAAAAAGTAAAAATTAAGAAAGCATACATTGTTATTATCTTTAGAGTATTTATAATTCTAATATGCTACAAATACATTGGAATAATTATAATTTGAAAAGGAGCTTGTAAAATTTGATGACACTACAGGAGTCCAAACATAGAGAACCAAAAAGCAATATGATTAAAAGGTAATTCTTTTGTACAAGTATAAATACACATGCACAAAGCAACAACACAATGAGCTTCATAATTTCTGTGTATTACATTTTAATATGTTCATGTAAATTACCTAAATTAAAATCCTTAAGTACATGTTGGTCATTCAGCTTTAAAGATGTTTTCCTTGTTCATATTTACTTAATATTTTAGTCATCTTTCCCATGACAATTTATAACTAAAACTCCATCTAATGACTTTTTGCATGCATTAGATTTTATTGTTTCTTTACAACTATTTTAAACATCCTGAACAGTAATTACTTGTATGACTATATGTGAGGATATTATAATATTGTTTATATAAAAATAAATGACTACTTTATCAGACCCATTCAATCCTCTCTTAATTTCATCTTGGGTAGGTAAAATGTAGTTTTTTGACCTCTCTTACTTAGCCTCATCTTTTGTTCTAGTCACTCATCTTTTTTGCACGCCTCCCAAACTAATTACCCTAAGGTACCATTTTCACAGTCTTAGTAACCAGATGCCAATTTATCCCACCTGAGGGGAGGGCTCTTAAGATCTTGAATTCTATCACAATATCATTATAATATAGTAATTCATGAAGTTTTAAAATTCTACTGTAGAGTCATAGAATGACAGATATGTAAGGAACATTAGAGACAATTTAGTGCAATAAAATCCTCAAATTTTACAAATGATGAGTATGAGGAAAGAGTTTAAATATCTTGATCTTGGTCACACAGCTAATTTAAGTCGGAAAAAAACTTAGAATCTCTGAGGAGGGTTCAGTCCTTCCAGTACTTCTCTGTATGTATGCCTCTTTGTGCATGCGTACCAAAATAGTTCTATTTCTTCTCTTCTCTTTCCTTTCTTTCTTTCTTTCTTTCTTTCTTTCTTTCTTTCTTTCTCTCCCACTCCCCACAATGAGAAAATGATTTCTCCCTCCCCCTTATTTGAAACATTTGAAGCAATTATCCCCTTAGGCTGTTGAATAATATTATGCCTGCGTTAATGTAATTCATAGCCCCAAACAATATGACGACTGAAGTGAACTGAAAAATAATGTCTATTAAACAGCATATGACACAGTTTGGTGGAATTTTGTAAGGATTTTTAATAATGCACTCTATATATTTTCACAGTGGACTTTTTAAGTTTTCTCTGCCATTTTGGCATGTTGGCATGAAGCAGACCAAAATATGCCATGTGACATTTCTAAAAGAAGCATAACATGTGTGCTTTGATCAGCCTAAGTACAGGATATTCAGTTGTCTTCATTGTACTTGTAATATAGAGTACCCATCTGCCCCAAATGTCATCCTTTAGGCCTTACCATGGTATCTGAAACCATTATAAAATCACTTTGGTAACTGAAACACTATTAGAATGTGTGTGTGTGTGTGTGTGTGTGTGTGTGTGTGCGCGCGCGCGCGCGCGCATGTAATGAGCAGTGCAAAAAGTGTGTGTGTGTGTGCGCGCGCGCGCGCGCGCGCGCATGTAATGAGCAGTGCAAAAAGGCATTGCACTAGTTATTTATATACTTACATAAAATCAATAGATGTCAGAGGAAAATAAAACAATGCAGATTACCTGGGATGGTCTAGATATGTTGCGGGATATTCCAAGGGAATTGGATATTTAGGAAAGGAATAGACAAATTCTTTAATAAAGCTGGAAAGGAAAGTTTATTCAAAAGCAGAAAAAAGAAAGTTCCCTCCGAAGAAAAATTATCATTTTTTTTTTTCCCTCAATCTTGCTAACTAACTTTCAGGAAAGGATGTGGGTATATCTGCCCACAAAATAAATGTGTTTCCTCAAATAATTTCTTAAATTTTGCAGAAAATCAAATTTATTATGTTTCTTGTTAGGAAAATAAAGAAGTATACTCATTTCATCGGATTCCCTACAAACATTCCTGAGCGGGTCCAGTGCAGAATAATATTACACTCCAGGAATATCAGGATATATGCATTTTTATGGAAAACAATGTATTGCATGCTAAGAAATTTCTTGAATAAATGACTTTGTTTATGAAAATATTTAGTTGCCCATTTCTTTGTACAAGTAAGTCCTGCTGGCTGTAGGTGGGACATGTGGACTGTATGTGAATAATGATCTTTCTAGGAGATTGATTGCTCCAGTTCACTAAAAGTATTTGTTTACAAGTTTAAGCAGTCAGAAATCTGGCATGGCAGCCCTTTCTCTTGCTGTCAAGGCCCTCAGAGCTTCACTGGAACAAGAAACATCACATATAGTGAGAGAATTGCTAAAGGCTATGAAATGCTTCCAGCATACCCCATCTTTCAGAGAACAATTGATATATTAGACATAATAAATATTACATAACCTTCAGTATTTTGGCAGTGGAAATTGAAGCTGAGAACTTTCACTTTTTTTCATTATTAATTTTTTTTAACCCTGGAATTTCCAACTTCACATAGCTTGACGATGTATTCAAATCATAAGAACGATGAGGGAAGATTCTGTAGATTCTATAAGAAAACATGAATTCTGATATATGCTATGCATCATTCACATAAAAAATAAGAAAAGATTCTGTTTACGAATGATGATAAGCATTGCCAGCTTTCACATTTTCTCCCAGTGCTCAGTGCAATTTTTTTCTCCTAAACAAGTTTCTGCTGCAGCGACTCCCTCTAGCAGCTCCCTGAACCGAGGAAAGGGAACAGAACACCAGACACATCCTTTCCAGTAAACAAATGGTAGGGAGCAGGAGGAAAGTTTGCCTAGGAAGATCAAAAGGAGCGGGGACATTATTTGGAGTGGTTGGATGGATTCATTCTATTCCCTAGTCCCTTCTCCACCCGCCTCCCCAGCCTCTCCTCTCAGTGCTCCACTGCCCCCACCCTCCGCCCCTTCTTCCTGCCAGAGCTGTGCCAGCAGCGATCTTTAGAGCGCACAGAAACGGCAGTCCCAGCGAAGGCAAAAGCTCATGCCACGCCAAAAGCGTTTAGTTTCTTCAGGACCGGTGGTGAATGGATTGTAAAGTCCAATGAAGTCCACGTTGGTCATAAGCCTGGATTTTGTCGCCTCGATTGCCTCAACTGACCCTACCAGAAGCCCAGTCAAAGGGGCGGCCCCGCACCTCTCAGGGAGTTGATATGCAAAATAGTTACGTCAGATGATGGGGGCGGGGCACGCCCGGGTTGAGTGGCAGCAGCTTTTGCTGTGGGAGGAGGCGCGAGAATCAGCCTGGTTCAGTGACTGAGACAAACTGGAGGTGAGAGGAGCTGGTGCTGTCCACTGTGCTGTCGGTGCTGAACCTGGGACGCGAGCGGACGGGGTGCTTCAGCACCTCGAGGCAACGCCCTCTTGCACTCTCTGTGCCCTGCGGGACCCGCTTCACCAGCAGGACCATATCAACTTGACAAAGGAGTGTGCTATCGGACGTGGGAGAGAGTCCTCTGTTTGCCACCTGGGCGCCCATTCAAGCGTGACTTTGGAGATTTCTATAGTTTTAGACCAAACTATTTTCCTCTTTTCCCAGCTAAAACAATCTTTTAGGGTTTTTTTTAACTATTATTATTACTGTGATTTATATACCTACACCATTTAAGAATCTTTCTGGGAGACTTTTTGACTCTTAAAATAAGGTAAGATAAAGAATATGTTATAAATTATTACAAAGGGGGGAGGAATGCAGAGTGCCATACAAAAATTTAAAAGCAAGTTATGATTTTTCTAATCTGAAACAGGACTTTTGGCAATGATTGCAACAATTATCTTAATAATTACTATTATTATTTTTATTACAAACACATCTATTGGTGACTAAGCACTGAATTCTACAGGGGAAGTTGAGGGTTTGGGTTTTTTTGCGAAGTTAATGTCATCAGGTTACATTCTGCTTTATAAATATAAATATTTGTAGAGCAACACTTCCAGCATGGCTCAAGAAACAAGAACCATTCAATGCAAGCCCCAAATATGTTAGTAAATTGCAGTAAATAAATCAACCAACAAGTTGTTTAAAGCAAATGCAATCTTGAAGAAATATTTGAGTGAACTAATCTCTGATTAATCAATATTACCTCTGGTATCTACAGCATAGACTGCAAAGTACAGAGCTCTCTTAACATTTTTGGAGGGGAGGTGGTAAGGATAAGAGCATTCATATCCTGCTGGGTTCATTTAGATGTGTTGTTATGCAGTAGATCCAAATAAAACTTGTGAAACTCAGTCTCTGAGAATTCTGCACCCCAAGGTCATGGGTATTTCCAAGTTGGGGGCTGTTTGTCCTGCTATTGAATAGTAAATGTCATCCCCTCCCCACCCCCTCAGGTTAGAGGTGGATGTAAATGGGAAGCTCTGATTTAATAATACAGTATTAGCTTGTATTATAGTCGCTACTGCTGTTGGTAATTGAATGGAACTGGGAAGCGTGGGCTGAGAAAATGTCTCGCTATTTCAGAAATGTTTAACCTCTTGCATGTTTAACAGAGAGCTTTTCTCTACTTAGGAGATTTTCTTTTGAAGCTGTGTTCCTTTTGTCAATTGGTAGTGTGTTTTGAGTGGGTATGAAGAAAGAATTCAGTACAGAAAACCACTGAACAGTACTTCTTATAGTGAACAATATTTAAATGATAGAAGTTAACTCGTGCTCTGTGTATTTGTTATCACTATTCATGACTTTATATGTAAAGGCATATTGTTTATCTGATAAGTAGGATTATGATTTTTCATTTATCTCTTTTAGTGACATTAGATTCAGGATAAAGGATGGCTGGAAAAACAGAGAGTGGAGGGTTTACATTCCAGGGAAAGATTGCAACTAGACATCCTATCTTAATAGGAATGTGTAAAATATAAGCTGTTTCAGACTTACTAAGTATCATTCAACTGACCAGGGCTATGTTTTTCAGCAAATAAAGAGTATACTAAGTTAACTTTATATATTTGTATATTTTTAATTACAGTAAACATTTCTTTTCTAGTGGCATTACACTTACCAGTATGAACTTTAGCTTTAAAGTTAATTATTTGAAATAATTTTTCTGCATAGAGATTTTTCATTTTATTTACAGCACACTACTACATCAGAGTGATTGTTGCAAGAAATGAATATTATTGCAAACACTAGAGGTTAAATATAAATCCCCTTAAGTTGTTCTCATGTTTTACCCCAAGAAGATTGTTCTTTATAGGATTCCTGTCAGTCCTGTGATCTTACATTAAATATTGATACAAAATTTTTTAAAGACTAAGCAGGTAGAGAAGCAAAGGAGGGAATATATGAAATACTGGGCCATGAAGCTCCCACTAAACAGCCTCCTTTAAATTAATATGAAATAATTTTTTTCTTCTATACATTTTAAAATTTTCTTTTTAAAACTAGTTATATGGGTATACATGCTCAAAGTATGGAATTTCAAACAGAATTATGGCTTCTTTTAATTTCAGTTTCCTTTTCTTTGTCATATGGAAACAACAATATATATTGTAATTTTATAACTTACTTGAAAGGCAATAACAGAAATAAACACTATGTTCACCTAAATGTATTTTAGTATCTCATTGACTTCTTTTTGCATAAAGTTTTCCAAGATGTATGGCTTCCTTTGAGTATAAACAGTTCTTTGAACTACCAGTATCTGAAATTCTTTCAGGTGAAGTCACAGTGAGATGGTTAAATACTAAAATCAAAATATGCTATTGGAAATTGTGAAACTAAGGAGGCAGATTCGATGAGATTGCAAATTTAAAATATTAGATACATTTTTCCTGATTTTTTAAAACCTATTTAGCTTTTATATATTAGTTCTGAAGTAAGGTAAAATTAGGTGACCACGATAAACCCAAACTTAGCATATAGGGTATACTATTTGGATGTAGAATACGTTTCTTACTGTAAACAAATAAAATTGCCAAATTGGAAGATACCTATTAAAGACAGTCAAATGTGGTATCCCTTCATAAATTTTTTGCTTCACAAAGAAAATGACCATATTTTGGAGTTACAACTTGTCCATGTGAAATTCAAAGGAATATTCAATACCACAGTAGATAGCCTCCTAAAAAATGAATTCATTTCATTGCATAAGTACTACAAGTATATACAGAACTTTTTACTTCAAGATGATAAAGTTTACAAAGTGTATAGAAAGATTATTGAAATAATTTAATTATATGTCACATGACATACTCTAGTTGCCTTAATTGCTTCTCAGTTTCTTAAAGCACATTGGTCTAGTAAAAAATTTAAAAATGATATTGCTAGGCAGATTTTTTTCTTACAGATAAGATGAAGTAAGTATGCATGTTTGGTTATATTTAAGGCCAAGATGAAACAATTTGGGTTTTCTGTTATCAAGGCTATATATTGCTTTCTTTTTTAAAATCTGTTTACTAACGTGTACAATGGAGAACTAAAGAAAGTAATAATAAACCTGAAATACACTAAAAAGTTTTAGGAAATTGACTTTTTAAAAGTAACTTTTAAAATTATATTTAAAAGATTATGGAAGTAATAGTTTATTGAGAATTGTCTTTGAATAATGACAATTTTTCATGTTTAATGCTTGTTTATCGATGAGACCAAAACACCTTCAATAATATGTTTCTATTAGTTCTGCTCCAAATCTCCAAATCTACTTCTGGCATTTTATTACTTAATGTATTATAAAGTTCTAAAGATTCTTTGGAACTAATAGGTCAGAAAAAATACTTCCTGTTGTTAACATTATTGCAACAGCCATGTGACCAATTATCTTTTACCAAACAGACTTAATCATCTTCTGCTTCAACACCTCCAGTGTCCTTTGGGCATAGACTAGTTAAGGTGAGCTGTAGGGTCCCTTGTGGAAAATCCTAATTTTCCCATTAAATTGGTCATCACACCATGCATCAGAACAATTGGTCCCTTTGTGCTTTAATCACCCTGGCATTGAGGAAGTTAATATTATTATAGTAAATGAGATAGTGTTTTTGATAAATTCAGAATTTCAATGAGTCTTAGTATGGGTTTTTTAAAGAGAAGGAGTTAAACAATAGTATAAGTGCATGATATAATGAGTATATATGTGTGTACACTGTGTGTGTGTGTGTGTGTGTGTGTGTGTGTATATATACATATATATTTATTGGTAAATTAGGCTCTACCATAAACATGCAATGGGAATGATCTTGAACATGCAAGTTCAAGAAATGTTACTTAATACAAAAATAATTTACATAGCAAGCTGAAATACAATATATACTTTTAGTGGCAAATGTGTTCATCCTGTTATTGTTTTTGCTATTTAGGCTGTTATGCTTTAGCACACACCAGTTTTTTGCCATGAAAATGTCACTCATAAGCTCTCATGCTGATTGGCAAGGGAAGGGACAATTGGAAATGAAAATTCTCCAGGAATAAGAAGCAGAATGGATGTGTACATAGTGAGGAGTTTATATTACCACACTGATTCTGAAAAAAAAAATATGAGTGCTGATAAGGATTTGAAAGTTTCTATCTCTAAAAGAGATACATCAGGTTTTCTTCCTATATTTCTGGGCAATAAGCCATGCACTTCTAAGGGATAGAGTTTGGAGATCCCTATACCTAAGATATTTTTATTCTTTGTATATCAATGTTACACGCATAGATGTGTTAAAATGTGGGAAGAAGAGCCACTTAACTCTGAACTTTCTTGCTTTAAAACCAAATAATTAATATTAATTTAATGTGGCTTTTAGTATCACATTATGTAAATCTCCGAAACAAAGTAGTTGCTTAGTGAGTTCATTTGCATGTCAATACAGAGAATATTATTCCAACTCGTAACACTGGTTCATAACACTGCTAGAAGTTCTAAAACACAATGCAAAGGATTTGAAAATACTTTTTTTCATTGAGTTTTATTTAAATATACCATTGTAATTGACAGTTAAGAGAAGCTTACTTTAGTGATATGTTTTTTCTGTGTAAGTAGCACTAAGGTAGCAATTAAAACAAACATACAGTAGCAATTAGAACATACAAGCCTGAACTGTGTTCCCCAACGATGATGATGAAATGGAAATAATTTGCCTTTTGTGATTGGACCACTTCCACAAAACACATTAGGTAGTGTTTTAATGACCACCAAGGCTTTATTTTTTCTAATTTCTAAAACCCTTAAAGATTTTTTACTAACATGATGTGACAAATGGACAAATGCCCCCATGTACTCTGTAGGTATGTGCCCCCTTTTTCAGAGCTACAGTAATTGCTGTGATCCTGACATCAACCAGAGTCTGAACCGCCTCATTTAGGATTGAGGAGGGGGTCCCATTCATCCTTCCAAAGAAAGAGAGAGAGTGATTTGCTTCTAGTAAACGCATCTTCTGTCTCGTGGTAAATTACCTATTGATATTTGAGCAAAAAGTCTTCGAGCCTGGATTTTCTTATACAAGAAGACAGAAAAGGATACCATTCGAAGGGTTAATATGTGTAGACATATATTTTATACATATATATGTACACATGTTTTACTCATGTTAGGCCATTTTATCTCAGTCATTTAACATGTGTATAACTGTGAAAAAAAATTCATGGTACCTTCATTTTAGATAGGAGAAAGCAGAAACTCGGATGAAAGTTGTCCACCTCTCCAGCATGTGCTCACACAACCAGGAATAGGTGGATTAGACAATCAAACCCAGGTCACTCCTTTTGCAGCTATGCTGTGCACTTCCAGCACCTCTGTTTAGGACAAATATTCAACTGGGTGTGTCTTATTTAAAACTACACATTTTCTGTGAGACTTTTACTAAATGTGAATGCCTACTTTGCCCTCTTTCTCCAAGTCTTCCCTTAATTATTAAATTATATTTAAATGATTTTGTGGTATTTATTCTTTAGTATACACATTTTAGAATGCACAATACCAAAAGCTTTAAGAAGCTTTTCCTCTGTATTTAATGTTAGAAAGATGTTACATTATTCTATCTCATAGAGCATTAATAAGAGTAAGGGCAGGCAATAAGTAGAATAAGAAACAGTAGAATAGAGTAATTAATGTTTCCTAATACTGCTTGTTTTTTTCCCTCTAAAAAGTCCTACTGAATATCAAATACAAATACATCTTGAACTTTAGCCACTTCCTGAAATTACCACTTGTGCTATCAACTGACAGTCATGTTTAAACCTTCAAACTAGTTAGCTACTAATATTTCAAATGGTCTGTGAGATGAAATAAAGTAATCAAAATAAAATTAGTTTTGAAACACAATACAAAAATAGGTAGTCTAAAATGGGCTCTTGAACACTTAGGAAACATTAAATACTTCATTCATTGTTTATTTATTCTATTTGAGGTACAAAGGGAAATGTTGACCTCTAGTTGATGCTCTGTGTTTTCATATAGCATTAAGCTCACTGAGTAGGAGAAAAGGTGAGTACTGGTGGCAGTAATTATAACACAGTTCCTAGGGGAGCCACAGAGTTGCATCAGATTCCCTAGTGAATCCTCATTATCCAAGTTTTGGGTTGTCCTTATTAAATGGATCCCAAAGGAGGTAGAAAAGTTTGATTTATAGAAAAGTTAACTTAAAAGTGTAAGATTATAGGGCTTTCATTAAATATTTTAGTGTAAGATTATAGGGCTTTCATTAAATATTTTACATATTCGTTAGAAATATCCAGTGTTTACCTTTTGGAATGAAGACTGGTATAAAAGTTGTTAATCCTTGAAATTTCAGCACCATTTTGTATACTATTCATTTGACTCACTGTTCCTCATTCTCTGTGGAGCCCTGCAGGAAGTCCATTCACTCCAACAGCTATAATTATTCTCTCTTCACAGAGATCTTCCAAATATATAGCTCTGGCCCAGATTTGAACTCCATTAATGTATTTACAAAGGTCTGCTGGACATTTTAACTTTGATTTCATGGTGACAGCATAAATTCCATGAACTCATCATCTCATCCCTCACATGGTCCCCCATCTTAATTTTTTTGCCTGTCAGTTAATGACATTTTTTCTATTCACCGAGGTCTGAAAAATTAATGATGTCTTAAACTTACATCATTCTTACTATACTATATGCAGTGACTCCCCAAGTTTTGATATTCCTCCCTTTGTAACATAGCCTTTATCTAATTCTCTGTTTTCTATTCCCTCATCGTATCACTTTTACCTTGACCTAGAGTATCCCATCTCAATCAGAATTATTTTGACACTCTCTACATTGATCTCCCTGATTCTTGTTTCTTCCCTGCAGTAATAATAATTAGTGATGTTATTAGCAAGTACATTTTTTGGTAATTCATAGTATGCCATAAAATATGTTAATTTCTATAAGCAGTATTATATTTTATATGCACAATGCTATTCATAGAGATAGATAGTAGATAGTGAAAGACCAAAGCTTAAAGAGTTATGCTGCCCACAGAGCTGGGACTCAAACCAAACTGTGTCTGAAACCAGCTGCATGATCATCCTCATTATGCTCTCCTGATACACACTTCATACCTCTTCTAGATTCCTCTCAGTTAAAGTAAGCTTTTAAATGTCACTGTGTTCTTCAGAAATCATCAGTGGATCTGTAATTTTTACTTTTTCAAGTTGCAATTCTCTACTTGATGTTAAGATCCTTCTTACTGTTTCTGTAGCTTCAAGCAATCAATCTGATTTTCAATTTTCTCGTATGTGCAATGCACATATGTAAAAGAGAGATTGATCAAAATATAAAGTATGATCCTTCCCTCTACAGAAAACCAATACCCTGTCTGGACTGTTGCCTTTTCAAGAATCTCCACCTACATCTCACTCCTCTAATTCCAGCCAAGTTTTTCATAGTATAAGAGCATATTGTGCTCATATGTGCTTTTCTGAGTCTTTAGTTTTTGTTGCAAGTAATGTCATGTTAGTGTCACCCTGGATATTACCAAGATGTCTATTTTTCTTTACATGCATGTATTTGTTTTCTATTGTTGCATAAAAATTACCATAACCTCAGTGGTTTAAACATTTATTATCTCACAGTTTCCATAAGTCACAAGTCTCGGTACAGACTATCTGGGTCCTCTGTTCAGGATCTCACATCAAGGTTTCAGCCAGGGTTGGGCTCTTATTTGAGGCCCAGGTTTGTTGTTCTCCAAGATCACTGGCTGTTGAGAGTCTTTTTCTTTTTCTTTTCTTTTTTTTTTCTCTTTCTTTTCTTTTTCTTTTCTTTTCTTTTCTTCCTCTTTTCTTCTTTTGTCTTCTCTTTTCTTTTCTCTTCAACTTAAAACTAATGGAAGTTTGTTTCTTTAAGGCCAGATAAGAATTTCACTAATTCCTTCAGTTTCTGACCTATAGATCTACTTTTATTTTTTTAATTTTAAAAATTTTTAATGTTTATTTATATTTTGAGAGAGAGAGAGAGAGAGAGAGAGAGAGAGAGAGAGTGTTGGGGGAGGGCAGAGAGAGAGAGAGGGAGGCACAGAATCTGAAGCAGACTCCAGGCTCTGAACTGTCAGCACAGAGCTGGATGCAGGGCTCAAACTCAGGAGCTTTGAGATCACCATCTGAGCCAAAGTCAGAGGCTCAACTGATTGAGTCACCAGGTGCCCCTAAGATCCACTTTTAAAGTGGCCCACCTCATTAGGTCAGGTCCAGCTAGAATAATCTCTTTTGATATACATAAAGTCAACTGACTTGGAACCTTAATTACATCTTAAAATCTCTCCTTTCCATATAACATAATGTAACCATAAGAACAATATATTACCTTTGTCATATTCTATTGGTCAAAAGCAATTTAAAGGTTATGTCTACCCACAATGTAAGGTGATTATACAAGAGTGTGGGTCATTGGGATTCATGTAAGATACTACCTACCATACCTGACTCAAGTTCTACTTGAACCTTAGAATATTTCTCCATTGATGTTGTGCCACTAATCCCCAGCATTTATGACCTGAGCTATGCAGTGAACAGTCTGGTGTGGCCTTTGGATTTTTTAAATGTGTCTTAGGTTGTTCTTTCTAATTAATCTTTAACACTTTTTAAAGGAAAACCCTAGGAATTCCTTGCATGTGTGCAAAACATTGTAGTTTAAAATCACTTCATATACATATTATTATATAATCCTCATTGAAGTTGATTCTTTTTTATATTTACTTCCATTATGTAGCATCATGCATATTTAATGGATTGGTTTTGGTACAATGATTTTGTACATGTATGCTCATGGATTGGTTCATGTTTTTAGATTTTAGATTTTGTTTATCTTTTATTTATTTATTTATTTATTTAGTCTTTGGTCTTTGACAAGTTGAAACCACACAAAGGGTTTACTGTTATTATCTTATTTTATGCAACATAGGATCTCTCCATAAAAATCGGGGACTTATATTTAATATTATGCTCTACAAATGATATATAAATTACATAGAAAGTGAAAATGATATTTATATTTGTCTTTTAGAAGAGTACAAAATTTATTTCTATACACTTTTAAAGAAAAACTTTACATTTTTAAAGAATGTCATCTTCAAAATAAACATAAAAAAAAATTAGAGGACACCTGGGTGGGTCAGTCAGCTAAGCGTCCGACTTTGGCTCAGGTCATGATCTCATGGTTTGTGGGTTTGAGCCCTGCATCGAGCTCTGTGCTTACAGCTCAGAGCCTGGAGCCTGCTTTGGATCCTGTGTCTCCCTCTCTCTGCCCCTCCCAGGCTCACTCTCTCTGTCTCTCTTTTAAAAATAAACATTAAAAAAATTTAAAAGAATGTCATTTTCAAAAGAATATCACATTTATGATACTAATAATTTTGTTCTTGTCTAAAGATTGGTAAATATTTAGACAATTACTTTATTAACATTTACTATACAAAATATTATTGCACTTATATCTTTTATAGTTTACATACAATTAAGATAATTTTAGCTTGACAAAAGCTAAAAAGGGGCGCCTGGGTGGCTCAGTCCATTAAGCATACGACTTCGGATCAGGTCACAATCTCGCAGTTCCGTGAGTTCGAGCCCTGTGTCAGACTCTGTGCTAACAGCTCAGAGCCTGGAGCCTGCTTTGGATTCTGTGTCTCCCTCTCTCTCTGCCCCTCCCCCACTCAGCTCTGTCTGTCTGTCTCTTTCTCAAAAATAAACGTTAAAATTTATTTTTCAAGCTAAAAGATTAATTTGTATATAAATTCAATTTTTAATTTTAATAAACAATAATTTTCTTAAAAACATTAAGACCATATTTATTATAAAATAATTATTTCAATAAATATTGATAAATGGCTACTGTGTTTCGGGTGCCCTTTTGGTTGCTGGGGGTTGAGTGAGAATGCTAGAAACAAAATTGCCTGTCTAGTCTTTCTGCAGAAAGAGAGACAATCAGCAAACTAGACAGAGGATCATGTGTATTATTGATAAGTGCCATGATCAAAAGTAAACTAGGTAAGGATTACTGAGGATTAAGAGTGGTATCTAAGGTAGGAGTTACCTTGGGGTGCCAACTCTGACATTCTCTGTTCCCCATTCTGTAGTTTCTGATGTTGACATTACTTATGGGTATTGTGAATAATGCTACAATGAATGTGGGAGCACAAATATCTCTTTGAGATCCTGCTTTTAGTTCTTTTAGATAAATAGCTAGAAAGAGTTGGATCAGTTCATCACATGGTAATTTTATTTTTTACTTTTTATTTTTAATGACTATCCATACTGTTTTCCATAGTGGCTATACCATTTTACTTTTCTTCCAACAGTGTACAGGGTTTTTGTTTGTTTCTTTGTGTTTGATAATAGACATCCTAACAGATGTGAGGTGATATCTCATTATGGTTTTGATCTACATTTCCCTGATGATTAGTTATGTTGAACAACTTTTTATGTACTTGTTGGCCATCTGTATGTGTTTTTTTAAAATAATATCTCTTTCATTTCTGAATGTCCAATTATTGACAAAATCCAAAATACTCCCATCATGAAAAAAAAAAAAGATTCTTTTTATTTGTGGTGGTCTTGTTAATAAAGATTAACATCCTTCGTTGCTTGGCACTCCAATATATGTGAAATATGTTATTTAACTTTTCTTTCCACTGTTAAATACACCATACAGAGCATATATTGCAACTAAATTCTGGGATTTAAAGCGAATTTCTGAAAACTCATTTGTACTCTTGGTGCATTATACACTTTATTTGCAAAACTTCACATCCTTTCATAGAAAACTTAAGTGCTCTAAAATCTATGTTCCTTTGAGGCAGTGATCCACTGAGCTGGTATTTATGTCAAGTAGTCATTAACTTAAACACTATGGCATTATAGAGAAAGGGAAATGCTTAGTATGCCTTTTGGGTTTGTGCACATGCTTGAGAAACCACAGTGTTCATTAAAAAGTGTGACATCATGGGACCATGTAAGGAAAGAGCAAAATAAAATAAATGAGATATAAATACACCCAGAACTTTATGAAATAAATGCAACAATTACATGCACAACATCTCAATCCTTTGGCAGAGTCTCAAAAGTTAGTGAATTTACAAAAAAAAAATGGTTGAAAGAACTTGCACAAATTGTGGCAGTGTTTTCCCTAAATTACTTCCTTTGGTGAGATTCCTCATGAAGTCATAATTAAGTGAGCTAAAAAATGTAAAAATGAAGTGAAAAAAGTTCTAGAAATGCTTTGTATTTTACGTCTACATATTTACAATTAAATGACAGCAAAGATTTCAAGTATATGCCCTCCATGACTGTTTCTTTTAGCAAGTGTCCTGTTTCTCATTTCCTGAGGGCTGAGTATGGGGAAAGTCTTTCACTGAGTTTGTTTTCCTGTCTGTGCACAAATAGTACGATTTAATTGATAATGTCTGGAGTAGAAGTCTGTGTCCAGCTGTGAAAACTGCTCTTAATGCTAGCACTCGACTGGACAGCTTGATAATTATATATGTTTTGTTAAACATCTTGGTCAGGTTAACAACTGTCTAAAAATCAGTAGAGGGAGCTCAAGAAGGCCTTAAGGATATTTTGATACTAGCTTTCTAATGTCACTATGCTTTCCCTCAATACTTTTTTTCTTTTTTTTTTCATATATAGGAAATAAAAGTATCCTTAAGTGCAAAATAACCTTTTGAATTTGTGAAGCTTATGGCTATTTAAGCACTTGAAGAGGCTTCCCCATTTCCCCCTAATTTTTTGTCCTATTTGTAACAGAAGGTAAACAGATTTGACTTATAAATTGTTGGAATGCTATGAAGATCCAGCTCTGTGATACTGGGGCTTTATTGTTCCAGTTTTTAGATCTCTGTACAGGGTTTTTGATTCAGAAAAAGAACATGAAAACTAGACGCCTAGTATTCAGAGACTTCTATAAAGCATTAGTTGGCTTAAATTAAACCTGTGATAATCTTAAAACTAAGTCTGGCCCTATCCTAAAATGTTTCTGGTTAGCTTAAATACACTGGACTTAAACATAGGTCTGTATTCTATGCAGGACTTGTGGCAGTATCCTTCTAGAAATTTCAAAAACTGGCACAAAGATAAAGGACATCCATCTGCAGAAACTCTTAAACAGACCTGATATTTTCATTTAACAACTTCATACCAAGAACCAGGTCCCATATTTATATATATCATAAATTTGAAAGCAACAACTCAGGCTATTTTTGATTGGGACTTTGCTCCAGGATTTTCCAAAGTTTTGCTGAAAATATAAAGCTTGCTAATTTAAAACACTTTTTCAAATTAAAATTTTAATTATTGTCTATGCATCAGAGAGTGTTATATCCCAAGGGTTCAATTGAAAACTTACCATGTTGTAAGAATGAGCTATTACATAACAGCATTTTAGAAAAAGAATGAAAATTTTATTATTAATAACTTCTAACATAGTTTCATTATTATTTAGTCCTTATTTAATGCTAAATTAATAGATTCTTTTCTTGCATAATGACAATTTTTGGAATTCATTGCCATTTTCCATAGGACACTTAAATTTAATAGCAGCATATGTGATTATTGAAATCATAATAAATTTGCATTTTAGTAAAATTTATATTTTATTTTCTATTGCTTGGCATGCAGTTTTTATATGAATGCTGAGTGATCTACAAACTTTTAAAATGTTTGAAATCCATTCAAAGCTTTTATTGTTATTTTAAAATTTTCCCAGAAGTTGAATTATTTGGTAAAATCACCTGATCATACTTAAGTTTAGAAATGGCTATTGCTGTTTTATTTTCTATAATTATTACTATAGATTTAGGCTAGTAATATTTGAGATATTTGGTCATAGTGTTGCATGTTACAATTTTGTTAATTGAACAGTGAAAATTACACTTTCTAGATTTCTGCTTATATTTGCTTAGTGAATGTGATATTTTAATGTTTCCTAAAGTAATTCTTCTGTTATAAATTTTCTCTGTATGTCTTTTGGCCATTAATCTAAGAGAACTTTAACTTGATTTTACAAAATCAATGAAAATTGGATTCTATTAAATAAATTATTATTATTATTACTATTACTATTATTATTATTATTATTATTTATTCACCAATTATTGGGCCTCAAGCCTGATTCTAGACAACACTTAAATTATTTCAATACAGCTTTAGAAGAGGTTTTTTTTTTATTCTATTTTTGAGAAAGAGAGAGACAGACCACGAGTGGAAGAGGGGCAGAGAGAGAGGGAGACACAGAATCTGAAGCAAGCTCCAGGTTCTGAGCTGTCAGCACAGAGCCAATGCAGGGCTCAAACCCACAAACTGTGAGATCATGTCCCTAGCTGAAGTTGGATGCTTAACCCACTGAGCCACCCAGGTGCCCCCAGAAGAGCTTTTAAGGTAGAACCAAGGTTGAACCAGGGCTTCTGGGGAGGTTAAAGGCCACAGTATCACAGACATGGACCTCCCAGGCTCAAAGGCAATGCTGTATGACTATATATTAAGAATTCTATAATATTGATTTCATAATTTCCATGCAAGCTGGGTTTTTCAATGTCTAAAGTCTTCAGTAAAAATACCTTAGGCCCAACAGGCTTTTTTAGAAAACACTTGGGTTTCTCAAGTACATAAGATTTCTTCAAAGTAACTTCTCTCTTAAATATCTGTGACTCTAAACAAAGATACATTATCCAAATGCAATCCTGATTATTCATTATTTTTTAATTAAGAAATTCTCCAGTTTTGCAAAAGCAAAAGCACCATGAATTAAAACTTTCTGTAATTTAAAGAGAAAATAAAACTAAATTTATTAATGTAATTTTATCTGTGTTTTTCATTCAAGCCTTATCACTAAATGATGGCATATGAGAACTTCTATTTCTGGTATACTTCAAGTATTTTATCTTATAAACGTGTCAGAGTAGACATTATATTGAAGTTGACTTACAAATTAAGTAAAAATGTAATCTGGCATTTTTATAGGAACAGTATTTTTAAAAAAATATTATTCTAATAAAAGTTAAATATAGTATGTCTATACAAATTGCATATAAAAGTGTATAGAAAAATGAACTGAATCTACATTGAATTTTTCATTGGGTGGGATCTTTATTATCATCTGATTTAATAATGGGAAAACAAAGATTAAACCATTTCATTTTAATTGGGATTAAACTCAACTGTGTATGGGTTTCATTCCAGTCAGTGCACACTTCTAGATTTTTGTGTATAATTCTGAACTAGATACTTTCAGGCATTTCATTTTGGGGGATGGTGTTATTGCAATAACTCTTGAATGCTAGAACTCTTTGATGAGTCTCATACCTGTAATCGTACAGCAAATGGTACAAACAAAAGGTTTTGACTTTGAATTTGCAGTATTATTCCTGACACAAGCTTTGGTAGAGTAATGTTGAACATTTTTAATGTATATATGCCTTTCAGGCTGGGTAGTACATATGTTACTTCATAAGAGTTTACCCTTTGTAATCATTATAACACTTAGAATTAATGTCAAATTATATAAATTGTATTCATTGGTATAGTGTTGACAGTCATTCCTTTGGAAATGCAAGTTGATAATGCCTGACTTAGAAAGCCAAACTGTGGTACTAAATCACATGGACTTCAAGAAATTTCATACCATTTTTTGGCTACATTGTGGAATACTTTTACATGTTTAAGATAAAAATGATTATCTCTGTGAAGGGTGAACTATATATATGATGATTTATTATTGACAGTGAATACTCTAACTTTAATTATGTTTACCTTGAAATAAGTAGTATCCTATTTTTATATTGTGTTTGTGTGTGTGTATATATATATATATATATATATACACACATCTATATGTATATATATGTATATTTATATGTATATCCTCTAAATCTCTCAAGTCAGTTGGAATTTTTATACTTACTAATATGTAGATAAGTACATTTTCAATGGTATATTATATTGATACATTAAATTGAATATCCACTAGAATCACGCATATACTGAATATAATGGTTGAAAATCTCCAAATTCAAGACATAATATAAAAGGAATTTAGGGTGACACAATAACTATAACACTAAAAAAATATCAAGAGTGCATTTGATCTCACTTTACTTTTAATTGTGTCTGAGGATTTCTTAATGATAAACTATTTGTGGTTATCAGAGGGAAGAATTGGTTAACTAGTATGGAATAGTCTTTCACAAGCTCATCCAACATGATAAAGTTCTGCTGGCCTCAACTTTTAAGTATTTATTTATAAGTTCTAGATATTAAATTTAGTTAAATATTGATCAGTAATCTGCCGTTTTATAGGTATGTCAGATTGTGAATTAACTGATGAGGATGGGTCAATGGTACACATACAAATGCCTGTCATTTACCAAAGTGGTCTATATAGTTAAAACATTAATTTTGTAAACACAAATGAATAAGAAGTGGATATACTAAAGAAACAATACAAACAATAAAAAAAAATAAAATAAACGCTTCCAGAAAACCCCTTCAGAGAAAGGATAGTGAACTGATATCTAGTAGAATTTTAACTTAAATGGTGCACAAAAAATGTGAATCCAATTGGGATTTATCACGCTATTTTGTATTTTCTCACAACAGTGGAGTGAATTTATCATTCTGTACTACAAAGAAATCTTGCAGCATTTATTATAGGACATACTTGGAAAATAAATAAGTATCAAAGCACTACCATAGATTTAAAATCCAATTTTTGCCTGTTGTGAAAACAGCTTCTTGTGAAGTGCTTCTTGATGTTGGACTTGGTTGGCATTATTTGAAAAGGAACATTACAATATTATGTAGGGGGAGAGACTAAAAAGATAAGTTTAGAAACTATGGCTCAGTTGGTTAAGTGTTGGACTCATGATTACATTCAGCTCAGGTCATGATCTCATGGTTCGTGGGATCGAGTCCCGTGTTGTCATCAGTGCAGAGCCTGCTTGGGATTCTCTCTCTCCCTTTCTCTCTTTCCTTCTCCTGCTTGAACTTTCTATCTCTAAAAATAAATATGAACGAATTTAAAACTACTTAAAAAAAAGAAGCTAACTCCCAGATGACAATATTTACAAAATTATGAAAAATGAAACTTAGACTTAAGTGAGGTCACAGTGAAGAAGGGTCTACAGAAACATAATTACTAACTGTCATGTGACATCCTCAATGAGATCTTGGGAAAGAAAAAGGACATTAGGTAAAACTAAGGAACTGAGAATAAAGTATGGACTTTATTAACCTTAGTTAATAATAATGTATCTGTATTGGTTTATTAATTGTGGCAAATGTATCATACAAACATATTTACAATAGAGGACACCAGGTGTTGGTTGGGTATATGGTTACTATATGGCATGGTATATGAACTATCTTTGCAATTTTTCTGTAAACCTAAAACTTATAAAAGGGGCTATCCATTAAAATAATGTGAAAAGAAGGCCATTTTATCTATAGATATAGTGATTTATTTTATGGGTAGTTTATAATTTTATGTGTATAGAAAACTACAGATTTGAACATATTTTTAACTCCACTTCATAAAGAGCATAGAAATTATGACACAAGGTTATTATTAAGGAATTTATTCTAGGAAGGAAATTTTGTATTTGATTCTTCCAATAGAATAGAATCCCCCCAAAACTTTACAGTTACTTCAATTAAAGAGGGACTATTCTTTCTTTCTTTGTTTCTTTGTTTCTTTTTAATTTTTTTAATGCTTATTTATTTTTGAGAGAGAGACAGAGTGCAAGTGGGGGAGAGGCAGGGAGAGAGGGGGACACAGAATCCGAAGCAGGCTGCAGGCTCTGAGTTGTCAGCACAGAGCCTGACGTGGGGCTCAAACTCATGAACCATGAGAACATGACCTGAGCTGGAAGTCAGATGCTTAGCTGACTGGGCCACCCAGGTGCCCCAAGAGGGACTATTCTTTAGATAAACTGATGATATACCACTATCATGCTATAAGAATAAGGAATTATTATAATTAGATGTATTTCAGTAATAAAAAATAAAAATCTTAATTACTATAGTACGGTTGTGAATTATTTTTAGTTTGTCTTTCTAAGTTAAAATATTGCATAAATTACTATTTCAATATATGCTCACAGAAATTTAGCATAAAAATATTCTACTTAAAATATCACTGTTTCAGAAAATTTAGAAAATTCAATATAGTCTCACCACCATCCTTTAAGAATCATAATATACATTAGGATAGTATAAACTTTACCACGTAAAAGGTCCTAAAGGGCACCTGGCTGGCTCAGGCTGGCTCTACCGAGCATGCAACTCTTGATCTTGGGGTTGTAAGTTCAAGTTCCACTTTGAGGGTAGAATTTATTTGAAAAAAAAAAAGTCCTGAAGTATGGTAGGAATTATTATTTCTCACCAACATTTTACTCTCCTTACTATTGAGCATATAGAGAGATTACACAGTTGCCTCCTCCTGAAAGTATTAGATATGGTCATGTGACTTGTTTAGCCAGTGAGAAGGGAGTAGACATAACAGAGACACCCTATATACCAGTATTTAAGAGCTGGTGCCTGATTATGTTTTCTTCCCTTGCAATGGCATATCCTGATGCCCATGTTAAGATGAGAGTGTCATAAGATGGGCACTCTTCGTCAGTTTATGTGTTTTTTAGTAATTCCACAAAAAGACTTTTTTCTTGCTAACTATCAATGGATACATGCCAGAGGCAAAAATTCACTTTGAAAAACAAATAGGTTTCTGGAATTTAAAATTTTTTGTTGTGTAATGTAGGCAATCTAGACTATAAATACTATACAAAAATCTCTATAAACTTGCATTTTTTATAGATAATTTAAAAATAAAGTTTTATTTCTGTCATACTTACTGGTAATATTCTAAGCATTTTGGCCTAAATGTTTCCAAATATGTATTTTGATTTCACTCCTAAAACCAGTTGAGAAGCTGAGATAATTACAATATTTCTCCTTCATTATTTGTTAAAAAATAAATTCCAACATTTTATGTGTATAACTATTTTTTAAAATGTTTGTTTATTTATTTTGAGATAGAGAAAGGCAGAGACAGAGAGAGAGAGAATCCCAAGCAGGCCCTATGACGTCAGCACAGAAACTGACATGGGGCTAGAACTCACAAACCATGAGATCATAACCTGAGCCAAAAATGAAGAGTCAGATATTTAACCGACTGAGCCACCCAGGTGCCCCTTTGAGTCTTCTATTTTTATATGAAAATGTGCATGTTTGTATGTATCTGCACTTGTGTCTTTGTGTGTGTGAGAGTGTGTGTGTACTGGTAGTAGATGTGTATCTAATCAAAATGCTACGGTATTATATAAAAATTTGGTTTTTAAAATTTTTTGAGGATTCTCACTTCTTAATTTACAAATGATAACAATAATTCTGTGTGGATACCTGCTATTTAGAATTAATTTCACATTCTAAAGTATATACTTTTACAGTCATTTTTATAAAAATTCAAAAATAAAAAATAAATTTATAAAAATAACAATTTAACAAACAAGATTACAATAATATGTGTACAGTTTAGCAGATTTTACCTTGTTCTTTTTGATTTTCTGTGTTTGCTCCTTGATGAAATATGCATATGCTTTTTTCCTACTGATCATTATATTTGTCTAATCAAATTTTCAAAATAATCAGAATGTGCTTGATGTTTATAACGTCATCATGATGAAGCACAACTTTGAATTTGGTGCCATTTCCAGAGCTGACGAAGTTATTTAAAAAATTAAGTTGAGTTTGATTCCATACTAATCACACACTCTGAGTGATTATATGCAACATAGTATACTGTGACATGTTTGATCGTAATGAATGGAATACAGCTCAAATAGTAACGTAGAAATAAATTTCCATTTGGAATAGCCTTGTGGGAGAAAAGTTCAAATTAAATCCTCTTAGTGCATTAAAATGCAAATATAGGAAGGCAATCCAATTGAGTTACATCGATAATAGAACATATAACACAAATGGAAATTCCTCCCAAATAATTAAGTTATAGCTATATAAATCACTGATGTGTGCATTTGAATTTTGTTCCTTTCGTGCATGCTTGAAAGTTCATTAACTTTGGATCACATTAGAATACGTTTTGTTTATCTCCTGCAGACCAGTCACTAGGCAAGCCCTTTCCCCTACTGAGGACAATGAAGGCCCTTCACAGCATTTCATTGCATTCAAAATATGATAACTAAAGCTTTGAACTCTATTAGCAGGTTCTGTTTTAGACATAATTATGGAACCTCCAAAATTGGGTCACCACCCTGGTAGTTTCAATGTCTTGAATTTTCTCAGTAAATAATTTTTAGTCTAAAATATGCAAATATTGTGAGAACAGTAATTTTCATATACCAATCGTATAATCTTGAGAGAAAACAAAATGCTTTAGAGAAAATTCTGTTTAGAAACTGTGTAAGAGCAAATCTCCCCGTGTGTGTGTGTGTGTGTGTGTGTGTGTGTGTGTGTGTGTGTATTAGAAGTATTAGATTTGTAATTCTAAGTCTTACTGTTGTAAAATGTGTGGTGAGTTAAAACTTCAAGTACAAAAAAAATACGCAACTTATAACCATGAAAACCAAGGAGCACTTGCGGTAAAAAGAAAAATGGAAAGAAAATAATATGCTTTAGGCATTTAAATTAGTAATGATGCCATTTATATGAATTAAGAAGGAATGTTCATGGTGATTTGACCACCAAACATATATAATACTGTATGTGGTACAAATTCTGATCTTGAAAAATAATCATCTCTCAGATTTAAATTAAGTAAGGAGCACAAGTTGCTAATGTTGTGAATCCAAAATTAAAATTTTAAAGTAAAATAAAATTGAATTAAATCAAACATGTACAAATGCCTTACTACAAATCAAGCTACAGTCAGTAAGTTTTAAAAGTGATTTTTTGGATCATTGCAATTTCATATCTTATTCTAGAAACAAAATGACCCAATTAAATATAAATTGCAGATGGTTACTTGTGGAAAGTGTAGATGTTATTTGAGTTAATATTTATAATGTTGTATATCATTGGATATGAAGTTTTTAACAGAACATAGCCTATTTTAAGAAATTGCTAAACAACTATAGACATTGCATTTGAGATTTTAACTGATGATATCAGAGAAATAGCTCAAGGATGAAGTAGTTGATTGTCTCATTAAAAATCAGAATACTAATAGTTGTCATCATTTGAGAGCCTAATGTGTGTCAAAGTAAATTCTTAGGTATTATGCATACATTATCTTATTTAATTCATACCACAAGCTGAAGTAGAGAGAGGTTTAAATAATTTGACCAAAGATACATTATTAATAATTGACAAAGTCAAAATAAAGTTCATGCATATGAATGATAATGCTTGTTCTTTCATCTTCTTTAAAAAAAATCTTTGGAACATATCAATTACTGTATCACATCTTCTCTTAGCTACTCAAGGACATTGCTCTAAGGATTCTCTTTACTCTTTCAATCTCATCAATTAGTTCTGCTTTTACTGGATTATTTTTATCAGCATAAAAGAATGATGTAGTTTTTCCCATTTTTAAAAAATCAACAAACAAACCCTTTTGACTATGATTACCCTTCATTCAATTTCTCTCTTTTGTTTTATGACAAAATTCTTTGTAAATCTCTACCACTATATCAAATTTCTCTCTTCAGTTATGTCCTCTCTTGAATCTACTTTACCTGATAAATCTAAATAGATTTATCTCTGAAATCTATTCCGATCAAGGTCAGCATATTCTGCATGTTACTAAATATGTTGCTGTTTTTAGTCTTCTGCATGCTTGAACTATTAGATGATTTGTTATAGTCTATCGCTTCATTATTCAAACTTTTTCTTCACTTGCCAATATCTACACCCAGTCCTTTTTCAGGGATTTTTAGACGTCTTGTCTCTTTTTATTTCCATATGCAATTTAAAATCAACTTATCAAGTTCTATAAAGAACCCTATTTGAATTTTCATTGGAATTGCACTCGTCCTACCGCTCAGTTTGAGGAATATTGGTATATTAATGACAGAGTTCTCCTCTACAAAATATAGTCAATGTTGCCATTTATTTAATATTGTTTAAAGTTTTCAGTAAAATATTTAAATTTATTCTATAAGGAACTTTTTGTATTTTTATTGGTACTCTAAATTTTAATTTAAAAAAATACATTTTCTAACAATGTTGTGGCCTAAAGAATTGCAATTTCATGTTGCATGTTGTCTTTTTCTTTTGGTTCAGCAATACTTATTTATTCTAACAACAAAAATGCATTTGGCAATTTCTATTTAGACAGCCATATAATTAAAAATAGAGTTTTGCCTTAACTTTCTGATTATAGGTTTTATTTTACTTTTACTTTTTTTTTTACTTTTTTTTAATGTTTATTTATTTTTGACAGAGAGAGAGACAGAGCATGAGCTGGGGAGGGGCAGAGAGAGAGGGAGACACAGAATCTGAAGCAGGCTCCAAGCTCCAGGCTCTGAGCTGTCAGCACAGAGCCCGATGCAGGGGTCGGGCTCACAAACCGCGAGATCATGACCTGAACAGAAGTTGGAGGCTCAACCAACTGAGCCACCCAGGAGCCCCTTACTTTTACTTTTTAACTGCATTGACTAGACCACCAGTACAATCCTAACATAATAGATAATAGCAAGCATCTTTTTGCTTCTGATCCTAAAAGGATTATTTCAGTAAGTATGGTATTCTTAATATTTTTTAAAAATTAAATGTCCTTTTTTAGGGTAAGTAGTTTCCATTTATTCTTAGTTTGCTAAGAGTTTTTTTTTTTTTACTCATGCATTATCTTAAATTTAATCAAGAGAATTATATCTGTGTATATTAAGATGAGCTTCAGTATTAGTATCAGTGGCCTTTAATCTGTAAATGTGCTGTTATAATACATACTAATCAAATTAATTAATTCAGTTAATTACTTAATTGAAGTTTCTGTAATTTTGAAGTGTTCTTTCCTTCACACCATGATTTATCAAAAAACTGCTTCAAATTTAGATTAGAGCTAGATTATTGAACTGCATATATTACTTAGTAGATTTAAGAGAGAGAAGGTTTATGTTACATTTATTTATATTTATATCTGCTATGTGTATGTGTGTAGAACTGACCCTTGAACAACATGAGTTTGAGCTTACTGAGGTCCACTTATATGTGGATGTTTTTAAATGCATGTTAAAATTTGGGGACACATTTTAAAATTATTCATTATGTAGAAAATGTCCACCAGCTTTTATTTATTTTTTGATGAGAGAATTATGATGATAGCTCTTGACTTATGGCCAACAGAGAAAAATAGCTGAGAAAAAAATTAATTTACATTTTAAACATGTTTTCTTTATTGTTTGGTATACTGCATTTTTTAAGATCTTGTTTTACTTATTACCCACTATATGCAACTTGGTTGCATACATTTATTTATAGCAGTCTATTTCAAAGTTTAATCACAAGTCTATTTATCCCTTAATATATTCTTCTTTTTAAAAAGTAAGAATTGTTAAGTATCTTTAAGAAACCCTGCATACTACGGCTTCTTGGATTTTCCAATACACATTAGCATAGTGAACTGAGAAATTTTTTTATAAAATTATTTTTTATCCTAGCTTCCCTAAATTTTATTTGACCATTTCAGTCTGTTTCCTTACTATATAAACTCAGCTAATATATCCCTTGTGTTCTGCAGAATGCATTTTAGAATACGTAATTTTAGGTAAGAAATATATAATTTTTCACTAATACTGTAAATCGGATTACTTCCTTTTGGTATATAAACGTCTATATTCACAGACTGGATTTCCTGATGTAGAGTTATCGCTTTTTGTAACTTGTTTGGCTAATTAATACAGTCTACTACTATAGGGTTTTTTATTTATTTATTATATTTTTGGTTATACTCTAACCAAGTACCCCTCTCAATCCTAAGCCATTTCACATGAATTTTTATATCCACAACTTCCCCAACTCTAGAGACGTAAAACCTAAATTTGACAGACTCTTAGTAAATAATTTGGTTTACTGCTTCATTTATATTAAAAGCAATCATCATGGGTATGTCTTCAAGATGGTCTTCCTTTTTTTTTTTTTCATTTTTAACGGGGGTCTAGTCATCCCTCAAAGCCAAGCCCATTTCAGTTATGACTATTTCTTAAAGATCTCGCAGAGAGTTGTAGTTACTTTTTGGGAAGTGAGAGGATAATTGTTTTGGCTTAGAACATATTGTTTCTAAGATGCATATTCATTAAAATTTAAAACTACATTAAAAAAATTTTAAGGGGGGGGGCACCTGGGTGGCTCAGTCGGTTAAGCATCTGACTTTGACTCATGTCATGTCATCACATTCAGTGAGTTTGAACCCATGTCAGGCTCTGTGCTGACAGCTCAGATCCCAGACCCTGCTTCAGATTCTGGGTCTCCCTCTGTCTGCCCCTCTCCCACCATTGCTCTGTCTTTCTCTGTCAAAAATAAATAAGCATAAAAAAAGACTACAATAGGTAATTACATTTATGAATCTGGGAAGAGAATATCTGCAATGGATATTGATTTAGGAAAGATAACCATATAGATGACAATTAAAGTCATAGGGGTGCATGGAGAGCCAGACGGAGTGGAGTAGAAAGATACAGATGTAGAATAGAAAGTCACTGGCTATGAAAGTAGTGAGGAGTAAGAGAAAATGAAAGAGATTTTGAACATTCTTCTAGATAACTAGTGGAAAATCCACAAGGGTTATTGCCATACAAGAAAATGGAGCTATTGTTTGGAAATGAAGGATATGCTTGCTCAACAAAATATCCAAGGAGCCATACTTATGTGCCAGGCACTGTATTAGCACTGAACTACAAAGATAATAAGACAGGATGGCCTCATAGAGCTTGAAATATATAATGACACCCAATTATTTAGGGAAAGCCAAGGCAGATAAGAAAGTATGTAGAGAATCATTAAAATTAATAACAATGAGGACATACGAGACTCAGAGAGATGAGTTTTGTGGACTAGAGGAGAAGAAACCATATTGAAATGGGCTGAACTGTAAGGCATTTATTTCAGATTATAGACATAAAAATATTGAAATGCACCAAAATATTAAGCATTATTGACTCTAGACTGGAATTACAAGTAATTTTATTATATTTTTCTCATATGTATTTTACAAGCGCTTACAATCAAGATACATTTTTTATAATAAGAATACATATTATTTTTAAATGAACTGTGTTCTAATGATTATTGTTAATTAAATTTTAAATGTAAATGAAGTGAAGGTATAATATTTATCTGAATGATATTATGGTAAATATAAGAGATTAAATGAAATGATTCAAAAACTGACAGTAACAGAACCTTAGTAAACTTCCTTTGAGGACTTCATTATTCTGATTGACTACATAATGATCCAATTAAGTCGATAATTGCCAAAACTCAAGTTGTTCTATGCTGACAACACATATCCACCAAAAAAGTAGAGCTGCTTGAGCCACTGGAAGTTTTTAAAAAGTGGAAAGCAAAGCATTAATTTATGTAGCTACTAAGTTGGCACTTGCTAATGCTTTCAAAATGTAGAATAGCTTCAAATCCCACCAGTTTAGCAGCTGACATGATTATGTACATGAATCCTCTAGGAAATTGAAGAAACAGTAATAACAAGCCCAGTTAACAAGAGAAGAAAAGGACTGCCTGGCTGACTGTCTAAGTTTCCTGTGTTAACACTGATTATAAACATCAGTGGTGGTAAACACAGCCATTCCATGAGATTGAGCTGTGAACATTTATGGGAAAATAAGATCAGCAGCCATGATTCCATTCTATTAAAACAACTCCTGTGAGGCCTTTGTAAGATAATACCTTTGTTATTCTCCCTTCCCTCCAGCATGTGAAAGGGACTATGGAATTAAAATTTCCACAAGCTAAATGAGAAGGGGTTAAGCTGTTAATTTCTTCCAATGTTATTGTATTGTTAAAAAAATACACCTTGGAAAACAATGAACTACAAAGTTCTTTGTTTTCTTTCGGACAGCTTTCACAAACTAAAGGAGTTTTGAAATAGTCGTAGGTGGTTTCTCATGTCATTTAATAGAAAGAGTGTGTAATTACTAGCCTGAAGCCCATCAACCAATTACAGATTAAAATATACCTTGCGAAATGTGAAACTTCCGGGGAAGTGTAATCACATATTTTAAAATGGATTATTTTGCATTTCTGAGTACACCGCTAAGTCTCCTGACATAAATTTATTCTCCCCCACACACTTCCAGCAGGTCTCCATGGCCTGAGACACCACTGTGCCTAATATTCCCAGGATTATTCTTATTTCTCAACCTTACAATGCAGTGGCCCAGAGTTAGGCTTGAGAGAAAATAAACCACATATAGGAAAGAGAGAAGATAGCAAGAGCTATGGGTTAGAAATCAGAATTTTGAGCTTTAGGAAATCATGAAGATCATCCATTCCACATCCTGTGATTGACCAAAAAAATATCAAAACAATTTCAGTGATTTACCCAACATGACAAAGGTAGGGCCACATGCCAAGTCCTCTAGGCTGTCAGGATTAGAAGCACTTGTAATGCAAGCACCATGAGTCTGTTTCCTTTAGAGAAAGAGGCTAAGGAGTCAGAGAGCCTGGGAAACAGCCAGGGGCACTGGGCACCTGATAAGAGTGAGTCTTGACAGAGAAGAAGGGGGTAAATAGGCATTGTGATCTCTGTCCTTTATATTTTAGAGCTGCTTCTGCTAAGTTCCTTAAAAGCAGAAACAGGAGAAATGAAGCATCTCTTTATGGCACCGGTTATCACAAATATAGGAAGATTCATAATTGCAAGGGAATTGCTTTGACAGAACTTTATTTTTTCACTTTTCAAATATTTATCAAGTCAACCATATGCCTAGCACCAGCTGAAACACTGACCTAATCTAAGAGAAGGGCTACATTTTAAAGTGAATGCTATTGGTATTTATATGAAAATAAGATGTTACTGCCTTTAAAAAAAAGAGAAGAGTGAGAAGAAGGAAGAGTGAGGAAGGGAAGCACAGGCAGTTGGGGGAGAAAACACCATCCATAAACAAGCGTACTTGTCTATCTCTTCTTCATATGTTGTAGAAAATATGGAACCATAGAGCTGAGATTTAGGGTGACCTTTTATACTCTGCGTGTCCTTGGAGACAGCACTCACCAGTTGTTCAGTTGTACGCTCTACAGACAGACTTCTATTACTGCCTTACTTCCAGTGTTTCAGAGAGCCACAGATACTGTTAAAAGCTCAGATGCATGTAAAAATACATTATGTTCAACACTAAGCTTTTGAACAACTATTAGAATTATGTTGCCACCACTTCTCTGTGACATATTGAAACACCGTTGTTCAATTTCTAATAACTAAGCAAAAGTCAGACTTAAAAACATAGTTACAACTTTGCAATATCACCTAAGAGTTCATAGGTTGACAATCCTGGAGGGCCAAACAACTTTCTCCTCTAAGAGATAAAATGAAATTAGCTCCTCCTGCAGAGCAGATGGCAAAATCCCAAAAAGAAATATAAATACTTGCAATTTTTTTGATTGCAACTTTTCCTTCTTGCTTCTGAAGATGATTTCCTTTGCCACCTATAACAAAGAAGCCCTGTTACTAAGCTCAGGAACAGTTTTCAGGGCAGGCATTTTCTTTTTATTTTGTTTAATGAGAGAGGGAAAGAGAGAGAGCATGAGTGGGGAGAGGGGTATAGGGAGAGAGAGATAGTCCCAAGCAGAGTCCACAGTTAGCATAAAGCCCAGCACAGGGCTCAATCCCACGACCTTGGAATCATGACCTGAGCCAAAATCAAGAGTCAGAATCTCAACTGACTAAGCCACCCAGATGCCCCAGGGTGGGCATTTTTTTTTATTAACGTTTATTTATTTTTGAGACAGAGAGAGACAGAACATGAATGGGGGAGGGGCAGAGAGAGAGAGGGAGACACAGAATCTGAAACAGGCTCCAGGCTCTGAGCTGTCAGCACAGAGCCTGATGCGGGGCTTGAACTCACGCACCGCAAGATCATGACCTGAGCCGAAGTTGGATGCTTAACCGACTGAGCCACCCAGGCGCCCCAGGGTGAGCATTTTTAATGCCACTAATGATTTAATCTCAGGTTAGAAAAATTTGAGTGTTGTTTTTTTCTTTTTTTTCTTAACTATTGAAGTATAGTTGACACACAATGTTACATTAGTTCCAGGTGTAGGACACAGTGATTCTACAAGTGTATATGTTATGCTATGTTCACCACAAGAGTAGCTGCTACTTGAATACCATTGACTGTATTCTCTATGTGGTACTTTTTATCACCATGACTTAGTCATTCCATTCCCTAACTGTATCTCCTACTCCCCTTCACCTATTTTGCCCATCCCTCCACCTCCTACCCCGCTGGCAACTGAAAGATTAGATTTTTTTTTAGTTCTAATGTGTGTAATATTTTGCCTCTGTAGTCTCAACACTTTTTTCCTGGCCCCTAGCCCTGTAAATGAAAGTACCTAAATAAATGAAATTCTTCCTACCTCTGGTTAGATCAAGAGCAAAGCCAATATTCAGGCATTGAAACACCACACTGAATTTAATCAGTGAAATGAAAAAAAATACCCTGATAAACCTTGGATTGTGAGTTTAATTCATGTGCTTTGAGCTTCATCGTTTTCTTACTTGGGTCTAGCAGACAGTTTTATAAAACAGTGTTTTGCCAGTATGGGGTTTGCTCCACCAGTGCTGGAATCCCCTGTGATGCCTGTTTAAGATGCAGATTCTTGGATTTCACCTAAGACCTCTGGAATTAGAATCTCTTTGGTTGGGCCTAGGAACATTTAACAAGCACTCTCTGCCTAAAATTCTCTGGCTCACCAAAATCTGATAGCTGTAGGCATGGCGTAAAGTCTTCTGTTTTAGAAATGCGGAGAAAGGGAAGCCACAGGCTAGGAAAGTCAGTGAGATAGAAATTGGAACAGTCTCAGTACTGACATCCCTGGGCCCTCTCATTGTGCCTGGAGCTTTTGACTTTCATTCTGATGCTGCTTGTGTCCTTCCAGCCCAAGGAATCTCTCAGTGAGAAGCTTCTGCTATAGTGGGTAGCCTCCAATTCCATGGAATAATTTTATATCATTGTGACATTTGATTACTATAATCTCTATAAATAGAGTGGAATGACTTAGCCACATCCTCAGAGAACCACAGTACATCTTTTGGAACATGACTTCAATTTGAAATGATGCCACCAGATGGCCAGCTTTAGAGAAGATCAGCTGAACTTGTCCTTAAGTGGCCAAAGAGCCCCACATTCTAAAATTTTGTTGTGCCTGATATTAAACAATTGTGACCTTGTTGTAAACACAATCTATATTTTTTCACTGCCTGAGTACAAACAAATACTGTAGTGGATTCATTCATTTAATATAAAATATTCATACAGCTTTATTAGCCCACAAATAACAGAACATCCTACTCTCTATCTCCAATGAGAAATCATGTCCCATGATTACTTAATTACCCAGATAATTCCTGAGATTCTATTTGAGGGGTGAGTGTGCAGTAATGTGTTCCTGCTTGTTTAGGTACATTTTAAATCCCGTGGGTTTATATTATGGTTAACATAGCGGACAATGCCGTGTAAACCCATTGGATCACCACCTTTGCAGAGAGCATAATGCAAATCATAATGTAATTCAAATGATGTATTTACATAGGCGATAGGTCTTTGCATTAGAAAATGTGGCTCTACAAAATAATGATATTTAAAAGTAGTTTTCTTTTCCATTCAATATTATCATATATGTAATGAGAAACATGGCTTAAAGTTACTACCATGTTAGGATTGACATGCATATATTAACACACAGTAATGTGTATGTGTAAGGAAATAAATCATGCATATAAGCAGAGAAATATGTTCAATGCATAATTATTTACCATATTTAATGTTTCATACCATATTTATATTATGGAAATGTTGATAAGGTAAATATTTAAAAAGTACATAGCCAGTGCCTGTTTCATAGTGAACTGATAATTATAATTTGATTTTTGGTCATCATGAAATAACAAGGATCCAAATCTTTATCAGTGTGGTCACATCTTGGACATATCATTACATATCAGTCTAAGTTGTTTTTTTTTTTCCTTTAATAATATCAAATTGAATTGTTCATATAACCTACTTAACATGAAGCCTGCAATAAGTAAAATCCTAGGAAATGTTTACTATTGCTGTTAATATATCGTTTTAACTGTATAGGCCTTGACATATCTGGAAGGGCTTTTAATATAGTTCCCTTTGAACTGACACAGCTTATTTAAACACAGAAAACTAAGAAGAAAAAAAATCACATTCATTTGGAGTTTTTCTTATTTAATATAGACTATCACTCATTTGAAAAAAAAAATCTGACTGTAAAAATAATTAGCTTCTGTTTACATAGGTCATAGATATTTAGTTCATGCACTTTCCTAATCAGTAGCATAGGAAGTGCTTACAATGTTCAGGCTTGATTGCACTTTTTTTAAAAGACTATAATTTTCAATCCCATGAACCTTTTTATTATGCACTTGATAAGGGGTGAATTTACAGTGATGATGAAACATTTTGTACAGGTAATACTATACTTACAGATATGGGAATATTCTTCCTCCTGAAGAATGAACACATATAGACACTGAAAACCAAAAACAAAGTGAAAGTTTTTCAAAGACCAGACAAAGATGATGTTTTTCTAAACTCTTTGTCAAATGCTCAGGTATAGCAGAATACAATCATTTTACAAGACCTTCAGTTTGTTGCTTAAAATGGCAGGATGATTTTAGAAAATAAAAAATGTTCAATACCTGTGTGGACTTTATCCCTCTAGGTTCTTAGAATTCTATTGCTTCATGTTTGTAATCTCTCTGTATTGTCTTCATAAAATATATTTATAGTGCTAGCATGGTGCCTCTTAAAAAAACACATTTGATATCTTGTGTTGAGTAAATCTAAAAGAAAGTGATGGTTTTGTTTGATTAAGCTCTTCCTCTCTTTCCTTCATAGCAGGCATGTTATTGAGCACTCTCTGAGGCTACACAATTTGGAAAATTATTATTTATTGAAATTCAGCATTTTTTTCCATAAGATATTTATATAAAACTGGATTATTTAATTTACATTAAATTATTATTTGATTCAAATATAGCAGTTTTTTCCCTTTTCTTTTAATGTTATTTTGTTTTCTACATGGAGCTGAGAGATGACCTTTCTTGTTAATACTGCCATGATACAATTTGAGGTCAATTTTGAAAAGTTTCATAACTACACAGCATTGGTTTAAGACTCTTCTTTTTTAAAAAAAATTAAATATCTATTTTTGAGAAAGAGAGAGAGAGACAGGGCACAAGTGGGTGAGGGGCAGAGAGAGAGAAGGAGACACAGAATCTGAAGCAGGCTCCAGGCTCTGAGCTGTCAGCACAGAGCCCAATGTGGGGCTCAAACTCACGAATTGTGAGATCATGACCTTAGCGTAAGTTGGATGCCCAACCAACTGAGCCACCCAGGACACCCAAGACTCTTCTAGGGGACAGACTGTAAATAATGTTCTTTTTATATCTTTGATTATTCCGTGTTTGGGTTTGTTGATTGCTATACTTTAATTAAGAATTTGCTATGTAACATCAAGTGTACCATAAAAGGTTTTTTTTTTTCTTATTATTTTTTGCAAAAAATATGAAAACTTGCAGAGATTTACTTGGAAATATTAAATTGCAACTGAGTTCTCTGGGAAACATTTTCTTTAAACTTCAAATGCAACTCAGAATGTTACCAATGCAATATTCAGAGGATTATATTTCATGTAAGATGTGGATTTGAACAAAATAAATGAGTTGATTAAACATAAAAATGGATAAAGTGTTGAGCAATGAGGTATTACAGCTAAATTTAACTTGGAGATAAGTACTGCCAAAATGTGACCAATCTTTTGTATACAAAATATTTACCATGAGAAAAATATGTAACTTACAAACACCATTACAGAAGTATGCATATTAAATAACCAAACATTGTTAGATCAGGACAAAGAAAATTCTAGTAGCATTATTCTGTTTTCTTAATCTCTTTCTTTTGCATATTCTAAAATATAGGGTAAATGTATGGAGTTATTTGATTAGAATCTTCAATAAGTCTAGAAAATAACTTTAGGTATAAGGAAATATTGTGTCTAGACACATTCCTATACATGTATCCAAAAATATTCTGGACATATTACTAAGTAATTAGCTAAATACCATCAGAGTTCAACTCATTATACTGACTTTTTTCCCCCTCATCTGTGAAAAATGACTTTGGGCTACATAATTCTAATATGTCTTTCAAATATAAAAATCTAGTTTTTCATGTTTCATGAGACTGGATTTATGTTGGTATTAGATCAAGTTTAGTATATTAATTACTTGCTCTGCAGTTTTTGAAAATTAATACAAATAGAAGGATATGTTTAAAAAGAAATTTATAAGAATCTCCTTAGTGCATCATTTGAATTATTTGCAGGGTTGTAGATCAAATAAAGTCATGATTTTCAAATGTTATCATCGATTTTCTCCACCCAAGCATTTTTGTTAGTGTATAAATTGAATACTAATATGCCAATTCTTGTCTAATAGTTATAAAAAACCTCACTGAGACTGACACTTTCTTCTTTTCTCTCTCAGATTTTTATTTTTTTTAATTAAAAAAAAATTTTTAATGTTTATTTATTTTTGAGAGAGACAGAGACAGAATTCCAGTGGGTAGGGGCAGAGAGAGAGGGAGACACAGAATGTGAAGCAGGTTCCAGGCTCTGAGCTGTCAGCACAGAGCCTGATGTGGGGCTAGAACTCAGGAGCTGTGAGATCATGACCTGAGCCAAAGTTGGACGCTAAACTGACTGAGCCATCCATGCGCCCCTAATTTTTTTTTAATGTTTATTTATTTTTGGGAGAGAGAGAGAGAGAGAGAGAGAGAGTGAGAGAGGGAGCGCACACGAGTGGGGGAGGGGCAGAGAGAGAGGGAGACACAGAATCTGAAGCAGGCTCCAGACTCTGAGCTGTCATCACAGAGCCTGACGCAGGGCTCAAACCCACAAGCCATGAGATCATGACCTGAGCTGAAGTCAGACTGAGCCACCCAGGTGCCCCATCTCTCTCGTATTTTTACAATGAAGCCTGAGTTATGTAATTATAGTATGTATACATTAGCATTTTGTATTTACATTTGTATTTTAAAAGCTTAATAGTACAAAAAATTCCACATAACCTTGTTTTAAATTTACTTAATTTGAAAGAGAGAGAGAGATAACTCATAAGCAGGGGAGGGGCAGAGTGAAAGGGAAAGAGAGAATCCCAAGCAGGTTCTGTGGTCTCAGTGCAGAGCCCAAGGTGGTGCACCGTTTCACCAACTATGAGCTCATGACCTGAGCCAAATCAAGATTCGGATGCTTAACTGACTGAGCCACCCAGGTGCTTCTCCACTTAATTTTTATCATAGAAAGGTAATGAAAATGGTACTAAATTTAAGTAAATTAGAAAACCAAATGGTTTCAAGAATCCGAAGCAGGCTTCAGGCTCTGAGCTGTCAGCATAGAGCCCTATGAGGGCTGAACTCAATGCACTGTGAGATCATGACCTGAGCTGAAGTCGGATGCCCAACCAACTGAGCCACCCAGACACCCAAGACTCTTCTATATGTACTCACTAAATGACTTGCAAATTATTTTTATTTTTTCTACTTTTTTTTGTATATTTATTTTTGAGAGAGAGAGAGAGAGAGAGAGAGAGAGAGAGAGAGACTGAGTGAGAGCAGGGGAGGGACAGAGAGAGAAGGAGACATAGAATCTGAAGCAGGCTCCAGGCTCTGAGTTGTCAGTACAGAGCCTGACACGGGGCTCGAACTCATGAACCGTGAGATCATAACCTGAGCTAAAGTTAGATGCTTAACCAGCTGAGCCACCCAGGCGCCCCAAGATCTGTTTGTTTTTTGAATTCTCCACAACTCTTTATATATATATATATATATATATATATATATATATATATATATATATATAATTTACTGAATAAGTAGTTAATATTCGTTCCATCCCTGAAAGTCCAATAGCCACAGATGGATTATACCGTAAGTGTGCCTCAGGCAAACTCAAAAACAAACAAAACAAACCAAACAAACGAACAAAACCTTGTTTCCTTATTTATCCTTTGAGGGTATTCCTAAACATAAAACATATCATCATCATCACCATCAAAGCAAAAAGGGGTATATTAAAGAGTCATAACTTTGAGGGTAAGAGGGAGGAGTTGGTTGTAAAAGCCAGGGACATGTAGGGAAACAAGTAAAGTTGCCTGGATAATTAGTTCTTCGTGTTAGTGGTAAAAATAACTTTCCATGCAGATTCCTAGAAGGTGCTAGGATCAAACTGAATTCAGGAACTGAGATAGTATTAATTTGAGATGGAAAAAAAAAGGGCTGGTCATTGCTGCAAATTAAATAAAGTTTAGCATTAAGAGAGGTGGCTGCTTTTAAAAAACCTCATGATCAGGCAAGCTAAGCACAAGCTTCATAACTGGCTGCCCTTGTCTCAGCATAACCACATGGGAGAAGTACAAAGCTGCCAATATTAGACTGGGGAGGTAGGGTGAAACACAGAAAACATTCACCTTCTCTTAGACACACACATACACACATATCCAACATCATGACAAATAAATAAGTAAATACATAACTGAGTTGATTATACCCCAGAAGAAATGTGATTTAAGAAAAAAGACTGGAAAGTTTTGAAAATGAATATATTTCAGAACATCAAGTAGATAAAAGAAGGCATCATATGCAAACATAACAAGACATGAAAAAGTAAAATCAGAATTAAATAAAAATAACAATATTTTTTTAAAAGACAAACTAGGGGCGCCTAGGTGACTCAATCAGTTAAGTGTCCAACTTTGTTTTCCTTATGAGTAGTAATATTTTAACTTGTTAAAAGACTTAATGTGGACATTTAATGTGAATTTAGAATGGTTATTCATAATGATCTTTTTTTTAATTCAATGGATTTTATTTTTTTATTTTTTGAATATTTTTTAATTCAAATTTTAGTGAATATACAGTGCAATATTGGTTTCAGGAGTAGAATTCAGTGATTCATCGCTTACATACAACAAACAGTGCTCATCACAAGTGCCCTTCTTTAGTACCTACCCATCACCTGTCTAGCCCATCTCCCACCCACTTCCCTCCATCAAGCCATAGTTTGTTTTCTATCATTAAGAGTCTCTCATGGTCTGTTTCCCTCTGTTCTTGTTTCTGCCCCCTTCCCGTATGTTCATTTGTTTTGTTTCTTAAATTCCACATATGAGTTAAATCATATGCTATTTTTCTTTCACTGATTGACTTTTGTCGCTTAGCATAATACATTCTAGCTCCAGCCACATCATTGCAAATGGCAAGATTTCATCCTTTTTGATGTCTGAGTAATATTCCATTACACACACACACACACACACACACACACACACACACTCACCACCTCTTCTTTACCCATTCATCGATTGATGGACATTTGGGCTCTCTCTATATTTTGGCTATCATTGATAATGCTGCTATAAACATTAGGGTGCATGTACCCTTTCAAATGTGTATTTTTGTATCCTTTGGGTAAATACCTACTAGTGTAATTGCTCGATTTTAGGGTAGTTCTATTTTTAATTTCTGAAGGAACCTCCATATTGTTCTCCCAAGTGGCTACGCCAGTTTGCATTCCTGCCAACAGTGCAAGTGGGTTCCCTTTTCTCTGCATTCTCGCCAACTTCTGTTTCTTGTTTTGTTAATTTTAGCCATTCTGACAGGTGTGGACTGGTATCTCACCATGGTTTTAATTTGTATTTCCCTAATGATGATTGATATTGAGCATCTTTTCATGTGTCTGCTAGCCATCTGGATGTTTTCTTTGGAAAATTGGCTATTCATATCTTCTGCCCATTTCTTAGTTGGGTTGTTTGGTTTTGGGGCATTGGGTTTGATAAGTTCTTTATAGATTTTGGATACTAACCCTTTATCAAATAAATTGTTCACACATATCTTCTCTCATTCTTTTAGTTTTGTTGATTGCTTCCTGTGCTGTGCAGAAGCCTTTTATTTTGATGAAGTCCCAATAGTTCATGTTTTCAAGCTGCATTACAAAGCTGTAGTCATCAACACAGTATGGTAGTGGCACGAAACAGACACATAGATCAGTGGAACAGAATAGAAAATACAGAAATGGACCCACAACTATATGGTCAATCTTCGACAAAGCAGGAAGAATATCTGATGGAAAAAAGACACTCTCTTTAACAAATGGTGCTGGAGAATTGGGGAATGACATGCAGAAGAATGAAACTGAACCACTTTCTTACACCATTCACAAAAAATAAACTCAAAATGAATGAAAGACCTAAATGTGAGACAGGAAACCATCAAAAGCCTAAAGGAGAAAGCGGGAGAAAACCTCTTCGACCTCAGCCAGAGAAACTTCTTACTAGACATGTTGTGAAAGGCAAGGGAACAAAAGCAGTGGACTCTTGATTTGGGCTCAGGTCATGATCTCATGATTTGAGAGTCTGAGTGCCACACTGGGCTCTGCATTCTCTGCGGAGAGCACAGAGCCTGCTTGGGATTCTTTCTCCCTCTCTCTCTGCGCCTCTTGTGCTCACATGTGCTTGCTTTCTCTCTCTCTCAAAATAAATAAATAAACTTAAAAAAATAAAGAACAATATAATTTCAAATCTTGGCAAACATACCTATAGGCATTTAAATAAAAGTTAAATGGAGAGGTTACACATTAGGTTATACACAAAAATAAAAAATGGATAATAGAATACTATGGAGAAATTTATCAAGAATATAATGCTAATAATAAATAAATAAATTTAACAAAGAGAGTGCCAAAAACTGCCAAGAAAAAGAATACATTCCCTACAAAGGAATGGCAAGTAGATTAACAGAAGCCTTTTCGTTAAATTAGTATAAGCCACAAAGCATTTCAAAGTGTTGGAGAGAAAGTATTCCATATCTAGGATTACCTACCTACCTAAAATATGTTATTTTACCTAAATATTAAGTGCAAGACAATGATATTTTAAAACACAAAGAACAAGACAGTTTGCCTCTTATTGACCCACAGTGAAAAATTATAGAAAGATTTACCTCAGCATAGAAGTAAACCATTAGAAATGTATAGTGTGCAGGAAAAAAAAAATGACAAATGCAGAAGTTAAATTAACTATTGACTTTAACTATAATATAATAACTGCTATCTTTTAAAGGTGAGGCTACTTTATTACTAATTTCATGTAAGGTCTAATATTTTCAAAACATGTTGAAAACTTACACTATTTTGTTTTTCAGGTGAAATATACATTGAATATTTTAGACAGTAGAAATCCATCTAGAGCATCTAAATGAAGAAGGGAAAATGTATTGAAAATGTATCAGTCCAATTGAAAGTATGAAAAGAGAGTAATAGAAGTTATACAATGCTTAAAAAAACAAAACACACATACATGCAAAAAAATCTAGTAGTAGAAATGTTGAAGTATATCAATCTTCATGAATGTAAAAGGCTTATATTCACTTACTAAAGATAGATTTTCATAATGGTTAACCAAAACTTCTTGGGCTGCTTAGAAAGTAAACACCTTAAGTAAATTGCACTGACAAAGATAAATCCAAATTGAATGGGAATCACAACTAGCTCTGATGAAGAGCTTTATATGCTCATTTAAAAATTGATACAGAAGAGAAAAGAACCAAGGGTTTTCCTTACTGAATATCAAGAATTATTATAAAACTCTAGTAATTCAAGTATGTACTATCTGCATAGGAATAGATAGGTTAAAGGAATCAAATAGAGTATTTAAAAACATAACCACAATGCAGAGAAACCCAGCCTTTAACCAAGATAAAGTTACAAGTCAGATAAACTGCTTGAAAAACTTTAGGTGAGTAGAATACAGTTAAGGTAAAAATAAAATTAAAATACAAGAAAAATAAAGTAAAATATTGTCACCATACTATGCCACAAGTTAATTCCAGATCAATGAAAAGACTAAAATGAAAAACTTCAGATGAAAATACATGTATGAGAATATTTTTGGTGAAAGGAGGTTTTCTTTTTAAATATTACAGTTATCACAAACAATTAAGCAAAAAATGTATACATTATAATTAGAGACTGTATATGTTACAATTAAAAATGAAAATAGAAAATAGAATTCAAAATTTATTTTAAAAATCAGAAGTTGTTCAATGGAGGGGAAGCTATGTCCCCTGAGCCAGTTTTCCTTCATGCTTTATAGGCAATTGCGCCCCCCAAGGGCTGGTCTCAGCTATTTTTGTGTTTACTGTAGGACAATAACTGGGCTGAGTCAAACTTGTAGCTTGCTTTTTCAAGAAAAGTAATGAAATGAAAGAAGCATTTAAGTGTGCTTGAGGGAAGTTTTGATAGATTCTCCAGCTACCCCTCCGTATTTCTCAGCTGCTTTCTGGGTGTTCAAGGACCCATTTTGCAATAGATTCCCTTATTAAAGAAACTTGAGAGGCATTTCTCTCAGCCTCCAGCTGCAAGGAATCATTATGGTCATTTCTGGTTCTAATTCCATAAGAACAGGGGAAGGGAGATAAATTTTACTAGCGGTTTTGAGCCCAGCCAGTTCTGTTGGGAGTTTTATATTCAGTACCCAGAAAAGAAGACATGGAGAACCAAAGTCGCTTTAAAAAAAAAAAAAGGATTGGTTGTCAGGGTTACAGGATTTTTCAGAATTACAAGTGTCCTGAAGCAGGCCATCTGAGGGTTGGATGTTGCTGCTAAATTTTGTTATCTGCCTTTAGACTAGAGACAGTATCTAGATGTAGTTGCAGGTTAGCTCCAATTCTATATAGGTAAATTCCATGTAGTATTTACCCCTAAATTTAATTAGAAGGAGACATCCCAAAGGACCGCTTGTGTGAAATTCTTAGAAATCAAACTGGTACCTGTGCCTTGCCTTTATTTTATTCTTGAAGCATTTGCTTCGAAAGATGGATACTGTAGGAAGTTGGTAAGGATATATTGCCTGGATTCACATGCCTAGGCTACCTAAATCAGTGGCTTTTGTATTGATTGACTGTTATCAAGAATGTGCAAGCACATGGTATACTTGGCCTGAAGCACTGTAAATATCCAATAAACACTTTTTACTGTTATATCATAACACATTATGTTACTGCTCTTTTTCATCTTTCTTCAGGTTTCTTTATTTCAAAATCTGTTGATTTTTTTAATCCAACTTTTTACCTCTAGTTTATTTTTCGAATTTGAAACAGTGGTATAAAATAAAATGCAAGTTCTCTTATGTCCCTTAGAAAACTAACTCAAATTGGCTGCGGTTTTGCTCATGACTTGTATTTTAATCGCCAGCTACCATTGGCCTCATAACTAGCTAGTATAGTTTCTGTTACTTCCTGTTAGGAATTAATTGGAAAGTTTCAACTGCTCTTGTCTGCTTTGGTTCAAATCACTGGTAATGTGCTTATGTTCAGTTGACTTAGCTGAAATCTATCTTTATGTTTGGTTTACTCACTGCTTTCTTTGTCTTTCATGAAAGTACACAGGTTTTGATTTTGAGAAATGTTTTGAAAATCCTCACGGCAGAATTAGGTCACGTTAACCTATATTCCCTCTTTTCCTTACACACCACAGTGGCCCAGATCTCTCCTTTTGGGAAGGCATTAGGTTGTTCTGAAAAATATTCAGGTCCCAATGATTTCTTCTAACTAACTGTGGACTCCATCATTGGACTTTCCCATACTTTTGTGAATACGAAGTAGAATACCTCTGAGACCCAGCTGACCTGAACAAATGGGCAAGTTTTCCCCATGGCATTTCAGTTTTAAATACAGAAGAAATTAAGTTGTTCCCTGTGCAGCACTTCATTGTTAAACTGTGACAGAATATTTTTTTCTTGTACTATAAACGTAGTCCCAGATTTAAAGAACATAGGCTGCTAGAAACCTTGGTATGGAATAGGTTGAATTTAAAATCTGTCTGACATTGACAAAATTGCAATGATTTTTTTTAATAGCAAATAAAATCTGTAACATAGTACCTTTGGGATTTTAGACAGAGTCAATCCTAAGAGCTGCATTCTTCCTTAATTTACATTTTAAGTGCTCATCAAGGTAGAAGGCAATGAATTCAGAAGACAGAGCTTATAATGATTTTCTCTTCTCTTGAATTAGAGCAATATCTTCAAGGTCATATAATATATTATTATTTTTAAACTTTTAAAACATAATTTTTCATGTTATATCAAGCAAAGTTATTGCAGCTTAGATACAAACTAGGATCACAGGACTTTTACACCAGACATACATGAAATTGCTTTTCCTTAGCCAACATTTTGCAGTGTGCAATGAAATTATATCCATAGTGTTTGAGAGAAAACAAGCAAACAATGGTCAATGATTGGTTAGTTTTAGTTTCCATAATTACTTCCAGTTGGTACTTTGAAAATAAGGAGGAAATTACTTAGAACTCTCAGCTTGTATTATTATGACATACAGATGTTATTCCTTAATTTTTTCTTGAAAATACAAATTAAAAGACAAAGAAAAAAATGAACTTTATCATTCTGATTAATTTTTTCTTCTTTGAACTTAACATACCAAACCTCTGGGATATCAGCTTTAAGAGATCAGATGAATAAAGAAAAAGTGTAAGAAGAGACCACAGAAGGATGGCTAGAAAAGTGAAGGGAGATCGTTGGAGTCTTGTGTGATTGAAGCTACAGGGAGAAAGGTCAAGTAAAGTGGTCACTTTCCTAAGAGCACTTCCTTTTTTTAAATTTTTAAAAAATGTTTATTTATTTTTGAGAGAGAGAGAGAGAGAGAAAGAGAGAGAGACAGAATCCAAAGTAGGCGCCAGCACAGAGCCTGATGTGGGGCTTGAACCCATGAACTGTGAGATTAGGACCTGAGCTGAAGTTCGAGGCTTAACCAACTGAGCCACCCAGGTGCCCCTGTGAGAGAACTTTCAATGGATTAGTTGGTGAAGCTGGATTTCAGTTGGTTGAGAATTATAGTGCGAGTGTTAAGAAAATCAGTTTATGAACACAGCCACAGGGAGAATCCATATCTTTTTATTTTAGCTATTGTTCTTTCTACTATAGCATGCTGCTACTCAGCATTACAAATACTTTTGGTACAGTTTTTAGCAATGAATATTTTCAGTTTATCAACCACAAGAAGAAAAGTGCCTGCTTGATGTCAGATTTCTGTGAAAATGAGCTAAAACTCAGAAATTCAACATGTCAAATAAACTGCATACAAAGATACAGGAACATTATTGAAGCTGCTTCTTTTATGAAATTGTCACACATAACCCAGGTGGACATACAGTGTAGAAAAGCTAAGTGCAGAATATTAAGATATATCATGCTATCGTGGTTATATTAGTCAATGTTTTTTAACCACTTATTCTGTACCATGTTGCAGGCGGCAGCTTTTAGGAAGGTGGAGAATTGATGCCCCTTTAGGTGTACGTATAAACATATATAATCCAGAATATTCATTCAAGTTTATTATAAAATAACTCCAGTTTATTAATTGGAAGAAGGAACTGACAGAAGATTTGATAAACTGTATGGAAATAATTACATAAAGTTTTTTTAATTGTTTAAATGTATTTATTTTTGAGACAGAGAGAGAGAGAGACAGAGCATGAGCAGGGAAGGGACAGAGAGAGAGGGAGACCCAGAATCGGAAGCAGGCTCCAGGCTCTGAGCTGTCAGCACAGAGCCTGACACGGGGCTCGAACTCACAGACTGTGAGATCATGACCTGAACTGAAGTCAGACACCCAACTGACTGAGCCACCCAGGCACCCCACATAAAGTTTATTTTTAAATATTGTCTATTGAAGGCCATCATAAACAAAAAGACATATGGAATTAATTTAATTTCAACCTATACATAACATACTTTTTTACTATTGAATCATGAATGTGTTATAAAGTCAAGTCTGGGGACCTTCTTTGGGAGATTGAATATTAGTCACTATATGTTGTCTTTTTTTCTGCCTAAGTTTGAGGCACCAGTACATGCAATTTGAAGTCCAGGCTATTGTAAGGTTATATAATTTAATAAAATTCCTTGTTTAAGTCAGCTAGACCCAAAGTTTCATTCTGTTTCAGTTGTCAAACATGCTTTAAAAAAATAATAATAATACTATATATCTATATATCTATATATCTCCTGTACTATATATAACCATTGTATAGAACTATAAACTTCTATATGGTTATATATCTCTCACAAATTTTATATATATATACATATATATGTATATATATATATACATATATATGTATATATATATATACATATATATGTATATATATATATACATATATATGTATATATATATACATATATATTCATAAAATCACTTATTCATATAATAGTATATGCTTATATATAACAAATATATCTAAAACTACTGTATAACTACAGTTACATAAGTGCTACTGTAACCATGTATTTATAACTTTAACCACAGCTATATATAACCATCTTCCCAGTGAAGATCATTTTGATCAAACAAGTGTACAAACAAAATTATCCAAAAATTCTACTTGAACAATATGATTCTGTAGAGATGGTGATGCTGAAGTCCTTTCTGTTGGCTTTTGGAAACTCTTTCTGTTGGCTTTCTATTTATATTAAACATAAAGTTGTTGGGGTTCACAGAGCTTCGGCTTCTAAACAGTGCCTTAGACACTTAAAATTTTTGTACACGTGTTATTTATTTCCATAGTGAATGGATTCTGGTCAGAAGTGTTGTAGCATTTAAAAGAAAAATACCGTATTTGGAATCAGGAGAGTGACATTACACGCCTATGACTACTTTCCTTGTAAGCACAAATGCTATTCTTGCTGCTTACTATTGTCCTCCCCTATAAAAAGAAAGGGTAACACTAGGTGTCTAATATGAATTTCACTTCTCTTATCTTGTATTCTGTGTTGAAGTTCATTTTTTTATCTTAAAAATGTTTTTAGTGCACCAGAGTGATTAATATAACTGCAGCATAGTTTTGTAAGGCAAAGATGGCTTTGGAAAACAAATATTTACCACCCAACATACTTTTCATAATGTGGGATTTTCAATTGTTTAAAGGAGAGTACTCACATCTTTTTTAAAAAATTAAATGGAATTCAGTGTGAATATTTTCGCCTAATGCAAGCTTAAATTATTATACATTTCACACTGCAGTCCTTCCAAAATGCCAATGAATATATTTTATCTATATTTAGCTTCTTTCTTTTTCAAATTAAGCTGGCTATTGAAAGGTATAATTGGTTTGAATCTGGACAGTTTTGTTCATCCAAATTAATGACTCAGATGTCATTGAAATCAAAGTTCCTCCTTTGAGAGTTAAATTAATTTAATGGTCATAATTCTTATTATTTAACACTTCTATTCTTATCTTAGATGTTAAGAAAAAAGTATACTGCACATGTTATACTCTTTCAATACAGAGTTTTATATTTAAAAGTTTTGGTCTTTTCAGAAATATGAACCGATAAGGTGGGATTAAGAACTAAAGAAGTTTCCATGTTTTTGAGTGTTTCCATATAGAATTGAAAGACACTCACCCATGCAGTATGGACAGAGAAGTCACATAGCTATTGTTCTCATTATCACTGCATTTGTTAATATGTATCTCCATTTACATTGATCCAAAGTGAATGTCAAGTGAAAGATTCTCTCTTCCACTAGTATTCAGTCTAAATAAGTAGTTGTTTGTCCTCTATGGCTACTTCATGTACAGGCTATTCTTCTATATCTGCATCATTTTGTGCATGTTGAAAGTAGAATTAAATCACAGAATCATGGGTCAAAGGTGATTGGAGTCAGCCTTGGATTCCATTTTGACAATAACCAGTTTTGTGAACTTGGAAACCTTATCCTGATAAGTTTCTCTTTCTTTATATTTAGTTCAAATAAGCAATAATATCTATCAGAAAATATTTTTTGGATAATTAAATATTATTAGGTATCATCCTAGTATGTCTAGTAGGATATGTATGACGTGTTTTTCCTTTGCTCTTCTCCTGTATGGTTCTACAGTATGAAAGTGGTGACTCTTAGCTGTTTTCTTTTTCTTTTTTTTTTTTAATTATACTTATTGGACTGGATATTTGAAGAAAGGACAATGATTAGGAGATTACATTGCTCTGATGAGGATAATCTACTAATAGAGGGAAAGAATCTACTTCTGTGATAGGGAGAATATATTTCCCATAACAAAAGTAGATCCTTTGGAAAAATTTTTATCCTAGGAGAAATACTAAATTAGAACTCAACCTCAGAGTTCAAAGCCATGGGTATGAAGTTAAAGTGGGTCAAAAGATACAAACAGGTACTGCAGCAGATCTGCCTGATAGATACAAAGAAGTCTCTCCCATCTTTCCAACTTCAGTTGAGCTAAGGAATGAAAAGACTGTCAGTTCTTGACAAGGGAGGCTTTTCCACAGGAACTCCCCACTGAAAACCTGGTTTTGATCCAGTTGTAAAACAAAAGCTTTTTATAATAACAGCAACTTGAATTCTAGATTGATTTCATAGTCAGTTTTAATGAATATTTTCAATTACATGAAGAATATTAAGAATCCCTTAATGTATACCTACTATTTCAAATTAATTACTTATCACCATTAATTTATTCATTCATTTATCTATCTAAAAATATTTATTGAGCTCATGCTGTATGCCAGGTACTGCTCTAATTCACACAGGTAATTAACAAAGTCCTGTCTTTATGGAACTAATGTTCTGGTTGGAAACGTAGACTACACAAACCAGTAAAAAATATAGCATGGCAGATGATAATACCTGTGGCTTCCAGTCATTGCATTCCAATGAAAATTTCCATCTATCTTTTTCTTCAAAATTAAAATTTCACTATTTTCATTTTCTCTACCTTCTAGCAGCATTTATTCCTTATTTTGACTAAAACTGCCTGAGGGCTTAGTCTTTGGACCTCTTCTCCTTTCCAACCTCTTCCCATCTCATACCTGGGTTAGATGACATATAAATGCTAAGAACTCCAAATAGGTATATCTAGCCCATACCTCTTTGCTGAACTTCAGGTTCCTATATCCCAATGAATATTCAACATCTCCAATAGGACTACCAAAAGGCCTCTCAAAAAAGGAATAATAGTTTTCTCCCTCAAACTTGTTTTTCCCCATATCCTTATCCAGATCAGTAAATCTACCCAGAAGGAATAATCTGGTATAGATTCTAGACTATATAGTGTCATAAATCCCTTCCTGCAGATGAGGCCCAAGTAATGCAATTGGTTTTGTTTAGGTTATACAGTATGACACGAGGTAGGTTAAAAGTCAATTTTTCTGTCTCATAGAATTATAGAATACCAAAAAGGAAAAAAAAAAGTAGTAATAATTTAGGCCACCTCCCTGTTTCAGAAGAGAACAGAGAAGTCTATGGAAGTTAAGAAACTCCCTAGATTGTGACGGAACCAGTTTAGTGTATCTCCCTCTGCAGCTATATAAGGATGTAAACCTTCTTAAATCAATCACCACCGTGCAAGGTGAAAAGACACTTAAGGGAGATATGTAAAAATTGCAGCAGAGAGCAGCAAAGTCCATGTGAAATTGACAGGGGAGATTTCACAAAGGAAGTGACTGGGGATATTTCTTGGAAGACCTATAGTAGTTTTCTAGGCTGGAGTGAGAGGCAGTGAGGGTACTTCCGGTGAAACCCTCAGATACTTGACTTTTCTGCAACCTTTGATAATATTGGGAATTGCTTCACCTTGATATTCTTTTCATTCATAGACATAATACCAGTTTCCTTCCCCATCTCAAATGCTACATTTTGTTCCTAAGGCAATACTTGAACACTCTTAGTTTGTTTTCCCAAATGGTGAGATTCTAGAGAATGTGTAAACAAATCAAAATCCCTGAAATATTTGAATCTACTAAATCATGTAACTACTCTAAATCCTACTGCCATAAGCAGCACAGCATGTTACACCATATGGTGAATAAAATAGTTTGATTCAGAGAAAAATATTATTTTCTGAAGAAAAGAAACCTCTTTCCATTCCCCTTACCATTTTCGAATCTAACTTTGTTAAATCAAACATTAAGCAGATACTTTTTAGATTTGTGAACATTTTGTTTTCCCTAAGTTAATAAAGAGATTGTTTTCTGATGCTTCCATATACAGTTGGGGTTACAAGGAAAAGTCATAGGATCATTATTGCACCATCTGTTCCAGCTGGTTTGTTTTAGTCACATGCTCCTCAGTGTTCTTACTGAGCTATCACAAACTGCCAATTAATTATGAAAAGCTAACAGGTTGTCAGAGGTTATAGTACTGAGAAAGTTAGATCATGAGTCAGTATATCCTGGGATCGATTACTACAGATTTACAATTTCCAGAACACCTTCTGTGGATGAGTGAACTTTTAAAGACATAATAATGGCATCCTTTGGATCCTGTAGCTGAAGAGAAATAAGAAACTGATGATTATTTTCTGAGCATCCATCAAGAAGAGTCATCTTTTTATTTAGTTTGCTAATTGATTGCTGTATAATTGGATTCAAATATTTTCTTAGTAATATCTTAGTGAAGAAAATCTTGCAAGGTAGCCCTTCACAGAAGATAAATGCAGAAATTGGTTGTGTTCTTTTGTCTTGTCTAACACTCAGTGTTGAGCTCAAATGCCTATCTGTACTAGAAATACAAAACAAAGAGATATGACTTTTAATATCAGTTGTTTCATTTTATCTGTGGTATCAAGTAAATCACTCCAGTTGCATGATAGCTTTTGCTGAGATAAAGCATTCATATTTTAAAATTTTGTGTAACTTGGTATTATTAAGAAATTTTATACTTGAAAATTCTAGGACTATCAATGAAAAAATTAATCATGGTTAGTAATATGAAAAGTGGATTTAAATGTTATAAATAAGTTGTATATGATGCACTGAAGGCTTACATGTTGACTTGTTATTAACTTTTGGTGAAATTTCTTAAAGTAGATATTCCTAGTCTATTGCCTCTTGGAAGAGAAAATATTTCAGGAGACTGTTGAACTAATTATCAATGTGTGGAAGTTTACTTACCCAAAATTTATGAGATTTTTGGTCACCTATTAAAATTTTGTTCATTCAGTCTATATAGTATATGAAATATTTGTAGCCCTGTGGAATATATGTGTGTGACTGTGTGTGCATGTGTGTGAGAGTGCATTAGAAAGAGGAAGAAAAAGCGGTGCCTGGGTTAAACCACCGACTTTGGCTCAAGCCATGATCTCGTGGTTTGTGAGGTTGAGACCTGTGTCAGGCTCTGTGCTCACAGCTCAGAGCCTGGTGCCTGGTTTGGATTCTGTCTCCCTCTCTCTCTTCCCCTCCCCCACTCATGCTCTGTGTCTCTCTCGATTTCTCAAAAGTAAATAAACATTAAAAGAGAGAGAGAGGAAGAAAAAGAGAAACCCTTAAATGTTCAGCTTAAGAAATTTATGACTTCACCTTTACCCCATCATGGTGGGACAAGGTTGTGATCATACCTCTTTTCTCCCTCTCCTGTTTGACAACAGAGTAAAATAGTATTCAGAACCCTTAGAAAATATCCCTTCAGCTCAGTTGGTACTGTTTGCTTTATTCTTGGGCTCTATCTTGGATTTAAAATATTCCATCCAGTTGTCTTATAAACAAATATTTACCTCTGAGAGAAGGATTAGACTATACATCAAAATGACAGCAAAGGGATGGATTGCAAATGAAATTATTTAGTTTTCTGGGTTAGTTTTCAGACATTTTGTAGTGGTAGTGAAATAGGAATTGCATTCAATTTCATCAAAATGCAAAAAACACACTCTGTTTTTTACTATTGAATGCAGGATGACATTCATTTATGCATTCATTTATTGAGTGTCTAGTAGGTACCAGACAATTTGCCAGTCCCAGATGATATAATGCTAAAAAGAAAAAAAACAACAACCCAGATCCCTGCATTCATGAACTTTGAAGGAGATTATAATTATATAATGCAGTGAAGAAGACCAACATTATTCAAATTATCACATTAATGATGTCTAATTACAAATGGTTGCTCTGAAATGAAGGGGAACTGATCTATGAGAATGACTAGTTAAGAAATGCAATTCAGGCTTGGTGTGATGAGGACAACCCTTAAGGGATATGTTTGATATGTGAAGGCCTTTGGGTGATAAATGGGGGTGGGGAGAGGTGAATTTCAAATGGTGGAAATACTGTATGAAAGTCTTATAGTGAGAATGGACCAAGTAAGTTCAGTGTGGCTGGAGAGCAGTTCTTTGGAGGAAGAGAAAGATATGCACAGCCTAGACTTATAGATTATTTCAGGGATTTTGGTTTTTATTTCAAGGGTAAATGAGTATATCTTAAAGTTATTAACAAGGGCAATTACATCATGATATTTGCTTTTGACATGATCACTCAGGCTATTGGGTAGGGAATAATTCAAGGTGTATGTGCGTAAATGTGGATGGCCACTGAGGATGTGATTGAGGCAATTTAGGGGACAAGTGGTGCTGATAATTGAACTAGGGTTGTGACAGTAGACTGGAAAGAAACTAATATTTGGGATATATAGTTTGAAGGTAGAACTAACAGAATTTAAGGGTGGGTTTGATATGAAAGGTAAAGGAGACAAATCTGTCTCCTTTGTCTCTGGCTTGAGTAAATAAATGAGTGGAAATCTGGGAAAGCATGACTTTATGTGGGGTTTGTATACTATAAACTGTTTTTGAAACATAAAGGTGGAGTTGTTAAGTAGGCTAACTATGCCAATCTGGAGATTGGATGAGAAGCAATAATATAAAGGTTTCCCCTGCTATCTGTAAGTATAGCCTTTCTATAAAAACTTTCATAAGCCAAAAAGCATAAAATGAAGAAGGAATTGTCATTAATTTATACTGAAAAATTTTTGAATGTTCTCAGACCCCCCAAAAAACCCTCTTAGTCTTTTCTGATACCTTAGGAGACATCTTGCTCACAGATGCACAAAATAAATCAAGATAAAGCATGGGCGCTCACAGACACAGTTCAAAGCTCTGGTGGCTTGGTGCTGACATGTTGAATGTAGGTGCCTGGGAAGGGGCTTGGTTGGGCCATTGTCTCTGCTCCATGCTCCTGAAGCGCTCTGCTTCCTTAAGGGCTGACTGCAAAACAAATGCTCAATACTGTTAACCCCTTTCACCTTTTTGTTTTGAGAAAGCAAAAATCGCCTTCGCATTTCTTTTGGTTAGTGAAAACAGGTACTAATGTAGCTGTTCAGTAGAAGCAAAGTGGTCTAAGGTAAGTTTCAAAAAGCAGGAGGTAGATGTAATTAAAACCACAGATGTTGTTGAATGTTTGGCTGCATGAATAGAGTAGGTAAGTGGCTAACAACAAAAATTTGATAAACTATAGTATTAAAGAGTGAAGCAAAGGAGTGGGATGAACTTGCAAAAGGGCTGAGAAGGAGTTTTCTTTACAGAAATTCTACAGAAATGGAAGTCAGGGGTGTCATAAAATTCCAGGTAAAGTGACCATTTCTTGAAAAAAAGAAATGTTACTTGGATAGGGTGATAGAAATGCTTGCATGGACTCGGTTCAGAAGTTAGCTAGAATGAGATACACAACTCTTTCAGAAAATTCAAAAAGTAGAAGAGAAAAATGATCTTTAAAAAATCTTAAAAAACCTTAAGATTTGAGCATCTTTAAAGATGGACGTTAATAATTGGGTGGGCAGTTTAGAAAACAGTAACCAGCATGGTTAAATACTTGGTTAAGTTTCTCAAGAAGTCAGATGTACAGTATGGATTAGGCAGGAGCAGAAAGAGCTCTTTTTTTGGGGGGGGGCACATTAGGTGCAAATATATGTTGGTGAAAATGATAAAAAGAAATATAGTTTAATTCAAAGCATTGATTTGTTGGTTAGGAAGAGGGCTTAGAGTTATATGATAATAAGTTTATGCCATTTTACAATTTCTTTTGTGTGTCCAAAGACACAGAGAAGTGGAAAGACTCGTATAGTTTTGAGTTTAAAGCACTTATGAAGAAATTTTTTGAAAATATTCTTTGTGATAGTGTTGGAAAAATGCACTCACAACTCAATATAACTGTCTGCCTAATTGTTGTTGTACCTCAGTTTATTAAGTGCCTACCATAGAAGACTGCCTTATCAAACTGTCAGCAGTCTTTACTAGTGAATTATTTTAGTTAAGTGATATTCATCAAATGTACTCAAAGAGGAGTTCAAGATTTATAAGTATGTTGATAATTGTACTCTATACACATGCTTAGAAAATTAACCATGGTTTAAAGTCGGGTTTTTGTTTTTTTTTTCATTTTCATTTTCTTTCAACTTGATTTTAATTATTTTTTTCCTCAATACATTTTGATTGGCTTCTATATTTCTATGTATGTAATGTTGTGTAAAGCTGTACGAGTGAGAAATTTTTTAACAAACTGTTTGTTACGATGAAGGGGATCCTAATCTTTAATTGGAGAGGCTTACCTGTTATGGATTCAGTTGACAGTTGCCTACAAGTATTGATTAGATCTGTGGAGATTTCTATGCACTATTGAATATTTCTTGATGCATTTTTTAAATATATAATGCATTTTCTGATTACTTGCAATGCTAATTTTCACAGGTGGAAAGCAATAAGAATGTTTAAGTGCTGGTCAGCTGTTTTGGTTCTTGGATTCATTTTTCTGGAGTCAGAAGGAAGGCCAACCAAAGAAGCAGGATATGGCCTTAAATCCTACCAACCTCTAATAAGATTGCGACACAAGGTACAGTCACCACTCTGAATTTGCACACAATGCCTACCAATTATGAACTAAACTACTAGGTGTCTGCTTTATTATTCACTCAGGAGCACTTATGTCAGTATATGCCTTCAGAATAAAATTTCCATATAAAAATGCACATTTAAAAATGAGAAATGACTAATTTAGAAATTTATAATTTGGGGAATTAAATATTTCTGGACAAAATATAGAGATGGTTTATTGAAAAAAAAATCATTAAAATTTACATTAAGCCATAGTAATGGATTTATAAAAATAAGTAAATCTGTTAACCTAATCAATCAGATAGTTTCTGTCATTTCCATATTAAGTTTAGGACTTTTTAAACTAAACATAAGTGTTATGTTTTTTAATTAGCGATAAAAGTAAATAAAAAAGGATATCTATTCCATCTGGAGATATATAGGTTGACAAAGAATTAGAATTTGTAGAAATCATTAGACATTTTAATTTCATAAAATTCATGTTATTTTATATTGGGCAAATACATCACTTCCTTATGTTAAATATTTTCAAACATAAAATAAGTTGATATTTAGACATACTATAAATTATATAGATTACTTATGTTAATTAATTAATTATATTAATTATATTATACTTATATTAATTAAGCTAGTGCTTTTATTTTAATAACAGATCATTATGCTAAAGCAGTTTCATCCAATCAAATTAATTTAATCGAATTAGATTAAATCAAATCAAATCAATACATTTTGGTCTTAATAGAAAGCAGATAATAATAATAATTATGGGAGAAAATATATATTTTAAAATTTCTTATGTTACTTGTCTTAAAAGAAACACTTGAAATAAATATAAGTACAGTTGACCCTTGAACAACATGGGGTTATTTAACATGGGGTTAGGGGCACTGACCCCTGCATAGTCAAAAATCTAAGCATAACTTTTGACTACCTCAAATCTTAAATACTAATAGGCTACTGTTGACTGATAATATAAACAGTTGATTAACACAGATTTTGTATTGTATATGTATTATATGCTATATTCTCACAATAAAGTTAGCTAGAGAAAAAAACATTTTTAAAAATTAGAAGGAAAAGAAAATTTACATTTATACTACTGTACTACATTTATTTAAAACATCATGTATAAGTGGACCCACCCAGTTCAAACCTGTGTTGTATAAATACATGTATGTTTTCATGCATATATTTTTGCTAAAAATTCTTTCATAATATTACAGCGTTTTGATAAAATAGGTTACTTTTACTTGGATTTCTATGTGCCAGACCATAGGGTAAGCTCTTAAATGTCATATTTTATTTAATCTCCAAACAATCTTATAAAGATGTACCAGTTTAATTTTATATATGAAAAATCAATTTTATAGAAACATTAAGGGATTCAATGAATGCATACATTTATTAAACATATTAACTGACCAGGGTAATGTGAAGTATAAGCTTGATAGCCAGAAAAGAAATAAAATAAGTAAAATATGAAAATATACTTCAATGTCAAAAATCATTGTTGAAATTTATTCATGTGTGAAAGGAAATAAGTTTCTAGGTAAATGCAGCTGGAGAATTGGACCTGTTCTGCTACCTTTCAATTATCATTTGTGTTCCCTACCTCACAGACTGTCAGTTTCATCCTACTCCAATTTTTAGAAATAATAACTGCTTTATGAATATTCTGAAAACATTATTAATGCAATGTATGGCTTATTTTGTTACATACTAGTAATTATTTAATCTTTCCGTTTGTCTCCCCTGAGTTATATGTTTTGAGGTCGGAAACTATGCCTTTCTAATCTTTTCATTCTGGTGCCATGAGTATAATTGATACTGTTTAATTGACTCCATGGCAGAGAAATGATCAGCAGAATGCATGGCTATGCTGTTTTTATTGTTCTTCTGCTAAATATAATACCACAGGTTTTTATGTGTCAGTGTACTTTTATAAACCATTTTGAATTAAATGTGGATATTGAAGATAAATTATTTATCATGTATTGCCATGAGATTTAAACCTTTAAAGAAAAGAAACAACACAGTGAGTCAAGCCTGTTTTAGAAACACAGATAATCACTCCAAATGATCAAAGTTACCTCTCAGTCTTTTCCATCTCTATGGGTCTTACCTCTGAATAGTTACAGATAATATATTATTACTGTTATTTAAAAACAAAATGGCAGAGAATATTAGTAATACCTAACTTTCCAACAATTTTGGACAGAGGTAAAATTAAGTTATAAAAGGATTTCGTGAATGTGTGTGTGAAAGTGTGTATCTTGACAAAAGTAAAGAATATCCTAGGTTGTGCCGGTCCCTGCCAAAACCCCACCAAGTACTTTCCACTCACTAGCAACACCCCTACCCAACCACAGGGAATACAAGGTCTTTATTTCCCCAAGACCTTGAGGATTAAGCTCATTATAGTCTGTCTATCTATCTATCTATCTATCTATCTATCTATCTATATAAAGTAGGCTCCAACATGGGGCTTGAACTCGACCCTGAGATCAAGACCTGAGCTGAGATCAAGAGTCATGTGCTCAACCGACTAAGCCACCCAGGCACCCTGCCTTTATTTCTGTTTGAATCAATTATTATTTAGATTCCAGAAATGCCCTGCCATCCTTTTTCCACTGATTCCCATTTCAGTTATGCTTAGTTGCAACGTTAGTGGTAAGGCTTTCACAAACCATAATTAAAAACTGTTACAGTCACAGACATTTTCTATCTCTCCTTTTAAAATACATTTTCATCTATAGAACTTATCACCATTTGTCATATATATTTATATGAGAAATATATATGTTTTATATGTGTATGTGTATATTTGACTTATTTATTAGTTTATTGGATTGTTCCCTTCCATCATGATGTGAGCCACTATTCATCTTGCTATCCTACAGCACCTAAAATTGTATTTGGCACATGACCAACATTTAATAAATATGTATGGAATGAATGATTCCACCTGCTGACTAGAATAAGGCTGAAATCATATATTATATGGTATATATAATTATATTATATAGTTTATTATAATTATTAATAAATTAGGTATGATTTTTCTATTAATTTATCATAGTAAAATCAACAGAGAAATACTTAATAAAATGTTTAAAATAGATTATTTTAACATACATGAATTAATTTACTATTATTTGTTATTTCCTATTATTTGTTATTATTTATTGTAAATAAAAATGGTTTTATTTAAATCACAAAGAATATAAATGTCTATATTTCTGTAAGACTTAGGGAATACACGAGAAGATTTTCTATTTGGTTTAGGCTCCACTGTATTGAATATATTTATTGACTAAAAAACTATAAAATAAATAATAGATAAAATAGATCTTGAGATATAATTAGCTATTTTCCACATTTTCCCCAGAAAGATGTCAGTACTTTGAGTCTAAACAAATATTATGTTTAGGACTCATGTTTACCAAATGTTTGTGTGCCAACTGTATAATGAATCCTCGTTAGGGAGAAAAAGTGAAATGTGACTTATTTGTCAGATTACATAGAAATACATTGTAGATAGAAATATAAATATATATGTACATATTTTTTATCATTTATAACTATATGTACACATAAATATGATTGAAAACCTATGTCTGTGTCTCAAGATAAAAATGAATACCATATAAATTCATCATGTTAATTATAGAAATTCTAATTATAGTCCACAGTATGTCTGAAGGAGCTGATCATGTGTTTTAACTGCTGTGTTATCCAACAGGCATTTATGAAACATCAAATGTAAGGATTCAGTAGCTTTATTCCATACATTAGGTCATTTAATTATGAATATTCATATGCAGTAAGGAATTTTATTATTTCTTAGATGAGGAAATTAGATTCACAAATGTATAGTAATTTTTACTGTCACATACCTAGAAATTTAGGAGAAAGGATTTAGGATTGAATACACAGAGACTAAATAATGCAGAGTACACAATGAGAACTTTTTATAGTAATTTGACCTATGTGCCATATATTTCCTATTCTCCCCACATTCTGATCACATTGTAGGAAGGTAGGATATTATATCCCTCTGTCGTTGGATGGGACTGTGTGTGTAGTTCTGGCCAATGAGTTAATAGAAGTGCCATGGAATGCATCTGGACTGAACATTTGACTACACTTACAAAATGTTCCTGAACTCTCTTTTTCCTCTAGCATTACAAACAGCATCTGTTCAAGGTAGTGGTTGCTTAATCATCCCAAGTATCTAAATAACTAGGAGGAGTAAAACACCCAGGTAATTAGTGATTGTCTTGAAAGGTAAAATGAAAGAGAGAAAAAACAAAATAAAACAAAACACTTTCATTTTAAACCACTGAGATTTGGGAGTTGTTTGTTATCAGCATGACCATAGCCTATCCTCACCAATAAGGACAGAACTAGAACTTAAACTCTTATCACCTAATCAGAAATCCTGGGTTCCTTTGTCTGTACCATCCTGGTTTCTTATTTTATTTCCATTCTTTGGATTTTTCTTACTCTCTTTTCTCTATTTCTTTCTTGTCGTTACTTCTTTCTGGGTCATAATTTCCCATCATAGTATAATTTCCTATTGTATTTACAGCCCTTAACATGTGTGTCCTAATATTTTAGCATACTGTCATATACTCTAATTGGTTGGTTGTAAATCCTGTTAGGAACAGAACTATACCTTACATCCCTTTTCTTACCTATAGCGCTGATCACATTGCTGCATCATTTGCTGCTACTAATAATCAAAGTCAGGCTTGAAGGAAGACCTTATGAGGACAACAGGAGTGTTCTTTGAGTATACCTAGTGGTGCCACTTAAAGACCTTAAAATGCTTACATCTTTATGTGACCAGAGAATGCTATGTCCAACTTAATGGTACAGAACTACTCCTGCAAACCAAAAGGGGTTTATGATTCCTTTACCTTCTAAATCAAAATGTTTGTCTATGAGAGTAGTTACTATATAAATGGACAGAGTTAGCATAATTTAATACATCCATAGAGTGTTGCTATGCACCATTTTACAGAATACTTCAAAGATGTCATTTGTGGGAGATGAGTTTTTTCTTTGGTATTAAAGAATAGTAGCTGTGGATTGGTGAGAGTAGTAGGAGAGAACTCTAGGGCAGGAGACAAACATTAAACAGCTCATCAAAACCATGACTGCTTAGAGGCTGGAAACCTTCAGGCAAACCAGGCAGCATTATTTCCTGACTGAGGAAAAATTGTTCCATTCCATCTGAAATATCTGACTGCTTGTAGCATGTTCAACAGAAGGATCTTAAAATGTTAATATATTCTGCAGAGGTCAGAAAGCAAATCAGCACAGTAGATAAGAGCAACAAATGGTGGCAATGAAGGGAGTGAGGGAGTACTGGTCAAATAATCAACTAAATATTAAAGACTGCACTAAGTAATATATAAATCGAACTATTTATGCCATATACATCATAATGGCCGAATATTATTAATAAATCACAGATTTTTTCTAGTCAAGTAAATTATGTTTGAAAAATAAGAATATTTTTGGAATTTTATTTCTGAGAAATGAAATTCCAGTATTAACTGAGCTAGTTCCCGGACCAGGTTAAACGAGCACATATCACAGAGAATGCTACATGAGAAGATATGTGAGTTGAAGGACACCATGTCTATTGTATGGCCCATAAGCCTGCCTTTTCTTTGTATCAGAGAAAAACATGACCTTTATTACTCTGACGGCAAGTATTCCTGCCCTTCTCTGTGAATGGACATACAAACTCTTCTAAGGCTATAAATACACTTTCTCTTTGCTCCAGTGAGAGATGTTATCTCTATGTTTCAAGACAGTTTTCTATCCAAATATCCCTGGCAAGATAGTCCAGAGCAAATGGCTCAGTGTCTCTGTACATGAGGCCTCAGTACATGAGGGGCCATGGAAGATTTTCTCTCAATGCATATGGAGAGCACCACATTTAACAGGAAGTTAGAATTGCCATCAGGTATATCTAAAGCCAAAATTAATTCTGTGTGTGTTTCCAAGTTGATGTGAACACCCAGTATGTGGTTATAGGATCGTCTTACCTTTCACCTGGTTAACTTTGTCCTTTCTGGAACTCTAAGGGGAGAGAAATAGTTTTCTCACCTTTGGATGTGTTGCTTGCATGTTTGTTCCATCAAACCAGGGTATATTTGATAAACTGGGGAAAATTGGCATGCAGTGGACTTAATCATTCTGCCTAACAAAACTAAGTCAAGAAAGGGATATATCTAACTTTTAAAATTCTCAAGGTGAAGACCTGCTACAGAAAATTGTCATTTTATCCCTTCAAGAATGAATTCTCAAAGCAGTACTGTTATTATAGATGTGTAAGGTGGTATGCAAAACAGGATGCTCCTTTACAGTTCTCTGACTCTACATTAAACTATTTTTTGTAAACCTTTAAAAGTAGCTATAACTTGAAAGACTGGAGCTACTTTGCATTGAAGATTTAAAGTTTTGAAACGTTAAAAATATGATGTTTTAGCATTCTATTTACATCTATTCACAAAGTATAACAAAGTAGGCAAATAAAGTCAAATTTATATAGTACATTAAAGCCAAGCTTGTGAGAATTCCAGAAAACTACTTATGTATCAGCCTTGGGCACATATCATGTTTTCTACCATCCCAATATGGATTTTCATGTGATTTGAGTCACAGTGCTTCCTCCAATGCAATGATTTGAAAAATTATCCTGATAGTTAAAAAATGGTTTTACCCCTGTTTTTCTAACAGTCATTGATTTGTTTACTAATCAACAAATACCAAAATATTAGGACCTACGTACAATGAAATAAGTTTGTCATTACTGTTCATTTTCTTTAGGTTGACTTCCAAAGCCTTCTTATGTTTAGATCTGGTTGTCTTTTCTCACCATTTCTGTGGCGAGGAGAGTACTACATCATATTAGCTTGATAGAAAATCCACCTATTAACACATCCTTATTATTTGCTAATTAAGCACATTATGCTACTTTATATTCAAAAAACAAAATATAGGTATGTTGTTTATAACAGGGTTCAATGTGGATATGCTACACTGTAGATGTAGGAAAAAGGATTGTGAGTTAACAGGTCGTGAGTTAAAGGTGAATGAAGTAGAAATGCCTTTATCTGATCATTAATATTAATATATTGCATGATAGCATTTGCATTCACCACTTTAATGTGTAAATTAATTATAAGTTGTTTTGTACATCTTCAATTATTAAAATTCTATTGTGAATTCAATTACCACACCTCTGTATTATAAATGAAAGGAAATATCCTGATTCATGAGCTTGATATTCAGCATGTTTAAAAGATAAACACCCTATGGTATATGAACCACAAATGAGTGTGTGGTATTACTTTTAACTAATATTACTCACTGTTTATTTCAGGCATCAGTTCCCTATGTATGAGCTGAGAGTTAGGTTTTTAGAGCCACAAAATAGTAGAAAATATTCAATCCATTTAAAAATATATATAAAGCCAAGGACCTGAGAGGAAAATTTCTTTGTTGAGGATCACACAGGTGGGTGTTGCTTGGCTAATATTAGAATCCAGATTTTCCAACTTCCAAAACAGTTTTATTTTCCTTTAACACTCAAGTCCAGGTTTTCATCAGCAAAAATATGCATTCACTCATTATATCAACACACATTTATTAAATAGCTGCTGAACAAAATGCTTCAAATTAAGTTCTTAAATACACTTGCTGGTATGCCTGTGATCATTGGTGAAGTAAACCTCTCAAATGAGTGGGTTGAAAATACAATAAAAGACCTTATTTAATATATAGCAAGGGAACTGACCCTCAGGGAGAGCCAGTGCCAAGTTTGCTTCATAGAGAGTAGTCTACAGGAAATTTAGTAGTCTACAGCATATTTGCTGGGCTAGGCACTAGAAAAAACATGCTTAGTTAAGTTGTTGAACTAGTCACCAGGCTGTCTGAAAGTGATTGTGAGTTTATCAGTTGTGTGGGTTAAACAAACAGCCCATTCAGAGATGGGGTTGTCAGTCATTACACTAACAATTGGTAGAGATATTTGACAACATAAAAATTCTATTTTAAACATTCTGTCAGGGGCTTCTGGGTGGCTCAGTTGGTTAATGGTCAGACTTCAGCTCAGGTCATAGTCTCAAGGTTCGTGGGCTTGAGCCCCGTGTCAGGCTCTGTGCTAACAGCTCAGAGCCTGGAGCCTGCTTTGGATTCTGTGTCGCCCTCTCTCTCTCTCTCTCTTCCCCGCTCATGCTCTGTCTCTGTCTCTCTCAAAAATAAATAATAAACATTAAAAGTATTAAACATTCTGTCAGAAGTTTGCTTATATATTCTATCAGAAATCCTGGCAATGTGGTTTTGTTTTTGCCTCTTTTAGTCTTTCTCAATTTTCTTAACAGGCTTTTTTAAAATTTGTTTTTCCAAGGTAATTTCTTTTTAATTTTTTTTTTATTTGAGTATAGTTGACATGCAATGTTATCTTAGTTTCAGGTGTACAACATAGTGATTCAGTAACTCTATATGTTATGCTTACTACTATTTTCAGTGCAGTTTTAGGTTAACAACCAAAGTGAGCCCAAGTTCAGAGTGCCCATATTCCTCTTGGCACCACACCTGTGCACCCCTCCTCCACTATCAACCTTCTGCTGGATATTTTGCCATTTAGATTTATATAAATCTTTTATAAAGACGTCACAAAAACGAGTGTTCTGACGATATTCAAATAAGTAAACAAATATAACATAAAATTTTAAAATCTATTATTTGAAGTGATGTAAACATTCTCTTAAGTGTGTAAATGTTTAATCGCTTATATTGTATTTCTTTCAAATTTATATTTTATTTCTTTTAAATTTTAAATATACAGCAAATTTGAATGAACTTTACAGTGAATGTTCATGTAACCAAAACCTAGACAAATATTTTCTTATGCTTGATTTTCACATATATGTGTATATGTTTGTGTGTATCTCCATTCCTCTTTTAATTTATTAATCTACCATATTTTTTATTTATTTCAAATTATAGACAGTACACTTTTCTGTCTTAAATACTTTAGTACATATCATTAATTAGAGTTAAATATTTATTTAGAGATTTTTTTTCTTTTGAGATGACATTTTATACACAATGGAAAGGTCTGCTCTTATGTTTTTATTCTTTGAATTTTGACAAATGTGTGCACATCTGCAATAAATACCAAAATACATGGGGCACCTGGGTGGCTCAGACAGTTGAGCGTCAGACTTCGACTCAGGTCATGATGTCCCATTCGTGGGTTTAAGCCCTGTAACAGAGCCCCCTTCAGATCCTCTGTCTGCCTTTCTCTCTGCCACTCAACTCTTTCTCTCAAAAATAAACATTAAAAAATTCAAAACACAATTATTTCGGGGAAGATGGTGGCATAGGAGGCCAATGGGCTCACTTCATCCTGCTGATCACTTAGATTCCATGACATCTGCCTAAATAACCCAGAAAAATGCCAGAAGACTAGCAGAACGGACTCTCCAGAGCCAAGCATAGACAAGAGACCCACGGAAGAGGGTTGGAAGGGCAGAGAGGCGGTGCACGCTACAGGGACTGGCAGGAGGGAGCCGGGGTGGTGGAAGGGCAGCCCACCCTGCAAGGCAGAGCCCCAGAGTCTGGCTTGCAAAAGCAGAGGGACCAGACTCCCTGAGTTCTGACAGCCAGTGGGACTTAATATCTGGAATGTTAAAAGTCAACAGCTCTGCTCTCGGAGAGCAGGGAGGGCAATAGGACTGGGAGGGACTGTTGTTGAGCCCCAGAAGGAGAGCTCGGTGGGAGAACAAAGGCACTGGCAAGTGCCATTTCCCTCTCACATCCCCCAGCTGAAATTCCAAAGGGAACCAGTTCCCGTCACTGAACTTTCTTGCACCTTGCAAACGCCTAGCACTGTGCTTCTGTGGATCAATCCCTCTGACGGGCCTGCCTCTCTCCCAGTGCTGCAGGTCCCCTCCTGCAAGGGACCACCAAAGGCAAAGCAAGCTAAGACTGCCCCTCCCACCCCTGTTCACCTTGTGGATCCACACTGGCTAATATGTCCTATCCCATCAGAGCAGCACCACAAGCCTGGCAGTGTGCAAGTAGCCCAGACAGGGGCCACACCACTCCACAGTGAGTCCTGCCCCTGGGAGAGGGGAAGATAAGGTACACACCAGGCTGACTGTGGCCCCAGCAGTGGGCTGGGGACAGACATCGGGTCTGCCTGCGGCCCCGCCCACCAACACAGTTACTCTGGACAGCACAGGAGAAGTGCCCTGCAGTTTGGAGCTACCACAGGGACTACCCAAAATGACAAAATGGAAGAATTCTCCTCAAAAGAAACTCCAGGAAGTAGCGACAACTAATGAATTGATCAAAACTGATTTAAACAATATAACAGAACAAGAATTCAGAATAATAGTCATAAAATTAATCGCTGGACTTGAAAAAAGCATAGAGGACAGCAGAGACTCTATTGCTACAGAGATCAAGGAACTAAAAAATAGTCATGAGGAACTAAAAAATGCTATAAATGAGGTGGAAAATAAAATGGAGGCGGCCATTGCATGGATTGAAGAAGCAGAGGAGAGAATAGGTGAATTAGAAGATAAAATTATGGAAAAAGAGAAATCTGAGAAAAAGATAAAAAATCCAGTAGTATAAGGGGAGAATTAGAGAACTAAGTGATGCAATCAAATGGAACAATATCCGTATCATAGGAATTCCAGAAGAAGAAGAAGAGAGAAAGGGGCTGAAGATGTACTTGAACAAATCATAGCTGAGAACTTCCCTGATCTGGGGAAGGAAAAAGGCATTGAAATCCAAGAGGCACCGAGAACTCCCTTCAGACGTAACTTGAATCAATCTTCTGCACGACATATCATAGTGAAACTGGCAAAATACAAGGATAAAGAGAGAATTCTGAAAGCAGCTAGGGATAAACAAGCTCTAACTTACAAAGGTAGACCCTTAAGAGTAGTGGCAGACCTATCTACTGAAACTTGGCAGGCCAGAAAGGAATGTCAGGAAATCTTCAATGTGATGAACAGAAAAAAATATGCAGCTGAGAATCCTTTATCCAGCAAGTCTGTCATTTAGAATAGAAGGAGAGATAAAGGTCTTGCCAAACAAACAAAAACTGAAGGAATTCATCACCACGAAACCAGCCCTACAAGAGATCATAAGGGGGATTCTGTGAGTGAAATGTTGCAAGGACCACAAAGGACCAGAAACATCACTACAAGCATGAAACCTACAGACATCACAATGACTCTAAACCCATAACTTTCTATAATAACACTGAATGTAAATGGACTAAATGTTCCAACCAAAAGACATAGGGTATCAGAATGGATAAAAAAAACAAGACCCATCTATTTGCTGTCTACAAGAGACTCATTTTGGGCCTGAGGACACCTTCAGATTGAAAGTGAGGGGATGGAGAATTATTTCTCATGCCACTGGAAGTCAAAAGAAAGCTCGAGTAGCCATACTTATATCAGACACACTAGATTTTAAATTAAAGGCTGTAACAAGAGATGAAGAAGGGCATTATATAATAATTACAGGGTCTATCCATCAGGAAGAGCTAACAATTATAAATGTCTATACACTGAATACGGGAGCCCCCAAATATATAAAACAATTACTCACAAACATAAGCAACCTTATTGATAACAATGTGGTAATTGCAGGGGACTTTAATATTCCACTTACAACAATGGATAGATCATCTAGACATAGGATCAATAAACAAGGGCCCTGAATGATACATTGGATTAGATGGACTTGACAGATATATTTAGAACTCTGCATCCCAAAGCAACAGAATATACTTTCTTCTCAAGTGTACATGGAACATTCTCCAAGATAGATCACATACTGGGTCACAAAACAGCCCTTCATAAGTATACAAAAATTGAGATCATACCATGCACACTTTCAGTCCAAAATGCTATGAAACTTGAAATCAACCACAGGAAAAAGTCTGGAAAACCTCTAAAAGCTTGGAGGTTAAAGAATACCCACTAAAGAATGAATGGGTTTTCCAGACAATTAGAGAAGAAATTAAAAACTGTGTGGAAACAAATGAAAATGAAAATACAACAATCCAAATGCTTTGGTATGCAGCAAAGGCAGTATTAAGAGGAAAATACATTGCAATCTAGGCCTATGTCAAGGAACAAGAAAAATCCCAAATACAAAATCTAACAGCACACCTAAAGGAAATAGAAGCAGAACAACAAAGACACCCCAAACCCAGGTGAAGAAGAGAAATAATAAAGATTAGAGCAGAAATAAACAATATAGAATCTAAAAAAACAGTAGAGCAAATCAATGAAACCAAGAGTTGGTTTTTTGAAAAAAATAAACAAAATTGATAAACCTCTAGCCAGGCTTCTGAAAAATAAAAGGGAGATTACCCAAATAGATAAAATCATGAATGAAAATGGAATTATTACAACCAATCCCTCAGAAATACAAGCAATTATCAGGGAATACTATGAAAAATTATATGCCAACAAACTGGACAACCTGGAAGAAATGGACAAATTCGTAAGCACCCACACACTTCCCAAACTCAAACAGGAAGAAATAAAAAACTTGAACAGACCAATAACCAGCAAAGAAATTGAATCAGTTATCAAAAATCTCCCAACAAATCAGAGTCCAGGACCAGATAGCCTCCCAGGGGAATTCTACCAGACATTTAAAGCAGAGATAATACCTATCCTTCTCAAGGTGTTCCAAAAAATAGAAAGGGAAAGAAAACTTCCAGACTCATTCTATGAAACCAGGATTACTTTGATTCCCAAACCAGACAGAGACCCAGCAAAAAAAGAGAACTACAGGCCAATATCCCTGATGAATATGGGTGCAAAAATTCTCTATAAGATAGTAGCAAATCGAATTCAACAGCATATAAAAAGAATTATTCACCATGATGAAGTGGGATTCATTCTTGGGCTGCAGGGCTGGTTCAACATTCACATGTGTGATACATCACATTAATAAAAGAAAAGATAAGAACCATATGATCCTGTCTATCGATGCAGTAAAAGCATTTGACAAAATTCAGCATCCTTTCTTAATAAAAACCCTCAAGATTGTCCGCATAGAGGGAACATACTTAAACATCATAAAAACCACTTATGAAAAGCCCACAGCTAATATTATCCCCAATGGGGAAGAACTGAGAGCTTTACCCCTAAGATCAGGAACACAACAGGGATGTCCACTCTCACCACTGTTGTTTAACATAGTTTTGGAAGTTCTAGCATCAGCAATCAGACAACACAAGGAAATCAAAGGCATCAAAATTGGCAAAGATGAAGTCAAACTTTCACTTTTTGCAGATGACATGATATTATACATGAAAACCCAATAGACTCCACCAAACATCTGCTAGAACTGATACATGAATTCAGCAAAGTCGCAGGATACAAAATCAATGTATAGAAATCAGTTGTATTCTTATACACTAATAATGAAGCAACGGAAAGACAAATAAAGAAACTGATCCCATTCACAACTGCACCAAGAAGCATAAAATACCTAGGAATAAACCTAACCAAAGATGTAAAAGATCTGTATGCTGAAAACTATAGAAAGCTTATGAAGGAAATTGAAAAAAGATACAAAGAAATGGAAATACATTCCGTGCTTATGGATTGGAATAATAAATATTGTTAAAGTGTCAATACCACCCAAAGCTATCTACACATTCAGTGCAATCCCAATCAAAATTGCACCAGCAGTCTTCTCGAAGCTAGAACAAGCCATCCTAAAATTTGTATGGAAACCACAAACGACCCTGAATAGCCAAAGTAATATTGAAGAAGACGACCAAAGTGGGAGGCATCACAATCCCAGACTTTAGCCTCTACTACAAAGCTGTAATCATCAAGACAGCATGGAATTGGCACAAAAACAAACACATAGACCAGTAGAATAGAATAGAGACTCCAGAATTGGACCCACAAAAGTATGGTCAACTAATCTTTGACAAAGCAGGAAAGAATATCCAAAGGAAAAAAGACAGTCTCTTTAACAAATGGTGCTGGGAGAACTGGACAACCTCATGCAGAAGGATGAAACTAGACCACTTTCTTACACCATTCACAAAAATAAAGTCAAAATGGGTGAAGGACTTGAATGTGAGACAAGAAACCAACAAAAGCCTAGAGGAAAAAGCAGGAAAAAACTCTCTGACCTCAGCTGCAGCAATTTCTTACTTGACACATCTCCAAAGGAAAGGGAATTAAAAGCGAAAATGAAGTATTGGGACCTCATGAAGATAAAAAGCTTCTGCACTGCAAAGGAAACAATTAACAAAACTAAAAGGCAACCAACGGAATGGAAAAAGATATTTTCAAATGACATATCAGACAAAGGGCTAGTATGCAATATCTATAAAGAACTCCACAAACTCCACACCTGAAAAACAAATAATCCAGTGAAGAAATGGGCATAAGACATGAATAGACACTTCTCTAAAGAAGATATCCAGATGGCCAACGGGCACATGAAAAGATGCTCAACATGAAAAGATGGCTCAACGGGCACATGAAAAGATGTTTCCTCATCAGGGAAACACAAATAAAAACCACACTGAGATACCACCTTATGCCAGTCAGAGTGGCTAAAATGGACAAATCAGGAGACTATAGATGCTGGAGAGGATGTGGAAAAACGGGAAACTCTTGTAATGTTGGTGGGAATGCAAACTGGTGCAGCCGCTCTGGAAAACAGTGTGTAGGTTCCTCAAAAAAATTAAAAATAGATCTACCCTATGACCCAGGAATAGCACTGCTAGAAATTTACCCAAGGGAAACAGGAGTGCTGATGCATAGGGGCACTTGTACCCCAATGTTTATAGGACCACTCTCAACAATAGCCAAATTATGGAAAGGGCCTAAATGTCCATCAACTCTTGAATGGATAAATAAGTTGTGGTTTATATATACGATGGAATACTACATGGCAATGAAAAAGAATTAAATCATGCCATTTGCAGCAACATAGATGGAACTGGAGTGTATTATGCTAAGTGAAATTAGTCATACAGAGAAAGACAGATACCCTATGTTTTCACTCTTATGTGGATCCTGAGAAACATAACAGAAGACCATGGGGGAGGGGAAAGAAAAAAAAGAAAAATTAGAGAGGGAGGGAGCCAAATCATAAAAGACTTAAAAACTGAGAACAATCTGAAGGTTGATGGGGGGTAGGAGGCAAAGGAAAGTGGGTGATGGGCATTGAGAAGGGCACCTTTTGGTATGAGCACTGGGTGTTGTATGGAAACCAATTTGACAATAAATTTCATATTAAAATAATAATAAAAAACAATTATATCAAGATATTGAAAATCATCATCTGTCCCCAAGAAAGTTGCCTTATGCCTCTTCCTGTCAATCTCTGCTGCCCTCCTCATTCTTTCTGAGGCCACCAGTGCTCTGATATTATTCACCATAGTATAGTTTTATCTGTTCTAAAATCCTTGTAAATGGGATCATACTATATATGCAGATTTGTTTAATACTTGTTTTACTCAAAATAATGTATTGAGATTCACTTATGTTATTGTCTCTTAATAGTACATTCCCTTTCATTTCTGAGTAATATTTTACCATATGAATATATCACAGCATTTAATTTTTTTGTTTTTTTATATATTTTCTGTTGATGGAAACCTGGTTGTAACTCTTATAAATAAAGTGTCTTTGAACATTCTTGTACAAGTATGTTTGGTTATATATTTTCATTTTCCTTGGGCTAATAGTTAATAAGTGTTAGCAGTGGATTGCTGGTTTGTAAGTTGGATACTTTTCCTTTAAAAAGAAACCACCAGAACTTCTAATGATACACAATTTTATATTCTCAACAATAATGTAAAATTTGCAGCTACTCTACATTCAAGACAACTTTTTATGTTCCCTGGTCTTAATTTTTATTTTAGTCATTCTGAACAATGGTATTTATTGTAGTTTTAATATTTTTTTGATGACTGGTGGTGACATTGAGAATTTTTTCATTTGTGTACTATTCATAAATTTTGTTTTGTGAAGTGTCCAAAATTTTTTGCCCATTTTTTGTAATATTGTTTTTATTTTCAGTTGTTGAAGTATTTTACATTCTCTCAATACTTCAAAGAAAATATAATTGCTTTATCAAAATATTTATATAGGGGCGCCTGGGTGGCTCAGTCGGTTAAGCGGCCGACTTCAGCTCAGGTCATGATCTCACGGTCCGTGGGTTTGAGCCCCGCGTCAGGCTCTGTGCTGAAAGCTCAGAGCCTGGAGCCTGTTTCAGATTCTGTGTCTCCCTCTCTCTGACCCTCCCCCATTCATGCTCTGTCTCTCTCCGTCTCAAAAATAAATAAATGTTAAAAAAAATTAAAAAAAATATTTATATCATTGTAAAATTTTAAACTAGATAGATCTACTGTTACAGCCTTTAGTGTGATTTCATGGAAAGCAATGTGAAGTCAGTAAAAAGAGTCTACCTTTGGACAGTCTTATATCTATTTATATTTAGGATTATATACACTGCATAATTATACATCAATGTATGTTATAATATATGATAATATATATAATTCAAAATATATTTATTTCACTCATGTTTCATTGTTAACAAATTTAGGAATTCATCTATTGCACTTATTTTATGAGCCACTATAGTTAATCAATCACACCCAATTTAAGATCCAAAACAGTATTTCCCTAGTATATCATCTCTATAACTCACTTCTGTGAGATTAACAATACACAAACCAGAAATGGCAGAAATAACATTGATGAGAAGGAATTAAAACTCCAGTTAGGAAAAGAAAGAATAAAAGGACATATAACTATTATAATGAGAAAATGTCTCTTGCTTTATGACATTATATTAGAATTTTAACAAGTCTTAAAAATGAAGTTTCATTTCATCTTTGAAGAATAAGAAAGTAAAAGATATTTAATGCTACCCTGTTCTATGTTCCTATCAGTACCATAGATATATAGCAAGTGTTGATATAGCGTCAATAATATATCACTAATTGTATCAATTCTGTTTCACTAATCGAATATTTTGGACTTTTTTAAATTTTTGTATTTATTCTCTAAATTTATTGAGGGTTTATAGATATTTAAGAAGTATATATTAATAAATTTTATAATTTTTATTTTTTAAATTTCTATTTAAATTCTACTTAGTTAACACTCAGTGTAATATTTGTTTCAGGTGTACAATATAGTGATTCAACAATTCTATACACACCCAGTGCTCATCAAAACAAGTGCATTCTTTAATCCCCATCACCAACTTAACCCATCCTGTCACCCACCTCCCCTCTGGTAACCATCCATGTGTTCTCTATAGTTAAGAATCTCTTGGGTTGTTTTCCTTTTTTTTTCCTTTGGTTATTATTTTGTTTCTTAGATTCCACATGAGTGAAATCATATGGTATTTGTCTTTCTCTGACTTACTTCACTTAGCGTAACATTTCTCTCAAGACAGAGAGAGAGAGACAGAGAGAGAGAGAGAGAGAGATCACCTCTTCTTTATCTATTCATCCATTGATGGACACTTGGGCTGTTTTCATAATTTAGTTATTGTAGATAATGCTGCTATAAACATGAAGGTTCATGTATCCATTTGAATTAGTATTTTTTGTATTCTTTGGGTAAATACCTAGTAGGTATTTACTGGATGGTAGGATAGTTCTATTTTTAACTTTTTGAGGAAACTCCATACTGTTTTCCAGAGTGGCTGCACCAGTTTGCATTCCCACCAACAGTGTAAGAGAGTTCCATTTTTCTCTACATCACCAACATCTGTTGTTTCCTGTGTTGTTGATTTTAGACATTCTGACAGTTGTGAGATGATATCTCATTGTAGTTTTGATTTGCATTTCCCTGATGATGAGTGATGTTGAACATCTTTTCTCATGTTTGTTGGCCATCTGTATGTCCTCTTGGGGAAAAAAAAATGTCCATTCATGTCTACTGCCCATTTTTTAACTGGATTATTTGTTTTTTTGGGTTTGAGTTTTATAAGTTCTTTATATATTTTGGATATTCTTTATCAAAAATGACATTTGCAAATGACATTTCTCCCATTCTACAGGTTGCCTTTTAGTTTTGTTGAGTGCTTCCTTCACTGTGTAAAAGCTTTTTATGTTTACAAAGTCCCAATAATTTATTTTTGCTTTTGTTTCCCTTGCTTCAGGAGACATATCTAAAAAGAAGTTGCTATGGTTGATGTCAAAGAGGTTACTGTCTGTGTTCTCCTCTAGGATTTTTGTTGTTTCAGGTGCCACATATAGGTCTTTAAATCCATTTTACAATATATATTTTAAATGTGTTTATTTAATTTTTAGAGAGAGAGTGAGTAGGGGAGGCGTGGAGGGGAGAGGGACAGAGGATCTGAAGCAAGCTCTGTGCTGACAGCAGAGAGCCCAATGCAGAGCTCAAACTCACCAAGTGTTGAGATTATGACCTGAGCCAAAGTTGGACGCTTAACAGACTGAGCCCCCTAGGTTCAGTCTGTTTGAATATATTTTTGAATATGGTATAAGAAAGTGCTCCAGGTTAATTCTTTTGAATGTTGCTGTCCAGTTTCCCAATATGATTTGCTGAAGATACCGTATTTTTCTTATTGGATATTCTTCCCTTCTTTATCAAAGATTAATGGATCATATAGTTTGGGTTCATGCCTGGGTTTTCTATTCTGTTCCATTGATCTGTATGTCTGTTTTGTGCCAGTACCATACTATTTTGATCACTACAGCTTTGTAATATAACTTGAAGTCTGGAATTATGGAGGATGGTGTATGTGGAGGATAGAAATTGTGGAGGATGGAAAGAAATGTGGAGGATGCGGAGGCTGGAGGATGATGATGCTTTGGTTTTCTTTTTTAAGGTTGCTTTGGCTATTTGGAGTCTTTTGTGGTTCCATAAAAATTTTAGGATTATTCATTCTGGATCTGTGAAAAACGCTCTTGGTATTTTGATATAGATTAAATTTAATGTGTAGATTGCTTTGAGTAGTTTAGACATTTTAACAATATTTGTTCTCCTAGTCAATGAAATGGAATGGCCTTCCATTTCTTTGTGTCCTTTTAGATTTCTTTCACCAGTGTTTTAGAGTTTTCAGAGTACAGGTCTTTCACCTCTTTGGTAAGGTTATTTCTGGGTGTCTTATTGTTTTTGGTACAATCGTAAATGAGATCAATTCCTTATTTTTTTCTTTCTGCTGCTTCATTATTCGTGTATAGAAATCCACAAATTTCTGTATATTGGCTTTGTATCCTGCCACTTTATTGTGTTTGTTTGTCAGTTCTAGCAGTTTTTTGGTGTATTCTTTCTGGTTTTCTATATAGAGTGTCATATCATCTGCCAATAGTGAGATGGGCTTTCTTCTTTTATTTGTTTTTATTTCCTGAATTTTATAACTCTTATTAAGCTTGTTTATGCTTAAGCAATATTATATTGAAAAAAAATGCCTACAGTGCTTGTCCACAGAACTATTTCTTTCCTTTGAATGAAGAACATGTTTTAATCAGGTATTAGAGATACTTAGGGAAAGAGTATGTGGATATCTCTGAATGACTATACCAGATTACTAGTTTCCAGTCCATTTTATGCTTAGGTTACAGTTACATGGATGTGACCAAGAAATAATACATGAAAATGGAAGGCAAACACCAAGATGAGCAGAAAGCTCTCTTTATTCTACTCCCATTTCACGTAGAGTATTTCTGATTTTTTTTTATTTTGAGTCATAATAAGATTCATTTGGATAAAATTTGTTGCTTAATGCAAATTAAATATAGAAATGGATGGCCTTGATTACTTAGTGATTTTGTGAATTATGGTTTCAAATGATTCAGCTACTTCCAGAACTCAAATTTGTCCCCAAAGGATGTAGATGAGCTAAAACCAAATATATATTTTTTTTAAAAATTGAAGACAACTTTAAAAGGTTTTTCCAGGAGAGAAAATTAAATATTTTGAAAAACATTCGTATTAACTTACACAGCCATTACAAAGGCATCACTGAAAGTGAAAGGTAGATGTATCTTCTTTGTCTACAAGTCCAGTATCTTCATTTTTGCTAGTGTAAAATTCAGGTCTTAACTGTTACATGCCCAAGTTGCTAATATCAGGTAGTGATAGATTTGCAATAATACCCTGGTCTCCTAACAAAGAGTAGATTAGAGATCCTACCCATTAACACATTTTTCTGATATTTTTGTTTAAAACACTACCATCAATTATACACATGCAGCATGTATGTGTATTGTATGTACAAACATAACTGGCACAAGCATATTTTTACCAATTGTACTAGATTTTCAGCTTCTAAAACTTTGTCTTCAAAACTTGATATGCCAAATAACTATGTGTTCTCAAAAAAAAAGACAAAAAAACCCCAAATTTTTATTTCTTCCTGAAGAATCATAGCCATTGTTTAAGTTCATTATTATGCTAAAAAGCAGCCTTTTAAACACAAATAGAATTGACCTTGTGCTATAGTTCAAGCCCTGTTGTTGTGTCTAGTGTCCCTCTTTTTGGAAAACTGTTCCTTAAGATCTTATGATTTTTCCTTTTGATTGATATAATAAAGTTGCTTATTCACCTCCCAGAAGTCTGTATTCATTGCCCCTGAGAACATTATTTCTGTGAAATGTTCTGCTGAAAACGGATTCTAATGACCAAGTTATTTGGAGAGAACTGCAGAGTGTGCTTCTGTGGAAATACACAATGCACAAGAGCATATTCAAGTCTGAGAAATATTCTAAACTTTGCTTAACCTAGAATTTCCCAACTAAATGGACTATAGAAAATTTTCAACACCTTCTGGTAGTCTAAGAAACACAATTTGGGAAACTATGCTCTAGTAGCTTTAGAATTAATTGTTACTATACACATCAGCCGACTTTGACTCTCTTGAAACTAACGATATTAGAGATCTGGCTTGGGCGCCTGGGTGGCTCAGTGGGTTAAGCGGCCGACTTCAGCTCAGGTCATGATCTCAGGGTCAGTGAGTTCAAGCTCCGCGTCCTGCTCTGTGCTGACCGCTCAGAGCCTAGAGCCTGTTTCAGATTCTGTGTCTCTCCCTCTCTCTGACCCTCCCCCATTCATGCTCTGTCTCTCTCTGTCTCAAAAATAAATAAACGTTAAAAAAAAATTAAAAAAAAAAAAGATCTGGCTTACCATCCTTTTATAGTTAAAAACAACGAAGTGTTATAAGTCCATCTTTTCTCTTTTTTTATCAGTGTCTATTTTAGGTTTGTTTTTTCTAGAAATAATCTTGATGTTATAGTATAATAGTTATGATACATGTATCTTTTCAAATTTGTTTTTTATTTTCCTTAAATCTCATGCTGTGTGTAATCCCCATTCTTCGAAATACTGCTGTCAGCAACTAGGCTGTATTATTAAATAAAAAATCAAAGTACACCAATTTTAAATTTTTTAATTGAGATAACTTAGATACAGCGAAGCATGTAGATCATCACCTTAAATTTAAATACATTTTTAAGTATGTACATATTTGCAGTGCCTCCACTTACATTATGATACAAAATTTTTTTTGCAGTCCAGGAGTTTCCTTTTAAGAGTTCTAATTAATGCCATCTTCTGAAGATAACCACTATTCCATATTTTTTGCCATAAATTAGTATTCCTTTTGAACTTCATATATAAATGGCATCCTGATGCAAGTATTCTTTAGTGTATGGCTTGTTTGTTTATTTTGCTAAACACTATGTGATGTTTATCTACACTAATGAATGTAACAGAACTGTATTGTTTTTAGTACTCTATAGCGCCTTATTACACAAAATTCACAATATGTTATGCATTCTGTTTTTGATGGGTATTCTAGGAATAGGAATTCTCTTAGTTTGGGGGCTATTATGACATTCTGCATATGCCTTTTGTTGGACATATACATTTATTCCTCTTGAAGTTTAACTATAAGATTATGGGGTTGGCACATATTTAGATTTAATAGATAAAGCCAAAGAGTTTTCTAAAGTGTTTGTGCCAGCATATTTGTTTTGTAAAGTATTTCAGAATGATTTAGCAACTATTTTAATTCTAGATCTTTCTTTTGTCTACCTAGATGGAAAAAATGAGGTGTGAACAGATGTTATATTATTGTTGCTGCTGACTAATGGATGAGCAAAACAATTACAGGATGATTAAGTGACTGAATATTCAGCTTTTTAGATAAAAAAAAAATACTAAAATTGAGGCTCCAAAATTTCTTACTAAGTCTATTTTTGAAAGTTTAATACAATGTGAATTAGTATGAAATGTCTGACTTGGAAAAAGAGCCATTCTTCCTTTATAAAGTTACCCTAATTATAAACAAATCACAGAACTAGAAGTTTAGTTTTTTCTTAAAGACTTTTACTCTTTTTGACATGTGAGGAAACTTAATGATTGTCAATTTAAGCTTCTTACAGTTTTTGTACATAAACAGCAAAGTTCCCAATATCTATTTATTTAACATGAAATGGTCTCTCAGATATGGCATTTTATATTTATACTCTTTGGAATAAGTCATTTCAAGCAGTTTCCATCTTTTCTCAATCCCCAGTAGGATTGGCTTCAACATTTTATTTTTGTAGTGTTTGCTGATAATTAGCAAAATAAGATTTTATTACAGAATAGAGATTTTGTATCTCTGAAACAGTATTTGCCACTGGAAAGCACTATACTTCATATGTAGAAGTTTGGAATTTCTCAACAGACATTTGACCTGTTATCTAGTAGTTCTCAGGCTAGTCCAAATTTTCCTGAATTGAAAATTAGCTAAGAATGTGTGAATAGTAAAGCATTTCAAAAATCAACAAATAAAATAAACAAGCATAAAAAAAACAAAAAAGCACAGCCATCCTTTGGTAGTTTTCTTTTTTTTTTTTTTAATTTTTTTTATGTTAATTTATTTTTGAGAGACTGAGAGAGACAGAGCACGAGTCAGGGACGGGCACAGAGAGAGGGAGACACAGAACACAAAGTAGGCTCCAGTCTCTGAGCTGTCAGCACAGAGCCCCACGCAGAGCTCAAACTCAAACTGTGAGATCATGACCTGAGCTGAAGTCTGATGCTTAACCAACTGAGCCACCCAGGCGCCCATTTGGTGGTTTTCATTTGTGTAAGTGGATCACCAAATTCTTGTTATACTGTCAGGCTTTCCCACCAGCACCTCTAGTTCAATTCAACATTGAATTCCGTTTGACATTTATTTTGTGAATATTTTATTTTCTTATAATAATATTACTATTAATTATAGAGACTTGCTGAACCTAGTTTATTGAAATTTTCTAAGCTTATAACATATAAGCTCCTATACCAGTCGGAGACATAGGCTCAGGTATCTTTTGAATTATTTACCAACTGGTAGAATTAGTTGGTTTCTAAATGAAGCTAATGTAGCTTTTTTCTATTTTACTTATCAAACTTTAGGAAAATGATTGTCAATTCTGGCTGATATAATTAAAATGCCATAGACTGAGTTGCCTCCGTGACATTTATTTATCACAATTTTAAAGTCTGGGAAGTCAAAGTGCCAGTAGATATGATGTTTGGTGTCTTACCCATTCATAGATAAGAGTCTTCTTACTCTATCATGACATGGCCAAGAAAGAGATAGAGGAAGCAAAATGTCTTATGTTTCTTCTAAAAAGAGTGCCAATCCTATTTATGAAGGCTCCATCTTCATTACCTAATTACCACCCGTATTCTGCTTCCCTAAATACTATTAAATTGGTCTGAATTCGGGGGCAGGACACAAATATTGAGTCAATAGCAATGATCTGAAAATTACTTACTGCCATTGTTGTGCTCTTGCTGTTATCAGGAGTGTAAGCCACGTGAAATAAAATTCTGGCAACAAAATGATCATCAGTTATGAATTTTACCTGTTATCGGTTTAAAAATGATAACAGACACTACTAACTCTTAACAGAAGACTTATGTTTAGCATTCTTATGATGAAACATTACATAAACCTGTAGAAGAAGATTATGTATTTCTGTCAAATTTTTTCTTTTCAATAATCTGAGACTATTTCAAGAAAGCAGTTATAGGTATAGACTGATTTTAAGGGCCTCTAAAGCCATAGTTATCAATATTGACTGCATATTAGAATCGTCTAGTAGCATATAAACATGAGATATTGGTCTGTTCCCTTAGGAAATTAAATCAGAGCTTTTGGGATTAAGTCCCAGACATGAATGCTTATAAAGTTTCCTGGATAATTCTAAAGTGCAGTCAGGATAGACAATCACTGGGCTAATGACTAGAATTCTGTATCAAAGAGTTGAGTGTCAAAAAACCATAAGAATATTAATTTATGTTTAAAAAAGTAATATTAAGTATTTTAAAATTTAGATATATTGAAAATTCTATATGTATTGTAGAATTTTATATTCTCTCTCCACATATTCTTATTATATATCATATAAAATATGTATTATATAAGATATATAAAATATATGTCATATAAGAATATATGGAGACAGAACATAGAATTCTTATATAATAAGAATATACAGGAAGATAAGATTTTACAGAGAGAGGATATAGAATTGTATATTACATATAGAATGTTCAATATTTCTAAATTTAAAAAAATGCATAATTATATTCACATAAAATATTCATATATGTACTAAATTATGTATTATTTACAGTAACTATGAATATATATGTGTATACACACATATATATACATATATATAATTTAAATATAACCACTAAAGAAAAATGTGTGTATATATACAAAAGTGTGTGTATATATACCAAAAATGGTGTATACACACACACACACACACACACACACACACACACACACATATTTATATATATATAATTTGAATATAACCACTAAAGAAAAATGGTTTTATATAAAAGGAAACCCATTTTGGTGAAAATTTTGTACTGGTTGTGAATATTTTTCTTACTGCTATGGTTGTTGAAAGACCAAAAAAAAAATAATAATGCAACAACATGAAGCAAATAGGATGTTAATATGTGATGAATGAAGTGGAGAGTTGACTATAATATGTACATGATATTAGCAGAGGAAAACCAAATCTATAATCTGTCAAGCCACAAACAAGGCCTGGAAGAATGAATCCCAAACAAATAATGAGAACAGAACTTCCAGAGGGAATGTTTGGATCATCCCTTTAATTAACATCCCTTTAATTGCAAGGTTGGCTGGGGAAAAATACCTAGAGACTTTTAATAGGAACTTATGGTGAAAGTAATCCCAAAAGTAGTTAATGCTTTTGTTTAGGATATGTTGGTTCTGTTCATAATTAAGAAAATATGTTTGGTTTAAGCCACACTTGATAGCTGTGAAGATTATGAAACACAATGCCTATAGGCTTAGATATTTAAAATCTACCAATACATTTATTTAAGTATGTATTAGTGTGGAGGTTTGAACCATATATAGTACTTACACATTCAATGAGATAAGGTATGAAACAAAAGTCTTGAGGTAACTTCAGGGTGCAATGGAATTGCATAGGATGGTTATTTGACTTGATTTTGGAGGGGGGGCATAAGTGAAGAAACAACTTAGCTCAAACTTGAAAGAAAAATGTTGATGTTACTTGGTAAAAAGAAGGGATAAAAGTGTTCTAAGCAGGTGGAAAATATTTATTCAAAAAACCCTGAGAATGAGTTCAGTGTTTTCAAAAATTAAAGTATTTGACACAGGGAAATAACTCAATTTTAAAAGATGAGGAACATTGGGGCACCTGGGTGGTTCAGTTGTTTTAACTACTGACTCTTGGTTTCTGATCAGGTCATGATCTCACAGTTTGTGAGTTCAAGCCCTGAGTTGGGCTCTCCTCTGACAGCACAGAGCCTACTTGGGATTCTCTCTCTCTCTCTCTCTCTGCCCCTCCCCTGCTCTTTCTCTCTGTGTCTCTCTCAAAATAAATAAATAACTAAACTTTAAAAAAACTCTAAAAAAACCAGATGAAGAGCAGAGAGGTAATGGAGGATACTACATATAAGAAGTAGTAAAACTTGAATTTTATCAGGATTGACAAGGAGCCAATTGAAAGGATTTAAGAGGAAGGAATAATATAAAGTTAGTAATTTTATATACCTTTAAATTTATTTATACCTTATAAATTTATATATCTTTATATAGCAAGGTTAAAAGTATCTTGCTAATTTTTAAGGTAACATAATTTTGTAAAGAAGCTAATTTTTATCATGTTTCAGTTTTATCATACTTTGGAAAGGCTGGCCATTCTGCACAATAATCTGTAACTGAAACTGCACTATTGGGTAGATAGAAGCTTAACCTGCTTGAAAGTTGACAGTAATATTACACACCCAGTTCCTTAAAAAAGTTCAGAAAGTGGTCTCAGAATCAACTCACTCAACATCCCTGGGGAACTTGTTAGAAATGTGAATTCTCAGATCCCCCCACATCTGCTAAATCAGCCTTCCTGGTAATTCTCACTCATGATAAAATTTGAGAACTACTGCCTAAAGGGAAAGGCATAATTCAAAATGTAGCAGTTTTATTCACATGAGGATTTTAACATAACAGGGTAATTCTCTTTCCCCGTTAAATAAAAAGTTCTAAAAGTAAGTATCTGATAATTTAAATCATAACTGTTCCTCTCTTAGGATAGTTGAGTACATTATATTGTGTCTTTTGGATATCTTAAAAATCATCTAATTCACCAGATTATTATCCTTTTCTAGATTGGATATTCTCAAATATACCTGTTAAATAGTCATTCTGCTTATACTAACTTACTTTGAGTAACTTGAAACCACCTCCAAGTGGGTGAAACTCCTCATTGCAACTTTGAAAACCTGCTAATTTGAACTAAAATCTATCTCGTAGCTTTCAATTACTGATGCTAATTTAGCTTTGCAGATTTTTCATAAAGTATCTAATATCCTCTCCACAGAGAAGCCCTGTGAAATATCTGAACATGGCTGTCATATCCCCTGAAATTCTCTATTCCTCAAGCTAAAAGTCTCTGGTTCCATTAACCATTTTTCATATGACTTTGGCTACAAGTTCTGGTATTCTTAACACTGCTGACTGCGGTTCATTTTTCCCTTCCCTGTGAAAAGTGGTGCCTGGAATAAAAGTCAGTTCTCTCAACTCCAACTTCCTTCTGGATATGACATCAGTATCAAAGTACTAAGTTATTAATAACAAATTAGATGTTTCTTTTCCTTTTTTCCCATCTTATTAAAGAACATCTACATTAGGTAGTCTAGAGTCTACAATCTAAAATCTAATTTGTATTTTTGCCTTTATGTGGATTTTGCTTGAGGGTGAGATGTTTTTCCTACCATGTGGTTAAGTCATGTTATTTTATTGTAAATTTGGTGGACTCTGTATATTGAGAGTTAAACCGGTATTTTAGCTTTATTTTTGTTAAGGATCAAAAATCCTGTTTAATACATTTTTTTGTCTACTTACATTCTTTTTATTCACAAATCAATGTATCATTTTGTGTGTGTGTGTATATATATATATATATATATATGACATTACTACAATTTGGAGAATATTAGTCAACTGTTGATGTTGAAGATGTAAATAATTATTCAAATATATGCAAGGCACGGAGTTATTCTAGAATCAGCCTGTGTAATTCAGCATTCCGTAATGATAATATAAAATGTATTCATTACTGTACTGAAATGAAGATCTACTGTATATCCCTTTTTGATAAGGGGAAATAAAGGGAATAAATGTTAGCATATGGTGACTTTTACTTAACCCATTCTGATTTCTATACAGAGTCTCCGTTTATAGATGTCCAAAGTGTCATTCAATAATTGCTTTAAAAAATTATTTGAAACTAAATTTAAACTTTTCTTTCTGTGATTTGATAAATCTGTGTTTTGTTCTGTTTTGTTTTTGAAGGGGAGGGAATGGAAAAGATGGAATTTTTTAGACCATGAAGTTTAAACTTGACTTAGATTGGAATATTTAGTTTTTATAATCTCCTTAGTATTCCGGGATTTTATCTTTGATGAATATTTTTCTAAGATTTCGTTCTCTTGATTGAACACAAAACAAAACAAAAGCAAATTGAAGACATTTTCTTTCTGCGTAATAATCATGACAAAACAACAGACCTGTTATTTGCTTGATTTTCCCCAAATACAAGCAAAGTTATAAACCAATAAATAGCCAAACAGGTTTTCTCAACTTAGCTTTGATAAATTAGAGTAATCTTATATATGCCACTATTGGAAATTATTATTGAAGTGTTTCATTTGGGCAGAATTTAAATTGCTTTTTAAAATTCTCTTATTCTAAAAATTTGGTTTATTTCCTCTGAGCAGAAGTAAGATATTTACATTGGAGAGGAGCATAAGAATCTAGAGAAAGTTGTAAAATATCTATATGCTACATTTTATATACTCACATTAGTACATTTCTTCACAGATTTACTCAGATTTGGTGCATTAGTAAATTAAATCTTTATATATGCAAATATAAAAAAATTTTCTATCAGAAAAAAGTTATTTTAAAATATCCAAAGAACAGTCATCTTAATAATTCACAGAAGAATGTGTTATGCTAAAGTAGTACCTACATATTTGGATTTAACTAAATATTGAGATATACTTTTTCCATTTTCTTTACTTATAAAACATTGCTAAAATGTTAACTTAATCTTTTGGAATTTTAAACTATGTTATTATTTCCTTAAATGGAAATATTTGTTGAGTACATAAAAATGAAGTTTTGAGCTCTTTGAGAAAAGATAAAAATCTATAGCTCTCAGATCAATAAATATTTTGAAAGACATAGGGAAACCAAAAGGGAAAAAATCAATCCTCCAGGCAAAATACATTTGGAATAAACCACAAAAATTGCCACAAATTCAGTATTAAAAAAGTAATAAAAAGGGAATTACATTTTAGATAGTGTCAATTTTCAAAAGCATCCCACAGAGATACAAGCCATAATGCTTAAAAATATATATAATAGCATACCACATAGTCATTATTGCAGAACTGAAAGTTTTACAAATACCCTATGTGTTTTTAATGTTGCCAGTGGAATTCTAGGTCAGGACATAATTGAGTAAACATCCATTATCAAAACTGAAGTTTGAGAAAAAATAGCAAAAGTAAATTTGGGGCTTTTCAAGTAGAAGGACAGGGGAGAAGGAGAGAGAGAATATAAAAGTAAAGGCAATAATATGTAAGGTGGAAAGATGTAAAGGAGAGAAAAATTCTGAATATATTTCCCCTAATCCATGTTAAGAAGTTTCATATTTAGCCTGGTGCCTTGTGGAATTAGATACATAAAGCACATATTTTGATAATGACTGAGTAAAAAGCACATTAAATTTATTGAATATTAACAGAAAGAGGGGAAATAATATTAAATATTGCATGCATTCATTGACAATGCCCTGAAGCTAATAACAGAGTCAATTTCAGAGACCACTGCTTAATATGCTGTAATTTTTGTCAAAATGCTGATTAATTTAACATTTTTTGTTACTTTCTTTCAGGAGCCCCTATTTAATGTCAATATGAAAGTTTGTGATGTAAATTAGTGAATTTTCTTAGAATAGGATCACACAGCATATGTGTATGAGTTGGATATCTCAAAGGTATCAAATCCAAAGCCCTATATTTTAGTATCCAGGAGACTGAATCCATAGAAGTAGAATAAACCATCACCTAATTGACAGAACTATTCAATGGTGGGGCCTCCAGGGGCAGGCAGAAATTCTGGGTGCCCCACTCCATCCATACAAGTACTATTATCTATCTTTCTTTCTCACACCCCATCTCTGATAACATTTCCTATTAATGAATCAGATGCTTTAGCATGTGGCTAATGATAATATACAGATACATTGAATATATACCGGAAGCTGGATATACATAAGCAGGTTATACGGTATACTGGCTAATATAATTGTAAGAAAATAAGAAATATGTCGTTGATTTTTGTTTAGAAATTGTTAAAATCAGTATATTTTTCCAATATGTCCTTATATTGAACCTGAAATAATCTCCCTGTTAGTAGTTGTATTATTTATTTTAGGTGACAATTATTTTTAAATATTTCTTGTATATTTGAATTTTCTTTGCTATTTTTTACTATAACTTTTATAATATATAGGAATTATTGATATATTAAATACATTAACCCTTTGACCCTATTTATTACAGAAGTTTTTCCCATCTGTTAAACAACTTCAAAGACTTACAGTGAATAGTATTTTCAAAGATGCAAATTTAAAATATGTATTGTTCACACTAAATTCCTTTAATTTTAAAAGTATTTTATCCTAGTTACATAGGAATGTTTCCCAAAATTTTAGTCCTTATGACAACTGTTATTTAAGAGTTTTTTTTTTCCTAAGCTGGCACTGTGCTATAAAGTCAAAATGTTACTCTAGAATATTTATCTTAGAATTAATATGATTTTATAATTTGCATTTACATTGGAAAGTGTAAATATACATTTCAAAATGTGGAATACATGTTTTATTTTTATGTTAATTTGGGTGTCAAAAATCTTTATTTCTTTTATCCAAATTATTAACCACCTTTTCAAGTATTATTTCTAAGTGATTCATATTTTCCAATCTCTTTGAATGCTATGTAGTCATAAATTAAATTGCCACATAAACATGAATCCAGGAGATAACATGCTAACTATTAAACAATAAGCATGGTCTGAGCATTTACCAATCAGAAGGACTGTTGTATGAATTTATCAGCTACCAGTCAACCCTGCAAAACTGCACCCAAAATTTATAATTTATACCAATGATGTGTCTGTTCACTCTGGCATGGGAGCAATAGCTTTATTTACTATAGCTTTATGATATACTTTACTACCTGAAATGGCACACATCTTCCTTGTTATAACTCATTTTCAGAATTCTTTCTATTGACACTTTCTTCTATGAACACTTTGGAATAATTTCGTTAAGTCACAGAATGATTTATTGGTATATTGCATTAAAATTAATAATTAACTTGTTCTTACATGAAGTATTTGTAATTTTACAAGTACAATTTTACTTTTAGAAGAATTATCACCTTACAATGAATTTAACTTTTTCTAAGAGGAAATAAAATGTCTCTCAATTAGCCATTTTTTATATCTGTTAGCAATGTTTCATCGTTCTGATATTGGTGCTGAGTATTTTGTTAAGTTGACTGTTAGGAGTTTTTTATTTCCTATTGGAAATTGGTCTGTTTTGATAATATTTTATTTTTTATGTTTATTTATTTTTTGAGAAAGAGAGAGAGAACAAGTCAGGGAAGGGCAGAAAGAGAGGAATCCCAAGCAGACTCCACGCAATCAATGCAGAGCCCATCACAGGGCTCAAACTCATGAACTGTGAGATCATGACCCGAGCCAAAACCAAGAGTCGGACACTTAACCTACTGAGCCACCCAGGAGCTCTGTTTTGATAGTTTTAAACATTGGGATTATATTTCTTTAAATTACTCCTTGCAAGTGTATAAAGATCTAGATTTTTTTGTAGTTATTTTGTTCTTGGGTTCTCCTATCGGTTCTGGTACATTCTTAGTTGAAAATCTTTGTAGGAGAAAATCTCTTCCTAAAAGATGGGATTTTCTGCATTAATTCCTTTCACCAAATCTCTGTTATCTTGAACCAGCTATTTGAATAAAATACATGTTTATCTGATACCAAACTCTGCTCTTGAAGAAAGGCAATATTTTACATCCTAAAGCTAAACTATCTCAATTTTTTCACGCTTTGAATGAAGTGATAACTTTCATTCATGGGAGAATTAGAGCATGTCATGTGGTAATTAATGATTGTTCATTGGTTTTTATGAATTCAACATTTTAAAGACTTTCATTACATTTACTTAGCCATTAAATACAAGAAAATTGTCAAATAAATTTTAGTAGGCGTATGTTTTCTGCATGTTTCCAATAGAACTACCTTAAATCAATATTGTAAAAGTTAATGTCCACCAATTTTGTTCAAAATGTAAAAAGGGATAAAATATTATCTCTGATATGAATATCTTTATTATAAGCTCTTTTGCAAACAAATGAATCACAAAACACTTGCCATTGAGTAAGCACTAAATACTGGCAGCAACTTTTACTGATATCAGCCATTTAGCAACCTTATACAAATCTCACTATGTGGTGCCTTCAGAATTTTCATTTATCATTCTATTTGATATTGATTTACTTTGTAGTATATACTGAAGCATTTTTTTCAGTGGTTAGTTTCTGAGTGTGTTTGGATGCCACATGAGATTGAAAGAATATTTTGCTTTGTCACACAAAAAAAAGGAAATAGAAAAAAATATTTTATGTGTCCTGGGCTTGGGTAGATATGGATTAAATTTAATATGATAGTGACATCAAAAGATTTACATATTTAATATGCTGGGAGTCCTAATTTCCCATAAATTGATGTTCAGGACTTGCAAATTCAAATGATTTTGGAAACTAAGTAAGTGAAATAAATGGGCAAATTGGGCCTGGTGAGTACTGTAAGAAACTAGAATACTTGAAAGAAAAAATGTAATCTTAAATACCTTCTTTGTTACAGATTTTGGAAACAATAATGAACTTAATTATTTATGCTAAAATTGGACAAAATAAATAAAATAAACTTTAGGAATACATAATTTATAAAGTAGAAACAGAAATTGATAAGCTAGACAACAAAAATTAGTAGAATAGGTAAATATATAGAAAAGCTCTTTGTTTAATTTACTAATAAAATATATATCCTTTTTAAAACCTGATCAATGAATAATAACAACAGTAGGAAATATCAGGAGAAATGGAAAGAATCATAAGCAATTCTAATAGCGATTCAATTGAAGAAACTTAAAAATTATGATAAATTGGTGATTTCTTAGTAAAGGGCAAGTTATCAAAATCAACTCCAACAAAGGTGGAAAACTTATTTTCCAACTACTATAAAAGAGATTGGAAAGGAAATTACAGATCAACATTGATATAGGGACAAAAACCATATGACTCCACATTGAGTCATCTAATTACCTAACTTCTTAACGACCTAATTTTTAAAAATCAGATAATGCCAATGGTATTAAAATAATTCAGTTTTCATCTTGGTAATATATCTCAATTTTTAAGTGTTGAAATTAATTCAAATTTTATAAAATATTTTGGGCTCAAAATAATTTTGTTGAAGATAGTGACTATTTGTTTGAAATATTGTGTCATTGGGACTGAAGACTGCTTACTGGTTATTGAACTGTATTTAAAAATCTTTGAAATGTATATTCTTGTAAATTTCTTGTCTGCCTAAGAAAATGTGTGTGTGTGTGTGTGTGTGTGTGTGTGTGTGTGTGTGTGCGTGTAGAGGAGAGAGAAATTAAGGGAGAAAGGAGAGAGAAGCTTAATAGTTTTTTTTTTTCCTGGTTCTATTTTCCTATTATAGACTTTTGCTTTTAGTGTACAGTATCCATGGACAACAGGATGCCATGCTATAAATTAGCCCTTGCTTACCAAATTATTATAGTGACTCTACAGTGTTGTTAAATAATACATGGAAGTGGCCTCCTTAGAAATAAAGAGTCTAACAACTTGTATATTGCCTGACCCCTCCTGAAAAGTGGGAGTTTTGTTTCCCACCTGTTTGTATTGTGCTTTTGGGAGAGCAAAGAGAAAATATTATCTGTTTTCACTTTCCATATATCATTTGATTTACCTGGGTTGTGTTCCCTGATAAAGAGAATCACTTTACAAACTGGCCTTTTACAACCCAAATACCAGGTCAGAAATAAATGAGAACTAAATCATTCTGACTGGATACCTGCCTCTGGTCTGCTTCATTAGCAGAAGGCCCTCCCCAGTGGCCCTTTGAACTCTGAGTCACTGTGATCTATTATATTTTGTTAGTTGTGATCTACTCTAGTGGACTTTTTACTTCTTAAGAGCATTTTGGTGCCACTGACCCAGGAAAACTCTGGTTTTGTATGTACTCCAATATTGCTAGTCCTGGAGATGCTGCTGTTAGATGAGAAGTGATTAGATATTCATCTTTAAGAAATTAGAATGCTTCCCACAGTTAAGATTATTTAGAGGGCAGGCATAAAGATATTCACTAAAATTAACTCTCCAGCTTAAGCTAATGTTATATTTCAATCTTGGAGTTTCAGTTCTTATTTGGAAAAAAAAAGTCGTGTGGACATAATTTGTACAGAATAATATTGTCTAAAACAACAAGGATTATTTATGCTTAGTTCATAACAATGCTTTTAAATTTTGGCAATTTAAATTCTGTAGGGTTCTCTTAGTCAATTTTTTTAGGACTCGTCAGTTTAACAAAATGTGCTTTAGAAGTCTCTATATTTAATCTAATGCACAGAGTTTGTCAAATTCACATTAAAAACTTCAATAACAGCACATTAGTGAATTTGAAAACATGGGGGATTTTGTTGAGATTCAATTTCAAATTATTGATACTCGAATTAAACTACAAAGTAATAATTTACAGACAAGATAATGAAATAAACCATATAACACAAGAAAGTAGTAAAACTTTGAGAAACTGATTGTTTTATAATTAATTTAAAGGGAAATGCCAATCTATGATACATTTATAAAGAATTATATTTTGTAGCACTTTATACAATGTCTAGAATGGACCTCTCCTAAGGAATTTTCCTGATTGGTGCTTTTAATTCAGTACCTACAGAGTAATGAACAGCAGATTCTCCTCCAGACACCCCTCTTTTAATTTGTCAATACACAGTTTTGTGCACAGAGGGAAAATACCTCTTTAAAACCCTCTGGCAATCCCTGGCAAAAATAAAAAAATAAAAATGAATAAAACCCTCTAGCAATCAGCTTATGCCCTGCAGCATGAGATTTAATTATTCTTGTCGGTTTTAGGATACATTAAATATATTAAGTCAGAATAAATCCTTATGCAATTTGCCATAGAAAAATACAATGAAAAATGTAAGTAAAATTATACTTAAAAGCGATTGAAATCGTATTTGAGGGCTTGGGGAACCTAACACACATAGATAATCTCAATACTATGTTGTTTGAAGAGACGTTGCTCAGTTAGTGATAAATAAGACAGAATATGGAGGTCCATGTGGAGCAGAAAAAAAAAAAATATATATATATACATATACATACACACACAGACACACACATGTGATTTTAGGGAGACAGGAACAGTTTTCCTGACTGCGACTTGTATCATTTTAATTTGGAAAAAGTTATGACACCTTTAAGAATATACACATTATTAGCTTTTTCATTAGCTAACATCATCTTTTATCCGCTATAATCCCTTAATTTTTGTTTTCCTGAAGTGTGTACTATAGTCTTATCTCTTCAACCAGTGTAATGTGTTCCTAAAGCTGTTAATTTCTTGCACCTCCAACCACACATCAAATCCAAAGTGCACTTCATTATCTTAAAATTTCTTCCCAATTTTACTGTACTGAATATTATTATTAAGTATTTTTCTCCTATTTTTTTTAATTTTTCTTAAATGTTACATAATCCTGCTCCAATTCTCATTTACATAATTTTTCTTTTTGGAAATTTAAGTGCTTTGAAGTTGCCCTGCCCCTGTCTAGAAGAATACACTGATTAAAGCATAATTTTACTATATCCACATATCTATACGTGCAAGTTTAGGGACGAATAAACATGAATACATCCTCATTATATTTTCATTGAATTAAAAAAACCTTTTAAACACATAGAATAGTACAGAGAAATACGTAATAGGAAGTCACATGCTCATAACCATATAAGGAAACATTAATGTTCCAGATTGCTTTCATATTTCTAAAAGTAAAAAAAAAATAGAGAAAAACCTCATATATACCTAAAGACCCTCTTTACAGGGCACCTGGGTTGCTTAGTCAGTTAAGCATCCGACTCGGTTTTTGGCACAGGTCCGTGACCTCAGAGCTTCGTGGGTTCAAACCCCACATCAGGCTCTGCACTATAGCACGGGGCCTGCTTGGGATTCCCTCTCCCTCTCTCTCTCTCTCTCCCCACCCCCACTCACACTGTCTCTGTCTCTCTCAAAATAAATAAATAAACTTTAAAAAAAAAAGACCCTCTCTCCATTTCCCTCCCCTTTCTTCTCCTCCTGAAATTCTTTTTCCTATAGCGTAAGGCAACCAATTATCATACAACACAAATCCATTTACCCAGAAGACACACAGAGCTCTTTTAGTCATAGGATCCATCTTGAGATGATATTCATTGCACTAATTCAGTCATACTCTCAACCTGGTACACTCTAACCTTAAAACTAAATTTGAAAGTTAACCACCACCTACATACCTTATGTAAAATCATAGAAGGAAGGTAGATTAATATGAAAGACAATTGGTTGTTTTTTACATGAGGTACAGAGTAGAGCAAAGCAGAGAATACAGGTAGTTTCTAAAATCTGTAATTTTCAACTGATCACAAACCAACTGTAAGTTGGTTTTTATAACAACCTTCCTTCATTAACTATTTCATGTTTTCTGGATCTCTAGACAATATTTCAGCCATTAGAGTTCTGTTGTTGTTTTCTCCAGTAGGCTGGGCTGTAACTTCTTTTCTAAAGGTCCTGAGTCTTTAGTGATTTTTTTTTCTGTATTAGGTTGCTAAAGCCTTCTTTCAATATTTGGCAATGCATGTAGGAATATTACGAGTTAGTCCAAAGGAACTTCTGAATTTCAGACAGATGTTTTGTGCCTGAAACCCTATTTTCTTGATCATAATCAGTCTCCCTATCTTCTTGTTTCAATTGCATGAAGATATACAGTTGTCAAGTAGTAATTTAAACATCCAATTCAATAGAAGAATATTTTGTGCCTTAGAGCATTTCTCTCTTGAATACTAAAATAACATAACTCGGAGTTGGAAAAGGAATGAACAAAAATTTGAGAATACACTATTAAGTATAATAATAAGAAACATCTCTCCCATTTTTTACCTTCGTTCCCTGGCATTTGGGATATGAAAGAACAGCATCATATATTAGTTATCAATTGATAATATCCATTTCATCTTGAACCATTAATTTGCAAGCAGTGTTTCCTCCTAGTTGGTAATGTAGCTAAGTACTCAATAAAATAAACTATTGAACTTCTCTATAAAGCCAGGTGCTTCTGAGTATTGGAATTTGTGGTAAAAGAAGTGAATTTCATAGTTGTATTAATCACTTCTTTTACATAAAAATTAGTTATTTGGGCTAAACGCAATATTATGTAGGATGTATAGCAGTAAATAAGGCATTTGGTGAATCTTACGATGGTGACAACTTCTGAACTATTGCTGATAGGAAAGTTACAGATTACTGTCTATTCTAGTGTGGAAAATATCTATAAACTTCATGATGAAATCTGACCGATGTAATAAACCTGCCCAAGATAATTGGCTTGTTCATCTGGTTACAGATGATATATTAGAGATTTAGAGTCAATTTCTGCTTTGGCATAACCATACTACTTTTCAAGGGTTCTGGTGATCAACCCAATGCCCTTATAAAGATTTCAGTCTGGTATTTGAGGGAACATCATTAAAGAGCTTTAATATGTAGTTTAAGATAAGTCTATTCTAACTTCACTATACTTTGAGTGTTTTATTTCATCTTTTGAACTATATAAAAATACTAGGACTCTTAACATTATTTAATATAGGGCACTGATAAGTATTCTAGTTTTGGTCAATAAGTCAAACAAAAGAATCAAGTGTCCTATTCTGAAGCTAGTCTAATAAATTCGGAACATTAATAATTATACCCAGATTGATTATTATGGCCTAATCTAGTTATTTTTTTTTCCTATGTAGGCCATCACTCTTAGAATTCATCTCTACATGTGCCATCCAAATTTTCACTGGAACCAATGATCAACATCTTACAATTGTTATTGTGTTAGTTACTTCTTCCTTAGTCAGATTTTGCTATTTTTCCCTCTGGGGTATGTGGATCTTACACTTGGGGATAAGAAAGGGGTAGGAAAGTATTGGTATCTCATTGTAAGATAACTATTGCAAGTGAGGTTACTGTAATTTCTTTAAGCATCTCAGGAGTAATTTGATTAGACTTAGAGTTGATTTTACTGGCAAGGGAGGTATTGTAGTGTGTATGTGAAACTATCCATTTGCGTCCATTCTAAATTTCAGAAATCTACTTCCTCCAAATTGATACATTTAACTCTTATATAAGAGACATGCCTTAAATCCTCATAGAGATGACAGCCGAATACTAGAATGCTAATTCTGGTCACTTCAACTGTGTCTATCATTCAATGTCACCACATTGCTCTCTGGCAACAGTAACATCAAGAAGATGGCCTGTCACACAGCAGTTGTGTTCCAAATCTCATGCAGGTGCATCTAATTGGAAGAACCCAATTCACATCTAAACCTTCACAGAAAAGGAAGTTTGGGAACTATAAATATTACATTTTCTATCTATCCAACCAACAGTATGTACAGGAGGCTGAAAGATCAGGAGGCTATGGTACAACCTGTGGGAATGATCTCTCTGGAAAGCTTTTGCTTTTTATTCTGCCTGGCATCTTAGCAATATCCAACCAAGGGCAAATTTTGTGCTAATATCTTACCCTGGGTTTTCCTATAGCACAGATATTGCATATTTAAAATCTACCCTGGTGGGCTTACAGTTGTGATTATGTGTTTTTAGAGATTTACTCAATCCCCTAGAAATGAATCAGAGATAGTTGCCTTGTTTTTTTTGTGGTCCAGTGGATATATGTTTTTATTTTTTTTCCTAGTTCAGACTTTCACTAAGGGTACAGACCACTGATGGTGCAGGTTTTTTGCAGTCCCCAAAGATATAAACCAATTTTTGGAAGCCCAAAGCTTTATTTCCTGCTTCATATGGGCAATATTTTTCAAGCCTCAGAATTGCTTTACCAGCAACTTATGAATTGTGCAGTATTCATCTTGACTCTTACAACTTGATTTTCATTTTCTTATTTGTTTCTAGTACTTTTTGTTTCTTTCTTTCTTGAAAGCTGAGATATGCATTTAAGTAAAATTTGTTGTGTTTCTCCAAGAATGTCTTGTAGGGTGTGTGTGTGTGTGTGTGTGTGTGTGCATGCATGTGTTTGGAACAGGTTTTTGAAGCTAGTAGCCAAATTATCCTTATGGTAATCACTTCAACCCACTTATCATTATCTGGTAAATTTATTTCATTTTATATATTTATAGATATTTAATTTTTGTCTGATGGGAAATTGGTAGTTTTCCCTGTAACTCTCTCTTAAAAATGTTTTCTTGATTTTATTACTATATTATTTGATGCCAATTTCCAGTAACAAACACTTTCTGGATAAGCTTTGGACCATTTTCTCATAGATATGGAGGAAATCAAGGGAAAGCAGTGATGCAAGCTCTGAAACATCTTACTTGGAACATGAATTCCTTCGAAATGTTCTGCTAAGAAATTTTCCCATCTACTTAAGATGAAAATATTGGCTTTCTTTTGTTATTAATATTTTTGTTGATCTTTAATGCTGACTGTTTTGCCACAATTAAAGTAAAAGGAAGAAAATGAAAGGGACTTGCTTGTAGAGAGTTCATATAATAGTAAGATACTAATTTCAATAATTATGCAATAGGTGTATAGTAGGAGGAAAAATTCACTCATATATTTTAGGGAATTTAATTTATTAATAACTGAGGTTTATATTATATAAAACATATATATGTATATATACACATGTATAAATAATGTTAATTCAACAGATATTCATTAACCCTTGGCACATGATATCACTGGTATTTCATATGAAATTTAGTCTTTACTGAAAAAATCCTTTGGTTATAGTTGTAAAATACACATAGATATGTTTAGGAGGGAACAAAAATTCAAATTAAAAATAAATAAAACTTAGCAAGCTTTACAAAAATACCATCACTTGACCCATAAACACTAAAGGAAACTGCACAACTATGATTACACAAAATAATAAATGCAGCTGAAAGAAAAGTGATTTTAAAAATCTCCTTAGGAAAGGAAGAATCATAAATCTATAAGTTACCAAATGGTGAGCAAAATACTTGTGTTTGGGGAATTACTTGAAGTCACTAAAGGCATAATTTAGAATCACCTAAAATTAGAAAATAGCTGTGTGTAATCCAGCTGACTTTGTGAAGGCCTAATTGTGCTGAACTAATTTAATTTCCTTTTATAATAGATTAAGAGTTTTCATAAGCAAGGGAACAACTGAGAGATGTAGAAATTCAGGTAGAAAAGGTAGATTTTAGCATATGAGACTTCTCATTGACAAGCTGAAATTTATAAAATGCATCATGTTTATTTTTTAAATGCATTGCTCAAGATTCTCAAAATTCTCTAGAGATAACAGTATTGCTTTGGCAAAACTTGAAAACACTACAAACGTTGCCTGATCTATCCTATCTTATTTCTATAGGAGAGTAGTATAGCAAGAATATTCAATTTTACATACAGGAATACCAGAATAAGTAGGGTATTTTATTTAGAACCATTAATTTCCCGGCAGTTTTACCCATTACATATTATCATGACAAAAATTAATTCACCAAAGTAAACTATTATGCAACAAATATTCATTTTTTACACTTGCTATTATAGTCAAATATTACCTAAATACTTTTTAATCATAAGCATATTTTCAAAGTACAGCCACTTGAGTCCTATGCTTTGCTACTTCTTGAGATATTTCTTGATATAATTTTTCTGTTTTTGCAAAAATTAAAGATATATCACAAATAAATGCATCACAGTTTGCCTTTATATAAACAGTTCTACTATAATGTTTGCAATTTAATCAATCAGATAGTTTACTAAAAGAAACAAAAAAAAAAAACAAGAAAAATGAGTTTCCTAAATTTGTCAGTGTAAAAGAAGTTATTCTTTTTTAAATCAACACAATATTATTATATTGAATTTATACCCATAACACACACGCATGCATATGGTAGTGTGATTAACAACAATGTATTAACAACATGCATTTTTACATTTTGTATTAGGGTGCTCCAGGGAAATAGAACCACTAAGATATATACATATTTTGAAATAGATTTATTACAAGGGATTGGCTCACATGATTTTAGAGGCTGGTAAGTCCCAAGATCTGTAAGATGAGTCAGTAAGCTGAAGACTTAGGAGAGCTGGTGGTGTAGTTCAGAGTCTGAAGGCCTGAAAACCTGAAGGAACAATGATATAGGTCCAGTGCAAATGTTAGCAGAATCAAGGACTAGGAAGAACAGTTTTTCAGTTTGGGTCTGAAAGCAAGATAAAGCTGATGTCTCAGATCTAAAGGAATCATACAGGAGAAATTCTCTTTTCTTTGGGGAAGGTAAACCTTTCTGTTCTATTTAGCCCTTAAACTGATTGGATAAGGTCCACCCTAAGGAGAGCAATCTGCTGTATTCATTCTACCTATCTACATGTTTATCTCATCCAAACACCTAGGATAATGTTTTACAGAAACATCTAGAATAATGTTTGACCAAACACCTGGACACTCCTTGGCTCAATCAAGTTGACACATAAAATTAACCATTACACATTGTAAATTTAAGAATGTCAGCTAGGTTTTGAGTGAATATATCTTAGGTTTCAACAATCTTATATTATACACAGCAAGTATGTGCTGTTGTACCAGAATGCAATTACACTGTTAAAATTGTCTTCCTTGAAGGGTGCCTATATTTGTCATATAAGTATAAAACTTGTCTCTGTTCAAAGAACTTGATCACATATGTAGAAAAAAAAATCATGTTGTATATTTGTTCCTTAAATTAGTAGCAAATAAATGAATAATTATTAGTGATTAAATGAGTCATTTGTTTATTTATTAGTTTTTACCTTATAATATTCCTAATAGATTTCAGAGCAAGGTTATTTTTATTTATCTATAATTTGTTATATATTACCTTTTTATGTTTAAACAGTAATTCATTTATTCATTAATTAAATATTGAGTAAAGTTTTTAAGTATTCAATCAGTAAAGGGCCAATTATTTACCCATAGCATCATTGATACTTAATGACATCTAATTCATATGTTGTATTCATTTTGAAAATTACACAGAAAAATCAGGCAGGAAAATTTCATTTCAATATTTTATCTCTACATTTTAGAAGAATAACCACGCTGGAATTCTCAGGGTAAAGTTTCATCTTGATTTTATTCTATGTATGTTAGTGTAAAACAAAAGATATGCTTTAATAAATAAGCACATATATTTTGGCTTTTTAGATGTGAATTAATATTATGAGCTCTGATTAGATGTCCCTTATTAACTATTCATTATTTAGTCTGTTGAACCAATGTCAATTAAACTGACATTCATTATTGAAAAAAAGACAGGCTAGGTGATCTAAGTCTCCTTCATATTTCTCCCATCTAGTGACACTCCTTAGTATCACTCACTGATCGCTTGCTGTAAATATTTATGTTATGATATTCCAGTGGCATATATAGTATCTAACTAAGCAACCATACCATTTCATCAAAACTGATGCCAATCCTCACCTAATTTTTCTGTTAAAATATTACATCAAAAGACGATTATTTCAGTGTTCTGGTTCAGTTTATGTGTGTTATATACATATTATAAATAAAAGGAATAATGAAACCAGGAGTTCCCATTAAGCCCTTTTGTATCCTTCTTAGCTACCAATTTCCTATAAACCAATTTCCTATGTCCCAAGTCATGTGGCATTCAATCTTATTTTCATAGGTGGAAGATGTCTCTTCAATTTCACCTTGTGTTTCACCAAATTCATACTGAAAGAATTGTGTTCCCTCTCAGTGTCTAATCTTTTATTTACTGGCACATCCTATTTCTAGGGTTTTACACCAAACCAAATAGGTGGTATACTTAGAAATTATAGATTTCAGAAACCCAAAAATAAGGGCTAGCAGGGAATAAATTATTTTAATAAATTAAATGTACATTTACTTGAAATGAATTATGATTGTGTGGAGAGCTCTCAAACATGTGTTCTTGGGGCGCCTGGGTGGCTCAGTCAGTTAAGCGTCTGACTTCAAGTAATGATCTCACGATTAATGGGTTCGAACACCGCACTGGGCTCTGTGCTGACAGTCCAGAGCCTGGAGCCAGCTTTGGATCTGTGTCTCCCTCTCTCTGCCCCTTCTCTGCTTGCACTCTGTCTCTCAAAAATAAAGAATAAACATCAAACAACAACAACAACAACAACATGTGTTTCTTAAGTATCACACTAGGAAAACTTCTATAATAAGCCAATCTCAGAAAGAATGAGACCAGAGGAGTCTCAAGGGATGACACTAGGGGCAGATATAGTTATGTGGGAGGAATAGGGAAAGAGTGAGCTTTTCCATACATTCAACCCCTCTGTTTATGTCCCTTGCGTTTCCATTATACAGTACAACTACAACTCTGGGGTTGGGGGTGGGGAGGTAGATAATGTTTCATTTTTAAGAAATATAATGAAAACACTGTATTTAAAACATATTATATATATATATATATATATATAGATAGATAGATAGATATCCATATGTATACCATTCCCATTGCTTTTGTTCTTTTGTGTGGATCCATATTTCCAACTGGTATCTTTTTCCTTCGGCCTAGAAGATTCATTTTAACATATCTTACAGCAAATGAATCATTTGGGCATAAAGGGCAAATTAGATGTATAGTATCATAAGGTTCTCTTATTATAGAAGACATGAGGTAATATGATTTGATGGTAGATATGTTCAAGCTGGAAATAACCCCCTAAATAACTAATAACATTTTTAAAAAGGCTAAAGAGTTGTAGCTAATAAGTTAAGGATGGAGTTAACTCAAAATGGTATAAGACCTAAATGAGAAACATAAAAGTATAAATCTCATAGAAGATAACATAGGAGAAAAGCTAGAAGACCTTGGATATAGCAATGACTTTTTAAAAAGTTACAACAGCAAAGGCACATTCCATGAAATAAATAATTGATAAAATGGACTTCATTAAAATTAAAAACTGTGCTCTTCAAAAGACACTGTCAAGAGAATGAGAAAACAAGCCACAGACAAGGAGAGATATTTGCAAAACACATATCTGATAAAGGAATTGTATCCAAATATTCAAAGAACTTTTAAAAGTCAACAGTAAGAAAACAACCTAATAAAAAATAGGCAAAATATCTGAAAAGATATCCCACCAAAGAAGATAAACAGATGGAAAATCAGCATATGAAAAGATGTTCAAATAATCCAAAAGGAAGAAGAAAAAGATAAGTAATCAGACAGCAGAAAGGACAAATGCAAAAAATAGCTAGATAATAGATTCACATCTAAGTACATTAATGATCACACTAAATATAAATTGTCAAAACATTATTAGTTCAAAGGTAGAGATTGTCATCGTTGCATCAATAGGCAAGGAATAATTATATGCTGCCTATAAAATTCACTTTAAATATAAATATACAAATAGATCAAAAGTTAAACAATAGAAAAACATATCACATGGTAACATTAATTAAAGAAAAAAGCTAGACTAGCAATATTGTAAGCAGGAGTTAGAGATCTCCAGAGAAAGAATGAGGAGATGCAACGTTCTTGACATAAGAAAAGTAATTTTAGGCTCCTAGCTGATTCCCCACCCCACCCCAACTATGCCCTACTATGCTCCACTAGCTCCTGCAGAACTTCCCTAGGAGGTGTCAGAATCACAAAGAAATGCAAAACCCCAATGGTTAAAGATTTTAAAGGAACAGAGGGAATGTAAAAGCTAATGTCTCTACCAGACCAGGAAATAGCCTAACTACATCAGAGACAATAAATCAGTGGTAAAATTCCCAGTACTGTTTCCAGAGTAAGCAAGACAATAATGAGCTCAAGATGTCATCCAATTTATGCCAGCTCTCAGAGCATGCCCATAGCCCCTTCTCTTTGTCTGATAGTTACCTCTGCTTTAAATTTTTTCTTTAATGTTTTTGCTTATTTTTGGGAGAGAGAGAGAGAGAGAGAGAGAGAGAGAGAGGCAGAGCATTAGCAAGGGAGGGGCGGAGAGAGAGGAAGACACAAAATCCAAAGCAGGCTCCAGGCTCCAAGCTGTCAGCACAGACAGACCCCGACCGGGCCTCGAACACAGGAGCCATGAGATCATGGGCAGAAGTCTGAAGCCCAACCGACTGAGCCACCCAGGTGCCCCTCCTCTGCTTTATTACAATGCTAAATATTTGCTCAAGGAGGAGCACAAGTTTCATTAACATAACGTAGGATACCTACACAGGCATGTGTTCTAGGTATGGCTGCACAACTTTATGCCTGCCTTTATATGCAATGGCAAAATTTCCTTTCTGAATATTCATTCTGAACCTAACTAAAATGAACCCATTCACCCCCTCAGAGAGTCAGGTTTTGGCTTTGGGGATTTTTTTTCAAGAGATCTCCTTATTTGCTGCAAACAGTTTCTTTTGTGTGACAACTCTACCTGGTCCTAGTCTCTACCTGTAACTCACCAAGAAGCAAACTCATGTTAGTTCAGTTACAATATCACTATAAGAGAAAACTGATTTCAGGGTAAAACATATTTACTGTAGATAAAGAAAGTCATTTCAAAATGATAAAGGGGTCAATCCATCAAGAGGGAAGAGCAGTCCTAAACATTCAAGTGTCTATAAATGATGCTTCCATATATATAAAATGAAAAGAGAGAGGGAGAGAAAGGAAGATACATATTATAAGGAAATGGCTCACAACATTATGGAGACTAAGTCTCAGAATCTGCAGTTGGGAAGCTGGAGACCCAGGAGAGGCTTGAGACCTGAGAAGAGCCTGTTTTTCAATTTCAGTCTGAAGGCAGGTAAGGACCTGTATCCCAGCTCAAGTGGTCAAGCAGGAGGATTTCCCTCTTACTCAGCCTCTTTGTTCTATTTATTTCTTCAATTGTATGGGGCCAGCCACATTGGGGAGAACATTCTGCTTTACTTAGTTTACTGATTCAAATGTTAATCTCATCTAGAAACACCTTCACCGAGGAACCCAGAATAACATTTGAACATATGTCTGTGTTGCCCAGTCAAGTAGACACATAACATTAACCATCATATGTACCATCAGCTAATAAATGTTCACCCCTTCTACAAACAATACTCAGATGCAATCAGCAAAATAGCACACAGGTTCTCAAGTTTACTTTTGATCAAGAATTTTCCATCAGTAAATAACCCTATTTAAGAAGAAAGCCACTGGCCTGAGGATGAACAGAAAGGCATATGAGCATAGTAAAAGCTGGTAAAGAAGTTTAACAGGGAGGCCTAGAGAAGGAGAATAAAAATACTAATGGAAAAATAGCTGAATAGTGAAGAAAGAAAGAAAGGATAGAAGAATGTAATTAAGGTAAACATTGGGCAAGGGGAAAGAAAGAAAGTGTACTTCTTAGTTTCTTAGTCTATTTGTCATCAATCTGCATGAAGAAACATAGATTTAGAAAGTTGACACAAATCTCTGAGAGGAAGAACACAGTACAGAAAAAAAAAAAAACTTTCAAGAAGAGTTAGTTTTAAGAATTCACTTCATAAGTAATGAGAAGAGCTTCCTAGAAAAGTCTCATGAAATGAGAACCTTGTTTAATTCCAGAGATAAATTAAAGGAGTATAATTGTCCAAATATAAAGCTCTCAAAGTAAAGCATCTATTGTTTTAGAGGAGTACAAACATTTATTTTTTAAGAGCCTACAGTTAGTTTTGATCAAACAATAACAAATCAACAAGATTTTAGAAAAAGAAAAACTCAATGATTTAACTGTCCATGACAAATTTAAGATAACTAATTCTCCTATTATAATGATATAAGTTGTTTTTTTTAGAAATTAACATCTACATTTAGAATGTTTACTGTGTATCATAAGATTTGAAAGGATGGTTTTACTGTGCTTTTTCATTTGAGTATAAAGAATTTTAGATGATACAGCATATTGATCAATACAGGCTATCAGTAAAACTCAGGGAGCCATCAAAATAGGTCTTTTGAAATTAAAATGCAATCATTGTTTTATAGGTGGAAAACAGGAATGAAAAAATTCTCATATAAAAGAAGTTTATAAAAACTTCATTAAAAGAGGTTTTGTTATTCAAAACTATGTGTATTTAAGTATGAAAATAAGTGGTAAACAAATACTTCAAAAACTTTTCATAATTAAAAAAAATTTTAATGTTTATATTTTTGAGAGAGAGAGAGGGAGGCAGACTACAAATAGGGAAGGGACAGGGAGAAAGGGAGAGACAGATTTCGAAGCAGGCTCCAGGCTCTGAGCTGTCAGCACAGACCCCCGATGACCCATCAACTGTGGAATCATGACCTCAGCCAAAGTTGGACACTTAACCCACTGGGCCACTCAGGCGCCCCAAAAACTTATTCATAATTTAACAGATAAGACAAATGAAAGAAGAATGGAGAGAAAATGGTGGAGCAAGACAAGAAACGCACACAGTAATAACCGCATTGCGGTTATTAAAAGACTTATTAAAAGACTAATCCCGGAAGAGTTAAAGATTCAGGTAATTAAATGATGCAAAGATGTAACAATGGGATTGGAGGAGTCAGTAGGAAAATGTGAGGGCATTCAGAATATTTTTCGAAGAACAAAAGGAAAAACTCCATTTAAAATAGTAGCATATAGGAGTACCTGGGTGGCTCAGTCTTTTAAGCCTAGAACTCAGGTTCGGCTCAGGTTACGATCTCAGGTTTGGTGGGTTCAACCCCGCATAGGGCTCTGTGCTGACGGTGTGGAACCTCTTTGGCATTCTCTCCCTCTCTCTGTTCCTCTCCTGTTCTCTCTCTCTCTCTCTCTCTCTCTCTCTCTCTCTCTCTCAAAAAGAAAAAACAATGAAAATGAAAATAAATAACATGGTAGTATATAATACAAATAATAAAGAGATGAATTTTATGAACTTGAGTCAAGAGACTGTCGTTTCAGAATCATTAATAAACTGGATAGAATTCAAATAAGACAATACTTTGTTTATAGAGAAACTTGATTTGAGGACCATTTGCAATACCTATGAAAAGAGAATCATGTGACTTTTATTGTTGTCATCACTCTTATTAGAAAACATGAAGGGATTTGAAAATGTTGCTTACTTAGTATGGGCAAAAAAGCTCAGTCATCCAACTAAATTGTGTGAGTAAACATACATTTTATAAACATTCTTCAAGTAAACTTTATTTTATCCTACCCTTTAATTGCCAAGACAGGGCATGAGGAGGACAACAAAGAAATTATTCAATATTTAGTTATAATAATAATCAATCCTAAAGTGATTTCTTATTTAGAAGATACATGACAATGGATATGAAATGAGGATGGAAATGTCAGATGCATGATTGTAAGTTTTTAGAAGAAACACAAAAGAGAAATGTAAAGTGATTATTACCTGCATTTACTAAGGCAGCCAAAAAAGGTATGATGTTGGATAGGAAAGTTTTGTTTCTTTTGGGAAATTCTAATAGGAATTGAACTAAGAAACAAAAAGTATCCTGAATGTCAAGGCAGTATTAAGAATTTCTCTTTCTGTCTATACAGATTGCCTGCTTAGTGTATCTATGCACTTGAAATAAGACTACTCAACTACTACTTAGACTTTGTATCCTGGACAGCAGTAAATTCATGATAAGATAAAATATTGGTTTCTATTTGCTTAATCTGTTATGAAAATGCCAATTTCATGTAAATATTGCTAATCAGAAATAGTATGTTCCATATATCAATTGGAGAAGATGTTTTAACTTCATGCATATAATTCAGGTAGAGTTTAGAAAGCACTTCTTGATTAAGTAGTCATTTTATTAAAAAAAAAGAAAGTAAGATCTCAAAATAGTTATTTGTTTAATGCTTTAAAAGGTTTTATTGAGAGGGATACTCTAAGCAGATTCACCAGTTTAATTTTTAAGGCAATTAAAAAACAAAATTAAAATTTTATGCCTTCAAATAGCCATCATACTTACTGAATGGAGGAATTACAGAAAATTGATTGCATATTTAACCATAATCTCATTATGTTAGAATACTATAGCACATCAGTGCCTAGACTTTATCTGATTATAAATGAATCATGTCCAGGTGGGGCCAGCTTTATGAGCATGTGACCTACACAATTGCTTGAAACCCCATGCGAGTCTGGGCCACATATTTGGATTCTTACTGTGCTGTCACTATTTTGAAATTCTTAATAACTTTTGAACAAAGGGCTTTGCATTTTCCTGTTGCACTGAGCCCTGCAAATTACACAGCTGATCCTGACTCTGGGCCACAAATACTTCCTTCATTTATTTTAGGGAGTCCTAGGGTAACAGTTCCTCCTGTGTGCTGTCTCTGTGACTTTTGCTTTTCCATGGAAACACAAATGGCAATAGGAAGGTTACTGTTGCTTTCTGCTGCTCCTGACATCAGTTTTCAACGCTCTGGGTGCCTGAGGCTTGTCTGTTGACCTGGAATGGAGAGAATGACTCCTTGCATATGCCACCCGTATTCCAAAGCAGAGTCTCAGAAAATTGCTCACCAAAGCTGTGCCTTTGGGTTTATCATTCCCTTTGTTACTCTTGGGGAGTCTGGGCAGTAATGTGGCTTCAGTCATAATTCCTCCGCTACCTTGCTGGCTACTCTTGCCTTTCACTATTCCTCATAATCGTCTTCCTTATCTTTTCTTTGTTCTCTTAGTGTGTCACTTTTATTTTTTTGCTTCCTCTTCTTTACTGTAGCATCTTCTTACCTTTTATCTTGAACCAGAGCCCTTCATTTTACTTCCAGGAGAAAAACAAAACAAAACAGAAAAAAAAACAGGCAAGCAAAATAACAACTCAAAACCACCAAAGCATATAAACTCATGTGTGGTAGACATTTAGACGTGGAAGAAAGTTGCTCCAATCTTAAAAAATACTCAAGGCCCAATTCAGTCACAGAAAAGTTACTTTGTAACAGAACCACCCATGGAATTTTAAGTGTTTCCTAGATAAACATAAACCAGTATTTAAAAGGGGGTGTGTTGGGGCGCCTGGGTGGCTTAGTCGGTTGGGCGTCCGACTTCAGCTCAGGTCACGATCTCATGGTCCGTGAGTTCGAGCCCCACGTCGGGCTCTGGGCTGATGGCTCAGAGCCTGGAGCCTGCTTCCGATTCTGTGTCTCCCTCTCTCTCTGCCCCTCCCCCATTCATGCTCTGTCTCTCTCTGTCTCAAAAATAAATAAACATTAAAAAAAAAATTAAAAAATAAAAATAAAAAAAATAAAAGGGGGTGTGTCCTTTTTCAAAAATATTTATGTAGAAACTGTTCACTTTTTATATGACAACTTATTGGTACCAAGCAACAAAGGTCACTCAAGTAAGTCATGTTCCCCTTAACAAAAATGATCATATGCTGTATTCATTTGCTAGGACTACTATAACAAAGTATCACAAACTGGGGCACCTGGGTGGCTCAGTTGGTTGAGCGTCCAACTTCGGCTCAGGTCATGATCTCACGGCTTGTGAGTTCGAGCCCCATGTTGGGCTCTATGCTGACAGCTTGGAGCCTGGAGCCTGCTTTGGATTCTGTGTCTCCCTTTCTCTTTGTCCCTCCCCGGCTCACACTCTGTCTCTCAAAAATAAACATTTAAAAAAAATTGTTTTAAAGAAATCACTAGTAGAAAAACCATAGGTTCACAAATATAAAGAGAAATATTTTATATTTAATAGCATCCAATTCATAATTTGGGTTCTGAGAAATTGGATATAACTATATTGAGGTAAGAATATCTCTTTCATAAGTTTTATTACATTTAGGTAATTTTATCAATGAAATAATGTTTATCTTTTATGATGTTAAAGTGAGTATGGTTGGATATGTGGGAATATGTTCTGAATTTAAAAAAATATGTCAAAGATTTTAAATAAGATACATGATATATCTCTTGAAGAAAAATTTTATAAATGGCAAAAATGGGTGAAAAACAAAATTAATAAAAATCAAATATCAATCCAAAGAAGTTCAAAATGTAATAGGGAGAAAGCCTATAAACCAAACAAGAACAAAAGTAGCACCTAGCATTCTTATAGTCTTTTGTTTTGTTTTTATTTTAATTTTTTTAACATTTATTTATTTTTGAGACAGAGAGAGACAGAGCATGAACAGGGGAGGGGCAGAGAGAGAGGGAGACACAGAATCGGAAGCAGGCTCCAGGCTCTGAGCCATCAGCCCAGAGCCTGACACGGGGCTCGAACTCACGGACCACGAGATAGTGACCTGAGCTGAAGTCGGACGCTCAACCGACTGAGCCACCCAGGCGCCCCTGTTTTGTTTTGTTTTGTTTTGTTTTGTTTTGTTTTGTTTTTAAAGCGTTCTTATATTCTGAGAAAGGAAGCTAGGGAAGAAAATGATTTAAGAAATAAAACAAGACTATTGCCATCAAAGCCAACTGAGAAACTCAAGATTAGACAGAAATTCTTTCAAAAGCAAAATCAGTTAAGATGGAATAGGGTAGAGTTGCAAACTCACGTAGCCTCTGACCACAAATTTTATTTTATTTTATTTTGACTCATTGAAAATCAATGGCTTAAAACAATTACATCATAGCTATCAGTTAAAAGTGAAGTAATTTCACATGAAACAGGAAGAAGAATCAAAACTATCACATTTTCGATATTGATACTGTAAAAGGAGAATGTCAATCATAAGTTTTTTAGAAAAAGTGGCCAGAGGAATATTTCCATTGCACTGCAAGAATTTTTAGAGTTCAGTGTCTTGACGTGGTTGAACATGGGATCCTAGACACTTGGAAACTTGTTTTATGGTTGAAGACCTCACAGTACAGCCATGGAATCTTTTACAGTCATTTCCCTACATAGGATACCATCTTAGTCTAAATAGTCTATAGTATTTTGTCTCTATAGATCTGAGGACAGCTGATAGGAACAATGCTTATTGAAACCTGACATAATATTAGATATCACTCAGATCTGGAAATGACCAAAGTCAGAATATAAAAATGGAAGTACATGGACATTATCTAATAGATAAATAAATAAGTAAACAATTAAAAACATATTTAGAAGCTTGTGTAGATTTGTACATAATAAAGTTAGCTTTATTCTTATCAGAAACTAATCAGAACACTCTGAAATTATACTTGAGACATCCAATCACTTTTCCAAAACTCAACAAAGATACTGTGAATTATAGAGCCTCTCCTATCCTGTGATACATATAGTTTTATCTATTTATTTACAGATTTGAGTATAAATCTAACATGAGACCACTATTATTTCTAAGATTTTACAACCAAAAAATTTCAGCTACATTTTTAAGAAAGGTATGGAATAATAAAAGAGGTTTGGGGACAAGAAAAAGTAGCAGAACTGAAAATAAGGAACTAATTTAATCCCAAATCAACACAAGCTAACTTATTGTAACTTTCAATTGTGATATGTTTTTATTTTATATTTCCAATATAATTTTGAAAGAAACTATGAAAAATGGCTTCTATGAGGAATTTATTTTAAAGATATTTTAGAAAACTATGCTGAATCAATTCACTCCTCTTAAAGTAGAATCCAAGGAAGTCTGCAGGTTAACAAGTTCCCCAGTGATTCCTATGCACACTGAAATTTGAGAAATTTGAAACTTTTTCCAGACCTGTGGCCTTTATCCGGAAGTCAGGCATCTGTGTGTGTTTCTGATCTCTTAACCTTTTTTGCAGCCCATCTTTCCCCACAGTCCACTTAAATCTTGAGCATGGTCCTTCTTTGTCTTCCTCTTGTTTATAGACATAATTGTTTGAGTTATAGATTATGCTATTTATAGACTATTATTAGCATTCCCATTCCACTGTGACTGGACCTTTTTCTTGACCTTTGTGATTGCTTGTGCAGACCAATATTGTATTACAGTAATTTGGAACAGAATGTGGTTTGGCATTGTACTTGAAAATGCTAATGGGGGACCTGGGTGGTTCAGTTGGTTAAACATCGGACTCTAGATTTCAGCTCAGGTCACGATCTCACAGTTTGTGAGATTGAACCCTGTGTAGGGCTCTGCGCTGACAACCTGGAGCCTGCTTGGGATTCTCTTTCTCCTTCTCTCTCTGCCCCTCCCCACCCCCCAAATAAACATTAAAAAAATGCTGATGATATTTAATAGGCTTAATAAATAATAATTAATATTATTTTATTTCAATTTCAATTTCCAATATGAGGTTATAATTTAGAGCTTTGAACCTACTGTGATTTAAACTATTGCAACTTAATTTTTATTTGATTCTGAAGTAAATTTAAAATTTGAATGCTTTAATGCAACCGCAGCACTAATCTATAAGAATCTATGACCTCTACATATGATGTTGAATAGCTAATATTTCAGTTTTGCAAACAGAAAAATTTGACTATTAAGTATAAAACATTAACACATGACCGCTGGGTTTTTCCTTTTTTTCTTTCACTTCTGGTGTATCACAAATATTACCCACTCAAAATTTGTTGGGATTTAAATATCAAAGAGTTTTAGATTGTCTCAAAATTCTGATATTATCGCAGACTTTTAGAAATTTTGGCTATTGTTTAAAAGATATACATGTAGTCCTCCCAGTATTCAATAAGTTTAAATGTTATGAGATTTCTATGCTATTTTATTTTGATATTTATTTCTTTTCTTAAATTTAAAATTGATTGAATCACACCTATTCATAGAACTAAGAATTAGTGAACTTGCTTTCCGGTACAGTGATGCTATTGCTTTTAGATGCAATAATAAATGTTATCATTGAAAGTCTATAGGCTCATTGATTTGTTTTTTATTTTCTGATAAGTGAGCAGGTAGTGTGAATATCCCACACATTCCTTTGACCTCACTCACTTTGACCTCACTTTGGCACAAAGTAAATAGTATATTCTCCTTATATTAGTTTAGAAATCTAACTCTAAATGTAGGATGTCAACTCTATTCTAATAAAATAGATAACAAGTTGAACCTAAAGTTGATCAGATTTAAAACAAAGATCAGATTTATTCTCATTTTTTGAAAACTGGCATAAAAGTCTGATTTATTTTCCTGTCATTTTATATCCTCGCTTTCTTTAAAATTTGTTTTTTGATTTTGAGAGAGAGAGAGTGTGGTGGGGGAGTTAGAAAGGAGCAGAGAGAGAGGGAGACACAGAATCTGAAGCAGGCTACAGGCTCTGAGCTATCAGTACAGAGCCTGATGTGGGGCTTAAACTCACGAACCATGAGATTATGATCTGAGCAGAGGTCGGAGGCTTAACCGACTGAGACACTTAGGCACCCCAAGATATCCTTGGCTTTCTTTTGAAGCCAATAATTCAAATTAAATTTCCACATTCCCAATCTAGCTTTGTCCCTAACTGATGGAAAATGAGTTTGGTTCCTTACCATTGATGTCAAAGAAGAAATCATATGGGTTCTTCATCTATCACTACGCTCATCCTCATGCATCTCCCTACCTATATCAATACTCACAATCAGTGTATGTATACACCTTATCTAGTCTATAGCCATAAATTAAATCAGTTAGGAATGCACACACATGTGTAGTTGGTAAAATACTAAAATTTTCTCATAATAATATCATGCTGTTTTAGAATGTGTTCATGGCATACCTACCTTTGTCGTTTCTAATACTTCAGCATTATATCTTTTAAATGAGAAAATTTTGAATATTAAAGTTCAATTCAAGCTAAGTTTAAAACACCAATTGAAGGAATATTTAATAAACTCATGGGTGCATTTTTATTGTCTCTTTAAGCAAAATAGTCCAAGAGGGTGTAAATATATTTAACTGTCCATGTTGGTCTACATTATGCATAATGCAAAAATGCCAAAAATATTAGAGTATTAATAATTTTTAAATCTCTTTAAAATGAGTTTTTACCAGTCGGAATAAGTGTCAAATTGTTCTTACTCTTTTGCTTTAATTTTAGCTCAGGGGAGGTTTTTTTTTTTTTGTTTGTTTGTTTTGGCTTTTTTTTTTCTTTTTTCCCCAATGTCCTAGTGGTAGAGGATATGAAGAGTTTATCAGGATGGTAGCCATTTATGAGTAGAGCTTTTGAGAGGAATCTAGATTAAAAAGGAATAAGCAGAGGGAAAGCTTTTACAATCCTGCTAGAAAACCATGATTTAGTGAAATGAGGTTCCTGGAATTTAAAGATCAGATAAAAATAGAAGCTGCCTGTCAGCTCCTTTTAGCCACAGTGCTAATCAGGCAGGTGGGCCACACTCCAGCTGGGTTGGTCTGTCCCCTCAGGACCTATTTGCAACCTGCCGTACACAGGTCTTTTTAAGCATCAGTTGAAATCATATCCCTGTGCAGTCACACAGCATCAACTGTCTGCATGTATCGATATATTTTTCTCTATGATAATGAAATCAACAACATATGTTTTAAGTTAATTAAATTGTTTTATTAGTTTGTTGGACTTTGTTACTGAGATAAATTTTCTCTCCCTTTAATGTTGGAAAATATTTCTGATGTACAATAATGTATAAAAATAATAAAACTCTTTGAATCCAGCATCAAAGTAAGAAATAAGATATTATAAATATTGTTTAAGCTCCTCTGTACCTCTCCCGAATCATATTCTTTACCTGGCTACCTCTTCAAAAGAAAATGTTTTCTTGATTTTGTGTTAAGCACTCTTATAATTTTATTTAGAAGTTTAATATATATGGATATTTTGACAATACATAATAGTGAGTCAGCATGTTACAAAAGTATATGATTGTAGCATTTTATTTTTTCATAGTGATTCCTATAGCTGCAATTTATTTATTTCCTCTATAATTAATGCTTCACTTATAAGTATGTCGCATACACTATATGAAAGATAGTTTGCTTCACATATTTTTTTTAATTACAAACAGTGCTGCTAGGATCATTCATACACATTTTCACAAGTGCGAATATGCAGAAAGTGGGATACATTATCAAAAGTGGATTTGTTATCTCCTAGGATATCTGCATATTCAAGTGTAGCTGATATTCACAAACAACTGTAAAACCAATTTTCTTAAACAATATTTCTGATCTAGTGAAAATCATCTGCAATGATTCTGATTTCTTCTATGGACCTCTTCATGTTTGTCTCCTAGTTCTCCAATTCCCTTCATCTTGGTGCTGTTCAACTTGTTAACTGGTTAGGTTACTTTGAACTGTCCTACTCATTTAAAATAATATTTAAGAGGGTCCATTACTTTTCTTGTCTTTTTTCTTATCTTTTATTTATTTATTTTGAGCAAGAGAGTGTACAAGCAAGGAAGGGGCAGAGAGAGAGGGAGAGATAGAGAATCCAAGCAGCCTGGAGCCTGATGTGGGGGCCGATCCCATGCCCCTGGAATAATGACGTAAGCCAAAATCAAGAGTTGAACACCTAACTGACAGCCACCCAGTCTACCCCATTACCTTTCTTATGTATTCATAATTCTCTATAGCTCCCTAAGTATTTTTCATCTCTGCAATTTATATTCTATATTCAGTAATCCCAGTATATGAAATTTGGGGCAGCAAAGTTACTCTATTATTCCTTCCACTGACATTTACATGTGCTTTATAAATTTGGATTCTGTGATTGTGTTCTGTTTATTTATGTCTTCTGGAAACTTGGGAACCATCAGCCAAAGGCACAAATTTCCAGAGATGAAAACTTCTCTGCTGTAAAGGATCTTAAGGCATTACCAAAGTAGAAATATTTTATTTCTTGAATTTTTATGGTCATAACAGTATGCATTTGCACTCCAAATCCTTATGAGGACATGCCAATGATTATAGATACTAAGGAAAATATATTTCCCCCAAGTAAAGCTCAGGGTAGAAATCAAACATTCTTATGTTACCTCCATTTGCCCAAAAAGTTATTTTATTTACTTGTTTGTTTATATCATTTAATGTTATTTTATTTTTTTTTCACCAAAATCAGTGTACTCTGGGGTGCCTGGGTGGCTCAGTTCGTTAAGCGTCCAACTTCAGCTCAAGTCATGATCTCACGGCTCATAAATTTGAGCCCTTTGTGGGGCTCTGTGGTGACAGCTGCGAGCCTGGAGCCTGCTTCATATTCTGTCCCCGTCCTCTCTCTCTGCCCCTCCCCGTTCGCACACTGTCTCTCTCGCTCTCAAAAAAAAATGATAATAATATAAATAATAAAATAAATAAATAAATAAATAAATAAACATAAAAAAACCACAGTGTACTCTTTAATCCTCATCCCCTATTCCCCATCCTACCACTTAACTCTTCTCTGGTAACAATCAGTCTATTCTCCATAGTTAAGAGTCAGTTTCCTGGTTTGATCCTTGCCTTCCCCCCCCCCTTGGCTTGTTTGTTTTGTTTAATAAATTCCACATATTAGTGTGATCATATGCTATTTGTCTTTCTCTGACTGACTTATTTCAGTTAGCATTATACTCCTTAGCTCTATCCATATTGTTGCAAATGGCAAGATTTCATTCTTTTATTAAGGCTGTGATATATATATATATACATATACATATGCATATATGTATTTGTATGTACTTATACACATATGGCTGTAGTATATATGTAAGTGTGTGTGTGTGTGTGTGTGTGTGTGTGTGTGTATCACATCTTGTTTGCCCATTCATCTATGCCTGAACACTTGGGTTGCTTCCATAATTTGCCTATTGTAAATAATGCTGCTATAACCATAGGATGCATGTATACCTTTGAAGTAGTGTTTTTATATCTTTGCATAAATACCCAGTAGTTCCATGATTGGATCGTAGGGTAGTTCTACTGCTAATTTTTTGAGAAACTCCGTGCTGTTTTCCACAGTGGCTGAATCAATTTGCATTCCTACCAACAGTGCAAGAGGGTTCCCTTGTCTCCACAACCTTGCCAATACTTGTTTCTTGTGTTTTTGATTTTAGCCATTCTGACAAGTGAGGTGATATCACATTGTAGTTCTGATTTGCATTTCCCTCATGATGAGTGATGTTGAGCATCTTATCATGTGTCTGTTGTCCATCTGTATGTCTTTTTTGGAGAAATATCTGTTCATGTCTTCTGCCTATTTTTTAAATTGGATTATTTGTTTTTTGGATATTGAGTTATATCAGTTCTTCATATATTTTGGATACAAACCCTTTATCAGATATGCATTTGCAAATATCTTCTCCCATTCATTAGGTTGCCTTTTCATTTTATTGATTATTTCCTTTACTGTGCAGAAGATTTTTATTTTGATGCAGTTCCAGTAGTTTGTTTTTGCTTTATTTCCTTTGCCTCAGGAGACATATCTAGAAAAATGTTGCTATGGCCTATGTCACAGAGATTACTGCCTGTTTTCAAGGGTTTTTAATGGTTTCAGATATCACACTTAGGTATATAATCCATTTTGAGTTTGTTTTTGTGTATGGTGACAGAAAGTGGTCCAGATCCATTCTTTTGCAGGCAGCTGTCCAGTTTTCCCAACATCATTTGTTGAAGAGTCTTTTTCTCATTGGATATTCATTCCTCCTTTGTAGAAGATTAACTGACCATGTAACTGTGGGTTTATTTCTGGGTTTTGTGTTCTATTCTATCGAACTGTGTGTCTATTTTTAGGCCAGTACCATTCTGTTTTAACTACTACCACTTTGTAATGTAACTTGAAATCTGGAATTGTAATACCTCCAGTTTTGTTCTTCAAGTTTGCCTTGGCTATTTGGGGTCTTTTGTGGTTCTATACAAATTTTAGGACTGCTTGTTCTAGCTCTGTGAAAAAATGTTGTTGGTATTTTGATAGGGATTGCATTAAATGTGTAGATTGACTTGGGTAGTATAGATATTTCAACAATATTTGTTTTTCCAACCCATTTGCATAGAATATCTTTCTGTTTCTTTGCATCATTCTGAATTTCTTTCATCAGTTTTTATATTTTCAGAGCAGAGGTTTTTCACCTTTTTGGTTAAGTTTATTACTGGATATTCTATGGTTTTGGGTGCAATTGTAAGTGGGATTGTTTTCTTAATTTCACTTTTTGCTGCTTCATTATTAGTGTAGGCAGCAGATTTCTGTACATTGATTTTGTATGCTGTGGCTTTATTGCATTTATGTATCAGTTCTAGTAGTCTTTAGGTGGAATCTTTAGGCTTTTCCAAAAATAGTATTTTGTCATCTGAAAATAGTGAGAGATTTATTTCCTCCTTACTGGTTAGGATTCTTTTTATTTTCTTATGTTGTCTAACTTCTGTGGCTGAGACTCCCAGTACCCTGTTGAATAAACATGGTAAGACTGGACATCCTGGTCTTGTTCCTGACCTTAAGGGAAAGCTCTCAGTTTTTCACCATTGAATGTGAGGTTGGCTGTGGGATTTTCATATAAAACCTTGATTATGTGGAGGTATTTTCTCTTTAGAACTACTTCACAGAGGGTTTTTATCATGAATAGATATTGTACTTTGTCAAATGCTTTTTCTGCATCTATTGAAATGATCATATGGTTTCTATCCTTTCTTTTATTGGTGTGACATATCACATTGATTGTTTTGCAAATACTGAACCACCTTTGCATCATTTTTAGCATTTATACTCATGAGAGATATTGGCCTAAAGTTATCTTTTGTGCTGGTGTCTGGTTTTGGTATTGGGGTGATACTGACCTCATACAATTAATTTGGAAATTTCCCTTCTCTCATATGCCAAAGAAATTATTTAAAAAAATTTATATGTACGTAACTTTCCTACTTAAATTCCATACAAAACAATTAATACATATTCTTTAAGTGCCTGTTATCATCTGGTGAAATGAATTGTATATTTTATTTTTATTTATATCTACTTATAGATGCATGTATGAATGTATGTATGTTTGTATCTATCATCTATCTACCTATCATCCATCTATCTATCTATCTATCTACCTTCCCACCTACCTATTATCTATCAATTATCTATCTATCTATCTATCTATCATCTATCATCTATCATCTATCTATATATCTATATATCTACCTATCATCTATCTATATATCTATCTATCATCTATCTATCATCTATCATCATCTGACATTTCTCTATTCCTTTTCATCCTCATTCTCTACTTAACTCTTTTCCTTATTGTCAACCATTTTATTTGTTTGATGACCGATTTTTTTGTATGTATTCCTATAAGAATGCATTTTCTTGTGTTTTTGTGTTTTGAATTCACATAGTGTTGGTTTTGTTTTCACGCCATTAATTAATTTTTCACTCAGTGCTTTGTTTTTAACATTTTTCCATGTTACTTGATTATTGCTTCTAATTGTTGAATTTTTAATATTTACAAACCAGTTTTTCTAGTCATGACCACATCAGTTGCCACCAGTACATTTTACCACAAACAATGTTGTGATGGTCATCCTCCCTCCCTGCTGCTCCTTGTGGAATTTAGGAGAATTTCTAAGCTTTTGTAATAGATTGCTTGCAGGAGGTTGTCCCTATTTTATTTCTCTGGTTTTATGCAAACAGCAGTGTATCTTTTATAATTATATATGTTTTTGAAAATAATCTCATATACAAAAAACTTTATTTCTTATACATCTACTGGAATCTATCTACAAAGGTTTTGGGGTCTGGGCATTTGGAAAGAAGTTTTCTGTGGCCATTTTGGGCATATTTTGTTTTGTTTTCATGTATGGTTTTCAAATTTGACTTACCTATGCACATCTTCTTTTTCTTCTTGTACCATTTTGTCATTTTTAGTTTTTTCAGAATTGTATCATTTACATCTAAGATCATTAGATGAGATTTATTAGAATGTAATGTTTGTCCTGTACATTAAATCACTGTTGTCTGTATTTCCATTTTTTTTTACATGCCACATTTTGTTTACTCTGACATTCTACCTTTTATTTTTTAATTCAGTCTTGAAGAAGGCTTGTCTAGGAGATCTTATTAATCTTAACAAAAAGGAAATATCAATTGAAATTGTATTTCAATTCTTCATTTCTTTTTGTTCTATATTTCCTTGCTGTATTTTTGGTTGTTTGTTTCTTTATGTTTATGTTGTTACTACTTTTTAACCTCTGAAGTTGAATTCATGGTTTGTACTTTATAACCTTTCTTGTTTCCTGATAATTAAAGCTATAAATTTACCCACAAATATTGCTTTTCCAGAGCTCCATGATTATTGTCATACAGCACTTTCTTTAGCTCCCATCTTAATATTTCAGAATTACTGTATGGTTTTCTTTTTAATCAAAGGATTACTTAGTAGTCTCATATGTATATTCTAGCTATGGGGTGCTAATTTCAGCATTCTTGTGATATTATTCTAATATTATTGATTATCTGATTAATTATGTACAATTTTCTTATTTTATATTATTCTTATTATATTATTAAATGTTATTATTATTAAATATAATATTATTAATAATTATATTATTCTTATTAAAATACTCTGATAACTCATAAATTAATTATATTAATTTCAGGTGTACAACATAGAGATTTAATATTTTTATACATTACAAAATGATCAACTCTATAGCTCCGGTTAACTTCTGTCACTATACGCTTATTACATTATTGAGTATATTCCTGTGGTGTAAATTATACTTCCATGACTCATTTCTTTATAACAGGAAGTTTGTAACTTTTAATCACTTTATCTTTTTTTCCTATCCCCTTCTGGTAGCCAGTTGTTTGTTCAGTGGATCTATGAAAGTGTTTTTTGTTTTGTTTTGTTTGTTATTATGTTTTTAGATTCTACATATAAGTGAAATCATACATTATCTTTCTTTCTCTATCTTATTTCACTTAGCATAAGATCTTCTAGTTCCAAGTTGCTGCAAATGGCAAGATTTCATTCTTTCTTATGGCTGAGTAATATTCCATTGTATATATGTATATCACAATCACATCTTTTCTATCAGTCATCTACTGAAAGATGCTTAGGTTGCTTCTATATCTTAGCTATTGTAAATAATGCTGCAATAAACATATGGGCCCACATATCTTTTCAAATTAGTGTCTTTGTTTTCTTTGGCTAAATATCAAGAAGTAGAATTGCTGGATTATATGTTAGCTCTATTTTTAATTTTTTGAGGAATTTCCATATTTTTTTAGTGGCTGCAATAATTTAATATTCCCATCAACAGAATGCCGGGGTTCCCTTTTCTCCACACACTCACCAACACTTGTTTCTTGTCTTTTTCTTTTAATGTTTATTTTTGAGATAGTGAGTGTAGTGAGGAAGGGGCAGAGAGAGAGGGAGACAGAAGATCGAAAGCAGGCTCTGCACTGACAGCAAAGGGCCCAGTATAGAACTTGAACTCACGAACTGTGAGGTCACGACTGAACTGAAGTCGAGGACTTAACCAACTGAGCCACCAAGGCACACCAGTTTCTTGTCTTTTTGAAAACAGCCATTCTGACAATTGTGATATCATGTGTCTACCCTGGACTGAGGAGACATATCCAAAAAATATTGTTAAAACCGATGTCAAAAGCTTACTGCCTATGTTTTCTTCTAAGAGATTTAAGGTTTCAGGTCTTACATTTAACTCTTTAATCCATTTTGAATTTATTTCTTTTTAATATAGGTGTAAGAAAGTGGTCCAGTTTCATGCTTTTGCATATAGCTGTCCCAGTTTCTAGACACCATTTATTGAAGAGACTGTCTTTTCTCCATTATACTCTCTTGTCTCCTTTGTCATAGATTAATTGACCATAAAAGAGGTTATTTCTTGGGTCTCTATTCCGTTCTGATCTATGTTTCTGTTTTTCTTCTAGTATCATTCAATTTTGATTATTGTAGCTATGTAGTATAGTTTGAAATCAGAGAGCATGATACCTCCAGCTTTTTTCTTCTTTCTCAAGATTGCCTTCACTATTCAGGGTCTTTTGTGGTTTCATATGAATTTTAAGATTCTTCTAGTTTTGTGACAAATGTTATAGGTATTTTGATAGGAATTGCATTGACTCTGTAGATTGTTGTGTGTAATATGAACATTTTTACAATATTCATACTTCCAGTTTATGAGCTCAGGATATCTTGCCATTTATTTTTGTTGTCTTCAATTACTTTCATCAATCTCTCATAGTTTTTGGTGTAAAAGTCTTTGACTTCCTTGGTTAAATTTATTCTTAAGTATTTTGTCATTTTCAATGCAATTGTAAATAATATTGTTTTCTTAATTTCCCTTTCTGATAGTTCATTAGTGTAGAGATACAAAACAGATTTCTGCATATTGATTTTGTATCCTGCAACTTTAGTTAATTCATTTATTAATTCTAATAATCTTTTGATTAGAGTCTTTAGGGTGTTCTATATATAGTATCATGTCATCTGCAAATAACGACACCTTTACTTCTTTTTTACCAGTTTGAATGTCTTGTACTTCTTTTTCTTGCCTTATTGACATGGGCAAAACTTCTAATACTACATTGAATAGAAGTGATGAGCGTGGGAATCCTTGTCTTGTTCTTCATCTTTGAGGAAAAGCTTTCAGGTTTTCACCATTGACTCTGATGTTAGCTGAGGGCTTTTTGTATATGGACTTTATTATGTTGAGGTAGGTTCCTTCCATATCAGCTTCATTGAGAGTTTACACCAAAATTGGATGTTGAATTTTGACAAATGCTTTTTTTGCATCTATTGAAATAACCATATGATTTTTATCCTTCATTTTGCTATGTGCCGTATCATGCTTTTGATATGTGGATGTTAAACAATCCTATTCCTGGAATGTATTCCATTTGGTTATGGTGTATGATCCTTTTAATGTATGGTTGAATTTGGTTTGCTAATACTTCTGTTGAGGATTTTTGCATGTATGTTCATCAGAGATGTTAGCCCATTTTTTTTTGTAGTATTTTCTGTTTTAGTATCAGAGTAATTCTGGCTTCATAAAATGAGTTGGAAGTGTTCCTTCTTCATTTTTTTGGAATAATTTAATAAGTATTCATTATTAAATGTTTGGCAGAACTCACTGGTGAAGTCTTATGGACCGGGATATTTGTTTGTTAAGTTTTTTGTTTGTTTTTATTTTTATTTTTTTTTTGTTTTTTCTGACTCAATTCCAAGTAATTAGTTTATTCAGTTTTCTGTTTCTTCATGATTCAGTATTGGAAGATTATGTTTCTAAGAATTTATCCATTTATTCTAGGCTGCCTATTTCATGGCAAATAATTTTTATACTATTCTCCTCTAATTCTTTTTCTTTATTTTTTTAAAAAATACTTATTTATTTTTGAGGCATAGAGACAGAGTGTGAGTGAGGGAAGGGCAGAAAGAGAGGGAGACACAGAATCTGAAGCAGACTCCAGGCTCTGGGCTGTCAGCACAGAGCCTGATGCATGGCTCTGACTCATCTCTTCCAGTTCTTTGTATTTCTATGCTGTCAGTTGTAATTTCTCCTTTTTCATTTCTAATTTTATTCATTTGGGGTTTCTCTTTTTTCCTGATGACTCTGTCTAAAAATCTGTTGATTCTGTTTCTCTTTTCAAAGAACCAGTTCTTAGTTTATTGATCTTTTCTATTTTTTTAGTCTCTTCTTCATATTTATCCACTCTTATCTGTATTGTTTTCATTTTCTACTACCTTCAGGCTTCATTTGTTCTCCTTTCTGTAGTTCCTTTAGATGTAAAATTAAAATGTTTATTTGAGATTTTCTTGTTTCTTGAGGTAGGCTCGAATTGCACTGAAGCCCCTCTTAGAACTGCTTTTGCTGTGTTCGAAAGATTTTACAACGTTGTATTTCCAATTTCATTTATTTAAAGTATTTTTTTTAATTTTCTCCTTGATTTACTTGTTGACCCTTTCATTGTTTAATAGCATGTTGTTTAGTCTCCTTATGTTTGCGTTTTGTCCAGTTTTCTTCTTATACTTGATTTCCAGGTTTATACTATTGTGGTTGGAAAAGATGCTTGATATGATTTAAGTTTTTTTAAATTTATTGATACTTGTTTTGTGGCCTAGCTTGTGATCTGTCCTAGAAGATGTTCCTTGTGCATTTGAAGATGATATATATTTTTCTATTTTGGTTGGAATGTCTATGTGTCATTTAAGACTACTGCTTCCTTATTGATTTTCTATATGAATAATCTATCTATTGATATAAGTGGGGAGTTAAAGTCCCCCACTATTATTCTATTACTGCCAAATTACGCCTTTAGGTCTCTGAATATTTTTTGTATATATTTTGGTGCTTCTATGTTGGGAATATATGTGTATTTCCTTACTTTTGAAGTGAGTCTTTTGTAGGAAGTATATAGATGAGTCTTGTTTTTTGTTTGTTTGTTTTTTTGGTTGGTTGGTTTTCATTTGTTTGCTTTTTAACCCATTCAGCCATCCTATGTCTTTTGATTGTAGTATTTAGTCCATTTACATTTAAGTTAATTATTGATAGGTATACACTTATTGTCATTTTGTTCATTGTTTTTTGGCTGTTTTTGTAGCTACTCTCTTTTCCTTTCTTTTCTTTCACTCTTCTCCCGTAGTTTGTTTTCTTCAGTGAAATATTTAGAATCCTTTCCCTTTTTCTTTTGTGTATTTACTATAACTTTGTGTGTGCGTGTGTGTGTGTGTGTGTGTGTGTGTGTTTGCGTGTGGCTACAAGCACTACACACGTAACATCTTATGTATATAACAGTCTTTTACAAGTTAATAGTAGGTTAATATTGAACCCATTTCAAAGCTATATTTTTACCCCCCCATTGTATATTTTTGATGACACACATTACGTATTTCTATTTTACATATTCCGTAACTAATTATTTCATTTTAATTAATTTTACTTCTGTCTTTTACTCTTTATACTTGCTCTTTAAGTAGTTAATCCACTGTCTTTATTATTTTTTTACCTTTTCTAATGAGTGTTTTACATAATGTGTTTTCTTATTATTATCTAGTGCCTTTCTTTTTACCTTAGAGAGGTCCTTTTAATATAATACTTCTTGTAAAACCAGTTTAGTGGTCATGAACTCCTTTAGCTATTGCTTATCTGGAAAATTCTTAATCTCTCTTTTAATTCTGAATAGACTTGCTGGCTAGAGACATTTTGGTATCTTGTATTTTTTTTTTCAACACTTCAAATACATAATGCCACTCTCATTTGGCTTGCATAATTTCTGTTCAAAACTCTGCTGATAGACTTATGGGGTTTCCTTTGTACGTAATATATTGTTTTTCCATTATGCTTTTAAGATCTGTTTCTCTTTGGGTTCATCTTATTTGGCACTCTTTGGACTTCCTGGACCTGGTAATTTCCTTCTATAAATTAGAGGAGTTTTCAGCCATTGTTTCTCCAAAAACATTTTTCTGGCTTTTTCTCTTTCTCTTCTCTTTTTGGGAGCCTATAATGTAAATGTTATTCAGCTTGATGTTGTCTCAGAGGTCCCTAAAGATTTCCTCACTTCTTTTAAGTCTGTTTTTTTTTGTTTGTTTGTTTGTTTAATTTTGCTGCTCTGTCCAGATGTTTTCCATTGTCTGTCTTACTACTTACTGATTCATGCTTCTATTTCATCTATTCTATTTTTGAACTTCTTCAGTGCATTTTTCCATTCAGTTGTAACTTTTTTGCTACTTCTTAATATTTTGTCTCTTTTTGAAACACTTCCTGTGCTCTTTCATTTCTGTCCCAAGATTAACGAACATCTTTTGATCATTACTTTGAACTCTTTATCAATGAAGTTGAAACACAGGGTGCTTATCTCACCCATTTGGGTCTCTGCTGAACAAGGAAGACAAGGCTCAGGACATTCATTCATCCTGGTTGTGTCTCAGTCTCTGTGTGGGTTGGACAGGATTCAGGCACTCATCCAGCTCTGTTGCGATTTAGGTATGTTAGTTATTTTGATCCTGGTAATTATTCCATCATGTACGTTTTTGTGTGTGTGTATGTGTGTGTATTTGTTTATATATGTAATATCACATACACTTCAGATATATACAATTATATTTGTCGATTATTCTTCAGTAAAGTTGAAAAAAGTAAACAGTTGTAAATAAAATGCCCTAGACTTCACTCACCTTTAAGTTAAAATTAGGATGATATTATAATAGCTGCTACCAATTACCTGCCCAAGCAGGAATGAAAATCCTATTAAATATTCTTTTACTTATTTTAAGGGATATCTCACTTGGGGATATCATCTTTTTAAGATGGCAGTTAAATTAATGGTTTTGTCTCCGATATCATGTAATCACATTTGCTTGAAAATGTTGTTGTGTATACCATGTTTATCATCTCCTAGAGACCTCCATGAACCCACAGGTTGACGATGTAAGTAGGGGAAGCTAGACCATGACTTTGGTCATCTCCATGAGATAAAATATATAAATAACTTAAACATTTCTTGCTATGTAGTAAGACTAATGTGCATGTTTTAATATTCCCCTTATTTGTCATTCCCTCAGGCTCCCCTCTCCTCTCCACACACCACCCCACCCCACCCCTCCACCCCCACCTATCTCCATTTTTATTCCCCAAGTCTTAATCTTCTTTTCATAGACTTGCACCCAGTCCCTCCACCTGTTGGGATGAGCAATGGTTGTGTTTATGCTTAGAGGTCATCTATTGACCTCTGTTGTGCTTATCTTCCCTATCAAGTTCCCTTGATTGCCTGTGCCCAGAATATCTTATACTCTGGAATACTTGGCTATAAGTCTTTATATTTTCTACATTGCAGGATATATTTTTTGTACAAAATACATTTTCAATAATAAATGTGGGTTATTGGTAGCCTCTGAAAAGTGTATATTACTAGAAAAAATTTACTATACTCCAGATCACTGGAAATTTACAAATTGAATCATTAGATTCTTATAACAATTATAATTTAGGATCCATTTACAGACTTAATAAATTACAAATTTAAATCTATTAAGGGATAAATTTAAAATGGAAATAATTCTAATGTAAATGTATGTATTTTAAATAATAAATCTTCACTAAGACTTCATTTCCATGTCAAAATCGTTAATTAGTGATTTATATATCTATTTATTCCAAATCCTTTAATTAGTGATTTCTGTTAGGAAAATCATCATTATTTTTCACACTTCAAAAGCACACTGTGAAAACTGTTATAATAATTGGCGTGTTTATTTAATTTATATGGCTCTTTACCAAATAGCTTTAGCTATAATACTTAAGTAGTCACAAATATTCTTCTGAAAATAGGAGAGAAGTTTCTTGAATATATTTTTATATAATACTCATGTATAAAGAAGTATGTAGGTGAGCTATGTTTACCTCTTCACTGTTTCTCCAAAAAGATTAAATATTTTACAGTTCTGTGCCTTTGCACTGCCTAATACTCTTTTCCCCATCGAATTATTTTACTACTCTTTAATTCTTAGCTCAAGCAACAATTTTCACTGTGAATTCTCCCTTTGCTTCATACTCAGCATAGACATTTTCTCCTCCCATTCTTGTTTCCACATTATCCTATAAATTCTTTATTTTTTTTCATTCTATAAATTATTTATCATTGTTTATAATTAATAGCTATCAGTCTCTCCAGACAGAATGTAAACTTATGAGATCGGAAATTTATGTTATCCATACTTCACACCTATCTCACAGTATATATATTCTAAACAAAACTTCATTCAAGGGGTGAGTAGTTTAATATGCTAATACCTTATTAAAGTGGTAACATAATCATAACATTAATAATTTCTAATTATATTTTGAATTTCTTCACACAATAATGCAATAAATGGATAAAGCCAGTTAGAATGTATATTATCAATTTAAAAAATGTAATCTCCTCCATTCTCTTTTTAGAAAAAAATGATCTATGTTTTAAAAATTAAATAGGTATGTCTGTTAAAAGTTTCCATATTTATGCTGGATATCCTTCGCAATGAAATATTGTCTACAATACAGAATTAAAATTGTCAAACATACTTAATTTTAGATATATTTTCTTTCCATTTCAAATTTATAGCTCCAAAACAGTGGCCCATCAACATAATATTAATTTTAGATTTTCCCCATATTTCAACTCGAAGTCTAATAGTGTAAAACAATGATGCTATAAAAAGGGACTGCAGAATCATCATTTTTATTTTAATATTATAGGTTAAGTTAAATAACATTTTTTCCTCCTAGAAATGTTTAAATTCTCAAATCTTTATTCCCGTAAAATAAAGTAAATAATTTTATACTTTGTATAGAAAGGAGTACATATATATGTGTGCACCATGTGTGGACTTTTAAGTGAGTAATTTCTTTTTTGATTATTTTAATCACCTACTATCCTTGTGAGTCTTTGCATTATTTTCTATATAATCTTTCTCACTACCTAATTCCTCATTTCTACAGGCTATTTTTTCTGCCCTAAATGCCCATAATGCCTTCATCTAGTTAAATCCTGATCATCTTTTAAGATCCAGTTTGTTTATGTTTTTCATGAGTACATGAACCAAAGATGTCTTTTGTGACACATTGTGAGAATTCTTATTACTTGTATTTGGCACATTATGTAGTGATAGTTTATGCATATGTCATATCCATTTAACTTGAATACACATACTCTTGTTAAAAACAGACAAAAATATTTCTAATGTTTACATTAGATTTAAACCATGAATATAATTATATATTTTTATAATAATTGATTTTATGTTAAATGTAAATACAAATACATTTCCATCATGAACTTCTAAATTTAATATTTAAAATTTCAGTATGTATGTAACAAAAGGATAATACAAATATTATTAAATATGGATTTGATTTATAAGTAAATTCAGTTCTAGTTTGATTTTTTTCAAGTCCTGTGCATGTGTCTTGTTACCTAGCTTATGACTTTAGAATTGAAAGTAATATTGAGGATATCTATCAATCCAAAACAAGTTTTTTTTAATCTTTTTCTTACTTAAAATCACATAAACATATCAAATATAATATGAATTGGCAATAATAAGTGCTATAATTTTGATATTGGAATAAATGACTTTACACCAATGTATTAAGTCAAGAAAGAAGCAGATCTATATTAACAATGTGTAGCTTTTCCAGGTCATGTTTTGAATATCTATATATATACCTGTATCTATACCTATCCATATAAATCTATAAATCTTATAGCATATATTTCTGATCAAATGTTTTGTATGCTATATTTTAGATTATATATATATATATATATATATATATATATATATATGTCTTAAAACATAAGCAAGTTACTTTGACTCCTTCATGAAACGTTGAAGCCTACTAGTTGGCCAATTTTATCATCCCATTGTGCATTTACCATGAGACACTATTTGCTATCTTGCAGTCTTACCATGCACTCTCATAGTTTCTTAACTTTGTTCAAGCTATGTTTTCTGATAGGATCTTCTTCCCATTGCTGTAGAGATGAACTACTTATTCTTACAATCTCATCTGCTCTCTGTATTTCCCAGTTTTCTGCATTCTCAAAACTTCCTTTCATCTAAGTTAAAAAGAAGACATTGTTCCCTTGACTGTGCTCTCAAGATTTTACATACATTTCCACTCTTGAATGTCACATTTTATTTTACGTATTTCTTGAGCGTGTGTCTGTCCTGCCAACAGTTTGTGAAATTCAAGTGTTCAGAGACTCTGTTAGGAATAGTGCCCACTCTTCTGCAGATACTCTTCTAAATACTGTGGGTAAACCAGTTAAGACTGCAAAGTCCCTTTTGCTCAGGGAATATACATTCCAGTAAAGGGAACATAAAATGAACAAATAAATACATATTCCAGGAAGTAGCAACTTTTGTGTGAAATGGATAAAAATTAAGAAAAGCAGCTAGTAGTGGGGGTGCTGTTTTAGAGTGGTGAAGGTTGAGGCTTGTTGAGGAGGTGATATTGGATCAAGAACATTATTCAAATTCTAAGGGGAAGTATTTTAAATAAACGATCCTAAAATTGATTAAACTAAGCAAGACTGAAAATTTGCCATTGAAGTTTACCAAAAATAGGTCTGTATCTCCAAGATTTAGGAAGCCTGATATACTGCATTTTCATTGCCAGTAGTTCTTATTTTAGAGACATTTTATAATTAAATTGCCACCAGCAAAATAAGTTTTTAAGAAAGTGTGTGCATATGTGTATGTGTGTGTGAACATGTGTGTGTATATGTGCATTGAAAGCCTGAAGGAGGGAGCTCCTGTGTTCATGGGTATGCATGCGTCATAATAGAAGAGATTTGTGATAAGATTGTGGTTGAGTGGTTTGGCTGAAAGTGTCCTATTCTTGGCTTACATGAAATTAATATTGCTTATTATTAAATATTAATATTACTTAATAGCTCTAACATAAAAAAACTTTAATATTTTACATTTTAACCACCTAGCACATGGAAATGTTAAATATATATATTGAACATGAGTGATCTACTGCACATCAACATTTCACGACTTTTGTTTGGTGGTCTTTGGTAAACAATAATTGTGTCAAAGAGAAGGGAAGAATCCTGAGAAGAAATTTAAACTAGGCAGCTATCTAAAACTAATAATGTTTACAGTTATGTTTGTTTGCCACCAAAATTTATATTTGTGCATCCTTTCTCTCCATCCATTGACTATTTTCACTGTTAGGGTCTATTAGTCTTTAGTCTTAAGTTTAAAATTATATACATTTACCTGAGTTTCTATACAATTAATGTATGTGTGTACATATACATGTATATACAATATAAGTTGTGGCAAGTATTTCTTCTTTTAATGTTTATTTTATTTTTGAGACGGAGAGAGAGACAGAGTGTGAGTGGGGGAGAGGCAGTGAGAGAGGGAGATACAGGATCTGAAGTAGGCTCTAGGCTCTGAGCTGTCAGCACAGAGCCCAACGTGGAGCTTGAACTCACAAGCCGTGAGATCATGACCTGAGCCAAAGCGCTTAACCTACTGAGCAACCCAGGTGCCCCTGTAGCAAATATTTCTAATCACATTTTATGCAATGCTGTATGTTAGACTATATATATATATATATATATATATATATATATATAATGATTCAACTTTGGTGAATGTTGACAATCTATTTGCTTCAATAACAAGTGTGGATCATATGTATTGAGAGCAAGATTACTTTAACCAGGACATATCACTTCTGGGTACTTGAGATTTATTTGTTTCTTTTGTTAATATTTAAGTTTTAAGGTTCATTATGGACTTGATTAAATGTGCCAGTAAAACTATTCAGTACATTTGACTTTTCTTAAATCTCATGACACAAGTGGTTTCTTTTTTGTTTGTTTTGCGTTTTTTTTTTCAGTATGTGATTAACCTAAACACAGTTTGAGTGTTCTTTATTATACACTTTAGGCAATGAAAAACAAATAAAGACAAAAAGACCATTTTCCCACCATGAATTAAAGAAAGTCTGTAGTCTCTCAGAAAGTCGATAGTTTTCTCAGGAAAAACAGTAGCAGCCTAGAGATCCTTTCTTTCTCACTATTGCAAGGGGAAAATGCTGCATTTTACGTACTTGATGTTCCTTACTTCCTTCATGTAGTATAGACATTATTTTTCTGTATATTCAAAAGAAAGACTAAGTATACCTCTTTAAGGGACCAGGTCTATTGAACCTGTACTTGCTTCATTCTTATATCCCTCTTTGTGAAGGAAAGCCTGTGGGATGACCAAAAAGCACTTCATTAGTCTCATTAATCTACAATATGCATATGCAAATTGAAAATAAGAGTATCATGGGTATTATTTGAATGAGGTTCATGTATTTTTTTTAATGCTTAATTATTTTGACAGAGAGAGAGAGAGCACATGCGTGCTGGAGCTAGGGAGAGGCAGAGAGAAGGGGACTCATAGAATCCCAAGTAGTCTCCGTGCTGTTAGTTCAAAGCCCAATGTGTCATGTTCTTTTTTCTTTTTAAGTGATTTAAGCTTTATATTATGGAGTGAGAGGACAATTCACTGTCTAATGTTTATAACAATGCTGTTATGATGGAAATGATTCACTTAGCATTTAGATGGTGTCTTCTCTTTCTAGAGAGCATGGACTTCTCAGTAAGAAAGAAGGAACCGGGTAAACTATGAAGATATTGTGGCCAAACATTTACTTTTAGTGCTTGATAAAGAGACATCAGCTTTTTATGTTATAGGCATCACGAGATGTTAGTAAATGACATTCTATAAATCCAAATACTAGATAAGAAATATTCTTAATAATATCTTATAGATTGAAGATATTATTCTGCCCTTAAATGGAACTAGTAACCTGTACATTAGTGTTATATGGCCATAGTCTTGTTTGCTTAGATACTTTAGAATCACAACATCTCATTTTAAAAATTATTGTGTACCCCAACTGGACTTAATTTTATACTGGCTTAGCTAGTTCTATTTATTATGTTGTATCTTTTTATATTTAAGATATTATACAATCATGTGTTCTTTCTGAATCCATACTACTACCCAGATTGTCTTTGCCAATCTTTATCATACTGTCTGCAAGGATCTATTTACTCATTTCTACCATTAAGCTGGATTTCATGGAGTCTATTTATATAATTAATATAGCACTTTGGGATTCTTCCAAGAAACGGTGTAGTACAAAGTAAAACACAAATGGTTTGCTATTATTTAATTTTGATATGTTGCCAAAATATATTTCTTATTTTAAGACAAGATCAATTTATCAGAAAGTCTTTTGAAAGAATATTAAAATTGAGTTATGCCAAGGGATTGGCATTCTACCATTGCAGACGAGACTAAGTTTTCCTAATGTAAGAATGTTTTTCGAGTGTATCATGAGTCCAGGATAACAAATCTTTCTGATCTTTTAAGAGTTCTCACATAATTAAATAATCACATTTTTCTCCTTAATATTTCTCCATTAAAAAATTAACATTTAAAACATGAAGTAATGGCATATGAAATAAAATTCTGGGAAGTATATTGTCAGGTGAATAAAGCAACATTTTAGTCATAGAAACAACTTGGACAGTTACTACTTTGAAAATCCTAAATAATGTTCATTAAGTCTCAACTGAGATGGTTCTAGATCAAGTCTTGCAGTGAATTAAGTAGTTTATCCTTATTTGATTCTTACTTTACAGGTTTATTAGTCTCAGTCCATTAAATTAATTTCTATTTTTTTCTTTAGATACATGCTTCTTAAACATTTCCAGTTTATAGAGTATTTAAGGCTATTTTCTTTGGTAATTTATAATATGTACAATTTTGTAAATAGAAAATTAGGTTTTCAGAAACAAATACAATAAGATATAATATCAGTGAGTATTAAGTCTGTTTGACTATAGTCAAAATAAGGCTAATATCAGTATCATGCAAACTTATGATGGCAAAACCCAATTAGGATTTTTACAGTACCAAGCTGTCCTACACACCTAGTCTCCCAAAAAGCAGTGCATTTAAAAATCTTCTTTATCTCCTCAAATTACTGACAAATCAGCCTACTTCATCACTCAGCCAACTGCCCTTCTAATGGATAAAGAAAATAAATCCTCACAGATTAAAAATTTTAAATTAATCATATCAAACCTATAAACCTCTTGCATCTATGCCTGCACCTCTCTGTGCCCACCTGTTATATTGGAGAAACTGGTTCTCCTCCTATCTAAACGTCTCCACTCAAGTTCTGTGTCACATTCAATAACCTTATTATCAGTCATACCATCTCTCCCTTTTATCATGATCCTTTCCATTTCTACTATGTACCCCCCTCATTTACACATTCTCAATTCTCACTGATATAGATAATATAAAACTAAACATGAAACAAAGAGATGAACAAAAACAAACACAATACCTGCACAGATTTCACTTTACTCTCTAGCTACAAACCACCCGGGTCTTTCTTTCCTTGCTAGTTTCTTCCATTCCATTTTTACTGTTTCATACATTGCTTCCTTTAAGTCAATGGTTACATCTATGTCACTTTTTCTAATGGGCATTGCCGTAGACATAATCATACTTGGTCTGTCAGAAGAAGTCTAGACTATTGAAAATTTACCCCTGTATAAGATATTCCCTGGGAGTCCATGATTCCACCTTTTTGTGTTTTTGTTTTTTCCTCCTATAATTTGTCCATTCTTCTATTCTCTTTTGTTGTTTAATTAAACTTTATATTTTTCTTATATTGTTTCCAGTACTCAATTCTAGCTCATTCAACTATACTATATGTTCTCCAGATGCAGTACTGATGATTTATACATAGGATGGTGGTTTCTAAATTTATATGTCTTGTTGACATATCTCTTATGAGTTCCAGACATTTTAACCATCTGCCTACTTTGTGTCCTCAGAGTTATATTTAAAGTAAAATAAAAGTCAGCATGTTCAAATATCAAATCCATGAAAAATTCAGGCTCTTCATCTCTTAAGAGATAAAGTAGATAAGGATTACTTTGAGCAACTAGAAGAATGGAGAGATGAGGAAGACGGAGATGAGAAAGATGGCCAAAGAAGTAAGGAAAAATCAGAAGTTCAGTTTTGGACGTGATAAGTGGGATGTTATTAGACATCCAAGTAGAGATGTCAAAAATACATGTATGAGGCTGAAGTTCAATGGAGAGAATTGGCTAGAGATATAAATTTGAGAGTCGTTAGGAAAAGGATGGTGGTTAAGGCCATAAGAACAGATAAGATCACCAAAGAAGTGAGATGTGTATGGGAAAAGGTAAGGGTTCAATATCTCCAAACCTAGTATTTAGAAATTGAGGGGATGAGGAGGAATCAGTAAAGGAGATGCAAAAGGGGTGGTCAGACAAGAGAAAAATTCACAGAGTGAGACAGTATCAGAAATCAAGTGAAGAAGGAATAGAAATCCTTCTCATGACTCAGATCCTTGAAATCACCCTCATCTATTCTATATCTCACACCCCAAATTTATTCTGTCAGGAAATCTTGACAGTTACAACTGATATTTCAACTCCACTGTTATCACACTGTTTTATGCCATTATCACTTCCCATCTGGATTACTGTGATACCCTTCCACCTGGTCCGTCTAATTTTGTCCTTGCCCTGTTTAACCTATTTTAGTAGCCAGAATGATTCTACTTAAATGCAATTAAGATAATGTTACTCTTCTGTGAAGAAACTTCTGATTGTTTTCTCAACTATCTCAGTGTAAGAGCCAAAGATCTAACAAGTGCCCAGGTGCTAATCTAACTGACCCCTATTAGCTCCCTTATTGTATTTTCTACTAAATTCCCCTTACTCAGTCTAGTTTATTCACACTGGTCTCCTTGGTAGCTTTGACAATGCCAAGAATTTCTGTACCTCAGGAAATGTACCGTTGTTTTTCTCCCCTAGAATATATTTTCCCCAGATAAATGCTTGGAATAATATCCTCTCATTTCACTCAAAATTTTGTTCAAAAGTCATTTTATCAGTTGATAGACATTTTGGCTCTTCCATAATTTGGCTATTATTGTTAATGCTGCTATAAGCATGTGTCTCTTCGAATCAGTATTTTGTATCCTTTGGGCAAATATCTGGTAGTGTAATTGCTGGGTCATAGGGTAGTTCTATTTTTAACTTTTTGAGGAATTGCCATACTGTTTTCCAGAGTGACTCTTGCCATTTATAATGATGTGAATGGAGCTAGAGTTATTATGCTAAGCAAAATAAGTCAATCAGAGGAAGGCAATTACCAAATGATTTCACTCATATGTGGAATTTCAGAAAGAAAACAGCTGGACATAGAGGAAAAGAAAAAAAAAAGGAGAGAGGGAGGCAAACTGTAAGAGAATCTTAACCATAGAGAACAAACTGAGGGTTGATGGAAGGGAGGTGGGTATGGGGATGGGTTAAATGAGTGGTGGGCATTAAGGAGGGCACTTACAGGGTGTAAGTGATGAAACACTAAATTCTACTCCCGAAACTAATATTACACTATGTGTTAACTAACTAAAATTTAAATAAAACTTGAAACATAAAAAAGACATTTTATCGTTGTAGACCTAGGTAAAATTGCAGTCACTTATTCTAAAACTACCTTCTATGATATATCTTTTTTCCTAAATAGAACTTATTAACATTTAAGCAGTATGTTACTTTAAGGACATTTTTTTTTGTTTTATTTGTTTGTTTCGTTTTGTTTTGTTTCTGTTTTGTTCATCCTTTGTAGACTTGTCACCTAAAGCAGTGTCTGGCACATGAAAGCAATCTATACATATTTATTCAAAGAACGAATGACTCAATGAATGAAAGAATCAATGGAATCAAAGGAGGAGAGAGGACAGAGAGATTATTTTTCATTAACAAATACCTCTTTGGAGAATTTACGCTTGCTTATCTTATATTATGAAAGAATAATGTATTTTTAAATCAAGTAATTAAAATTTAAATTTTAGTTTAAATGAACAACAGATATTCTAAATTAAAAATAAACCTGAAGTAGAAAAAAATCAATTAGCAAAAAACAGTACAGAATTCAAAAACAAAGGCTGGATAAATTAGGCAAAGAGAAATAGCACATAAAGTATTAAAGTCTAATAGAATCATACATTGGATAAGGATATTCCATAAAAATACATTTGTCAATATGCATTTTTGTTCTCAAATCTGACTCTGGGATTAATACCTGCCACAAAATAAATTCTTAATATTTTTCATTATTTTCATAAATTTTACCAAAATTTATTGACATTGAGACATTTCTGAAGTATGTGTATCTATATCTATCTCTATAACTATATCTATATCTATCTATAATTTTAATTAGAAATTTATTTCAAAATTATTTTTAGTGTGAGGCCCTGAAACTTTTAGACAGAGTAAACTGTGCTTGAATATTAATTGACAAGTTATAGAGGGCACAATTTCTACTTAAAAACTTGAAAGCAAGCTAATTCTTTTGGGGTTGCCTGGTAACTAATAAGGAGTATGTCAAATTGAAAGACAGGTCTGACTGAAGCAGCCTTTGAATAAATAATAGAATTGTTGTCAACTTTAGCCTTAGAGAAGTGAGGCAGGGACCAATTCTAAGTTAAACTGAAGAAAAGACAGTTGAAATGTCTTTTGTGTTTTTTTACTGAATTGTCCACTGTTTGCCCTTAAACATTTTTCCTCACCACCAATTTGTGATTAATGTGGAGACATTAATAGAAAATTCTGAAGATATCATTCAATATCTGTTGAAATTAAATGAAAATGCCCTGAGGCATTTGAGAGTCATGGTTACTTATTATTCATTACCATTTACTTTTTTTATAAATCCATATTAATACAATGTATCAGTTTCTTAAAGAAATATATGGACACTAAGAGTGATTACTGCTCTGATAAAAGATTTGACATAAGTGGCTTTTAAGGTGAGAATTGTGTTACAATGACTCTAGGGTATACGTACAACAAAATACCTGGACAAGTCTTTAGTTACAATGATATGCTGTATCAAGCTGTTGATCACATACTCACAGATTTTGACCTATTTCTGTTTTAATTCCAGCAGGAAAAGAGTCAAGAAAGTTCAAGAATCAAAGGTAAGAAATGGCTGTTTTAAGATCATAGTTTCATAAATTCACGTGAGTATAGAAGAAAAAAAAATCATGCAGCTTTGGACATAGTTAAAAATGAGGAAACAATAAGAATTCAAAATCTTCAATGTGGTTTTAAGGGCATTGTGAGCTCTGTGGAAATTCTACAAGGTCACTGGGGATCCTCTGTTGAGGTTTCCTTTTTTTCATACTGTGCTGTTGGGAACTTCAACCTAATTTTCTGTTAGTTTTCTGAATTGTTCTCCTGGAGTTCCTCCATCAGACATTGTCCAGAAGAGCTGGTGTTCTGTTACATCTATGATTCACCAGATAAACTTTACAAAATATGTCTCATGGAAGATCTATTAAATCACTGGTATCTTATTTTATTTTCTACGAAAAAAGCAAGAACATATTTATATATTAAAAGTTGGCGGTAGCTTTTAGTATGGTGTGGTCAACTCTAGTTAGACATAGGGAAACTCTTTTCCCCACAATGACACTCTTATGTTTTGATGTTTGTTTACTTGTTGAGATAATCAATTACTCTAGGTAGATTGTAGTTCTTCAGCAAAAGGTTGCCATTCGCTTGTGTATGCAGATCATAATAATGAATCTTAACTGATTTTTCCTGGGTTAATTCTTCCAGCCTCTCCATTCAGGTGCTGGTCCTTCTTATTGCACAATTTGGACATCCTCACTCACCAATCCCTTTCCAGTAGGCATTTAGTCACAAGCCTGACTATGGGCTGAAGTACTGTTTTCCTGTTTCCTTCTACCCTTTTTGCATAGGAAGATAGGTTTGTTTTTATTTTACTTTTTCTTGGAGTTCTACAAAACCAAAACTAACATCAAAACCAAAAACCAAAACCAAAACCAAAAACCGTGAAGTTACCAAGTATACATGTACTTCTAAAATGATGAAGGGGAAATTATTTTTCTGAGGGTCTCTAAATCGACAATATCAACCTTGCTTACTAATAAATCCAAATAGAATATTCTCTGCACACTTCCCTGCAAGCAATTGAATTACTCAATTTGTTTTCCGTGTTTGGTCATCTGTGTGTGTCTGCATTCCTGAAGAATATGAAAAGGTATACTTTTTTTTTTCATTTTGCTAGGTATGTTTTATTCAAATGAATTATGGAAGACGGCCCTTCCAGGGATTCCCAAACTATTTGTGTTCTTTTTCAGCAAACTGAAGTATGTCTTGTTATTTTATATGTGAAATTATTACACTTATTTATCCTCAAAGCACTCATATTAACTCAAAGTTTCATACTTTTGTGTTACAAAGGGGAATTTCTATTCCAAGATGTGCTGTATGATGTGCATTTAAATGATACGTGCATTTTAAGCATATTGAGTACACATCTTCCTTCTCGTGAAGGGTCCCAGTGTTTCAAGTTAAACTTAAATCATATTTATAATTCTGTTATAGTTGAAATAAGTTTAGTATAGCTTTCTTCTTGATAACTTATTGTCTTGGGATATATAAATCCTATCATCTGAAGTAGTAGAAATTATATTTTTTCTACTAGTACCTAGTAACATGTTTTCTTTTACAATGTAATAAAATTTCAAGATGATGTTTGCCACTTCTTTAACTGTTATTGGCTGACACATGGTTCAGAACTCTCACATTATGGCTTGTAGGCTACTGAGTTGTAAGTAAACCAGAGACATACTGTTTTGTTGGGACCTGTTGCCTAACTCTACTTAGAATTCAATATTTTTCTTGACTATTTATGGGAATCATCTTGAAATGTTTTTTTTTTACTGGAAATTACAAATGGCATGAAAATGTCTTTAAAGTTTAATATTAAGAAAAAAAGAATTGAATAAAACAAATAGTTTACATATTGATAGATGAGAAAAATTCTAAAAATCAAATATTGTACATATTTTGGTAACTATTGAAATGTGAGTTATGTTCTCTTGACGTTAGTAATCAGTTGTAACATCTAATTCCCTAGACTTCCTGACTAATTGGTATTCTTATTCATTAGGACATGTTTATTATATAGTCAGGAATATATGCAGGGGAAGTCTTTAACCTTTTAATTTTCTGCATTCTGTACTTATTCTTGCTTATGACAAAAATTCCATCCTCATTATACCAGTGACCTGAAGTCACATAAATTCACAAAGCAGTCCAGTGAAAATCAATCAGTCTTTCCTCTGTACATGGAAATATATATTGAAATGTTTGGAAACTTGCAACTCTAACCCTGATTAATTATTTGATACACATGCTCCTATTCTAATATTATTTTGAAATACCATAGAATCCAATATGTACATATTCTAAAATTATATTTATATGAATTCAATTGACAAAATGAATTTGGGTTCAATAGTATACCATTGGATTCTCAATTGATTTCCACATTAAGATTGCGTATGTTGTCAAATGAATTAGGGCTTAAGCTCTAGTTAGTACACAATTTTGAGGTTTACAATTATGTAAGATATCCTTTCTTAACGTTCCATTGACAAGGATAGCAGGATCATCGTATTAACAGGTGTAAAAGAATGATCAACTCTTTGGGAAGCCGTATTTCACACTGCTCTCCAGTGACATTACAAGTACATTAGGATAGGATATATTATGTGTTTAAAATTCATTAAGAATTTGAGGGGTGCCCGAGTGGCTCAGTCAGTTAAACGTTCCACTCTTGATTTTGGCCCAGGTCATGATTTCATGGTTGGTGAGACCAAGCCCCACATTGGTCTCTGTGCTGACAGTGCAAAGCTTGCTTTGATTCTCTCTCCCTCCCCTTTCCCCATTTGTGCTGTCTCTGTCTCTCAAAATAAATAAACTTAAAAAAATCCATTAGGAAATTGATAAATATTGTTAGGAAATAATTTCCTTTGAAGAATAGTTCATTACAATACAAGGGGAATAAATCAGTTGTCCTCTGCCAATATTTCTCAGGGGAGTATTTTAATTTGTGATTTGCTTATTCATTTATATTTAAGAGCCTCTCTCTAGACTTCTCAGTGATAAAACAGTAACTGTTTGTGACAAAAAATTAAATGATTCTTCCTTTACAAAAAGCATAAAACTTCTGTCAACTTAATTGAGCTTTGAATTTTCCAAAAATAATTTAAAATACTTAACTACAATCAGAAGGACAATATCACTATGGAAAGTTTACATATGGTTATGCTGTAGTATGTTCCTGAGTATGTGCTTGATCTTCTGTTATTAAAAGTATGTTTGTCCATTCACCAAAAAGATTCAGTTCTTTTTTTTTTTTATTTTTTTAATATGAAATTTATTGTCAAATTGGTTTCCATACAACACCCAGTGCTCAGCCCAACAGGTGCCTTCCTCAATACCCATCACCCACCCTTTCCTCCCTCCCACCCCCCATCAACCCTCAGTTTGCTCTCAGTTTTTAAGAGTCTCTTATGGTTTGGCTCCCTCCCTCTCTAACCTCTTTTTTTTTCCTTCCCCTCCCCCCATGGTCTTCTGTTAAGTTTCTCATGATCCACATAAGAGTGAAAACATATGGTATCTGTCTTTCTCTGTATGGCTTATTTCACTTAGCATCACACTCTCCAGTTCCATCCACGTTGCTACAAAAAGGCCATATTTCCTTCTTTCTCATTGCCACGTAATATTCCATTATGTATATAAACCACAATTTCTTTATCCATTCATCAGTTGATGGACCTTTAGGCCCTTTCCATAATTTGGCTATTGTTGAAAGTGGTGCTATAAACATTGGGGTACAAGTGCCCCTCTGCACCAGCACTCCTGTATCCCTTGGGTCAATTCCTAGCAGTGCTATTGCTGGGTCATAGGGTAGATCTATTTTTAATTTTTTGAGGAACCTCCATACTGTTTTCCAGAGCGGTTGCATTCCCACCAACAGTGCACATCCTCACCAGCATCTATAGTCTCCTGATTTGTTCATTTTAGCCACCCTGACTAACATGAGGTGGTATCTGAGTGCGGTCTGATTTGTATTTCCCTGATGAGGAGCGACGTTGAGCATCTTTTCATGTGCCATCAAAATCCTAGAGGAAAAAGCAGGAAAAAACTCTCTAACCTCAGCCTCAGCAATTTCTTACTTTACACATCTCCAGAGGCAAGGGAATTAAAAGCAAAAATGAACTATTGGGACCTCATGAAGATAAAAAGCTTCTGCACTGCAAAGGAAACAGTCAACAAAACTAAAAGGCAACCAGTGGAATGGGAAAAGATATTTGCAAATGACATATCAAACAAAGGGCTAGTATCCAAAATCTATAAAGAACTCACCAAACTCCACACCAAGAAACAAATAATCCAGTGAAGAAATGGGCAGAAAACATGAATAGACACTTCTCTAAAGAAGACATCCAGATGGCCAACAGGCACATGAAAAGATTCAGTTCTTTTATCATGCATTTTTCCTTCCTCTCTTTTCAAGTGGAAACTTTTAGCTCTTATCATTCAGAAGTGATAAAAATAAAGTATACCCACTTTCATTGCTAGTTATATGTTGGGGGACACTGAGGACTAAAGTTGGTTCCTTAAGAGTCACTTACATGGCATCTATTTCTTCATTAAAAAAAATTTAATGTTTATTTATTTTTGAGAGAGAGAGCGAGACAGAGAATGCTAGCGGGGGAGGAGCAGAGAGCAAGAGGTAGACACAGAATCTGAAGCAGGCTCTAGGCTCTGAGCTATCAGCACAGAGCCCAATGTGGGGCTCAGACTCAGAAACTGTGAGGTCATGACCCGAGTCGAAGTCAGACACTTAACCAACTGCGCCACCCAGGAGCCCTAACATCTATCTTTTCTTAAATATCTAATAGATGTCAGAGATTGGATTGAGCTTTTTACAGGTATTATCTCGTTTTAATCCTCAAACACATTACTAGGTGAGATTTAGGATTCCAACATGACAGCATTTGGAGAAAGCACATCTAAAGTAAATAATTCAGAAAACTATTATCATTTTGTTCTATTTTTAAATGGGTCGCATTTTATTTAACCAGTACCAATTATACATTAAACACATTTAGCGTGCTGTTATTAGTGATGCTTTTTTACATTTTCATGGATTTGATACATATGATTTTTATTATTTATGTATTATTTTTCTTTAATGGTATGGTGTTACAAATATTCCCCTACTGCTAATTTGTATAAATACTGCTCAGGGCTTTGTAACTTTAAGAAAAATTTGATAGTGATACATGTGGCATAGTAATGTCCTAAGGGACAGAGGAAAGAATTGTGCCAGCTTGTTCAATAAATATTTGTGATCTTTGACTAGTGACTTAACCCTCCAGAAGTAGTTCATTTTTTCTAGTTAATATTAACATAACATACTCCATGATATCAATAGTCATTTTATATGTATGAAAGTCTAAGGCTTATACTTCTTTAAAAATATTGGACAATGCTATTATTAAAAACACTTATCTCTTGAAACTCCATAAATCTCCATAGGTTCTATATGGCAAGTATTATGTCATAGATATTTGACTATGAGAGAAATGTAAGCTGCACAATTGTTCTCCCTAGATACACACATTCGTACATGCAGTGAACAATAAAGACAGTGTTATGTTAAGACCATACCTAATGAAATTTAAGGTGTGTGTTTGGGGGTGCTTGGGTGGCTCAGTTGGTTAAGTGTCTGACTCTTGGTTTCGGTTCAGGTTTGTGGATTCAAACCCCATATCACACTCCGTGTTGACAGCACAGGGCCTACTTGGGATTCTCTCCCTCTCCCTTTCTCTCTGCCCCTCCCCTGCTTGGGCTTTCTCTCTCTCAAAATAAATAAATAGACTTAAAAAAAAAAAGGTGTATGTTTGGGACAATAAATACTATGGAACCTGTAGTCTTTACACACAAGCACATACACACACACAGTCATACATGCTGTTTACTTTTATGCAACTATGTATTCAGATTATTTTATTTCCTACAGCACAAAATTGCCAGTCCAGAGCACTGAAATGATGTGATACGTACAGGGGTATATATATATATTATATATATATATATATATATAATATATATATATCCATCCATATATAGATATCCATATACAGTATATATATATATACACACATATATATATGTATGTATATATATCCATCCATATATAGATATCCATATACAGTATATCTATATATACACACATATATACTTATATATATAATATATATAATTTATCTCTATATATTATATACATACATATACATTATATATGTATGTAATATTGAATTGGAATGCTAATAAACTTCTAATCTGGGTTGCCTGAATATTCAGAGCTCTTTTCACTAGAATAATCTCACAGAGTCACTGAGGTTAGCTCACTTCCTTAATATCAGGTAACTAGTCAGAAACAGTTATTGGATATGGATAGACCTTCAAATTTGTATTCCTGAAAGCCACTGGACACATTACATTAATAAATGAAAATATTATGTAAAACTGAAAGATGGGAATTCATATATATGAGACCTTCATGAGACTCTTTGTCTAATTGTTGGATGTCTTTATGTTTAGAAAATAAAATATAGCCATACAATAAGTAATGCCTGAAATGGAGACTGTTACCATTATATGAAATTCAGAGTTGCTATATTTTTAATCAATTACAATATAATACATAATGAATGCTAGGTATTTTGGTATTCAGTGTAGAAAGCTATTGCTGAGAAAAATAATTGCAAATTTTATGAAAACTGTGGTTTTTTTGTCTATAATATCCAAGTTATAATCCTTCAGAAGTTTTAAGTATCTAAAAGACAAGAAAACTCAGGTCTAGAAAATGTCAACCAAAGGATTATTTTATTTGTTTTTGGCAAAACTATAATGTTGGATAAACTCTAGACAAGTGTACTTATGGAAGACTTGTGATAATAATTATTAAAAAAATAAATGTAAAAATATGTAAGGGAGCAATAATTTTTTTCTATATACGTAGTCATACCTCATTTTATTATACTTCATTTTGCACTTCACAAGATACTGTCTTGTCTCGTTTTTTTTTTTTTTACAAATTAAAATTTATAGCAAGCCAGTGTTGAGCAAATCTTTTGGCACCGTTTTACCAACAGCATTTTCTCACTGTGAGTCACATTTTGGTAATTTTTACAATATGTCAAACTTTTTTGTGCTTATTATATTTGTTATGGTGATCTGCAATCAGTTATTACAACCTATTGAAAGCTCAGATGATGGTAAGCACCTTTGAGTAACAAACTATTCTTTAATTAAGATACATACATTGCTTTTTCAGACATGCTATTGCACAGTTAATATACTACAGTATAGTGTAACATAACTTTTGAATGAACTGGGGAATTAAAAAATTAATTTCACTCACTTTATTGGGAGTATTTATTTGCTTTATTGCAGGTGGTCTGGAATCTAACCCCCAATATCTCTGAGGTGTGCTTGCCATTTTACAATATAGCAATTGCATTAATTAAAAATTGTATTTTGCTCTATTTATTTTATTAAAAAGTCACTTTTGAAATTAATTGGGGGAAAACATATTCTCATAAATGATTATTAATTACCTTGTTGCAAAATATCAATGTCACATATGCACTACTTTCTAGTGTATGATTGATTAGCATGCCTTAAATTACTAATATAAGCATCTCATTTATTTCAATGCATTTCACTTTAAACCTAACATAACAATAGGAGTATAAATGGATTGTTGAATAACAGATCAATTAAAAATTTAATTTCCAGTTTTTATGAACACATTGCCATACTTTTCTAATTCATAAGATGACATCTGTTCCATTTATGATTTTTTACTATGAAAAAAACTTGGTCAAAATTCTTTATATGAATGATGTTTTGTTGTAAGGTGAGTTTTGAAATAAAAATAATAATACATAAAAATAATAATACATAGATGTAAATTCTAGAAGCCATATACATAACTTCCAAACTGACAAACTGAAATAGCAATTTCAGTTCCAATGTATAACTCCATAGAAGAAAAAACAAATTTATAGGTGTATATTCACTATAAATAATCTAAAAGATGCCTCCAAATACCTTACTAAATAACTTTCAAGTACTATAGATTTCACTAAAAGTAAAAATTTCTTTCAGGGAATTAAGGTAATGCTCATTACCCAGTCTTTAAGAAATTCATTTGAGGTGGCTCAGTCGGTTAAGCGGCCGACTTCGGCTCAGGTCATGATCTCGCGGTCCGTGGGTTCGAGACCCGCGTTGGGCTCTGTGCTGACAGCCTGGAGCCTGTTTCAGATTCTGTGTCTCCCTCTCTCTGCCCCTCCCCCATTCATGCTCTGTCTCGCTCTGTCTCAAAAATAAATAAACGTTAAAAAAATTTAAAAAAAATTCATTTGACCAACTTGGTATAATTTTAAATGATCTCCGTGCATTTCCTCCTGCCACAACAATCAAGAAGACAAACCTCCTTCACTACATAATGTTATCATCAACCAAAAGATATTTCAAAAAACGTCTGATTCTATTTCTCATTTATGCCATGAATGGCTCAATTTGTATTATGCCAAACACATGGCCCCTTTCCCCTTCTGCACACACTCTCTAGTTTTCAAACGGATAACAATAAATCATAAGGTCCAATAGATCATTTTATTTTGATTTCAAGGTGATTAATTTTGCCACTCATTTTGTCCACCAGGAGGCAGTACTAACTAAAAGAAATCAAGGTATAATCCCTTTTTTGATGCTGGAAAAACACCCAGAACAACTGGATTTCTATTTTTTTTTTAATAAAGAATAATTTAATGCTGCATGTAATATCAAATTAATATTGTTCAGGTTTTTCTTTACAGAACCCAATAGTTTGTATACCTGTACAGTAACATCTCAACATTGATCTTTCCTTCAATCACAAACTCAAAACATCTTTTTAAAAAATGTTTATTTATTTATTTTTAAGAGAGAGGGAGCATGAGCAGGGGAGAAGCAGAGAGATAGGGAGAGAGAAAATCCCAAGCAGACATCGTGCTCAGCAAGCCTGACACAGAGCTTGATCTCAAGAACCACAAGATGGTGACCTGCACTCAAATCAAGAGTCTGATGCTTGACCGACTGAGCCACCCAAGCACCCCCAAAAATATATTTATTCTAGACTTTAGCAGAGCTAAATTTCCCTGAGGTTTTTTTTTTTTTAATTCTATAGTCTGAACAGTTGAATGGCATGTTTCAAAAAAAGTGAAGTATTACTAACCAAAATGCATTGATTTAACTTGACTTCATTTATTTAACTTGATAAATCACTTCACTCAATTACAATGGTTAGCCTTCGTGACAGAGTAGTTTTTGAAATGGTTATGAACATTAATTTTGGGGGGAGAGTAAATCCTTATTTTATCTGCCAATGAAAAATTACATGGTCTATCACTTTCCGTTTATATTTTATGTCCTCAGTTTCTTTAACATGAAATTTGACTCTATTAAAAAGGCTATATTTGATAAGGATTTTAAAATGTGTATTTCTTCCTTCTTCCCATTTAATGAAATAATATTTCAGTATTTTGTAATTATTTCATGTTTTTAAATTCTGAAGGATAGAAATTTTATATAAAAATGAGTTGTTACTTTGTGATATACTCAGTGACTTCTGTGAGGAGAAGTAGACATACATTTCTTTGTCTAACTATAATAGATTAGTTAATTTAGAGTTTTACCTAATATGTTAAAAGCAAACGATTATAAGATACATTTTATAGTCTTAATTCATTAAATGGGTAATTTTTTTCAATTACTTCGATAATTAGATATAAAATAAACGTTTTTATTGGCAAATGCGTGTCATCGTACTAGAATTAATATAGTTTCTTAAATTCTTACTACATGGAATCCTTATCCATTAGATACTGGAAAATAAGGGAAAACTTTGGTCAAATATGCGTTGTGATACTGCAAAATTTTTACATAATCCTTTAGTGATGCTTATCTTGCTTCATTAAGCATTTTCATTGTATTTGATCAAGGATCCATTTTTCCCCATCACTCACCTTTTAAGAAAATAAGTCATACAGAGAAAGATACCATATGTTTTCACTCCTATGTGGATCCTGAGAAACTTAACAGAAGACCATGGGGGAGGGGAAGGAAAAAAAAAAGGTTAGAGAGGGAGGGAGCCAAAACATAAGAGACTCTTAAAAACTGAGAACAAACTGAGGGTTAATGGGGGGTGGGAGGGAGGGGAGGGTGGATGAGAGGCATTGAGGAGGGCACCTGCTGGGCTGAGCACTGGGTGTTGTATGGAAACCAATTTGACAATAAATTTCGTATTTAAAAAAAAAGAAAGATATTTTAACTCAGAGCACTAGAATTACAAGAACTGCATTCTGAAAACCACTGATTTTTTATAACACTTTTTTTTTTTTTTAATTTTTTTTTTTAACGTTTATTTATTTTTTGAGACAGAGAGAGACAGAGCATGAACGGGGGAGGGGCAGAGAGTGAGGGAGACACAGAATCGGAAGCAGGCTCCAGGCTCTGAGCCATCGGCCCAGAGCCCGACGCGGGGCTCGAACTCACGGACTGTGAGATCGTGACCTGAGCTGAAGTCGGACGCCCAACCGACTGAGCCACCCAGGCGCCCCTATAACACTTTTTAAGATACATCACAGGGTTTAGACTCAGTATAGTTAGGATCAGTTATTTATTACCCACTTTGAATTTTGTGTTCATCTGTAACATCAATATAACATATCACAAAGTGCTCTTTTAAGGATTAAATGAGGTAAATTATATGACTCTTTTGAGTAGAATGAAAAGCTCTTGTTTTATGTGAGTTCTTATTTGAATATGTTTAAAAATTGTGATTATTTTGTAATACATTGGTGGTAGAAACATATTTTTTTTTTTTTTTAATATATGAAATTTACTGTCAAATTGGTTTCCATACAACACCCAGTGCTCATCCCAAAAGGTGCCCTCCTCAATACCCATCACCCACCCTGTCCTCCCTCCCACCCCCCATCAACCCTCAGTTTGTTCTCAGTTTTTTAACAGTCTCTAATGCTTTGGCTCTCTCCCACTCTAACCTCTTGTTTTGTTTTGTTTTGTTTTGTTTTGTTTTTTTTCCTTCCCCTCCCCCATGGGTTTCTGTTATGTTTCTCAGGATCCACATAAGAGTGAAACCATATGGTATCTGTCTTTCTCTGTATGGCTTATTTCACTTAGCATCACACTCTCCAGTTCCATCCATGTTGCTACAAAAGGCCATATTTCATTTTTTCTCATTGCCACGTAGTATTCCATTGTGTATATAAACCACAGTTTCTTTATCCATTCATCAGTTGATGGACATTTAGGCTCTTTCCATAATTTGGCTATTGTTGAGAGTGCCGCTACAAACATTGGGGTACAGGTGCCCCTATGCATCAGTACTCCTGTATCCCTTGGATAAATTCCTAGCAGTGCTATTGCTGGGTCATAGGGTAGGTCTATTTTTAATTTTCTGAGGAACCTCCACACTGCTTTCCAGAGCGGCTGCACCAATTTGCATTCCCACCAACAGTGCAAGAGGGTTCCTGTTTCTCCACATCCTCTCCAGCATCTATAGTCTCCTGATTTCTTCATTTTGGCCACTCTGACTGGCGTGAGGTGGTATCTGAGTGTGGTTTTGATTTGTATTTCCCTGATAAGGAGCGACGTTGAACATCTTTTCATGTGCCTGTTGGCCATCCGGATGTCTTCTCTAGAGAAGTGTCTATTCATGTTTTCTGCCCATTTCTTCACTGGGTTATTTGTTTTTCGGGTGTGGAGTTTGATGAGCTCTTTATAGATTTTGGATACTAGCCCTTTGTCCGATGTGTCATTTGCAAATATCTTTTCCCATTCCGTTGGTTGCCTTTTAGTTTTGTTGGTTGTTTCCTTTGCTGTGCAGAAGCTTTTTATCTTCATAAGGTCCCAGTAATTCACTTTTGCTTTTAATTCCCTTGCCTTTGGGGATGTGCCGAGTAAGAGATTGCTACGGCTGAGGTCAGAGAGGTCTTTTCCTGCTTTCTCCTCTAAGGTTTTGATGGTTTCCTGTCTCACATTCAGGTCCTTTATCCATTTTGAGTTTATTTTTGTGAATGGTGTGAGAAAGTGGTCTAGTTTCAACCTTCTGCATGTTGCTGTCCAGTTCTCCCAGCACCATTTGTTAAAGAGACTGTCTTTTTTCCATTGGATGTTCTTTCCTGCTTTGTCAAAGATGAGTTGGCCATACGTTTGTGGGTCTAGTTCTGGGGTTTCTATTCTATTCCATTGGTCTATGTGTCTGTTTTTATGCCAATACCATGCTGTCTTGATGATGACAGCTTTGTAGTAGAGGCTAAAGTCTGGGATTGTGATGCCTCCTGCTTTGGTCTTCTTCTTCAAAATTACTTTGGCTATTCGGGGCCTTTTGTGGTTCCATATGAATTTTAGGATTGCTTGTTCTAGTTTCGAGAAGAATGCTGGTGCAATTTTGATTGGGATTGCATTGAATGTGTAGATAGCTTTGGGTAGTATTGACATTTTGACAATATTTATTCTTCCAATCCATGAGCAGGGAATGTCTTTCCATTTCTTTATATCTTCTTCAATTACCTGCATAAGCTTTCTATAGTTTTCAGCATACAGATCTTTTACATCTTTGGTTAGATTTATTCCTAGGTATTTTATGCTTCTTGGTGCAATTGTGAATGGGATCAGTTTCTTCATTTGTCTTTCTGTTGCTTCATTGTTAGTGTATAAGAATGCAACTGATTTCTGCACATTGATTTTGTATCCTGCAACTTTGCTGAATTCATGTATCAGTTCTAGCAGACTTTTGGTGGAGTCTATCGGATTTTCCATGTATAATATCATGTCATCTGCAAAAAGCGAAAGCTTGACTTCATCTTTGCCAATTTTGATGCCTTTGATTTCCTTTTGTTGTCTGATTGCTGATGCTAGAACTTCCAGCGCTATATTAAACAGCAGCGGTGACAGTGGGCATCCCTGTCGTGTTCCTGATCTCAGGGAAAAAGCTCTCAGTTTTTCCCCGTTGAGGATGATGTTAGCTGTGGGCTTTTCATAAATGGCCTTTATGATCTTTAAGTATGTTCCTTCTATCCCGACTTTCTCAAGGGTTTTTATTAAGAAAGGATGCTGGATTTTGTCAAAGGCCTTTTCTGCATCGATTGACAGGATCATATGGTTCTTCTCTTTTTTTTTGTTAATGTGATGTATCACGTTGATCGATTTGCGAATGTTGAACCAGCCCTGCATCCCAGGAATGAATCCCACTTGATCATGGTGAATAATTCTTTTTATATGCTGTTGAATTCGATTTGCTAGTATCTTATTAAGAATTTTTGCATCCATATTCATCAGGGATATTGGCCTGTAGTTCTCTTTTTTTACTGGGTCTCTGTCTGGTTTAGGAATCAAAGTAATACTGGCTTCATAGAATGAGTCTGGAAGTTTTCCTTCCCTTTCTATTTCTTGGAATAGCTTGAGAAGGATAGGTATTATCTCTGCTTTAAATGTCTGGTAGAACTCCCCTGGGAAGCCATCTGGTCCTGGACTCTTATTTGTTGGTAGAAACATATTTATGAAAAAAAGTTTTAATTTCATAAAGTGTTAAGATGTCAGGACATGTTGATTTTACTTTGCTTCATTATTTTACATAATCTAAATTGTAATCCAAATACTTTCCAAACTTGAATATATTTGACCTACTGATATTAAATAGCCTTTAGGTGTCCTGTCATATTTATTCTTAGAAGAAAAATAAAGCACAGTTCAGTGGACAATGACTTGAACATAAACGTATATAGGAGATGTATTCTTTTTGAGGGGGGAAGTAGTGAGAATACTCTGAGAGTATGAACTTGATGTTGTAATGCCTTATATTCAAATATCAAGAAATTTATGAGAAATTTAAAACAAGAAAACCAAACCTAATTTAACGTATTGAATATAAGTTAACAACTACGACAGTTAAAAGTACTGTAGGGGCGCCTGGGTGGTTCAGTCAGTTAAGCATCAGAATTCAGCACAGGTCATGATCTCAGTCTGTGAGTTCGAGCCCCGTGTCAGGCTCTGTGCTGACAGCTCGGAGCCTGGAGCCTGCTTCAGATTCTGTGTCTCCCTCTCTCTCTGCCCCTCCCCTGCTCATGCTCTGTCTGAAAATAAATAAAAACATTAAAAAAAAAGTACTGTTATATGTTATATGTGAGAAATTTTGTGGTAGTGTTAGCTTGCCCGAAATTCAGAAAGGGAGAAGATATGATGCATTCACCTGCATCAGATAATAAAGCTTAGTTCAACAAATGTTTATTAGTTATTTAAAAGTTACAAATGACGGGCGCCTGGGTGGCGCAGTCGGTTAAGCGTCCGACTTCAGCCAGGTCACGATCTCGCGGTCCGTGAGTTCGAGCCCCGCGTCAGGCTCTGGGCTGATGGCTCGGAGCCTGGAGCCTGTTTCCGATTCTGTGTCTCCCTCTCTCTCTGCCCCTCCCCCGTTCATGCTCTGTCTCTCTCTGTCCCAAAAATAAATAAAAAACGTTGAAAAAAAAATTTTTAAAAAAAAAGTTACAAATGAGGTTAGTTGCCAGGGAAATTAAGATAAGGACAAAGTTTCCAACTCAAGGAGTCAGGTAATACTGGCTTTGAGCTTGGGAGATGGGAACTAGAGCAAATAGTCACACAAAAAGTGTGATAAATAATTTGGTAGAGAAAGGCCCAAGTGCTATACATGGAGGTACTAGGAGATCTAGGAATGGACATTTGGAAAAGGTTAGCCTTTTCTTTTTATAGAGAGACAAGATACTGTCTGGAAAAATGGGGATGAATAGGAGAGGCGAGGAATTAGGGAAATTATTCTAGGTCGTGAGTCATTGAAATATAAATGTTGACCTATTAATTCCAGGCTGATGAGAATTAGAAAAGAAATCAGAATGCGATGGAGAATTGATGCACAGAGTCATTTATAACTAGGAAAATATCACCAGCAAATTTGATGGCAGAACTTACACTAGTGTGAAGACGTGACCCGAGCTAGATAGAAGACTGGTATTGCTTAATAGGTACAGCATTGAGGGGCATCTAGGTGGCCCAGTTGATTGAGTGTCCGACTTCAGCTCAGGTCATGATCTCGCAATTGTGGGTTTGAGCCCTGCATCCAGCTCTGTGCTGACAGCTCGGAGCCTGGAGCCTGCTTTGCATTCTGTGTCTCCCTCTCTCTTTGCCCCTCCCTTGCTTGTGCTGTCTCTCTCTGTCTTCAAAAAATAAAATAAAACTTTAAAAAAATATGTACAGCATTGAGAAATATTAGGTACAAGCTAAGCAGTTTTCCAATTTGACAAATCACAGGTTTTTTTTCTTCTATCTTCTGAAATTGTTCCAATCTGTTTGCAACAAACAGAACAAAAACTAAGAACTGGTCGTGAAATCAGTTTTGTCTGCTGGTTTAGTATTCAGGCTCTAGAAATACAGTAAATTTCAATCCTGGCTTGAGCACTAAATATATAGCTGTGTGACTAATGGCAAATTATTTGGCTTCAGTGCACTAATGCCCTAATCTGTAAAATGTGGGTAATAATAGTTGTTTCTTGATAGGTTTGTTTTGATGGTTAATCAAGAACCATATACGATCTGAAATTTTACCCTCTTCACAAACTAACAAGTGAGGCTCACAGTTTCCTGGATGCTGGCAGAAGCTATGAGGCTCCTGTGTCAGAGACGAAGACCAATTTATTATATGTTACTCATGGTCAAACAGTAGCCAGACTAAAGCATTTGTGCAGGGCTAGGAGAAGAGGACTGGATGATGCCTGCAGGTGCCACCATTTACATTAGAGGAGAGGACCACTGCCCTCTCCCTCACCCAGCTCAGGAAACCCAAATATTTTATAATGAACAGGAAGCACACCTGACATTTGCTGCATTGAAAGACATTTTATTACACTTGATATTAAACATACCCGCCCCTTGCTTTAGAGGGAGACACTCTGTCTATCGCCTAAGAATATTCACTGTACAAAATACCTTAAAAGAAAGTCTGGAATAAAAAACAAAAACAACAACAAAATGAACCCAAAAAGTGTCTCTTCTTTCAAGATGTGCCGAAATTCAAAAGTCGTAGGGAAAATTGTCTTTTCGAGAAGTTAGAAGAGTAGGGGCTCAAAAAACCAACTGAATAAACATTTATAATTGCCACCATCACTGCCACCACCATCATGATCAGAGAGTATTTTCCCCCCCTGGTTATCCTCTGGGGTGCAAATGAATGTAGACCAGAGAAAATGCAGGGTTCTCTTGTCTACAGTCTCTGTTGATGTTTCATGGAAGGGGAGATGTTTCTGAATTTGCTTCTAAGATAAAATAAGTGTATATGCATACCGCAGATGGATAGATACACAGAGAAAAACGTTAATATATTTTCTCTTTATAAATGGTTAACCATGTTAATGCATGGTTATTTTAAAAGTCACACACATTCAGAGAGTTAAAAATAATTGCAGTAATTCGCAATTAACTGTGTAATTAATAAATGGCAGGCCCCTATATATATATACATTATATAAGTGTATGTGTGTGTGTGTGTGTGTGTGTGTGTGTATATATATATATATATGAATATATATTGTATATATATATATATGAATATATATTGTATATATATATATATATATATATATAGTAAAACAACCTTGGATTGTGAGTAGTTTTTATATTAATATTTTTGGGTTGTAGAACAATTATCTGAGTTTCTGTTATTTCTAATGGGGACATTCACTTTGATATACAAGTGCTTTGGATTACAAGCATGTTTCTGGAATGAATTATGCTTGCAAATCAAGGTTTTACTGTATATACACACATATATATGATACATATTTAAGTATATACTTATATATATATACTAAAACTATATATGCTATAACATATATATTTATGTTATGTTATAACATATATATTTAACATTTATGAGTACTAGTTTATTGTCAGGTCTTCTGCTAATTCTTTCCCATGTATTATTTTATGTAAGCATCAGAAAAATTTTACATACTATTAAGAGAGTACATTTTTACTGTCAATCTGTCTATCTAAAAATGACCATAATTATCATTTTGGTATGTGTGAATTCAAACATTTTTTATACATGCATATATTTGAGCAAAATAAACAAAACAAAAAAACTCATATTCTTTTGAAAGTGTTAACAGATAACCTTGTTTCTCAAAACTTTGTTAACACTTTGTGATGGGTACTGTAAATTGGTTCACTCAACAACCATTTCAAACACCAAATAGTATGATTTCTCTTTATAGACCTTTTACAGAATCTAGTAAATTCAAAGCTACATTTCCCAGATTTTCTTGCAGTTAGCCTTCTGGATGTGTTTTAGGTTTTTCCTATCAAATTCAAACAAGCTTGGACTTTTATGAAATTCTTATTGTAAAACAAGCATAGTTTGGGGAAAGAAATTTTCCTTGCACAATAGCAAGGGCAGTGTAGTTCTGAACCTAGCAACTAGGGTAACAGCTTACTTGTGTGTTAGTCTGAGTATTGCAGGAGTAGTAAGCCTTTCGCTATTACAGTTCTGTGGTGAGGTTTTAGAAGTTGTTTCTAAGAATTCAATACATAGCCCTTCTCTTCAATCATGTGAACTATTTTAATAAATCTCTTTTACTTAAATAGTGAAGAATTTGTTGTCTGTAACATAGAGCCTTGTTTCAAAGCATTGGTCCATTCTAGGACTACAACAGCTAGGGACCTGGAATGAACAAAGTACCCAAGGAAGCAAACCTATCTGCAAGGCTGATGCAGGCAATGATACCCAAGAGGTACAAGTTGTTAAGCTCAAATTGTAGAGTGAACATGCATTGTTCAGGTGCATGTTAAAATCAAGTGGTTCTATCTGGCTTGTGAGCATAACAGTAGGGAATTCTTAAGTCAAACATAATTATGGTTCATACAGTCCCTTATGCAAGCTATTCACACTTTTGTGTTGAGCATCAACTGTGTGCCAAACGTGAGCTCTGGGCACTGGAGAAAAAATATTCTGCCCTCCTGGATCTTAGATTGCAGTTCGTAGGAAATCTGCCCATACCACAGGATAGTTGTTCTTTTCAAAGAACAACTAAAATCTCGTGAAAAGCACAGGCAACTTATCTTCTCTGCTCATCTTCTTACCATCCCCTTTCTCTACTTTACCTTAGCGGCTGTCTAAAATTAAGAGTAAGACACCAGTACTAGAGGGGATGGAGGCAAGAAAGTAAACAGGAACTGATAAATTAGAATCAACTTGATGAAGGATAAACCCTTTCTCTGAGAAGTTAAACTGCTGCTATGTCTAAAGTACCCCTTTCCAGACCTTCCAACCTTAGGAGATAATTTCTGACTCAGCAAAATATGTGTCTCTCAATCTTGCCCCAAATCTCTTCCTAGTGATTCAGAATCATGGTAATTTTCATGATGTAATTCTCATGAATCCTTAAGAGGAAAGAACTCTGTCATTTATTGGCCCTTTTTGGTCTTCAGGAACATTTCATTTTCTCACAGAAATGAAGCAGCAATGCTTTCCTAGGATGACTTAGGGCACACAGATGTTGGGCTTATGGTTTACCTACAGAGGCATCATTACCTGTCTTGGTCTCTATGTGGTAATCTTTCTGCTTTATTAGGTACATTTCTATCCTCTCACAGGATGGAAATAATGGTAAAACATTATTATCCCAGTATAATTTTTAATAAATAGTGTTTTAATTTTCTTTTTAAAAATATTGATATGGAGGATAATTATATATAATATACAATACACATGTAATGTTAAAATGGTAATAGATAACATATATTATAAATAATATGATTATGTGATATATAACATGATGTGTAATGTATTATGTAAATAACATAACTAATACAATCACAATATTGGGTGATCATCAATGTGATTTATTTTCTGTTTGTGTATTTTTGTTGTGTCTGTTGTACAGGCTTAAAAGGAGAGCTGATATATATCAATCTCTTACCATGTAGCACACATCTATTTATTTATTTTATTTCTCCAGCTTATTATATCTGTGAGAAAGCTCTGAGAAATAGGTATCATTTTATATGTAAGGAATAGGAATCTTGAAGGTTAAGTAACTCATTGAATCATATACAGCTAATAAATGCTTAATTTAAAGTAATTGAATTAATTACTGTAATTCCTGATGCATGTGTAATACAGTGAAATTTTCTATTTTTGGATAAATCTATTGAGAATATGGTCATTGTTTACAAATACATAGTAACAAATATAAAGTACATTGTTGCAAGATGGAAAGGCCTGTGCCCTCAAAAATTGGATAGGTCAATTATTTAAATATCAGTTTCCATATGAAAAATTCATGTTTCATAGCCAATAAAAAAGTGCACAGGTTGAAGAAATTAAATGGGAGAAAAACTTAAACCCTTGCCCCCCCAAAAAAGAATTTCATTGTCCTATGATTTAAACAAGTGAAAGATTAATTTTACTTATTTCAATATTAATTATAAAATTAAACAGAAAATTAAAGCATTAAAATCCCTCTTATGAGAGGCCTGATAAAGCAATAATCAGTTGGTTCAATCAGCAAAGGGCACATGATAAATATGTGCTGAAAAAGCATAATTTTTATTTGAAATGCTTTTTCTGGGTTTGTTGTTGTTGCTGCTATTGTTGAAGAGTAACTTTATTCTCTTTTGCTATTTAAGAGTCAAATCGTAATGCCTTGTGATTAAGTCACACTACATAGATGGAAACCTGACTTTGACATTCACTAGCCATGTAACTATAGGCAAATTAGCACATTAATTTGGGCCTTATTTTTCTCTTCCCTAATGAGGATCAATCAAGAGCACCTATTTAATTTGGTGGATGTGAGGATTAACTATGATTACATATAGAAGTGTTTGGAGTAGTTTTAGCATATAGGAAATACTTTATAACTGTTAGCTTAAATACCATTTTAAATTATTGAGTGAATTGACATAAGTAAGATGTGGGGAATTGTTCAATACCTATACCATGGGTTATCTTGACTAGGAGTGGAAAGAATCTATAATAAGGAAAATGATCCCTTTCAACATTTGGATTATTCACAACAGTAAACTTAATCATCAATTTTTCTAAGTATTGGATTTAATTTTGATGAAATAGATTTTTTTTAACAACTTAAGTTGTTAGTTTTATCTATACTATGAGTTTATGCCTATGACTTGTGTCCCATGACCCTTATTAATCAAGAGATGAATGTTCAGTATTATTTATTCAAATCGAAAGAACAAAGTATAAGTCATATTTTTTTTCCTTTTCTCTATAAATTTTCTCATTTATAATTTGGAGATTTTTATAAGCTTTTTTTGTGAGGGACAAATAAGATAATTAATGTAATAATATATAAAAAGTACTCAGCACATTATCTGAAATCTCAAAGGTATTCAATTAATATTAGTTAAATCTGTATCAAATTTCAGTTTATGAATATATGTAGATATTTGTATATGTACTAGTAAAGAGTTCAATTATATATAGTATTAAATCTATATAATTCACAATAATTTCAGTAAGTTCACATAAAAGTGAAATTTGTTTAAAATAAACTTGTATATTTTTATACATATATATGTCGAGGTATAAAATTAAGTCACTTTCTGCCTTTTGGAGAAGCTACTCTATATTATAACACTCACGTGCACACACACACACACACACACACACATATACACAACCACTTTCTTTATGGTTAAAATCAGTACTTAATCTAGTTTTTGTGTCTCTATTGAAACATTGGAGGTTCATTCTTCATAAAAGTTATTCAGAAAATATTTATGAATAAATGATGAATGAGCTAGAAGCTATATTCAGTTACAAAATGTCACTATACTTTCATATGAGAGCATCTCATGCAATCCATGATGAATTATTTAGAATATTTCTAATTATAAATGTGATACATTATTTTTTCTCAAAATTAATTACTTTCCCAGGTGTTTTTCATTAAACAATAGCAAGTATATTACATTTTCAGTTATCTTTTTCGTGTATGATCTAGACAAACAATATGCCAGAGTCTATTATTAGCTTTTTACATTTATTGTCATACATAGAATTTTCATTTTATTTCAAGGGTTGAGGTTTGCAAATGTGGAAGCAAACATTTTCGACAAGAATTATTTATTTATTTATTTATTTATTTATTTATATATTATTTTTTTAATATGAAATGTATTGTCAAATTGGTTTTCATACAACACCCGGTACTCATCCCAACAGGTGCCCTCCTCAATGCCCATCACCCACTTTCCCCTCCCTCACACCCCCCATCAACCCTCAGTTCATTCTGAGTTTTTAAGAGTCTCTTATGGTTTGGCTCCCTCCCTCTCTTTTTTTTTTTTTTTCTTTCTACTCCCCCATGGTCTTCTTTTAAGTTTCTCAGGATCCACATAAGAGTGAAAACATATGGTAGCTGTCTTTCAACAAGAATTTTAAAAACATGAATTGGTATCTATGGCCTGGTATGTTTAGCTAGATTTTTAATGAGTAACATGTATAAATTGTGATTAGTTTAAACTTTTTATTTTATAGTAAGATTTAGAGATAATATGTATATTACCAAAACGTAAATTTTCCCAGTTGAGGGAAAATATGTACCATATCATTAAAAAATTCAAAATTTCAGATGCATAGAGAAAAAGCTTTCTTCACAGCTGGCTCACAAAGTCAAATTTGCAGGCCAAAAATAATTTGTAATAACATCAAAGGACTCTTGAAAAAACAATAGAAAGTTGTTTAACTGTTTGATTAGGATAAATGTTTTTATATATTACTGCAACAATGCAAAAAATAACATGAGCAATTTAGATTTAAACAGATTATTTACTTATTTTCATGTTTCATTATTAAAGATATTATTTGCTATGGAATTGATGGGGATAGCGAAAAAGACAGATCTACACTGAAACAATAAAAAGGAAAATATTGAACTCCTCAATATGAAGTATTAACACTGGAGCCATTGAAGAACAGGAATGGGGTCTGAGCTTATGTAGAATATTTTCTCAAGTTTTCTGAAAATTAAAAAAGAACAGTGAGTTAGAAGATGGCATTGATCTATTTTTTATTTTTTTTTATTTAAAGTAATGTAAAGCTACTGACACAAGACATACAGAAATATATAAAAAGTTATAGTAATCTTACTTTAGTATCAACAATAGTGAGGTTAAAAATTATCTAGATTGCATTTATGTTTTCCGTTATGTACTAAAATATTTCAGCAAGAGCATCTTACAATTATTTAAGATTTATTTTTCTCAATAGGCTTCAAAATAAGAAAACAATTACCTACAAATAAAACGATTATCAAACCACTGTCACCAATTAATACAATGTTAGGTATCAATAGGATTTTTGGAAATTAATGGAAAACAATATTCTAATAACAAAAACCTAAGATGTTTGACTCAACCTATACTAACTTGCATTGTCTTGCTAATTCATGTTTTAAATAGGCCCAACTCTAAAATTTGTGGAGACTGGACCAAGAGTACAAATAGAACACTCCCCTACCTACTGCCACACCTTAGTTTGCTCTCTCCTTCTGTTATACATAATTGCATGCCCTTTTTTATTCTTTTCCTTCTTTGGAAAATTTTAATTTTTTAAATGTTTGTTTATTTTTGAGAGAGAGACAGAGACAGAGCAGGAATAGGGAGGGGCAAAGAGAGAGGGAGACACAGCATCCGAAGCAGGCTCCATGCTCTAAGCTGTCAGCACAGAGCCCAACATGGGGCTCGAACATGAACTGTGAGATCATGACCTGAGCCAAAGTCCAACGTTTAACCAACTGAGCCACCCTGGTGCTCCTCCTCTTGGGAAAATTTAAAAAGCAAAAATATGCCCTGAGAAGTGACTTATGCAGGTCCAGGAAGCAGACTCAGAGTTATTGTTAGGGAATCCTGGGGTCCAATCATCTCAAATAAGACCTGGAAGAGAGCAAGATACAGACTTGGGCATAACCCCAAGAACTGATTGCCTTGCCAAGAAAGGAACAACCAAAGCAAGGAGCTCAAGACAGGAACCCACTGCCTGGTCCCAGTTGGTGCTGCTGGAAGAGGTGTAATGAACTGGAAAATACCACTTACAAAGGGTACAGTAGGTAGGGAAATCTGCATTAGGGGAAGTTTAGAAAAGGAAACTACATTTGAAACAACAATGGCTTACATGGGTTAAAACCACATTTTGAAAAACTTGAGTTTGATGACCTAGTCATTAAATCTTTGTACATTAGGAAAAAGTGCTATCCACTGTTGTTTCACTCTCTAAACTATTTTACTGTTCTTGCTGACCCCATCCTCTGCTGATTGTGTTAGGCTGACTTAGTGAGTGGTCTGCTGGAAGTATGAAAATAAGTTAATTAATTTAAAAATGCACAAAATCCTGTGCCTGATGGTGTTGGTGCCCTAAGCTTAGCCCACTTTAAACTGCTCTTCAAAAGGGCGGTGGAAACTATACACCAGGTCACGATGCCTTCATTGCATATCTGACACAACTTCCTCTTTACATGGTCATCTCTCGAGTAACAGTTATCATTTATAATAATTTTAGTGTGATGTAATAGCATTCAGAAATGTTAAGGGGCGCCTGGGTGGCGCAGTCGGTTAAGCGTCCGACTTCAGCCAGGTCACGATCTCGCGGTCCGTGAGTTCGAGCCCCGTGTCGGGCTCTGGGCTGATGGCTCAGAGCCTGGAGCCTGTTTCCGATTCTGTGTCTCCCTCTCTCTCTGCCCCTCCCCCGTTCATGCTCTGTCTCTCTCTGTCCCAAAAATAAATAAAAAAAACGTTGAAAAAAAAAAAAATTTAAAAAAAAAAAAAAGAAATGTTAAGAGACACTTTATCAGTGAAAAATATGCTTTCACTTTTCTTTAGGGCTCTTAGTATTCATTGAACGTATCTAAAAATACAAAAACAAAAAAAAGGTCAGGTAGAGATGTTACAAAGAGTTTGGCTATTGTCTGGTCATTCTGGAAAGAACATGCTGGCAGATAATCTACAGGATACAGCATACAGCCCATCTGGCATGTGGTCTGCACCCCACAGGCCCTATGATCTCAGTCACAGCAGGAGGACCCTCACAGGATAACTACACTGTTACCCTGCAAAGACTGACTCCAAGGGAAATTTACTCAAGAATAGGAGCAGAGAGAACTTGCATGCTTTCCATTCAGATTGTTTTTAGCTTTACTTTTAAACCATTTGACTAAATTATTAAGCCTATGTTCAATATGCTGTGTGGGCATCCTGCTTAGAATTCATCAGGACAGTTACAAGCCTTCATGAAATCACAAACCCACCATCAACCAGGGCTACTGATGTATTGATGGCTCATGTAGATTTTGTCTCCAGAAGATGCTGAAATGAGTCAGAAAAAAATAGCTGTAACTCTAAGACTATTCCCTCCAAACTGAATGTTCATTCCAATTCTCTTACACTTCCCAACTATGCCCAGCCATGTTGTGAGCTACGTTTCATCCAAGATTTTATATTAAGATTATATAACATTATAAAGATACTCCAAAGAATGCCAAGACCATAGAGATACTCAAATACAATTATAAATCTCATTCTTATTTGAAGCCTGGGGAAGCTGTTAAAGAAATTCAATTGGAAGACTAAATTCCCATGTAAGTTAAATTCCAAAGACTCTAAAGTCCAAAGGAATTAAAACTCAAAAAATCAATTATCTAGCCCCTTTAAATCCAAAGAAAATAGATTTTTTTCTATTTTTCTATCCTGCTCAGCATGAGCCCTAGGGGATGTCGGAGTCTGGCTATAATGCAGCTTCTTTCAGCATAGTCTGGGCTTCTGTTTTCTACAGTGTTGGTGTGGTTCTCTCACTAACTCAGAAGCTCAATGAGATCAATACCAGGTCTGATGTGCCTCCCTTTTAGAAGAGTCCAGAGATTATTACAGTCTGTATTCCTAGCCAGTAAATCTTCTAAAGAAGCTTATTTCTAGAACCCAGGCAAAGTTATTCCACTCCGAATTATATTTGCAGAGGCTAGGGTTTGGGATTGGCAAAGACCAAAACAGAAGCCTAATGTTATCTGAAGAAATGGAACTAGAGCATGAAAATGAGCTTTGTTAGAGCTACTCAGGAAACCAGTTCATTCACGCCAGTTGCCCATACCTATGAACTTTGAAAATAATTTCAACCAGAAGAAGACTCTGATCAAGAGGTTAAGGATGGCACAGTGTTTACCATATCTGGGAGAAAAGTAAACTTACAAACGCTCTCTCCTTTCCAGAAAATGGCTGTTGAGACATGATCACCTTCTCTTGAAGTTTGGAAATAACACTTGAAGGTTTTAGCGTGTATTAGTTTACATAGTTTTCTTTCTCATCCAGCATTTGAAACATCTTCTAATTTTCTGTCAACTGAATTTCTTTTAAAATCAGAGCCTTTGGAAAGACTTATGTGCTAATGTTTAGTGGGGAGGACATCCCCAGGGACTGAGGAGTAAAGAATAAGAGAGAAAGAGAATGTTGGAGAGCCATAGATGCTCTAGCAAGCTAGCCATCATGCTTCATAACAAGCTATGTGGTCTCAAAGGACTAAATAGTGAAACCGTATAAGGTACTCTATCTGCAGATAATCCATCATGGGAAAGAAGGAGGAAGAATTTATCTGAATGTACCCATCGACCTCTATTAAAAACTTGTCACTAACTGCCCCATCATTCCAGGTTGTCTATGTGTGTATGCTGAGCTGAATCTTGTGCCTCAGTGTATAGTGCCTAGTGTGGCATGACATATTATTGGACTGAGGGCAGTGGCAATTTTCTCCATGACTAAGAAACAGCTAAATTGTTGTTTGAGTCATTCAGTCAGAAACTAAATCAACTCCATGTCTGGAGTAAGGAATAAAACTGAATCCAGAATCTTTTCTTTTTCTTTGAGTCTTTTTTTTTTAATATATGAAATTTATTGTCAAATTGGTTTCCATACAACACAGTGCTCATCCCAAAAGGTGCCCTCCTCAATACCCATCACCCACCCTCCCCTCCCTCCCACCCCCCATCAACCCTCAGTTTGTTCTCAGTTTATTTATTTATTTATTTATTTATTTATTTATTTTTTAATATATGAAATTTACTGTCAAATTGGTTTCCATACACCACCCAGTGCTCATCCCAAAAGGTGCCCTCCTCAATACCCATCACCCACCCTGCCCTCCCTCCCACCCCCCATTAACCCTCAGTTAGTTCTCAGTTTTTAAGAGTCTCTTATGCTTTGGCTCTCTCCCACTCTAACCTCTTTTTTTTTTTTCCTTCCCCTCCCCCATGGGTTTCTGTTACGTTTCTCAGGATCCACATAAGAGTGAAACCATATGGTATCTGTCTTTCTCTGTATGGCTTATTGCTTCCAACCCACCAGTAATGCAATGAATGTGGAAACATTAAAAAAATAATAATAATGTTTATTTATTTTTTTAAATGTTTTTATTTATTTTTGAGACAGAGTGAGACAGAGCATGAGTAGGGGAGGGGCAAAGAGAGAGGGAGACAGAATATGAAGCAGGCTCCAGGCTCTGAACTGTCAGCACAGCCCGACACAGGGCTCAAACTCACAGACTGTGAGATCATGACCTGAGCTGAAGTCGGATGCTTAACCGACTGAGCCACCCAGGTGCCCCTAATGTTTATTTATTTTTGAGAGAGAGAGAGAGATAGAGAGAGAGACAGAGAGAGAGATAGAGAGATTTATTTTTGAGAGAGGGAGAGGGAGACAGAGTGTAAGCCAGGGAGGTGGAGAGAGAGAGGGAGACACAAAATCTGAAGCAGACTCCAGGCTCTGAGCTGTCAGCACAGAAGCCAATGCCGGGCTCAAACTCCTGGACTGTGAGATCATAACCTGAGCTAAAGTCAGACGCGTAAGTGACTCAGCCACCCAAGTGCCCTGAATGTGGAAACATTTTAGTAACCAAGCCTCCATCCTCCCTTGTGGACCAACATTTATGGAGCCTGGCCACAAGAGGCTCATTGTACTGCCTTGTTACTGTAGAATTGTTCACGTCTATGAAAACTGCCCCCCGGGGAATGTTTTGCTCCTATTTTGGTTTTAATATCACTCTCAGAAGATTCCTAACTTTAACCTACCATTAATGCTTCAGAGTTCACACTAAGAACACAGTCAGGACAATAGATCTGCCATGAGTTCTTCAAGTGTTTTGAGCGCTTTAGATCTTGAGCCTTATATCTAGCTGGTGTGTGTGTGTGTGTGTGTGTGCAATAATGGAAGATAACTTCTATTGTTTTATTTTCCTACTCTTTCTCTTCTCTTTTTAGAAAAGCCATTGGTAACCTGCTTATAGAGTTGGTCTTTTTCTTTTTCTACCATGTAAAAAATAGCTCATTCCTGGATCTTAGTGCCTTGCTCCTTTACCATCTGTATGCTTACATCCAGAGTTTTAAAAAGATTTTAGACCCAGTATCTTGTGAATCTGCCAAATGCATCCATTGCCCAAGCAAATCTTGTGCACCTTCACTTTCTTGGCTTGGATAACCCCACCCGAGGAATATTATCATCTAACCATAGCATGCACTGAATCTATCCATCTGCCTTCCTGTCCTATGCTTCCTTTTTGCTATGCTTTCTTTTATTATCACAGTTTTACAAATTGATCATACATGTTCTCTCGAGGCAAAGAAAATTCCTGGCTAGCTAAGTAAAAGTAACTTCATTACCTAAAATTATTTTATTACTTTTCAAATCTCAGGCATAAAGGCTAACTTCATGAATTCAAGCTTGGTTCTTCTGCCATTTCCTCTTTAGCCTTGAATGCAAAATGAAATCTCAAGCACCCGACCTAAGCCTGGCAATAATAATTTAAAACCAGAACCTCTTTAGTACTATGCAGCATGCCTGGAATCCAGCTGCCTTGCAGTATAAAAGTCATTCCCTTGTAGACAAGGCTGCAAAGCACAATGCAAATGACAAATAACTTGTTCTGCTTTTTAAAGTCTAAATGGTAGGAATATGGCAAGATTTGCTTTTCCACGCAGCTAAACTTTTACTTCAGTGAAGTCTGATGGCTCAGGCCTCTGCAGCCCCCTGGTGGCATCTATTCAGGCACCACTGCCTTCACACACACACTGAGGGTGCAAGTCAACTTGCCAGACTGCACTCAGAGCCAGGATTCACCAGGACTGCCCCTTTACGAAGCCTATGGGGCTTTTCAGTGTGTTCTGAAATTTTCTGACTGAATACAGTGCGTTTTGGTTTCAGATACCCATGTGGCTTCTATGTAGCTTAAATCCAGAATGACCGGTACCTTTCTCCAAGTCAGTGCACCTTTGCTTAAGGCCTTGTGTTTGCAGGCATGTCTTTGTATCTCTTTTAAAAACCGCCCATGGAGGGGCGCCTGGGTGGCTCAGTCGGTTAAGCGTCTGACTTCGGCTCAGGTCATGATCTCATGGTCCATGAGTTCGAACCCCGTGTCGGGCTCTGTGCTGACAGCTCAGAGCCTGAAGCCTATTTCAGATTCTGTGTCTCCCTCTTTCTCTCTCCTCCCCCGCTCATGCTCTGTCTCTCTCTTCTCAAAACTAAATAAACGTTAAAAAAATTTAAAAATTGCCCATGGAAAAGTCCTTCATAACCTGCAAAGACCAGCCAAGGTAGAGAAATAATCACAAATCCTTGATTTAAGGCTGTTGATGACCTAAAATTCATTTACATAACCTTATCTAAGCCTCTATAAAAGCAAAACAACAAAACAAAATAACAACAGCAACAAAGACCCCACTCTTGTTTAATAACATGTAAAGTAAAACCATGTCCAGATCCCAATTTGCAAAATCTAAATCATGGAGAGTAGAGAATAATAAAGGAAAACAAATAAACAAAAACTCCCAAAACAGAGAACAAACCAACAAACAAAACCAAGCACAGAAAGAAAGTAAACAGGACAATCCCAGTTGTTTCTTTCCAAATTCAAGTCTCATATCTTTCTCCTAAGAATGAATGCAAGAGAGGAGAAAGAAACCATGAGTAGTGTGTGTTATACTAATGGAGTTCTTCCATATGGATGGGAACATCAGGAGAAGAAGAAGATTCTTCCACTTTGTCTCCACTCCCTGGTCTTCAACACTGTCCTTCCCCAAATCTCAGAAGAACAAAATCACTATAGAAATGGTTACAGGAAACATTTGAAGTATAATAGACACTTGTGAAGCTATTCTGAGAGGTTATATTTTAGTGAATAAAATTCTTTTTTTAATTTTTTTTTACATTTATTTATTTTTGAGAGACAGAGCACTAGTGGGGTAGGAGGAGAGAGAGAGAGAGAGAGAGAGAGAGAGAGAGAAAATCCAAAGCAGGCTACAGGCTCTGAGCTGTCAGCACAGAGCCTGACGCAGGGCTCAAACTCACAAACCGTGAGATCATGACCTGAGCCGAAGTCGAAGTTTCAACTGACTGAACCCCCCAGGTGCCCCGTGAATAAAATTCTTAATACTATAATATTAAAAAATTCTAATAACATACAATTTCATATAGAGGAAGGGGGGGAAAACATGACTCTCCACCCATTCTGGGAAAAAAATCTACAAGCTTCCACTTTAATATTAAGCACTCAGATATTTGAGTCACTTGAAATACATTTGATATAAGTTTCTTCCTCTATAATTTAACTAAAAGATAAAATCTTTCTACAAGCTTTTCAAGTTTTGTCACATGGGGATTTTCCTATCAAAACTCAGCAAAGTTGAATTAAAATTCATATGCTTAAGACTGTTTCCTTTTACTTAATGTTATGCTACAGATTTTCTTAATTGAAGAAATAATTGGAATGTTTTGAACTATGATTTAAATGGAATTTGGGTCACATTATTTCATTTTAACTCTGATTTTCTGTTTTCACTAATAATCCATGTTCATTTGAAGAATTTATATATCCTGAGAAGGACATGTGAAATTGCACCAAGGTAAGAGAATCAAGTGTTGGTGATCTGTGAGAGTTGGAATAATGCTATTAAAATTCAGTACTTGTACTTCTGGAAAACCATCAAGATTTCTGTGGGTAGCATGTTCCTCAGGATAAATCATATTTTTCTTTGCCCTAAACTGAAAGGTGATATTGAAGTTCATGTCCCACTTCAGTCTGCTGCTTTCCACAGACACCCCCACAGAGGGTTGATGCATGTTGTGTATCAATATTTGATGTGTGCTGGATATTGTATTTCTGGATATTACCCTTTGAACACTGTGCATCACATAAGGATTTAGAACTCAGACATTTACTGAACATCAACCTAAGTGCAAAGTACTCACCTAGGCATACCAAAGGTACAAACCCGTGCAATATTTTACTTGTCTTCTCAAAGCTTGTGGGAAGCTTATTCCACAAATTCATGCCAGATCTTTCAGTATATAACTCAAGGTGAGCCTGGGGATGGAAATCCTAGTGGTTTGATGGTAAGAAGAACAAGAATGGCACTGAATAGCTGACTTGAGATCTCCCCTAACTCTGAACTCTCAAATTCCAGGCATCATTGTATCCCAGTTTTCACTGCCACGTACACTTCCCATAACACTATAACCTGATAAAAATTCAGTGAAACAGATGTGTTCTTCCTTCCTGGGAGCATCTATAATCTGGTCTGGTGTTCCTAACTTTTATTGTGCTTTATAACATTCCTCAAAATCTGATTAGCTTAAGTGGAGTTACCATATACACCAATACAATTCCTAGGTATATACCCAAGAGAAATAAAAACACACATACAGAGAAAACTTGTACACAAATGTTCATGGCAGCATTATTCACAATAGTGATAAATTTGGAACAATCCAGATGCTCATGAACTGATAACCAGAGAGACAAATTTGGTATAATGAAATGGAATATTATTCTGTAATAAAAAAGGATGATGTACTGATATATGCTACAACACATATAGATGAACCTTGAAAACATTGTACATGAGAAAAGCCAGACATAAAAGGCCACATATTATATGAATGCATTTATATGAAGTGTCCAGAATTGGAAAATCTATAATGACAGCAAGTATATTAGCTGTTGGTTAGGGAGAGCTAAAGGAAAAGATGGAGATTGACTACTAATAGGTTTGGGCTTTCCTTTCATGGTGATGAGAATGTTCTAGATTGTAGTGATGGTTGTAACACCCTATGAATATACTGAAGGCATTGAATTGTGTACTTCAAGTGGGTGAGCTGTGTTCTATGTGAAGTGTTTCTCATATGTTCCTCCATCATTTTTCTCCCTAGCATGATAATCATGAGTAGCAGGACTGTACTTCTTATTTAACTTCTCTATGATCTTCAGCATTAATGCATCACCACTCAAGGGTGCTTTAACAAATAATTTTATAGGCATAAAAATGCGTTAGAAAAGGGGGAGAAACGGTTTGAGATATATTGCAAGATAAACTTCGTTATTTTGAAATAGCACTATTGGCTAAACTCTTAAGTTTGGTGTGTGAACTTTATAAAAAGTAAATTAACCTACACATAGGAACAAAGCATCAAGAAATTGTTCAGAATCATCACTTATGTTTATGTTCTGTACTAGTAAAGATACAGGAAAATTTCAAAAGGTGTTATTTCTTAAAACAAAATGAAACAAAAGCAAACAAAAAAATACCAAGAAAATTTACTTAAAATTGCACATAAGAAACCAAAATCCAATAACATTATGCTACTTTTCATCTTTATAGCCTACCACTACTACACCTAATTTGTAGAAAACTGGTCAGAAATGTATTGAGTTGAATGATTATTTATATGGTGTACATAGGAAGAAATAAAATACTAAATGATATTGAAATTCTCATGCAGCCAGACTAATGTAGGAATAAAAAAAAATAATTCTTGTTTTCTGCGTATAGCAGTTTTATTATTCTTATTTTTATGCCACCTATTAGCTTCAAGTCTGTGAGTTAATGCTTTTAAATATTATTAATTATATATTAAGATATATTATTTTCTCTCATATTGTCTACTGGCAATTTAAAGGGCAATCAGAGCTCACATATAACTTTGAAATATGAATCTAAGGAGGGCTTTTTGGGGTGGTATATTTTACAATTGTAGCTTTTTGCATTATGCAGGTTCCTACTGAAACAATTATTGTAGTCATTTTGTGCTCTTGACTTTTCATACAACTGCCGCATTTCATTAACGATTAAGGTCATATTCTGGTTCATTCCAAGTACACTCCTTTGCCCCTACCCCGGATCCTAGAATGCTATTAATAGTGCCAGCTCTGCTTAACGTTTACATCAGACTTGAGAGGAGATATTACAGTGAAGTGCAAATTAAAGCCTGCTAAAATGCTGCTGCCAACAATTATACTGGGGCACAAGCACATTTTTCATTTATTTCAATGGGTCACATTAACAAGGCTGCATGCCACATTATCATAAAAGGTGGACCAGGCTGTCGGTTCTGATTATTGTTAAAGGAATGGCATATCTAAGAAGGCTTTGCTAAGAGAGAACACATCTATTGCTAACTAGTACTTTAAATGTATATAATTATTGGACACTTTTTGTAGAATGTTAAAAGCTTCTGTCAATCAAAGGTCAAATTTTTTATTTCTGTCCTTTTATGTATTTTTTTTCTTTTCAATTTAATTTCTGTACAAAATTAAATCCTTTAGTGTAAGCTAAATAGAAGAGAAAAAGTCTTCGATTTCAATAGCTTTCTGAGTAACTGAGCCTGTTTAATTTAAAATACTATCATGCAAATTACTATCCTACAGGAAAATTGTGTAAATCAAGCCCAAGTTTAAGCAATTTATCCTTCATATTAAATATTAAAAAAAAAAAAAGCATGACGTAAAGTCATTCAAGCTGAAGGAAATTAGAGCCCAACACTTTTTTCTTTCTTTTTATCTAGTTTATTGTCTTTTGGGTAATGATGTCTTTCTTCTGGAACAGGGAAGGAAATTGTATTTAAAAATTCATTATTTATTTTTGTGTAATATGAACAAACATAATAGTGATTTTGTCATTGCTTCTACAGGACAGGTAATTCAGATAAGATTTTTATGTCATTGTCACAAGAACAGTGCATGAGTTATAAGCCATCTCTATAAAAATAAAAACAACAGATGACTTTCCTATTGAATCATTTTTAATCATTATAACCATCCTTTATTAAGTAGCACTCTTTATTAGCAAAATGAGTTGAACCTAAATATTATAAAACATTAAAAGATACTGTTGGAAAATAAGTAATGGATCTTAAAGTTAGATTTTTAACTCCTTCAACTCTGCCTAAGACTTGTCATGGCACTATGGTTCTTTGATCATTAAACCATTACTATAATTATGTAGAACACTTGTATTTGCTTTTTTTATGTTACCCTTTTTTTTAAGTTTTTTGAAAATCAAGATGAATACAGTTAGCAAGAGCTGTTATCTCATTCATGGTCATTATATTAATCCAGGCACTCTGAATTCAAATTTCAAAATGTTTAACAATATATTTACAACAAATTTCTAATTATATACAATTTTCATAGTATATTTCAAAGGAATACTTTATTATAGGATATTTTATATAAACCAATAACAAGTGATGTATACCACATCACTAGAGTATTACAAACCACCCCCCCTTAGTTCCTCTTGTCCCACCCACTGTCCAGTTCCTAGCAAGTTTAAAAGTTAAACATGGTTGTAACTTCTAAAATTGAGTTTCATTTTACCCATTTTAACCATATATAAGTGAAATAATATAATTATTCTGTGCCCAACATTCTAAGATATTTATAACACTTATTGCCCCAAATTGTGTTTTCTTCATTGTTATTGCTGTATTACACTGTATGGACATACCACAAGGTACTTACCCATTGTGCTGTTGATGAGTGTTTGGCTAATACAGAGGAGAGATTAAAACCCAATTTTGCCTGTCTTTTGAGCCTGTGCTATTTCTTCCACACTTATACTTTTTGAAAATAAGTTGAATGAAATTTTGTGTTATGGGCATTGCAGAGTTAACATAAGGAAATATACATAACCATACTACAAAACTTACCAAGCTGCATAAAATGTTTTAGTGCTAATATTTCCCCCCTAAATCTAAGTATTCCAAAAACTAGTGTTCTAATACATTTTTAGTGTACATTTCTCTATATTGTAATTTTTATTTGAAAAATACACTTGATTTTAAAATATTGTGGTATGCATGTTTATATATACTATGATTCTTTATAACCTCTGCATATTAGTAACTTCAGAATGTGGAGTACAAGAATTATCTCTTTCATTTTCTTTAAAATAACTAATGTTATCAATCACTGATGAAATCTCGTTGGTTAATTGTGGACCTGGCAACAAGTTACAAATAAATGGGGCTACCTCCTTAAATCTCTGAAAGTAGCCTAATCATCTGAAAATAAGATTCTGATTAGCTATGAGAAAGTAAAAATATCCCAAGGATTGACATGGTAAATGACAGATAATATAGGTATCTATTTTTTTCTAATTTTTTTAATGTTTATTTATTTTTGAGAGAGAGACAGAGTGCGAGCAGGGGAGGGGTAGAGAGAGAGGAGAGGGAGACACCGACTCCAAGCAGGTTCCAGGCTCCAAGCTGTCAGCACCGAGCCGAATGTGTGGCTCAAACTCACAGAGGGTAAGATCATGATCTGAACTAAAGTCGAGGCTCAACCGACTGAGCCACACAGGCGCCCCTGTATCTATTTATTTAATTAAAAAATACTGATCCAATAATTTAAATATTTTGGCAATGCCCTTTCAGAAACTTGAGGCTATTTTATTGTTTTTGCTCCTGAACATTATTTGAAAATAAAAAACCTACCATAAAAATGGAAAATTGCAATATTGCAAATAGGCTCCATAGGAATGGAATAATTTTTAAAGCAGCAAATCTTACTTGGGAAACAACATGAGCATGACAAAATAAAAGAAATTGTATTGGCTTATTATTAAGACACTTAGTGCAATGAATAACACTGGGACTTAGGAAATATGATTTTTTTTTCTTTTTACCAAAAGAATACTACTAATTCTTGAATAGTCATTCTGCTGTAGAAACATAAAAAAATTGACTTTAATCATATATATTTTTTTACTTGTATAATGACAACCTATAACATTTCCTTACAAGAAACCCAGAGAACATGTATAATCTAATTTTTTATATAATTTATTCATTTATCTGTGTCTTATTTTTTAAACACCACAGTCCCCAGGTGTTTACCAGTTTAACTTTTCAAATGAAGGTCAGAAAATTATTTTTAAAATTTGGCTGTTATTCTAATTTCTTCCATTTTCCCTGAATTTATAGGAGTTCTAGGTCATAAATCATGTTTAGAATGCAAATCAATTGTGTTTAGAAGAAAACTTTTTTTTTTTATATTTATTCAGGATATAAATGTTATCAATGGTAAAATTAAATGTTATGTGATAATAGCAATAGGAATCTACCCCCAAAATATAAATTATATGCAAATATAATTACAGCTTTATATTGGAACACTATAGTATCTCAGTATTATAGTTTTTATATTATATAAAAATAAAGTTTATGTTAAATTTGATATATACTCAATATATAGCTGCCAGCAGTTAATTGAATGTGTATGTGTTAGGAGGAGGAATGTATGTGTGTGCATATACACAATGTGACACCAAAAAATAAAAACCACACAACTTGTAGAATTAAAATTTTGTCAATAGTAGCAGGAGAAGCAGTTTACATGGGAATAAGAGAGTGGGATTTTGGATTTTTGAGTTTAAATCCTATTTTAGCTTATTAAAAGTATTTCCTCATGATATTTACTGAGCCTTTCTCTCTGCCATAGTGGACACTATGCATAAATAATACCTATCCCACAGTGTCATACTGGGAGTTAAATGTGATAAAATGCATAGAAAGGGCTTAGAATTGTGTCTGGTATTTATTACCAATATTAGTGTTTTTTAAATTACCAAAACAGATGATATTAAGGAATTGAAAGAGGAAAGAACTAATCTTATCCCCCAAATCCTTTGTTTGTTTTTTTTTTCTTTTGCTGGCTTTACAGACTTCTCAAACTGAAGTTTATTAGGCTTCCACTTCTATCTCAATTTTCTCTTCATTTTCAGCAGAGGGTTTTTTAGAAACATTAAACATAAACATAAGAGCCTGATCTACTCAGAGGATGGAATGCTTCTGTATGAAATGTATATTTAAAGTTATATAAAGGATATAAAGGGAATGTACCTCAATGTAATAAAAGCCATATAGGATAAGCCCACAAATATCATCATAATAGTGAAAAGTGGAAAGCTTTTCCTCTGAGATCAGGAACAAGACAAGGATATTTGTCTTGCCATATTTATTTCGTATGGTACAGAAAGTTCTAGCCATAACAATTAAGCAAGAAAAAGAAACAAAAGGCATTGAAATCAGAAAAAAAAAAAGAAGTAAAACTGCCTCTGTCCACAGATAACATGATACTATATATAGAAAACCCCAAAGACCCCACCAAAAAGCTATTAAAACTAATAAATGAATCCAGTAAAATTGCTGGATACAGAATCAATCCAGAGACATCAGCTACATTTTTATACAAGGACAACAAACTATCAGAAGGAGATATTAGGAAAACAATCCCAGTTGCAATAACATCTAATACAATCTTAATCTCTTCTGGAAACACCCTGACGAAAACATCCAGATATAATGTTTAACCTGGACATCCTATAGCCAGTCAAACTGGTACATAAGATTGATTATCTACAGTTTGCCCTCTGTCAACTTTGCACCCATATGCATCTTAAACCATACTTAATCTCTAAATAAAGACAATAACAAAGATGTAATTCCATCTAACATGACAACTATCCAGCATACAACTGAAAACATGCTAATTTCTTCCCCAGAAGAAAAAGTAAAAATCATTGAGTGGTGTTTTCTCTTCTCCTGTTATATTACTTACATACTATGAAATAATATATGTACATTTTATGTTATTGATAAGGGGATAAGAGAATAAAGAAAGCAAAGATATATTAGATATTAGATGATAGATGATAGATAGATAGATAGATAGATAGATAGATAGATAGATTTATGTATGAACACATTCATAGCAAAATAGGGAGGAAATACTTGTGACAATTAAACTTCTCGTTTCTGTAACTGGTCTTGTGATCAGAGCTAGTATTTATGACTACCACAGCTTGTCATTGTCTTTTACCCAGTGGGGTGGCCCAGACCTTCATTCCTGAAGTATCTGAGCCATTAATAGCACTGCCTAGATTGGGTTGTGGGTTTACATTGACCTTAATCGCAGGGCATGATAATATTAAGTGACGATTTAAGGTATCTCTTGTATTCCAGACATACCCTTCCTTACTTCCATTGTGGAGTAGCAGTCCAGTGTCTCCTTCATAATCAAGATCAATCACCCCAGTCAGTATTGTATCTTCCTTTTCATCCTGTTGATTCAGTGGCATGAGGAACCCAAAGACCAGGTTATGGTTTTAACTTCCAGTTCAATGGAATCGTTATTCTGTCTCCTGGTAGAAACATTTCTTCTTCTGGACTAAGACTTCTAAGCCTGAAGAGCAAAAGGTAATGGAAACTGGAAGCAAAAATTTTGCTAGTATGTCATTAAGGGTAATAGTAGTGAGTGGTGTCACTCGCATTTTCACCCCTTAACTCCAAGATCCATAAATTATGACTTTGGGAGAAATGGAACCATGTATCACATGCTGATTCAGAGCACCTACAACCTTCTGGAAAATCTTGCCTCAGCCCTGCAAGATAGTGTCACCTAGATGATATTGTATCTGAGTCTTCAAAAGGCCATTCCATCATTCTTTCAAGGCAACTGCTTCAGGATGGTAGGGAAAAAAGACCAGAGAATTCTATGAACATGGACCCCTTGTCATACTTCTTTTGCTGTGAGGTGGGTTTGATTAGAAGCAATGACATATGGAATGCACAACAGTGGACAAGGCAGTCTGTAAGTCCACCAATGATAGTTTCAATGGAAGCATTGCATATAGAGAAGGCATATCCTTTTCCAGAGTAAGTGGCCCCTTACTATTCTAGTAAGACAAAACATGGCCTGTTCCATGTTGGAGGCAGCCCAGTGTAATCAGTCTGCCACAAGATAGCTGACTGATCACCACAGAGAATAGTGCCAGTTGAGATTGGGGCTCAGTGTTGGTTTCTATTGCTGGAAGATTGGGCACTCAGTTGTGGCCATAGCCAGGTCAGCCTTGGTGAGTGGAAGTCCATGTTGCTGACCCCATGAACAAACTCCATCCCTACCTCTGTGGCCACTTTGTTCTTGAGCCTATTGGGCAATGACAGAAGTGGCTGGGAAATAAGTTAATCCAAATCCAGGTATCTACAGTCATCTTACCTTTCTGATTATTAAAATCCTCTTCTACTGAGGTCACCCTTTAATGAGTATCATATGAGACACGAATATCTTCATTTTTTTGTTGTTGCTTATTTGAACAAGTCTATCTATGTAACTCTGACCTATTTTTTTGTGTCACTAATTTTTCAATAATTTCCCTTCCAAGTCTCTGATCATCTAGTCAAAACATTAGCCATAGTCCATGAATTGATATATAATCACATCTGGCCATTTCTCCTTCCAAGCAAAGTGAGCAGCCAGGTGCATTTCTCAAAGTTATTTCCACTGGGAAAATATTCACCTTAGCTCTATCCCTCAGGGATTTCCCAGAAAGGGGCTGTATTACTATAGCTGTCTACTTTTGGGTAGTGCCTGCATATCATACTGAACCATCTATAAGCCAGGTCCTAGTCCCCTTTTCCTATATCAATCTATAATAAGAAACTCCCCATGAGGCCATAGGTACAGGATTGGAAAGAGAAGGTTAATGCAGCAGGACTGGGAACCATAGGTACTTGAGCCACTTCCCCATATAACTTGTACCTTCAGAGCTTGCTTGGACCCATTCAAGTATACACCACTTCTATTTAATTATGTAATGTTTCTGTGCATGCCCAACTTTATGACTTGGTAGGTAAGATGACACACAGTTCCTGATGAGTAACTCAGGTCATATGGTAACTTGGTGAGCCATGGTTAAGTTTTAGTCTTTACTAAAGCCCAGAAGTAGTCAAGAGTTATTTCCAAAAGGAGAATAGTCCTTTGTGGATGATGGCAGGGCCTTGCTCCAAAATCTGAAAGCCCTGCACTGTGAATCATTTATAGAAGACTTCCAAAGCCTCTAAACAGCACTCCTATCTGTTACTAACACTTCAAAACCATTAGATCTGCTGAATCATATAGCCCAAGTGGTGGATTACCATTTTACCAAGTGACCTGAAAATCTGCTAGTTTTGAGTGGGGATCAGAACAACAACAAAAAAGGCTCTGCAATAGGTCACTTGGTAAAAGTGCTAAAGTAACACACCCAAATGAAGAAAATGTTGCTTCTCAAATCCAAAGAGGCCTTCTAGGTATTGTGCCTCTTTCTCAGTTGTAGGAGAGTCCAGATACACTAACGTATCCTTTACCTTAGAAGGAATATCTTGACATGGACCACTCACAACTAGACCACTAGAAATTTCACTGAGGTAGAAGGCACCTGAATTTTCATCAGATTCATTTCCTACTCTCGAATGCACAAATGGCCTGCCAATAAATCTAGAGTAGTTGCTACTTTTTACTCACTAGGTCCAACCAGCAGAATTTCATTGATGTAATGTACCAGTGTGATATCTGTGGAAGTGAAAGGTGATTAAGATCCTTGAGGATTAAATTATGACATAGGGCTGGAAAGCTGATATGTACACAAGGTAGGACAGTGAAAGTGTACTGCTGGCCTTGCCAACTGAAAGCAAACTGCTTCTGGTGGACCCTATGCAGGTATGGAGAAAAAGATATTTGCCATATCAGAAGTTTCATGCCAAGTACCAAACAATCAAGCCACATTTGGTATAACATCTGCAGTTGGAGTCAATACCTGGCTAAATTTACTATAATCCACTGTCATTTTCCAGGATCCCTCTGTCTACTGCACATGCCAAATTGGAGACTTGAATGAGGATGTAGTGGGAATCACCATCACTGGATCTTTCAAGTCTTTGATTGCGATAACAATGTCTGTTATCTCTCTGGGAATACAGTCTTGCTTTTGCTTTAGTTTTTTCAAAGTAGTTCTTATGGCTCCCACTTGTCCTTTCCTACCATAATAGCCATCACTCCACAGTGCAGGAGACCAATGTGGGCATTCTGCCAGCTGCTAGGTGTGCATTCTGGAACTGGGAAGATAATTTTCAGATGGGTCCACAAACCCACTGACCCCACCTTGAGATGGACCTGAGCTAAAGCTGCATAGCTTACCTGACCTCCATAAGCTTCTACTCTGACTGGTGGACCATAGTGACATTTTGAATTTTAGGGAATTATTGTCCAGACCCAGTGTCCAATCATCCCTGAAAAGTCTGATTATTTGCTTTTCCCTGTGATCTTAGATGTTGATCCTTTTGGGAAAAAGTAGAGGAAAAATTAACAATAAAAATTTCCAGTAGTGTCTTTCCTCAAGGTGACCTGATTTCCTCATCATTCAAGGAATTATGGCACTAAAAAGTGTCTCATGTCTGGGAATTGATTGAAATCCCATGATTCTTTGTTTTTATGATTCAGGTTGGACTTTTGTTCACGACCTAGAACTTTTTTGCTTATATAGATCAAGTATTTAGTAAACTTCTTATTTCACTTCTGGGAATGCCATGACCAACTTGACAATATCACTCCTGCATAAGTCAGATTATTATTTTTATTTATTTATTTTTTAATGTTTATTTATTTTTGAGAGAGAGACAAAACATAAACGGGAGGGGCAGAGAGGGAGGGAGACACAGAATCAGAACCAGGCTCTGAGCTGTCAGCAGAGTCCGATGCAGGGCTTGAACTCATGAACCATGAGATCATGAACTGAGCTGAAGTCAGACACTCAACCAACTGAGCCACCCAGGTGTCTCAAGTCAGATTATTTTGATTGATGCTTTGACTCTGTTTTCTATTATGGTAACTATGTTCACCTTGTATTTGACAATTGAGTGCTGCCACTAGGCCCCTGCCATCCCAGGATTCAATTATTCCCATCACATTTGGGTTTCCCAATTCAGAGACTATGGTTCCCACTCTGAAATCTGTTTTACAGAGAAAAGTTATCACAGAGCTCTTCAAGGACACCAGGGCTCCCCTCAAAAATGTATGCCTCCAAGTATCAGTAAAAGATATGTTTTCTGGACCCTTACTGTTGTAACATTTCAATCTCCCTCAGCCATTTAATCCTTCCCTCTACATTAAGCCAAGTCATGTCTGGCATTTCTGATGCACTCATTGGGGGGTGGAGAGGGATCACCCTTTGGTCTGTGTTTCAATCAACTGAGCAAACAAACTTTTGAAGCCCATTCTAACTCTAATAGTTAGAATTGCAACATTAAATGCATAATCTCTTCTTAGTATGTCCAGCCTGATTCCACCTTATATTCCTTCACCATGATCTCACACCCTTAATATCCTGCCCACACATATTTCCCAGATATCTGTCTGTATAAACTAGAAAACTCAAGCAGTTCTTTTGAAATGTAGCACACCTCCTTGTGGGTCACACTTTGTGCCCACAAAGGGCTTGCTGGGACATGAGTCTAGTTAAGTTTTAGAAGCAAAAAAGAGGTGTTGGGGCGAGTGCTGAGAAAATCAGCATTGTCTTGTAGGAGGCTATTATAGTTTCCTCAGGCAATATATTGTTAATCCCCTCAAAAAAGAGGTCAAGCAGCTAATACATCTAGGGAGAGGTATGTCACTGCCATTGGGGGTAGAGAAACAAAGAAGACCCACTAGAATTTAGAGGCTACATAGCTTGAACGACTATAGAAGTTCTTAGGTCATTCATATGCTGTTTAAGTTGGGAATTCAAATCCCAGAATGCATCCTTTTCTTTTACTGCTTTGTCCAGTGACATTAGGAGCAACCAGCCAATGTCAGTATAATTTTTTTTCCAAAAAAATATTTGGAAGTATCATACACTGAGTCTCCTAGACCTTGTTTCTAATAAGCAGTTGATTAGGCACCATGTGAAACCTGTAGATATTTTGCATATCTTTATAAATAGTTCATGCCATTGACTATCAGTACTCCATTTACTACTGGAACTATAGTCATTAGTGTCTTTAAAACTAATCAGATTGGAGAGCCAATTCCAGAAAACCCAAAACCAATTCAGAAAACTCATCATTTGGTACCACTCATGGTACCAAAATTTACGCTAGGGTTTTCCAGAGAAACAGAAACAATAGGAAATATATATATGTAATATATATAATCATATATATTATATAATATATATACTTATATATATTATATATATATTTATATATTATATATATATAATATATATAATTATATATATATTTATATATTATATAATATATATGGAGAGAGAGAGAGAGACAGAGAGAGAGAGAGACAGAGAGAGAGAGAGAGAGAGAGAGACAGAGACAGAGAGAGACAGAGAGACAGAGAGAGAAATTTATTATAAGGAATTGGCTTACATAATTACAGAAGCTGAGAAGTTAAATTATCTACCATCTGTGAGCTGGAGACCCAGGAAAACCAGTGGTCTAATTCATTCTGAGTCCAAAGGCTTAAGAACCAAAGGAATTGATAATTGATATGCCATCAGAAGAGCTGATGGCATAAATCCCAGTCCAAGGACAGGAGAAAATGAGATGAATGCCCTAGTTCAAACAGTTAGGTAGAAAAAAGATGTGAATTCCTCCTCTCTCCATCTTTTTTCTGTTCAGGCCTTCAGTGGATTTGGTGGTGCCCACTCACACCAAGGAGGGCAATCCACTTTACCAATCTCATATACCAATCTCATCTGAAAACACCCCCACAGACATACTGAACAATATTTAATCTGGCACCCCATGACTTGTCATGTTACACATAAAATTGACAATCACAGGAAGTTTACTCCAAGTGGTGACATATTCAATAAAAATAATTAACATAATATGATTTAATTAAAAATGGAAAGAAAATGGTGATGTGTGACATTTTAATAAAGGTGTTCTGAAAATGCATACCTGACGTGATAATATTTAGGTAGACCTAATGATAAATACTTAGAAGAAAGTCATGCTATATGAAAAGGAGAAAGTAAAAACTCTGATGTAGAAATATATTTAGCATGTTCAGAAATACTGATTCTAAAGGACACATGCACCTCAATGTTTATAGCAACATTATCAACAATAGCCAAATTATGTAAAGAGCCTAAATGTCCATAAATTGATGAATGGATAAAGAAGAAGTGGTATCTGTATATACAAGGCAATATTACTCAGCCATGAAAATGGACGAAGTCTTGCCATTTACAATGATGTGGATGGAAGCAGAGTGTATTATGCTAAGCAAAGTAAGTCAGTCAGAGAAAGACAAATACCATATGATTTCACTCAGGTGTGGAATTTAAGAAACAAAACAGATGAAATAGCAGAAGGGAAGGAAAAATAAAATAAGATAGAAACAGAGAGGAAGGCAAATCATAAGAGACTCTTAACTGGGAGAACAAACTGAGGGTTGCTGGAGAGGAGGTAGGTGGGATGGGCTAAATGGGTGATGGGCACTAAGGAGAGCACTTGTAATGAGCACTGGGGGTTATATGTAAGTGATGAATCACTAAATTCTACTCCTGAAACCAATAATATAGTATATGTTAACTAGCTTGAATTTAAACGAAAACTTGGGGGTGCCTGGGTGGCTCAGTCACTTAAGCATCTGACTTCAGCTCAGGTCAAGATCTCAGGGTTTGTGGGTTAGACCCCAGCATCAGGCTCTGTGCCGACAGCTCAGAAACTGGAATCTGCTTTGGATTCTGTGTCTTCCACTCTCTCTGCCCCTCCCCCGCTCATGCTGTTTTGCTCGGTCTCTCAAAAATAAATAAACATTAAAAATACATACATACATACATACATAAAACTTGGAAGAAAATAAATAAATAAATAAATACATGGATGAATGAAGACACATGGAATTATATCATTGTTAGTGAAGAAGAGGTTGGTATGAGGTTCAAGAAGTAAGCAGAGATGATTCTACTTGAGTTATGACAGTAGATTTTGGGGGCCTGATTTGAAAGAATTGTGGAAGCAGAATCATTAGGTCTTAGCAATGAAGTGTTATGATGGATGACAGAAACTAAATTGTTAATAATTTTTAGATTTCTGACTAGGTAATCTAGGTAGTTATTTCTATGGTGGGCAACATAGGAAGAGAAGCAGTCTCAATGGGAAGAACAACGTTTAACTTTTTATTTTTAAAGTTGTACTGAATACTATCCAGGTGAATAAATGTGTAGAGAAGGATTTTATTTTTGAAGTTGTTCTGTATGTTGTCCAGGTGAATAAATGTATAGAGAAGGAAAATTTGATTACATGGGTTTAGAGCTTAGAGGACAAAAAAATAGTAAGATTCACCCTATAAGATGCAGAACACAAAATGTTGAGAAATTACTTAATTTGCCCAATGATGCATCTATTAAGTGGTAGAGAAAGGATAAAAACACTATTTTCCTGACTTTTCAATTAAGTCTAATGCTACTTTCTTGATTTTGCTCTCTAGCTGTTTTCAGAGGACTTATTTCATCTATTCAAGAGTATTCTCATGGGCCAAAGGTCACAAAATACATGCACTATTTCAATAGGATTTATGGGTGGGGTGCAGTAAAAAATGAAGAAATATGCAAAATACCACTTTATATAAACTGTTAAAACAATAAAATATATAATTTGCACATATTTAACTAAATAACACCATTATTTTTGTAAATAAATATCTTACATTTATAATATGTGGAACATAGAAATACAATAATATTATGTCATTCCTATGAATAGTAATCATACTGTTTATTCCATCCTCATCATTTAATTCATTACAAATTAAATACTAAACTTTCCTCCCTATGTTCTTTTCTGCCTGACTGCCTTGCTGCCTTCTTTCTTTCTTCCCTTCCTTACTTACTTTTTCCTTCCTTTTTCTTCCTATCTTCTCTTCTATTATATATTTAAGTATTCATTCATTTAGTACCAAATTTGCTAAGACAATATAACATAATTGTTGAGAGTCAAAATTTCAAGGCCAAACATCTGAATACAAATTCTGAATGGCTTTGGTCACTATACCTTAGTTTCCCATCTCTTAAGTGGCTGAAGAATGGAATTAGTAAAACACATAGACTGACCAGCATCTGGCACATGTGAATGTAAATGTAAGTGTAATATATTATTATTCCTTGCCAGATACTTTGATATATAAGTCAAGATGAATAAAATAATGGATGACCCCTGCTAATAACCTCTAATAACCCAAGGTCTATGGAAATGAAATCAGAGTCAGGCATGAAAACAACAAACCTTAATAACAATAATCTGAAGGATGCCTGGGTGGTTCAGTTGGTTGAGTGTCTCTTGATTTTGGTTCAGGTCATTATCTCACTGTTGTGAGATCAAGCCCCATACTGGGCTCCACGCTAAGTGTGCTTGGGATTCTCTCTGTCTCTCTGCTCCTCACCCTCACTCGTGCTCCCTCTTTCTCTAAAAGTAAAACTTATTTTAATAATAATTAATAATAATGTGATTGTCAAATTAGTAAAATACTACAGTAAGATAGAAGAGAAGCTTTTTGATTTAATAGGGAAAACAACATAAAATAATATCTTTGGGTCTATGTGGTAGATTGCTGTTATTTTATCTGATTCTCTTAAGTCTCTTTATATACGTAGAAGAACAATCTGGTACTCTCCTATGTGACTACCATGGAACATAGTCTGACGCAAGATAGTAATAGGTTCAATTTTGCATTTGTAGCCGTGTGTTCAGTAAAGATTGTTAACAAAGTACATACAATCCCATAGTTAACAAACTAAAAATAACAATGGTAATTAAATAATTGATAGCATAAAACAAGATGTTACAGACAGGTGTAGCAGGAGTTTCTCTCCTATGGAGCCAATATGCTCTGGTTGAATTCAGGGAGGAGGGTTTACTAGAGGAAGTAACCATTAATCTGATACCTGAAATATGTGCACAAGTTAACCATTGGATAACTGGTTGGATTTGGGGAAAGAACTTTATTGATTCTAATGTAAATCTCTTTTTAAAAATTATTTTGAAATGGAATTTTTGAGTTAGTTTCTAGTTAGAGCTATATGATGGAGCAGGAATTTTCATAAGTTATAAAAGTTGTATATAAAATCATAAAAATCTCAATCTCTTTGAATTTATAGTAGAGTTCATTCAAATGTAGACTTTTTTATATCATCAATTAAGTTATAATTTTCCTATAAAAATTTAAAATTTGTAACAATTGATCAAAAAATAATGATATATATTTATTTTTTAAATTTTTTATAAAGTTTATTTATTTTGAGAGAGAAAGAGGGAAAACAAGCAGATAAGGGGCAGAGAGAGAGAGGGAGAGAGAATCCCAAGCAGGCTCCACACTGCAGCACAGAGCCTGACGCAGGGCACAAACTCACAGCATGTGAGATCATGGCCTGAGCCAAAATCAAGAGTCAGACACTTAACCGAATGAGCCATTCAGGCACCCCAATAATGATATATTTTTAAACAAATGAGTAGGTGGTTTCAACTCTATTTTACAACCTTATAAAACTAGGATTGACCTTGTAATAATAGTCTTTGTCCTAATGGATAGACAGTGCCTCATTATATATCCCCAAACTGCAACAGTGTCTTAAATGATATATCCAATTAAGTATAGAATTTTAAATAAAAATAAAGGAAATGGAGAATAAATCATGTTTCTTAATCTGCACCAAAGCAGGAGGAGACTGAGTTTGGCATCAATGCAGTGAAAATACTGGTTTTGTTGTAAAATAATACCGGGCTTGAATCCTTGTGCTAACATTTAGCAATAATGGTATTATTTCTTGAAGTACTGAACATGTGTAGTCACACTTACTGAATGTTATCCATGTATATTGCCTGTACACAGGCACACATACACAAGCACATTAGGCTTCTACTCGTATCAGAAAGAGACATCAGTGTATTATTCAGTTGACAGCTCATAACATAAATATGCTCACTATCTTACACTTCATGTACGATGAGGAAAGCAAAAAGTCAGAGAAACAATGCAATGTGTCTAAGATCTCATGGACAGCAAATGTCTGAGTTGTGATTCATATTCATGACTATGTGACTCTTAACTGTTATTCAGCAATGCCTCATTTTCACAGTCCTTACTGGTTACTGTCTCCTCAGTTCTACTTCACCTATACAAGAGGGAATAATACCAATTGACTTTCCAAGCATGTAGTTAAAAATAAATATGATAAGCAGACACACACTTACAAAATGCTGTTTTTTTCCTCCCTAAAGAGAATACAACATCTCCAATATTTTAACTGCATTGCAATTGTATTCAATACACTTAAGAACTTGCTGAGAAGTTTTCCTCTTTAAAAAAATGAATGTGATAAAAATGTAAGATACAATATTCAGTTCCTGGCTGGTAGTAAGTAGATATCAATTAGTAGCTGCTAGTTCTTATTTGTTTGTTATTATGAAACTAAATCAACACTACAAAATCTCAGGACTCTTGTCATTGTTTGACTTTTTTTTTGGAATCAAATTAAAAAATTGTGCTTGTTGATCCACTTAGTTTAAGATACATAGTTTCTAATAGATCTGAATCAATGGGATATCAAATTAAATTGTTTATACATAATTACATGCTACTTGTACTAATCTATTTCCAACACTTATAGTTTTAATAACTTGGGAAACATTTACAGGCATATTCTCCCCCCACACACATCTCTTTCCCTATTTTAGTGTTCCCCTATTGTCTACCAAGGGCTGCAACTTCTGTTTTACATCTACTTCCACAACCCCTGTAAGATAGTTTATAATTATGACCTTCTCATAGAAAATAATAGCATTTATTTTAGTAACAACTTCTCAGTCCCCTTTGGATTAGAAAGATCATTGTACAAAGGTGCTTTTGCACAATAACCCAATATTTTATTTCACAGTTTACATTTAAAAATGTAGAGAATATGGCATTTTTAGTTCTTTTACAATTGTAAGTGGTACCGCATAATAAAGGAAAATATTCAACCTTCAATTTTAAAGCTTGAACTACTGAACCTGTGGGTACTCGTATCTTTGTGCCTGGCAGGCATGGGTGTAAATACATAGATTTTGGCTGATGCTGCCAGAAGTCAAACCTCTTGACATCTGTTCTCCTGATAGCCCCTAAGCAAAAGAACTTCAAATCCAATATATTAGATCAGCTTATCAGAACTGATTTCAATCTTCAATCATTTAGTACAGGCTGACCTTATGATACCTGAGATATCCAGCAAAAACTGTTACTTGCATTGAAAAATCTACCTGTTTTATCTGGGAAATCAGAGCTGAATTTGACCTCTGAAACCTTTCTAGTTTTCTAGTCAAAACCTTTTGACTAGACTAGAGGTGACTGCAATGGTTTTCAAGTGAATTATCTAAGCAAGAATGATGAGAAGTGGGATTTTTACATCATTATTTCATGTAGGTTATTGACTTTATAAAATTTATGGATTATACTTGATTTTTTCTTTTCTAAAATTAACATATAATTGAGCCATAAATGAAATTTGTTGGCTATCATGGTGTTACTTCAGCCACATTAAAGTGTTTTATCCAAATGATCATTTGTGCATACATTATGCATTGTAATTTTCCCAGAAGAGAGTATTTCTCTTCTTATTAGACTTTTTTAGACAATCTATTTGCTGATGAGTACAAATATCTTAGTGGCACCATGAAGTGTTTGCAATACATAGTTAATTAGAAAGAGATTTACTATACACACAAAAGGAGATAATTTCAAAGCGAATTTGTTTTCTCATCAATATCAATTTATATTACCAGATTAAAGTTAATATTCTGTTTTCAATGTTTACTTTCAAGGGAAGTTTGTTGGTTTTTTTTTTATTGGTATCTTAAATATCCAGGTATTTTGTAATTTTTGATCCACATGGCATAGCATTTATCTACATAGTCAGATAATACATTTTTCATTAAAGCATATTGTCTTTATATTAAATAGCCAACTTCATATTTCAGAGTGGAAATAAAATAAATCAATGTCTTTATAAATAACTTTAAAACTTGAACATGTCTGAGGACTTGAAATGTAACAATAATTTGTTATTGATATTTTAGGCATTGGACATGCTTTTAATATAATTCTCATAGTTTATTTTGATCAATATGTGTCATCTATTATTTCTGTAGGCAATATAGAAATTAAATATGCTCTTTCTTTTTAGCATATTTTATATTCTTATTTTTTTAGCTCCATAATGAATTCAAAGATCTAGCCGACATTTCTAAAATCATCATTTTCATTTAAACAATATTTTCAGCCTATGTTGATTTCTTCCTCCCAGATCTTGAGTAATTTATTCTTGACAGGAGGCCTGATTCCTTTATGAAGGTGGTACATGGTAACATAATCATCACAGGTGTGTCATCCCATTTGGTTACCAGTTACTGGCAGGGTTATACCACAGGTGATGTTATTTCAGAGACAGAGAAGGAACATTTCAAAGTCATGAGTGCTTGCCAATATTTTTGATCTAATTATAGCCTCATTTATTTTCTTACATTGTTTTGTAAAGTTTTATCTCAAGCACTTCACATTTGGCTTTGCATCTAAGCTGTCAGGTGGTATTTTATTTTCATTCCTATGTTTTTGATATTTTCATTTTATTTTTCCTAAAATTAAGATGGCCATAACAAAGAGAATATTTTAAAATAGCTTTTACATGTAAGGCATTTTTAATGCTTATCTTGGATTATATATCCTATTAGAAATTTTATCTAGTTATATGACTTCATGGTAATGAACTTCTACACCAGACTAGAGGTCACAAAATCCTGTCACTTCTGCACTGAAAAACAGTGTAATTCACAGAAAAATTGGTGATATTTTACCTAAGAAAAAACATAACTTATGAATAAAGCCAGAATCAGAATTAAAAAAGCCATACATCATTCACCATCTTATCTAAATAATTGGGAATATTTTTAGATATATATGCTGAAAAGTAAATTTTCTACAAAATAAAGCAATATAACATTTATTTTGAAATACAACTATAAAGCAGAAGTGATAGAAATATAAATTTAGAGTCTATCTTTTATTATAGGTATTTCCTCTTAATTACAGTATTATAATTTAATTTATTTAATAACATAATAAATTATTTATTTCACTTATATTGAGTTCACAAACTTTTTTTCTAGCATGCCACTTTCTTTTTTGGAATAATATTGCTCAATAGCACTTGAACAATTGATAAGTCATTTTTTAAATCTAGATATTTCTTTGAAAAAAATATTTTTTGTTTAATAACTAAAATAGTACATATTTCTTTGTGCAATTCATTTTGTATAGTAGGAGAAGTCATGACCTACCTATTGAAAAGCCCTGTTTTCATGAATGAATCAATTGACTGAATTGACTCGTTATTGATCCAAAAGCAATTCAATCAAATACTCTTTAGCTACAAATATCGAATACTTTGTAAAGTAAATTGCACTGAATACTTGTTAAAAATGGCAAAATTTTATTTACGGCTATTACAATAGGGGTCAAGACCCTTGCAATAGGAGAGAGCCACTAAACTCAACTCCCCTTAGAGCAAAAGGTAGGAGGGTTGTAAATGGTGGAGGGAGGTAATGGAAAAGTACATGTGAATCTCCCTTAATAGGGAAGTTGGTCAATGCGATTAGGCCATCTGTGTTAGCTAATTTTTCTTATCTAAGTTAGGCTCCTACCTTCCAACAAAGATTAGGAGATCAGGGCACTATCTTTCTTGATAATTACATTTCAAAGACATAGCTCCCAGGTCCTTAAGAAAGACATTCCTGGACCACTTTCTCATACCATACACAAAAAGTAAATTCAAAATGGTTTAAATACCTAAATGTTAGACAGGAAACCTAGAGAAATCCTAGAGAAGAACACAGGCAGTAACTACTTTGACATCAGCCATAGCAACTTCTTACTAAATATGTCTCCTGAGGCAAGGGAAACAAAAGCAAAAATAAACTATTGGGACTTGTCAAAATAAAAAGCCTCTGCACAGCAAAGGAAACAATCAACAAAACTAAAAACCCACTGAATGGGAGAAGCTATTTGCAAATGACCATATTTGGTAAAGGGCTAATATCCAAAATATACAAAGAACTTATAAACTCAACACCCAGAAAACAAATAATCCAATTAAAAAATGGGCAGAAGATATGAATAGACATTTTTCTTTTCCCCAAAAAAGGACATACAGATGGCCAACAGACACGAGAAAAGATGTTCAACATCACTTATAATCAGGGAAATACAGATCAAAATCACAATGAGGTATCATCTCACACCTGTCAGAATGGCCAAAATCAACACCACATGGAAAATAAACAGGAGTTGGTGAGGATGTGGAGAAAGGGGAGCCCCTTTACACTTTTGGTTGGAATGAAAACTGATGCAGCTACTCTGGAAAACAGTATGGGGGGTCCTCAAAAATTAAAAATAGAACTACCACGGCGCCTGGGTGGTTCAGTCAGTTAAATGACCAACTTTTGATTTTGACTCAGATCATAATCTCACGGTCATGAGCTCAAGGCTTGCCCTGCAGAGTCTGCTTAGGATTCTCTCTCTTTCTCTCTCTGCTCCTCCTACTCTCTCTCTCTCAAAACAAATAAATCAACTAAAAATTATAATTATTGTTAAAAAAAATAGAACTACCATGTGAACCAGTAATTACACTACTAGGTATTTACCCAAAGAACACAAAAGTGCTAATTTGAAGTCTTACCCTGATGTTTAGAGCAGAATTACCTACAATAGCCAAATTAGGAAAAGAGCCCAAGTGTCCAAAACTGATGAATGGATAAAGAAGAAGAGGTGGTATACACCATGGAATATTACTGAGCCATAAAAAGAATGAAATCTTGCCATTTGCAATGATGTAGATAGAGCCAGAGAGTACTATGCTTCCTGAAATAAATCAGTCAGAGAAAGAAAAACACCATATTATTGCACTCATATGTGGCAAGAAACAAAACAATGATCAGAGGAACAAAAAAAGAGAGAAAAACCAAGAAACAGACTCTTAACTATAGAGAACAATCTGATGGTTACCAGAGGGGAAGTGGGTAGGGGGATGGATTAAGTTAGATGTTGGGGATTAAGGGATGCACTTCTGATGAGTACCAGGTGTTGTATGGAATTATTGAATCCCTAAATTATATACCTGAAACTAATATTACACTGTATGTTAACTGTAATTTAAATAAAAACTTTAAAGTGAAAAAAATAAATAAAAGAATAGAGTCTCTTCCACTGAGCAGCTTTAGATGAAAGAATGTTACAGACATCCAATTCTGTTTCTTACATGGTTTTAACTAGAGGTATCTGAGGCGACTATTGCTTTAGTCTTGACTGTTGGGCATAGTACAGACCCTGTGATCTATACTCACATTGACACGCTTAACATTTATGCACACACACACACACACACACACACACACAAATGCACACATGTGTTAAATGAACGGACTTAAAAAACTTTGTCATTTGTAGTAGGGTCTATTTGACTTACTTTCAATTGAAATATCCATTGCAAAGAGAATATATACAATATGCCTGATATATATATATATATATATATATATATATATATAATATTATATAACATATATATAACATATATTATATAACATATATATATGTTATATATATATATAACATATTATATATCATATGTTTTATATACATATATATTACTGCTATACATGCAGTAATATATTTAGGGAATTTACATAGGTTGCATCTCTTCCATGTTTCACGTAAGTTATTCTTTTGTCAATTGTATCCATTTATGTTACACATCTTTAGATATTTTCTGAAAATAATAAGGAAAAATCTATTAAAACATAAAAGTTTTATATGAAAAAGAAATTGGTTAAGTCATCAAATAAGTTCTGGGGTGGAAATTATGTTTCCAAATATTTATTTCTAATCTCTGAGAACTTCATTAGCTCAAAATAATTCTAAAAATTCAATTTAGGTTCTTCATTTGGTCCCCACATAAGTTACAATAAAAAGTTAAATAAAACATTGTAAAACTATAAAATAATATAATATACAGACAATATACATCTGTCTGACTCATCCCATGTGAGATCTAATTAGCATGTGTTTTGACTGTACTCACATAAATTTTATTGGAGTGGTGATTTCACACTTTAAGTATAATTGCCTACTACAATGTGGTACATATTTTTAACTATAAAAATAAGATTCCTCTGTAATAACATCTATCCCGGGAGAATGATTTTTGCAAGGTTAAAAACATTTTCTAATTAGCAATAGATACAATTGGAATTCTTACTTATAATCAAACCTTCAAGACAGGCAAATATATAGACATTTAGTGCAATAATTGTAGAAAACAAATAAAGTTAGCAGATTTATCAAACAATAATCTGAGCCGGTGGTTCCATTGTAGGGGAGAGCACATGCCAGGTGGTATACAAAAGGATGTATTTCCATTTCAGAAAAAATAAATGGCACTGTAAGGCAAAGGCTATTGAATGGTTTTAAATATGATCATTTTTATATATCCAAAGGAAGATATCAGCAGCTATGTCGAACATAGATTAAACAAAGGAAAGAGACAAGACAGGTGGAGGGGAGACTTTTGAGAAATATCAGTTCCTAAATTATGATAGTCACAATGAGGATGGCAAGGGAGGGAGGGTTTAAGATCTATGTAGGAGTTAGAGTCAATGGTGAACATTTGGACTGGAGAGGATAAGAAAAGATCTGCAGATAACACAGTTTCCTGAATATTTGCTGTGCAGTATGAAGATGAATCATGGAAGTAATGCAAGTTCTGGAGAGAAAAATGAGTTCATTGGTGAGCAACCTTAGTTTAAGGAGCCTACAGGCCACCCGCAGCAGTCAGATCATTCTTAAAATGTGCCTTGGCCACATGCAGGATATATTACCTCAGGCAACTTATTTAATATCTTTGAGTCTCAATTTCCTTGTTGTATAATGGAGATTGTAACCACTGATTCATACAATTATTTTCAGGATTGACTTCATTAGCAAGAGTTACCTTTTCCTAGGCACCTCTGGTATTTTGGGGCCTTGTTTAGCAAATAATTGTCATTGCATTAACACTAGTGTACTTTAATCCCTCTAATAAAGTGGTTTTTATATCCCTGTGAGGTGACTGCTGTTTAAGAGTACCAGGAGGTCTTTTTAGGAGAACAGCAGGCTTTAAGATTCTTATAGGCGATCTGAAGAATGCTATGGGTCTCCAGAGAGTTCTTTTGGCTAATTGAGAGAAAGAGTATGTTTTCATTAGATATTAAAGGGAATATAAATCCAAATGCCAAAAAAACCCCACCTCATTACATGTTAATAAATAGTTTGGAAACTGTCAACATATTTAAGGAAATATTTAGAGAATATAAATTAATAATTCATTAACAACGTAGTGGTCTGTATCCTAGTTTATAGCTTTGATGTGATACAGTATCTTCAGTAAAAAAGTACTGATGCTTGATGCTGATTGCTCATTATTGCATTCGTAAGTGCTGACAAATTAGTAACTCTGGTGCATCTGTTTAAGGTGATAAGAATAATTTTCCCTTTACGCACTAAGGAAGTATTTGTTCAGAGAAGATTGGACACCCAAAGGATATAAGTGATACATAAAAATGTGACACGTTAATTGCAAGCCAAGTACAGGCTTTAGTGTTAGGCTGTCTGGTTTGGAATCCTGAGCTCATTGCTCTTCTATATGTGAGACTGGGCGACTCACTTTCTTTCTCATTTTGCTTATTGGTAAAAGCAAATAATTCCAAATTTATCTATAGAGTGGTTATCAGTAACCAATGCTGTGCATATAAACGTATGCAAAATTTTATGCAATTTGCTTTGCATAGGCTGTATAATGTATCATTCTTATTTTATAATCATTTTTAATTAGAGTGAGGATTTGATTTCCCTCCCTAGCCTTACATCATACTAGAGTAGCCTTCTTTTAATAATCTGTATCTAAATGCACAAATCTATAATATTTTGAGTCAATTATTTATTCCAAATAAAATGACAATCTTACACATACGCAGCTGCGCACGTGCGCGTACACACGTGTGTGCGCGCGCGCGCACACACACTCACAAAAACTGAAAATCAGGTCACTGTAATTTTAGTGTTAATTTTATTCACGACTACTCTCGCCTTACCCCAATCTACACACACACACACACAAAACATTCTACAAAAGGTATTCTTTTTTTATTTAATTTATTTTTTAAATTTACACCCAAGTTAGTCAGCATATAGTGCAACAGTGTTTTCAGTAGATTCCTTAATGCCCCTTACCCATTTAGCCCATCCCGCCCACATCCCCTCCAGTAACCCTCTGTTTGTTCTCCATATTTAAGAGTCTCTTCTGTTTTGTCCCCCTCCCTGTTTTTATATTATTTTTGATTCCCTTTCTTTATGTTCATCTGTACAAAACGTATTCTTAGTTCAAAGGCCAGGTTTACTTAAAAAGTCTTTCTTTGGTGAGCCTGTAATAAAGTTCTATAATCACACAGCTTTAAAATTTTGATTTCCATACACTGAAAGCAAATAGTTTATTGTTTTTCTGTTTATTTTTGAGCAGTTTACATTAAGATTAAAACTCATGCAAAGGTAAAATTTATTGCATGCTTTTGAGAAGGACCATGGATTTTCAGTTATAAATTATATTCTATTTTTTCAAAGATTATGCACCATTTATTTTATACCTCATATATAACTTCCAAAGATTTTCTTTTTTTTTCTTTAATTGACTTCTTGCTATTTAGTAAAAAAGTTACCCTATAAGCCTTTTTTTTTTTTTTTTTGAAGCACCATCTAGTAAGGACCTCTGGAAATGAGTTCAGTTATATAATGGTATCATGATTTTTTTTCAATTTGCAGACCAACCATATCACTGACTTTATGAAAAAAAATATTTGTAGGCAATTGTTTTTTTTTAAATCATATTCATTTATATTTGACATTCAAGCCGTGGAATGAACACTTGATATCAAAGGCAGGAAACAAAACATATACACACATCATTTGTGAGGCACACTAAAAAATATCTATACATGAATATCTAAAGACATCTCAAATTTATCCTATCCAGAGCAGAATACATCTTCTCGTGCTGTGTTTCCCTTCACAATTAATGGCTACCCCTCCCTTTCATGTGCTCAGTCCAGTCTTACAATCAACTTAGACTCTTCTCTTTCACTCAGCTTTCTTGGAAAATCTTAGTCTTCACCTTCTAAGCTCTAAGTTGCCCCACAATTCCGTTTCAGCCGCTCTTATCCAAGCCACTACGATCTTTGTGAGAAGATAACCCCAATTACTCTCCTTGTGCCTGCACATTCTTCCCTCCAAACTCTTCTGAATCCAGCAGCCAGAGTGATTAAGATAAAGTCACTCTTGTGACTCTCCACTTCTCCCTGCATGAAGGCAGATTTACCACAGGGCCCTGCAAGCCATGTCCCTGCCCCTTCTCTCCAAACTCAACCATACCACTTTCTTTTCATTCACATTTCTCCTCCCACACCACCCTCCTTCTGCTCCTTGAACACAGTCTCTCCTGGGGTTTTTGCACTCCATCCTCCCTCTTTCTGAAATCTTCCTTTCCCAGCTATCTACATGGTTTATTCCCCTATGTCCTTGCTGTTCCTGCTTAAAGGCTATCTTCTCCTTGAGGTCTACCTTGACTCTTCTATTAAAAACTGACAATTCCCATTTGGCTAGCATTTTCTCCCTCTAACCCTATTTTCTCTTCCTTAGTGGCCTTATCAGCCTCTAACAAACTATATATTTATTTTTTTAACCTGTTTGTTATCTGCCTCCCTCACTAGAATGTGAGCTACCTAAGGGCAAGAATTCCACCTGCTCTGGTCATTGTTGTACACCATGTATTTAGAATATTAGTATAAATAGATCTTTGATGAATATTTTTAAATAGTTTATAATAGAGTTATTTATATAGAGTTTATATATTTATATATTTATATATATTTATATAGAGCTTATATATTTATATATTTATATAGAGTTATAATAATATAGACTTATTTTTATATTTTAAAATATTTGATACAATACATGAGGAAGTTCCTCCAAATCTGCCAGCAGGAATATTAAAATATGTTTTATGAAGTTTATATATTTATTTTTGAGAGAGAGAGAGAGAGAGCGAGCATGAGCAGGGGAGGGACAGAGAAATAGGGAGAGAGAGAAAATCCCAAGCAGTGTCTGCACTGTCAGCACAGAGCCTGATGTGAGCCTCACACGCACTAACCATGAGATCATGACCTAAGCTGAAACCTAGTCAGAAGCCTAATTAACTGAGCCACCCAGGTGCCCCAGAAATATTAAGATATTAAAATATTAAAATGATTGAGTGAGAGAAAGGACAACAAATTGAGGATAGTTGGTGTTGTAGCCACTGACATGACATTACAATGTTGGGAATCTTAGTTCTCTGGGAACTCAGTTCTTTCTTCCCAAAGTTCAATTATCTTAGGTATAAAATTGGATGCAGATTATGCAATAACATTGATTATTCAGTACGTATGAGACAAACCAGTGCATTATGTGAACTATTTTACATTAAAATGAAATGAAAATTATATGAAATTGAAACATATTATTTGTAGTTTGCATATCTTAATAGCCCTTTTATTTTTAAGTCTTGATATTACTTCCAAATCCCTAACAGTGTAATCAAGTTTCTTACGAAATTAGTGTTGAGTATTTGGTCCACATCTAGAGGGTTTTTTTTTTTTTTTGTATCATAAATTCCATTTCCGTTCACTTGCTTCTGGGACTCTGTTGTTAACATTCAGCTAGTAGCTGCTATATTTTGATTTCCAGGTTAGTGGAGACAGCAAGTTTGGTCATGTAGGTCTAACACCCAACTAGAAAGAGTCATCATTTGGTGGCTGTGATTCAGTTTAAAACTTTTTGAGTTGAATCTCACATATTTCCTTCACTGGAAAGAGTTCAAAAGTGAGTTATTGATTCAATCTGTTACTAACTAAGGTCATGATGCTTCACAGGGATTAACCAAAAATGTTTATACAAGAAATTAACAAGATAATGGCTAAAAACCTTTCAGTGTAGTATCTATGTTCTTATCATCCTATGAATTTTCATATCTCCCATTGTAGTTTTTAAAGTTTTATTTTTTTATTTTTTTATTTTGAGAGAGGGAGAGAGCGAGCGAGCATGGGCAGAGAGAGGGAGAGAGAATCCCAAGCAGGCTCAATGAGGACAGGATGTAGCCCACTGTGGGTTCTATCTCATGGACCATGAGATGATGACCTGAGCCGAGATCAAGAGTAGGACGCTTGGGGCGCCTGGGTGGCTCAGTCGGTTAAGCGTCCGACTTCGCTCAGGTCATGATCTCACGGTCTGTGAGTTCGAGCCCCGCGTCGGGCTCTGTGCTGACAGCTCAGAGCCTGGAGCCTGCTTCAGATTCTGTGTCTCCCTCTCTGTCTGACCCTCCCCTGTTCGTGCTCTGTCTCTCTCTGTCTCAAAAATAAATAAACATTAAAAAAAAAATTTAAGAGTAGGACGCTTAAGCCACCAGGTATCTCCATCATATTTCCCAATGAACTGTAATGGAATGTATATATACCTATATACATACATTATATATGTACATACATAATGTATATACATAATGTATGTATATAGGTATATATACATGTATATAATGCATGTATATAGGTGTATATAATGTATGTATATAGGTATATATACATGTATATAATGCATGCATATAGGTATATATACATGTATATAATGGCGATATAATTTATATGTATATAAGTTAATATCAAATTTATAAAAGAAGGATAATTGATCCACTTTGTTCTATTTTCACTTATTATATTGTATTTTTTATTTTAGATATATGTATTTTAAAAAGTAGTATATTTAATAATTCATTCACACTTAAACCTATAAAATTTAATTAACTTTATTGATCATGATTTTATAACACCATTTTCTTTGAAGGTGCATTTTTTATTTTTAAAAAATAAACAAAGTTGAGGCGTCTGGGTGGCTCAGTCGGTTGCGCAGCTGACTTCGGCTCAGGTCATGATCTTACAGTTTGTGGGTTCGAGCCAGCATCAGGCTCTGTGCTGACAGCATAGAACCTGGAGCTTGCTTGCTTCAGATTCTGTGTCTCCCTCTCTCTCTCTTTGCCCCTCCCCTGATCACACTCGGTTTTTCTCTGTCTCTCAAAAACAAATAAACATTATTTTTTTTTTAGATAAACAAAGTTGAGTGGCTTTCTTACAAGTGTTTAGGTAAAGAAGGTATTTTATACATAGACTAATAATCTCTCTTGCTAGGGGTGTCTGGGGAGCGTTCGACTCTTGATTTCAGCTCAGATTATGATCCCTTGTGGGGTTGAGTCCCACCTCAGATTCCGTGCTGAGTGGCTGAATGTGGAGACAGTTTAAGATTCTCCCCCCTCCTTTCTCTCCCTCCTATGCCCCTCTCCCATGCTCGCACTTTCTCTCTCTCTCTCTCTAAAAAAATAACATAAATAAATATATATATATATTTATCTTTCTTGCCAAAAATGTAGCTTATTTTATAGTCTTACTACAAAATGAAGCTCACATAGAAACTCTTTAAGGTTGTTTAATCAGTCTAACTTCCTAAACCAGAGTTGAATAAATAAGGATCCAGCCTCACTAGATTGAATAGACATCACTAGACTGTGTAGCATTGAAATTTCATCTTGTTTTGAGTATTTAAATTTTACTTTAATTTAAAATTAAGGGAATAGATTCTCTAAAGTTGTTTTCTGTATGTGTAAATTTATTCGATATAATTTTAGCAACAACTTTGAGGTATATTTAAGTTATGGGTGCTCTGTGTGTGTGTGTGTGTGTGTGTGTGTGTGTGTGTGTTAATGACATATATATACCATTATTGTCTCATGCAGAGTAATTTCACTGCCCTGAATTTCTTTGTGTTCTGCCTATTCACTTTTTTCTCCCTTCTAACTCTTGAAAATCCTTGATAATTTTACTGTCTCCATAGTTTTGCCTTTTCCAGATTGTCATGTAGTTAAAATCATACAATATGTAGTCTTCTTAGATTGGTTTATTTTACTTAATATTATGCATATAATTTTCCTCCATGTCTTTTAATAACTTAATAGCTCATTTCTTTGTAGTGCTGAATAATATTCCATCGTCTGGATATACTACAGTTTATAATTTCATGCATCTAATAAAGGACATTTTGGTTTCTTCCAAATTTTGGTAATTATGAAAAAAGCTCCTGTAAGCATTCATGGGCATGTTCTGTTAGTTTGACGACATGTTCTCACATATACTCACCACCAACATAATCAAGAGATATATGAGTAGATATTTCTCTATACCTATCTTTATATTTCTATCTACCCATGCGCACACGCACACACACACACACACACACACACACATATATATGAAATTTATCATTAGCTATTTTCATTCACAGAGCTATGAGCTTTAAGACCTGTTTAACATCCCATAATCACCAGCAAAATTAAGATATGAATAGACCCATTACCCAGTAATAATCTGTAATACCTATCCTTTCTAGTCAGGTCATTCCCCAGACCTCTGCCAGTCAACTGATTTGGTTTTCTGTCCCTATAGGTTCGCCTTTTCCAAAGTAACATATGAACAGAATCATGCAGGATGTAACCTTTGGAGACGTATTGGCATCTCTATTATCTAATGTATTTAATATTTCAGTAAAATAGCATGTGTTTTTTATTTGTCAGAGTAGATACATAAAAGTCTATTTATATAGTCTGACATACTCCTTTTAGCTATGATTCCATAGCTATGCTTTGGCTGCTATTTGAAGCATGATAAATATGTTCATAAAGTATAAAACATGCTGGGATATACTTAACAATATCTTGATTGAAATGTACTAGGTTATTTTTCTCATTGAAACACTAAATACTTAAATCTAATTGAGTATTATATTCCCAGAACATATTGATTACTTTGTATACAATTGGCTGACCTTTTCTATTCTCTTCTCAGTTTATTCAGAGGGAGGAAGCTTTTCATGTGCTAGTTTGTCTCTTTGAGAAGTCAATTGCAACCTTAGGCTTTCTTGCTTTGAATCTCCTGAGAAACATTATGAGACACAAGGCCTGTTTATTTCCTCTAAGCCTTTGTTGTACTGGCAGAGACTGCCCTTTCCCAGATATCTATTTTATTTCTCAAGTTGTGGAAACTGTTTAAAGGTTAGCAGAATCAGAGATTCAAGTGGAATACACCCTTGGCATAGGGGGTGTGAAGGTCGTTACTGCATTCCACAAATGATTATAGTTTCCCATCAGACACTTTTCAATTTGATCCACTTGCTATCAGAAAAGTCAATATTTGCATTCTGTTGAATATGCATAACCACTAGTGTTTGAAGAAAGGGCTACTTGATATATGCACTTCTATGATTATCTTGTTTGCATTCACAAGAAATTATCTGAAAATCTTCTAATCATTCAAAGACTTGCTGTAAGGGGTTATTTCATTATTAGAATTAGTTCTGCTGCAACTTTAAGTTAAACCAACTTAGCATTTTATATTGCTTAATTTAAAGTAAATCATCAGAAAAGGAAAAAAATGTAAATAACTAAAAAAAAACTTCTTTATTAATAAAATGTTGGTTGCATATGTGGCAAGAACTTTTCATAATTTTCATCATGTGTCTGACTTTTTAAATCTCAAGTGTATGCATTGAAAGAGTTCATTTTCCCTGGGGGAGTTTTCATATTTTAATAAATCCAATTAGTTTCTACTGAAATTATAACATGCCAGTTTTTTTATTGATAAACAATTTTCCAAGATTTATTTTCCATAGAATTGTCTTATTTTAGAGATTTTAGCTTCTCCTTGAGAATTATTAACTGTCACTCTAATTAACTTACATATATTCTGGATTTTTGTTGTTTTGCCCCATATCAGGGCCAATGGTCCATTTTCTGTTGTCAGTGATTCTCTTACCTTAAACAGTGGGAAAACTTTTGCCTGCTTGGCTATCTTTGACTTCCCCATTCTAACCCTCATGTTTTGTGGTTTGTACCTATGAAAACAATCTTGTAATTACCTCCTAACATCAACATTTTCTACTTCTTCTAGATCCTATTTGCCTTTCCAATGTTGTGAAATCAAAGAAAATGCTAACCTTTATCTGAAATGGGAAGCATATTTCAACTCTCATGAGTTACGTCTATTTTTCTCTTAGTAGTTTCTGAATTCAGTCATTTATTCTCTCACTATAAAATTTGTAGAGGCCTCTTCATATCTTCAGTTTGCAATTTCAAACTGAAATAACTTAGAAATAGATTCTTTAGTTCTTCAAGACCCACTTTCTACGTGTGTAAAATGATGAAATTGGACTAGATAAATACTAATTTTTATTATGATTTGGTAGTCTAGGTTTTACTGATCTCTCAAAGTCAAGCTAAAGGTGACAAATGTCTTGTTAAGGGACATTTTCATTTAAGGTATGCTCAGATATGGAGTTCTTCACTGAGAACTCACAACTTTGCAAGTTAGAATTTGTTGGAACCATTGAATAGGAATATTCCTCCTGATTCTGTCTTCCTCTGTTGGGCTTCCTAAACCCCTTGGATTCTCTTTTTATGTAGTGTTTATATTGTTACTTAAGAATTATTAAACCTGCTCTTCTATTTTCAGTTTCTTCTCCTTTCCATACCATATCAAAATACCTTCCTCACAGCTTTGTTAACTGTTCCTGAAAACCCACCAGAGGAGCTATGTTTATTTGGGTTTTAGAAGTGCTTTTGTGAAGACAAACAAACAAAAGCAACCATTACCACCATCACTGTAATCTGTGAGCTATAACACAGAATACTATAAGTAATAAAGAAAGAAACTGGTTTATTTTATTTTTATAGATTTTTTTTTTATTTTAGAGAAGGAGAGAGATAAAGTGGGGGAGAATGGTAAAGGGAGAGAAAGAAGTATCTTAAGCAGGCTCCCCACTCAGCATGGAGTCCTACATGGGACTGAATCCCACAACCCTGGGATCATGACCTGAGCAGAAATCAAGAGTCAGATGCTCAACCGAGTAGCCACCCAGATGCCCCAGAAACTAGTTTATTTTTTTAAATCAGGTTTTCTGTACATGGAAGTTAATGGATTAGCTGTGATGTGGCAAAACTAGGGGTAGGGCAGTAGATAAATTGGAACAGGAGTAGAGAGTCTGGGAGTATTACTCCCTTAATTACTACTTCCTGGCTCCTCTTTCTGTAATCCATCACTGTCAATTTCACAACTTTTAACTTTCAGGTATCATATTTTTAGGATTTAAATTCCAAGGTTTATGACCAATCTGAGGCAAGTTTCCCCAAACTTCAAGTGTTAATTAAATCTATCAAATAACAAAAACTCAACTGAGTACATTTTAAAGACCTAAATGGTTTTATTGAATAATTCATGAATTGGGCAGCATACAATCTAGCAAGTACAAAGGAACTTCAAAAAGCTACAGAAAGGGAAAGATTATTCAAGGCAATACAAAGAAATAAACAATAATAACAAAAGGATTATTTTGGCCAAGATCATCTCTCTTTGGGGGACAACTGATCTTATTACATGGATTATTTTACCAGTGCTGACCAGGAAGTTCCCTACTGACCAGTTAAGATGCATTCCTGGGGAAGGTTGAAACTACAGTTAGGAGAGGCATTAAATAGCCCTGGTTTGGTGATATGGGCCTAGAGTAAATGACTCTGTTTGGGGCCTGTGGTTTATATTTTAATAAACCCAATGTTTGTCTTCAGCAGTTATTTGAGCAAGAATAGCTAAATGCAGACCAGAGCCATAAATGTCAAATGTGGTGCTTGTACCACTCTTCTAGAGTCTTGATCACCATGCTCTCCACTTTTCAGAAAGCTTTTGAGGTGAAAACATTTACCTCAACTCTCCATTCAGTCATCTCATTCGAGAAACTATTTGAACAAAGTTGTTCCTATATTTGAAGCAATTGTGAAATCTCCCAATTAATTTTCAAATCTGTACATTTATTATTCTAATTTCTTTAATTATTCATTTTTAAAACAAATATTTATTTGATGGTTACCATTTACCATGATCTTTGGCAAACACTAACATTACAATTGTTAAGGATCCCATTTCCTACCTCCAAAAACCTTATATTTTAACAGCAAAGATGTGCAAAAATAGCACTGTGATTTAATTACATTAGGTACAAAAGTCTGTGGGTACTTAGAAGAGCATAGTGACATTTGTCAGTTAAAAACATAAAAAGGTTTATAAAGAGGTGACAAATTTTGATAGGTACACAAGGTAAGACTAGGTGGTAGGGGAAAGTAGTTTGATGGAAGACTTACGTCTCAAGGGAATGCATATTAAAATAATGTCTGTTTTATTTTAAAAAGTACATGTTCAAACTATTAAATATGCCTGGAGTACAGATATGTGGATAATAATAAATATTTTTATATGCAATTGTTCATAAAATTACCCTTTCCTCCAATAATTAAAAAAATGTTTTTAAACTTCATTTTTGAGAGAGAGAGAGACAGAATGCGAGCAAGGAAGGAACAGAGAGCGAAGGAGACACAGAATCCAAAGCAGGCTCCAGGCTCTGAGCCATCAGCACAGAGCCCAATGCAGGGCTCAAACTCACAGACTGCTAGATGATGACCTGAGCCAAGTCAGTCGGAGGCTTAACCAACTGAGCCTTCCAAACTCCCCTCCTCCAATAATTTTAATGCCATTCAACTTAGTAAAGTGTAATGTGACATCAAAAACTATTATTAAGTGCTTACAGATGGTATATGGATATTTAAAAATATAGTTATATTCAAAATTAAATTCACTTATATAACCGAATTTAGCTAGTTTTTATTTCAGTGAAGTTTTGAGTCAATTATATTTTTAAGAAAGTTATTTCAGGGTGCCTGGGTGACTCAGTGGATTAAGCCTCAGACTGCGGCTCAGGTCATGATCTAGCTGTCCATGTGTTCAAGTCCTGTGTCAGGCTCTTTGCTAACAGCTCAGAGCCTGGAGCCTGCTTTAGATTCTGTCTCTCTCTCTCTCTCTCTCTTTCTCTCTCTCTCTCTCTGCCTCTCCCCTGCTCACTCTCTGTCTCTCTCTCAAAAATTAATGGACATTAAAAAAATTTAATAGTTATTTTATTCAGAAACACATATTCACTTATGTCAAAAATTGAATTTTGTGGTGAAACCATGCAGTAGTAATAGATAGAATAATTGGGTAAACCACAAATTTGTCTTCTAAATAATATAAACTTTTCAAAAAATACACCCCTTTCTGAAAGTGATTCATAACTATCATTATTTTAATAGTTTCATGAAGTTTCCAAAATGTTAACATCCTTGATAGTGACATTAAAGAATTTTAAAATAACTTTTATGAGATTTAAAAACAATGAATCCAATCAATCCTGAGGGTATTTTTGGTTTACAAGAAAAGAAATCTTGGTTAAACATAAAAATCACTCAGAAAAGATATTTTAGAGATAGAAAGAAAAAGAAAGAGAGATAGAGGATATGAGAAAACCTCCTTAGCTTTATGACTACCGGTGTTGATTTAGTAGCTCTGAGTGAAGCCCAGGAATCTGGATTTTTCAAAGCTGTCTTAGTCATTCTGATTTACAGTGAAACTGGCAGAGCCACTCTTGTAATAGCAAGTACACTACAGATACGTTTACTTTTTCTTATTATTAAAAGAAGTACACACTAATTATTGTTAGTATTATTTTAATCATTTGGAAATGACTGAGGATCTGGAAATTAAAGTCAATTAAAAACAGTGAATAACAATATAGGGACCTGATTCTAAATTGAATGAGATTATTTCTAGGGTTTTTCTAAATTCTTTATTATCAAGTTTTTTATGGAAACAGTTGGCAGAATAAATAATAAATGAATGACATTTCATATTGTAGGTACTGATTATTGGTATAGTGTATTATATGTATTATATATCTGTATATATCTGATTATATATCTGTAATATAAAATTAAGGGTATGTGAAATGTCAGAAGAAAGTTAAATGAAACCTGTAGCAGAAAAACGGAGCAAAAAAAATAAAAAAAAAACATATAGTAGAGGAGCTTGAAAGCATATAATACTAGTTAATTGCTAATTGATTTCACTTTACATATTACTTGATTAGAAAAAATGTTTTGGTAATTTTGACCCTAGGGGGGACAAATGTATGGAGAAACACAAATTTTAAAATAGCATGATATGGGGGCACCTGGGTGGCTCAGTGGTTTAAGCAGCCGACTTCAGCTCAGGTCATGATCTACCAGTTCATGAGTTCAAGCCCTGCGTTAGGCTCTGTGCTGACAGCTCAGAGCCTGGAGTCAGCTTCAGATTCTGTTTCTCCATCTCTTTCTGTCCCTTTCTTGCTCACACTCTCTCTCTCTCTCAAAATTAAATTAAATTAAATTAAAATTTAAAAAAGAAATAAAACATAAAAATAATAATGTAGCATGAAAATAGAAGTTAAATTTCTTTTATAACATTATAGGATATTATAGTATTTACTATAATTCTTTTAAACTTCATTATGGAAGCATTAAGGAAATGTGTTTATCAGACAAGAAGCAAAAAGATTTAGTCATTGGATATTGTCTTGTGAGAAGATTTTCTGCAGATGTTTGTCAAATACAAGAGGTAAACAATGAGAGTATGTTTTAATCCAAACTATATAATTGTGCTCTGTGGTCTTGCAAAGTTTTCTTAGCATGTTCTGGAATTGTCTTGGTGAAAGGCATAATATTGGAAAACAAATAAATTAACAAGATATATCTTGTATTTTTTTGTTGTATAAATGAGTGTCCTGGGTTCTAATTTTAATCATTCTTCTCCCATTTTCATTAAATGATTAGATATTTAAATCTCTATAGGAGAAGACATGTAATTCATATTAATGCTAAACCACAGACACAAGTATTAAAAAATGCACTGCTTACAATTGATATGAATGATACATTATTTCCATAAGAGTTCATTTTTCCCCATGCTGTAAAAACCTTCTTGAAAGTGTTTTTTTCCTGTTTCATCCTAATTTGTCAGTGCAATACATATAAAAACTGATATGTTTCTTAATCCTTTTATTAACTTATGATTTGCTGTAATAATATCCTCCTTAAAAAAAGATTAAAATAGGGGCGCCTGGGTGGCACAGTCAGTTAAGCGTCCGACTTCAACCAGGTCACGATCTCGCGGTCGTGAGTTCGAGCCCCGCGTCAGGCTCTGGGCTGATGGCTCGGAGCCTGGAGCCTGTTTCCGATTCTGTGTCTCCCTCTCTCTCTGCCCCTCCCCCGTTCATGCTCTGTCTCTCTCTGTCCCAAAAATAAAAAATAAAAAAAAAATAAAAAAAAAAAAGATTAAAATACATAAGCATAGTGGGGCGCCTGAGTGGCTCAGTGGGTTAGGCGTCAGACTTCAGCTCAGGTCATCATCTCGCTGTTTGTGAGTTTGAGCCATGCGTCGAGCTCTGTGCTGACAGCTCAGAGACTGGAGCCTGCTTCGGATTCTGTGTCTCCCTCTCTCTCTCTGCCCCTTCCCTGCTCACGCTCTCTCTCTGTCTCTCAATAATAAATAAACGTTAAAAAAATCTTTAAATACATAAGCATAGTATTTGAGTTAGGTTTGAATAATATATTGTAGAAGCTTCCAATATTACATTCCAATAACCTAGAGAATGCATTGTATATTTTGATAGTAAATGAATACAGTTATAATATCTTTTTCTCATGATATACTATCTTAAACAGTGCTATAATGCAGTTAATGCATTGTAAGCCATATCAAATTCCTAAGAAGTTAAAAAAAATACTACACCCATCAAACAAGTAGCCCATTCATTTATTTTTTAATGAATTACTGAGTGAAAAAACTGGCAGTTTATTTTGTAACTTCTCTTAATTTATTATCAAAAAGGACCATAATAGAATACTAAAGACCATAATTATGGTATATATAAATGAATACTATATTATTACATGTTACATATGGGACATAACTCAAATATTATTAAAATATTATTCATGTTTTCACAGAGGTAGTCTTAAATAGGTATATGATAGTTTTTCCTAAGCAAATGAATATGTAATACAAATGCGGATGTGGATATACAAAAAAGTTAGTAGAATTCAGCTAAAAGACAGAAGTGAGAGAGCATTCATTTTTCTAAAGGCAACTTTGCTTCCCTTGTCAGTAACTGTGTTGCAGAAAAATGGCAATTATACATAGAGAACTTCTAATTTGGAAGTACCTTTTTGTCCTCCAAGAGACATTTTTACAATTTTGGTCTTGACTTCCTGTGGATATAGTTAGTAGTATGAGGGCCCACAACAGATCTCAAAAACAAGACTTAATCCCAAATAAACCATCAATTGGGCAGATGACTTTTGTGTAGTTCATTCTTGCAAGGTAAACTCCTTACCCAGCTTCTTCCCTTTATCCAAACTAGGTCTCAATCTACTGTGGCTTTGTTGTTATTTATGAAGACATGTGTAATATTTGAAAATTGCAGTCTTAACTTCAACATAATTGCTGTAGTTCAAATTTGATTTTGAGTACCCACTAGAGGCATAAGCATCATAAGGCAGCCTCTAAAATTCCAATAATCAAGGAGAAATATATCAGAATTAATGACCTTGTTTTGTTGAAGAGTTTATAAAAGTTAAATATAACTTATTTCAAAATATATCTATTTCTTTAACTTTTTTAATGTTTATTTATTTTGGAGAGAGAGAGGGAACTAGTGGGGGAGGTGCAGAGAGAAAAAGACAGAGAGAGAGAGAGAGAGAGAGAGAGAGAGAGAGAATCCCAAGCAGGCTTAATGCTGCCAGCACAGAGCCCAATGCGGGGCTCAAACTCACAAACCATGAGATCATGACCTGAGATCATGACCTGCCCTAAGTTGGACCCTTAACCAACTGAGCCACCCAGGTGCCCCAAAATGTATCTATTTCTTTTTTTTAATAATTTTTTAAAAATGTTTATTTATTTTTGAGAGAGAGAGAGAGAGACAGAGCGTGAGTGAGGGAGGAGCAGAGAGAGAGAGAGAGCGTGAGTGAGGGAGGAGCAGAGAGAGAATCCAAAGCAGGGTCCAGGATCTGAGCTGTCAGCACAGAGCCTGACTTGGGGCTCGAACCCACCAATGGTGAGATCATGACCTGAGCCGAAGTCGGACGCTTAACCAACTGAGCCACCCAGGTGCCCCAAAATGTATCTATTTCTAACTGAAGAAAACCAGGACCAACTTAAAGGTTCCTGTAGAACTTTATATAAATTAGTTGTGTTTTCAATTATTATATAAACGTGCAATTTAAATGTCTAAATGACATAGTAATTTTTAAACTCTTTTTTAAAAAGCGTTTATTTATATATTTGAGAAAAAGAGAGCATGAGCCAGAGAGAGGCAGAGAGAGAGAGAGAGAGAGAGAGAGAGAGAGAGAGAATCCCACAGGGTAGGTGCTGTCAGCGCAGAGCCCAACACAGGGCTCGATCTCACGAATGCTGAGGTCATGTCCTGAGCCAAAATCAAGAATGGGAGCCTTCACAGACTAAGCCTCCTAGGCACCCCAAGAGCTTATTTAATGTCAATTTTTTTACAATATGTGTATATGCCAAAATAAGGTAAAGATTATATTTAAACACTAAAATATTGAGTTGAAGGCCAAGTCCGAGGATCTCATAGGCTACATCCAAACCTTTGTAATGAAATATCCTCAAGATGAACTAGTGGTCTGATGTGAAGACTATACTTATATATCATTATAGAAAGAAGTAGTGGCATATAACTAGGGTAAAAAAAATAAAATATGGGAGAAAACTGACACACACACACACACACACACACACACACACACACATATATATATACACACACATTTGTATATATATAAGTATGAAAATTTCACATTTTTGGTTGTAGCATATCCAAAGGCAAATAGTTTTGGTTGTAGCATACCCAAAGGCAAATAGTCTTTTTACTACTCTGATTTCTTATTGAAAAGTTACTATAAAATACAAGATCATCATTGTAACAATAAAACACTTACATTATCTTTTAATGGATCTAAATTCTGGTTTAGAATGTGTGCTATGCATGATAGTGAATTTCAATTGAGGAAGCAAGGATTATATATCTGTATTTTAGTAAGGAGGTAACATACTTGGCTTAGTTGTCTCATCAAATCTTTTCCTGTACTAACTTTTTAGAAAATATATATCTTAGAACTACAAAGTGTTCTTTTGCTTTTGGTAGAAAAAAAAGAGTAGAGATTTTCTACATGCTAAGTTTTGCAAAAATTACTTGAATTTATTTGAATAAACTACAATCACATTACACATTAAATTATTTTGTGTTAGTCTCTTGCTTTTAATTATTATTATTAAGGTATTATTTTTATTATTATTATTAGAAGGTTTGGTGTTTTGAATAGACGGATTTATGGAACAAACTAGAGTATAAAATACCACTCACTTTCCCTATAATTTCCATATGATACAGATGATAAATGAGAAAGAAGAGACTAAACGGAAAATTATAAGAAAACCAAGAGATAAAAGCGAAAATGAAAATGTAGGGAAGGAATTACAGTGGACAAAGAAAAGGAAAAATGAGAGAGGGAGAAAAAACTGCCATGTTTAGGAATAAAGGAAACAAAGAACAGGTGCCATGGATATAACTTGTCATTTGTTCTTTGGTCTTAAGCAGCTGCTGCTTCTTTCCCAGTTTCTTTTTAAATCCACCTGTCTCTTGGTAATTTATTCAGTTCCTTAAACTTTCCTCTTTCTTTTTTGAAGGGAAGTGATCCAAGTATATTTCTGTAGAAAATGTTTTGGACTTTAGATTAAAAACCTACACAGTGTTGGATTGATTGTCAAGTACCATTCCCCACTACCATGGATCAGAGATCCTTGAGAAATGTGTGATTCCAGGTATGGGCAGTGGTGAATATGCTATTAGTACATAAAGCAAAGAACTGCTCAGAGACAATAGGGTTGTGTCCAAAAAGTATAATAATTAGTATGTTAAGGGTATCCACCTGTTCAATTTAACATAATTTAAGTTTCAAACAGAATAATAATGCAAATGAAGTATAACATATTGAATAAAAACTCTTTGAATCCATAGTGACTTATAAAAACAAAGAGGGGGAATAGAGAGAGAGTTTTACTTAAGGCAAGTTAATATATATATATATATGTTATATATATATATATTAGATATAGATATAGATATATAGATATATAGATATATACATACATACAAAAAGCAAATATAAGAAATCATTTTTCAACCCCCAAAGTACTTACTAAATCAAGTAAAGCTCATCAGTATTTGCCATAATCCAGTTTAATAGTCTTACGTTATAACATATACAAAGAACTTTTATTTGTGTTTTTAATTCTCCTGGACTAGTGGCTATCTGAGTCACAAATTTTATTTTGTGGTTAAAGGGAGCAAAACAATAAGCCTGGGCAAGGATATTTCAAGCAAGCCTCTGTTTTCATACAATCCACTAACATCTCATTGCCAAAGCAAGCCACATGGCCAAGTCTACATCCAAAATGAAAGAATAGATAATTCTTCTATGATTTATCTGTCACATATTAGATAGATCTAGCTAATTAGTAGTATGAAAGCTTGTTGCACATAAGGATATTTATATTAAAATATTACAAATGGATTACTTTTTTGGTTCAGAGAGAAAATGTAGTCACCATTTAAGTGATAAAAATAACCTATTATGTATCTCCTAATATGATGTAATAAGTGCACAAATCATCTGCATAGTAAATTTGTCCAAAGTAGTTAACTTTAACTTAAATTAAATACGATAAATCAGTAGACAAATCTAGAATGTAAACTATTCTAGAAGATAAGTAGCTTACAGTCTTCAAAACACACTAAATGATGGGGCTATAACTGTGACGGAAAAGAACTAAGGAGCCATACAACCAAACACAAACTATGGAGCTTGATTATATCTTAGGTTAAAAAAAAATTATGGATACATTGATGTACATTAAGTAAAGACTAGTGTGGACTATATATTACTTGCTATCATGAAATTATTATCAATTTTATATGGTGTTATAATGATGCTGTATTACATAGAAGACCATCCTTATTCATAGGAGATATGTGCTGAAATAATTAAAAGTGAAGTTCATGACAGCTGTGGCTTACTTTCAAATGCATTAAACAGATATGTAGAATAGATAGATGGATGGATAAAATAGGGCAAATGTGAATTTTAAAATTGTTTTTAGATTATGTATAATAAATAAAACATTATGAGTGATGTTATATTTTTTGCATGTAAATAATTAATCATATTCACCACCTTAATGTGATTATTTAAACAAAAGAATAAATAGCTCTAAATATCCAGAAGTGTCCACTAACTAGTTTTCTGCTTTTTGGTTTTTGGTTTTTTTTGTGTGTGGTGATGAGGGTTATTTTAATATTTTCAAAAATGTTAACATTATATAATCAATAGCTTCATGAGATAGGTATGGAATATATGCATAGAAATATACATTTCAATATTTTATGGTTTAATTTTCTTAATGGGGAATAAATAATATAATTTTTCTAGAAAATTATCAATATTTGTGTATTTTTAATAAGAAGTCCTATTAGCCATTATTTTCAATGGCTATTAGACATAAACTACGTTAAACAAAAACAGTAGGTTGCCTTTGGAGGTTTACGTTATAAATAAAAGTAGAAAGGCCAATACTATTAGTTTTGTTTTCGTACTGTTGGGACAATAACATGAATGATAAATGGATTCTTCATTGTTATGACAGCATCAAAATAACTTACAGATTTCATATAGTAATTCATTTTGGTAATGTCAAAACATACAATAAGTGTTAAGGTTTTTCAATCCCTATTTGTGATATAGATTAATAAAAATATCATATTGATGGAATCTCATGGTCAGCCTAATTCTGCTTTGGTAAAGTGTGTCTCATTATAAATGATGGGTTCACTTACAATTGAGACTTTTAACTTTAGGACTTTACAACTGCTCTGCTCTTTTCTGAATGAATAAAATGAAGATAGTTATAATAATCACCATGGAAAATAGAAAGGATGGTGTCCATTTGCAGAAAAATAATGATAGGAATAAAGGTTTAATCATGAAACCTTAGTCTTGGATGAATTTGCAATTCCCACATACATAGAAGGGTTTCTTCTGTTTCATAGGTCCCATGCAGTTTACCAGGTTCATGCAAATTTCTCAAACCTAAATATATCTTAAAATCACCCCATAAACATTCAAAAAGCTACTCATATTTTGATCCCACACTGAGAAATTTTGATATTTATTTGTTGGGAGAAACAGTGTATCCCATTCTTCCTTTATCAGATCTTATGCGTATTTTCAATTAATTACTCTTAATACAAAGACCATCAAAGAGAGGCTGTCATGATTGGATACAGTAAATAAAGCAAGCAGTAGCATTACCACTCTCCCTTACCCATAACCTCCTATTTTATTGCAAAGGGGAATACGTTCATAGTCTGAAGTTCTCCACTCGAGATAAATGTGGGTGAAGATGAAATGCACATGAGGAATCATTAACGGACTCTGATTTGGCCATGCCTGTATTTGATTGATTGGTGGTAGAGGTTGGGTCTCAGTATAACACAGTGAAGATTTTCCCTCCACTCTCATTATCAGAGTCAGAGAATCCTTCATTAGTGGTCTAACTTCTCAATCATTACCACAAGTGGGAGTACTTTGCATTGTACTGAAGTACATTTCTAACACATTCTAAAAGTATTATGAAATATTGTTGAATACTTACTCAGTAATATACATAAAACTTGGTGCTTTGCACACTATCTCATTTAATCTTTAGTATAACCTTATGGGTTTTACAAATATAATATATTATATTTCTAATGAAGAATTCCTCATTGCTAGTGAAGAAATTGAAAAAGCTTTATTGATTTTTATTTTTCCAATAATTTGAAATACTTCATTTTTTGTGTATGAATTATCTCTCTTAATTTTGTGCTATTTATAAAATAAATGTGTTTTATTTCCAGTTCCACTCACATGTTATAACAATATTTAACAGAATAGGGCCTATCCTAGGGCCCAGTGATATCTACACAGACACTACAGCTGTATTTGATATAGTTTATGCCAAAATTACCTTTCTTTTTTTATATGTATATCTGGGTGTTTAAAACTGTCATGAAACAACTTTCACTAAGTAATACAAAAGATATGAGACACTTTAGCAAATGATTTTCTTTTCTTTCTTTTTTTAAGTTTATTTATTTATTTATTTATTTTGAGAGAGAGAGAGAGAGAGAGAGAGTGCAAGAGCATGAGCAAGGGAGGGGCAGAGAGAGGGAGAGAGAGAGAATCCCAAGCAGGCTCCTCAGTGCAGAGCCTGACAGAGGGCTCCAATTCACAAACCATGAGTTCATGACCTGAGTCGAAATCCAGAGATCATAACCCAACATGAAATTCAGAGTCTGGTGCTTAACCAACTGAGCCACCCAGGCACCCCAGCAAGTAATTTTCTAACTCTGACTGTATGGCAGTAAGTGGATCTGAATAATCCTCCCTAGGGACAATGATCAGACTGGAGAAATAGATGAAGGCCACAGGTGAAAGTTTTTAGGTCATATTAAGGAAATATAAATTTCTTATGATCAATGAGAAGCCATTAAAGAATTATAAACAGTATGTGTGGTTGGAAAAAGAGAGAAGACATTGTGATTAGGTTTGCATTTCGTACAAACAACTGTTGTTGAATGGAGGAGAATGCTTTGGATAGTGCCAGAGGAGAAGCTAATAAAACACTTGTAGTCCATGTTAGAGTAATAGTATCTGTATTATTTATTTGTGGTGATGAAGTACCACAGACACAGAAGCATATAATGAAACACATTTTTGCCCCAAAGTTTCCATGAGTCAAAGACTGGGCAAACTTGAAATGGGTTCTCTGTTTCTGGATCTCCCACATGTAAGGTGTTAAGCATGGTTGGAGTCTCATCTGAAACTTCAAGTGTGGAAATATCCCCCTTACAAGCTCACTCGATTGTAGACACCATTTAGTTTCCTGAGGTACTAGAAGCCCGTTTGAATGAGGGCCTTGGTTTCTTGCTGTCTGTTGACCGGAGCCCAACATCTTCAGTGCCTTGCCACATGGTCTGCTCCACAGGGCAGCTCCCAACATGGGAACTTGCTCCAGCAAAGTCAGCAGGAGAAAGAGTTTGCTAGTGAATCAGATGTCATTCTTATGGCATCCCAATATATTTCCCATATTCTATTGTTAAGAAGTAAGTCATCATTTCCTCCCACAATCAAGCAGGGAGTGGAAGGTTGAGAGGAGGCATTATTCGAGTGAGTAAATACCAGCAGGTGGGGATCTGTGTACTATAATAATTTTGACTTGCTATAGTTCCTATGAAGGATAGAAATTAGGGCAGAAGATTTTGACATTATCAGATAGTATCTTCAACTTGGTAAGGGATTGGATAAGGTAAGGGTGGGAGAACGATTTCAAGAATATTCTACAATCAGTTGGAGGAAAGATGCTGGCTTTACTGATTGATAAATGAATGTTTATTTATAACATTGGCTATTTGGATTTTTTGTTTGAGATACGCACAATTTATAACTAGATCCTTTTGCATTATGTCGGTTGATAGACTATGGCTGCTGGCTTTTGTATTCTGATATTTAAACTCAGGAAATGTATAGTTTTCAAAGAGAAATCCATATTATTTATTTCAATATTTTCCTCAGGAATGTTGAGGCAATCAAAGTTCTTACTCCCTGATCTTGATCACCTCCTAATAATATGTTCATGTCTGAAGATGGTTCTCCAGGTTCCTTAGAAAATTTGTGAAAATAATTAATAGTTACCTTAAGTCATCCCAGATTATATAAAATATGTAAGAAGACTTAAAAATAGCTTAGAAATTCTGCAATATGGGATTTATAAAATTAATTTCTGATATACCAAACTAGAACTATATGGCATTTCTGGTATTTCTGTTTATAACCTATTAAAATTTTTTTTTAATGTTTATTTGTTTTTGAAGGAGAGAGAGACAGAGCATGAGCAGGGGAGAGGCAGAGAGAGAAGGGGACACAGAATCTGAAGCAGGCTTCAGGCTCTGAGCTGTCAGCACAGAGCCTGATGTGGGGCTCCAACTTACAAGCTGTGAGATCATGAGCTAAAGTTAGATGTTTAGCCGACCGAGTCACCCCGACGCCCCTGGGCCTATAACCTATTAAAAAAAGTATTTTTATATGGTTCAAGGTGACATTACACTACCTGTTATCTGATTTGAGAAACTCCTCTCTATCTCCTGAAATCTCCAGTCTGAGTCATTTTATATGAGCAAAATATATATAAAAAATAAATATTTAATATTTACCATTGCTATTATTATGTTATGGCAGTAATTGATATATGCATTGGCAAGAAATTATTATTACTTTCTAGTAAAATAATTCATAGGCCCAGATGGAAAAGTCATTTCTTAATGATGAACCATCTCTCTTTTTATGTAATTACATTGCTTACAGAGAGTACACAAATGAAATAGAATCCATACTAAGTATTAACTCTAATTTCTACATGATTCACTTGAATTTCATTGTTCAAATATAACTGATACACTCAGAGCTGCTTAGAATATAAATTAATTTTCAACCATGTATTGAAATCATATTATTCTTTTTGCATTTCAGAGATTTGTATTGTGAATAGTTGCATGCATTACCATGGGGATTTTGTTTCTAATGTTCTGTCTTTAATGGTCTTTTCCTTAAACCAGGATTAAATGTGTGCCTTTTAGAAAACTTTTTGCTCAATATTTCAGCCTGAGAGAGTTTTGTACAGGATGAAATCTCTGTTTCTCACTGCACAGATGCCTCCTCCATAAGGCAACATTTTACTTTTTTCTTAGTTCAATCTGGATACCAGATCCCTGAAAAATTAAAAAATATAGTCTTATATGAATTAAGACTTTTTTAAAAATGTCATGTCTTGAAGGAAATGTAATGTGCTGTCATGAAACTTTGGTTGTCACCACAATTCCGCACTTTTAAACATTTAGTTCACAAGTCTGTATTCTTCTTATTGCTCTTTTCTTCCCAAATCCAGACTCAACTCACTGATACTCAGGATCAATTAAGTTGCTTCCACACTGCAAAGGTTCCATTACGAACCTGAAAAATATTATTATTGATATAGTCAACATAAACTTGCTAAATTCAGAATAAGTTCTGGAATTGTAACATTTTAGTGTTTTTAAAATCTGTTCTTACTTTTTTATTCCTCTATCATGATCTTGCTTCAGGTCCTCATTTTCTCCATCTGGACTATTTTAATAGTCCTCAAAAAACATTTTCCACATTTTAAACTTTTATTATTTTTTAATCACATAATTTTCCTGAATTTCCATCAAATCCAGTCCAAATTTCTTAGCCCCACACGTAAGAGTCTGGTCCTCACCGGCCTCTTCAGCTCATAGCCTTTCACTCTCTGCGCTGAAACTTACACTATAGGAATCATAAACTAATTACATGTTTTCAAACACACACCATACCCTTTATCTCCTCTAACCCTCCCTCATTTACTCATGTATTATTAATCATCCCACCTCCCTTATACATTTTTTTTCTTTTTCCCCATTTCCCCCCCTCCTTCCCCATTTCCTCCCTTTTCCCTCCTCTTCTCCCCCTTCTTGGATTGGACTAATGAATCAGTTCCTCCAAAAAGTCCTTACTCATCCTGAGACCAAGTTCTTCCTCTTCTATTTCCCTACAGCACCCTACAATACATCTATAATAGCAGGTGTTATCTTTATTCATTATGCTGGAAATAAAGGTGTATCATATAATTGGGTGTCTTTTACATTCAATGAAATAGAAAACATAGTATTAGATTTTGAGGAATATTTTGTATCATTGATTTTCCTTCTATCTCTGGCCTAACCGCCTACTTGGTTGAAAGTTTAATTATTTTATTTCTTCCAAAGCAAAGTACCTACATTAATATCTTGATCTCTAGGTGCCCCCTAACAAATTCTGCTACTTGTCCTTCTATAAACTAGCTCTTTTACATGATCCTATAAACATGTTGCTGCCCTCATTTATATAGTCTTAACTTCCAACTTTCATTTTTATTTCCCTCCAAATGCTGAACATCACAACCAGTTAATGTTGGTTATTATTTATCCTTTCTTTCTTTCTTTTCTTTCTTTCTTTCTTTCTTTCTTTCTTTCTTTCTTTCTTTCTTTCTTTCTTTTGGGATGGAAATCTATTTTATGTTCTCATCCTATCCTCTGCCCTTTTGAACATACTATGCTACAAACTATAAACATAATCTTAATTATTATCATTTTACTCTACATTCCAAATGGTTGACTCACCAATATGCTTTAAGGTAAGCTTATGTTGTTAGAGGGGATATTCATATGATGTATTGATCATTTTCTCAAACATTCACTGCTTGTTTCATTTTACCAACATCTGTATCAACAGTGCCCATATGCCAGGTTGTTCCTCTTTATGTCTTCACCCATTCTGTTGATGCTATGTTGAAATACGTCCTCTGTGTATATGTTATTCTTTCATCTATTACAGGCTGAGTTTCTTAAAGCACTGTGATATTCAATTATGTATCTTCTATATCTGTGGCTTTAGCTAATCTCTCCCAATGATATACGGCCCAAATACATTAAAACATTTCTTATAAATGCATTTCTTTCCAAATAGAAGCAAACAAGTGCATTTGGAAGTTTGTGACTTGGTATTATTCTCTATTTTTAGATTACAGAGGAAATACTTGCCAAATTTGTATATGTCTTGAAGTTCTGATAGAAAATAAACTAGGTAAATATTTTGTAACCCTAAGCATGCCAACATTAGGCCAAGTAGTTTTAGTATAATCAGACAAAATATGTTACTTCCAGACTTTGGTGGACAAAATGACTTGAGAAAGGAAACAGTGAAGCAGCAGAAGAAAGTATGATTTAAACTTATTTGTATATATTTAGTAGGTCATTTGAGAGAATAGGTTAACTGAAGCTGCACTTTCTACTAACAGTAAATATGGAATACTATTGTCACATATAGGCTGGCCTTTATTTCCAGAAACATGTGGCCTCTCTTCCCTGCCACCACCCTGGTATCTGTACAGGCAATGCCAGTGAATGTGATAAAAAGTTTCACAGCCAACTCATAAATCCCTGGTCCTTAGACATTTCTTTTGAAAAAGACAAAGTACTGTGTGTATTTGTGTGTGTGTGTGTGTGCGTGTGTGTGTGTGTAAATGTACATATGTGTGTTATGGGTGTTAGTGGGAAGCGTAATTATTTTCTTTGCTTAAAGTCTGTTATGACAAGAAGGATTGTTCTTCTCTTAATACCCCAAAGGATTAATAAGTAGAGGCTAAAGTGAATATATTTGGCTCTATAAAAACTAAATATTAGCTTTAAATAATCAGGATGCTAGAGACAAATTTAGCAGGCAATATGTGTTACTGCTGCGTATAACAGGTATTCAAACATATATGGATTGAATGCCCGGCTGAAAAGCTTTGAGGGGAGATTAAAATATCAAATGAATGGCCTGTTTTAGAATGTCTCTGAGGTGCCTTCTAAATCTCAGATTACCTATTTTTTTAATGTTCTGTTCCCAAATGGCCAGTTTATATATTAGGTAGGGAATTTCTGTTCTGAATTTATGCTATAAGAAAAATACAAATATTTTATTTTATATGAGTGTGAGAAATATGCAGTAGTACATGTATAGTACAATGTATTTATTTGATTTATAAATATACTGTTTCTCAAGTATGTGTGTTTTTACCTCTTTCATAGACTATATCACTTATTTCAGTGGAAAGAATGACAATTTTAAAAAAAATTGCATTTATATTTTATACATTATATATATTACCCACATACTTAATAATGAAGATATATTTCTCCCTTAACCAAGTTTTTCTAACATTTTTGCCAGATGAAGTCTCCTTGTATCATATCATACAATGTCATATCATGTAAGTTTAAGAACAATACGTTTTACAGATAAAAAAATATGTGCAGATTAATAAACTACCCATGGTCCCTCAGTTAATAGGAGAGGGTATTTTTTAAAAATCAGAAGTACACCAAGCCCTTATTCCTCACAACTGCATTATATTTTAAGCAAATAAAGAACAACAAAGAAGCATTTATTTTATTTTTGAAACATCCATAAGCACAGCGGATATTAAAGGAAAAGTCTTTCTTGGAAAGTTCTCTAGTTTATTTTCAGCACAAAATATTCTATTTACTAAGGTGTCAGGAAGAAGATATTTCTTTAAATATGAAGGCTTGAGATTCCCCACTCATCATTTCAATCCTTTCTATTAGTCTTAAAAATTGAAAAAGAAACATTTTTATTTTAAGAAAGAAGTTTAAATCAGGAGCCTGTTTGAACCAACTACTTCCAGTGATTAATGCTTTTAAAAAAGAAAAGTTAATTTATTCTAGATAAATTGTGTCTCAAATGTTATAGTGTGAGGATGCTTTTTGTCTGTCTGCCCTTAATTTTTTAAACACTTCAGTTTAATACAAGAAGTTATATTATCTTTAGTTCCTCTATATCTTTATAGCATTTGACAATAAGTCAATAACTTACAAGTTTACTTTATATAATTGTGTATTTTTTCTCCTTTCCTTAGAATCAGGATCATCCTGTTTTTAGCTTTCCTCTTCCTAGTTTCATTTTTTCCTTTTCTTTTGTTTCTTTTTCTTCTTCCCTTCTCTCTCTCTTTCTTTTTCTTCTCTCTTTCTCTCTCTCTCTCTCTTTTGGTGGGGGGATTATATTTGTTGTGTGCTTTTTGTTTAGGAAAGTATTGACTTTGTTGAGGGAATATGGAGGCAGGCTATTTATCTTGTTTCTAGCTCAATAAACCTTTAAAATGATTGAAGAAGAAATTCCATAAGGTGGAGTTTCTCAACAGTACGTGACAGAGACATGTTAACTTCCTTCAACAACTGTGATTCTAGCCTGGAATTTTTTTCCCAAGTCTAATATTTTCTTTTCTTTCTTTTCTTTCTTTCTTTCTTTCTTTCTTTCTTTCTTTCTTTCTTTCTTTCTTTCTTTCTTTCTTACATTTAAGTTAGGTAACATACAGTGTAGTCTGCCTTCAGGAGTAGAACCAGTGATTCATCTCTTACATATGACACCCAGTACTCATCCTAAAAAGTGCCCTCCTTAATGCCCGTCACCTATTTAACTCAACCCCCACCGAACCCCACCCCTGCTTTCTAGTAACCCTCAGTTTGTGCTCTGCATTTAAGAATCTCTTATGGTTTGCCTCCCTCTCTGTTTTTATCTTTTTTGCTTCCCTTCCCGTGTTCATGTGTTGAGTTTCTCAAATTCCACATGTGAATGAAATCATATGATATCAGTCTTTCTCTGACTGACTTATAATGGATATAGCTAGATGACTATCTCAGCTACATTAAACTAAAACCAAAAGCTTTATTCAAATTCCTATATTTAGGTAATTCTATAACATGGTTTAACTATGAGACGATTGTGTGTTTGAGACATAAATCGCAAATTACTAAATTGGGCAACTTTGTATGAAACTTTTCTTTGTAGAAATTAAATATTGAGAGTATTATCTAAAAGGGACAACTTCAGTTTTAAAATAGTTTATCTGTGTTCCCTTTAGAACAGTCAATAATCTGTTTAGAAATTTGAAAATTTAAATGAAATATGAAAATGTTTATATATAAAATGAATTATTCATATAATGACTTAATTTATTCAGGAATTGTTATCATTCAAATAGAAATCAGAAGAAGGAGTACTAGAATGTACTCAATTTTGTGTATTTTAGTAGTGTAACTCTTGATTTTAGAGAGCAGTTTATAGTTGTTCATCAATGACATTTTGAACTCATGAGGCTTAGCTGGTAACTGATTCTGTATACAGAATAAAAGGCTGGAGGGGAAATAGAAAACAAGTCAGTTAATCTTATACTACTTTTATGTGGAGAGGGTTAACAGGTTTCTTATGGCTAAGTTAGTTGTGACTAAGCCCATCTTATGTAAAATGTTTCCACTGAAAGATCTAGATTTTCTTTCATGTTAAGCTATGAGTAAGTCATTAATTTGACTTACGTAAAGCATTATTTTATAAGGATGGAGTGGATGTACCCAAATAAAATCATGATGTCAAGGAAGATGTTCTATATTAGTTTGCTCGGGCTGCCATGGCAAATTACCCCAAACAGGATGGCTTGAAGAGAAGAAATTTAGTTTTTCACAGTTCTGGAGGCCAGAAGTTTGAGACCAAGGTTTTGGCAAGACTGGCTCCTTCTGAGTACCATGAGGGAAGGATCCATTCCAGGGATCTTTCTTTGACTTACAGACAGCCTTCTCCTTATGTCTTCACATTTTTTCCCTTTTGTCTACCATTGTGTCCAAATTTCCTTTTCTTATAAGGGCTTTAGTAATATTGGAGTAGGGTCCACCTAATAAACTCATTTTGACTTAATCAACTTTGTAAGGACACTTCCTTCAAATAAGGCCACATTCTAAGTATTGGGGGTAAGGACTCAAGCATACTAATTTTGGGAAGGGACACACCACCTCATTGGTGGCTTTTGTTTGATATTTCCTTAAGTGCTTATGAAAATGTCCTTAAAGATTTCCTGAATAATTCATTTAGTGTTTTATATGTAGCAGTGCAAAGTAAGAGATTTAGTGAAACCTAGAATGTAATGCTTGAGATCAACAAAATCAGGATGGATGATCTCAAATTATAGAGCTGTAAGCCAAATTTCAGTGTGAACTGAAACTTCAGCTTTCATAATCTCATTTATCTGCTTAGTATGAATCAAATAAAATACATTAAGTTTTCTTGTGATAGCCTCATATTTCCTACCATAAAATTTTATTGCAAATCAGCTCTGTGGCAATAAGAAAATCACACACACACACACACACACACACACACACACACAGAATGCACACTCACACACAAATGCTTCCACACAAAATAACAAATTTATATGTACACATACATACAGTAAAATTTACTAAGTGCCAGGTGTTTTACATAACATTTATTTAACCTGGCTATTCAACAGTCCCTAAATTAATAAACTAAGTATGTAGGAACTTTCTAAACTGTGACAGACTACCCATGTTCTACTGATAATTGGTGAAAAGAGAAACATTATTTCCAAGGCATCTAAGTTGGATATCTAAATATATTTACCAGTAGAAAACGGCAATCCCTATCATTTTTCATCCCTTAAATACCTCCACTGTGTGCTGTAAAGCAAGTGCCTGAAAAATGTTGTATTCAGTATTAAGCAAAGTGTGAATTATTGCTCCCTGACTTATTTAAATATCCTTTATAAGAAGAGCAGGAAGAAAATTGTTAAACTGAAAATAAAAAGCCACAATGATAGGCAAATGATCATTCACTTGCTAGCAAGGAATTGTAATTTGGGGAGCACAGATTCTGTGTGTCCCACATGCAGGGTGAAAGCAAGGAGTTTTTATGAAGAAGTAGAAGAGGGAATAATTAAATAAGTTAAAGAAAACAAAGTTTGCTATGGATGTTAACTAGCTAAACTATTCTGGGTTATACATTGATTCACTACTGATTCCTACTTCAGAAAATCCCAAACCATCGGTCTTATGAACAGGATGTCCATTCTCCTGTTGAGTTTTCAAGAAATTGTTTATAACTATTTATAGTTTTGCCCTCTCCAAAGATTTTGGCCCGGTTCCAAAAAGGAAAAAAAAAAAAAAAAGGTATGGCAGTTTTTCTGCAGTGGCTCAGGCTGTATGTTAAAATTGTTCCAATCATGTCAGTTTTTCAAAAAAGGAATAAACAATAATGGCCTCCTCAGTAGATACCTAGGTCACATTCTTCCCAAATTTATTTCTACTGGGCATAGCAAATGCGTATCTCAAGACAAATCCTGTCTGGTCTTATACAGACTGTGAGCTACCCACTCAGTTTGCTTTCTAGTGTGTTCTCTTTCTCACTCTCTCACTCCAGCTCTCTCTCTCCCTCTCCCTCACACAAATTAAATGAATAGTTACATAAAAAGTAAAAGGTGAAAGATACCAAGTAATATTAGTTTCACTCTCTAGTGCAGATAAAAAATCTAGTTACCATTCCAAGGTGAAGTTATCAACACTCTTCGATCCTCTCTCGTGCTCAAATGAGATTGCTACAAGATCTAAATCCCTAAAACGTATTAGGGTAGACCTAGTCTTTAGTCCTATAAACTTGTGACACTTAAACTATTTAGAGGGTGGTCACATGCTTAAGATTCTGAATATAGTTGTATAAGGGACCATAGGTAGCGAATGGAAGTTAAGGTCAACTAACAAAGGTAATGGGCCCATTAGAAATATTAACGATTAAGGTATAATAAAAAATTCAACATTCCCATGAATAAACATGTGTTTTAGGAAAAATATTCAAAATAATTAATGTATACTTCCTAATAATCAGTTATCCTTTAGACTTAATAATGCTTTAAGGGATACCTTAATAGTTTTACATCAACTCTGGACGCTTTCTTAAAATTAGATAGGCATTATCCTGATCTAGAATAAAATAAAACAATGCAGTGATGAACCAACAATTAAGGATGGTCTTATTTGTTACAGAGAAATTATTATACTTTTCTAGGATCTCAGGAAAAAAAATTCTGAAAAGTAGTGGCCATATGTGATATAAAATTAGGAATGTTTTATTCCAAATGTAACTCTTATAACTAGAAGCTAAATCTCATGTTTCACAAATTTCTATTACTATCATGCTGTGTCTTAGAAGGCAAATACAGGAAGTTATTAATATTTATGGACTAAGAATGAAGCAAACATTATAAATTAAATATTACCTGTTTTCATAGAAGAGTACAGTAAACTGACCACAAATCTGGCAGATGATTTCCTATGGTAACAGAAAAAGAAAAACCACAGGGGGTCTTTAAAACAGTTAACCTTCGATATTATTAAATCTCTCACTTTACCACATGCAAGAGCCTGAGATTTCTTGATGTAAATAATAAATAGCTAATTCCTGGAATTTCAGCTAAAACTTTGTAGTCTTTTTATTCAACATAATGTAGCTTCATTTCACTATGAGGTTTTGAGAGGAAAACCGTAACAATCTACATGTAAGTTGAAATGTGTTTAAAGAGCTACTGCAAAGCTCTTTTGAATCTAATAAAGGATTTGATAAATTGATTGTTAATTAAATAATTCAAAACCAAAATCAGTGAGCTGAAGTGTGAAGATGTCATTTTCTGCTAGAGGTGAAATCTGACTTGAAATTTTCCACTGCAGTCAAAATCATTGCCAATCGAGAACATACTCTCAGATATATTCTTCAAATTATAATAAAAGCCACCTTCAATGCAGTGTCTTTATTTGATATCTATCATATTTCAGGGTCACATAGAATTGAATAGGGACTAAAATCATTGCAAGTGTGAAAAGTTAGTATTTAACATTCATAAAGTTTAAATACAACTAGAGGGGGAAAAAGGATATTATTTAAAAGTTAACTTCCTGAAATCTTTTGTCTCAGTAATAATAATAAAAAAACTATACATAATTCAGAATTAATGGAGATATATTATTATGTGCAAGGATCTCATAAGATTACTATTACAACCAATTTCCAAAGTGTCTTAGTAATTTCAGAAATTATTTAAATCACTTTTCCATATATTTTACAGTTAGCCATCTGTCCAGAGTAAGCAGGGGGAAAATGCCTTGAATTTGTACAGTGTAGTATAGTGTCATATTATTACATAGGTGAGGCCATTAATTGGTTATAATAATAAGTTTGCATTTTGTGTTGAAATCAACAATAGGCAAACTTTTGTGAAAAAATTAGTTTGAGGAACTCTTTTTATTGAATTGCATCAACCTCTTGCAAAAGGTCAGTCATTAGAAATGGAAGGTTCATAGAAGCATACATTTTAAAGAATACCATATTTTAGATTATGATTTTCTTTATATGAGTTTTCAAGTATAGATCCTAATTCATGTTTCTGCAATATAACGTTTTACTCTTTTAAAGGTGGAAATGTATGAGACCATAATTAAGTTATCTAAGGAAGAGCCAAGGTTACTGTTGTATTTCAGCTGCAGTGAGAATTATGCATAATAAATAAACCTGCAAATGAGGAAACTTGGTGTGAATGCTCTGTTTTGATTTATATTTAAAAAAAATTCAAAATCAGCTTCTTAAAAATGCCCTTCTTGTAACTGTATGCAATATATGAAAGATTTCTGAAAAAATATCATTTTAACAAAGAACATTTTTGTGATCTTGAAGGTGACTCTATGAACTTGATAGAACAAAGGGAGACTTCCTATTTTACTATTTTACAATTATTTTGAATTCATTTACAAGAAAGTTCAAGGAAAAAACAGTAATTATCATCTACTATATTCACATGTTCTGCATAATCCTTTACTTAAATGATTTTGTTTAAACTTACAGCAATTCTGTGAGTTATTATATTTCCTCTCTATTGGTAGTAAATTGGGCTAAACAAAATGCAGCTAGCAAGTGGCATAGCTGGAATTCAAACTTAGTTTAATCCCCAAACCTATGCTTTTTCTTTCATAACAATACTTACCTCTCAAAGTGCAGTATACATCAACACACATATACATACGTATACACACACACATACACACACACACACACACACACGCTTTTATTTCCTTTCTTGAAATATCTTTATAAATTAAAATAATCCTTAATGGGGTTCTAAACATTCTGTGATAGAAAATTTTGATACACTATATACAGATAGCTTTTCAAATAGTTTTTGGTATTAATAACCAAGAAGTACTTGTTAATTGCATACATACACCTATGAAAAGGCATGTTACTCTTGTTGGTAAGATTCAGCTTTTAGAAGAATGGCAACTTTATCCATTATTGTAATAATAAGGGGCTACTTGAGAGAAAGGAGAAATGGATTCTGATCTCCAAATCACATGTCTAGAATATAAAATTTTTACATCAATTTTCCGCAATTAGAAAATGAATGTGTTTAAATGATAGTTCTTCAAGTGCCTTGAGAAATAACAGTTTTTAGTTCTATGGACATGCCTGAAATTGCAGTTAGTGATTATCTAAATAGTGCTTTAAAGAGTATTAAGGTGTCAGTTAATAAGCTGTATCAATGACAAAATTATTTTTAATTCATAGTGCCTGCCCTAGAGGAACTTAAAAGATAGGGCATCAAGTTATGAAAATTAAAAGATGGATAATCAACAGTAAAGGTAATAATAAAAGATGCTATCATACAGTGCTTCTAATTCCATTTTCAAACGAGCAGCATGGGCAATTATTCCTCTGAGTTCATAGGAAGGTACCAATTAGAGTGTTGAAGGGTTACAATAGAGGAAAAGAGAATTATTCGATCTCAAAAAAGGAACAGTGTTGGCTAAAGTAGGAAGCAGAAAAGATTTTCTAATTCATATCACAATAATTGCACACTGAGAATAACGTTAGGTTCTTAGACAAAATACTTAAAAGAGCAAGTGGGACTGTATTCTTAGGTAACTTAGAATCTACTTAGGAATGTTTATATAAATACTCAAATTTTGTTCTGTAACTTTCTTAATATTCTAATATGGTACAAATATTTTAAATTTGAGAGTAGGGTACACAAATACTTAAATACTTCATTCAATTTTACTCATATTTGACTTATTCTGTGAGTGTCTGTGACTCAATTTTCATAAATAAAAAGATTCTATTGAGATAAACATAAATTTTATGTCATATTAACATATAATATCATCAACACCTATTACTATATTTAGCATAAGTAAAATATATGTCCGACTAGTTAGTAGAGAATTAATTTATTTAAAAATACATAAATTCACTCAATTGGGACCCACCTGACCCAATTTGTCTAATAGAAAAATTTTATAATTACAGTGTGGGTTTTTTTGTTTTGTTTTGTTTTCCAGTGTGGTTTTTTTTTTATGAAGTTTAAAAATCATATGAATTTTGGTAAGAAGAACTTTTAAAAATTAATACTCAGGGACTAATTGAATTCCACAATATATAAAAAGAAGTTAATATCACCAAATTATCAACTTTGGAGACATTGATGTTGTTCTGTTTTATGGACAAAGCTTTGATAATTGTTTTGGAGATGGAATGAAAGTTCTCAAGGTTTAAAGAATTTCAATTTAATAAGAAATGATGGTTATTAAATAAAGAGAAGATGTGTTTCAGAATTCAAACTTTATATTTATAAAATATTCATGTATGTTTCCTTCCAGGGTGAAATGGTGAATATAACATTTATTTGGTTATTATCACTTTGGGACCAAAGAGACCAGTTAAGCTAGTAGCTATGCAAGGTATCATTTCAAATTTTAAGATCTATTACAACCAAAGTTATTTCTTCAAGTTTGCATTCCTTTTGAAAATAAAGAGCAAAATAGAGCTAGTTATAAACATATAATCCATATAGGCAAGAGTATATATAAGAAAGCTTCACCAAGTAGTTATATTTAATGAGATATACATGTAGAGCAATAATTTAAATTTAAAAGTTTTCATGTTCATTTACAAATGAATTCACTGCATTTCCTGATTATTTTGATCATAGTTCATGAACTTTACAACTTTGAGTTGTTAACATAGTTTTCCCATTCATGTCAGAATTTTTAAAAATTATTTTTGCTTTAAATTATCTTCTCAAAATTTCTTACTATTCTAATACCATATCAGGCTTGCATTTGGTGGAAAGCGGATACTTACATGTTTATTTATTTATTTATTTTGAGGGAGAAAGAGACAGTGTGTGAGCAGGAGAGGGACAGAAAGAGGGAGGGAGAGAAAGTATCCCAAGCAGGCTCTGTGCTGAGCCCAACAAGGGGCTCCATCCCAGGAACCGTGAGATCTTGACCTGAGTTGAAATCAAGAGTCCAACACTTAACTGACTGAGCCATCCAGGCGCCCTGTAAAGCAGATAGTTTAGCAGCAGTTTCATTTCTGTCCTGAAATATATATATGTAAATATTTCAATAAAATATTAATATATGTAATGTATAATTATTGAATAAGTATTTATATTTATTTTTAATAATTATTATTTTAAAGCAAATCATTATTTAATAATAAATGATATTATTTAATAAATTATTTAATAAAAATAATTTAAGAAATAATAATGATTCAATAAGAAATAATAAGTATAGATAATTTAATACATATATAAATATATATACTTTATATACAGATTTCATTGTATATTCATAGTATATTCATAATATTCAGAGTATATTAAAATTTCGTATATCTCAATCTGCCTGTTTATATTTTAGCATAGGACTAAATATTGGAAAAGCAAATAAGCTAACTGAACATTCAAGTGCTGAATTTATTTTTGTTTAACTACATTGTGGATAATAAATGTATATCTGCTTTCTTTGGCTTGATTTGGAATTTCAATGTGATTTTAGTTTGGAGTTTGGGAATACTCTGAAATGCTAGCTTTGTCATGCTGAACATGCAAGAAGCCAGAAGTTCTCCTCTGTGTAAACTGCTCCCTGGATATAAATTTAAAACATTGTTCATTCTTCTAGGCAACCAGGACACCACTTAGTGAATTACTGTTTGTGTTAAAGGCCAATTCACCATCACACCTCTGAATTAGCTTTCTCAGAAAGCCAATTCTCACCCAATAAATCGTAAGGCACAGAACTCTGAAGGGTGAAACATTATTGAAAAAAATCTCTAAAACCATTTATATACCAAGAAACATCTCTAATCTAAATAGATGATTTCTCACACATATATGCTACTTTTTGTTAATGAAGTTAGAAATTGTTGACATTACTAAAATATATTAATTTAAAATCTTGACTGAACTTTTTGCCATTGTTACCATTTTTTCAATCAATTGGTATTAGAACTGTAATAAAAGGGTCTACATATTTTTGGTATTAGGACTTCTGTTATAAAAGGGTCTACGTATTTTTAACATGATAACGTAGTCATAATTCACTAAATAGTTAAAAACTATTTACCTAAGTCAGTTTATAACTTTCTGAAGTAATATATCACACTGAATGTAGAAGTCTATTTATTGTAAGACTTTATTTGGGTACTACAAAACTGAAAAATAAAGTCTGTAAATTGAATCATTGCATCTATGTAGGCAAATGTTCATCTTAGCATCATTGAAATTGGCATATTTCTTTAAAAGTTATATAAGTCTTTTGTGACCTTAATATAATATATAGTCACCTTAAATAAAATAATGGTTATATAAGAGTAAAAGTTCAAACTCCATTGCAAAATATGTGTATCTGGCCAAGTTGAAGGACCAGGAAGAGGGTTCAGCCTCCTCCTTGAAACAAGTAGAAAATCAGGAGGAATAATATGAAACATTTTTTTAAGATCTTGGTCATCAGGGAACAAAAGACAGTGATGTCTGAGAGACCAGTAATCAACAATGTGAGAACAATGCTTCCCCCAGGTCATGGGCTGGGAGATTTCCATACCATGTGACCCGGTGACAGGGATGTTAGAATGGGCCCAGGAGTCTCCATAAATTAAGAAGACAGAGCTGGAGTCTGGAGAGGATAGCAAAGCTAGAGTTCAAAAGGCAAAGTACTGGAAAAGAGAAAATTGCACAGAGAAAAAAAAATTTGGACATCTGGACATCTGAAGAAATTCTTCCTTGAGGCTTCAGCTGAGTTCTGAAGAGCAAAAACATGAGAAAATGATCTGAGAAATAATTAGAGGGATCAATCTCTAGAGCTCACATAGAACTATGAATAGTTCTTTTGCCCACAATCCAAAGTAGAGTATTTCATAATTCAAGAAGTAAAACATTAGGGAGAGTAGTCAAAAGGGTCTTGTTTGAGGAATGAGGCAAATTTAGCACTATGTTAACCACTGTTCTAATCCTAGTTAACAAAGCTTAAAAGCACATTGCAAAAGGATCAAACTTTTTCCAAGTAGCTTAATTCCATCCCAGAACAAAGCTCAGTAGTGCTTACAGGAATACAAAATATCAAGTACCTTGGGTAGAATTCACAACACCTTCTATCCAATCAAAATTCACCAGACATGTGAAAAATTGGGAAGTATAACACACAATGAGAAGAAATACCAATCAATTTAAATCAGTCCATGACAGAGATGATAAAATTAGTAGATAAGAACATTAAAAGAGATACTATAACTATATTCCATAAAATCAAGAGACTGGAGATCTAATGTGTTAATTAGAAATATGGAAGATGTAACTAAGACCCAAATTAAACTTCTAAAGTTGAGCACCACAATGCCTGATATGAAAAAAACAATGGGTGGATTGACAGAAAATTGGACACTGCAGAGGAAGAGATTGCTAACATTAAGTATCAAGTATAGATTCATAAAAAGTATCTAAAATATAACAGAAATAGAAATATGATTTAAAAATATTGGGGTGCCTGGGTGGCTCAGTTGGTTGGGCGGCCGACTTTGGCTCAGATCATGATTTTGCGGTCTATGAGTTAGAGCCCCATATCGGGCTCCGTGCTGACAGCTTGGAGCCTGGAGCCTGCTTTGAATTCTGTATCTCCCTTACTCTCTCTGCCCCTTCCCCATTCGTACTCTGTCTCTCTCTGTCTTTCAAAAATGAATACATGTTAAATTTTTTTTAAATATTAAGAGCATCATTGATTTGTGGGGCAACTTCAAGCAGCCTAACATATGTAGAACTGAAATCTTAGAAATGCTATGTGTAACTGGAGCCCAGAAAATTATTTTTTCAAATTTGATAAAAAATTATAAACTAGCAAATCAATGAAACTCAACAATCTCTAAAGGCTAGAAAAATAAACATAAGTTGTGTGTAAGTCAAAAATTACACCTTGAGCTGTAATTATTCAATTTATAAATTTTTACAGAAAATTAAGATTACATACTTTAAATATATATAGTTAAATGTACATCAGTTATACCTGATAGCTGTTAAAAAATCAACTTCTGAGGATTTCATAAAATGGTTGTCTTAAATATGCTATTTCGTGTAGTAGGAATTACTCTGTTTGGCTGCTGTAGGCCTTTGCTCTCCCCACATGTCTCTTTCATCCCTTCGGTTGCTATTCTAAGCATGTTTTCATTCATTAAGAAGTAAGAGAAACAAGAGAACAAGATTTTTATAAGTCTCTGCTTGTACCTTGATTTCTAAAATTCTTTTGGCTAAAGAAAGTCACATGAATAAGAGGAGCAAAACATATTACCCACTTGTTATGAGGCCTGGACATGAGGGGAAGTACCATACCACAATATAAAATGGAAGAAGTATATGTTTGTGCAAATGTCTGTCGTTTAGTTTACATTAATGCAAAAGTATGGTGCTAGGTGATATGCATTTATACACATTTTATAAATTATATTTGGTCACAGAAGTAAAGCCTGAAGATAATAACAACAGCAAAACAGCAACACTCTATCCACCATTCATCCCAACTGTGTAGTTTCAGAGTTTTTTTTTTTAATAAACATTGTTTTTATAAGCCAGGGAATCCTTATATCTTTTCAAATCAGTTCATAAAAATCTAATTTAATTTTGTTAATTTTTGTTAAATTACATATTTTATATAACCAGCCCTTTTCTCAAACAATTTTATAACAAATTCCTTAGTACTTCTGCTGGTAATGCTGAGCTATTTTTTTTTTTGTCAATAGATTAAACACATTGCTTATAGACCTTGTGTATTTAAAATTTTACTAAGTAGTACCACATCACTCTAATAAATAATACCAACTTAAATGTATAATTTTTGAGACATGCCAGTGTAAATACATTTAGTGTTAACATGTTCTACAATTTTTGTCAATCGTGGGGTGCCTGGGTGGCTCTGTGGGTTGAGTGTCTGACTTTGGCTCAGGTCATGATCTCACAGTTGATGAGTTCGAGCCTGGTGTAAAGCTCTGTGCTGACAGCTCAGAGCCTGGAGCCTGCTTCTGACTCTGTGACTCCCTCTCTGTTTGCCCCTCTTGCACTCATTCTCTCTCTCTCTCAAAAGTAAATAAACATAATTTTTATTTAATTTTCGTCAATCTTATGGGTAAAATATCAGTTTGCATTGTTTTGTGTACCTTTATTAGAAAGTGTCAGCATTTTTCACATTAACTTATGATTCCTATTCTATGCCTTATTTGGCAGCATAATTTTTTATTAAATTATGTGTTATTATTTGTGGGACTGGCTTATATATTATAGACACTAGTCCTTTCTGTTTTATGAGTTGTAAATATTTTTCTCTTTTCCTATTTTTTGAAATACAGAAATATCCAAATTTTATTTGATAAAATAAGTCAGTGTCCTCCTTTATAATTTTGGAGAGTTGTAAAGACTTTCATGCATTCCTAATTATTATTTTTTGTATTATCTTAGAGTAGATATAAAGTCATTTTGTGTGTCATTTATCAATTTTCACATATTTTGTCTATATTTCATTTTTATCCTCATTTTTAAATAAGCAACCTACATACTTACATTTTGAAAGAACTAGATGTTTTGGTATTCTATTTACTCTTGAAATTCATTTATTTATATTTCACTATTCATTCCTTCCTCAGTTCTTTGTTCATTTGGCCATTTGCAAACTAAATCTTTATATAGACCTAAGTGAATAAGAGGTTTCATTTGTAATAACAAAATAAGTAGCTGGTACAATAGTTTCACTCCGACACCAATCTCCCATAAATTTTTTCTTTCTTTCTGTGAATGTAATTCTCATTTTTCCAGTTTCAAGGCTTCTGCCCCTCCAGGCATCTCTCTGTGTTCCAATAATGAAGAAAAATTAAGGGGCGCCTGGGTGGCTCAGTCGGTTCAGCTTGGGACTTTGGCTCAGGTCATGATCTCACGGTGGGTGAGTTCAAACCCCGTGTCAGACTCAGTGCTGATAGCACAGAGCCTGGAGCCTGCTTGCATTTGGTCTGCCTCTCTCTTTGCCCCTCCCCCGCTCATGCTCGCTCGCTCTCGCTCTCTCTCTCTGTCAAAAATAAATAAACATGTAAAAAATTTTAAAAAAGAAGTAAAAGGTCTGTGTCATTGGTCAAAATTTTTAATCCTCTTATATATCGCCCACTTATTATTAATCAAAACCATGTCACATGATCACTCCAGCTGCAAGGGTTCCGGATGGTGACTATGCTAAGCTGGACTCAACACACTCCAAATGCAGGTTCTGTTTGCAGCAGAAGAGGTCAGTCCTTAGCTAGGCTGCTAGTCTTGTGTCTTTTGCTAGCTGTATGTTTTCCGGACATTCTCTTTTGATATATTTTGTTGCTCAGTTTTTATTTGCTATATGAGATACTTAGGTTAATTTATTTCATGATTTTTACTTAATATTAAAGAAAATAAGTTTAAATATTTCCCTTTCTGTGGGATTTCTACATCCTCTGAGTATTGCCATAAAATGTTATTGCCTTGCACTGATTTCTTTTAAGTTCTAAGTTTTATTTTTATTTTTTAATGTGAGATTTATTTAGAATAGATGTTTTCGGTTTTATTTAAAGTATCTACCTGAGGGTTATTTATATTATTATAATTTATCTTTTAATTGTCTTGAGGTCCAATAATGTGATATGGAGGAATTCTGCCTTCTGTAACTAATTAAAGTGTGTGCATGTGTGTGTGTGTGTGTACGTGTGTGTGTATTAAGGTAATTTTTGTAGCTGTTCCTTACACATATAAGAACTTTCTTTCTTTTCATGGGACATAGTGTCTCTTTCTCACTCTTTCTTTCTCTCCCAGAAATAAATATTGCCTGTGGAAAATTATACATTTTATTATTTGACTCATAAATTAAAACCGAAATACTCAAGTAAAATATTTTTATATCAATGTGGCATAAAATATCCTGAAGAGAATTTAAATTGGGAGGTATACTTTTTTTTTTAATGCTTGCATTTCTCAGTAAATTTTCCTCATGTATTTTATTATTTTTGTTTTTCTGTGTTTTAATATGTATTATCATTATGTTTTCATTGCATATTAAAACTTTTATCATCATGAAATTTTGTCTCTTTTCCCATTTGCTATCTGGTCCTAAATTCCACGTTATCTAACTTTAGTCTTTTCATGTCCTAGTTTATTATATATTTTATTCTTAATTTGCCTCTGACATTTATTGAGACATATTTTAAGTGATGGACCAGTAGACATACATATATTTTTAAGTAGGCTCCCCACCCAACGTGTGACTTGAACTCATGACCCTGAGATCAAGAGTCACATGCTCTACCAACTGTGATAGTCAGGTGCCCTTTGACATATTTTCAATGATAGACATATTTTCAATGATAGTTTATTGATTTCAGCTCTGGGAGAAATATGTAATGTGCTTGGTATACGTGAATAAAAAGAGTGAAAAAAGAAGTAACAAAGGAAGGATGGAGTTGCCTTACAGGAATATAAAACCCAGGCCTACGGTGATGATGGATAGATGAATGGATAGATAGATAGATAGAGATGGACACACTGATACATTTTAACACATAGGGGCACACACAAACAGGGATATTTTACATGTAGACTCCAATATATAATATATGGCTTGAAGAGATCTATAGAATAATAGCCAAATTTATAGGCACTAATTTCCAAGTAGTTTATAAAAGTATCTGTGCTAATTCTACATGGCAAGAAACTAAAGGAATATGGTCTATGAATATTCTGAAAATTTTGAGATAGCCTTTTAAAATATTTTAATAATTTTATATGTATTATGGTTCTTAATATATAACTGACTTTATCTCATTTAAAAAATCTATTTATTCAAATTAACTAAATTAGGAATAATTCATTTCTGTGAAAAATGCCATTGGAATTTTGATAAGGATAGCATTGAATCTATAGATTACTTTGGGTATAGAAATTTTAACAATATTTATTATTGTAAAATGCGAACATGGATATATTTTTATTTATTTGTGCCTTATTTCAACCTACAAATATATAGCAATCAAAACAATGTGGTACCAGAATAAAAGCAGATACATATACCAATAGAACAGAATCAATAGCCCAGAAATAAACCCACATGTATATGGTCAACTAATATTTGACAAGGGAGTCAAAAATACTCTGTGGGGGGAAGGGTAGTTTCTTTAATAAATGGTATGGGGAGAAACTGATATTCACATGCAAAAGAAGTTGAACCCCTATCTTACAATGCTCACAAAAATTAACTTGTAATGGCTTAAAACTTAAATGTAAGACCTGACACTATAAAATTTCTAAAAGAAAATATAAGGAAAAAGCTCAATGTTGGTCTTGGCAAAGAATTTTGGGATATGACAACAAAAGCACAAGCAACAAAACAAAATTCTACAAGTGGGACGACATCAAATTGAAAAGCTTCTACGGAACAGACGAAATAATCAACACAATGAAAAGGCAACTTACAGAATGGGAGAAAATATTTGTAAGCTATATATTTGATAAGAGATTAATATCCAAAATATATAAGGAACTCATACAATACAATAATAAAAATAAGCGAATAATCCAATTACAAAATGTACAAATACCTGAAGAGACATTTTTTTTCTAAAGAAAACATACAAATGAGAAAACCTACAAATGGCCAACAGAAACTTGAAAAGATGTTCAACATCATTAATTGCCAGGGAAATGCAAATCAAAACCACAATTTTATATCACCTCACATTGTTAGACAGTTATCAAAAGATGAAGGGGCACCTGGGTGGTTCAGTTGGTTAAGTGTCTGACTCTTGGTTTTGACTCAGGTCATGATCTCACAGTTCGTGAGTTTGAGCCCTGTGTAGGTCTCCGTGTTGACAGTGCAGAGCCTGCTTGGGATTTTCTCTCTCTCTCCCTCTCTCCCTCTGTCTCTGCCCCTCCCCTGTCTATGCTCACTTTCTCTTCCTCTCTCTCAAAATAAATAAACTTAAAAAAAAAAGATGAAATAAGTGCTGGCAAAGATGTGTCGACAAGGGACCCCTTGTGCACTGTTGCTGAGGATGTTAATTGGTGTAGCCATATGGAAAACAGTATGGAGGTTCCTCAAAAATTAAAATTAGAACTACTGTATAATCCAGCAATCCTATTTCTGGTCATATATGTGAATGAAATGAAATTACTATCTCAAAAAGATATCTGCAATCCACTCCCATGTTCACTGAATCATTATTCACAATAGCCAAGATATAGAAACAACCTGAGTGTCCATTGACAGCTGATGAATAATGAAAATGTGATAGTATTACATAGTGTAGAATATATGTACATATACAAAAGAATAGTGTTTGGCCATAAAAAAGGAAGGAACTCTTGACATGTCTGAGATGGGTGGGCTTTGAGGGAAATATGTTAAGTTAAATAAGCCAGACAGAGAATGACAAACAAAATACTGTATTGTATAATTTCAGTTATGTATGTAATCTAGAAAAGTGAAACTCATAGAAACAGTATGGTGGTTGCCAGGGCCTGGGGGATGGGGCAAAATGGGAAGATGTTTGTCAGAGGGTAAAGATTTTCATTTATAGATGGATAAGTTCTGGGGAATCTAACATGCAGCGTGGTGACTACGTTTAACAATACTGTGTTATATACTTGAAATTTGCTAAGAGTGTAAATCTCAAGTCTTAGCTCTCCCACCACACACATACAGACAGTAACTGTATGGGGTGGTAAATATGTTAGCTGACTTCATTATGGTCATCATTTCATGATATATAGATGTACCGAATCGTCACATTGTATACCTTTAACTTGTATAGTGTTATAAGTCAGCTATATCTCAGTAAAGCCAGGAAGAACACAAATGCAAATAAAATAAAACCTAAAACATAAGTATAATAGGACTGCTCATTTACTCCACTCAGAATCTAAGGTTAGATATCAATTATTCATGTGTACCACAGCTTTGCCCATTAGTGGTTCAAATTCTGTAAAAAAAGAAAATTCATTTCATACATGCTCATTTTTATGTTTTAAATATTATTCTAATGTTTTTCTGTAATACAGCTGAATCTTGTAATGTGTTCATTTTACTTTATTGTCCTTTGATACATAGCACTCAAATTGAATACTAAACATTAATATGCAATGGATCATCTAGCATATAATATCTCAGTAAGTTATACTGTATAGTCGATCGCAAAATTAGTTGTGTTAATATTTAAGTAATGGATATAAATGACTTACTCCTTGACAAAACAAAATTCAAATTTAAAGACACATTTTATTTTATTATTTTTTATTAAAAATTTTTTAATGTTTATTTATTTTTGAGAGAGAGATAGATACAGAGCATGAGTGGGAAAGGGGCCGAGAGAGAGGGAGACACAGAATCCAAAGCAGAATCCAGGCTCTGAGCTGTCAGCCCAGAGTCCAATGCAGGGCTTGAATTCGTAAGCTGTGAGATCATGACCTGAGCTGAAGTCGGCCGCCCAACCGACTGAGCCACCCAGGCACCCCGTAAACATACTTTTTAAAACTGTTTCCAGATCTACCAAGTTTTATATCTTATATAGAAAACAGTTGAAAATCATTAGGGAAAAAATATATATACATATGGGATAATTATGGGGTTTGAAATACAAAAAGTGAAGCAATTTTGTTTTTGTTCCTCCTAGATTTAAATTATTTCTACCCAATATTTGAAAAGATGTGTTTGGGAATTTTGTGGTGACCTAATACTGTGCAATTTTATTAAAATCACATAGAAAGATTGTTATTTGACTCTATCAAGGCAAAATTACCTACTTAGAGAAGTGTATCAGTTCTGTTAAACATGTGACTAATTTTTGAATTGAATTCACATGGACACATACAGCTTATAAATTAGCAGTGTCCATTATATACTGTCTAAATGCATAAAATAAATGTCTTATCCTAAAGGTAAATTTTCCTGTATTTTATATTTTCAAATAACTTAAGCACAACTTGTCACAAATCAGTTGAATACAGAGTTAAATTTTAAAATTATAAATAAAAAAAGCTTCAGAATACTTAAATTTTATAATTTTCTCATCTTACTATAATTTAGATGAGTTCATTGTAAAGTTAACAGAAGGACTTGTAGCATTATTCTTTAAGATATATACTTGAATTGAGTCCACAGGCTCACACATTATATAACAGATTACAGTGCAAATCTTCTAAATAGAGAGAGCAAACAGCCACATTTTTAAGGTATGGTCTAAAGGACCTACTTAGATTGCCTGTGATAATACATTCTAAAGGGGAGAAAGGGAAGTAAAATAATCCTGTGATAAGCCATCTTTCTTCAGGGCCTGCAGGCAGATAAATGTCTAAATCATTCCTAAGAGTTGTGTCTTGTATTCATGAAGATAAGGAACCTTGCCTTGAGCCAAAAGTAAATGGTCATATAATTTAATGTATGCTTAGCTCTCTATAAACCCGCCATATTTTTTTTCATGGTTTTTTTTTAATAAAAAGGTTGTTCTTAAAGTTATGATGATAAGGTCTACATTTAATTTACCTAAAGATATTTTCAAAAGCAGTTAATAGATTCTACTTACCTGGTCTGATCAAAATTAAAAGGTATTGCTTAATACTATGGCCATTTTATTCCTTAGTCTAGTACTGTGCCTAGTTATCCCTCACATATTTGTGAAATGAATGAATGAATTCAATTAATTCTTTAATTTTTAAAGCTAAGACCTTAACCATATTTATTTCCAAAGCCAGGTGGCATCCTTTACACTGCGTAAGAATGTTTACATTAAAAAATGAGATTATTTCTTATACTTTCTAAGTTGCTATCTGATGCACAAAACAAAACTTAACTAGAATTTCCAGATGTTTTTCAAGGCTTTGGCTAAAAGCACTATGAAGTAATTTTTTTGTCCTTCTTATTATATGATGAGTTAAACTGTTTTCCAATGACCTCAGATCACTCTGTAACGATCACTTGAAAACTACTACATTATATCCTCCCTTCTTTCCTTTGTCCAGATTTTTATCTTCTCTCTCACTTTCCATCTCTAGTTCTCCTGAGACATATTTTTCAATAAGGTCAAAAATAGAACTATTGATTGTGTCTGACAAGTGTCAAAAGTATTTTCTGTTAAAAAGAAAGAGAAAGGATGACAATACCTAAAAGTCTAATCAAAGCTAGTGAGATGGATGGTGTTACATTAAAAAGCAACATCCATTATTTCCCCACGTATAACTTTTAAACCTTTTGTTATTTGTCATTATATATCTGTAAAGTTTTCTTTTTTTCAGAGATTAATTTTCAATTTAACATTCTACCAAGCAGCTTATATTTTTATTACCTTCCATGAGTAAACATATAATACCTTGAAAGTTATATATTTCACCTAAACAAGGAATCCGTGAAGTTGGCTATAGATACATTGAAATCTTTTTTATAAAACGTGAAGTTCTTCTATCAATATAACTGAGTTGAGAATTATGTCAATAAGGACATTGCTATAAAAAGTCATTATTTTCCCACTGCTATTATTCCAAAAAAAATGTAATTCTATTTTAAAAATAAAACTGCATTCCCATGTAAAGACATAATACTATATGAACATTCTCATATACACAATAGATAAATTGAAAATTCCAAAATATATTTCAAATAATTTTGCAGCAAAGTGTGTTATGCGATTCTTTAGTCAAAAGTTACGGATTTTATGCATTATTTTATTTGACTTTTAGACTTCATTTACACTATTGTTTTTAATTTATCTAATAGGTAAAATAATTTAAATATTACAGGTAAGTTAATTTTGACAATAAGCCTTCAGGTCAGGATTAGTTAGTATACACTTAGTATCAAACTTTGCAGACTTCTGCCTCCAAGTAAGACATAGAATGTCTCAAGAGAATATCACTTTTACTCAAATAATGAAGAAAAAAACAGAAAACTGACAAAATCGTAGTTTTAAGAACCCATTAAGGAAATGAGGATGCAAATAAACTTTCATGAAGTAAAACCTATGAAGCAACAAGGCCCTCTTAGGAGAAAAGAGACCTAAATCTGCTTTCATCCTTGGTGGAGTGGATGAAGGAGGAGGAATTCATCAGGGAATGGGGTAAAGTGAAACAAACCTAAATTAACATACAGTAGTGGTAGTAGGACTAGCAACTAGCAAATAATGCCAAATGGTGTCTGGCATGATGATGGAGAATCCTGAGGGGCTCCACCTTGCAAGCAAGTCTTCATCTACCTGTCAACTCTCTACATTCTTCAGTGAGAACGGGAGTTGCAGCCAAAAGACTAAAGAAGCGGAAGGGTGGATAGAGAGACCTTTCATCTGAGGCATTTGGAGCCCGCCGAAGACTGAGGGCAGGTCTGGATAACTGAAGGAAAACGAAATGAGGCTTTCTGGGCCTTCAGTAACTAGGAGGCTATGGCTGTTGAACACTGTGGGGAGGGAGAAACAGTTAAGATAAGCTCCTTAGAGGTAAACATTCTGGGAAATATCAGGCATGGCTGCTACAGGTTGTGTAGCCCAGGAAGTAAAGCAACGCCTCTGAGCACATTGTGTCTTCTCAGAGTCTAAAGCACGGCATCCTAAGGATGTGGCAGGATAGGGAAGTTAAGAAAATTAAAAAAAATCACCAAGGCTTTTCAAGCTTTCACTGAATGCTAGACCACAGTTCTTCAAAATGTAGGCTCAGGGAAGCGGGGCAGAGAACAAACGAGAGAACATCTGAATATCATAAAGGCAGAAGTAGGAGTAGGAGGCAGAAGTAGATAGCAAATAGAATTTTTCACTAACCCAAATAGCTGAGAGCCAAATCTCCTGTGATTTAGAGTGTTGGTTCTGTGTGTAAATCAAAAAAAGTGATTTTTACAGTGTCCTTGGTGGTGAGATCCCAGGCGCTGCTGAAGTGAATGAACCTCATCAGAACTGAACTCAATATAAACATTAGCTTAGGCTAGAATTTCCCAAGAACACATTTATCGACTCAGGGACTCACATTACTGTTCAGAAAGATAAAGGATGTGCCCTTTTCTGAAGGTAATATTATTTATATCATTTTCTTCCGAATTACAAAAAAATCATGAAAAGGAGCCATAAAATATAACATCATCAAAGAATGAAACCATTAATAGAAACCACTGTAGAGATGGCCTAAATGTTAGAATTATCAAGCAAAGAATTTTAAAAGTTTGTAGTAAATATGCTAAAATGTATAGCAGAAACTTGAGTGAACAGAGGAAGTATTGAAGTAGAAATTGTCAACTATTTTTAAAAATCCACATGGAGATGTTAAGAAAAACACATCTCTGTTTGGATATCAGAAAAATGGACACAGGGAAGAAAAGAATCTGTGAATTTGGACAGCGATTTTAAAGATGATCTAAACTGAAGCAAGAAGAAAATGCGGAGTAAGAACTATTGACAGAACATTTGAGATCTTTAGTGCAATAAAATATATTCTATATATGTAAACTGGAGTTCAAAAAGAGAAGAGATTCGAATTAATCTCATTAGAATGAGAAAAAAATTGAAGATATAATTGCTAAGATTTTCAAAATTTGGAAAAGTACCTGTGGAATCAAAAATCTCAGCAGACACTATGCAGGAGGAAAAAAATAAAACCATACCCAGGTATATCAAAATCAAATCAAAGAAAATCGTATCTAAATAGAACTTCTGTTAAAAACAAACGAACAACAACAACAACAAAAAAAAAACCAAAGAAACAAACAAAAAAACTGTGTACACTCAATAGTAGCTCCCCAAAGATGTCCATATCCCATATCCCATATCCCATATGTCCATATTCCAGAACCTGTCAATGCCTTACCTTATATGGCAAAAGGAACTTTGCAGATGAGATTAGGAGAAGGATAGGGATATGGGGAAGATGATCCCGGATTATCTAGATGGGCTCCATATAATTACAAAGGTCCTCCTTATAAAGGAAAAAATGAGACAAAAGAGTGAGATCTGAGAAGATAATGAAAGCCTAGAACAGGGAACAGAGATATTTGAAGATGCTATGTTGCTGGCTTTAAAGACAAAGGAAAGTACCACAAGCCAAGGAAAGACAGGCAGCCTCTGGAAGCTGCAAAGGATAGACACTGCCCTAGGCCCTCCAGAAGAAACACAGTGCTGCCAATACCTATGGTTTAGGTCAATAGAACCATTTCAGACTTGTAATTTCCCAAATTGTAAGAGAGTTGATTTGGGTTGTTTAAGCCATCCAATTTGTGGCAATTTGCCACAGCATCAATAAGGTAGTAAACTACCAAAGGAGAAAGCCATGGATCATATTGAAAAACATTAAGCAAAATGGCAAAATTGTCATCATAAAGAATGATGAAATAATATCTTTTAAAGGCTAAATTTGGGGTGCCTGTGTGGCTCATTTGGTTGAACGTCAACTCTTGATTTGGCTCCGCTCATTATCACATGGTTTGTGACATGGAGCCCCATGCTGGGCTCTGCACTGACAGCACGGAGCCTGCTTGGGATTTTCTCTCTCCCTCTCTCTGCCCCTCCCCTGCTCACTCTCACAGGTTGTCTCGCATGTGCGTGTGTGCAAAAAAATAAACATTTTTAAAAGGCTACATTAAACAAAATAAATAAATGAAAATTCAATAATTATTTCAGCTGTACATCCAGAATGAATGAAAGTAAAAAAAACCAAAACACTTGTAGGACAAACAAAAAAGGAAAAAAAATATTTCTTTCCTACAGAATACACTATAAGAGTAATTAAAATAAAAGCAACAACAGCAACCCAAGTTGTACAGGTTTAAGGGTAATTGTATTGGATCAAAACCTAGATTTTCAGAAACAAAATAATGAAGATTACCAGAAAGGATGAATCAATGTCTCTTTTTCTTTCTTATTTAGAAAATAAAATAAAACAGCATTTCAAATAGCTTTAATGTCAAATAATTAATCATAAGGCATACAAAGGAATGAAAGACCTCTCTATAGAAAACCTAAGTAATAGAGAGGCATACCATATTTATGGATTGGAAAACTTAATATTATGATGTTTATTCTTCCAAATAGATAGATTTAAATAAAGCTAGAAGACAGTATTTTTTTTTAATTTCAATATGATTCTAAAACATATTTGTACATTCAACAAATCTGAACTGGACAAAACTATTTTGAGAGAATAAATAAAATAAAGAAAAGAAAATGCTGCAGCCTTCACTCTAGGCAGCTTTGACATAGACAAGGGATATCCTAGGATAACACACAAAAAGTAAAATCAAAAAGACAAAAAATAAATAGAACTTCATAAAAAATAAATTTCTGTTCATCAAAAGACTTCATTAAAGAAATTAATAGGCATAAACAAACCACAGACTAAAACACACGCATACATATATATCTGTCAAAGGAATCTATACAGAACTTTTAAAAACCAATATAAAATTAAAGCCTTTTTATAATGTTTATTTTCAGAGACAGAGAGAGCACGTGTGTGAGAGGGGCAGAGAGAGCGAGACAGAGGTTTCATAGTGGGCTCCACACTGACATCAGGGAACCCAACGTGGGGCTTGAACTTATGAATGCAAGATCATGATTTGATCTGAAGTCGGATACTTATCTGACTGACCTACTCAGGTGCCCCCAAACCAATATAAAATTATATATGACTGAATAAATATGGACAAAAGTCTTGAATAGATATTGAAAAATGAAAATATGAATGCTAGAAGGTACATTAAAAGATGTTCATCATCATCATTTATCAGGAAAATTAAAATGAGTGTAACTATGAGATGCCATCCCATATCTACTAGAAAGGCTAAAATCCAGAAGGATGATAAGAACATGATTTAGCAAAGATGTAGCAAATGTGGAACTCACATATAAGTGTAAAATAAGCAGCTACTTTGAGCAATATTTTGGTAATATTTTATAAAATTAAATATAGATCTACCTTATGACAAAGAAATTTCACCACTAAATACTTACTTAATAAGTGAAAACGTATTTCCAAAAATATTTGTGCATGAATGTTCGTCACAGTCTTGTTCATGATAGTCCCAAACAGGAAAACAACTCAAGTAATCATCCACAGGAGAATAGATAAGTGGATATTAACATATTCATATAATGGAATAACACTCGTCATTAAAAATGCAAAATCACATATGGTAACATGGATAGTTCTCAGAAAAGAAATGTTTAATGAAGGATGGCAAACACAGCAGTGCACATACTGTATGAGTGATTTCATGAAATCCAAAGGAGATAAAGTTTTCTATGGTGAAAGAAATCAGGGCTGCATTGTGACTGTGGACCCTAAGCACATTTGACTCTTCTCGTGTAATAAGAAAAATAATAATATTATGTAACATTTCCTTTCACCTAAACCTTATTTTTCCTTCCGGATTTAAAATAAAACATTTCCAGGGGCCACAAAGAGTACTGAGAGCCCTAGGCAGTGTGTCTTGACCGATATCAAAATGGTGCTTCTCTCTGAGGTGAGGAGTTGAGCTTGGGATTGCCAGGAAAGGTCAGAAGTGAACTTGATGTAGATGGAAATATTATATATCTTAATAAAAATGTTAATAGAGTGTAAGATTGTCAAAACTGAATTACTTGAGATCTATGCATTTACTAAAATATAAATTCTGTCTCGAGCTAAATATATAAATCAAAATGTTCATATTCAAATTTATCATATTCCCAAATATATGTCTAAAGAAAATTAAAATAATGGGTGAAATTAGGAATTAATTCTTGCCTTCTTAAAAGAACATTTTATCCCTTTATTCTCATTGCTCTGTGCTTCCTATCCCAGATCTCCTAAAAAATGTTAAAGCTTCACAAAGTCCATCCTTTTGGTCCAGCTTAATTTTGTCTTTATGTATATAGCAATCATTCTCAGAGTGAGAAACCTAGTGGATCAATCTCCAGAAGTTAGCAGAGCTAAACAATAATAAGTAATTAAAAAGGAATTTTTCTTTACTTCTGTTCCTCAGGACAGAAGGAAAATGTGATCCTCTTATTTTGTTTTTTCTGCACTCTAACATTTATTTTTAGAAATTGCTCCTGTCCATCTGGAAGGCTATTTAACAACCTTTCTTGCTTTACTGCAAAGAAGGGGCATGTATGCCACTCCACCTGACCTATCATATTACCCCTTTTTTATAGTCACATGGATTAATCAGGCATGGGCATCTGATCCAATTAGGACCAATTAGAAACCTTTTGAAGAGGTTGATATCCCAAATGATGATTATCTCTTCTACAAAGATAAAAGATTGTTGGCACCATGTAAGTCTAGAGTAGCTTGAAATCATCATTGCTGTAGGGTGGAAGTACTACTGAAGAAAATGAGGCCAATGGTAAGGAAAATAGTTTCAGAGGAAAGAAAAAAAAACAAAAAAGAGAGATTCATGATGACATTGAAGAAAATCTGAAAAGAGCATGTCTAAAATTAGAAACAACCTCGGACATGAGTTACAAGGGCCAGAGATTCTCTTTGTGTAGAATGTAAGGAAGCCCATGAACATTTCTACACTAATAGTTTTCTGTCCCTTTTCTTGCAAGAATTGTTAGAAATATAATCTTATTTACAGCCATAATTATCATTAGATATTTATAATAAATTCAGTGTTGAAATAAAACACACATTGCATATTAAATTTTAATTGTAAACAAAATAAATGCAAAGTGCTGGTATGAACAATCACTTATGTTTATTTATATATATATTTTAAATATTTATGCACATTCATATGGGTATAAATAAATGGCATCCATGGCTAAGATATATTAACATACTTGTCATCTATATATTGCTTAAAAATAAAGTTGGCTTTTCTCAGATAAGTACATTTGCATTTTAATTTTTCAGTAGATCCTAAATTACCACAACATATTTTATAAACTTCTGCAGGTAAAATTTTAAAACAATACAAAGCAAAGCTAAGCAACCATATAGATACATTAACAGAAATTAACATGTGTGGCTTTGTGACATATCTGGAGCAAAATTTCTTAGACAAAGAAGGCTAAAAGGTAATCTATGAGTCCTTGAACATATTTGTGTGTGCTCTGTAATTCCATCTCCATTATGTAGATTAAGGAGTAGGGCACAGACCCGTTCTCTTATATTGAGCACTCCTGTTGGTATGTTGAACTCAAGGAGCATTACACACATCTAAAGTATAACATCACAAATTGTTTTCTCGATAATTACATTAATATAATTTTTATATTTGTAATTATACATGCAAGAATCTAAATTGTTTTAAGTGATGGCAAGAATAAGACAATTTTGTTTTAAGCTTTTCTTATGAAATCAGCCAAAGGCATGATGTATTTGATCCACAAGGAGGGACACGAACCAAGGTACAGAGTGTCATTAGATAACCAGATAGTTTTTTTGTTCTGTTTTGTTTTGTTTTGCCACTGTCAATTCCCTCAGCAGAAAGCTGTCCATGCTCTGTACAGAACCATTGACAAGTCCACATCCTCCAATTCTAAATGTTAGAATTCTTCAACTCCATGCAGAAACCAACTAGTAGTCTCTCACTTCCAGCTCCAAATTTGAGATAAAACAAAATCTAATGAACAGATCTGGGGTTAGTCCTCTCCCTTTATTAAATCAGCTATGGTCCAGGTGTGTACATTTTTTTTAATGTTTATTTATTTTGAGAGAGACAGAGAGAGCAAACATGCACTGGGGAGAGGCAGAAAGAGTGGAAGAAAGGATCCCAAGTAGGCTTTGCCTGGTCAATGCAGAGCCTTATGAAGCACTTCATCCCAAGAACTATGAAATCATGATACGAGCTGAAATCAAGAGTTGGACTCTTAAACAACTGAGCCACCCAGAGGTCCCTGGTGGGGGAACCTTGAGGCCTTTGTAAGACATCTCACACCAACTGTTCTTAAATGACATTCTGTAGACCACATCATATTGTATTAAAAACAAATCCACAAGGGGTGCCTGAGTGACTCAGTCGGTTAGGCATCCAACTCTTGATTTCAGCTCAGGTCATGATGTCATGGTTAATGAGGTCTAGCACCACACTGATAGGGCAGAGCCTGCTTGTGATTCTCTCTCCTTCTCCCGCTACCCATCCCTCTTCCTCTCTCTCTCTAAAAAGACAAACAAAAAACCCCACAAATTCACAAGAAAAGAAACCTATTTCCTCTTTCTGCTAAGTTTTGAATGTTTGTTCCATTCTAAGTGTTCTTTCAAATGTAGAGTTCAAAATTTAAAGATTAGTCACAACTGTATTTAAGAAGTACAGTCTAAACACCTCCCCTTTCCATATATACCTACTAAAATTCTAACAACCAAGCAAATGGAACAACTCATTACATTCTACTTAGTTTAGAGATTCCACAGAAAGTATGCTAACATGATTAACAGTCATCTCAGACATTTTTACTCTTTGTGGACTTGTACATAATAGTATTTTAAACATAGAATGAAAACAGAGTCAGATCTTAAGGAATGGATCCTAAATCTTCTGGGGTGGTCTTCAAAGTTAGGAAATTATTACAAGTTACAATTATAATATTTCAAAATGACAAACTAATTTAAACTCACAATCTGATTTCGTGAAAGTATCAGAAATCCAATAAATATTTTGCATTAGGTAACTCAGTTTTTAAAAGCATAGCAACTTTTAAGAGAGTAGCATAAAATCTTAGTCATGCTTTGAAGTGTAGGAGAGGAAAGCAACTTTTCCCTCTTCTTATTTCAGTAGCTGGGTGTCTGAGAATTAAGCTGACAAAAAGACAGATTAACAGGAAGAAAAAAAAAAAAGGTTTATGTGTATGCATACTATGCATGGAGGTAACAAAAGAAATAGCCGGCTCCTTAAATGATTAAAGTTACAAGCTTGGAGACCTAATGAAGTAGGGAAAGGGAAGAGGGATGAAAGGCTCTTCTAGGAAGAATAGAAAGTTTTCTTCAAGAAAGGTAAATGGCTTTTTAGGAGAACCAAGGAGAGATAAGAAAGTTTATATATTTATCTATATAGACATGAGGGGTCTCTCTTTCCTTCAGTGCCTTATGTAGGCTTATTTTTATTCTTCCTCCAGGAATTGACACACTTTGAAGAGCGAATTTATAGCAGCCTCACTTCCAGGAAGTTGCCAATTTTAGTCAAATAAGGGAAGGTCAAAGTAGGCTTTCCTTCTGCATGTGTTGAATTTCACATGTCTTCAGTTTAAAATAATCTTCAGACCAATTCTGGGATTCCCAATGGGTTTCTGCACAAACAAATGGAAAGCTTTGCTAAAAGACAGACTACGCAATATTAAAAATTGTAAGTTTACTTGAGCAAAATTCAATTTGAATTGGGAGCCAAGAAAAATAATTATATGAGAGTGCAGAAGCAAAGAAAGGAAATTCCCTGATTGTCTATGGCTCAAAGCCTAGATGGCCGCATGTGATGGTGATTGGTTGTTCTGAGTGTTTTGATTTTGGAACTTTGAGGCATTTACAGGCTTAGACTTTTGGTTTGCTTACGTAAGCTGCCACGGCGTTAGAGCTACCTCTGTCTAATGGCCTTCTTGTTTAATTTATTTAGCAACATCTATGATGTAAATTTGCTCCCTAGAGCTCCACATCATTTAAAAGTTTTGTTAAAGCTCTGTATCTTCTGAAGTCATATTAGAAGGAGGTAAGAGAAGAATAGCAATTAATGAACACAAAATGAATCACTTAAGACACAAAGTTCAAAAGTTACCAGACAGAATTGGAGACCATAAAATTTAGATGTCATTGGAAAAATAAGTCAATGGATGAACATATTAGATTGATTTATAATTAGTTTGGCAAAGAAATTTGAAATATGGATTATTTAGTATATAGGGAGAAATGTATGGCAAGTTTACAAAGAAAGCTTTGACAAGCTTGGGTTATATCTTTTTGTGTAAACACATACCGAAATTATTTTATCCATACAAATATATAATATTGTTAGCAGTGATTAGAACATAAAAAGATTAGCAAAACTTTAAAGTAAAATTATAATATGACGTTAGAAACATTCTAAAAACTGTCTTTAGCTCCCTCTCTCTCTCTCTCTGTCTCATTTTCCACTTCAAGGCCCTCTCTCAGAATTCTGCTTTTTTTGTTGTTGTTCTTAGTTTCTTCTGACTCAACTAAAAGAGTGTTGTAACACGTGCACGAGGATTTCTTCATTCCTCATCTGTAGTTTGTGAAATTGGGAAGAGAAAAGGAGATGTGGATGGGATCTCCCTCACATAAAGGAGATCTGGGGTGCCTGGGTGGCTCCGTAGGTTGAACTTTGGACTTCCGCTCACGTCATGATCTTACAGTTAGTGAGTTTGAACGCCACATTGGGCTTGCCAGAGCCTACTTTAGATCTACTGTCCCCCTTTGTCCACACATCCCCCGCTCATGCTTTCTCTCTATCTCAAAAATGAATAAACCTTTAAAAAAATGAAGGAGATCTAAAAATTAGGAATTCTGTTGGTTGTGGGTAAATTCTATGAGGAAAATATTACAGATCTACATATAGCATTTGCTTTGGAAAAGAATGTAACAGTTGTCATTCTTTGACATATCAGAAGCCTTCAGTCTTCACTGGATTATTTTAACAGTAACAACATTTTTTTTTTTCTTTTGTGAAATTGAGAATAAAGTTCTCCTGGGTACAAATAAAAGTGTCACCTGAGATAACCTCAATAGAAAGACAGAATTATGCTAGTTTTTCCATCCCTACTCATTGAATGTTTGGGAGTTTTTTTTTAAAATCTCCCTGCCTCTAGCATCATATCTACTAACCAAACTGCAAAACCAGTAATAACAAATTTTAGATCATCAACTTAGTTTAACAGGCATTAGTTTGTGAAATTGAAATAATTGTTTTCAATGTATATATGATACATGATACTATATAGGATGATGGTTCTGAGTCTAAAATATGTATATTCACTTTTTATAAAGCAATTTTTCTACCCTATTTCTCTATGTATACAATTCTATGAGCACTGTGGCTTGGGTTGGCTAAAATCCATACTGCATTCTTTATGTCTGCTTTTATATTTTTCTAATTAGCCAAGAACAATTAATGAATTATACTTCACCATTATATTATTTCATGATGTCAAATATGTCTCATTTTATGGAACAATGTAACAAAGCTTTCATTTTTTAGATTGCTTTTCAATTTTTAATTATACGTGTAAAATAGACATTTACTGGCAAAAATATTTTGACATGATTTCTGAGGTCAACACAGATTACTGGCAGTTGACATTAGGGTGTACAAGTGTAAATATAACCATAATTAAATTCTGGAATATTTTTGTAAAGTGGGAGACTATATTGTTACTAGCAAGCAACTTTTAACTATAAATACATCAAATTTCAGAATGAAATACAAGCTAATGGCAGTGAACCGAAGACAGTTTCATAGCAAGATAGAACTTTGAAACTGAGGTTTGGCATTGCAGAGAAAGGAACAATTAATTTATACCTCAGAAGATTGGAAACTAGAAGCTGTAACCCTGAAGAAAGACAGAAGCCTTAAATTGATTCTCTGACTGTTTAAAAGAGAACCAGAAAAACTCTGTAACTCTATTCCTCAACTTAAGACAGTGGAAAAAGAAAATCAGCTCTATGCGTGAGAACTTGATGGAAGGGGAAAAAAAAAAGTTATATAGAGTAGTTACATTATAGAGGTTATGATGGGAAATACCAAATAAAAAAACTTACAGGACTTCTGGGAATGTGATGGAAGTAATAGCCCCAGGAGATATTAGGCAATAATTTACCAGATAAAAAAATGTGCCAATCATCTAAATAAGCATAAAATAAAACACTTCAGCAAAATAAATGGAAACAAATTCATATGTAAACATACCATGTCAAAATTCTAAAAATAACAGAACACCTTAAAAATAATTACAACTACACTATAAGCATGTTTCTTATCAGCATTTAAAAAAGATTAAAATAGGGGCGCCTGGATGGCTCAGTCAGTTGAGCGTCCAGCTTCAGCTCAGGTCATGATCTCACGGTTCGTGGGTTTGAGCCCCGCATCAGGCTCTGTGCTGACAGCTCGGAGCCTGGAGCCTGCTTCGGATTCTGTGTCTCCCTCTCTCTCTGCTCCTCCCCTGCTCATGCTCTGTCTGTCTGTCTCTCTCTCTCCTTCAAAAATAAATCAAAAAATTTAAAAAAATAAAAAAGTTTAAAATAAAATAAAGTAATAATAGTAGCTAGCCGCAATGGAACTTCGGTAGTATTGTCACCTTAACAATATTTAGTCTTCAAATCCATCAACATAGAATATCTTCATATGGATCTTCATACAGGTCACTTTAAATTTATTTCAACAACGTGTTTAGTTTCTAATGTATGATTTGTACTGGTTAAATTTATCCCTAGATATTTTATTCTTTTACGGGCTATATTGTAAATGGAAGTTTTCTTAATTTCTGTTACCATTTTGGATTGTTCATTGCTAGTTTATAAAAAAACAAAACAACTGCTTTTTCTGTGTTTATACTACATCCTGCAAAGGTGTTGAATTTGTTTATTAATTCTAATCAGTTTTCAAGGGTTCTTGAGCATAAGATCATGCTGTATGTAAATTAAGATACTTTTACTTCTTCCTTTCTAACCTAAGTGTCTTTTATTCCCACCGCCGGCCGCAGCCGCAGCCTCAGCCCCAATTGTTCTGTCTAGAATTTTCCAGTTGAAAAGACCAGTGGAATTGGGCATTTATGTCTTGTTACTGATCTTAGTGGGAGACTTTTCAGTTACTGTGTAATAGCAGTGGGTTTTCTCATAAATAGCCTTTATGAATTTGAGGAAATTCCCTTCCATCCCTAGTTTAAGTGTTTTTATAATTTAAAAAGAAATGTTGAATTTTATCAGATGGTTTCTTTTCTTTTTTTCTTTCTTTCTTTTTTTTTTTTTTTACTAACTTATATAATCATCTGCTCACCTCCTTTATTCTATTACTACGGTGAATTATATTGTGTTCCTTCTTCTGTTTTTGGAAATGAATGGAAAAGAATGATTGGGTAATTTTCCGTAAATGGTTGGTAGATAAAACCAGTGAAGTCATCTAGTCCTGGGTTTTGTTTTTGTTAGTAGGTTTTTGATCACTGAGTCAATCTCTTGTTATTTCAGTTACACTTTTTATTTCAGTAAGGTGGTAGTAATGACCCCATTCTAATTTTGAATTTAATAATTTGATTCTTCTCCTCCAACACGTTGTTTTCTATTAGTGAATCCAGATAAATGTATGTACATTTTGTTGATTTTTTTCAAAGAATCAACTTTGGTTTAGTTGATCTTCATTGTTTTTCTATTCTCTTTTTTAAGATTTTTTATTTTTATTTTAGAGAGAAACAGGTGTCTCTCTCTCTCTCTGACTGACACAGGGATCTAGCCCACGATCATGGGATCATGGGATCATGATATGGGATCATGGGATCATGAAATCATAGTTATGATTTCTGTCATAACCTTTCCATCTCTGAATATTTTAAGTATGGTTTGTTATGTTTTCATTTTCACTCATGTCAAAGAATTGGGGGTGAAGTTTTCTGAATATGTCTACTATGTGTAGCTGGTTTACAGTGTTGTATGTTTTTTATTTCATTTTTTGATATTGTCTCTAGTTTTTTTCCCCCATTATTAAAAGGGGGGGGTGAAGTTTGCAATTATTACTGTAGAACTGTAAATTTTTCTCTTCAATTCTGTCAATACTTGTTGCATATATTTTGGAGGTCTGATGTTTGATGCCTATATGTTTGTCACTGCTATACCTTCTTGGTGAAATGATCCTTTTATCAATGTATAATATCCTTCTTTGTCTCTGATAACAATTTGAGACTTACTTTTTATTTTGTCTGATAATGTTATAATCATCTCATCTCTCTTTTGGTTATTATTTGCATGGAATATATTTTCCATCTTTTGACTTTCAGTTTGTATTTTTAATCTAAAGTGACTTTCTGCTAGACAGTATATAGTTGTATCACCTTTTTACCCATTCTATTAGCCTCTGCCTTTTGACTTGATAATTTAATCCACTTAAATTTAAAGGAATGAATGATAAGGAAGGACTTCTATATTTTTCTACTTTTTCTATAAGTCTTACTATCTTTTCTATTTCCCAGTTTCCTCCATTACTGCCTCATTTTGTGTTGTTGATTTTTTTATTTTTTGTAGTATTCCATTTTGATTACTTTCATATATATATATATATATATATATATATATATATATATACATACATATATATATAGTTGCATTCTTGGTTGTTCCCCTTGGAATTGTAATTAACCTCTTAAACTTATTATATTTGTTTTGAATAAATATCACCTTAGCCTTAATAATACATAATAAAACCACTGTCTCATACAGCTCCACTCCTCACCCTTTATATTGTTGTTTTCACAAGTCAGATTTTTATCCATTATGTACATTAATATAAATTTAAAATTGTTTTTTACTTTTTATTAACCCATATAGTTAAAAGAAAGGAGTTACCACTCCAAAATTCAGTAATACTAACTTTTGTATTTCCCTATATAGTTACCTTTATCAATGCTTTTAATTTCTTTATATAGCATTTAGTTATTATCTAGTATCCTTTTATTTCTGTCAAAAAAGAGTCCTGGTACTCCTTAGAGGTCAAGTATACAAGTAGCAAATTCTCATAGGTTTTGTTTATCTGAGAATGTCTTAATTTCTCCATTTTTGAAGGAGAGTTTTACCTGATAATGGAATTCTTGTTTGTCAGTATTTTTAAGTCAGGAGATTAAAGTTATCCTTCTACTATATTCTGTTCTCCATGGTTTCTGCTTAGAAATCAGCTGCTATTTGGGGTGCCTTGGCAGCTCAGTCAGTTAAGCACCCAACTCTTGGTTTCAGCTCAGGTAGGTTGTGGGATCGAGTCCTGTGTCAGACTCCAGGGCTCTGCTCTGAGTGTGGACACTGCTTGGGATTCTCTCTCTCCCCCTCTCTGACCCTTCCCCAATCGCACACATGTGCACCCTCTCTCTCTCTCAAAAACCTTTTTTTTTTTTTAAAGAATTCAGTTGTTATTTTTATCTTGTATTTATTTTATAGGAGAAATATCATATTTTGCTACTTTCAAGATTCTTTATCTTTCAGAAGTTTAAAGTGTGTCTCAGTGTGACAATTTTTGTATCTATCCTTCTTGGCGCTTATTAGCTGTGAAAATTTGTGTTTTTTAAATTAAATCTGGGAAGAATTTGGACATTATGTTTTCAAATGTTCTTTCTGCCCCTTTTTCTCTTTCATCTCCTTCTTGGACTACCATTATGCTTATTGTATATGTTTGATGGTGTCCTACAGGTGTCTTAAGCTTTATTCTTCTGTTTTGTTTGTTTTGATTCCTTTTTATATTTGTCCTTTAGACTGGATAGTTTGAAGACTTATCTTTGAGTTTTCTGATTCTTTCCTCTGCTTACCAAATTCTGCTATTGAAAACCTCTAGTGAATTTTTCATTTCCATTATAATAATCAGAGCCAGAATGGCTGGAGACATGGACTGGTATCTTTAACATAATTACCACTGAGCTGGGAAAGAGAGAGCAAGGGAAAGAGAGAGCAAGGCAAGAGCAAGGGAAAATGTCACAAAGCTTTTCTACTATTTTTAAGTTGACTTTTTCTGGAGTCAGCCCTCTCAGTTTCTATAAATTCTTGAATATTTTCTAGAGTTCTGATAAAGCTTATTCTGAGGGCTTAAGTTTAATTTTTTTTATTTTTATTTTTTGAGAAGGACCAGACTCTTGGAGCTACCTGCTTCACCATTATCACTGACATCGTCTTGCACATAACTTTAAAAGTAACTTTTCTGATTCACTATTTTCCTCATGTTACTGTTTGTTCAGTAATCCAGAATGATACCTTATTTCCTGCCAAATCTAGCCAAACTCCTCAAACTGGCAGTAAGAATTGTTATACATAAGTAGCAAATATCAACTCCTCCTGTATAGTCCTTTTCATTACATGGACATTTTTATGCCTGAGTTATGAAGTGTGTCAACCAGCTTAATGAATCTGAGTGCAAACTATCTAGAATCAGCCAAAGGGTATAAAGAAGAAAAGGTGGGGCACCTGGGTGGCTCAGTTGGTTAAGCTTCCAACTTTGCTCAGGTCATGATCTCGCGGTTTGTGAGTTCGAGCCCTACGTTGGGCTCTGTGCTGACAGCTCAGGGCCTGGAACTGCTTCAGATTCTGTTTCTCCCTCTCTCTCTGCCCCTTGCCTGCTCACTCTCTCTCTCTCTCTCTCTCTCTCTCTCTCTCTCTCAAAAATAAATAAACACTAAAAAAATAAAGAAAGAAAATAAAGAAGAAAAGTTACTGAAACCATTGACTGAATAAGCCTAAAATAAAATTGAGTCTTATCTTGATTATTTGGGATTTAAATAAAGAGAAAATATTGTAAAGTTATATATACACAGTGAAAAGAAAGCTTCTCTTATTACAAATATTTTCAATATAATTTCAAGTTATAGGTCTCCAACAATAACAAGAATATACATTTTAGGATTTCATTAAAATTTCTACCTTGTTCTAATTTAATACATAAAAACACAATTTCCTTTATTCTAAGAAAATAAGATAAACTTTCTTTCCAGATTCAAACTCCTTTATTATTAAATAGTTCGCCAATTTTCTGTGTCAATATACAATACGATAGCATCGTAATAATTAAATTATATTAATGCTTTTTTACATCTTTAGATGATATAATTAATTATCAGTTGTAACCAGGAAAATGATATATTATGGTCATTGTCATTCTCTTTTTTTATGATGACATCTTCTGAACATATTTCCATATTACTAGCTGCTCTCTTTGCTGAGGACTAAAGCAACAAATGGTACATTTTAAAATTATTAATTAATAAGATAATGAAAATTAACCACTGGAAACATTTTTCTGTGACTTACATCACCAATAAAAGGAAACTTGAGTCTAAGAATAATTTATTCCCAATAGAAAATAATATAAATAACTGTAACACTTATTCATAAGAATGCTACTAAATTATTTAGGCATCTTATAACCAAAGCACTCAGAAAAAAAATAGAGATCAGGGACAATCATTGATAGGTATACACATTGCAGTATTTCTTTAGTTAAGTCACATTTTTATAAACTGTATTTTATTTAATCAATTTATTATTTTCTAGCATTTGGCATTTTACTACTCTAACTTACCACTGTTATTACATTTTATTCAATCATGATATATAGAAAATGAAGATGTGCACCAGTGTTTCATATCACAACATTTTCATGTAATCTTTCTCACAGATAAAATATGTGCCAAATATATGAAGTTGAAAAATAATAATGTTAAATATTTTAAGTATTTAAATATTTAAATATTTTAATAAATATTTAAATAAAATATTTAAATATTTTAAATATTTAATATTTATTTAATATTTATTAAATATTTAATAAATATTTAATATTTATTAAATTTAATAAATATTTAAATAAAATATTTAAATATTTTAAATATTTAAGTGTTAAATATTTTAACTTTAAAAATAGTATCTATGTATCTATCACTTTAAAAAATAATGTATGTACATATATATAAAATAAAATAAATATATATATGTATATGTATATATATATATATATATATATATCTTTTAGAAATATTTCACATTGTAGTTCAATTTGTTGATGCAATGTGATGTTTTTGAATATAATATCAACTAATGTGTCGGGGTGCCTGGGTAGCTCAGTTGGTTAGGCAGTGACTTCAGTCAAGTCATGATCTCCTGGTTTGTGGATTCGAGACCCAAGTGGGGTTCTGTGTTGACAGCTCAGAGCCTGGAGCCTGCTTCAGATTCTGTGTCTCCCTCTCTCTCTGCCCCCTCCCTGTTCTCTCTCTCTCTCAAAAATAAAAATTAAAAAAAATTAATTAAAAAAAAAAAACAAAAAACTAATGTATCAGGCATTCCCTCATCCACTTATTAAGATTCACCAGGGACTCTGCTAGGGGATGAGGATCCAGTTGTTGGACAAGCAGGCAGTATCTTTGCTCTCTTGAAACCTCGATTTATTGACACACAGATATTAAACAAATATTCATACCAGTAGCCTTATAATCGGTTCTGTTTTAGGTGTTATGGAGAAAAGACACAGAGTTCTACAAAAGTGCATTGACACTGATGACCAATGGTGGAGTAACTTTAGTAGTAAAGTAGTGTAAGGAAAGGGATAAAGAAAGGGCATAAATGAAGGCCTCTTTGACAAGAAGCCACATAATGTGAGACTTGTGTGATGAGTGGGAGTTAGGCAAAAATGTTGGTGTGTTGGTGTGCAGTTGGAATGATTTCCGGGGGATCGCCATATTATAATATCTTAAAGACCAGAAGTTTGCAATGAGGCCATTGACAGGGCTGTAGTGTGAACCAAGCACTAAAGCACAGCAGACACATGGGCTGAGAGACAGGTCTTTGAATTGTTTTGCTTCCAAATTTACCATTCCCTACCTCCATCTTTCAGGAGTAAGTCAAAGCAGAAATACCTCTGTAGAGAGACAAAAAGTGTCCTCAGGAGCAGGACATGGAGAGGGGGGCAGGTGCAGGGAAGACATAAGCACAAGGTCCTTTCCCCTTCAGAATTTTGTACTGCCTTCTGGCCTTCTTGATTTCCCTGTTACAGCTGACAAGTCAAAGGCCATTCTGTTTTCTAATCTGTTTTGTGTGACGGAACATTTATTTTTTTTTTCTTTTTAGAAGCTTGTGGAAAATTCCCTTTGTTTTCAATATTTTTAAATTTCACAGTGTCATTGTAGGAGTCTATTCTGATTCATTTTACTGGGCACTGGGTGAGCACTGTCAATTTGGCAATTAATGTCCTTTAGTTCTGGGAAATGATTTAATAATTTTATTAATTATTTCCTACCATCTGTTTTTCTTCCTTCACCATCTGGACCTTCTATTATTTGGACTTTGGAATTCTGGAAGTGATATCCATGTTGCTTTTTTGTGGTTGTTGTTCTATGTGTTATCATTTTTTCCATTTAAGTTTTTTAACGTTATTTTCCAGACTTCCTCTTGAAGTCTGGTTTTTAAATTTGTCAGGTTTTTAAATTCCAATAGTTCTTTTTGTTTTTGTAATGTTTGTTCTTATTCTTATTTCAGAAATTAAGAAAACAATGAAGCTTCTTTTACATATATTTCACACAAATGTACAAAATACATAATCTAAATATGTGTATGTACATATACACCACCACACATATATTTTCCTCTTTAGTGCACTTCTAGTTTACTATGGCATATTGGACATATGAACATCATTATGCTCCCTACTTAAGCCCTTCAAAACCACCAAAAAGAAATTATTTTAAAAGATATATACAAGGATAAGGAGAACTGGAAGAAAGACAACAAAAAATATTAGAAGTCTGAAAGAATATAAATAAGTGGGAGCTGAATTAGTGACTCGGGGGAAACTGAATATGAACACTATGTTGGTAAAGTTGAAAAACCTTATTTACTGCACAGATTCCCCAGAAAACAAGCAGCACCAAGTGTCTCTCAGAAAGTGAGAGTGGAAGTGATTTTTTTAATGTTTGTTTATTCTTGAGAGAGAGAGAGTGAGAGAGAGAGCGAGCATGAGTGGGGGAGGGTCAGAGAGAGGGAGACACAGAATCCGAAGCAGGCACCAGGCTCTGAGCTGTCAGCACAGAGCCCTACCCAGGGCTCAAACCCACGAACCGGAAGATTATGACCTGAGCTGAAGTTGTACGCTTAACCGACTGAGCCATCCAGGCACCCTGGCAGTGATTTTAAAATACAGAGCCCTGATTCTTTGAAAAGTGAAAATGTCAATATAAAATTTTCAACTTTGAAAATTTGAAAATTGCCTACATTTGGGTTTATGCATTAGAATGAACAATACTAACAACAATAACAATAACAACAGCAGCAATAATATTGTTGTTAATAATAGTTAATAGTAATATAGTTATTAATAGACAGCTACTATCTTAAGGATGTTAATTTATAATAAGTCTGTGAAATCTGTTTTATTACCATCTCTGTTTTTCAGATGAGAAAACTAAAGTAAAAAGACACAAAGAAAATTTTCAAGATTACACAACCAGTTACTGATGAAGCCAGGTTTCAAACCCTGGCAGTGCGCACACACACACACACACACACACACACACACATATATATATACACACACACACACACATATATATATATATATATATATATATGTATATGTATACACACACACACACACACACACATATATATATATACACACATATATATATATATGTATATGTATACACACACACACACACACACACACATATATATATATATATATAAAAGACTTTTAATACCAAGTCTTTTATGACTAAAGGTGAAGGTAATCTCAGTCCTTGTGAAAAAAATTTCTGAAGTCCAAGTTGCTCTACTTCCAAACTCCCTTCTATGCTTTTTTTTTCTTACAAAGCATTCACTCATGTTATCACTTATCATTTTATATAGATGGCTGTCAAACTCAGATTCCTAGACTTTCCACTAAGCTCATATTTTACATTTCCAATTGCCTATAATAAATATGTTCTATATATTCGACCAGAAATATAAAAATCAGCTGGCACAAAATCCGGGCAAAATAATGTAATGGTTAATATTTAAAATACATGGATTGAAGCCTGAGGCCATCGCTGATCAAGTGTGTGACCTAGGACATGATAAGTAAACACTTTGGGCTAGTTTCTATTTTATTTGTAAAACAGAAAGCAAAAAATTAATTCATAGGTTACAAATACCAAGAAAAGGAAAAATAATTAGGAAAATGCTTTAGTCAGTATTCATAAAAGATAGTTATCAGAAAGGAAACTTGTTTTGGAGGTAATTCTCTACTTCAGAGCTACCACTCAAAGAACTAACTACCTAGGAAAAACTTTATTTCTGCCTTTAAAAAAAATTAATGTTTTTATTTACTTTTGAGAGAAAGAGACAGAAGGCAAGCAGGGGAGGGACAGAAAGAGGGAGACAGAATCCGAGGAAGGCTTCAGGCTCTGACTACAGAGCCTGACACGGGGCTCCAACTCACAAACCGTGAGATCAATGCCCTGAACGGAAGTTGGACGTTTAACTGACTGAGACACCCAGGCGCTCCTATATTGCTGCTTTTTATATAATTTTTGAAAATATGTGATAAGTACTTAAAAATAAATAGTTTAAAAGAGATATCATAGGTTCTAGTGTTTTCCTTTATTGGGACAATAATAAAACATTTAGGAAATCATCACTCTGAACCTATTTGTAAGGGTCATATAAAAATGATACAAGAGCCAAGTTTTATAGAACATAACATATTCTTTCTTGTCTTCCCATGCTTTTCCTTTTCCAACCAATTTCCACCTGTCAAATTCGTAGCCAATTTTTAAAAATCTTTGATCAAATATGACTTCTGTTAGGAAGATTTTGTTATTACTTTCCCTTAAAATAAATCTCTTACTCCAAACTTTCATATCATTTTTTATCTACCATGTGACAATTTTTTTTCTTTTTAATATATTTACATCTTAGCTACTTCATATCCCTATTAAAACATAAGGTCCTTTGGAGCCTAAACACAAATGACATATATTTTAGTCTACTTTTCAGTACTTAGGTGATTACCTTTTTGTAGTGAGTTCCAGAACATAACCTGTACATCCAAGAAAGAGGAGATAGACAGAGGAAAGAAACAAGGATAGTCACCAAGTTATAAACACCATAAAATATCATTCCAGTGGGATCATGTGGCCATGGAGCCTGAAAAGCATAATGAGAGAGAAACCCTTGGAAAAGAGCATCAGTGCTAGATATGTTGGCAGGGTAGGGAGAGTGAGGTGCCAGATCATGAAATAATTCTAAATTTACACCAAATCTGCCATATTTGTCTGCCAGCAGTGTAAAATGGAAAAATGATAATATTATCCAAGCAAATTGTACATGATATAAAGGTGTATAGAGATTATCATGTGACTATGGAAATTAAAACATTTATAAAAAGATAAAATATTTCTTTATGTATGGTAGAGATTATATTTTGTTATATAAATTGTAGAGAGTTTATCAGCAATTTAAAAGTAAGCAAAATCCAGTGATGGGGAGAACACCACAATCAAAATATTTGGAAGGCTAAGGAAACAACTATCTAGTAAAATTAATAAAATAATCTTTAAAAATAACTAAAAAAGCATTTGTTTTGGTCAACCGATGAACTAAAATATTTATTTTATTTTGTGGAAAAATGAGATTGCAAATATGTAGAAGTCATAAATATGGAATAAGTTGAAAACTTTTAGAACGTTTAAAATAATACAGTGATATGAAGCAAAACAACAATAACAAACAAACAACAACAAAACAAAAATAGAATGTAGAGCTACAGAATAAATTAGTAAGACCAAACCTAGAAATCACAATGGAACATAGGCTACATAAGATTTTAAATACAAATATATAAAGGTAAAGTTGGTCTCATAGAATGCATTTGGAAGTTTTACCCTTTTTGAGATAATTACCCTGTGAAGCCCTGAATTTTTGTTTTTTGGAAGTTTTTTGATTATTGACTCTATTTCTTTGCTGGTCAGTCTGTTCAAGTATTCTATTTCTTCCTGTTTTAATTTTGATAGTTTATATGTTTCTAGGAATTTGTCCATTTCTTCCAGTTTGACCACTTGTTGGCATATAATTTTTCATAAATATTCTTTCATAATTGTTCATATTTTTGTGGTATTGGTTCTTATTTCTCCTCTCTCATTTTTTTTAATTTGGGTCCTTTCTCTTTTCTTTTTGGCTAGAGGTCTATCAATTTTGTTAATTTTTTTTCAAAGAAATATGTCCTGGTTTCATTGATCTGTTCTATTGCTTTATTTTTGTAGTTCTATATCATCTATTTCTGCTCTCATCTTTATCATTCCCTTCCTTCTGCTGGCTTTAGTCTTTGTTGTTCTTTTTCTAGCATTTTTAGGTACAATGCTAGGTTGTTTATTTGATACTTTTCTTGTTACTTGAAGTAGGCCTATATTGCTATATACCATGAGATATCACTTTACACCTGTCAGAATGGCTAGAATTAACAATACAAGAAATAACAGGTGTTGGTGAAGATGTGGAGAAGAAACCCTCTTTCACTGTTGGTGGGAATGCAGTCTGCTGTGGCTGTTTTGGAAAGATGTATGGAGGTTCCTCAAAAACATAAAAATGTAAGTTCCCTATGATCCAGTAATCACACTACTGGGTATTTATCCATAAACTACAAAAATATTAATTCAAAGGGATACATGAACCCCTATGTTTATTGCCACACTATTTACAATAGCCAAATTGTGGAAACAGCCATGTGTCCCTCAATAGATGAATTGCACTACTAGGTATTTATGCAAAGAATACAAAATTACTAGTTCAAAGGGACACATGCACCTGATGTTTATAGCAACATTATCTATAATAGCCAAATTGTGAAAAGATCCCAAATGTCCATTGACTGATGAATGGATAAAGAAAAAAGGACATATATATATGTATATATATATATATATATATATATATATATATACATATATATATATATATATACATATATATATATATATATATATATTACTCAGCCATAAAAAAGAATGAAATATTGTCATCTGCAACAACATGGATAGAGCTAGAAAATACTATGCTAAGTGAAATAAGTCAGTCAGAGAAAGACAAATATCGTATGATTTTACTCATATGTGGAATTTAAGAAACAAAACAAACAAGCAATGGGGAGAAAAGCAACAGAGAGGGAGGCAAACCAATAAACAGATTCTATTTAACTATAGAGAACAAGCTGGTGGTTACCAGAGGGGAGGTTGTTGGGGGGATGGGTTAAATAGGTGATGAGGATTAAGGAGGACACTATTGTGATGAGCATTGGATGTTCTATGGAAGTGTTGAATCACTATATTATACACCTGAAACTAATATTACACTGTATTTTAATAATTGGAATTAAAATAAGAACTTCAAAAAAATAACTAAGATTTTAAAAACAAATATATTAAAAGTTCTAATATGACATTCATTTCATTGTTAAGATAATTAGCTTTAATATATGCAAATTATATTTCTGCTACATACAGCTTAATTTTCTGACTCATGTGAAAGCCACATAAGTATTAGAACTTATTAATATAATGGAGATAATAAACAGTAACTTAAAAAATAAAAGAAGACAACAGCTTGGCAATTTTACATCTAAAAACGTCTCCTGTTATCTGGGTGAATAGAAGGAGAATTTTTTTAATTTTCCATATGTCAAAGAAACATAATGGATTGTCATTTCAGCTGACAAGAGTATGTTAGACTTAATTCCATGACTATAAGTGATGTTAAAGTAGTAAAGCAATTTACCAGGCAAGAATTCAGAAAACTACCTTATTTTCCCTACTTGTACCCTGTTCTTTGTACCCTGCTTGCAATACTTTCTTTTGAGTTGCTTCTGGTTTTCATCCATTCAAATCCTTCCATCATGTTCTCCCCATCAGTATAGTGGTGAATTTCCCTGCCTGTCAAATCTTTCCACCACACTTGACAAGTAGAACGATTACTCTTGATAGTAATAATCATCATCATCTTACTTTCCCATTCTTCTATGTGAGATGAGTGAGTTTTGATGAAAAATAACACAATGTTGTAAATTAATGCAATTAAAGCTATTCGGATTCCAGCCTAAATTGTGTCATTTTCATCCACAACCAATTATTTATTGTGCTTACTGTTATTATTATTCAAGTATATTGAGACTAAGAATTTCTTCAACCACTTACAAAGCTGTTGACAAAATTATCTTTACTTATAACTACTCTTAGACTCTTAATTTATGTTCAGTGTTTCTCTTTTTGCCTCCTCTCTTTATGACTGATATTATATTGCTCCATATATTGAGTTTCTAATAGATGTCCTTGTTCTGACTCACATTATTTTTATGTGGGCCAGGGTGGTAGCTTCCTAGCTGGTGTTTATTTTCTATCCTCCATATAGATTCATCCTTAAAACTATCACATACTAGCTTCTACTGCCACAGTAACACATCCTTAACATAACCTTCAGGGCTGCTATTATAATCCTGTCTCTAATTTGGGCACCACATCCTCTAACAATCTCAACCATAATCTTTGCCTTTTGGTAACATTAAATCATCTTGTGCGTATATTCACACCTTGTTCAAAGTCTCCTTTTATGATTCTTTTCTTTACATGGCTAATTCCCATACAGTGCTGGTCTTTTCTCCTCTAATAAGGCTTCCATAACCCTACAGGGCAGAGTTATATGTCCTTACATTATAAAGCAGTGACATAACACTTTTGAGGTAGTATTCTATTATTTTCTCCTTGACATTTGTCCAATTCAAGCAGTGGATTGAACCCGTGTCTGTTACCTCTGAGAAGTGAAGTGTGTGAACAGCCTAAAATGCCTATTTTTATTCCAAACACCTAAGTCATGGGAATTGAGGGATTATGAGGATAAACAAAGATTTTTGGAGAATTGGATATGTATTAGATTTAAACCACAGCTGGTGACGGGAAGAAGTAGGTGGTTAAAGGAAATAAGGTATGAGAGTAGAGAAGGTGCTTTATGTCTTATGTTGTTCGTTATTGTCTTATGTGTTGTTGTCTTATGTGCATAGAAATTTGAGTGACCATGGGAATAGGAAATAAAGTTGTAAAATAACAAACTGTGTGTTCTGAACCTAAGGTCAAATGAATTGATCTCTCATGCCTTACTATTTCAGAAAATTCACCCTTACATTGACTTACACCCTCAAGGAGGAAAACAAAAACCTCAAAAATGACTGAGATTGAGGTTTTATAATTAATCGTGGAAGTATAGTGTCTTAGAGTGGTAATGAGTTGACTCAGGAAGCAAAGGCTCTTCTTTGCAAATAGTGGATGATCAAGTTTTGTTGGTGGTGGGGAAGGTTGTGTACTTTGGAAAGAGGAGATATATAAGAACTCTTTGGACTTTAATGTTTTTTTCCAAATTTATATTGTAGTAAAAAAATATGAAACTACCTTTTCAAACATTTTTAGTGTGCAGCCCAGTGGTGTGAGGTACACTGATATTATTGCGCAAACATTATCACCGGTTTTCAGAGCTCTCCACATCTCTTTTCATCTTGCAGAACTGAAACTCTTTCTTTTTTTTTTTTTTTTTAGTTTTTCACTTTTTTGTTTTTTTTTATTTTTTTAATTTTATTTTTTATTTTTTAAAATTTACATCCAAATTAGTTAGCATATAGTGCAACATGATTTCAGGAGTAGATTCTTTAGTGCCCCTTACCCATTTAGCCCATCTCCTCTCCCACAGCCCCTCCAGTAACCCTCAGTTTGTTCTCCATATTTATGAGTCTCTTCTGTTTTGTCCCCCTCCCTGTTTTTATATTATTTTTGTTTCCCTTTCTTTATGTTCATCCGTTTTGTCTCTTAAAGTCCTCATATGAGTGAAGTCATATGATTTTTGTCTTTCTCTGACTGACTAGTTTCACTTGGCATAGTACCCTCCAGTTCCATCCACGTAGTTGCAAATGGCAAGATTTAATTCATTTTGATTGCCGAGTGATACTCCATTGCATATATATACCACATCTTCTTTATCCATTCATACATCGATGGACATTTGGCTCTTTCAATACTTTGGTTATTGTTGATAGTTCTGCTATAAACATGTGGATGCATGTGTCCCTTTGAAACAGCACACCTGTGTCCTGTGGATAAATGCCTAGTAGTACAATTGCTGGATCATAGGGTCGTTCTATTTTTTAGTTTTTTGAGGAACCTCCATACTGTTTTCCACAGGGGCTGCATCAGCTTGCATTCCCACCAACAATGCAAAAGAGATCCTCTCTCTCCGTATCCTCACCAACATCTGTTGTTGCCTGAGTTGTTAATGTGAGCCGTTCTGACAGGTATAAGGTGGTATCTCACTGTGGTTTTCATTTATATTTCCCTGATGATGAGTGATGTTGAGCATTTTTTCATGTGTCGGTTGGCCATCTGTGTGTCTTCCTTGGAGAAGTGTCTATTCATGTCTTTTGCCCATTCTTCACTGGATTATTTGTTTTTTGGGTGTTGAGTTTGATCAGTTCTTTATAAATTTTGGATACTAACCCTTTATCTGATATGTCATTTGCAAATATCTTCTCCCATTCTGTCGGTTGCCTTTTAGTTTTGCTGATTGTTTCCTTCACTGCGCATAAGGTTTTTATTTTGATGAAATCCCAGTAGTTCATTTTTGCTTTTGTTTCCCTTGCCTATGGAGACATGTTGAGTAAGAAGTTGCTGCGGCCAAGATCAAAAAGGTTTTTGCCTGCTTTCTCCTCGAGAATTTTGACAGCTTCCTGTCTTACATTGAGGTCTTTCATCCATTTTGAGTTTGTTTTTGTGTATGATGTAAGAGAGTGGTCCAGGTTCATTCTTTTGCATGTCGCTGTCCAGTTTTCCCAGCACCACTTGCTGAAGAGACTGTCTTTATTCCATTGGATATTCTCTCCTGCTTTGTCAAAGATTAGTTGGCCATACATTTGTGGGTCCATTTCTGGGTTCTCTATTCTGTTCCATTGATCTGAGTGTCTTTTCTTGTGCCAGTACCATACTGTCTTGATGATTACAACTTTGTAGTATAGCTTGAAGTCTGGGAATGTGATGCCTCCTGCTTTGTTTTTCTTTTTCAAGATTGCTTTGGCTATTCAGGGTCTTTTCTGGTTCCATACAAATTTTAGGATTATTTGGTCTAGCTCTGTGAAGAATGCTGGTGTTATTTTTATAGGGATTGCATTGAATATGTAGATTGCTTTGGGTAGTATCGACATTTTAACATTTGTACTTTCTATCCAGGAGCATGGGATCTTTTTCCATTTTTTTGTGTCTTCTTCAATTTCTTTCATGAGCTTTCTATACTTTTCATTGTATAGATTTTTCACCACTTTGGTTAAATTTATTCCTAGGTATTTTATGGGTTTTTTGTGCAACTATAAATGGGATGGATTCCTTGATTTATCTTTCTGTCTCTTCATTGTTGGTGTATAAGAATGCAACCGATATCTGTGCATTGATTTTATATTCTGCAACTTGGCTGAATTCATGAATCAATTCTAGCAGGTTTTCGGTGGAATCTTTAGGGTTTCCCATATAGTGTATCATGTCATCTGCGAAGAGTGAAAATTTGACCTCCTCCTGGCCGATTTGGATGCCTTTTATTTCTTTGTGTTGTCTGATTGCAGAGGCTAAGACTTCCAATACTATGTTGAAGAACAGTGGGGAGAGTGGACATCCCTGTCTTGTTCCTGACGTTAGGGGGAAAGCTCTCAGTTTTTCCCCATTGAGGATGATATTAGCATTGGGTCTTTCATATATGGCTTTTATGATCTTGAGATATGCTTCTTCTATCCCTACTTTCTTGAGGGTTTTCATCAAGAAAGGATGCTGTATTTTGTCAAATGCTTTCTCTGCATCTATTGAGAGGATCATATGGTTCTTGTCCTTTCTTTTATTAACGTGATGAATCACGTTAATTGTTTTGCGGATATTGAACCAGCCCTGCCTCACAGGTGTAAATCTCATTTGGTCATGGTGAATAATTTTTTTAATGTATTATTGGATCCGGTTGGCTAATATCTTGTTGAGGATTTTTGAATACATGTTTATCAGGGAAATTGGTCTATAGTTCTTTTTAGTGGGGTCTCTGACTGGTTTTGGAATCAAGGTAATGCTGGCTTCATAACAAGCGTTTGGAAGTTTTCCTTCCATTTCATTTTTTGAAATAGCTTGAAGAGAGTACATGTTAACTCTTCCTTAAATGTTTGGTAGCATTCCCTTGGAAAGCCATATGGCCCTGGACTCTTGTTTTTTGGCAGATTTTTGATCACTAATTAGATTTCCTTACTGGTTATGGGTTTGTTCAAATTTTCTATATCTTCCTGTTCAGTTTTGGTAGTGTGTATGTTTCTAGGAATTTGTCCATTTCTTCCAGATTACCCATTTTATTGGCATGTAATTGCTCATAATATTCTCTTATTATTGTTTTTATTTCTGTTGTGTTGGTTGTGATCTCTCCTCTTTCATTCTTGATTTTATTTATTTGGTCCTTTCCTTTTTCTTCTTTCAATCTATTTTGTTAATCTTTCAAAGAACCAGCTTCTGGTTTCACTAATCTGTTCTACAGTTGTTGTTTTTTTTCTTTTTTTTGGTTTTGATAGCATTAATTTCTGCTCTAATCTTTATTATTTCCTGTCTTCTGCTGGTTTTGGGTCTTATTTGCTGTTCTTTTTCCAGCTCCTTAAGGCATAAGGTTAGGTTGTGTATCTGAGATCTTCCTTCCTACTTTAGGAAGGCATGGATTGCTATATACTTTCCTCTTATGACCACCTTTGCTGTGTCCCAGAGGTTTTGGGTTGTGGTGTTATCATTTTCATTGGCTCCCATATACTTGTTAATTTCCTCTTTAACTTCTTGGTTAGCCCATTCATTCTTTAGTAGGATGTTCTTCAGTCCAAAAGTATTTGTTACCTTTCTAAATTTTTTCTTGTTGTTGATTTCAAGTTTCATAGCATTGTGGTCTGAAACTATGCATGGTATAATCTTGATCTTTTTGTACTTTTTAGGGTTAATTTGTGTCCCAGTATATGGTCTATTCTGGAGAACGTTCCATGTGCACTTGAGAAGAATGTATATTCTGCTGCTTTAGGATGAAATGTTCTGAATATATCTGTTAAGTCCATCTGGTCCAGTGTGTCATTGAAAGCCATTGTTTCCTTGTTGATTTTTTTGATTAGATGATCTGTCCATTGCTGTGAGTGGGGTGTTGAAGTCTCCTACTATTGAGGTATTACTATCAATGAGTTTCTTTATGTTTATGATTAATTGATTTATATATTTGGGTGCTGCCACATTTGGCGCATAAACATTTACAATTGTTAGGTCTTCTTGGTCTATAGACTCCTTGATTATGATATAATGCCATTCTGCATCTCTTGATACAGTCTTTATTTTAAAGTCTACATTGTCTGATATAAGTATGGCTACTCTGGCTTTCTTTTGTTGACCATTAGTATGATACACACACACACACACACACACACACACACACACACACACATATATATATATGTTTATCTTTTCTCCCTTCAGTGGATCCCCCTTAAAATTTCTTGCAGGGCTGGTTTAGTGGTCACAAACTCCTTTCCTTTTTGTTTGTCTGGCAAACTTTATATCTCTTCTATTTTGAATGACAGCCTTGCTGGATAAAGAATTCTTGGCTGCATATTTTTCTGATTCAGCACACTGAATATATCCCACCATTCTCTTTTGGACTGCCAAGTTTCTGTAGATATGCAACAAACCTGATCTGTCTTCCCTTATAGATTAGGGACTTTTTTTCCCTTGCTGCTTTCATGATTCCCTCCTTGCCTGAGTACTTTGTGAATTTGACTATGATATGCATTTTTGATGGTCGGTTTTTTGTTGAATCTAATGGGGGTCTTCTGTGCTTCCTGGATTTCGATGTCTGTGTCTTTCCCCAGGTTAATGAAAAGTTTTCTGCTATGATTTGCTCACATAACTCTTCTACCCTTATTTCTCTCTCTTCCTCTTCTGGGACCCCTATGATTCTGATGTTCCTTTTTAGTGAGTCACTAATTTCTCTAATTCTTAAAATGTGCTCTTTTGCCTTCATCTCCCTCTTTTCTTCTGCTTCATTATTCTCTATAAGTTTGTCCTCTATATCACTGATTCTGTGTTCTGCCCTATCCATCCTTGCCGCCACTGCATCCATCCGTGTTTGCATTCAGTTATCACATTTTTACTTTCATTCTGGCTATTTTTTACCTCTTTTATCTCTGCAAAAAGGGATTCTAATCTATTTTCCACTCCAGCTAGTATTCTTATTATCGTGATTTTAAATTCTGGTTTAGACATCTTGCTTGTATCTGTGTTGGTTAAATCTCTGGCTGTCGTTTCTTCATGCTGTCTTTTGGGGTGAATTCCTTCATATTGTCATTTTGATGGGAGAAAAGGAATTAATGAGGTAGAAAAATTGAAATTGAAAAAAAGGTTAAAATTTAAAACATATTAAAATTAAAAAATTAAAAACACACACACAAAAATCGAATAGATGATGCTAGAGCCTAGGTGTGTTTTGCTCTGGGTGTTGAAAGTGGTTTGACAGATTAGAGAAAAAAAAGGGGGGGGGAGAGAAAAAAAGGAAATCATTTGAGAATTTGAAAAAATGAATACACTGATGTAGACTAAAATAAGATGATGGGGGTAAAATAGAATTTGAAAAAATATACACAAAAGTAAGTAATACAATAGAAAAAAATTAAAGAAAAATATTTTTAATAAAAATTAAAAATAAATATGAAGTTTTTAATTTTCTGTATTTAAAAAAAAGAAAAGATAAAAAGAAAGAAAAGAAAAAAAAGAAAAAAATCGTTTGGAAATTTGAAAAAGTGAGTACACTGTAGTAGACTAAAATAAAATGATGGAAGTAAAATAGAATTTGAAAAAATTTACATAACAGCAAAAAATATAGTAATAAAAGTTAAATTAAAATATTTTAATAGAAATTGAAAGTAAAAATGAAGTTTTTCTCTTTCTGCATTCAAGAAAATGAAAAGAAATGAAAAAGAGAAAAAAAGAAAAAAGAAAAAAAGGAAATTGTTTGAAAATTGGAAAAGGTGATTACACTGAAGTAGACTAATATAAAATGATGGAAGTAAAGTAGAATTTGAAAAAATTTACACAAACGTAAAAAATATAGTAATACAAATTAAGAAAAGATATTTAATAAAAATTAAAAATAAAAATGAATTTTTCTCTTTCTGTATTCAAGAAAAAGAATTGTAAAAAAGAAAAAGGAAAAAGAACAAAAAAGAAAGAAAATTGAATAGATGAATTTGCTAACAGATTGAAGTAGGACTGAAATTGCTTTGTTTTCCCCTAGAAGTCAGTCTATGTAGCTCTTTATAGTCCATAAATTAAGCCAGCAGTGAGACTTGTGTTCTTGAAGAGAGAATTTGGCCCAGTTGGGTGGGGCTCAGTGTAACAGCTCTGCTCTCCACTAGATGGCTCTGCTAGCCTACTGGGGGTGAATTGTTGTGGAGCTTGTAGGTGAATAGGAGCATGCGCGGGAGCGATGAAACTAGCCACCCAGCTACCCAGTGTTTTCCCGGATCAGCAATCACACACCTGTCCTCCGTCTTCAGCTCTCACCCACTCTCTGCTTCTTCACTCTCCGTGACCAGGCCCCAGGCATTACCTGTCTCCCAAGTTTTGTCTTAGATGTGGCTGTTTTCCCCGGCCCCTTATTTCTGAAGGACTGAGGCTTTGACCCGTTCTGCCCCTGTTTGGGAGGGTCTCACCAAGCAATGGTCAAATGTCAGCTGCACCCAGGTATGCCCGCTGGACCCTGTTGTTGCTGGTGCCCCAAGACTGCAGCCAGGTGCCAGCCCATCCCAGAAAATGTTAGCGAGACAGTGTAGCAGCAGCAGCAGCAGCAGCAGCAGCAGCAGGGATTATGGAAAATCACAACACACATCTGGCACCAGGCTTCACCCTTAACGACCTTGACCCAGCACCAGCGAATGTGGCCACTTTCTGGGGTCTGCTGGGACCAGGTGGCTTCAACAGTCTCTACCAAATGTCATTCCAGCAGTGGAGCCGCTTTTCCCCGTGTGGCCTGAGAACCTCCCGGACCCCACTCTTTTCCTGGGGATTCGCCCTTCCCACCACAGCACCACCAGGTATTGAGCTGTGGAGTTGCAGCCTTTGTGCTCCCCTTGTTTACAGTCTTAATGGAATTTAAACCCTCTCCTTTCTCTTTTCTCCCTTTTTAGTTTAGTCCCTGTGGCTGTTTCCAATTTTCCACTTTCTCTGCAGCTGCTTTTGGGGGGGGGTGCTTTTCCCATGTTCTCCCCCGACCCTTCCAGTCTCCGTCCTTTCTCTGCCGGCAAAAGCAGGTCCCTGCCTGCCGCCGGCTTCTCTATCCCCAAGTTCACCCCTCTGCGCCACATACCTGCTGAATTCTGTGGTTCAGGTTGTGCATATTGTTGTGTTAATCCTCTCATCAGTTTTCTAGGTGTGTAAGATGGTTTAGTGTTGGTCTGGCTGTATTTCATGGACGCGAGACACACAAAAAACTTCCATGCTGTTCCACCATCTTAGCTCCTCTCTAGCAGAACTGAAACTCTTACCCATTAAACAGGAACTACCCATTCTCCCTCCCCCAGCCCCTGTCAAACTACCATCCTACTTTATGTCTTTATGATTTTGACATCTCTAAGAAGCTCATAATTAGAATCATATTGTATTTGTCTTCTTATGATTGGCTTAACTGACTCTCTGTATTTCCTACAGAATTTTGATATGAACCAAAAAATACTCAAAAAATAAGTCTATTAATTAAAAATATAAAATCAACGAATTAAAAACACTATATAAAAACAATACTTTTTCAATGGTAAGTGAGCATATCAAAATAATTTATTGAAGTGGATTTTAAAATTGAAGCCTTTTTCACTAGGAAAAGTGTTGGGTTGTTTCATTGTTAGTTTTTGGCTTGTTTTAAGTTTTTATTTAAATTCTAGTTAATTCACATGTAGTGTAATATTGGTTTCGGGACTAGAATTTAACGATTCATCACTTACATTTAACAACCAGTGCTCAACACAACAAGTACCCTCCTTTGTACCCATAAAACTGAAACTTTTAAATTCTAAAAGCAATGTTCCTCTTCTAGCAGCCATTTATGATTACAGCCAGTACAAAAATTGTTGTCTTCATTTCTTCCTCAATTCTCCATTAGTCATGTTGTTGGTCTGACTCCAGCAATCAGCATTACAATGAACCTGAAGATTGCCTACACAAATCTACCCTTCCATTACAATGTTTGATCTTCAGTTTAAAATTTTTATTTTGCTATTTAATATTCTTTATCATTGTGTGAAAATATCTACATTATTTGAGAATAATCTATCTACTGCTTTAAGTTTTTATGTAAATAGGAAGTTAGATATTTTTTATGATTTGGGTTTATTCCAAAGCCTGAAATATTTTAAGTATCACAGATGATTTAACATATGTCTTTAGTCTCCTTACATAGACTTCTATAAAATACTTTTATTTTATGTCTGTTAATTGATTTATTTTCTTATTTATTATAAGGGTCAAAATCATTCATAGAGAACAGTAGCCACTAGTTACTAAGCAAAAGGATTACTTTTTTTCTTTTAATATAACTCATAACTCATAATCTTCACAGAACTAAAATATTTAAAAATATTTTTTTTCTTTTTAATAATCAGTCATATTTTAAAAAAGTTTTAAATACCATATACTCACCTATGATCTATCCATCTATCAGTTTATCAATTTATCTCTTTACTGATATGTCTATAATGTCATTGCATTTCTAGCTACTAATAGCAAGTATTAGCAAGTGAGATTTCTTTGGCTTCCAACCCATTTCTGTGATCTAAATAAATCACACAGATGATGAAATTATTTTTATCTGGTAAAGTGTATAACCACAAGTATTACTCTAAGTTCTCAGTAGGATTGAAATATTAAGTTGATAGAGAAATCTTGGCTCCTAGTTGTTATTTGGAAAAGATAAAATTAAGGAGTAGGATAAATTTTGGTGTACTTTGTGATCAAGGTCTCTAGTTGAGGTTGGAAACAGTTTTGAGCGTGTATCTTGGGCTCTTTCAGTGTTCTGCTATTGGAATTATACTGCAGTTGAGAACTTCAAAGAAATAACTATTAGCTAGTGATCTCAAATTATCTAACTTCTCATAATGACACATGAAAAACTATCTGTGTTGGCAAAAATTTCCTTGAGTTAAACAGGAACTATAATTTGGATGGTTGCAATTTAACTGAATTCCTGGCTTTTTCTGTACTTATCTTTTTTTTTTTCATATTTACTTCTTTTAAAATAAATCTGAATGCAGAATTACATGAAAGTGCTTACAGAAGTCCAATAGGATGTTTAAAATAAGATGGGGAAGAAGGTTCCAAATTCACTGAACTACTGTTAGGTGGTCATTCAAACTGTCTTTCAGTAGTGGCACCCTGGGCAAACTATCAATCAGGTAGCCTTGTTTTCACCAACTTCACAAAGTAGCAGCAGGAAATACATATCCTAATCATTAAAGGTCATGAAAAGATCATAACTGTGCTCAATCTTCTGCAGGCATTAGAATATTTACTTGAACTGCTACTTGCCATGAAGTTAGTGAGGACCGAATGTGTTTTATTCATTTACAGTGTGAAATTGTATTTTGCATTTACTGAAGAGTTTTGCAATTTTTCTTTATGTGGGTAACAAAATATCACCAAAGTATTATACTTATTTATAAATCAAAATATGTAATTAGATAAATTTAGGGTTTTTTTCTTTCTTTTTTATTTTTCTTTCTTTATTTTTTTTTGCGGGTGAGGGGAATTCTTATGTAGTGGATACTATTTAAAATTTTTAGGTATATTATTTAGAAAAACACACCTCAACACTCCCACAAATACATTTCTAATGAACATAATAAAAGCTAGAGTTGTCAAAAGCTGTTCTTTATTCATTCCAGTGATATTAAGTCTATGCCAAATTGATCATAAATGATAATTATTAATAATAATAACTACATCTGTCATACTCTAAGCCAAGTACATGCAATGCATTATCTCATAAAGGATATCTCTATGCTATCCTCTCATAGGCTCAATCATATTACCCTATGCTTATTATTATTATCCTCATTTTATTTATTCATTTAAATAATACTTATAGAGTTTCTTCTATTTTTTAGTTAGACAAGGAAATTGATACTCACCAATTTTAACTAATTGCCCAGAAATTTCACTGGTAGTGACAGTTGGAATGTAAATTAAAGGACTGATTTTAGGCCCATTGTTGTAATTATTAACATGATATAGAAATAGAATATATCATCACAAAATCTTAGAAAGGAGAAATTAGAAAACCTACGTTAAAAATAATTTTGCATTTGGGGCACCTGGGTGGCTCAGTCAGTTTAAGCATCTGACGTGGGCTCAGGTCACAGTCTTGTGGTTTGTGGGTTTGAGCCCTGCATTGGGCTCTGTGCTGACAGCTCGGAGCCTGGAGCCTGCTTCAGATTCTGTCTCTCCCTCTCTGCTCCTGCTTGTACTCTCCTCTCTCTCAAAAATAAACATTAAAAAACTTTTTAAACAATAATAATTTTACATTTTGTATGTCTGATGCTATTTCTAGAGTATGAAAATATTTAAACTAGAAAATATTGAGTATGTGATTGTTTAATGCAGGTGAAGTTTAAATATTAAACATTCTAGAGAAAGATTAATATATTTCTTGGATATTAGCTTTTATTAAAATTATGTTTTGCCAAGCATTCTTAAATGAAGAGATTGGATGAGAGTAAATCTGAACATAATTTATCAGTTCCCTTTTATTTTACCATTTGAATATCAGACCTAAAGACATTACAGCCTAGATGAGGTCAGACTAATATGTAATGGAAAAGCAAAGACTGTAATCCTGTTCAATTCCAAAATCTGGTTTTTGTTTGTTTGTTTGTTTAACAAGTCAAAGTTAACGTAATACTTATATTTGGTACTTTAGCATTATACATTTTTATGAGACAATTAACACCTCAAATAACTTGGCACTCTAAATTAATTATGTTTATATTCCATTGGAATCATTAGAAGTAGTTAGCTCATCACAATCTTTTACCTTCGTCTGCTCTTTCTGTTTTCAATCCAGTATCTGTTTATTCCATACCGTGTCTAATCCTAGAGCAGCTTTCTGAACTCCGAATCCATTTGTAGGACATAACCTCAACTGTGACGTGATACATTGCTTGTGAGGTCTTACCTGTTATTATCCATCTCACTCTCCAAGTTGTGTCCCTCCAACTTTCCTCCCTACTTGGGCACACTCAAATCCTGCCTTATGCCCTTTGTGAGCCACTACAAAAAGTGTCAATGACGGTTCTTTTCATCTGTCCTATAGCAACTAACATAGCACCTTACAAATAAAAATAAGTACATTATATTAAAGTTTATTTCAATTTAGATCCATTCTATATTAAGTACTCTTTGGTAAATTGTATATTACATATGTAATCACTTGAAGAGGATTGCATCATGATTGAGAATCTGAAGAAAAAATTTTTAGAATTCTATGGAATTATTTTGCTTTAAAACTTGGTGTCTTTTATCTTTAAAGGTCTCATCTTTGTCTCAAATCTTTTGAGGAGTTTTTATACTGCTCTGAAGGCATAGAAATTATAAAATGATGTACTTGTTAAACATACAGCACTTTTTTGGGGAACAAATGTTACTTTATCAAGTTATGAGACAGCAGGATATAAGTTCTTGATTAAAATTCATTTAGTGTGTCATCTGCCTAAATGTACTTAAAAGAAATCTTTGACATGTTGATCAGATTAAATTGATTTAATCTCAGCTGAAACTTAAGTTCAGTGTTAGTCATGGATAATTACTGTCAGAAAGGATATGTTCTAGCTATTCATTTACATAATATGAGCTTTCTTTTGGATTGCATATGAATTAATTAAATTTCCTTTAATTGTAGCAACTACATGCAACATGCAGCTTCTAACTAGTTCATTAACTTCTAGAAAATGGCCAATATCCTAATATAAATCTCTAGAGTATAGGCTTTAAGACAGAAAAAAAAATAAAAAGAAGAGAGAATCTGGGAAAGCAATTCATCAGATATACCAGAAATGACTTCATTTTTAGCAGAGCATTCCTCGCTAAAAAGAAAACTACTGATTCAGTTAGCCAACTCATTTTGTGACTAAAGTGTAAAATAATCAGACTCTCTTAATAAACATTAAACTCATTCTTTGATAGCAAAAACATGAAATATTCTCTTGAAAAATCTTAAGCTATTTGATAGCAATAAAACTATTTAGAATTAGTAAGATAGTAAGAACACAAAGAAAATATAAGGTGTAAAATTATACAAAATGCAAGTATGTGAGTCAGATTCCTGGCACTCACATTTTGGACTCTGTCAACATTAGATCAACATTTGGCATAAATACTGGCATAAGGATGAGGAAAAAAAGATTTTCCAAATTCAAATAAGTCATTACTGTAGAGTTACAGTTGACATAATTTTGGACTTTTTAAAAAAATGTATTGCATTGAACATTAAAAAGCAGTAATACAAACATAGGAAAATTTGCCCAGCATTATATCCACCTAGTTAATAAATTGTTTATTTTACTTTATCTTTTCTTAGTTTTTTCTAAGTTTCTTAGCTTCTTCTTAGTTTCTAAGTTTCTTAGTTTCTTCTTACATTATTTTATATGTTTTTATTGGTACCATATACTTCTCATCTTTCCCACTTAATAGCATTCTTTAATTGTTTACCTAGTCTTTCCCTTTGTGTTATATTTATTTTAAATATAAAGTAGGATTTCAATAAATCAAAGACCCTAAAGTATGATCTCAGAAACAACAGTACCATCATCACATAGGAACTTGGAAATATAAATTTGGGGCTACACATGCCCAGATCTACTGAATCAGAACTCTTAAGTGGATTGGAGGTAGAACTGATCTTTTAACAACTCCTCTAGGCCATTTTAATGCATGCCAAACTTCAGAAACTACCACATTGAATGTATTTTACAAAATTTAACAAAATATTTCAGTGAGGTATCATATAAAATAACACATCAGGAAGGTTTGTTAAATAAATTATATTATCTTTTTATTTATTTTGCTTATTTTTTATAAGTTTATAGACTGCATTCTCAACAACTGGAATATATTATCAAAGGGTTCAAATATTTAAAAATTGTTTTCAAGAAAATTTGTTCCAATTTAAACTGCTATCAAAAGCCATACCTTAAAAAATACAGTTGATAGTATTGGTCTTTTTTGTTTGTAATATTATGTTTGCTATACTCCATTTGGAAATACATGCATATGTATTGAAATAAAAGTACAGCATAGGTTTCATTTAAAAGCAAATAAAATCGATTTTTAAAATACTTTTTATTTGTATATATCTGCCTTATGAAAATTAGTCCCTAAAAATATAGTATTAATAAAAATAACCAGCAATTAAATGCATTTTTATATATGCCAAATATTTTAATTTTAATAACCCTATGAGGATATGATATTATCTCTATTTTACAGATGAAGAAACTGATTTACAGACGTGTTAGGTACTCACCCAAGGTCCTGAAGGTTGTAACTAGTGGGGTTATGGCTTAAACTCTGTATAAGAATCTATGTTCCTTATCATTATGATGTCATCATGTGAAGAGACATACTATTTATTTATTTATTTATTTATTTATTTATTATTTATTTTAGGGAGAGAGAGTATGTGCATGTGTGTATGCACGTGGGTGTAAAGGGGAGGGGCAGAGAGAGGGAGAAACAGAATCTTTTTTTAAAATTTTTTAAAGTTTATTTTCATTTATTTTTTAATGTTTATTTATTTTTGAGGGATAGAGAGAGAGAGAGAGAGAGAGAGAGAGAGAGACAGGCAGAGTGTGTGTGAGCAGGCAAGGGGCAGAAAGAGAGGGAGGCACAGAATCCACAGCTGAGCTCTCAGTACAGAGCCCAATGCAGAGCTCAAACTCACAGATCACAAGATCATGACCTGAGATGAAGCTAGATGCTCAATGGACTGAGCCACCCAGGCGACCCTTAATTTTTTTCTTAATGTTTATTTATTTTGAGAGAGAGACAGAGTGCGATTAGGGGAAGGACAGAGAGAAATCTGAAGCAGGCTCCAGGCCTGAGCTGTCAGCACAGAGCCTGTCAGGAGGCTCACAAACCGTGAATACATGACCTGAGCCCAAGTTGGACACCCCACTGACTGAGCCACTGAGGCACCCCAGGAGAGACAGAATCTTAAGTAGGTTCCATATTCAGTGCAGAGCCTGACATGGCACTCAATACCATGACACTGGGACATGGCCTGAGCTGAGATCAAGAGTTGGACATTTAGGGGCGCCTGGGTGGCGCAGTCGGTTAAGCGTCCGACTTCAGCCAGGTCACGATCTCGCGGTCCGTGAGTTCGAGCCCCGCGTCAGGCTCTGGGCTGATGGCTCGGAGCCTGGAGCCTGTTTCCGATTCTGTGTCTCCCTCTCTCTCTGCCCCTCCCCCGTTCATGCTCTGTCTCTCTCTGTCCCAAAAATAAATAAAAAATGTTGAAAAAAAAAAAAATTTAAAAAAAAAAAAAAAAAGAGTTGGACATTTAACTGACTGAGCCACCCAGGTGCCCTGGAGCAATGGTTTTAAATCAACAAGTTGAAAATATACACTATATGTCTAATAAAATTACTGTAATTTATTACTTCACAATTTTTTTCTTTTTTTGCAATATATAGGTGTCATTGTTTTATACATATATATATATATACATACATACATATATATACACACATATATATGCACACACACACACACATATATCCACATGCACACATATATCTCTGTGTGTATCTCTCTGAATATATATATGCATGTATGTATACATATATATTCATGTATTACATAATATGAATATATATATATATATATATATATATATATATATATATTAAGTTTACTGACAATTTTCACTTTCCAGTCAGATAAAGTCCAGTCAGATAAAAAAGAAAAGCCAGATCTGCCTATGAAAATGCAGGGATTATAGATGATTAGTTTGGTTTTAGTACAAGGCTGTTGGATCCATCTTTTCTTTTCTGATGCCAATGGAGACTGTTAAACTGAATAAGTAACAAGAAAATTGAATTCTTCATGATTTGTTCATTTAGTCAAGAAATGTATTAGTGCTTGTCAAGTGGCAAAGGTCAAAACAAGAAAGGAGTAGCTATAACTACCCATCAAGAAGTTTTCAAGGCACAATAATTTTCCATTCCTACTTCCTGCTTTTTATACATGCATGTCATTTCTCCTAGTCATTTCTCCATGTCATTCTCCTGTCATTTCTCCAGGATTCTATTAATGTAAAAGTTGAATTTATTAAACATTTACTCTATGACAGGAAAGTCATTCCTGTGGATTATTTACATGTAATATTTTGTACAACTTTAGGAGGTGGTCTATACTATTACCATCATATGACAGATGGGACAACTTGGCACAAAGACGTAATTTATCCAAAGACATACAGCTAATAAATGGTAGACTTAGGATTTGAACTCAGGCAATTTAATCTTGGGGATCATGTTTTTAAGGACCACAGTACTCACTGGAGAGATGGAAGAGAGCTACAAGCACAAGAGAGAAGAGGGGAGCAATGTTGAGAGTGTTTTCAAAAGTTAGTCTCCCTGTCTAATACAAGTCTCTTTTCCACTGAGAACAACTGAACCCTGATTATACTGAATTTCTCTTAGAATTTTTTTATTTCACACTTTGACATGCCACATTTAGACAAATGAATACAAATGATTTTTTCTTTATCTTCAGGATTCCTGATTGAGGATGTCCCTTTGGGGTCTTGTGAAAATAAATACTGTGGTTTGGGAAGGCACTGTGTCATCGGCAGAGAGACAGGGCAAGCAGAATGTGCCTGTATGGACCTTTGCAAACGTCACTACAAACCTGTGTGTGGATCTGACGGGGAATTTTACGAAAACCACTGCGAAGTGCATAGAGCTGCTTGCCTGAAAAAGCAAAAGATTACCATTGTTCACAATGAAGACTGCTTCTTTAAAGGTAAATACAGGGTGGACCTAAAGTGTCACCTTCTATTTCTTTCGTCTTCTCAACTACTGCCTTTAAACTTCAAGTTTAACCTCTAACACAATTTTATATCAGGAAATATTTAAAAGTGGAAAGGAAAAGATTGTGAGTTTCATCACACCAATAAACAGTAAGTATATAGAAATTTACATGGATACAATTCTGAATCTCAATTATGAGTACAAAGTTGGCCAAAATCTGACTGAAATTTAATATAGCTTACAGCATTGCACCATATGGCTTCCCAATCATGGCAGTTATCTTAGGACACAGGGAGGCCAATTCAGTCAACAGGCCAAATCCACCCAGTGGAAAGCACCTGGAGTGGAATTGAGTGACTAGTGAATGCCAAGCCATGCTGTGATAACATCTCCTTTCTTCCTGATTAAAAATGATGGGTTTCAGTTTGCACCACATAATTCAGATTATATGGAGCCTGCAAATGTCCGTTTAAATAACTCTGAAGAACTCATGCTAAATTTAATTAGTAAATTTGAGATGACACTAATATAAAATCTGAAAGTATTGGTGTTTACTTTCATGGTACTCAAAATCATTGGTATTGTCTATGAAAAGGCACTGCTGATTTAGTGATTTGAAAAATTATTTTAACATGATATATAAATAAATCTTTGGACATTTTAATGTTATTTATTTATTCACAAACTCATTTTCTATTTGCTTCTACTGGAGATAATATTTGCTTAGTAATTGTCATAACCCACACTGAAATTCTGAAGTCTTAAGTGTATGGAACTTCCATCATTCGAATAGGTCAGTGATCAGCTTGATTTCTCATCTTTGATTGGTTCCTCATCTCATTTTTCATAATGTTCCTGAGGTTTACTTACAATTAAATCTTGTCTGATATTTTAATTCTTAGCTTAAATGTATGACTGAAATATAATGTATTTCATCTGTGCACCAATTAAGGTAAATGACTAAAAACGTTCCTTTTTTCAAATTTGGTAGAATAAATAAAATATTATTTCCAAGGTAATAATAAAATTATGCACAGAACTTTTCAAATGATATAAGGGGTAATACTCTAGTCAGTGTGGCCACTAGACGCCTACTGATATAATCAAAGTAAAATTAGAAGAATAGTTTTCCTCACAACAGTAAACTATGTGCAACTTGAATACATGCACAGAAATTTTTATGGTATCAGATTATCTTCTTGTACAGAAAGAATATCAGTTGTTGTGGTTTCAAGTCTATTTACTCCCCTCTTCTATCAAGTCTATTTTACAAATAACTATAATTAATTCTATTAGCATTGTGCTTTAAAACTCATGAGAGAGTAGTGCGTGTGTGTGTGTGAGAGAGAATTGATTCTGTCATTTTTTTAAGTTTATTTATTTATTTTGTCAGAGAGGGAGAGAAAGAGGCAGAGAGAGAGGGAGAAAGAGAATCCCAAGCAGGCTCCCTGCTGTCTGTGTGGAGACTGATGTGCTGGGCTCCATCTCGTGAACTGTGAGATCATGACCTGAGCTGAAATCAAGAATCAGATGCCTAATGACTGAGCCATCCAGGCGCCCCAATTCTGTCATTTTGACCTGAGATGGTACAGTGCAGATATTACTATGCCAATGTTGTATAACATCCTAAAATCATATAAATAATATTCTATTAAGGTAATTTAGAATCATATTCCCAAAATGAAGTTTTGTCCAACCGAAACACTGTAAATGATTATATGGAAACATATGATAGTAAATTATCATGTGAGAAAAAACATTTGGAATATCTAATGTTCTACTTTATTGCTGGATGCTTTGGCATATTGCAAATCAATGTGTATATCAGTATGGAAGTGGAAGAACTGGATATAGCTAGGAGCGTTGCCTTCCTTGTGAGTTCATAAAACAATGGTTTGAAAAATTTTTGCTTTTTAGACTGATACTCAGCATATTTATCACATCTATGATCGTTTCAAAATACTTTTTCACCATATGTAAGTCAAAGTACTTCCTTATCTATATATAGTATTAAAATTTTATTAATATTGTCTGGGTTAGTTAGCAAGGGTTAGCATGTTTCTTTGGTCTCAGAATTTGTGAGTCTTCTGCTTATTTATTTTGGGGTTTTGCCTAACATATATAACTCACAAAAGGACTTTGCTTCAGCAGAAAGGGACTAAATAATATAGAACAAACAATAAGTTGCCTGTCTTATTGGTGTGCAGTTGGTCAAGTTTTAGGTGTAAAACAAGATTCGTTATAGCTGAAGGCCTGACATCATTGTGATGGCCAAAATTAATCCTTGTGATTGTGAACTCTATTTCCTCTAGAAAGTCTGCAATTTATATTGTTTACAATAATGGCCTAAAGGAAGAAGCAAATCAAAATATTAAGTTCATGAAATGCTAAAAACCTATATTTAATTAGATTTTTAATAAAAAAATCAAAACTAAATAACAGGAACGAGTTTTCCTACTTTGGAGGAAAAATTTGGTAGTTTAGATCTAATAAAAGGTAATTAAGCAAACCTTAGAACATTAGTCAACAAACAGGAAGTTAGAGGCCAAATTCAGGATCCAGTCCATTTTTTTAAAGCAATGTGTTATTGAAACAGAGCCACACCTGCTAATTTAGGAAATTTTCTTTGGGTATTTTTGCACAACAAAAGGAGAGTTGAGTATTTGCAACAGAGATAGTATGGCCCCCAAAACATAAAAAACATTTTGTCTGCATCTTCCCAGAAAAAGCTTGTTAACATCTGCTTTAAAAGATTACCAGTGCCTTAAAACTAATTATTTAAAATATTGATGGGTATTGGAGCAACTGTGTGGCTCATTTGGTTGAGCATCTGACTCTTGATTTCAGCTCAGGCCATGATCTCATAGGTTTGGGAGTCTGAGCCTGCATCAGACCCTGCACTGACAGTGTGGGAGCCTGCTTGGGACTCTCTCTCTCTCTCTCTCTCTCTCTCTCCCTCTCTCTCTCTCTCTCTCTCTCTCTCTGCCTCTCCCTTACTTGTGCTCATTCTTACCCTGTCTCTCAAAATAAATAAATAAACAAACACATTTTTCTAAAATATTGATAGATTATCACTATCCTATATCTTCTTGGCTATGGTGGTGAATATAGGGACATACTCATTGTTACATTTGAATAGAAATAAACACACACACACACACACACACACACACACACACATGGTTACAAGTAAAACAGGAAATCTGAGTAATATCAGTGGGTAGTATTAAAGATGATATGTTGGTTATGATATTGTACTACAGCTTTTCAAAATGTTACTATTGGTAGAAACTGGGTAAAGGGAACAAGGAATCTCTATATTATTTCTTACAACCTCATATGACTATTACAAACTCATATATACAACATCATACAACCTCATATGACTCATATAACCTCAATAGAAAGAGTTTAATAAAAAAAAAACCTGGACACTATTAGCAAATACTAAGACAATTTTAAAGAAAGTATGGTTTGCATTATTCATTAATTATTTCAATTTTAGGCTAAGACCTATTTCACATATCAAATTTATCAGGTTTATGTTTGCCATTTATACTTAAACTTATTAAAATTATATTTGTACAATCATGCTTATTGATTGTTTTAAAATTAAGATTAGAGTGTAAGTTAAAAAGACATTTCCATCTTTATACATATGTATATGCTTATAACTATATCTATATATCTTTCTTTTATTATATTTGTTAAATATTTGAATGCCTCTATAGTGTGCTTAGCATTTACTCTTACACTTAAATAGAGACATTAATTCACTAAGAACTTTCTTTAATGATTTATGATTTATGGAACTATAAATAAAGCATCTAATATATCTAGTAATAAAACATCTTTAAATTTATTTCTATTCACATTTATGTAATTACAAAGAAACTGGCTATAGTAAGAAAGAATAATGTAGCATTTGTTTTTTTGGAATCAAAGACTTTAAGATGACACTTGACATATGCTGGGGAGGAAAACAATTTTATCTACGTTTCTACATTCTTCTGGATGGCCTAATCATCAAATTGACACGAGACAGATAAGAGGAGAAGATAAATTTAATTATATATACATAGGGCCCCCAAGAGAATATGAGATCCACTGACAGGGAATTGAGGTTTATACGCAGCCCTGAAGTAAGAAGAGGGTAAGGGTCTAAGACTTCAAACGGGAGAAGATAATTCATAAGTAGATGGAAGAGAAAACATTTGGAGGGGAAAATATATATATATATTTGCTGTGTCATGCTGAGAAATTCTTCTTATCCAAAAAAAAAAAAAAAAAAAAAAAACACAAACAAACCAAAAAAGCAAGTTATCTTTAGGCTCTAGGGCCTCTATCTAAATTCTCTAAGGCAGTTAAGGGAGTATGGGGGGGGGGGGGGCAAAAATCTCTTTTTGCATCTGTAGGGCTTTATTGTCTTCAGCTGAAAATAATTCTCATGCCAAAGCAGCACATTCTGATATGAACTGTGCAGAATCCTATCACATAGCATAAAACTTTTATATTTTTATGTAATGCCTAGCTATTCGTTGTGATGGCAGTTTGGGCTTAAAGTCATTTCCCATCCCCACCTCTACCCCCAAACAGCGTCTAACTTCTACAACTCACATCACTTATAACAAGTAAAATTTCCTCTCACCCTGACTCCAGGTCAGTCTGTCGTACACAGCAGAATTTACTTACTCAGAGAATAGACAAAAGCTAGAGTAAGAAACTCAAGATATAACCTATGCCAAAATGAATAAGGAATTAAGCCTTTTATGAGAAAGTCAATTGAACAGAAACCCTTTTGCCATTTACTGTGCTAAGAATAAAATTGCCATAAAAGCAAATGTTGTGTGCATTTAAATGTGCATCACAAACAATAACAACTTGGGAAATATGGTTTTTATGGCTATGTGTGCACTATTTGAATGAGATCTGACATTGTGGTTTTTTTTCTTTGGTATAATCTGGAGAGACATTCATATTCCACTTTTTAATTCGTTCTCTTACCTGATTTTTTTTTTAAGGATAAGACTTGTAGAAATTGGGCTAGAGAACTAGGCTGCCAATGATACAATGATATTTTAAAATATAACAGTAATTGCTGTGTGTTAACACAGAGGAGCTTTTAGATTACTTTTTTTTTGAAGCTTTGTAAAGTTTCTATTTTCTGTCTACTTTTTTATGCCATTTCATGAAAAATAGTAATCTTGATAAATATTTAAACTTTGGAAAGTGATGCCCAGATACTTGTTTGTTTAATTTTGTTTTTGGTCAGTGTTAGCCAACTGGAACTGCAGGGTGGTAGTGAAATTAATAAAATGAACAATAACTCTTGAAGGTCATATTACAGACACAGAAACTCTAGTCCTTCTGAAAGCCTTCAGTACACAACATCAAAATTTGATTGATTAATCACCCATAATCGGTAGATTTATGGTAAAATTTTCTGAATTTGGTGATATGAAATTGAGTTGTGTTTCACTTTTAAAATTTATATTGCATTTAACATTTAATCAAACTTAACAGTATAGTTTCGTTGCCACTCTCTCTAATCCTAATGTGAAATCTAGAATTCTATGTATTCTCATTACGTAACATTACATAATATTCTTTAGAAATCATTGTGATGTGTATACTCATAAACTTACCATTTTTATTAAAATCATACCACATATTTGTTTCTCCTCTGATTTAGGATTAAGGATTCTGTAAACATTACAATTTATATGGGTTTATCTTTTGTTTATAGAAAAACAGTGGATAAATGGTAGATATTACACAGAATATGAAAAATGATCCAAAAAGAGATTTAGATATTGACTACTTAAAAAATGTATTAAAAAATATTACCAGAGGGGCGCCTGGGTGGCTCAGTCGGTTAAGCATCCGACTTTAGCTCAGGTCATGATCTCGCGGTCCCTGAGTTTGAGCCCCGCATCGGGCTCTGTGCTGACCGCTCAGAGCATGGAGCCTGTTTCAGATTCTATGTTTCCCTCTCTCTCTGACCCAACCCCATTCATGCTCTGTCTCTCTCTTTCTCAAAAATAAATAAATATTAAAAAAATATATATATTACCAGAAAGTAAGAGAGAGAGAATACCAGTAATAATAGTAATACATTGGGTATTTATTTTAAAACACTTCAAGTATTATACTACTGTTTTATCATAATAAGCCAATATACTATAGAGAAGACAACAAACCTAAGGTTTTAAAAATGACCTGCCGACATGCGCATAGCAAGTTAATGCTGCTGGGACAAGAACCAATGGATTCTGTCCTCTCTTTTAGTGTACCTATGCTGCAAATGTTCTGCTTAAACATATAATACCATGACATCTTACTTGCCCATGTCTTTCAAAAACTTTACTTTTAATAGTGATTTCCAAGAACATGCAACATTATTTGGAAACATTCTTGCCCACTGGATATTTTTAAGGATTAAGTAATGTATTTGATATAGTTCTTAGCCAACTGAAGAACATAGTAAAAGATAATACTTATTTAAGACTGTAACGTTTATATAGTAACTGTGAACATTTGATTGCAATAAATTTTCAAATTTGAGTCTGTGAAGCCACACATATTTTATTTTAGGTTAACATTAGGTTGTAATCTTGCATCAAAAGACTCAGGTTAAATTATTATATAACTGAATTTGCCAGATTGTAATAGGTTAATTTATGGTAGTAATTTTTTTTTATTTTAGTTAAGAATACTTGAAGAAAAAATAACTAACTTGAATTTAGAAATATATTTATTGTTAAAAAATACATTTATTATTAGTTTCTTGGTTGACATTTAAGATGCTATCTTATAGTCACCTTTTGCACAGATTTATTTTAGGCTGATTTTGCTGATCTTATGCTATAAATAGAATATCTATTAGATATGTTAGAAAGTTATTTCAATCTCCTATTCCCCCCTCCAAAAAAGAGAAAAAAAAAAACATTTAAAGACTAAATTCATTTACTGATGCCTTTAATTTTAGTCAAATTTTCTCATTTTCCCCCCATTATAGGAACTAAATTTAACATTCAAATACATGGATAGCCTTATCTTGTCTTTGTATATTTTCATGCTATATCATTTTGCTTCAATTTCAAGTTATAGAATAAATACTTTAATATTTTATTTCATGCTTTCTATAGATATATGAATATCCCATCAATAGTTATAAACACAATATTCAATAGTGACAGAAAAAAATAAGAACATTTTATCAGTTCAAATAACTTGTCCTTGTCTTGTATATTGAGGCTGTTTAAACATTGTATCAGTCATTGTCTCTCACTGGCACCTTCACTTATCATGTTTATTTTTTCAGTATCCTATTTTCAAATGCTGAATATGTATTTTTAAATGCTATAACTTACAAAGTGAAGAACATTTTTAAAACCATTATTTTTTAATGTGGTTAATTTCTTCTCTTTGACATTTCTTTGCAAAAACATGATGATGAAAAACTTTCCAATGATTACACTCCGCATATATAACTGGGGATAAAATGTTCTAGAAAATGCAATTGAAAATTGTTCTCTATTAGTCTGATTCATATTTCACTTTTAAAATCCTTTCTGAAGGGTGTATATATACTTTAGGGGACATTTGAAAACTATTAATGCTAAAAATTTTAAACCAAATGGGAAAAATGAGAAGCTTTGTGTGTGGTTATCATTCAGATAGTTATGTGGGAAAAAATAAATATTTGAAGGGAATCACCCTGAAGAAAGAAGATTTGGCACTTTCTAGCACAATGTAAAGCATAGGTAATTAGCAATGTTTCTGTTTTGAACACTGGTTAAGAAAAGTATAAGGAACTTCAGTTCAATTAACAAAAATTCAAATTAATTTAATACCGTAATACGCAATCAATTTGTTTTTAGTTCAAAATACCACATCATCTAGCTGTAAATTATTTATCAATCTCATGGTTACAATAGAAGGTAGTGTGTGCTCAGACAGATGTGAAGCATTTCATGTGTTCCCTTACATGATAATCACTTTAAAGAATTGTTTCTATATGTTTCTCTAATCAGTATATGAATTTCCAGTGATTTGTATAATGTCTTTCTAAAAGTCTTCCCCCAGAATGCAAATTGGTGCAGCCGCTCTGGAAAGCAGTGTGGAGGTTCCTCAGAAAATTAAAAATAGACCTACCCTATGACCCAGCAATAGCACTGCTAGGAATTTATCCAAGGGATACAGGAGTACTGATGCATAGGGGCACCTGTACCCCAATGTTTATAGCGGCACTCTCAACAATAGCCAAATTATGGAAAGAGCCTAAATGTCCATCAACTGATGAATGGATAAAGAAATTGTGGTTTATATACACAATGGAATACTACGTGGCAATGAGAAAAAATGAAATATGGCCTTTTGTAGCAACATGGATGGAACTGGAGAGTGTGATGCTAAGTGAAATAAGCCATACAGAGAAAGACAGATACCATATGGTTTCACTCTTATGTGGATCCTGAGAAACATAACAGAAACCCATGGGGGAGGGGAAGGAAAAAAAAAAAAAAAAAAAAAAAAAAAAAAAAAAAAAGAGGTTAGAGTGGGAGAGAGCCAAAGCATTAGAGACTGTTAAAAACTGAGAACAAACTGAGGGTTGATGGGGGGTGGGAGGGAGGGCAGGGTGGGTGATGGGTATTGAGGAGGGCACCTTTTGGGACGAGCACTGGGTGTTGTATGGAAACCAATTTGACAGTAAATTTCATATATTAAAAAATAAAAAATAAAAAATAAATAAAAAAAAAATAAATAAAAGTCTTCCCCCAAAATCTAGGCATAAGTTGTGATTACATTTTGTCAGTATTTTTTCCCCTTGATGAATCTAAAGACATCACTCATAACCACCAAAGTTCATGAACGGATTTGTATATGAAACCAGGTTGAACTAAAGTCCACAATGTGTAGAAGCAATATTGTACTAAAATTTGACTTTAGCTTTTCTATAAGAATAAGGCATTTTCTATTGAATAAGACATTTATCTCCATATTTCTTGAGAATTGTAAATATAAAATAACATAAAAAAGACAGTTACAAATAGGTCTAGAATAAAAGTTTGTAGTATTAGTGGAGATTTCTAAATGAAATTTTCACTTTTTTTTTTACCATAAATCAATAACAACTTTCAAAAATCCATAATAATTTAACATAGAGGTGTAATTTAAAAAGTGGTAACATAGTAAATTCAACAATTGATACTGTTTCCAAAGGTTTCTTCCCAATAATTCCAAATCAGTTAGGTGCCAGATAGGTCTTCTTTGATGATTTTCATTCATTTTAATTGTAACACAGTGGCTCAAAAAGTCCTTAGGTGAAAGTATGGAAACATGTCTGTGAGTAACCCTTAAAGGATGGTAATAACAACTAAGTTACTATTAGGGAAATCAAAAGTTACAATTAAGGCCAGAATAATCAATGAAGAATCTTGGTGGATTAAGTAGAAAGATTTGCCAAAACTAAAACATAAAATGTTTCTGGGGTACCAGAGTGGCTTGGTCAGTTAAGCACCCAACTCTTGATTTTGGTTCGGGTCATGATCTCAAGGTTTGTTGAGTATCAGCCCCTTAACGGGCTCTGTGCTAACAGTGATTCTCTCTCTTCCCCTCCCTCCCCCACTTGTGTTCTCTCTCTAAGATAAATAAATAAACTTAAAAAACAAAGACATAAAATGTTTCTTTGTTTTAGTTGGATAAGAATTCCACGGCACAGAAAAGCAAGGTGTCAGTTGGGCACTCAGTTAGTATCTAAGTGTAGTTGCCCAAAAGAGAGTAGAGATGATGCTGGCTTGAATCAAGATGACAGAAGTGCCAGTGATGGTACAAAGTTGTCTGACTACCTAAACACAACTTTTTTGGGCGTGGACATGGAGTTTATGGGAACTAAATACATGAGCTCAGCAAAAATAAATAAATAAATAAATAAATAAATAAATAAATAAATAAGAAGTCATTAACTGAAATATGAAATGCTGGGGGACTCACACATTTGAAAATGGATATGAGGAGAAAATATACACATATGCACTTAAGATCAGTTAAATTTAAATCTCTTTTAGACAAGTGAGGAAAAATGCCATTTATGCAGTTGGATCTGAGTCAGGAAATCAACGGAGAATTTGGAGGAGGATACATATATATAGGATTTATAAGTATATTAATAAAGAGACAGGCATGGAACTTTATACTTGAGATATACAAGAGAATGAGTGCACATTAGGAAGCAAAGAATGCTAGGGATAGAACTCTATTGTATTTCACCCTCAGAGGTCAGGAGATGGACAAAGAACAAGTAAAGGAGTCAAATACATAGTCTGCAGTGAAAAGGGAGGAAAACTAAGAGAGTGTGGATACATGAAGCTAATTAAAATTTTTCATGGAGTAAAAAATGATGAACTGGATTAAATGTTGCTGAAATCAAGTATAATGGGGATTAGGAAATGAACATTGATTTGGAAAGATTAAGGCCGTGGTTAACTTGGTAAGAGTCTGTAAGAGAAAATAGTAAGTGAGGAAGTGAGATAGTAAGCATATTCCAGAAAGCTCATTGGAAGAGTGTTTCTCAAAAGAGGAGCAGATACATGTGCAGATATCTATCTATCTATATATATATATATCTATATATACATAGTGATCAGGAGACACAGACATGTGGATGGGAATAAGAAAACAGAGAGGGGAAAACATAAGGCAAGAGAAAAAGGAGGTAGTTGTCAGAGCAGAACCATTGGACAGGATAGAGAGAATGGGATCCAACAGAGAAGGGGTAGTTTTGACTTTAGATGAACACATGGATTCTTCATCCATTAAATAGGAAAGGAAAAATAAGTACTTTCAGGTGCAGGTAGATGAACTTATTTTATGATATAAAAGTGTGTTGTTCTTATCTGTATATATATAGATACAGATATATATCTCTATATGCATATATATATGAAATAAGACATGAAGCATTCATTATTTTATATGCTTTAATCAATCTGCTTGCCAATAATGTTGGAATATAGATTGATTTAATGTGGCTTTTCTGGGGCTCTTAGCATTTAATTCATTTTTAAAAGCATTCTTTTTCCTAAAAAACAAGAAAATCCTATTAAAAATTCAGAAAGATGCATGAGCATTTGATTAATTTAATTGGTCATTAGTGTAATTAATTGTAAAAAACAATATTACATACACTTGATTAATTCTATAAATGCTCAAAATGTGTACTTGTCAAAAGAGTTCAGGTAATTAATATAAAATATCTATAGAAATAAAATATATGCACATGTACACATGGATAGGTATGTATGATAAAATATGATTTTTTTTTAACCATTCGTCAGTGATTATTTATTGACACCTGATCCTGTGTCAGACCTATCCAAAAATGTAGATGGCACCATTCTTAATTTTGCTAACTGGGTAGAGATGAGTGGCTAGACCAATCTGTTAATGACCAATAATATGATATTTTCCACCATGTCTGGAAAATCTCATGATATGCAGTTAGATTGGCATCTGTACCTGATATTCAGGTACATGAAATTATTCTGTGTCAAAACAAGCCCTTTTGTGTAAACCTTTTGTATAAGGGAAATATTTTTTCTCATAGGGTATATGTGCCACATTACATTCCATTGTTATCAATGGACATTTAGTTTTTCTCCTGGCAGTTTATTGAGTATAAGGTCTAAATCAAAAGAAAGATCAGGGATCCCTGATAAATATATTCAGCAAGAAATAAGAATCAGATTTAGGAAACAGCAACGTGGAAGTTAGAACTCGAATGTAGAGAAATAATTTTATCTTCTTATCACTTATGTTAATTCCTTTAGCTTTGGAAGGTACTGCATATTGTTTTAATCAGCAGACAATGTTTCTTTATAAGAATTTACAACCTCAACCTAAGTTCACTCTAATAACCTAGGAGATACTGGTCATTCACTCTACTTTCATGTAAGTGATGATATCAGGTAAGGTGTAGTGACATTGTATACCCTGAGGCTAATGCATACCTATATAAATCCAGAGAACCTAATGGTATGTATGTAGTGCGTGGCATAACTTGACTAAGTAAATATTTCAAGGAGGAGAAAGACATTTGGGACTACTTATTGACATTGTATCTATCTGGTCATTAGACTTTGATCTACTCCCGAACAAGCATGGAATATTAACATTAGAACTTTAGCTTTGAGGTAGTTTTATGCCTTATCAAAACCCATAATTTCTTTTATGTATCCCCACATTTACTTATTTTCAAAACATACACATGTGTAAATTAGTCATAAAAGACAAAGTGATTATTGTTTAAGCTTCACTTGAAAAATACTACAATAGGCCCACATCACCTGCACTTTTAGTGAAATATAAAAGAACATGTAAGTTGGTACGGGATGTGTTTTCCAGTATTTAGAATAATAACTATGGCATTTAGCTTTGATGATGGTCTACAAAACCTAACAGTAGGATTTGGGGGTTTAATTAAATTTATGCCAAAATTACTTTCATATCCTGGGGAAAAATATGCTTGAATAATACAGCACATGTTTTGGCCTTTAAAAATTTTAACAAGTGGAAACATTTACATGACACATTGGCACAATCTCCGTAGTTCAGACATAGCTAGTATACAACATAGCAACAGCTTTGTTCATTAATTCCATAGTAAACACGCACACTGACTCTCACATAAATTTGTCAGTGCTGTGTCTACATCTACAGGGAACAGCCAGCATGGAAGTGAGTTTCATTTCAACATATCAATAAATATATGGAAGAAAGATTACGCCATGCCCTTTTTATGTAACTCTAATTATTTCAACATCAGAATACCACAATAAATAAATAAATAAATAAATAAATAAATAAATAATAAATAGATAAATATCTTATTTAGACATCCAGACATCCTACTGCAAGAAATAGGGAGCAGAAGGTTACTATTTTTGACTCCAGGTAATTCTAAATATTTATAAAATTTACATGCAGCTACAGAAAATGGTTACCAAAGGCAAAGCCTCCTGTCACCCTTCCCTCGCCCCAGTCCTCTTCATCCCCCTTCCCAAAGGACTCCACTGTTCTCTGAGACTTGAAATCAGTGGTCTTGGCAAGGAAAAAACAAACAAAAACTTATAATACTGTGAGTTTTGCAAGAGGCCAAGACATCAACTCCATTTATAGTCCAATCTCCTGACTCTGTTTCTTAAGAAAAGCTCAGAAGGACACAACTGTTAAATGCATAAAAAGCAGCTTCCTTTGCAACCTCATTTCCAATCAAATGAAAGTGAATGGATCAATTTGAGCTACATCCTTTAGCTATTTCAAAAATTTATCTTCTTTTCCCAAAGTACTTAACCTGAATTTTTTTGCTTTTGTCATTCTACTTCTGTCATTTTTCCTACTCCTGGATACTGGCAGAGTCTCATCACTTCATCTTACCACTGCCAACTAGGACTGAAGAAGGAAAAGATACTTATTAGTAATGGTATCAGTGAGCATTCATAGAATTTGACTTAGCTGGCTTCTTGTCATTTTCTTGGGGTACTTACGTATGTCTTTTCCTCAGGACACTCAAGTCTTTTTTTCCCCATTCTTCTATAACAAAATCTATATCTTTTATATGGACTCATGAGTTTGGAACTTTTGACTCTTTGAACTTATCTCAGGTATGCACGTGTTCATATGCCAATATCACAGATTAAAACACTGTCCAAAGGCAGGTTCCCTGGAAACTCCCAGGCTCATCCACGTTCTGGGTCAAAAAAAGAAAACCTCTCTCACAAACCAGTCCATTTCTTTCTCTTGTGTTTGGTTGTGCTTTGACTGTTCAGTGTCCTCTACAGTCCAAAAATCTCAACCATGACTCTACCAGTCCGCTCCATCATGCTTCCTTTGTTTTGAATATCAGTGGAGAAGCTTATAGTCTTCAGTTTTACCAACCTGTGTATCCCCAGAATCTTTACATAAACAGAGAAAACAGTGTTTTGTTGTTGTTGTGGTGGTGGTGGTGGTGGTTGCTATCTAAGCCATACATATTCACAAATTTTGATCATAATAGCCTTTAAAAATAAATGTGGTTTGTTTGCTTTATACTCATATTTTAAAGAGGCCATTCAAGGGTCTCTTTCTTGATCACAGAATGGTAAACACACAATGTTCAATTATTTCTGACCAAGTACCTATTACACATGAAGTTTCATTTCAGATGTATCTTATTGTCTACCAAACTGTCTACACAAAATATATATATATATATAAATTTATTTATATAGATATATATTTATATATAAGTATACATAAATATATATAAATATATTTATATATAAATTTATTTATATATATAAAACCATTTTTTAATTTTAAAGGAGCTATATTATGAAAGAACACCTGTTATAAAATGAAAATTACTTAGCAGAATGATTTTTTTCCTAGTTTACTTTATTACAAAGTGAATTTTTATATATCAGGTTTGTTAAACTACAGTTATCATCCAACTGCCTATTATTGTGATAGACATATTGTAAATTCATAATAGTAGACAGGAATGAAGTAATTCATGTATAAGTTTAAAAATAGGGGTGGCTGAGTGGTTTAGTCAGTTGAGCGTTCACTTCAGCTCAGGTCGTAATCTCACAGTTCGTGGTTTTGAGCCCCACACCAGGCTCTGTACTGACAGCTCAGAGCCTAGAGCCTACAGCCTATTTTGGATTCTGTGCCTCCCTCTCCCTTTGCCCCTCCCCCTCCCCCACTCATGCTCTGTCTCTGTCTGAAAAATAAACTAACATTAAAAAAATTTAAAAAAATAAAATATAGGGTGACACCTGGGTGGTTCTTTCAATTAAGCATCTTACTCTTGATTTCAACTCAAGCAACCTTATATTTAATGAGGTCAAGCCCCACATCATCCTCTGTGCTGAGCATGGAGCCTGATTGGGATTCTCTCTCTCCCTCTCTCTGCCCCTCCCTGCTCATGCTCATTCTCTCTATAAATAAATAAATAAATAAATAAATAAATACACGTTAAAAATATATATGTACACATAAACACATTTATATGAAACTATAACATTTACATTAATATTAATCTTTATTTTCCCACATATTATAATGATAGAACAATGACTTTTTTAAAGCATACTGCTTTTTTAAAGCATATTGATATGCTTCAATACTTGACTGGCTGAGGATACAGTGATTTTCAACATAATATATCAAATTAAATAAGAAGGTATATTACTATAGGTATTAATACTCAAGTCATTATTACTTTGTTTTTTTATGGAGTGTAAATGTGTCTGTATTTCTTGAGGGATATTTGTGTGTGTGTGTGTGTGTGTGTGTGTGTGTGTGCATGTGTGTGTTTTGTTTTCTAGGAATAACACATAGTCTTCCTTTATTGGCCTGAGTTTCTGCTTAACACCAAACCTGCCCTTACCCCTTAAAAAAAGGTATTTTATATAAATTTAACTCTATTATTATTATTTCACAAAATTATTTAAAATAATGTGAAGTTTCAACAATAAATTGTCTTATTCTGAGAAAAAGGAGAATGGTATATTTTATTTTATTTTTTTAATTTTTTTTAAACGTTTATTTATTTTTGAGACAGAGAGAGACAGAGCATGAACGGGGGAGGGGCAGAGAGAGAGGGAGACACAGAATCCCAAGCAGGCTCCAGGCTCTGAGCCATCAGCCCAGAGCCCGACGCGGGGCTCGAACTCACGGACGGTGAGATCGTGACCTGAGCTGAAGTCGGACGCTTAACCGACTGAGCCACCCAGGCGCCCCGAGAATGGTATATTTTAAATAATTAGCACTCAGCACTGGTCAATAATGGGTTGAATTTGAGAAAATAAGCTTCCTATTTCTAATTGTCAAATCCAAAAGTATTTGAATAAATTAAATTGTGAGCCACTTTAAGAATGATCCCCTTTTGACTACTTAACTGTGCTAAGGAAAAATCATCACATTTATGTTGTGCACCTGTAAGTTCACACTAAGACTGATACTTAACTGCCAAGGCCTATGAGTTTAAAAGTGACAGAATTCATCAGAACTTTGTCTGCTTATGAATCTAAGTTAACAGGTCTGTAAACTGTATGAAAATTGAGAAAATATATGCCTTAAAGTTTTAGAATTTGAGACAATAGAAAAAAATGAGAATTCTTTTTTCATCTAGGACTTTCCTAAGGCATGTTAGGATAGTGAAGGAAATTTTTTCTTTTTCTTAACTTTTTTTCTCCAAAAATTTGGCTCTTGAGTTTATCTAGTAATACTTTTTCCATCTCTGTGATAAAATTGCTTTTCACCTTCTACTGTCTCTACATTATTGAAGCAAGGACTGAAGACTTGGAAGATAAATAAAGATCCCAGACTAACACTGTAAGGGTTTGGGTGGCCAAGAACATGCAGTGTCTGAATTTCAGTTAGTGACGGATCTATGCAACTAGCTTTTGGAGAGTAAATACTAAATATACTAAATGTACTCTGAGAAAATCTAAATACTATTTCCCAAGAGACAATTATTGCCTATTCCTACACACACACACACACACACACAGCCCCATGGATGTCTAATTTTAGGGGAAATCTAATGTCATTTCAATAATTGAACTATCTGGGGGCACCTGGGTGGCTCAATTGGTTAAGTGTCTGACCTTGGCTCAGGTCAACCGCGAAGTTTGTTGGTTTAAGCCCCACATTGTCTCTGTTCTGGCAGCTCAGAACACACACTCTCTCTCTCTTTCTCTGTCTCTGTCTCTCTCTCAAAAGTAAATAAACATTAAAAAAATTAAATAATTGAGCCATCTGACTTTTGATAAGAATTTAAGAAAAATATTGAGGTATTATGACTGAGATTCATGGGATGTGACTATAGTTGTTAAAAAAACATATTTTACGAAAGATCTAATATAGTTACAACAAGGATTTTTTAATACATTATACCTAAAATGAAGTAGGACTAAAGAAAAAAATAAATGAAAGGGTGGTTTCATCTAATAATACTTGAGGAAATGAATGAAAAAAGGGTCTCTCATTTTTATTATTTTTATGGGACAAAGGTGTAATGGTTTTTGAGGGGTCTAGAAAAGGAAGGTTTTTTAAAAATTATCTCTTTATGCCAGAAGGAAATGAAAATTATAGTTGAATAGAACACTTGGGGCAGTCACATCAATAGTGTCTTTTAAAATGTGTTAAAAGTGATGGCACATAAAATGAGGAGAGAACATTATAGAAGACTTAATAACCTGATCAAAAGAAAAAAAAAATGAATGAACTACATGAAAAAAAAATGTTAGAGCTTGGGATTTGATATCCTGTAGGAATAACACCTATTAAAACCATCACAATAAAAATCCTGAAAAGGTGTTTAATATAGTGTACTGTCAACTCTCACTAGGTTGAGTAGCCTGACTTTGCTGTTTAATTAGACCTCACCATTCAAACATCTAAAACCAGTTATCAAAATCTTAATATTGGCGGGTAAGCTGGCAAAATGCAAGAGAGCTGATATGAGAGTAGCAAGGATTAAATATGTTCACAAAATGTATTCTTTTGGATATTATTTTTAAAAGAAAAGCTTTATACATTAATTCTTTCATCATCACTTTGATAAGACACAAATTCATTGAAGATGAAGAAAAAAAGAGAATCACTGCTACATTTAAATTTAGCCTTACTGCCTTTATCTATTATTTAAACATGTGTATGTTCCTTTGCCTGCCATTTAAATATTATTTATTAAAAAATAAAAACACCTTTCTCTACTACTGTAGCAAATCAAGAAGAAGAATTTAGTTAAGGCTTATTAATACATAAACCATGTCTGTTGGATTTTCCAGCTTCTCTTAGTGAGCTTGAATAAATGTTTATTTATCAGATTAGCTATCATATGATTTTATATATTAAGTTGATTTTATAGAGTGTCTTTTAGGGAGGTACAGTCTTTATTAAACTAATTAAAAACTAGGTAAAATACTGATATGCATAATTTATAATTGGTAACTATATTAGGTTCGTAAATATTTTAAAAGACTGAGAACAATAAAGTTATCAGAATACATGTGAGAGAGGATATTAGATAAACAAAGCAAAGATAACGTTGAAAAAGTTCTGGGGTGCCTGGGTGCTTCAGGTGGTTAGGCATCCGACTTCGGCTCAGGTCATGATCTCATGCTTCTTGAATTTGAACCTCATGTCAGGCTCTGTGCTGACAGCTCAGAGCTTGGAGCCTGCTTCAGATTCTGTGTCTCCCTTTTCTCTACCTCTCCCCCACTCGCACTCTGTCTCTCTCTCAAAAATAAAAAAAGGAAAGAAAATGTTCCACCTATATATTCATGTTTAGTGGGGTTTAATTTATGTAAACCTTAGGGTTTTTTTCTAACTACATATCCATTTCAAAGATCAGTGTGAAATTTATAAAAGATAAAATTATGTTACTCTCTCTCAAAATACCCCAAATGCATTTTGATACACCAAATAAAATACATTGTTTTAACCACAATCTAGAAGGGTTTCATGTGTTCTAATTAATACCTATATAAATGCCCATCCTCTTTTATAACTCTCCATAACTGCTTACTCATTTCAGCCTTCATATCTGTTTTCATTGATACTAAAACACAGCAAGCTCATTCCCACCTAAAAACTTTTACATTTCCTGTTTTTGCACTACTGGTAATGTTATGCCTCAGATCTGTTCAGGGCTCATTGCCCTACTTCATGAAGCTCTCATACATCACCTCTTCACAGGATACCTTTTATAAGGTACTTTTTGAAATTTTCTTCCAAACACATTAAGTATTCTGTACCTAAATGTTAATGTTTATTTATTTTTGAGAGAGACAGACAAATTGTTAAAATACAAAACACTTTAAGTAAACATTTGAAAAATTGCCCAAAACATTATCAATTTATGTCTTACGTTTTTTTGGCAGGTTTTTCTTTTCTTTTTTTTTAATTTTTTTTAACGTTTATTTATTTTTGAGACAGAGAGAGACAGAGCATGAACAGGGGAGGGGCAGAGAGAGAGGGAGACACAGAATCTGAAACAGGCTCCAGGCTCTGAGCTGTCAGCACAGAGCCCGACGCGGGCTCGAACTCACGGACCTCGAGATCGTGACCTGAGCCGAAGTCGGCCGCTTAACCGACTGAGCCACCCAGGTGCCCCTTGGCAGGTTTTTCTACTAAAAAGTAATCTCAGTGAGGGCAGGGGCATCTTCTTTCTTGTAGATCATCTATGCCATCTCTAGAGCTGAGGTAGCCACTCAGTAAATATGTGATGAATGAATGAAACAATGAATGAACAAATATTCTAAAATATCTCTTCAGATGTCTTTAATAATAACAATAAAAGTGGTTTAGGAAAACAGTTACAGACTATGCATGACTGATTTCTAAAGAGTTAAATAGCACACATAATATCAAACATATTAAACCTTTCCTATAATCTCTTTACAATTGAGAGTTGTGCTAACTAATCACATATAACCAGACAAATACCACACTTCTACTGTTTTAAATGTTTGCATCTTCCTATGTGTCAAGATGTACACAGACCCCTTATGCAGTGGCTCAGTGTCCACCTCATGCTATCCTTATTAAGGATTTTCTGTTCTTCCGAGAATCCATTAGTCACATTTGTGGTTGTTCCTGCCATACTCTGTGCTTCATTTATAATGTGGCTTTGTGCTGTGACTCCGGATGTGTCTTCTGTCATCATCATGACATGCTTGTTCAGCTGCTGTTTAAAGCTGAGATTTGCGAAGTGCACTCTGCAGCCACTTTTGCATTCCTGGGTTCAGAACTTTGGTCATACTACTGTTAACATGTTTTTTTTTTTAATTTACTTATTTATTTTGAGAGGGATAAAGGGAGCATGTGAGCAGGGGACGAGTAGAGAGAGAGAGGGAGAGAGAGAGAATCCCCAGCAGGCTCTGCACTAACAGCGTGGAGCCCCAACGCAGCGCTCTCATTCATGAACTGAGATCATGACCTGAGCCAAAATCAAAAGTTGGACGCTTAACCTACTGAGCCACCCAGGCTCCCTTGTTAACATGTTTTTTAAATATGGGATGTCTTATGGGAAGTTTGCTTTGTTTTCTTTTCACAAAAGCCTGGCTACTCTGAAAATGGGATTTATGTCTTTGGTTTATTTTCTGTTTCTCTGCCCACCCCACCCCCCCAACAGAATGACATTTTTTGAAGTCAGAGTCATTTTTTTTTATTTTTCATCATTGTGTCCTCAAACCCTAGAACAATATCTGACACATAACAGATGTTCAATACATAAGTTCTAGCTTAAATAATTGGATAATACGAAGTGAGAGGCTTCCTAGAAGTTCTATTGTGACGGGTAGAGAATTTTAGGCCTTTCAATGACACCTATGTTTGAATATATCTGTTAACAACTTTGAGACTTGACAGAAAAATCCAGTGAATTGGATGGAGTAAATACTAGGGAATTCAGTGGTATATACAATTAAAATTGTTGCTTCAAAATTTCAAACTTAAAATCGTAAGAGTTAAATACAATGCACACAGGGGTTCTAAGAATATCCTAATGTGTCCTCTGTCCATGTTCCACCTCTGTTCACCTCTTTTTCAGCTCTACCTAAGAGGCACAAGTAGATTTTTCTCATATGTCTGCGACACCATGTGGCTTAGTTTTATTCATATTTTACTGTCTGAAGGAAAGATAGTTTCTCTTACACACAAATTCCAATGAGAATCTCATGGTTACACAGTTGGGTCACATGCTATCCCTAATTCTTAGCCTACCACCTCACTCCCGATGACAGGCTTGCTTTAAATAATAAAGAAGGAATCACTCCATCCAAGAGGATACAGAATGGAGGAAGACTATCTTCCTAAAAGAAGGGAACTGCAGTGTTGCTAGCTGAAGGGAATAGAGATTGACAGTGATAGACACCTCAATAAAAAAGATAAGAAGATGATGAATACTTAACCAAAAATGCTCAATATCATTTTTCTTTTTTTTTTTTTTAATTTTTTTTTTCAACGTTTTTTATTTATTTTTGGGACAGAGAGAGACAGAGCATGAACGGGGGAGGGGCAGAGAGAGAGGGAGACACAGAATCGGAAACAGGCTCCAGGCTCCGAGCCATCAGCCCAGAGCCTGACGCAGGGCTCGAACTCACGCACCACGAGATCGGGACCTGGCTGAAGTCGGACGCTTAACCAACTGTGCCACCCAGACGCCCCTCAATATCATTTTTCAGTTGGAAATTGCAAAAATATATAACAATTCAATACTAATACACACCTATTAGAATGGATAAAATAAGTAATAAATAAAACACCAAAATGACAATAATAAATGTTGGTTTGTTTCTAAAGGACTTAATACAAACCTGAATTTGACATAAAATGGAATCCTTCAATTTGCTGTCATTTAGTGACTTTGGCATTCTGGTTGTTTAAAAATATAAGAATTACACTTTATACTTGAGCTTGTAGTAATTAAAACCTCAAGACTGAATTGTACTTTCCTGCAATATGAATATAAGGATATTGAATTAATTACTTTGTCTATCTGTGCAGATACCAAAGACCTGATTTGTGGCTCGTAACAATATTCAATCATAAATCAGCACTCTGAATATTCAAATTTAAACACATATTAATAATTGTTGAAAGTTTCTGAGAGCTAGTATTTGATTTTAAAAGGTAAGAAAGCATACTTTGGGTGGATGGATGCAGGTTTTAAAAACCTTAATGTAGAATAGTCAGAAGTGTTCCCTACTGTTATAATATCCAATGCTTCAAAATTTCAAACTCTCTGAGCCTAAGTACTTGACAGTTTGGCAGTTTCTTACAAAACTAAACATGTTCTTACCATATGACCTAGCATATATTTCTAGGTATTTATCCACTTGAGTTGAAATTTTAAGTCTATAATAAATAACGCTGCACACAAATATTAATAGCTGCCTTATTTATTTATTCACTTCTATAATTTGTTGTCAAATTGGCTTATATACAGCACCCAGTACTCATTCCAACAAGTGCCCTCCTCAATGCCTATCACCCACTTTCCTTTCTCCCCCAACCCCCATCAACCCTCAATTTGTTCTCTGAATTTGAGAGTCTCTTATGGTTTGCCTCCCTCCCTCTTTGTAACTTTTTCCCCCTTCCCCTCCTCCACGGTCTTCTGTTAAGTTTCTCAAGATCCACATAAGAGTGAAAACATATGGTATCTGTCTTTCTCTGCCTGACTTATTTCACTTAGCACAATACCCTCCAGTTCTATCCATGTTGCTGCAAATGGCCAGATTTCATTCTTTCTCATTGCCAAGTAGTATTCCATTGTGTATATAAACCACATCTTCTTTTCCATTCATCAGTTGATGGACATTTAGGCTCTTTCCATAATTTGGCTATTGTTGAAAGTGCTACTATAAACATTGGGGTACATGTGCCCCTATGCATCAGCACTCCTATATCCCTTGGGTAAATTCCTAGCAGTGCTATTCTTGGGTCATAGGGTAGATCTATTTTTAATTTTTTGAGGAAACTCCACACTGTTTTCAGAGTGGCTGCACCAGTTTGCATTCCCACTAACAGTGCAAGAGGGTTCCCGTTTCTCCACATCCTCGTCAGCATCTATAGTCTCCTGTTTTGTTCATTTTAACCACTCTGACCGGTGTGAGGTGGTATCTCAGTATGGCTTTGATTTGTATTTCCCTGATGATGAGTGACGTTGCGCATTGTTTCATGTGTCTATTGGCCGTCTGGAAGTCTTCTTTGAAAAAGTGTCTATTCATGTCTTCTGTCCATTTCTTCATTTGATATTTGTTTTTTGGGTGTAGAGTTTGGTGACTTCTTTATAGATTTTGGATACTAGCCCTTTATCCGATACGTCATTTGCAAATATCTTTTCCCATTCCGTTGGTTGCCTTTTAGTTTTGTTGATTGGTTCCTTTGCAGTGCAGAAGCTTTTTATCTTCATGAGGTCCCAATAGTTTGTTTTTGCTTTTAATTCCCTTGCCTTTGGGGATGTGTCAAGTAAGAAATTGCTGCAGCTCAGGTCAAAGCGGTTGTTTCTTGCTTTCTCCTCTAGGGTTTTGATGGTTTCTTGTCTCACCTTCAGGTCTCCCATCCATTTTAAGTTTATTTTTGTGTATGGTGTAAGAAAATGGTCTAGTTTCATTCTTCTGCATGTTGCTATCCAGTTCTCCCAGCACCATTTGTTAAAGAGACTGTCTTTTTGCATTGGATACTCTTTCCTGCTTTGTCAAAGATTCATTGGCCATATGTTTGTGGGTCCATTTCTGGGTTCTCTATTCTGTTTCACTGATCTGAGTGTCTGTTCTTGTGCCAGACCAGACTGTCTTGATGATTACAGCTTTGTAGTAAAGGTTAACATCTAGGATTGTGGTGCCTTCCACTCTGGTTTTCCTCTTCAACATTATTTTGGCTATTCAGGGTCTTTTGTAGTTCCATACAAATTTTAGGATTGTTTGTTTTAGCTTTGAGAAGAATGCTGGTGCAATTTTGATTGGGATTGCATTGAATGTGTAGATTGCTTTGGGTAGCATTGATATTTTGACAATATCTATTCTTCCAATCAATGAGCATTGAATATTTTTCCACTTCTTTGTGTCTTCAAATTCCTTCATAAGCTTTCTATAGTTTTCACCATACAGATCTTTTACATCTTTGGTTAGATTTATTCCTAGGTATTTTATGGTTCTTGGTGTAATTGTAAATGGGGTCAGTTTCTTTATTTCTCTTCCCATTACTTCATTATTCGTATATACAAATACAACCGATTTCTGTATATTGAATTTGTGCCAGGAGACTTTGCTGAATTCACATATCAGTTCTAACAGACTTTTGGTGGAGTCTGTTGGGTTTTCCATGTAGAGTATCATGTTGTCTGTGAAAAGTGAAAGTTTGACTTCTTCTTTGCCAATTTGTATGCATTTTATTTCATTTTGTTGTCTTATTGATAATGCTAGGACTTCCAACACTATATTAAACAACACTGGTGAGAGTGGACATCCCTGTCATATTCCTAATCTCAGAGGGAAAGCTCTCAGTTTTTCCCCATTGAGGATGATATTAGCTATAGGTTTTTCATAAATGGCTTTTATTACATTTAAGTATGTTCCTTCTGTCCCAACTTTCTTAAGGGTTTTTATTAAGAAAGGATGCTGAATTTTGTCAAATGCTTTTTCTGCATCTATTGACTGGTTCTTATTCTTTCTTTTATTAATGTGATGTATCACATTGATTGATTTGCGAAGGTTGAACCAGCCCTGCAGCCCAGGAATGAATCCCACTTCATCATGGTGAATAAGTCTCTTTATATGCTGTTGAATTCGATTTGCTAGTATCTTGTTGAGAATTTTTGCATCCATATTCATCAGGGATATTGGCCTGTAGTTCTCTTTTTTTGTTGCATCTCTGTCTGGTTTGGGAATCAAAGTAAAGCTGGCTTCATAAAATGAGTCCGAAGTTTTCCTTCCATTTCTATTTTTTGGAACAGCTTGAGAAGGATAAGTATTAACTCTGCTTTAAATGTCTGGTAGAATTCCCCTGGGAAGCCATCTGGTCCAGGACTCTTATTTTTTGGGAGATTTTTGATAACTGATTCAATTTGTTCACTAGTTATGGTTCTGTTCAAATTTTTATTTCTTTCCCATTTAGTCTTGATAGTGGGTGCGTGTTTAGGAATTTGTCCATTTCCTCCAGGTTGTCCAGTTTGTTGGCATATAATTTTTCATAGTATTCCCTGATAATGCTTTTATTTCTGAGGGATTGATTGTAATAATTCCATTTTCATTCATGATTTTATCTACTTGGGTCCTCTCTCTTTTCTTTTTGAGAAGCCTGGCTAGAAGTTTATCAATTTTGTTTATTTTTTTAAAAACCAACTCTTAAGTTCATTGATCTGTTCTACTGTTTTTTTTTTCCTGAATTGTTTATTTCTGCTCTGATCCTTATTATTTCTCTTCTTCTTCTGGGTTTGAGGTGTCTTTCCTGTTCTGCTTCTACTTCCTTTAGGTGTGCTGTTAGATTTTGTATTTGAGATTTTTCTTGTTTCTTGAGATCGCCTGGATTGCAATGTATTTTCCTCTTAGGACTGCCTATGCTGCATCCCAAAGGGTTTGCATTGTTGTGTTTTCCTTTTCATTTGTTTCCATATATTTTTCAATTTCTTCTCTAATTGCCTGGTTGACCCACTTGTTCTTTAGTAGGATGTTCTTTAACCTCCATGCTTTTGGAGGTTTTTCAGACTTTTTCTTGTGGTTGATTTCAAGTTTTATAGTATTGTGATCTGAAAGTGTGCATGATATGATCTCTATTCTCTTATATTTATTGAGGGCTGTTTTGTGACCCAGTATGTGATCTATCTTGGAGAATGTTCCATGTGCACTCGAGAAGAAAGTATATTCTGCTGCTTTAGGATATAGAGTTGTAAATATATCTGTTCAGTCCATCTGGTCCAGTGTATCATTCAGGGCCATTGTTTGTTTACTTATTTTTTGTCTAGATGATATGTCCATTGCTGTGAGTTGAGTATTAAAGTCCCCTGCAATTACCACATTATTACCAATAAGGTTGCTTATGTTTGTGATTAATTGTTTTATATATTTGGGTGCTTTTGAATTCAGTGCACAGACATTTATAATTGTTAACTCTTCCTGATGGATAGACCCTGTAGTTATGATATAATGCCCTTCTTCATCTCTTGTTACAGCCTTTCATTTAAAGTCTAGTTTGTTTCATATAAGTATGATTACTTCAGATTTCTTTTGACTTCTGGTAGCATGATAGATAGTTCTTTTTTTTTTCTGAAGGTGTCCTCAGGTCTCTTGTAAAATGGGTCTCTTGTAGACAGCAAATGTTTTTTTTTTTTTTTTTTTTATCCATTCTGATACCCTATATCTTTTGATTGGAGTATTTAGTCCATTTTCATTCAGTGTTATTATTGAAAAATCTAGTTTTAGAGTCATTGTGTTATCTGTAGGTTTTATGCTTGTAGTGATGTCTCTGGTCCTTTGTGGTCCTTGCAACATTTCACTCACAGAGTCCCCCTTAGGATCTCTTGTAGGGCTAGTTTAATGGTGATGAATTCCTTCAGTTTTAGTTTGTTTTGGAAAACCTTTATCTCTCCTTCTATTCTGAATGACAGGCTTGCTGGGTAAAGGATTCTTGGCTGCATATTTTTTTCTGTTCATCACATTGAAGATTTCCTGCCATTCCTTTCTGGCCTGCCAAGTTTCAGTAGATAGGTCTGCCACTACCCTTGTGTGTCTACCTTTGTATGTTAAGGCCCGTTTATCCCTAGCTGCTTTCAGAATTCCTCTTTATCCTTGTATTTTGCCAGTTTCACTACTATATGTTGTGCAGAAGATCAATTCAAGTTACATCTGAAGGGAGTTATCTGTGTCTCTTGGATTTCAATGTCTGGATTCCTTCACCAGATACTATGATTTGTTCAAGTATACCTTCAGTCCTTTTCTCTCTCTCTTCTTCTTCTGTAATTCTTATGATAAAGATATTGTTCCATTTGATTGAATCACTTACTTCTCTAATTCTCCTTTTTTTTTAATCTCTCTTTTTTTATCTCTCTTTTTCTCAGCTTCCTCTTTTTCCATAATCTTATCTTCTAATTCACCCGTTCTCCCCTCTGCCTCTTAAATTCGCACTGTGGCTGCCTCCATTTTATTTTGCACCTGATTTATAGCATTTTTTTAATTCATCATGACTATTTTTTAGTCCCTCGCCCCTTGTAGCAGTAGACTGTCTACTGTCTTCTATGCTTTTTTCAAGCCCAGTGATTAATCTTATGACTATTATTCTAAATTCTTGTTCAGTTTTTTGCTTACATCTGTTTTGATCAATTCTTTAGCTGTCACTTCTTTCTGGAATTTCTTTTGAAGAGAATGCCTCTGTTTCATTATTTTGGTTAATTTTCTGTCCCTTATGAGTTTTAAAAGCTTGTTATGTGCTCTGCACCTGTGAGCACTATAGAAACTTTATTTATAAATGCCCCAAACTGGAAGCAATGAAGATGTCTTCTCAGGGTGCATGGAGAGAGTACCATATCCATATGATAAATACAGATGCATAAATATCATAAATATGAATATAATATATAGATTAAAATTTTAATATTAGTAGCTGTATGTATTTCATGTATTTCATTTATAATACATATAATAATATATTGATAATATATATAATAGGCTTATATATATTTATTTTAACACTAATATCATAATGTTGCAAATATAAATATATAATATGACATACACATATACATAAATACAATAAAAAGAAATGAGCTCTCAAGCCACAAAAAGGCATAAAAGAACTTTAAATGCATATTGTTAAGTGAAAAGCTACATAATGCATGATTCCAACTATATTACATTCTGGAAAAGGCAAAGCTACTGAGAAAGTAAAAAGATTTGTGCTTGTCAAGTATTTTAGAGATGAAAGGAGGAATGAATGGGTGAAACCTAGGAAATTTTTAGAGCCCTGAAACTATTCTGTTCAATAGTGTAATGATGATTCCACTATGCATTTATCAAAATCCATAGAATGTGCAACACAAAGAGTGAACTGAAGTGTAAACTATAGACTTTACTTAATAGTAAGGTATCACTATCAGTTTATTTAATTGTAGCAAATGCACCAAAGCAAGGCAAGATGTTGATAATTGAAGAAAATTTAGGACTTGGTGGATAGAAGTATCTCTCTGCATTATGCAATTTTTTTGTAAACATAAACTTTTCTAAATATTAGCCTATTAATTAAAAAAAAGCAGGGGTGCCTGTGTGGCTCAGTAGGTTAAGCATCCGACTTTTGGTTTCAAATCAGGTCATGATCTCAGGGTTTGTGGGGTTGAGCCTTCCATTGAGCTCTCTGTTGACAGTGCTGAGTCTGCTTGGCATTCTCTCTTTTTCTCTCTCTCTCTATCTGCCATCCTCTCTCTCTCTCAAGCTAAATAAATAGACTTAAAAACAATAACAATAATGGCTTTCACTACAATAAGTTAAAAGAATCTTGCCACAAAGAACTTAAGAACTTTAGTTACCTAATGGATACGTTAAAAAAATGAATTACTTTAAAATATATATATATATCCCATTAGAATATATATTATATATATTATTTAGTATTCCTCCAATTACCTATTACAAATAAGTTGAATTAAATATGTAATTTAATCCTCCAATAATACGATTTCATAAACAGTATGATGCAGTTGAATTCTAATGTTTGATGTTTTCCTTATATAAAAAAATGTTTATTTGTCTATTTTTGAGAGAGAGAGAGAAAGTGAGAGCACAAGAGGGGAGGGGCAGAGAAAGAGGGAGAAATAATCTCAAGCAGGTTCCATGCTGTCAGCACGGAGCCTGATATGGGGCTCAAACTCACGAACCGTGAGATCATGACCTGAGCCGGGATCAAGGGTCAGACACTTAACCAACTGAGGCACCCGTGTTTTTGTTATTTTAAAGATATATCACTATTTTGAAAAGATTTGTATGTTATATATGTCAACAGAATCTTTAACATCTAAGGGGAAAAATTTAATACATTTCACAGAGTGTACGATTTACTGATGCTTTCATATTGGAATTAAAAATGTATAATATAAATATACACAATAAAATCTCTATAACTCAAAAGGTCTTAAGGAAATGCAAACATGATCATTTAAAAAATTATAAAAATTCTTCTTAAGGAATTATGTAAATGCCCAATTACCTAATTAGAAAAAAAATAATATTTTTTTCAGGTTAAAGATATTAAAATTTTCATGTTTTATCAGCTTATGTAGCTGCAAGCATTATTAGATGCAAATTCCATTGTATATAATATAAATATTTATTGAGAAATGAAAACCAAGTCTTAATATGGTATAAAAGAAAATCAAAGATATGAGCTTTTCACAGTTGAAATAAGCTGCTTTAATACTTATTTGGGTGCATGTGTGGTGGCATGGGAGTTATCCCTCTAGCATTTAAATTAAATTTTCAAAAAGTGTTGATATGTTGGTGGAAGTCCGTTAGGAAAGTATTACATTATAACCAAGGTTAGCATGTGTATTTTAGGAAATAAGATACTATTATCAGTTCAAAGCATACAAAATTGCTAATATTTACCATTTTTTTTACCTAAAAGGTAAGTTTGTATATTTCAGTCTAATTTGTAACCTATCATTTTTACCATAATTAAGGAATGAAATAGTTTAAGTAGCAAAACAATGGAGATGTCAAAAGATGCCTATATATTTATTGGTAGAATTTTTCAAAGTTTAACATTATTATAGAATTCAGATGTCATGACAGCAAATCAAACATATTAAGGCTAAACTGATACTTAAGGATTAATTATCTAGACACATACTGTTCTTATGTATCAACTGTATATTTCCATGGCCATATAGGTGAAGGAGGAAAATACTACTCTTTTGTGATTCAGGTGGCTGTTCTGTGTCAGTGACAAAATGCAATATGGTCAGATATCTAAGGGAAAATAATACAGGAAGGAAAGCAGCAGATATGCTCCTCTGTATTGTTTGTTGCTCACCAGAAAATGTGAACTCTGCATTGCAGAATACTCATTCTGAATTCCACCATTAGAAGCCAGTGGTCCTCTGGTCAGTGATTAAGACATGTAAAAAATATTATGGCATGTAAAAATAATCCTAATAAATAGTCTGTAGTGAGGATTAAACAGCACAATGTATAAGCCCCTTTATCACAATGGCCAGCATAAAGTTAAGTGCACTCTAAAGTAAGTGAAAATAAATAACTTTATTATTTTTTTGCTTCTTGCTATATTTCTGCTCTGATATATCATATATAGCATCACAGTTACAATTGCTGTGGATGGAGTCTCAGGCACATTAAAAAAAAAAAACCTGTGAATTCAGCTTCATATTTCTCTACTTAAAATAGCTCTGGACTGAAAATCAGAAGAGTGGGTTCAATTTCTGTCCCTGCTACTTCCTAACAGTATGGAAATCCTTGCAACTTAATTGAGCTCCTCAATTAAATGTGAATCCTATATATCACTTAAAAGCTGGTTCCAAATAAAAGAACATGACGCATAATAGTTTTTTAAACAATATATCTTTGAAAGGTAGAAAGAACTGTAACAATAGATTTGTTTTTTTTCTTATTCATGCAGAAGAAAGGACATTTCTAACACAATATTGAAATGTAATAATGGAATTTAGTGCAGCTAAGTGGTTAAAATAAAGAACACTGGAGTCAGATTACACCTGATGGGTGTGCTTCTGCTACTTGTTAGTTGTGAGATCTTGGGCAAGTTAACCGAACATTCAAGTCTGAATTTTCTTAACTGCAAAATGGAGATAATTACAATACATAACCCACAAGAGTTGTTGCCCTAGTTGAAGACTCTATAAGGATGTAACTCACAAATCACAGTGCTTGTCACATAGTAAGTACCGTGTACATGCAAGCTATCATTATGATTGATTTCTCTAAGCATTGATTTACTTTTGGCAAGTACTGATATAGCCAGGAGAGCTTTACTCAATCATGTGCACATTCTTGAAGAAAATAATTTCTTATCTTATAGAAGCTTCCTTTCCCACATAGGATATAGTATAAATATGCACCACGTAAATATATGTGTGTCTGCATGTGTGTCTACGCAAATATGTTTTGAAAAAGCATATGTATCTTTGTCCACAGGCAGACATATGGAAATGACCAAGAGAGTTTTTCTTTTTTTTTTTTTATTGAGTTGTTAATACTACACTAAAATATAAAGTGATGGTAGTCTAGTAATGATGTGAGCATGAACTAAGAAAAATCCTGATTTCACTAAAGCTTAGACTAATAGTTTTATAGTGAAATGGAGAGAAACTGGAACTTGGGACGCAGGGAGGCTTGAGATTAATCTATGCTCTACCTCTTACCATGTAACTTTATCCAAACATTCATCTCAGACTTAACTTTCCATATCTGTGGACATAATATTGAGTTAGAGCAATGGTTAAAGCCTCTTCATGTAAAATTCTAAAACTGAGAACTATATACTAGCCTCTGACTCCGATAAGTTTATAGTATAGCCTATGGAAAAAACATACCTGTTTTTCTACCATAGATACAATTTAAGCTCTGCAGGAATTCCCTAGGAAAGCTTGACTAATATTAAGTTTGCAGAAGTAAAAAGTTGGTTTATCTTCCAGTATGGAACATCGTTAAAATATTTAGGCACCGAGATTATTGAATCTTTAGAAAAAGACAAAAAATACCAATTAATAAAAAAATGCTGATGTCAATTTAAAGCACTGAAAAATCTAAAGTGTGATTTCTAAGAGATTACTGCTGATATTGTAAATCAGTAGAAGTATGCTGTGCTCATTTGTTCTGTTTTAATACACCTTACATAGCTTCCCAGGAATTATCATGTTAACAGAGAAGCCAATAAATATCCAATGTTCAGAAAGTTTTGAATTACCTGATAAGAAAACAAAAGTGTATATCTGCTATATTTTTTTTTAACTAGGGAAAAGATATTTGGTGTTTTTTTCCCTCTATTGTAGTATTTAATTGAAAATAGTATGAAAGCATTCTGATAATTTCAGAGGCTTAACTGTTAAGGATTATGTGATGGCTTCAGCTTACATTGATGGCATTAGAAAAATGAAGCAAAACCATAATCAAAGAAGTATGGTTAGATGACAAGTTTAAAATATCAGAATGGAATATAGAACTTGAAAACAATCTTTCCAGTGTTAAAAGCTAATTATGACTTAGAAGTTTCATTATCTGTCTTAAATTTAAAACAACTGCTAAATGGATCATTTCTTTGTTATTTAGCCATTTGAGCTTCTCTTTGATAAAGGTCCTTGCCAGCCAAACGGAACATAAAGATTTTATTGGTCTCTAATGATGCCAACTACAGCTGTACAATCATCATTTCAGAGTCCAAGCTCTGTCTGCTCTTAGATCTTCTGTCACTTGATCACAATTGCAGAAGTATCTTTAAGTGTATTTGTTTAACCAGATGGTAAATGGCTGTGTAGGGACTATATCCATCTTTTTTACTGTATGACTAAGTGTTAAAACAGAAATTTTAGCTATGGTAGGAAAACACAGACTTGACTCATGCAAAAAAATAGTTTTTCTTTGTTTATTGCAAGAGGCAGATATGAATATTTGCATCATAAGAATACAGCATTGTGGCAAATATTTTTTATAATATGTACTTAAATATTTGAGTAATACCTCTAATTAAAATTTAAGTAAAGCATGAATATTGCTATAAAATATTATCCAATACTTGGCATATTTTTCAAAAGAAAACCTGAAGAATTTCTACTTGCTATATTCTTCTTCAGCTGTTTATTTAAATTAATAGAATATTAGGCCTAGAAATCTTGATATTCAAAGTATTTCAATTTTCTATAGATAACTAATGGCATTTCACACGTGTAAAAGTTAGTAAAATAAACTTATAGTGTGATGTGATTTATTGAGAATTTATATTAAATACTGGAAGTTGATTTGGGGTTAAATCTTCAAATTTGAAAAGCTGCATAGATATATTCAATATACATTTAAACCTATAGACTTCTACAGGTCTATATAGTTACAGAGAGCTAGGATTAAAATCTCTGTGGCAAAGAAGAAACTCTGGTGGTGTGCTATAGTAACAAATATGAACTGAGAATATTAACAAAATGGTAAATTTATGAACTTTTGTCCCTGTTTTTTTTGAAAACTGGACTAATAAAAGTATAATGCGAAGGGAGAATTGACAACTAAGCATACAATACTGATAGAATCCTAGCGAATGAAGATAAAAAATCAAATTGAGGGGCATGTGGGTGACTCAGTCAGTTGAACATCCCACTTTGGCTCAGGTCATGATCTCACAATTGGTGGGTTTGGGCCCCGTGTCAGGCTCTGTGCTGACGGCTCAGAGCCTAGAGCCTGCTTCACATTCTGTGTCTCCCTCTCTCTCTGCCCTTCCCTTGCTTGTGCTCTTTCTCTATCTCAAAATGTAAACATTAAAAGAAAAATAAAATTTATTAAAGTAATTAGGAAACCCTAGTATTTTAGACTGACAAGAATGTCAGATTGTAGGGGAGGAGGGTCAGGCAGCACTAGCTAATTTATCTATCAATTCAGCATGATCCGTGGCCCTACTTTGTTAGTAGTTGCTTTGCAGTTAAAATCATAGCATATAATTTTATTGTTCAACAAAAAGAAAGAGACAGATAGAAAAAGACAGAGGGACACAGGTTTCTTCTAACATGAGGCTTTCTGTGGTTTTGAACCTGATTTTTATAAATCATGTTACTGGTTCCAAAGCTTCTGCACATATTTTTCCTCACTTGATGCAAAATAATCCTGGAAATAAGAGAATGTATTATTCTTAAGGTGATTTGTTTCACATTATTAATTAATATAGAATAATATTTCATTCAAGCTTGAATTTGTGATGTTTGACATCAGCTTACAGCAAAACTTCAATATACCATCAACCCATAGTTTAATCAAGTGCATCCATTAAGTGCCAGTCAGGTAAAATGTGGCATGTGAACTTCCTTCGTTTTATACCTTAACAGAGTTTATTGGAATTGATTATAAATATGTTATATAGATAGATTCATCTCCGGTTCCTGACACAGAGAATAAAGAGGGATAAAAATAGAGGTGTATTACTTTGTATATCTTACATATATAAGTATATCTATACTTATATATATACATACATGTATATCTTACATGTATATCTTACAATATCTGACAGCTGGAATATCCCCTTCAATGTCTGTGTTATTGGCACTGACTTTATCACCTAGTAATGTTTTTCGGAATTATGAGATCAGATTATAAACCACATATATTTGTTTACTAGAAGTAAACAACTAAAGTATTTTTTAATATTTTTTTAATGTTTACTTATTTTTGAGACAGAGAGAGAGAGAGAGAGAGAGAGAGAGAGAGCATGAGCAGGGTAGGGGCAGACAGAGAGATAGGCACAGAATCTGAAGCAGGCTGCAGGCTCTGAGCTGTCAGAACAGAGCTGGACATGGGGTTCGAACCCTTGAACCGTGAGATCATGACCTGAGCCAAAGTCAGAGGCTCAAGGCACCCCCAAAGTTTTTTTTTTTTAATTTCCTTTTATTAAAAAAAATAATGGCTTTAGGAGACAGGCAACATTATTCATGGAAAGTCTATTAGAGAAAACCTCTGTTAGAAGATGGTATATATTCTTAGGCCATTTAACTCCCAAGTTTCTATCGTAATTTTCAACTACCAGGACTACAACCACACACATCAGAAACAAGAACATGAATAGACACTTCTCTAAAGAAGACATCCGGATGGCCAACAGGCACATGAAAAGATGTTCAACGTCGCTCCTTATCAGGGAAATACAAATCAAAACCACACTCAGATATCACCTCACGCCAGTCAGAGTGGCCAAAATGAACAAATCAGGAGACTATAGATGCTGGAGAGGATGTGGAGAACGGGAACCCTCTTGCACTGTTGGTGGGAATGCAAATTGGTGCAGCCACTCTGGAAAGCAGTGTGGAGGTTCCTCAGAAAATTAAAAATAGACCTACCCTATGACCCAGCAATAGCACTGCTAGGAATTTACCCAAGAGATACAGGAGTACTGATGCATAGGGGCACTTGTACCCCAATGTTTATAGCAGCACTCTCAACAATAGCCAAGTTATGGAAAGAGCCTAAATGTCCATCAACTGATGAATGGATAAAGAAATCGTGGTTTATATACACAACGGAATACTACGTGGCAGTGAGAAAGAATGAAATATGGCCTTTTGTAGCAACGTGGATGGAACTGGAGAGTGTGATGCTAAGTGAAATAAGCCATACAGAGAAAGACAGATACCATATGTTTTCACTCTTATGTGGATCCTGAGAAACTTAACAGAAACCCATAGGGGAGGAGAAGGAAAAAAAAAAAAAGAGGTTAGAGTGGGAGAGAGCCAAAGCATAAGAGACTGTTAAAAACTGAGAACAAACTGAGGGTTGATGGGGGGTGGGAGGGAGGGGAGGGTGGGTGATGGGTATTGAGGAGGGCACCTTTTGGGATGAGCACTGGGTGTTGTATGGAAACCAATTTGGCAATAAACTTCATATATTGAAAAAAAAATTAAAAAAAAATTTAAAAAAATTAAAAAAAATAAAACACTAAAAAAAAAAAAAAAGAAACAAGAACAGAAACAACTTATTTACCTGTAAGTGAATTTACTTACATTTCCAATAAGTGATCAGAATGCTCTTAAAACACATTATTTCATGCTTCCCCAGGATGTTCAAGGATAAACATGAATTACCATAACCGGGATTTCCATAAATCATATCCACGACTCCATTGTATTATAATAAGATAGAATCTTCTGCCTTTCAACAAAACCAAATGTTAAAGAAGAGTATTCAGACCTTCTCTCTGTGATGAATGGCCTTAAATTGCTTTTCCAAGCTTTCCAAATCTAGGATAATTTGATTGCTATCTAATTGTGGATGAAAAAAAGTTAAATACTTTCTCATTCTTCTTAGTTGTAAACATAAAAAGTCACTTACACATTTTGGGGATACCTGGGTGGCTCAGTTGGTTGAACGTCTGACTCTTGATTTCAGCTCTGGTCATGATCTCATTGTTAGTGTGTTCAAGCCCCCATCAGGCCTCGCACTGGCAGTGTGGAGCCTGCTTGGGCTTCTCTCTCTCTCCTTCTGTCTCTGACCCTCCCATGTTCACACACTATCTCTCTTTCTCTCAAAATAAGTAAATAAACTTTAAAAAAAACTATAAAAAATCACACATTTTGTAATAATATCTGTAAATAAATTCTTAATTGCTACTAAAACTAATATCAGAAATCCAAATAAGGATATCTGTTGTAACTCAGGAACAATTCTCTTCATGAAATGTTTTGTGAAAGATTAAAACAATATGATATGCTGTACACATAGATGACTCAAAAAAATCCTGAGTTATTTATTTTATAAAGGAAATATGAATCAACTCATTTAAAGTTAGAAAGTTAATAATTATTTCACAGTAGTTGTGGCTTACAAAATTCTTTCCTCCTATTGTGTTTTTAAATAAAGGATACAGTAGTTGAAATATATAGAAAACTAAATAAATATATGGTGAGATATGTATATCTATTTAGTATTCTATTTGAATCATTCTTTTTGTATAGACAAAACAAAGAGATAGTAAAGCTACTGAGCATGTCAAGTCAAAAAGAATTAGTGGAACTAACTAGATATTTTTGTGCATCATTGTTTGTCTAGAGTCATACAATGAAGCAATGACAGAATCAAATCATGACTAGTTCTTAATTTGTCTGCCTAAAGCATAAAAATTAATTACTAAAATTCAAGTATATATTAAATATAATATTACATTTCTGTCATCCATTATCCATTAAACAGATGTATTATTTTTTTTAATTTTTTTAATGTTTATTTGTTTTTGAGAGAGAGAGAGAGAGAGAGTGAGAGTGAGAGGCAGAGAGGCAGACAAGGAGACACAGCATCCAAAGCAGCCTCCAGGCTCTGAGCTGTCGGCACAGAGCCCAACATGGGGTTCGAACCTACAAAGTGTAAGGTCATGACCAGAGCCAAAGTCAGACACTTAACCGACTGAGCAACACAGGCACCCCTGCATTAAATTTTTTTAATACTTAAATATTTTTGAGAGAGACAGAGCATGAGTGGGGGAGGGGCAGAGAGAGAGGAAGACACAGAATCCAAAGCAGGCTCCAGGCTCTGAGCTGTCAGCACAGAGCCAGCCACAGAGCTCAAACTCGTGGACTGCAAGATCATGACCTGAGGCGAAATTGGATGTTTGACTGACTGAGCCACCCATGCGCCCCCAAATGTTATTTCTTATACCTCTTGTAGTCCAGGAAGTGTTTTCCAGGTTTGGATGGGCTCTGCTTCATGTTGTAATTCAGAGACCCAGGCTTCTTCCGGAAATCTTAGAATCCTGATCTATATCAGGTTTTGTAAGGTCTCTCCAATGAATGGAGAAAGAATGAGGCTCACTCGGGGGAGGTTCTAATGAGCCAAACTGAAAGTGGCACACACTACCCTGCTATATCACATTAACCAGACTCAGTCACTTCGCTGTACCTCATTTAAAGGGAGGCTGGGAAATGAACTTGGTGTATGCAGAGAAGGAAAAGAAACCGGTTTGATGAATATTACTTGTCTCTAACAGCCACAGGACCTTATTTATTTTACTAGAGTAGACACTGGGACAACTTTCAGGTGGAGTTTGGTGAAGCCAGTGGGTTAATGGGGGGAAAAGGCAAAGAAAAATAAACTTGAACAGATATTGGTACGCAGGGACTGGGTGAGTCTTGATACCTTGACAAGGCATTACTCTTTCTGGACTTAGATGTCCTCACTGGTAAAATGAACGAATTATACTATGCATGGTCCCTACTGAAAACTTTTGTGTGGAAGATTAACTGTGGTTAATCAGTCTTATGAAAATTAGTCTTAAGTATAAAGTGAATTAAATTAAAAGATTGACAGTTGAATATGAGTGCATACTTGATCAATAAATGAGATTTCTCATCCATTTTGCTCATGAATGTATTAAAGTACAAAAATACTGGAATAAAGCATAGAAAATATTAACAGAAATTAATCTAAAATACTTTAAAAAGATTCTATAGGTACCATTAACAACATTATAGCAAAACATGAAAAAGTGTGAGAAGCATTTAAAATTGGGAAAGTGAGAAGACCCAATAGTATAGATAGGATGGATGAATAGATGATAGCTAGCTAGATAGACAGAACATGTAACAAGAACCTCAGAAATAGAAGAAAACACCAATACATGAAACAAATCATAATAGATCAAACAATGTTCCCACATTTTTATGAAAATCAAACTTGGCGATGATGGTAAAGTAGCAGCGTTTTTTGTTTTTTGGTTTTTTCTTGGTCAGAAGTCTGAATGTTTAACTTACCGCACTTAAATAACTGTCTGATAACCCTTGAAAACAAGCAACATTAATTTACGTTAAGTGACCTTCAGCCTTACCTGCTAATGCTATTACGGGATTTGGGTTATGAAAATTGGCTACAAACTTTCTTCAGAACCCTTAAATATTGCATTACTTGTAAATTACCAAACCTCTAAAATGTTAGCAGTCATGAATTTACCTATTTTAAAGGTTACATTGACTGAGCTTGAAAAATATGCTTACACACTGAAGTTCCCATCAGGGCTACAATTGTTTTGTACAGGATAGCTTACATTAGGATTGTTGTATTGACAACCCAGTGATTCTTGAATTGCTATACAAGTATTTGTGATGTGTGTCCATGAAATTTGTATATGCATATCCTAAAACAGTGTGCTCTTTTTCTTCTGAATGAAGTGTATAACACTAGAATATACTCCAAAGATGGTGGGCCTTTCAGAATACACTGAGCTTTATGATAAATTAATATTAATGGTGACCTTTGGATACAGATAAAGGTAACAATGTATGGAGATGTAGTCATTTTTTGCTGTCTCCTTCACAGTCTATTCATACCTTTTGAAGTACTGGCCCTGTTTTATCTAAATATGATTAAAGCATAGGGGAATTATTTATCTTAATGCCTCTTGTTTATTCAAATAAAAATTTATTCTAATATAACGTTACTTTGATCAGCTATCTACCAATATGAATTATAAAACTTTATTTAATTGTTCCCTTCCCCATATTAGATACTAATTTCTCATGGCACAGACTTTTATAGTATCACCAGTTACTTAAACAGTGTCCAGTCCAAGAGCTTGTAATATGTGTTTTAGAAATAACTGTTTATCAAAGGACATAAAAACAGGAACTAATTGAGTTCTTCTGGCTAAGCAGTTATGTTATTCAAAAGTCCTTCAGTAGCTCTCCATAGCATTCCTCTGATAACTTTCATGTTGTTACAATGGTAGAATCCTGTGACAGTAGTTGTGGCTACCTAACTAAGCTAAACTGTTCTAGCCAAAAGGAAAACACACACACCTGTGTGTGTTTTCCTTTTCTTACGTTTGTTTAGTACAGGGTATAAAGTTGATAAGGACCTAAGGCAGACACACACACACGCACGCACACACACACACATACAACACACAGCAAAAAAACAGGAGGGAGGGGAGGAACAACACAAAAATATTAGAAATACAGTGATTTTTTATTTTTTATTTTCTTTCCTTGTTTTTTCATTGTATATACTGTTTTGCAGGACTTGTCTACAGAGGACAAAATGTAGTTAGATTCCCAAAACTCAGTTATACCACAAAAAAATGTATTGGGAAAGAAATGGCTCAAGTGTCTTCCCTTGTTTACTTTTACTCACCCTTCAATTTATATAAATATATATCAAAAATGATTTTATCCCTATTTTTATTTTTCTACCTCATGAGAATTTAAATGGCAAATTTTATAAAAATCATTCTTGTGTGTGTCTAAATGCATTGAGTTTAGACTACACTACATCCTTAAAGTTATTACATTCAGTAATCTTGTTGATAATAACTGCCTTTAACTTTGAACATTTTGGGGAATAGCTGTCAATCAAAAATGTCCCCCTAATGGTTATTTATATCATTTGCACTGATTGCTCTTCTTCAGTCATAGAAATTATTCAAATATTTAAAATTGAGATGAGCTATAAGTACTATCACCAGAATAATTCACCTAAAACTTTCTCCTGAATTTTCTTGGTTTTCAATTGCAGAAACTGAATTTGGGCTACATTGTTAGGATCTCAAAATATGACAAAGATCAGTTGAAGATTTAAAAAAAATGGGTAGTAGGAGTATTCATTTAACTGAGATAAAGTCACTTCGGTCTTATACTGTCTCTGAAAACTATGACTACCCTCAGTCACAAATTCACGTATTAAATGTAAATCCAAATTCTATAGTTTCAATTTCTCACAGCATCACCTAAGGTTAAAGGTAATTTAAAATCAAAAGGGGATATAATCCAAATTTTAGGTTCTGTGTCTACCTGCAACTTTGTAACTAACTACATACAGAAAGAGCATGTATCTTTTCACTACTGTTTTTGTAGAATGGTTATTTAGTATGTAGTTTTCATAATATACCATTTCTCTTTCAATTAAAAAAAGTGCTTAGTAAGCTCAGGAGAGATAGGGAGGAAGACTTTTGTTAACATTTTAATACTTTCAGATTTTCTTGTCATAGATATAACAATTTCTTACATTTGGTTAGTACAGGGTATAAAGTTGATAAGGACCTAAGGCAGTGGTGGCATAATGAACTCTCTAGAGATTTTTAATTTAAGTGGGAAAAAAATAGGTTTGGAGAAATGCAGTGTTATCTGAAGATCTTAAAAATATTTTTTTATTTAAAATGCATTTTGTTTGTAGATGTATCTCATTCCTGAAACATTAGATTTTACATAAAAAATACCTCCCATTAATGAAAGCACAATTAAAATGGCATTTTATATGTTAAAGTAAAACAAATATATGAATTCTGTTGTTTACATTTATTTCTATGCTTTTTTACTTTTGGTAGAAGGTGAACTCCCTTTTATATTGCATTTTACTTTATTGTGCATAGAAGTTTCTTAAGAAACATAGAATGGAGGAAGAGAAGGAAGAGAGATTGTAAACTGATAATGGACCCACAGTGTGGATCTCTTGTCTCAGTCTTTCATATCTGCTACCTCTTCAAATCCTCAAAATATTCCTACCAGTGAGAATGGGAGAGATGCAGACTGAGAATCATGGAAGTCAAATCTTGTCCTAAGTTCCTTCCTCATCTAATAAGTTTCAAGTTTGAGGTAAAATTCTTGCCTGTAAGTTCCGAATTGCGCATTCTCTCCTTCCATCTTTTCATTGGGGTTTACACCATATTGTTTCTAATGGAGACAAAATTATTCCTGACAAGAGCTGCTTAAATACATTTAAACAATCAGATGCTCAAAAGAATTTCTAAAATTCTGAGCCCTAAGCATATTTTCACACAAAAAATATTGAGGACATTTTTAAATATATAAAATTATATCATAAATACCGGACAAATCTCAGAATATGTTCAAACGGGTGAGGACAAAATTTATGACACAGCACAAAGAATAATGCATCCTCCACCTATCTATCAACCTTTGGGAGTCACCTGTGTTACTTGCAACACCATCAGTTAACTTCAGGCAGAATCTTGGACTTATGAAGCTCTCATCTCTGACCTCAGGGAGCTTAATATCTGCCTTAGTTTATACCAGCACTTGGTTTTGACCCATCAATGAACCTTTATCTCTGTTTACATCAATTATTAATAATAGGTTTTTGCTAAAATTTTATTTCAATAAAATGCTTACACCGTCCATGATTATTAAACCTGACATTAGTTATCCTGAAATGTCATTATTCCAGAGGGTTATCTTTGTTTTCTCTACTCATTACAGTAAATACCAAGGGAAGTTTTTATTTGTATTCAAATTTTAAATTACTTAGCAAACAGCTGCATGAGACCCATTTAGAACTCATAATGATGACAGAGTCAATGCGACACTGAAAAATGAAATGGATAAAGGACATAATTTATATATACTTAATACAACAAAATAAATCATCAATAAGTTAGTCACTTAAAGAGTGTTTTGTTACTGACCCTTGTTAAATGATTGGGTTTTGGGGCATCTGGGTGGCTCAGTTGGTTAAGCGCCGGACTTCAGCTCACGTCATGGTCTCTCAGTACATGAGTTTGAGCCCTGTGTCAGGCTCTGTGCTGACAGCTCAGAGCCTGGAGCCTGCTTTGGATTCTATGTCTCCTTCTCTCTCTGCCTCTTCCCTGTTTGCCCTCTGTCTCTCTCTCTCTGAAAAATAAACATTAAAAAAAAAAAAAAGATTGGGTTGTGCTCAACTTAGTGTCCTTGATTCTATTAGGTTAAAAATAAATTCTTACTGACAGCATCAATGGGGAGTTGAAGAGTTTACAGATTGGAGATTAAAGTACTATGGGTATATACTCTTCTGCTGTTATTTTCTTATGACTATTTGAGAGCAGTTTTAGCTTCATGGTAAAATTGAGCTGATAGTACAGAGACTGCCTAACACCACCCGTGGACAGCTTCCTCCACTATCAATACCCTGCACCAGAGAGGTACATTTGTTACAGTCTATCAAACCTTCAGTGACATATCACTATCACCCAGAATCCATGAATTACTTTACAATTCACCCTCAGTGTTCTACACTTTATAGATTTTAATAAATGCATAATAAAGGGTATTCACCATTGTAGTATCATATATAATAATTTTGTTGTCCTAAAAACCCCTATTCTTTCCCCCACCAATCCCTGGCAGCCATTAATCTTTTTTTCTGTCTCCATAATTTTGCCTTTTCCAGAGTGTCAGGAAGTTGGATCCATACTGTATGTAGAATTTTCAGATTTGCTTCTCTTACTTACTAATATGCATTTAAAATTTCTCCTTATCTGTTTATGGCTTGATAGCTCATTTCTTTAGAGCACCAAATAATATTCTGTTGTCTGGATGTACCACAGTGTATTTATCCATTCATCTACTGAAAGATACCTTGGCTGCTTTCAAGTTTTGCCAATTGGAAATAAAGCTGCTATAAACATTTGTACACAGGGTTTTTGTGGGCTCAAGTTTTCAACTCTTTTGAGTAGATGCCAATGAGCACAGTTGCTGGACTGTATGGTAAAAATATGTTTAAATCTATAAGAAAATGGCAAACGGATTTCCAGAGTGGCTGCACCATTTAGCATTCCCTCCAATAGTGAATGAGAGTTCCTGTTGCTCCACATCTTGGAAGACATTTGTTGTTGTCAGGGTTCTGGATTTTGGCCTTCCTACTAGGAGTGGAGTGGTATCTTGTTGTTGTTTAATTTTGCATTTCTCTGATGACATACGATATGAGCATCTTTTCATATGCTTATTTGCCATGTGCATATCTTCTTTGGTGAGGTGGCTGTTACAATATTTGGCCCATTTTTTAGTCAGGTTGTTTGTTCTCTTATTATTAACTTTTGGAATAATTCTTTGTGTATTTTAGATAACAGTTCTCCATGAGATGTGCTCTCTGCAAATATTCTCTTCCAGTCTATGGCTTGTCTTCTCATTCTCTTGATATCATCTTTTTGCAGAACTAAAGTTTTTAATTTGAATGAAATTTAGCCTCTTAAATTATTTCTTTCATGGATCATGGCTTTGGGGTTGTAACAAAAGGTCATTGCTCTACCCAGGATCATCTGGATTTTCTCCTCTGTTATCTTCTAAGGGTTTCATAGCTTTACATCTTGCATTTATATTTATAAGCCATAATCCATTGTTAATTAATTTTTGTGAAGGGTGGAAGGTCTGTGTCCAGATTCATTTTTATTCTTGCATGTGGATATTTAGTTGTTCCAGCTCCATTTGTTAACAAAACAAATCAAACAAAAACACACATCTTTTTTTTCCACTGTATTGTCTTTGTTCCTTTGTCAAATATGATGATTATATTTATGTGGGTCCCTTCCTGAGCTCTTTAGTCTCTTCCATTGATTTGTCTTTCCTTTATTGATACCACATGCCCTTATTACTTAAGCTTAATAATAAGTCTTGGCATCAAGTAATGTCGATCCTGTTCTTCAATAATGTGCTGTCTACTCTGGGTCTTTTGCCTCTTCATATAAGCTTTGAATCAGTTTGTTAATATTCACAAAATAACTTCCTGGAATTTAATTGGTATTGCACTGAACCTATGGATCATGCTGGGGAGAAGTGACATACTGATAATATTGAGTCTTCCTATCCATGAACAGAATATCTCTTTATTTAGTTAGCTCTTCTTTGATGTGTTTATCAGAGTTTGTAGTTGTTTTAAGTGTTTCATTTTGGGGGTACAAATGTAACTTATATTGTGATTTTAATTTCAAACTCTACTTGTTCATTGCTATTATGTAGGTAAGTGATTGGCTTTTATAATCCATATATCCTGCAACCTTCCTAAAAGGGCTCATTAGTTCCACATTTTCTGTAGATTCTTTCAGATTTTCTATATAGATGATCATGTCATCTTTGAACAAAGACAGTTTATTTTTTTTTTACTCCCCAGTCTGTACACCTTTACTTCCTTTCCTGTTATTGCATTATTAGGAATTTCAGTATGACATTTAAAAGCAGTGGCAAGAGGGGTCATTTTGCCTTATTCTTGATCTTAGTGGGAAAGCTTCAAGCTTCTCACCATTAAGTATGACATTAATGGTAGATTTTTTTTGTAGATATTCTAAATTGAGAAAGTTCTCCTCTTTTAGTAGTTTGCTGAGAGTTTATCATGAATGGGTATTGGATTTTGTCAAGAAATTTTTTCACATTAATTGATATTAGCATGTGATTTTTCTTCTTTAGCCCATTGATGTGATAGATAACATTAATTTTCAGTTATACCAATCTTACATACCTGAAATAAATGTGACTTATTTACCATGTACAATTATTTTTATACATTGCGGAATTTGATTTGCAAAGATTTTGTTGAAGTTTTTACATACATGCATGAGAGATACTGATTTGTAGCTTTCTTTTCTTGAAATGTCTTTATCTGGTTTTGGTATTTAGGGTAATGCTGGCCTCACAGAGTTAAATGTTTCTGCTTATAAGCTTTGAAAGACTGTTTAGGAGTGCTATAGTTTCCTCCTTAAAATTTTGGTATAATTCACCAGTGAACCTACCTGGCCTCATGCTTCCTGTCTTGAAATGTTTTAAATTATTGATTCAGTTTTTTAGGTATTGCCTATTTGTAGTTGTGTGAATGTTGTGAGATTGTGACTTTCAATTTGGTCACCAAATTTGTTCATAGTATTACTTTATTACCATGGGGTTTGTAGAAATTTCTTCTTTCTCCTTTCTGATAGTATTAATTTGTGTCCTCTCTTCTCTCTTCTCTCCGCATCCCCCCCTCTCTCTCTTTCATTCTCTTTCTCTCTTTCTCTCTCTTTCTCTTTCCTTAAACCCGGATGGAGGCTTATTGATTTTATTTGATCATTTCAAAGAACCAGCTTTTAGTTTTATTGATTTTTTCTATTGATTTCCTTTTTTCAATTTCTTTGATTGCTGCTTTATTTTTTTTATTATCATCCCTTTTCTTCTCCTTAATTTACATTTAATTTGTTCTTTTTATGTCAAATGGTGAAAACTTCTAGTTATAAGATGAGTAAGTTCTGAGGATCTAGATTCCTAAGGTAGAAACTTAGGCTATTAATTTTAGATATTTATTCTTCTCAAATATATGCATCCAATGGTATGAATAACCCTCTATAATACTCTTCAATTCATTTTATGAGGAAATATTACCCAGAAACCAAAGATAAATAAATACATGACAAGACAACTATAGGCCAGTATCCCTAATGAATATATATACATATAGATGCAAAAATTCCAAACAAAATACCAGCAAATCAAAATCAGCAGCACATTAAAAAGACCATACATCATGATCAAGTGGGATTTATCTCTGAAATCCAAGGATGGATCAACATATGCACATCAATAAACTTGATACACAACATTAATAGAATGGAGAATAAAAATCAGAAAAAAAGAAAAGAAAGAGGTCAAAAATACACCCGTGCATAGACATTTAATATTTGATAAGAGAGCCAGGAATACTCAATGGGGCAAGGATGGTCTCTTCAAGAAATGGTGCCAGGAAAACTGGATATTCACATGCAAAAGAATTAAATTGGGCCCCTATCTTACACCACTCACAAAAATTACCTCACAACTGATTTTAGAAAAACTTTAAGACATGAAACCAGTTAGGTCTTTCACCAATTTTGAGTTTATTTTTGTATATGGTATAAGAAAGTGGTCTAATAGAGCTTTCAACAATAGCCAAATTATGAAAAGAGCCTAAATGTCCATCAACTGACAAATGGATAAAAAAGATGTGATTTATATATACAATGGACTACTACTTGGCAATGAGAAAGAATGAAATCATTCCATTTGCAGCAACGTGGATGGAACTATGTCCTTCAGAGAAGGACAGATATCATATATTTTCACTCATATGTGGATCTTGAGAAACTTAACTGAAGACCATGGGAGAAGGGAAGGGGGGAGAGATAGTTACAAACAGAGGGAGGGAAGCAAACCACAAGAGATTCTGAAATACAGAGAACAAACTGAGAGTGGATGGGAGGGTGGGGGAGAGGGGAAAATGGGTGATGGGCATTGAGGAAGACACTTGTTGGGATGAACACTGGGTTTTGTATGTAAGTGATGAACCATGGGAATCTATCCCAACAACAAAGAGCACACTTTACACACTGTATGTTAGCCAATTTGACAATAAATTAGATTGAAAAAAAGACGATGAAACCATGAAATTAATAGAAGAAAACAGGAAAAAAAGCTTCTTGGCATTGTCTTGGCAGTGATTTTTTGGAAATGACAGAAAAAGCAGAAAAAAAATCATCAAGAGGAACTACATCAAATTGTAAAGCTCTGCACAGTAAAACAACAACAACAAAAAAACACACAAAAACAAATTAAAAATCCAACTCTCTCTCTCTCTCTCTCTCTCTCTCTCTCTCTCTCTCTCACACACACACACACACACACACACACACACACACACACCAAAATGGAGAGTCAACCTAAGGAATGGGAGAAAATATTTGCAAACCATATATTAGTGGTTAATATCCAAAATATATAAAGAATGCCTACAACTCAGTAGCAAAAACACTAATAATCTGATTTTTTAATGGGCAGAGGATTTAAATAGACATTATTCCAAAGAAGACATACAAATGCCCAATGGGTACATAAAAAATATGTACTAAAATGGGTATATAAAGTGTAAACACCACTAAGTAACAAGGAGTACAAGTCAAAACCACAATGAGATATCACCTCAAACCTGTTAGAATGACTGTTTTCAAAAAGAGGCAAGATAACAGGTGTTGGCAAAGATGTAAAGAAAAGGAACTGCTTGTACACTGTTGATGGAAATATAAATTGGTACAGCAACTATGGAAAAGAGTATAGAGGGCCCTCAAAAGAAATGAAAAGGATAGATAGATAGATAGATAGATAGATAGATGATAGATCAATCGATCTTTCATATGATCTAGCAATCCCACTTTTGGGTATATATCCAAAAGAAATGAAGTCACTATCTTCAAGAGATATCTGCGTCTTAATGTTTTCTTTCATATGATCTAGCAATCCCACTTTTGGGTATATATCCAAAAGAAATGAAGTCACTATCTTCAAGAGATATCTGCGTCTTAATGTTTTCTTTCATATGATCTAGCAATCCCACTTTTGGGTATATATCCAAAAGAAATGAAGTCACTATCTTCAAGAGATATCTGCGTCTTAATGTTTTTTGCAGTGTTATTCACAAAGCAAAATATAGAAACAACCTAACTGTGCACTGATGGATGATCAGATGAAGGAAATGTGATATTTTCTATCATTTGAGGCAACATGAATGGACCTTGAGGTCATTTTGCTAGAGGAAATGAGTCAGACAGAGAAAGAAAAGTGCTGTATGATATCGCTTATATATGCAATATAATAAAAGCCAAATTTTTGAAACAGAGTGTAGAACATTTCTGTATTATATATGTGGAAGTTGCTGAAAAAGTTAATCTTAAATGTTCTCACTATAAAATAAAATTGTAGTTATGTGAGGGGATGAAAGTATTAACTAACCTGAATGTAGTAATCATTTATCAAATAATTACATTGTACACTTCAAACTTATGCAATGTTATATTACATCTCAGTAAATCTGGGGGGAAAATCCCTCTAAGCTCTGTTTTAACTGCATTACACACATTTTGATAAGCTGTGTTTTCATTTTCATTTAGTTCAAAACACATTTTTTTAAATTTTGTCTTGAAATTTATTCTTTGATCCATGTGTTTGGTAGAAGTATGCTGTTAATTTCCACATAGCTTAGGCTTTTCCAGTTATCTTTCTTTTATTGGTTTGTGTTTAATCCCATTTTGGTCTGAATTCAGACATTGTATGATTTATGTGTTTTCAAATTTATTAAGGAGTGTTTTATGGACCAGAATGTGATAATCTATTTTGTTGAATGTTCCATAAGACCTTTAAAAAGGATATGTATTCTGTTGCTTTGAATGATGTATGTGATGATGTATGTGCTTTGAATGATGATGGATGTCAATTATATCCAATTGATTGATGGTGTTGTTGAGTGCAACTATGTCCTTACTGAATAACTACTTATTGGATCTGTCCATTTCTGATAGTGAGATGTTCAGGTCTTCAGCTTTAATAGTGGATTCATTTATTTCTCTTTGCTTCTATCCATTTTTGCCTCATGTAGTGGGATGCTCTGTTGTTAGGTGCATTCATGTTAAGGATTATTATGTCTTCTTGGAGAACTGACTCCTTTTTCATTATGTAATAGCCTTCTTTATTCTTGATAACTTCCCTTCATTTGAAGTTTTTCCTGTCTGAAATTAATATAGCTGTTCCTGCTTTCTTTTGATTAGTGTTAACATGGTATATTTTCCTCCATCCATTTACTTTTTTTTCAATGAAACTTGTCTGAGTTCAATAAATCAAGGAAGAACAATAAACATATTACCCTTAGATTGCCTCAGGGAGGTGAAGGAATGGAAAGTGCTATTTTTCATTAGAAGCTCATTGGTACTATTTTATTTTTCTGCACCATGTACAAATGTTACACTGATAAAAACTGTTTTTCTGGTGATTATTTTTTCTTTTAAATTTTAATTACAGAGTAATTAACATAAAGTGTTGTATTACTTTCAGGTATATAATATAGTGTTCAGCAACTCCATACACTATTCAGTGACCATCACAATAAATGTATTCTTACTCCCCTTTTCCTAATTTACTCACCCCCCCCCCCCCACTAAACTCCTCTCTGGTAACCACCAGTTTGTTCTCTACAGTCAAGAGTCTGTTTGTTTGTTTTTGGTTTCTCTATTTATTTGTTTGCTTGTTTTTTTTCTTAAATTCCATATATGAGTGGAATCGTATGGTATTTGTTTTTCTCTGACTGACTTATTTCACTTAACATTATACCCTCAAGATCCACCCATGTTGTTACAAATGGAAGATTTGTATATATATTTGTGTGTGTGTGTGTGTGTGTGTGTGTGTGTGTGTGTGTGTGTGTGTGTATCTTGCTTCTTTATTCATTCATCTATTGACAGACACTTGGGTTGCTTCCATAACTTGGCTGTTGTAAATAATGCTGCAATAAACATAGGGGTGCAAATATCTTTTTTGTAGTTTCAAGATTTTATTTAAATTCCAGTTAGTTAACATATAGTGTAATATTAGTTTCAGGTGTAGAATTTAATGATTCATCACTTACATAAAACACCCAGAGTTTATCACAACAAGTGCTCTCCTTAATACCCATCACACATTTAACCCATCTCCCTGCCCACCTCTCCTATAGCAACTCTCAGTTTGTTCTCTGTAGTTAAGAGTCTGTTTCATGGGTTGCCTCTCTTTTTTTGACCCCATGTTAATCTGTCCTGTTTCTTAAATTCCACACATGAATGAAATCATATGGTATTTGTCTTTCTCTGACTGACCTATTTTGTTTGGCATAATACTCTCTAGCTCCATCCATGTCATTACAAATGGCAAGATTTCATTCTTTTTTAATGACTGAGCAATATTTCATTGTATATATACCACTTCTTTATCCATTCATCAATGGATATTTGGACCCTTTCTATAATTTGGCTATTGTTGATAATGCTGCTATAAACATTGTGGTGTATGTACTCACTTGATTTAGTATTTTTGTATTCTTTGATAAATACCTAGTAGTGCGATTGCTGCATCTTAGGGTAGTTCTATTTTTGAGGAAACTTCATGAGGAAACTCCCCATGAGTTTCCTTTTCTAGACTCTTTTCTAGAGTAGCTGCACCAGTCTGTACTCCCACCAACAGTGTAAGAGGGTTCCCATTGCTCCTCATCCTCACCAACATCTATTGCCTCCTGTGTTGTTAATTTTAGCCATTCTGACATGTGTGAGAAGATAGCTCATTGTAGTTTTGAGATATCTTTTTGAATTTGTGTTTTTTTTATTCTTTGGGTGAATACACAGTAATGGAATTACTGGATAGTATGGTAATTCCATTTTTAATTTTTTGAGGAAACTTCATACTGTTTTCCAGAGTGGCTGCACACGTTTGCATTCTCCCCAGTAGTGCACAATGGTTCCTTTGTTTCCACAACCCTCACCAACACCTGTCACTCTGTTTTTCATTTTAGCCATTTTGCCAGGTATAAAGTGGTATCTCATTGTCGTTTAGATTTGAATTGCCCTGATAATTAATGATGTTGAGCATCTTTTCATGTGTCTGTTGGCCATCCAGATGTCTTTGGACAAATGTCCATCTGTATTCTGCTCATTTTTTAATTGGATCATTTGTCTTTTTGGTGTTCAGTTGTATAAGGTCCTTATATATTTTCGATACTAGCCCTTTATCAGAATTGTCATTTGCAAACATCTCCCATTCAGTAGGTTGTCTTTTTTGCTGATTGTTTGCTGGGCAGAAGCTTTTAATTTTGATCCATATACTTTTAATCTGTATATGTTTTTATATTTAAAATGGTTTTCTTGTACACAACATATACTTGGATCTTTTTTTGGGGGGGAGGGTTTGCTGACAATTGCTACATTTTGATTGGTGGATTTAGACTCTTGACATTCAGAATGATTTTTGATATATTTGGAGTCACATTTAGCATATATTACTGTCATCTATATGTGGCCTTTGTTCTTTGTTTCTATTTTTTCTCCCATTCTTTTGCTGCCTTGATTTTAGTTGAGCATTTTATATAATACTATTTTTTTCTCTTTTCTTAGCACATAGGTTAGATTTATTTTTCCCCTTTTTTAGCATTTGCCCTAGAGTTAACAATATACATTACAGCCAATGTAAGTGCACTTTCATACAATACTATGCCACTTCTCAAGTATGTGATTAAGTTATGATAACAAAATAATTCTATTTCCTCCCTCCCATCTTTTCTATCATTGCTGTCATTGATTTACTTATGTATAACCATACATATATGATATATCCATAAACATACATAATCAAATAATTTCTTGGTATCATCACTTTGAACAAACTGTTATTTGTTAGATACTTTAAGAATAAGAAAAAATAGTTTTTATTTTAATTTTATTTATTCCTTTTGACAACTTGCTTTCTTTTTGTAGATCCAAGATTCTGAACTTTATTATTCCCTTCTTTTTTTTTTCTCATGTTTATTTATTTTTGAGAACGAAAGAGAGAAGATGGGGAGGGACAGAGGTAGAGGGAGAGAGAGAATCCCAAGAAGGATGCAAGGTTTGATCCCACAAACCATGAGATCATGACCTGAACTGAAATTAAGAGTTGGACACATAACCAACCTAGCCACCCAAGTAGTTCTTTAGGGAAAGAACTTCTTTTAACATTTCTTACAAAGAAGATCTGTTGGCTAGAGACCTTTCAGTTTTTATTTTTGTCTGAGTCTTTATTTGTCCGTCAGTTTTGAAAGTTAATTTTGCCGTGTACAGAATTCTAGGTTGGCGTATTTTTCTCTCAACTCTAAATTAATCATTTTACTCTCTTCTTGCTTGTATGGTTTCTGAGCAACTGTCAGATACAATTTCTATCTTTGTTCCTCTTTAGGTAAGGTGTGCTCCACACACCTTCTTTCAAGATTTTTTTTTTCTTTTCCTTTGATTTTTTGTAGTTTGAAAATGATATGCTACATGTAGGGTTCCCCCCTCCCCTCCTTCTCCTCCCTCCTCATCTTCTTCCCCTCTTCTTCCTCCTCCTCCTCCTCCTCTTCTTTTTCTCCTCCTCTACTTCCTCCCCCTCTTCCTCCTTCTCCATCTCCTCCTCCTTTTTCTTTGTCTGTATTTATTATGCTTAATATTCTCTGTGTTTCCCAGATGTGTAATTTGGCATCTGTCATTAATTTGGGGAAATTCTCATTCATTTATTGTTTCAAATATGTTCCTTTCTCTATTTCATCTCCATCTGTTTTTCCCATTTTGAATACATTATACCTTTGTAGCTATCCCCCCAGCCCTTATATAATTTTTTCACTCTTTGTTTAGTTTCCTTTTTAGTTTTTGAGGATTCTACCAATACATTCTCCTGCTCAAAGATATTTTTCAGCCTTGTCCAGTATATTAATGAGCTCATCAAAAGCATTCTTCATTTCTGTGACAGTGTTTTTTAATCTCTAGAATTTCATTTTGGTTCTTTCTTAGGATTTCTATGTCTCTGCTTACATTGCTCATCTGTTCTCACATACTGTCTACTTTATCCATTAGAGCTCGTAACATATTAATCATAGTTGTTTTAAATTTCTGGTCTGATCATCCCATCATCTCTGCCATGTGTGGTTATGCTACTTGCTCTGTGTTTTCAAATTGCATTTTTTGCCTTTAAGTATGTCATGTAAAATTGTTTTGATAGACAGACAAGATGTAGAATGTATCAGAAAAAAAAAAAAAAAGAACAGCTGTCATTAGGCCTTTAATAATGTGGCGGTATGATCTAGAAGAAAGAAAAGTTTCTATATGAAAAGAAGAAATGCTTCTCCTATGATGAGGTCTCAGTGTTCTAGAGGACCTTTCCCTCTGAATTATCAATGTTACCTATGGGTCTCAGTTTTTCCCCTTCTCTTAAGTCAGACAGGATGGCTAACTAGAGTGAGCTGAAGTTGGGTATTTCTCTTCTGAGGATTATGTAGGGTATGATAAAACACCAGCTGTTTGGGCTCTCCTTAAACTGTTAATTGTGAGAGCACACCTTGTTAAGAACAAGGTGTTTTCTCATATTTCAACGTGGTTACTCTTCCCCATCCCCTCCTGAAAGCCTGAAGGGATTTTTCTTCAACATTTACTGTGAGAATCTGGTTAAGCTTTAATTTTTTTTTTTTTTAGATTTATTGATTTTTGAGAGACAGAGACAGAGCACAAGTTAGGGAGGGACAGAGAGAGAAGGAAGCAGAGAATCCAAAGCAGGCTCCAGGCTCTGAGTTGTCAGCACAGAGCCCAACACAGGGCTCAAACTTGCAAACTGTGAGATCATGACCTGAGCCGAAGTCAGACGCTTAATCAACTGAGCCACCCAGGCACCCATGGTTAAGCTTTTAAAGGTAAAGCTTGCAAAAAGGTTGGGGCTCCCTATGACTGGGTACCCCTGAAGCTTTTAACTCTCATACCTGTCCACACAAAGCCTCAGTAACTTATCAGTTACAGTGTATGTTTTCTTTTATCTTTTTTCTTTTCTTTTCTTTTCCTTTCTTTTCTTTTCTTCTCTTTTTTCTTTTCTTTTCTTTTCTTTTCTTTCCTTTCCTTTCTTTTCTTTTTCTTTTCTTTTCTTTTCTTTTCTTTTCTTTTCTTTTCTTTTCTTTTCTGGCACTGTTTCCCTTGGTGTCTTTTACTGCTGAGTCTCTGCCATGGTATACTCCTACTCACCTACTCACCTGTCTTTCCAATACAGAAGCAGCAGTTTGCTGGGTATCCCCTCTTCTCTTACAGATCCAGGAAGAGTTGTTGATTTTTTTCAATCTGCCCAGCTTTTTATTCATTGTTAGGACAGAGTGGTGACTTCCAAGCTCTTTACAAGAACTAGAAACATGTAGTCCATATATTCTGGTTTAAAGTTTATCTTTCACTTCATGTTTTCAATTGCAATATTGTATTCTAGGCAGGAAGAAAATAATCACACAGTACCCTGAATATTATGTGCTTTCCAAATATCTAAAACGTATCTTCAATGGACGTTATTCACAAATAGATCATTCAGCAATGTTCTCACTGAAAATCAATTATTCACTATTGACCCAAATGGGATAATACATGGGGTATGTTGGAGTGGGGTCTTTTGGAGCCAAAATGAAAACCAAATTATTTATACATTTCAGCGAACCATTTAGCAGTAAGCTTCGTACATGGCTAATCAGAGAATTCTACTGAAAATTCTCCCTACTCCATTATGGAGAGACTGTGGCTTATTCCTTGACTGGAAAGTTACATCAGGTTCTGTAAAATGATGATTCCACTCTAAATGGAAATAGAAAAAGTACAGAAGAAATGAATAAAGATAAAACATGCTTAAAATCATTTTTATTTTTAGTTTTTTTGATCTATGTAAATAGGAAACATCCTAGATAAGGTATTCTCATTCGTCATTATTTAAAGTTTTTATGTTTCCTTAATAAAGAACTTACATGATTACTTCAGATTTATGGATAATATCATTGGGTGGAAATATTTATTCTGGATTTTTAACATAATATGATTGGGATAAACAAGCACAAAATAGCAAACAAATAATATCTTAGCTAACAGAGATGCCAAAAGCTGTATGAATGTTTGCAATTTTATAAGTACTACAATTTTGCTTTGGTACAACAGATGGAAGCTTCTAAATAATCTGATGACAGGAATTAGTTGAGGATTTATGGTTTTCAAGTAGCAGGTCACTAGTAATTTGAGAAAATCCTGAATTAGAGAGGAACAATTTAAGATAAGACAAGTGATCAGCTTAAAGTCCATTACTGTTGGCTTAGGTCTTCCAAGTTGAATATATATATATATATATATATATATATATATATATATATATATAATTACTGGTGCTCACAGAGTCTGAAGAAAATTAACCAGAGGATGAGGGTAAAGAGAAGCTGGAAAAGAACTTTTATAATGATCGAATGTTATTTAATTAAATATAATAAATATTAAAACACTACTTTGACCATTTGTAAAGCAGCTATATATTTCTATGTTAAAACTGCCTGATCAAATAGGAATTTCCAGTGATCAGAAAGAAAAGGGTCTGACCTACTTAAACACTAACATCAATATTAGTTTGAGGCCATTTTATAAAATCCTCTGGATGCCTGCTGACATAGTTAATAAATAAGCTTTGAGGGTTAGTGCAAATTAACATTTAAGAAATTGCTGTATTAAGAATCAAGGAATCAGGCAGGAGAAACCAAATAGAGCAAAAAGGATTTTCTGACCCTTACTATAACACAGAATATTATGTTTGCACGTGTAACACTGATTGTGACTATAATGGCACCAGATAGCTTGAGATAAGCCTGTGAAAGAGAAAGCAGTTTTCTTTCATAAAAGGAAAACAAAACCAAAGGGAAAAAAAAAATGGGCAGTGACCTTAGTCTTTTCCTGCTATTAGCAAAATGCGGGATTTCTGCATTTCTTCACTAGGAGTATTCTAGAGCAACAAGATAGTGCTGTCAGAATTAAAAAAAAATAATAATAAGAAATGGGGTTCAAATTTTGACATCAGAAAAATCAGCATTAATCTAAACAGTTATTTCTAATTTTTTTTTAATGTTTATTTATTATTGAGAGATGGAGAGACACAGACCATGATCAGGGGAGGGGTAGAGAGAGGGGGAGACACAGAATCTGAAGCAGGCTCCAGGCTCTCAGCTGTCAGCACAGAGCTCTACACGGGGCTGGAACTCACAAACTGTGAGATCATGACCTGAGCTGCAGTCAGCTGCTTAACCAACTGAGCCACCCAAGCAGCCCTGAAAACAGTTATTTCTAAAACTTAAATGTGAATGAGAAAGATAGTTGTCTGTATACCTGTTTGTTTTTTGTGTTACTGTTTTATATAGTGTCCCAGGTAATTAGTATACTGTGTTCTTTAAAATTAAATATATATATATATATATATATATATATATATATATATATATATTTACCAAATATTCTTGAACCCCCAAGCCTTGAAGTTTACTCATGCAACTTCAGTACATAATTCAACCCAGAAACATCTGTGTGGTATGTGTGATGTGTGTGCATAGTGCGTAAACAACATGTTGAGTTGAAATACGGTTATCATACTATTGGCTGGATATACTAAATGGCTAAATTATTTGCTTTTGTCAAAGTTATTTAAGTTTTATTCCTCAGCAACATCACAAATTACCATATCATAGAACATTGTAAGGTTAATATTTTTAAAAAATACAGAGTCAAAAATATTTTTTTAACTTCTTTTCTGTATTGTTCTATGAGTTTTAACACATTTATAGATTTGTGTAACCACCTTCATTATCAGGTCACAGAAGAGTCCCCTTATCTGCCCCAAATTCCTTTTGCTCACTTTGTGTAGTCACACCCTCTCCCTACCCCTACCTGAGTGCAAACACTGATCTCAACTCTTGCCCTATAGTTTTACTCTTTCCAGAATGTCATATGAATGGAATCATACAGTATGGGACCATTTGAAACTGGCTTCTTTCACCAGCATAATGCCTTTCAGATTCATTTATGTTTTTTTTTTTATATATCAATAGTTTATTTCTTTTTATTTTTGAGTAGTATTCAATCATATAGATATTGCAGTCTGTTTATCCATTTACCCACCAAAGGACAGTTAGGTTGTTTTGAGTTTTTGGTGAATAAAATCAGCAATAAATAAATCAGCTATAAACATTTGTGTACAGGTTTTTGTGTGGATATAAGTTTTTATGTTTTCAAAGTAAATAACTAGTAGTGGATTTGCTAGGTCATATGGTAAGTGTATGTTTAACTTACTAAGAAATTGTCTAATTGTTTTCAGAGTGTCTATACTATTTTACAGTTTAACAATATATGAGTGTTAGTTTATTACATTTTTTAAAAAGACAAATATTAAATACCTGAGTCAAGGTTGCATTGTATTTAGTAGCTATGTTCTGTGTTTAATCACTATAGGAGACAAAATAATGGCCCTCCAAAAGATATTCAGGACCCAATCTATGAACAGGATAAATATTACCATATATGAGAAGATGTCTCTGCCAATGTGATTAAGGATCTTGAGAAGGATGCCTGCTAACATAGTTAGCAATGAGTCATTAAGGGTTAATGAAAATTAACATTTGGGAAATTACGGTATTCAGAATCAGGCAGGAGAAACAGTCCATTCTTTCTATGGAGCTAACATTCTAGTGAGACAGAGTAGTCTATAAGGAAATAAATAAATATTTAATATAATAGTGGTATGTGTAAACAATAATAACTGATAGGCAAGTGTCCCAGGGATAGAAGTTTTTGGATGGTCCCTCACATACGATGACATTTGAGCAGAGAATTGAATGAAGTAAGGTGCTAGCCATGTGACGATACAAGAAAAGAAAGTTCACAGCAAAATGTAAAAGTATTGAAAAAGTTATGAGGCGAAAACATACAGCATGTGTCAGGAAATTACTACATGGTGTGTGTGACTAGAGAAGAGTGGAGAAGAGAAAGCTGAATAGAGATGATGTTGGAGAACTGCCTGAGATGAGTCCTCTTGCAGGGATTTCTGCACTTTGCTAAACAGTCTGGATTTATCCCTTTATGCGAGAGAAAGTCATTGGGATGTTTTGCCTAGAGAAGTACAGTGAACAGATTTATATACTTGACCCTTGAACAACCTGAGAGTTAGGGTTGCTGACCCACAGCAAAATCGAAAATCCACATGTAAATTTGAGTCTCCCAAAACTTTACTAAATAGCCTGCTATTAGTAAAGCCAGAAGCTTTACTGATAACGTAAACAGTCAATGAACACATATTTTGTTGTTATGTGTATTATATGTTGTGTTCTTACAATAAAGTAAGCTGAAATGTTTGAAGTAAAAGAAAATGTTTAAGAAAACCATAAGGAAGAGGAAATACACTTACTGTGCTATATTGTAAAACAAACAAACAAAAATCCGCATGTAAGCAGACCTGCGCAGTTCCAACCTGTTTTATTATGATGACTAATTTGCAGGTTGAGGAGAGTGAAAAATGGATCCCAGGTAGGAGGCTATCAAAAGTCTATTCATTAGGTGAGAAAGGATGCTGGCTTAACCTACTGTGATAGCAGTGGGGGTGAGGAGAATTTCTTGGAATCTGAATATAATTTACAAGTAAATCCAATGAAATTTACTGCTGGTCTAATACGAGGTGAGGGTGGGGCAAAACAATGGTAACATCAAAGTTTCAGATTTCAGATATCAGCTGACTATTTCGTAACCAAGGAAAGACTGAAAAAGAGAAAGTTCAGGAAAGACAGAAAGCCACAATTTGCCTTTTAGAGTGAGTATTACATATTTAAATGGATATTTTGAGTGGGCAATTCAAAATACAAACCTAATATTTAGGGGAGAGGTCATCATTGCAGAAAAATTTAAGAACCACCAGAAAATATAAATTTCTGAGCCTAGTGGCATCACCTGTAAGTGTAGGATAATATCCATGTTAACTAATCAATGGAAAACTTATAGATTTTATACAGGGAAGAAGTTTCTAGAATTTGCTGTCATACCCATTAATTTCATTTAAATTTAATATCTATAGGAATGGGCATTTAGATCGAGTAAGATGTAATATTTGCAGGAATACTGCGTCAGTAAGTTGATGTTCCACCTTTCATGCTGACGACTAGGATATTTTATATTACATTTTATAATCAGAACCCTATTACCCTTATTATTTTCATCTTAAATTTCACAATCCATGTTTTTTCTTTCTTTTTTCTGTTTGGTTTTAAAATATATGTGTTTCACTGATATTGTTGGGTTTCCTAGTTTGCTTTAGGAGGGCGCAAAATGTAAATAAAAAAAAAGGTTATTCCCTTTACACAGTTTAGATTATCCCAGTTGATCAAAATCAAAAGATCATACAATCACCTCCTCTGTGGTGTTCTTTGCTTGAATCGTTCTTTAAATGAAGAATCGAAGAAATTACATAGATTGCTAAAGTAAAAATAATCCTCCAAAATATTTGCACAATCATGATTGGTTCTTATATTTGAACTTCTCAGTTCATCAAACTACAGTGCATGTATATACACATTATTCTTATAATTAAAACTAGGAAAGGGAAGGGAGAAAAAGCTCATATTACTCTTCATTACAGAATTACAAATATATATTTATAAATCTGTATATATATAGAGAGAGGTGCTTAAATACAAATAAAAATGCACTTAACAAAACTGAACTTTGGATTACATTTTTAGTAAGTCACACAAAACAAGAATATTATTAAACAATTTTTTAAGTAGTGAAGTATGGGAAATTTAAATGTTTACTGAAGGTAGAATTATTTTCCCACTTACTGGGTAAAAATGTATTTCTCTAATATATTAACAATGTAATTATATGTAAATACACATACAAAAACACTATTACATTTGTTTCTTATTTATAATAGTGCTATGCATTTTGTGTGGTAATATATAGGAGAAAGTGATGATGGTTTTATATAAAAATTTAAATAAAATACTGTAATTAAAAAAATTAAAATTACTATAAAATGAAAATGTTTTGATTACTAGTCACTTTAAACAACAATACATTTAAACATTGCACTGTAGCATAGACTTTTTTTGTTGTTTTTAGTTAAGATTTATTTTAAGATATAAATATTTTAGCTGCCCCAGAGTGCTATTCAAATAGAGATAATTATTGACACAATTTACATAAATGCGATACAAAGGCATATAGTGCTACCTTAATTATCTCTTGAAACTTTGTTCTTTATCTAATGTTTTTGCGCTGATCAGATATACTTTAATATTTCCTCCTGATTATAATTTAGGAAATGTGTCCAAAAATCATTTGCTATATACACATTGTATAAAACATTCAATAGAGACATAAGTTTCCCTACAGAAATATATTTAAGAATATTGTTGATGAGGGGCATGTGGATGGCTAAGTCGGTTGAGCCTCTGACTGTTGATTTTGGCTGAGGTCATGATCTCAAGGTGGGATTGAGCCCCGTGTTGGACTAAGCATGGAGCCTGCTTGGGATTCTCTCTCTCTCCCCCTCTCTCTGCCCCTCCCCTGCTCTCTGTGTGTATCTCTCTCTCTCTCTCTCTCTCTCAAATTAAAAAAAATTGATAATTACAAACTATCTCTCCTCTGAGATTTTGGTTTTAATTTATATGATAGCCACATTATGAAAAACCTCAGTGATTCCATTTTAAATGGGATTTGGGATGATAGTGCTAGGAAAGGACAAGCAGTACAAAGGTTTTCTTTGCAAACTTTTACCTTAGGCCTGTGTGTGGTTCCACAGAGAAACAACAACAACAAATTATATTATATATATATATATATATATATATATATATATATATATATACACACACATATATATGGCTCCAAATTAAAAAAAAAATATTCACATAATATAATAAGGAAACTTGAGTGAGAACCAAGATAATCATCTCTGCAGATATATAATATCAAATAAATACTATATAGAGATAAAGAAAAAGCTATTAAATGGAATAGAAGAAAAAACAAAGCCTATAAAATGAACAAGCAGCTTTTATACAATTAAATAGAAACTGTAGAAATTACACAGCGTGTGTATATATATATTCTGGGTGAATGGCACATATACTGTCCAACCAGGAAGTTGAATAGCATAAATATAACCTTGCACAGTATTTTCTGAATTAAATCCTTTCAGAAAAGAGAGCAGGAACATGAAATTTTATAAAGGTCTTGAGTGGATTTTTAAGCATTCTTAAAGCCACCATATTAGTCTATGAAAGACCCTTCTGGATTCAACAAAATTTATTTTTCTACAAAGCAATATCTTTTAGTGTGAATAAATATGTAGTTGTCAAATGGACAAACAGTAACAGTTTTGTGGTTTAAAAAGTTACTTTTATTACATTCTTGAAATAATAATTATAATAATAATAGCTTCCAGACTGTGCATTTAGGATTGCCAGACACTTTTCTGTGTACTTTCCAAGAATCAAATGACTCATTTCACCCACTTTGTAAGACAAGCACTATATTTATCCTTATTTTACAGATGAGAGAAGGTATCATGATATTTGTAAACTTCCCAAAGACACACAGATAATAGAAGCAAGAACCATGCTTAGTCATAAATTCAACTTACATATTCATTATATTAAAAATAAATCAGTTTGGAAAATGGACAATCTGCCTGAAGGTGGTCATATAAACCCTTAACAAGCATTTGCTGAACATTCGATAGCTGAGTCTTTTCCCTGAAGATGGAGAATATTTATTCCTGTGTACCACACAATATATTGGGAAATGTCCTATTATATGTGGAAATATATGTAGGTTATGTTATACACAACAAGATACTAGGTAAATGTCCATTGTCTTTACTGTGTTGCTTTTTGAAATGTTTGGACAAATTTTCCGTCTCGATTGCAGTGATTGTTCTAATAATTTTTTTTAAAGTCACAGATAAAATTTTTCAATACTAGATTTTCCTCAAATTAAGAATTCATTTATCTATAAAACAAACTCAGAAATTATTCTTGATTTTGAAAATTGAAAGTAGTTAGATAAGCATATGGAAAATTTTCATTACTGAAAATGCAAAGATGTACAGACTCTTTAGCTAGCATTTGTTATGTTCTACATTATGTCAGGTAAAACTACACTAACATATATAGCATGGGCTAATGAATCCATTATAAAAATTCTTTATAATAGCTAACAGCTATAATTCATTAGTAATGCTTAATAGTCAATTGTTCTTGACTTGGAAAAAATAATGTGAAGATAATGCTTCTTTTCTAAGCCAATGGTTCTCAAAGATGTGACTGCACATATTTTTTTAATATAAATTAAATTATAATTTATTTTAAATAAAATTAGTGATTTAAAACATATCTATATATTATTAGGGCATCTTGATGCATCAACAAGTTTTACTCTCTCCTGTCTGTCATTCCCTTTGGGCTTGTTTTCATTACGTGAAAAATTTGACCCATTTAGTACACTTGATTAGCATCCAGCTGTCTGAGCTGTTTCTCAAGCAGAAAATTATTTGCAAAAATAAAGACATAAAAAGAATTAATATGTATTGAGCACCTGTAATTTGCCTAACGCTTAGCTTACATTAATTAATTGAATCCTAATAAAACCTGTAGGTAAGTATGGTTAGCCTTATTTTATAGAAACAATCGTGGCTCAGAAAAGTTAAGTGATATTAATTATGTCAATAAGAATTTATTGAGAGCCAAGTATATGCCAGACATTTCTTCTCCCAGACACTTTGCATGCATTGGTTAACATAAAAGAAAAAAAAAAGAGAGAGAGAGAAGTCGAAGCATGACACTATGATGTGATATAAAATAAGCTGGGCCAAGATTAGAAGCTTGGTATTCTGATATGTATTATATTATATATATGATTTTTGTGATTTTTTAATGAAATTTGTATTGTGCTGATATTTTATATATATATATATATATATATATATATATGATTGATATATACATATATATGATTGAACAGATGATATTTCATCTTTGTGATGGAAAAAGGAAAACTCCTAAGTAACTCACTCTTTTGTGAAAAGAACACAGAAGGACAAAGCAATAAAATAATCACCATTTATATACCACCTAACATGTGCCAGATATTGTGCTATACACTAGGTGGTGACAAGTACATGACCTCTCTTATAGTATTTAGTCATGAGATAGCTCATGAAGTCAATGAGGTCATCAAAAACCCCACACTCTTATGATCACTTTTCTCTATTGTCTCTGCTATAAGAGATTCCCCTTGCAGCCTTAAAGTGAGTGTTGGTATTCATCAGAGGTACAACCCTTCTTGTCTACCTTCAGTGAAAGGGTAGAAAATGGACAAAGGGAGATGGGAGGAGGAGGGACAGAGAAAGAAACTGGAGGCGAATTGAGAGGGGTGGAGAGGAGGAGAGAGCGACTCTACGCTTAAATATAATTTCTGCATGTAAGTCCAATTATATCAACTTAAACTACATATAATCTGGAAAATCCTATCTAGGAAATGCCATATGCTGGTATTTTAAAACTGGCATAGTGTCTGGGATAGCCACAATTGATTATCAGACCATGGTTTCTCAATGTTGGCACTATTGATATTTTGAGTTATATAATTCTTTGTTGTGGAGGGCCTTGCTGTGCCTTGTGGGATGTCTGTCAGCATCCTTGATGTCTACTTTTATATGCCGTTCACACTCCCAAGCAGGTCTTCAGACATCGCTAAAAACTCCCTAGAGAGCAAACTCTCCCTTGGTTGTGAATCACTGCTATTGGAATAATCAGGGCTTAGAGCTGGATAGGTGGGATGGGTGGTGAAAGTCAGCATGTCAACAACAGCAGTATTATTTCTCTGTTACTGATAAAGAAACTGAAGCTTAGATAAGAAGCTTATTATGGTTATACAACCAGTAATCTGTGATATGCCTAAATATGAACCCAATATTCTCATAACCTTAATATATTTTCCCTCCTAAGTAGTCATCACTGACTGTGTATCTCTTATGTTCTAAAACATTTTCCCATAATTACTACATTCTTCCCCATAGCTGCCTAGTGAAAGAAGCTTCATTTGTTATCTTTTCACAGTCAGATTATTAGTGTTTGAGATGACTTAGAATACGAGGGTAGCACTGTCAAAATCTGCCCAGGAGACCAAAGAAGCCTGCCAAAGGAAATGATGGTTTGTGAGACCAGAGGAATAAGGATAGTCTGGGACATATCCAAAGAGGCCACACCAAGAAGAGGCTCTAGGTCTAGCATTTATAGATGGACCCAATTGTGAAAAGAAGTTGCTTTAAGGAATCATAACGATTTAGTGCAGATAGATTGTACATAAATAAGATAAGATGCCTGGAAGAGGCAGAATGTCCAACCACTTACATCACACTAATGGGTTTAGATACTATCCAGTTGACGATAAAGAGTCATTGAAAGAATATGACCTCAAAACTGATAATAGTACTAAGTTGTTAGAAAATCACTTTGACAAATTGTGGAAATAGATTTGTGAAGGAGAAGGGGATTATTTGACAGAGAAAAGAATAAGGAGGTTCAGACAAGACAGGGTGAGAGATGATAAGCACCTAAACTAAAATGACATCAGTGGTTTTGAAGAAAAAGTCAAGCTCTAGTCAGACTGAGAAAAGAAGGTCAAGAATATATGTTAACTAATGATAATATTATAAAAGAAAGAAAAGGTAACGCTTTAGGTTTTTGGCTTGGCCATCTAATTAGTACAAAACCCTAATAATGGGAGACAAGAAAAAAAAAGATGGATGGGAGGCGGGGAGGGGTGTTAAGAAGGCACATGGTTGTAGATGATGAATAGGAGGAAGGGAAAACTACCTCAGAATGTTTTCTTGTTTCATTTCAAACTATTTTTATTCAACTATCTCCCTAATTTACAAAAGGCTATTTCAGTGTATATATACATATATATGTATGTATACACACACGAACATACACACACATGTATATATATATACATACATACATAGATATATATTTGATTAGACTTTGGGGCAGTTACCTTTATCCTTTTTTGATGCAGTTTTGTTTTTGTAATACAGTTAACAGTATATTATAGGCAAATTTGTATTGTGCTTCTCTTACTTTGCTTTATATTGTATGCAAATCCTTATAGTCAGTATTTAATTTTCTCTAAGTTTTGCACTATAAAACCCTGAAGTAAATATCTTAGCATATGATTTTTTTTTTGTATATTAAACTCTTTCCTGAGGATAAGGCCTCAGTTGGTTTATGGAACCAAAGTTTATAGATATCTGTTGTTCCTATTCTGTACTGCTTCTTTTCTTTCATGAAGGACTTTATTAAATTATTTCCACAGAAGTAATGTTTAAGTATTCCATTCATCTCACTCCATGTCAAACATTAATACAATAATTTTTCATTGTTTATATGATAGCCAAGTACTTACATACAAATAATGTGTGCATAGATTTTTAATGTATTTGATTAGTTCTAAAGTGAAACATAATTTCCATGCATACTTAAAATATTTATATTTCTTTAATTTTAAATTGCTTGTCTATGCCTTTGCTCAAATATCCATGTGTCTGTCACATAGAAATTGCTCATTAAGTTAATTAGCCATTAATGATTTGAGACATTGGTAGATTAAGTATATTAATACTTTGTATTACTTAGGGCATTAATTTTAAAACAGTATATCATCTATTTAGGGAAATAGATGATAATTAAAAGACAATTTCAAGACAGCAAGTAAGCATGAACATATAATAGTATTGTAAAATTCACAATTAATATGTATATAAATATAAAATATACATGTATGTAGCTGAAACCACTTAATAAGTGCCCTCAGATGATAAAGCAAAAGGTTGGGATTTTAACTAAAGCCTGGAATACCTCATTCTATTTCCTCCTCTCTCCTCCTGAATTAACAATAAACTTCAGTATTTCCGGAGGCAAATAAGAGAGAGAGAAGACATGTTATTAGCCAAGTATAAATCACACTTGTTTGCTTTCATGGTTTCCTTTCTTCTATCTTTAGAGCTTAAGATAGAGTGCAAAAAATGACATTTAACTGTATAACACAAATTAATAAATGTGAAAATCACCATTTTTTCAATCTTTTTATCTTCCTTTATTTGCCTAACTGCAAAATACTGAAAATTGTGTTGATCTTGTATTAGTCTTGTATAGCAAAGTGTAAGACTTGATATTAGAAAGTTATTGAAATAAATTTAATATGTAGGAAGAAAAATGCATATGTAACTAAACATGCTTTATATTTTAATTTGATCACTACATTCTGTCAGTATAAAATATAATTTCATTACATTGCAACTAATGTTAAGGCTACATTGAAAAATTCATTCATTGTTTATGTTATGCTCATTTCTTTGGTCCATTTGCATAAATCCATAGGTTTTACTCTTATATTACTATGCATCTCTATGTATCTATGGTTCCTGTAACATTCTTCCAGCTGTTATCTTATATTTTATTGCTGGACATATACTCTGAGAATCTTCACCAATATTACAAACACAATGCAACCAAAATTGAACTCATTATCCACTCTTGCTAATATTTATAAAACAATTTCACTCTGGTTTATTACACTAGCTTCGTACCTCTCCTCCTACATTCAGCTTGCCTTGTTCCATTCATTATTAATAACGGTCTTTAATTTAATCTGTATACTTAGCTCTGGACTAAATGCTACACTTATATTATGTCATTTAATCCTCACAACACCTTCAGAGATAAGTCACAATACCCCCATTATATTGATAGATAAACTGAGCTTCCCATGGCTTAGATGGCTTTTCTGTAGCTACATAGCCAGTAAGAGTCAGGGATGAGATTTGAGGTCTGGTCCACTTGACTCCAAGGCTAGTGAATAACTGAACCTTGACTGCCAACTACATATGACTGTCAGAATGAATCTGAAATACATATGTTACTCCCCTTCATAACATCCTTCGGAGACTCCCATAGTGCCCTCAGGACTTCATGTAACTCATTGGATTAGAAGACATTTTAGGATCTACTTGAAGTAGTGTGTGTCTTAAAGATAAATATGAAATACTTTGTTCAATATCAAGCTAACCTACAGAAAACAGAACAAAACATGACACAGCTCCTGGAGTCTTCAGGGGGCAGCGGAGGTCCATATAAGTAGGATTTCTGTTCCCCACTGGAGTTATAACAAATTTTAGGAAGAAACAACAGAGGCTTTTCTTTTTGCCACTGATAAAATTAAGGTTAAAACACATGGCTTGCTGGCTTGCAATGTGTGAGCCTAATGGCCCTGAAAATCCTGACCACGGAACTGGCTAGACTCATCCCAGCTGTGCTGACATCCTTCTCCCGCAGAATCAAAGCTCCTGCAGGAGCGGCTGAGTAGGCTCACTGCTGGCAGATGTACAGATCTCAGGGGAAAAGTGAGTGGAGCTGTGACAAGCTGGCCAAATTATACTTTGTAAATTTACAAACAAGATAAAGAACTCTACTTCTCAAGAGTGGAGGGAAGAATGAGAAGGTGAGGCAAATCGCTTCTCACGGAAATCAAGAACCAGAAAAAGCAAACATTCTTAACCCTCTTACCCAGGCTGAATTTCTCCAACACCCCTCTTTTGGTCTGCTTGCATCATATCCAATCTGTCAATTCCACTGTCAGCATGCCTAGCACAACTCATTCAGCGTCTCCGTGTACTCAATTTCTGTTGTTGTAACTAGTAACAACCTGTACCTGATTCTTCTGTGGTTCCCCCCTTTTTTTTTTCTGCGTTGGCTTTCTCCATGAGCTGAATACAAATACTCATGCTCCTACACTGTTTTGCTGCTGAAACCCCTTGATAAAACAAACAAACAGACAAACAAACCTGATCTATCATCACATGTAGTAAAAGTCTGACTGCAATCCAAGGTTTTCTATCATCGGACATAAACCCACCTATTCTATTGTCACTATTCGCTGTTTACCTTGAATAAGATCATTTATTTATTCCTCAGCACAACCATTCATTTCCTAACACTGTGTCCTTTTATTGTTTTTCCTGTTTACCTATAACAATTAACAATATACAGCAACTATCTTTATATTTAAATATGAGTACTTAAATGTCATAACTGATAGAAAAATGGCAGACCGCTTTATTGCATATAGATGAGTAGGGATTTCTGTAAGGAGCTTCATATGTATTTAGGGATTATTACATATGAAAGCCAATTTAATCAAATCAAATTGTGGCATTATCATAACATTTGGTACAGAGAATATTTTGTACTCAGTGGAGAATTTATGACGCATACTTTCTCCACTCATTTGTAGCGTTATCACTTTTATTTTTCAGACAGTTTGAGTTACAATAAAAGTGCATTTGTAAATTATCTACTTACTTTCAGAAGAGAGAAGAGACAACAATTTAGACTTTCTAAGTCGAAATTTTTCCTTACAATTTCAATTCCTCTTATACTGACTTCTTGAGATTATCCCTGCACACACTAAATATGGTATCTTCACACAAATAATATTGACATTACCTGTTTGATTTGAGTAGTGATGTTATTACTTCTTTAAAATTGAAATTCTAATAGAAAATAATGAACTTCTTTTACTATATGCAAACTATTAATTGCCCAGTAGTTATAGATTCAAGTTTATTTTTCATATTCATTGATGAGTGAAATCATTATTTTTTACCTTTGTTGTATTCTAACTATTGAAAGCAAAAATGAAATACCACTACTTTTTTAAAAAAAGGAATATATTTTATAAGATTTTCAAAAGTATATTTTGAATTTATTTTATAAGATTTTCAAAAGTATATTTAAAATGTTTTTATAGAGTATTCATCAAATGGGAAGTATTTGCATAAAGAATTCATTCTCATTGACAGTTCAATTTGATCTCTGTATTACAGTTCCTTCTAAAGAAGGAAATTGAATTCTCTTGTGTATGCTATGCCACTTTTACCAGGTAAAGAAAGACTAATGATGTCAGATTACTTTTCAGTGGGATAGAATGAACTAAATTTGCATCAAGGGAGAAATGATTTCTTAGCCACAGACACATGCATTGATCAGATTGTCTGTGAGTAGTTTATTCTACGTATTTATATATTTTCTTTCCATCTTGCTGTCAACTATTATTATACCACATTTATCATCAGAGAATTAAAGTGAGAAAACAACTTCCAAAGACTGCTTGAAATGAGTTGAAGTTTGCCCACTAAATCCTTCAGCTGCTTCTGTAACAAGAATCCAGAAGAAAGAAACAACCTCTACCCATGAAAAATATGACACTATCTGAAGTGGGTTTTTCTTCCAAACACTGGCCTGCTAAGTTTTTGGTGCCATGTTTGAATGAGGATTAATATCAATTTTTTTTTTTAATTTGAATGATGCCACCAAACTACCATTTCAAATTTCTGACAGGAAAACAGAATATAATACCCTCTAGCAGAACCAGTAAACAGATGATATCAACACAAATATTTACAAGTATAACACACAAATCACTGAACCAAGAGATGATATTTAAGAATATTCGGTTGTAATATTGCCTTCAATGTTGTATTTTGAGAAATATAATATGCTGTCTTTGTGTGGGGGTTAGTAATAGATGCATAATACTCAGTCCAAGATCTCTTGGGCTATAAAGCAAATACTTGCATTGTTGTAGGCATATACTTGAGTATTTATCCATTGCTAAACAGTACTCTGTCAGCATTTCTTGCAGTGTGGGCCATGTAAATATAGCATAATGAGATATTCTGTGGGAAAACAATGAAGTCAAATACACGTAAAAAAATGTTATATACTTTACACCCTTCTTAGAGATTCACCAGACAGAATATAAATGCACAAAACAAAAAGGATGGTTAAATTAAATTTTATGTGTCCACAAGGTAGAGTATTTTAGAGCCCCATTGTCTCTACCCTGATTTATGCTACCATTGCCTTTAATATGAATTCCTCTTAATTCAGCTTCTTGCCCCCATTTTTAAGACCCTGGAAATTTTTTCTACCTTAAAGCAAAATTGACTGATATAAAAAGGCAAATCTGACTCTATTATTTTTTCATTCTCCAAAGACTCCCTATGTTTTTGTTTTACCATGCAAACTCCTTAACATACCATGCAATAACATTATTATTTGTTCAACTTCATCTCTCACCTTTAGCTCTGTATTTCAGCCAAACTTCGTTTTAAATTCCATACAGCCTTAAACACATTGGAAAGCACTTGACGTTTCCTCATTGCCATCTCTCTTTTATTTAATACACTCTTCTCATACTGTAGACAATAATTTCATTGGCATTTAATCTTCAAACCCTTCCTTGACACCCCAACTTAGCCCCTCACTCTGGGTTCCATTTCCTTCCACCATGTTCCCCAGCCCTCTGCATCTGCATATCATAGTATTTAATTGTTGAAATGTAACCATTTGCTTCTTCAAATGGGCTGTAAGCCTAATAATAGTAAGGCACTGGCTTACTCCATTCATTATTTTATCCTAAGCAGTTAGTGCTATGCCTCTTACATAGCTGATTCTCCCCATCCCCAAGTGTTTATTTAAATTCCAGTTAGTTAACATACAGTATAATATTAACTTCAAGTATAGAATTCAGTGATTCAACACTTACATACAACACCCAGTGCTCATTGCAAGTGCCCTCTTTAATCTCCATCACCTATTTCACCCACCCCCGCCTCCCCCATCTCTCCTCTGGTAACCATCAGTTTGTTTTCTATAATTAAGAGCCTATTTCTTGGTTTGCCTCCCTTCCACACCCCCCCTTATGTTCATTTGTTTTATTTCTTAAATTCCACATATGAGTGAAAGCATATGGTATTTGTCTATCTCTGACTTATTTAGCTTAGCACGATACTCTCTAGCTCCATCCATGTCCTTGCAAATGGCAAGATTTCATTCTTTTTCATGGCTAAGTAATATTCCATTGTATGTATGTATGTGTGTGTGTATTATAGATTGGGGTTTACCAAGGATTTGTGGCTGACAGTAGAATTGAAGGAATTAAAGCTCTAAGCCAAGAGAAGCTCCATGTGATACCAAAGAAAGAGACAGCAGGGAGAAAAGCCAGGACATATTGCTGATCTAAGGTTGGAAGGCATGGCCATGTCCTAGATATCTCAACATATTCACAGAGCAGAACCAGTAGAATGAAAATGGTAGAGGGGTCACTTTTGTGGTCTGGGAATGAGAATTAGAATTACAATTACAGAGTTCAAGGCAGTGTCTATGGAGAAAGGTAGCTGGAGTGGGCTGCAGGTCAGGGCATTTTGTGGAATTGTTTGCTTAGTATCTGTTTCCTCCCACGGAACTTGATTTGCATGATGACAAGGATCATGTCTGCTTCTGCTACTAGGCTATTCTCGGTGCCTATCATAGTGCCTCAAAGCAGCAAAGGCTCCCTAAATAAGAATTTTGTGAAAGTGAATTATGCAAATAAGTCAAGGAGTTTTAGATTAGGGTATGAGTAGTTGCCTCGAAGCCTTTAAATTTGATAGGTGGTTAAAAGTTAGGCTAAAAGTCCCTTTGTTACCAACGCTTAATTGATTGGTAGGTGACAGCAATAGGAAGAGGCTATAGAAAAGGTGATAGAAACAGATCCCATATAAACAAGTGGGAAAAAAAAAATAAAGGAAAATACAAGGAAGAGAGACTTACTTACTCACTCAATAAATATTTATTGACTTTCCAGTGTCTGCAAGGTCCTGGTATTGAGAATAATTTATAAATATAGCAGACACAGTTCCTGCCCTTCTGGAGCCTTCATACTGGGGAAGCAAACTTTATTAAATGAAATTATTAAATTAAAATTTAAGTAATTAAAGCAGAGATAAATGTGACAAAAGATACTTATGTAGACTTGCAGGGAAATAATCTTTAGTAAGATATATTTATATTGAGTAACGAAGATGAAGTAAGAGATTTATGAAAGGGATGGAGGTGGCATGGGAGGAGATAGTATTCCAGGCAAATAAGTATAATGCAGCAGTTAAGAATGTTACAAATAATTATTCCTCCCAAATCATCTTTTGGAAATTTTAGGAAAAAATTCTTAATGGATTTAAATATATTTTCACTGAGGTACAAAATACAAAAAAATATTATTACTCCATTCTTTCCCTCCGATCTCACATTCAATCCAACAGCAGATCCTAATGGAAACATCTTCCAAATCCATATCCAATTTGGGAATCTGATCAATTCTTATCACGTATTCCACTGCCACCTATTCCAAGGCGTTTTCATCTCTAACCTGCAACAGTAGGCTTTTAAATACTACTCCTCTGCTTCCAGCTTTACAATCAGAATGATCTTGTACAAAGGGAAGTCAGACCATACCACTGCCACTTCTGAAAATCCCAATCAATGAATCCCCACCTGCTTTTAGAGTAAATTCTAAATTCCAGGCAATGATCTATAAAGATGAGGTATCAGGCTTCTATCTCAACCGTGGCTTTCATCTCATCATTCTCTCCCCAAGTTTACTGGGCTTTAGTCCATTAGGACTGTTTTTCCATTCTTTAGCATGAAAAACTCATTCTGGTCTCAGACAGAACTCTGCCTGAACACTCTTTCTTCAGGTCTTTGATAGCTTTGTTTCTCTGTGTCAGTCAGGTTTCTGGACTCATTTATGTCTTCTGTCTTTACTTACCAACCAAGCTTTCAATCCCCCTCTGGGTTTTATTTTTTATACTTAATAATATTTGAGTTCACAGTACTTATTTACTTGTGGATACACATACATACACATTCGTAGATATATGAGCATGCAAGTAAATAATAGATGCACATATAGAAATAGTCTTTCTTCCACAATAGAATATACATTCCTTTAAAAGAGACAAGTGTTTGGCTGCCTATTCACTCTTGTATCTCCAGGTAAAGAATTGTACCTAGTACACTATTTGCTCAGTAAATGGTTGATGATTGCATATAATTAAACCAAAGGGTATTTCAAAATGGCTTTTTGAAAATGACTATACTTGGGGATTCCTGGGTGGCTCCATCAGTCAAGTACCTGACTTCGGCTCAGGTCATGATCTCATGGTTTGTGAGTTCGAGCCACACGTTGGGTTCTGAGCTAAGAGCTCAGAGCCTGGAGCCTGCTTCAGATTTTCTATCTCCGTCTCTTTTTCTGCTCCTCCCCCTCTTATGCACTCTGTCTCTCTCAAAAATAAATAAATAAAACATTAAAAAATTAAAAATAAAATAAAATGACTATACTTTAGACATCCCTACAATTATTTTCTTAATTTTATAATTATACTATTAATATTTCCAACTATCAGTGTATTCAAAATATATCTTCAAAAACTACATATTTTTGGTTGTGATCTTCTCCATTCTCTTGAGCACACACATTTGCCCACAACCATACCTTACATTATGCTGTTCCTCTTACTTTCCATTCCAAGAAATTTGGCCTGAATTATCACTTAAGGAAAATTCATATTCCTTGAGATGCATGAGACTTTTGCTATCCCCCAAATGAAAATAACTCACTATTCCTTCAGCATTCAAATATTTGGTCTTGGGATGCCTGACTGGCTCAGTCGGTTGAATATCAGGCTCTTGGTTTAGGTTCAGGTCATGATCTCATGGTTCGTGGGTTCAAGCCCCACATCCCTGCTTCAGAGTCTCTCTTCCTTTCTCTCTGCCCTTCCACGCTCACGTTCTCTCTCTCTCTCTCTCTCTTTCTCAAATAAATCAACATTTAAAAATATATTTTGTCTTTCACTAATAATTAGTGTTCTTTATTATAGATAGGTGACTTGTTGTGGCTTACACTGTATTCCTCTAGACTGTAAGCTCCTTGAAGGCATGATGCATATAAATATTTAAAAACAAAACAAGCAAACAAAAACTAAACAGCAAGATTTTAAATATCTTACTTTTTGTCTTCCTGTTGAGCCTTATTTTCTTGTCCAAACCTAGATGTTGGTACTTTAGTGCCTTTGCCTGCCCTATGTTGAATGAACCCTTCCCAATACAACCAAAATTGTACATGGTTTTATATGTACAAATTGCAAAAAATTACCCATGGAAATGAGATTTTTATTTAATTTTGAAGTGTCTAGTTTACCAATCTGAATGAAAAAAATAAATAAATATGTTATTAAATTAATTTCAGCAAATTTGATTAGTGTCTATATTAACACTCTGATCAAGTTGCTGTATGACCAGTAAACAAAGTAGTGAACAATATTCAGAGAAAGCAGACATTTTACCTTTTCCACAAATTTCAAATATAGTCCTGGAACCAAGTACTGTGCCTCTTTATCTCTTCCTGCACTTCTTACATTTTTTGGCATTGATGTAATGAATAATTAAGAGCAGATTTCTATGTGTTTCTGTGAATTTCCAATCTAACTATAAATTCTATACAAATGTGATTCAGCACTCTGATTGCAAACAAGCACATTGACATTATATTGAAATAAATGAGTCTTTTTATGCTCAAAGGAGAGGTTTGTTTTCTTTCCATGTATTCCTCATGGACCTGAATATATAATTTTCTTCTATTGTGAAATTTCAAGGGAATACAGAGTAACTCTGAATAAACCAGTTAGAAAGCTCTCCAACGATACCTTATGGCAATTTTAGCCTATGTTTATGTAGCCCAGGGCATAAAACTTTGCAAATCTTAATCTTTATATTTATTACAATATAATTAATTTACCCCAAATAGCACAATTAGGGCTTAATCAGACTCTCTTCTCTTTAATATTATCGCCTTGAGTCAGATTTCTAAGAACATTCTCAATCTTCTCTTTCAAGCTGTAGATTTAGTAGTAACAGGACTAGAAGGAAAAAGAAAACAAAACCCACAACTATATTCCTCAGAGGGAAAGCAAAAAAAAAGTGAAGATTGGCTTAGCTATACTGCCATTTCCATGTCAATTATTATCAGGTTTAGATTTAGAAAAATGATTTGGCTTTTTTTGTTTGTTTGGTTTGAATATTTTCAAAATAACCTTCTGAGTCAGTAATGTGTTTGAAATTGTATCTATATGGTAATTACATGCCTATTTTTTAAAAGACATATATAACTTATTGCATTTTATATATTATAGTTTATATGGTTCATTATGTGCTATATATTTTGTAAAATATTTCTCATGACCCCTATATTCTCATGAAAACCAGATACTATTTGACACAGTAACTTTTCCTAACTCATTTATTCCTAGTATTTCTCTTCCTAGTATTTTTCATTTGAGTCACACTCTCTGACTCAAGAAGTCCATGTTTGTCTATAAAATTGGTGTTTTTGTTAGAGTAACATCAGTAATCCCCATGGAGAATTAAAACCCCCCATCACCCCTATTTGATATGATATGAAATCAAATATCTTTTGTTCTCTCAGGCCACTGAAGAGGCATGTAATCATTCCTAGTGAATGTGAATGCTTATAATCAAAACCCCTGTCAAGAGAAATTATTGTCTAGGGACTCCCCAGCAGTTCATGGCACTCATCCAAAGAACTGATACTGCTCTTTCCTGTGCAAGCAGGCTCTGTGCTGAGTGCTGAGATTATCTACTGGAAGTCTCATTTGAGACAGAAGTTCCTAGGACTGAACATACTTGTTTGAGCACTGGTTCTCATCAATTGGGAAGCGAATATTAGTCATCTGTTTCCTCTTCTTAATGAAAATATAACTGTCCATGTCATCATGAATTACTCTTTTCAATGGCAGCTCTTCCTAGGATTCCAGTAATAGCCCATCTCTCCTCTCAGACAGCCCATCCCCACCCAACCCTGAGTTCCAGAATAAGTTTGTGTTTAACTCTAAAGTTGTCACTTTAAAGAAATGTATACAGGATCTGATCTACATTTGTAAATAGGACTTCTAATGGCAGTTAGTTTTCTTAACTCCTGTTTTATAACATGGATTATTTTATTCAAATTTCATCTTGACCTATAAAATAAAGATTATTACTTTCATTGTATTGGTGAGGGAATTGGGCCTCAACATTGTAACTTAATGTTACAGAGACAGTGAGTCGTAGAACCTAGATAGTCTTATCTAACTCCAGAATCTTAATGCTCACTTGTCTGTTTTGAATAAACCCTACTCAAATGCATAGGAACATTTAAAATTGGTCTTACTATACTTTTTTCTGACCAGGATGAAGAGGAATAAATGCCGAAGAACTAGCTTTGCCCCCTTGACCATGTCAATAATATCAAACTATTCAGAGTGTAAAAATGCTATAAAAATTGGCATATTCCCAAGAAAAAGCAAAAGATAAGTGATTAAATTTTAGGAAAGACTTTTAAAAGTGAATTATTTTTTTTTTTAAACTGTAAAGCACTTAAAACTCATTCATCTATGTGGTTAAGTTGTATGGTTTTTGTGAAAACTTCCCTAAAGGTGAATTATAGTATATTGATAGTATAGTTAGAAAATTGGAGGTCTAAACAAAATGAGAAACAAACAATTTGATAGACGTCTTCAGGGGAATTGTTAGGAAACCAATTTTTTTTCTCTCATTTCAATAATATAAATAATACATAAATGGTGTAAAATATGAGAAAATCATAAGATTAGATATTATTAATTTCACCTTTCTTTTTCCTAAAGGATAAGATACCTGCTGGTGGGGGGTTTTGTTTTTCTCTTTTTTGTTTCTGTCTGTTTGTTTTGTTTTGAAGTAATTCCTTTATCTTCAAATAAGTTATTTTAAGTCCTTTAATATTTGACAGGCCTTTCCTATATAATTAAATGTATAATTTCTTTTTTTTAATTTAAAAATGTTTTTTAATGTTTATTTATTTTTGAGAGAGAGAGACAATGTGAGTGAGGGAGGGCAGAGAGAAAGGGAGACACACAGAATCCAAAGCAGGCTTCAGGCTCCAGGCTCCAAGCTGTTAGCACAGAGCCAGATGCGGGGCTCGAATTCACAAACTGCAAGATCATGACCTGAGCCAAAGTCGGATGCCTAACCGACTGAGCCACTCAGGTGCCCTTGTATGTATAATTTCTAATACACGTGTACATTTTACATCTACTTGAGTCGAAAGAGTGTATTTAATGGGTATTTTGAAAGGCTAGGGTCATGTTACTAACCTCAATTAACAAAATGAGAATCTATGTTGGGTCCAGAAGAAATATATTTCTTAGGTAAGTCTCAAAGATTGAATAAATTAAATAATGTACATTGCATTTCCTGAAAATGTTATAGCACAACAAAGTGACCAAACTGTCATGAAGAGAAAATATTCTTGAGAATGAAATAAAATTATCATAAGTTAAATGGTTTGAAAAATCATGTGTGTGTGCACATACTTTAAACTAGATTCTCCTTTATTTTGTTTTTCTTCAGCGCTTAAGATGGTTGTAGAAAGGGGCGCCTGGGTGGCTCAGTCGGTTAAGTGTCTGACATCAACTCATTTCACGATCTCGCGGTCCCTGAGTTTGAGCCCTGTGGCGGGCTCTGGGCTGATGGCTCAGAGCCTGGAGCCTGCTTTGGATTCTGTGTCTCCCTCTCTCTCTGCCCCTCCCCCGTTCATGCTCTGTCTCTCTCCGTCTCAAAAATAAATAAATGTTAAAAAAAAAAAAAAGATGGTTGTAGAAGAAAGTAAAAGTATCCTTAAGTTAGGTAAATTTGAGAGAAGCTAAAATTACAAAGAATATAACATTCAAAACAAAATATCCTCACATAATATAGGGAATATATATGACTCTAACATTTGTTTTCTGAGTTACTCTGAAATGTTTCATTGCATTTATATATTCTAGGGGCACCTGGTGACTCAGTCAGTTAAGCGACCAACTTCAGCTCAGGGCATGATCTCACAGTTCACGAGTTCGAGCCTCACATCGGGCTCTGTGTTGACAGCTCAGACGCTGGAAACTGCTTCAGATTTTGTGTCTCTCCCTGCTCACACTCTGTCTCTCTCTCAAAAATAAAAAAAAAATAAAAAACATTAAAAAAACATTAAAAAATTAAATATTCTAATAGTGTTTACACTAACATGCACAATGAAGTTATTTCAGATATAGGAATAATGATTGAAAAAATATAGCATATATATACTCATATCATGTGCATATATCTGTAAATATATGTATGTGTATATACGTGCATACCTTTTGTTTTGTTTTGGCAGTTTGTCATTAGGAAAGATATATTGAAACAGTATTTCTTGAATTATTTGTGATCCTGTGCACCTATGTTTGTGTGCTCAGGTAATCTGCAATCTTCATTCAGTGACACTAATTGTAAAACACATTATTATTAACCAGATACTACTGATGATTATCTACTCAACAGATTAATGGTGGCACCTCAATAACAACACAGACTATATGAAAAACTCACATCTGGATTTATGTTGTAAACACTTACTTCATAAGAAGATAGCTTCTACATTTCTTTATATTCTGTATGAAAAAGAACTATGGAGTCAGTATGATCAACTTCCAAATCGTAGTTCTCTCAGTTTTTAGCTAAATTATTGTGAGAAAATAATTTATATTTTCTTTTTCTTCACATTTATTTACTCTGAGAGAGAGAGAGAGAAAGAGAGAGAGAGAGAGAGAGAGAGAGAGAGAGAGAGAGAAGGAGGGAACAGGGGAGGGCAGATAGAGAGAGGGAGAAAGAATCTCAAGCCTGCTCTGTGCTGACACAGGGCTTGAAATCACGAACCGTGAGATCATGACCTGAGCTGAAATCATGAGTTGGATGCCTAACCTACTTAGCCATCCAGGCACCTCAGAATTTATGTATTCTAAGCTTCATCTTAGTCATGTGTAATTAATGAGAATAATAATTTCTACAGTAGACCAAATTTTTACTTGAATCGTTCTTGCCCTTGAATATACGGGTAAATTTAACTGTAAAATTTCCAAAATCAGCTCCTTGCTCCTCTTCAAATTTGTAGATTTCTGACTTTATTTGCTTCAAACCTCTTTGTCTTCCTTCATATGAATACATAGTTCATAGCTTTCCTTTTCTGGTTAACCTTTGAATATCTTGGGTTACTGGAAGGAGTAGTCACTTTATTTCATGCATGGTCAGCCTCCTCTGAGGCTTGGAGAGAGGGGGGCTGACTTTGACATCTGGTGGACTTTGCCACATGCTCCACAACCTTCCAAATGTCTTTGGGCCAGACCTATGATTTTCTTCCACTATGAAGATTAGCACAGCCTCACCCTGTGTCCTCACTCAGCATGCTTGTGTGTGTACATGCACACATGCACATCTATATTTTGTATGAAACAATTCAATTGTGCTAAAAAACCATTCCCTCAATCTTGCTTTATTACCCTGAATGGTCACTCTGATAATTAAATGGGCTAATGTTTTAAAAATTCATACCAATACACAGTAACACAATCAATGCATTTTAGTTTCCCTTCCCATCAGACACTGCAGTCTTCATTCAATTGTACTAATTCCAAAACATGTTATTATTAACTTATATAATTAACAGCTTCTACCATTTTCTAGCTAAAATCCTCGGAAATCATATCATCCCTTTCCCTAAGTTACAGAATACTTTTTTAACTCTGTATTTGAAATGGGTGATGAGATATGTATCCTTAATTTTTTGCAATACATATTTTTACCAGGTATTACAGTGTGTAAATACTGTACCAAATTTATGTAAAATTAGCCTTTCTTTTTTTGATCTTGGTGATACCAAACAATTCAATATTAATGGAATAAAAAACTATACATATTGACACAGAAATTGATTTTCTTGACTTTGTCATATTAAGAACTAGAAGAGCTGCTCTTTAGGGATAATCTATGACAGCAGTGGTGGTATCAAAGAAACCAGGTAACAATTTCATGATTATAAAAGAAAAAAGTCCTAGACATTTATAGATTATGTAGCATTTTATTCTTATAATTTATATAAATAGCTTACCTAATTTTTATGAATACTTTGTATTATTAAATAGTGCCATTCTCATTTAGCAAAGAAAGAAACAAAGAGAGAATGAACAGAGGAGAAATATTCAGTAAAATTTCAAGATCCTGTACATGTGTGTGAGCCAAATAGATCATGTGAAAGCTGATCCCCTATCACTGCTAGATGTTTTCAGGGACAGAAATCCAAGAAACACAGTCATGCTGCTGGTGGTTGGGCTTCCTCTATGAAGACATATCTAGTTTTTCTAGTTTCCTCAGATTTAGAGGTCAATGGACACTTTTTTCTAAAGAAAAAGTCTTTAATATGGAAACTACTTTACATTAACATTGACTCAAAAATCTATATTTAGCAACTACTGTGTGCAGTTAGCTACACATTTGTCACTAATTCCTATATAGAGACAGTGGTAGATTGTGTTACTTTTAATGTTTCTTATTCCTTCACTACTGATGGCAGTTCTCGCCATATGACCTGCAACACCTCTCAAGTGTAAATGATTATGCTTCTACACCCTAATGAACTCAGAATGTCTATAACTTACTTTCATTACTTTAAGGAAAGCAAAAGTGATATATATGTCAGTTTTTAGTAGATAAATAACCGATTCATGGTTTGTGAATACTCTCTTTACCCTCTGTCATAAGAACCACAAAATTTCCAGATGGAAACAGCACCACACAATTGGGCTCCAAATGATGATGATATGGAGCAGAGCTTTATCGAACACATTGTTAGCATGTAGAAAGGACTTTTCTGAATTTTTTTGTGCTGCAGAAAAATGTATCCTTTCCCAATGACTTAATAAGGAAATAAAGTTATATGTAGTATACAAATTATGCAAATACACAATGTGTGATATTAATTTTTGAAATCTCACAACACATGCTAGGATATTAATCATTAACAATTCATTAAGCATTGATAATCTAGTATAATTTAAAAAAACCATGATGGGACTCATTTTTTTCAAGTTCCTATTATAGAAAATGAATTTAAGATAATATTAGTTTAGAAGAATGACGAAAGATATAAATAATAAAAATATTATTTCAAAAATAGTAACCCTCCATTTCATGAATCAAAGCTAAATAATCAAGAAATCCAGATCCTGAAAATTATGAAGCAGATGACCCTTTCATTGTAGCTATTCTATTTATGAAAAAACTAATTATACCTGAGATCCTTTTTATGGATTATTCTTTAAAAACAGTACATTTCTGATAAATAGCAACTCATTTCATGTCTTCACATTACTGTAATTTTCAATACATAAGCTATTTTCTTTCCTTAAAATATCATGAAAAAATAAAATTGTATGTTCTATCTGATATTTCTTGATTTTTTTAGGAAGAAATGATTTGAATATGCTGAAATTAAAATGTTAAGGTTATAGCTACAAATACTAAGGTAAACCTGGAAGTTATTTTGTTCTTTACTACAATTCCACTTACAGAGAAAAAAAGAGAAAACAAAATTAAAAAATAAAACAAAACAGAAACAACCCTGCTTTCTGGAAAAGCAAATGGCAGTGAACCTAGAGGTGTCTTGATTCTAGAGTCAATAAACTCTGGTGCTTGAGAGAGCCAGCTCTGGAGCCAGGTTGACTGACTGGTATTAAATTTCAGCCCTGCCATTTTGGTATCTATGTGACCTTAACCAAGTTACTTAACCATCCTATGTGTGTGCTTCCTCGTTTATAAAATGAGGATAGTAATAGCTCCCTTGCAAAAGAGTTTTAATTCATGAAAAATGCTTAGAACAATAGTTTGTACATTGAAATCACTCAATGAAAGTTATTTATTATAATCATAAGAAGGATTACCAATTCATCATTCTTTCTATAATGATTCTCTAATTAAACTTTAGACTAAACTTTGTACAGACATTTTGTTTGGTTTGGTATGGTTGTTTTTTGTTTTTTTGTTTTTTTTTTTCCCGATAATGATGTTTCCTAAATATTCTATTCAATACATATATTATGTGACCTGAACATCAATAAAAGTAATATTTTTACTTTACTATTTTACTATTCTATCATTAAATGGTTTTTTTTCACTTTTAAAAATTGGTATGATACAAACAGATGAACATAAGGGAAGGGAAGCAAAAATAATATAAAAACAGGGAGGGGGCAATACATAAAAGACTCTTAAATATAGAGAACAAAGAGAGGGTTGCTGGAGGGGTTGTGGAGGGGGAGATAGTCTAAATGGGTAAAGGGAATCAAGAAATCTACTCCTGAAATCATTGTTGCACCATATACTAACTTGGATGTAAATTAAACAATAAATAAATTAAAAAATAAAAAATAATAAAAATTAGTAAAATAAATAAAAAGTGGTATGAGTTTAAAGCAATGATTCTATAATTCTGTCAAGTATTTTCTGCTAGTTATTTGAAATAATAGCAAAGACTAGCACAGATTATTATTATTATTTTTTTTAAGAGAAAGAACACATGTGAGTGGGGTAAAGGAGCAGAGAGAGAGAGAGAGAGACAGGAACATAAACAGGCTCCACACTCAGCCCAGAACCAATGCGGGGCTTGATCCCATGACCTGAGCCAAAATCAAGTGTAGGGTGCTCAACCGACTGAGCAACCCAAGCACCCCTTACATAGATTATTAAAACACTCAAGTATCACTTGAAATCTAGGGGTAATAGTTAAATGTAAGTTTCAAGTGATATTCAGATGACACATGCACATATTATTTTGATCAACATTTCATTATTTTCTTAATCAGGTAAAAAAAAAATCACGGTAGGCAGCTAACTCAGGAATACTTGACTTCATGATTTTATACAGTGAAGTGGTATCCGTAGTAGAAAAAAAATGCTTATGTTCTAATCCTCCATTCAACTTTGACTAACCTATTGACCTAGATAAATACTCAAAATATAAGTGTATCAGTTTCTTTATCTTACAATGTCAATAATGTAAAATTATAGTTTTAATAATAAAATGACATAATGAAAGTGAAAATCTTGGCAGAATGAATTGTGATTGGTTAATCATTGTGAATCCTCTTCATAGATATCTACGGAGTAAAAGTATCCATGTATGGTTTTCTGGTATAAATATATAGCTTTTGAAGTCATTATTACTAGTATTTTAGTACTAACGAAAACCTGCAAATGGCATTTTTAAAAGTTTACTTATTTTAAGAGACAGAATGGATGAGAGGCAGAGAGAAAGAGAGAGAGAAAATCCTCGGCAGGCTCATGCCATCACTGGGGAGCCTGAGGCGGGGATCGAACTTACAAACCATAAGATCATGACCTGAGCCAAAATTGAGTCTCATGCTTAACCGACTGAGTCACCCAGGCGCCCTGCAAATGCCTTGTACCTTAACTAGTAACCTAAATTTATATTCAGGAGTTTGAATTTATGTGTACATTGTTTATGATGCAATCAATGACAAGAATTTGTTCCACAAACTTAAATACTAAGTTGCTACTAATATGTTTATATAGTTTAATATATGGTAAACATATATGTATATAGATAGATATAGATATAGATATAGATATATATAGTAAAATGACACAATTTTGAACAAAGAATGCACTTGAAATGCAGACTTATTTAAAATAGTTATTTATAATTTGTTAATTAATTATAGAAAATAATTTAAAGATTACTCCAACAATAATAACATTGTAAACTACAAATTACATGCCCTTTGCATGCACAGACACATACACATACATTCACTGTTCTTAACATCAGATAAAATGCCTAAAGATGCCTGTAAAGAATAACATTACAAATCTGTGAAGTAATTAAATAGTGGACCATATTATAAACAAATGTACCTCAGCCATCAAATGAAAATTTAAGACGTTGACATTTCTGAAACCATGTTTTCTCTTTTGCAATACATTTGAATTCTAAAATAAAAGTTTCCAATACATTCAATGGTGGTAAATATGTTTTCTTTAAAGCAGAATTCTTTCATGCCGTATTTCATGTGAATAAGATGAGTGGTCAACCTTCATAATATCATTTACAGTCACAAATGCAATAGTCTGTTAAAGAATGAGATTGATTTTCCAGTGTGACTTGTAAGCTTGTCCAGAAGACAGCTTCTAAGTACTGGGAAGACTGCAAAGACACACAATATTCATGCTTGTTTTAAGAGCACATTACCTGCCCACAGCAGAAAAAGACAGCATGACAAAAAAGAAGCAACAGCCTTAGTTAAAAGAAAACTCAAAAAGAAAAAGAAAGTCACTTTTACTTAGCTTTAAAGATATTTAGGAATCAGTTATTATAATTTACAAGATTTCATTAATATCATAGCTTGTAGTACTATAGTACATTAGTTTCTCAGGCATGCAATTTGAAGATCTGGGCATTAAACTCAGGAAAGACATAAATAGGGTAGCATGGTTGAACTCATAAGAACAGTTTTTATTGTTTTTTTTCAGGTTTGTTTCTTTGTCTTTTTTTATTATGCTTTTAGTACAAAATCAAGCAAAAGCTTTACAGGTACATTATTACCTAATTCTTAATAACCTATGACAAAGATATTAGGTATACAACAGAGTTTATCTAAATAATAGGATAGTTATTCAACCCTTTAAGTGGTTATCCACAAACTGTGTAAAGGAGGTTTCTGGAAGAAATGGTACTACTCAGCAAATAATAAAAATTGGGCTCATCAATCCTGAGAAAGAAGAACAAAGATGGAGGCATGACACTTCCTGATTTCAAACTTTATTACAAAACGATACTACATAAAACCATATGGTACTGTTGTATAAACAGACACATAGATCAATGAAACAGAATTGAGAGCCCAGAAATAAACCCAACCATACATGGTCAATTTGACAAAAAAAGCCAAGAATATTCATCAGGGAAAGTATAGTCTCTTTAATAAATGAAAACTGGATATACACATGCCAAAAAGTAGAATCTGACCTCTACCTTATACCACTCACAAAAATTGACTCAAAGTAGACTAAAGACTTTAAAGGTAAAACCAAGACTGAAAAGATCTTGCATTTGAACCCTAAAGTATAATTTAGGTATAATTTAGGTATAATTTTTTTGTTATCAGACCAAAAGTACAAGTAACAAAAGCAAAAATAAACAAGATGAGTCTACAAAAAACAAACAAAAACAAACAAACAAAAACTTTTCATCAAAACAAAGGAAACAATCAGGAAAATGAAAAGCCAGCTATTGAATGAGGGAAATATTTGCAAACCATCTATTTAATAAGGGGGTAATATCCAAAATTTATAAGGAACTCATACAACTCAACAGCAGAAACAAACAGACAATATGATTTTTTAAAAAAATAAGCAAAGGACTGGAATAAACAGTTCTCCAATAAAACCATACAAGTGGCCAACAGGTACATGAAAAGATACTCAACATCACTAACCATCAGGGAAATGCACATCAAAACCACAATGAAATATGACCTCATACCTGTTAGAATGATTATTATTAAAAGACAGGAGACAATGAATTCTGGCAAGGATGTGGAGAAATGGGCACCCCTGTGCACTGTTGATCTGAAGTGATACAGTCACTATGCAAAACAGTATGGAGGTTTCTCAAAAAATGAAAAATGGAGGGGTGCCTGGCTTGCTTAGTAGATCATGTGACTCTTGCTCTTGTGGTTGTGAGTTCAAGCCCCACATTGTATGTAGAGATTACTTAAAAACAAAATCTTTAAAAAAAGAAAAATAGAACTACCTTGTGATCTAGCAAACCTCTATCTCAGTACATATCTGAAGGAAATGAAATCACTCTTTTAAAGGTACATCTGTCACCCCCATGTTCATTGCATCATTTTTCACAATGGCCAAGACCTGAGAACAACCTAAGCATCCATTGATGGATGAATGGATAAAAAAAAAATGATAATTCAGTGTAACGTTATTCACCCATAGCAAATCAGGAAAACATGCCTTTTGGACAGCATGGCTGGAACTCAAGGGCATTTTGCTAATAAGTCATACAGAGATACAGTCATACAGAGAAAGACAAATACAGTACTTTATGTTCTCACTTATGAATAATCTAAAAAAGTCACTCATAGGAATAGAGAAGAGAATGATGGTTGCTAGATTCTGGGAGATGGGGGAAATGGAGAGATGTCGGTCCAAAGGTACAAACTTCCAGCTCTGAAGTTTGTACTTCCAGAATAAGTTCTGGGGACCTAATGTGCATCATAACTATAAACAATATTGTATTATACACTTTAAATTTGTTAAGTGAGTAGAACAGAAATGTCATCACCCCAAAAATGGTAATTGAGGGGATGGAGGTGTTAACTAACTTTATTGTGGTAATCATTTCTTACAGTATACATATATTAAATCATCACATTGTACACCTTAAAGTTACTATGGCAATAGTCCCTTAAAGTTGGAAAAAAGAAATGAGCTTTATTGTAATAGTTTAATAATTTAAAAAAGAAATATTAAATCACATGAAACATGAAAAATGTTTAAAAATGTAGAATAGCAAACAAAATTAGGTTGGCAAATAGGTACTCAAATCATTTTCACCTCCTTAGGGCACTAGATAAAGAATTATTGAGCACAGTAGTGATTCTGTTGAAGAATTCATGGTAGATCAAAGTAACTATGATCTCAAAAGATTATGTTTTATGACTTGTATCTATATTTTATGATAATCACATTTGAACTTGAAAACAGGACAAATTATTAGGAGAATTAATAAAATGACTATTTGCAATTGTCTAGTGAAAAAGTAATTATATTGGCTGAAGTCAATAGAAGTAAGAATGAGAACTCTCTGGGTAAACTGCTATTTAATTCCAGTCATTCTGTCTTCTCCCACATAGTTCTGTGAAACTAATCTCACTTCAACCTAATCTTTGTTATGTGGCAAACCAAATTTTGTAAATTACCTCCAAAACATTGCTAAAATGATTGTACAGAATAAACTGGGCAACGGATGCCTTATCCCCAATTTGGATCATGTTTCCTGTGCTTGTTCTGCTCTCTTTCCCTTGCCAGATCTTCTCTTGGGTTGTATAGATAACTTCAGAAAGTTGTCTTGACTTTTGGTGTCTTGAAGGGGTTTAGGAAATGAGAAGCACAGGCAAGAAATGGAAGGAAGAGAGAGGGTGAGACTGGGGACAGATAGATAGCTGGATAGATGATGATGACGCATGATGCTGTAGGTAGGTAGGTAGGTAGGTAGGTAGGTAGTAGGTAGGTAGATATATGAGAGAGATGATTAGATAGATACAGATTTAGATATAGATACCCTCTTCCCCACCACTTGTAGGGCACTGGATGTCACTGCATCCTTTGACCTAACATCACAGACCTTGTCAGGGGACACTCAACACAGCTTCTTTCTAGTAAGAAGAAAGACCTGTTCAGATCTAAAGTTGGGAATGGGACCTTGCTGTTACTAGGTTATTCACACTCCTATAAATAGTTTCTTAACCTATCTTCAAATTGACTATAGTTCAAGTACCATTTGATTTCTGCTAGGATTCTAATTGTTTTGCTTCTCTTATTGATAAAAACAGAAATGAGAGGAAAAAAAAATGACAGTACTATTGCTACAGTTTCTTACTCATTTCCTTATTTTAGAAAGTATTGTACAAAATGTATTGATATTATATATTTGGGGGGCCAAAGTGGCCCATGTATTTGAAGCGGGCATAAATAGATCCAATACTGGCCATAAACCAATTGTGAAGGCAGGAAGAGTTACCTAAATTTTGTCTTCCAGTCTTTTGTGAATGAAAAGCTTCTGAGTTTCAGTTAACAGATAACCATCTAATTATTCTAAAACAAGACATAAAGTACAGCAGAAGGTATATATCTTCATCTGATGTTAAATTTATTCTTTAAAATCAGTTCCACTTTTGTGTATAAAATATGTTTGAAAGCATTCATGCATAATATTTGGGACCAAAATCCTATAGATGAACATATGGAATAATTTTTATTTATTCAATAGATATTTATAAAGAACAGCTTTCTAGGAGATGGAGATATGTTAAACAGAAGAGATGAGATCACCACTGTCACAGAGCATCTATTTAGGTGAGAGGATATAATCAATCAATCAATCAATCGATCATAAGTAATGTTAACTGCTGTTCCTAATTCTTTAAAGGAGCTATTTTAAGAATAGAGAAGTGACCAGTGCAATAGAAGCATAGTGAATAAGATCATATTTAATATTTTAGTGTTTAATCTTCTACTTGGCTCTTCAGTAACTGTTTTTGATGCTGATGAGGCTTTGGCATCTCCTCAGTGGGCCTGAAGATCTGCTCCCAGCTGGGCTGCATGACTATTCAGATTGGTGTGTATGTTGGCACTGAAGGATGTGAGGCTGTCTTCACAGTGAGCTTCAGGGAAAACACTGAGGGGCTTTGCATGGTGTCAACTGTAGGACTCCAGCAGAACCAGGACACCTTGTGACATCAATATAAATAGCTGCAAATTGACAGCTGGTACCAAGTAATCAAAAACAGGTGGCTAAATGTGAACTGAAATGCAATGGTGATTATTGTATTTTGAAGGTACAGTCTGTGAATCTTCCTGTGTGTAATCAGGATGGCTATTTGCATTATAAACACTATAGGCTCATTCCAAACCATATCTGTGACTTCACCAAGTCAACTTCCATATTGGCTTATATAATTCCAAACATCTGTTCTTTTATCCACATTTATACAGTTATGGAGAACCAACTACAAGTCTAAAAGTGGTCTTCTACAAATGAACTCCAGCATAATCATCCTTTCAGGTCATTTCTCAAATTACAAGTGACCAATATAAAACAAATAAAATAAAATAAAATGTAAATATTCTCATGTAAAATGAAATATATCTGTCTGTTAAATTCTATTAAATGACTTCTATTTTAATGATACTTACCTTTATTATTACTTTTTATACACACTTTGTTATTTTTTTCTTTTTTCCAACATCCTATGATAGAATTATATCACTGAATTTAAAAATTTTCCTTCTTCATATGAATATTTAAATATCCAGTTTTTCCGCTATAACCAGGAATACATAATATTCCTAAGTAACAGAACTTATAATAGCTAAAACAATCTTTACAAAATTAATAAGTTGGGAAGATGATCTTACATTAAATTAAGACCAAGTGGTAATGGCAGAGGTATAAGCACATAGAGTCATAGAAGAAAACAGAGAATACATAAATAGAGCCACCAAAACACAATGGCAACCCAGTGAAGGAAAGATAGCCTTTTCAACAATGATGCTGGGGTTCCTGGACAACCACAGTGCCAAAAGAGAAAAAAAAAAAAAGCACACACATGTACACATATGCACAAACACACTTCAACCTAAACCTCACAGCTAAATGTAAGATGTAAAGGGGAAAAAATAAGGTAAAAGTCTTCAGGACTTAGAATTTGATAAAAATTTCTTATATGAAAATCATGATTCATGAAAGAACAAGTGATAAGTTAACTTCATCAAAAAAAAAGTTTACTTTAAGAAAGTTCATGGGACCAGGGTGCCTGTGTGGCTCAGTCGGTTAAGCATCTGACTTCAGCTCAGGTCATTATCTCACAGTTCATGAGTTTGAGCCCCATGTCAGGCTCTGTGCTGATCCTGCTTTGGATTCTGTGTCTCCCTCTCTCTCTACCCCTTCCTCACTCGTGTTCTGTCTCACTCTCTCTCTCAACACTCTTTCTCTCTCTCTCTCAAACATAAATATTAAAAAAAAAAGCTCATGGGACCAGGATAAAAAAAAATAGTAGTTACAAGGGCGTCTGGGTGGCTCAGTCTGTTAGGTGTTGACTCTTGATTGCGGCTCAGGTCATGATCTCATGGTTCGTGGTTTCGAGCTCTGCATCAGGGTCTGTGCTGACAGTGTGTAGCTTGCTTTGAATTCTCTCTTTCTCTTTTTCTGCCTCTCCTCTGCTCTCTCTCTCTCAAAATAAGTAAATAAACTTTAAGAATTTTAAAAAAAATACTAGCTCCAGAGTGGAAGAATATATTTGCAAATTATATATCCAACAAAGGACTAGCGTTTAGAAATATAAAGAATGCTCAAAATTCAACAATAAAAATAAAAAATCCAAAGAAATTTTCAGATGAACCAAAGACATTAATAGACATTTCACAAAAATATATATATTCAAGTGCCAAATAAATACACAAAAAGATGTTCAGGATCATTAGTCATCAGGGAAATGCAAATTAAAGGTGTAAGGAAATATTACTGCACACATATCAGTGTAGCTAAAATAAAAATTAGTGACAACACAAATGCTGGTGAAGATGCAAGAAAATTGGATCACTTATACATTGTTAGGTGTAATATAAAATGATACAGCCACTCTAGAAGATAGTTTGGTAGTTCTTACAAAACAAAATGCCTAATAACCGTATATTATGGATCACATGTTTTTATCCATCCCAAATTCATATGTAGGAACCCTAATCTCCATTATGGCTATTGTTAGAAATGAGTTTTCTAAAAAATGCATTAATATTAAATGAAGTCATAAGAATGGAACTGTGATCCATTAAAATTAGTATCTTTATAAGAAAAGATATAGGAGAGATTGCTGTTTCTGTCTGTGTGCACATACAGACACGTGAGCACACAGCGAGAAGTGCTCATCTGCAACCTAAGCAGAAAGTTCTCATCAAACAACAATTCTGCTGGCACCTTGATCTTGGCCTTTGTGTCTCCAGAAATGTGAGAAAATAAATTTCTGTTGTTTAAGCCACCTGGTCTGTGGTATTTTGTTCCTATAACCCTAGACAACTAATATTTCATATAACCCAGCAATTGCACTGTTGGTCACTTATTGTAGAGGAATGAAGCTTATGCTCACACAAAAATCTGTACACAAATATTTCAGTTTTGTTTGTAACAACCAACAACTGGAATCCACCCAGATTTTCTTCAATGAATGTTGGAACAAACTGTGGTCCATACATATCATGGAACACTACTCACCAATTAAAATGAAGAGATAAACTTGGCTAAACATCCAGGGTGAAAGCAAACAAAACAACCAAAAAAAAAACAAAAAAACAAAAACTAAACATTGCATACTGCCTGATTTTATTTATATAACATTTTTAAATGATGAAATTTTGGGTATAAAAGACAGCTTAGTATTTGCCAGAAGGTAGTTATGTGCAGGGGGAGGGTGGGGGGCAGCTGGAGGATGTTGGGTGTGGTTATAAAACTGCAACACAAGGAATCCTTGTAGTATTGGAGTTTTTCCGTGTCTTGACTGTGGTGGTGCATCCATAACCTGCATGAATGATAATATTGTGCAGTTACACACATACATATGTGCGCCCTCAGAAATATATATACAAGTAAAAGTGCTAAAAACAAGTAAAACCTGAATAAGATAAATGGATAGTAACAATATTAATATACTAGTCATGGTATTATAGCATAATTTTGCAAAATATTATCAGTATGGGAAATTGGACAAAGTATACTAGGAATCTCTATATTATTTTTTACAATGACATATGAATTACAATTCTCTCAAAATTCAATTTCAGTTAAAAAAAAAAAGATTGCATGGCCCTACAATCACTATTTGTCCCAGAAAGTTGCCCTCCATCAACCATTTGTAAGTGTAGAGGACTGCTTATAGATCTATCATCATCAGTACAAGGGTGGTAAAGGGTGGAAGGTATTGGATTTGGAAAAAGTTTTCAAAGTAAAGAAGAGCGTTTGAGAAATTTAATTTCAGAATGAGGTGAGTTAGAGGATTTGTCCTTCCTTTTCTGCTATCTGGGGAAATTTTCATGTTGGTTTCTTGAATAATGTCAATGGTAGTCCAAGCTTGGAGTATAGTTTGGAAGAAGGTTAAAATTTCAGAGTGCTCTGACCGGTGAAGTGCAAGTAATGCTATGTGAGTAAATGCTGATCATCCTTTGCCTGACAGAAAACAAAAGAGAAAGAAAAATGTCCTGATGTGTAACCTTTGCAGAGAAAAGCCTTGGTTTGTAACCTTTGCTGATTTCAGTTGTGTAAATACTCCCACTGTGGTCAATTTTAAGCTACCAGTGGGTTGTTGCTACTGAGCTTGTGGGAAGCGATGTGAACAGTTGACTCTTCTGATCTGGTATGAGCTGGCTCCAGCAAGAAAGAATGAGTAGTGGAAGGAAACATAGAAAGTGGATGGTGAAGAGGTTATACAAATCTGAGGATCTGGTTTAATGATGTCCCTATCCATTTGCAAAACTAGAGATGATTGCATGCAAAGAAACCTTTGGTTACAGTTAGCTTTTTATTGAACATTAATCCGGAAGAAGATGAACCTTTCCCACATTACCACTTTTGTATTATAATACACATTTTTAAATGGTGTAGAAAGATTGGTTACCATTACACAGAAAATATTCTAAGTTCACTTTGATAAAAGAATACTGCCCTCTATTAGAGCCCATTGAGAAGGACTTCTTTTTTTGAACTATTTTTTGTATATAGCTCCAGTTAAAAAACAAACAAAAGAAGTTGCAGGTCACAAACAAGATTTTTGTGCAGTAGGAGCTGAAGAGTAGAGAAGTATCCTCCTTTTAAACATAAGAATACTATGTATGGTTTTTTTTAGGAAATGAAAATTTCTATTAGTTATACTTTATTCTTCTGATGTAATTTTATTTTCTGAAAATGATGAAGTGCTAGAATTCATTTTTGCTTTCTCTTTCTCTCCTCTTTTTTTAATATTAATGTTCTCCTACTCCTATATCCTGGGAGAAGTTTTACTTCTTTGCTCAATTTTTCTGTTTTCTTCTTCCTTTATTTATTCTAGATCTCTTTTTATTCTCTTTCTCTGCCTTCATTGTTACTGAAAAAATACTTATTGCCAAGGTATAGTAAAAAAAATGAGTAGAAACAAAATGACTTTTTCTTTCACATAAAGTCTTTTATATTCTGACATAAGTGCTAACCTGTTATTCTAAATAATTTTGTGTTTATTCAACTCAGTTCCACTATAATTATCAATGAAAAACAGTCAGAAAGCTCTGGACTTCCCTTTCCTCATTAAAGCACTGATTCAACAACAAGTCATAGATAAATTTCCTTTGTGAGAAATCCAGAATTGAAATTGAAAGGCTCCTTTACGCTGGGCAAATGTGAAACTAGACTAATCAGAAAAGGTAGGGAGATTCAGGACATCCTCTTTCCAGGGTCCCAGCACTTGTGCAGCAACATAATAATCAGAAAGAGACCTTCCTGCCTCCCAGATTCTCCCAGAGGAGGAAAGAGATTAGTCATTTGTTTAACACCACAAGCTTTTCTGATGGGGCTCATCAGAGGACTGGCTTCTATCTTACCATTCTTGTAGTTTTGATGGGAGTGACACGGTCTACTCCCTTGGGAGAGAATGGAGACACTGTCTTGGGGGTAGTATAAGCCATGCATTCTCCATTGTCCTCAGCACAGAGCAAGCAGATGAAAACAAGTTCTTAGTTCTTAGCTTCTCCCTGGAGAAGGAAAGAGTTGATCGTGTCACTTGTCTTATTAGTCTTGGATCTCTGATAGCCCCAGCACAATGTAGCCTGGACGGTAACATAGCCTGGGAGAGACTGTAGATTCCTCCTCACCCAAATCATGAGTCCACCTACTCATGCCCTGAGCACAAAGTGAACAGACAAAAAAAAAAACCAAAAAACAAACCCATTCTCTTCTTCCCCCTGGAAAGGAAAGAGTTGACCAATATGCCTGGTACCCCACCTTCTACTGGACTCCCCCAAAGGAGTGTCATCAGTCTTACTGTCTTTAATATTTTTGTGTTAACAGAAGAATGAAAATAACCACTTATAAACTTGTCACATAATTTTTTTGGCTTTTGAATACTTTTTTAATTTTTTAAATATTTATTTTTGAGAGAGAGATGAAGTGCGAGCAGGGAAGGGGCAGAGAAAGAGGTAGAGAGAGAGACACACAGAATCTGAGGAATGTTCCAGGCTCTGTGCTGTCAGCACAAGAGCCTGAAGCAGGGCTCAAACTCACAAGCAGTGAGACCATGACTTGAGCTGATGTCAGAAGCTCTACTGACTGAGCCACCCAGGCGCCCTGGCTTTTGAATATTTTAACGGCACAAAAGTGCCAGAACAATTTAATATATAGTGAGAAAACATTTTATTATAAAATAAATTAGTTTTGGGGTGCCTGGGTGGTTTAGTCAAACATCCGACTTCAGCTCAGGTCATGATCTTGCAGTTCATGACTTGAACCCTATGTCAGGCTCTCTGCTGACAGCTTGGAGCCTGAAGCATGGTCCAGATTCTGTGTCTCCTCCCTGCCCCTCCCCCCCCCACCTCTCTCTCTCTCTCTCAAAAATAAAAATTAAAAAAATAAATAAAAGAATAAATAAATAAATAAATAAATAAATAAATGAAATTAGTTTTTTTCAAAAAATATGGAGTAATCCTTGGGTCACTTGGGTGGCTCAGTTGGTTGAGCATCCAACTTTGGTTTAGGTCATGATCTCACATGGTTCTGGATTAGAGTCCTGCATCGGGTTCTGTGCTGACAGCTGAGAGCCTGGTGACTGCTTCAGATTCTGTTTCTCTCTCTCTGCCCCTCCCCTGCTTGTGCTCTGTCTCTCTGTCTCTCAAAAATAAGTAAATGTTGGGGCGCCTGGGTGGCTTAGTCGGTTACGTGTCAGACTTCAGCTCAGGTCATGATCTCACAGTTTGTGGGTTCAAGCCCCGCATTGGGCTCCGTGCTGACAGCTCGGAGACTGGAGCCTGCTTCCAATTCTGTGTCTCCCTCTCTCTCTGCCCCTGGCCTGCTCACACTCTGTCTCCCTCTCTCTCAAAAATAAATAAACATTAAAAAAATTTTTAAATAAATAAATAAATAAATGTTAAAAAATTTTTTAAGAAAATGGAGTAATCCAAAATTGATACCTCAAGGTACATATTTGCAATAGTAATAAGTGTATGTTTAATATAAGTAAATTGTAAATATAAAGTTAAATATAAAAAATAAGAAATATTAATATGCTAATGTATAACAAATATGTACAACATATTTTAAACTAATAATTTAATAATAAATATGTATAGTAAAGAATTAATTGCTTAATGATAAACTATTTAATAAATATAACATTTAATAAAATATTACATAAAATGGCTAAATATATTTTAATTATAAAGAAAGTAATAAAGTAAAATCATAAAATATGTGATATATATGTTTTATTCATATAACCAATAATAACATGACACTATGCTTCAAAAAACAATCTTTATATGGAGCAGTACGTTACTCCTAAGCAGTACTTATTCCTAACATGAGCATTTATTTTATTTCTTTAACCTTTTGGGGTTTCAAATGTGTATAAGTACAACAAAAAAAGAGAAAAGAAAACCAGTTGAAGGACAACCTATGACTATAATGTATACATATATAGAGACAGAAAGAGAGATAGAAGTTCACATGAATTCCTCCACTTTCTTCAAGAGTGCCAAGATCAAGTCTCTTGGTAACTCAGGTTTACTCTGGACCCCTGACCACACAGGGTAGTCCTTGAAAGAGCATATGGATTACAATCACATGTAGCACAGGACCACATGATGACATCTCTAAAGAAATAACATCATTTTCTAAATGACCAATAATGATTAGTTGTATTGTATTCTGAGACAATGCTGTCTTTATTACATTGTTCACATCCATTCCAATTCAGACCCAAATTACCACACTCATTAAGTCCATAATACTTCCCACTTTTTATAGTAGAGTTTATGTGACATCTCTGTATCACTCAAAACCTAGTCTACTTTTCTGACATTTAAAATTTGTGTTCATGGTTCTAGTTAAAATTTCATAGACAGATGTTTAATTACTCTAGTCTGCAATTTATTTTAGAAAGAATAATATATATTGCATATTTACATCCATTTCTAGGCACGTAGTGATGCTATTGTTTGATACAAGTAACCAGTTCCGAGGAAAGATGATAACAATCATCAGTGTCATCTCTTAAAAATCTTCTCTTACGTGGATGAAATTTAGAAATAAAAATATTCAATAAAATTTAAAATATTTTTTCATACATGGAGTTATAGAGAGACAGACACGTAAACATATGCAGTTTTCCATCTTTATCACTATTTGGTATTACCAAGAAGGTAATATTATTTTAGCATTTTTTTTATTTACTTGCTTATTTCGCTTTATTTTTAGTTTTACTTTTTTCTCAAATTATTATCTATTATTGGTGAGTGTGTGTGTGTGTGTGTGTGTGTGAATCCTGGATATATTTTATTCAATCCAACCCTGTTTTCTAAAATAATAATAAAAAATAACATGTATAACATTAAAATCATGTAATAAAAGTAATATTTCTAAGCAGTTATAATAATCAAGTCCAATAGTTAACATTCTGTGACTTCCATAATGATATATTAGTATTTGTTCTATTGACCCTGAAAGTCAACAAAGTATCTATTTTATGGATGAAGAAGTATTCATAATTTCAAGTGGGTCAGCATTGATTCCATGTGTAGGTTCATAATGCATTCATTTCATTGGCCATAGAATAAATTTTTAACCATATTTCATAATTGTAGTAAAAGTATAAAAGTTATCTTTTATAAAGATGACAAGACCTCACAGAGTAAATAGTGTGATCTTTTTAATTGACTAATGGTATTAAAAAGCTTTGTCTAGTTTAAAATATCTTTTCTAATTTGCTTATTTCAATTCCTTGCTGACTCTTCATCTAAAACTAATGCAGGGCCATCTGCTCCTAAAATTCACTGATTGTCTTCCCTAATTTCAAAGGCATCCTACTTAGTTATAAACTAGGCATTTTTCATTATTGGTTTGATATAGCTTTTTTATAGTATTTGAAAATTTTGAGCATTTTATATATCTAGAAATTCTTAGTGGTATTATTTTCTAAATTTCCATCAACATTTCTTTAACAACATCTTATTCTTTTTCCTGGGCTCCTATTTCTATTCTTTTGGTCTTAAGAAAGGATCTTTCTCAGATACTGTACCTGGTTCTCTTCCTTTCCACAATTTACACTTAATATCTATTGGATTATTCAAATCAGTAAATAGGTAAATATTCGAAATTTGTTAAAAAAAATTCTTTCTGACCTCTTAAAAATATCTTCATTGTATCTTTTTTCTTTTTTTTTTACATGTCCAGTCTCGCCCCTTATTTTAACATCTGAAAAAATTTCTAAAGAAATGAAATTTTACAATAACTCAAATATTGTTCCTCAACAGACTATTCTCAACACTGCTTCTGGAGTACTCTTTAATGTCCAAATTTCTTATATGATAGTCTTACAATGCTGTCTGCAATGCAATGCCATTTTAAAATTGCCTCCCTGATATAGTCCAAACTCCATAGAAGAGCATTTAGACTCTTCATGAACTCTCAATATCTACCAGACTCCACCAGCACCTTCTACCTGAGGGATAATGCACTATATGCAGGTGTAGGAATATATCTCATTCTTTACCAATTTTATGCATTTCTACTTGTATTCTGGCTCTCTGGCATGATAATCTCTCCTCACAAAATACACCACCACATAGTCCTATAGTACAGTTCATTCTTTTAGTTTAGTTTTCATCTTATCTACACATTCTTCCCTTGTCTTTGCCCTGAGACAGTCACCCCCTCACCTGAAGTGTGATCAAGACTTACAAATGTATACCACGCTTAAAATTGTCATAATACTATGTTGTATTACAGTGGTTTGTTTATATGTGAAAATTTCCACTAGCCTTACTATCAGGTGTCTTTCCTCTCTATATGACCTATTCTTGGCACATACTAAGAAGGAGACAATAAGACTCTGTTGATTGTAATAGTCTTAATTGGGCAATGTCTTTTACTATTATCCAAATTACTTAATAGGTCAATAAATTCACAAGTCATTACTTACTCATTTTGTAAATACATTTTTCAGCAAAATGTCTCTAAAACCCTAAGAATATTTTTGATTTTTTAGAATGGCATTAAATATATATTAATATGCTATTCATAATTATATATATTACAAATACAAGTTACTTAATAAATGAGATTACTTAAAAATATATTCCTAAACAGCTCTTACTTTTCAAACCTAAAATCATGTGGAAATGCACATTAGAATAAAATACTATATGATATTGAATATAAAAAATTTAACTTTATGCTTTGATCTTAAATCTAATATAAATTTTGGGGATCATTAATTGAAATCATAGAATATTTAAAATTTTTATATGATTCCTGTGAAAAAATGTAAATCTTTTCATTTTATTTTCAAATTTTGTATTATCTCCTCCTGAAAATGACACAAAAGAAACCATTCAGGTGATGAAATGTTAATTTAAAAACCAAGCAGATGGTGCTTGCTTGTCTTATCAAATACATAATATGAGGTATGTTTCAAAGGGGGAAAATTGCATTTAAATGTCCAAATAAGAATTTACAGTATGTCCACTGATTAGATATTTGGGAAAGACTAAAAGAGCCAAATGCTTCTTAATGCTAAGTCATAGAGTCACATTTAGACTTTTAGAGAACATGTAAAATTGTGATTTTCAAATATGCTCAGCATCATAGCAATTTATTGTTGATAGGGACCCACCTGTCATCCAATACCAATTTTTCCCTCAAGATAGCAATGCCACACCCTAGGGGTCAGAGATATTTTAATATGTTTTCTAACCTTATTACCCCATTTCCAATTTTTGGGAGTATTCTGGTCAAACAATTTGAGAAAATGAAGATTGATAGATTTTTGATTGATTGATTAATAAATTATTCATTCATTTAGATTTTTATTCAATACTCAATATTTTATACAATATTCTGACATTCACGCTGTCTTTTTGTTGAGATACTACACAATGACTATTTCCCAAACATTTTCAAAGGGACACTTTTCATTTAGTTTTATGTTTTTGAAACATACAGGAGCATCTTGAGTTTAACACTCTTGACACTAATACTTTCATTTTATAGACAGAGAACCTCAAGACCAGAAATTCTAAGACCTTCTCTAGACCACAAAACAAAGGAAAATAGAGGCTAAGATTCTCCTCACTCAGAATCAAATATTTTATCCACCACAAAATTATGCCTGCAAACACAATGTCAAGTTTATCACAATTTTTAGTTTAAGCAGGGCAAAGCAAGCTTGGTCAAATTAAATGTTTTCAACAAAAATAAGAGATTCAAATCTTTAAAAATTGAATTATAGATATCTTTACTTTTAATTCTTATTATCCTCTTAAGAACTAGGAAAACATAACAGGCAGCAAAATCTCTGGAATTAATTGGCATCAGGTTCATTTATTTTCAAAGTGCACATCTTTGAGTTTTCCAGTTGTTCGAAAGGGCAAAAAAAAAGTCTGAAAATCATTGGCCAAATTTTCTCTATACTATAATTGAATACCTTAACTAACCATAAAAAGAATTGTTCTTGCAGAGTATCAAATATTTTTACCTGAGTTAAATATCAATAAATATTATGATATCACTCAAAAAGTTCATAGTTTATTTAATCAGTTGTATTTATATCAGATATTTAAAACCATTTAAAACAATAAGATAATTCTGGAATTCTACTGGATCTTTGCTTTCCAGTCTTTATTCATCTCAAAAATGCTTCTGATTCTAGCCTTTCATTGTTACAAACTTAATTATTGCTCTTTCCTTGTGAACAAAATTGCAAAATGTGTTTGTTCCTTGTCATTGTTGCATACAATCATTTAAGGGAAATTGGCAGGATGTATCTGAGGTTTTGGATCTGTGGTTTGAAGACAATCTGCATACACTTGTGTAAAGGCAGGTGGCAAAATGTGAAACCAGAACTATATCCATTATGTTCATTTACTTTACCATTTAGAAAGCACAGATGTTAACTATATAACAACAAGGTGGTTTTTATTGTAATCACCTGCTGTTAGGGTCCCTCCTGGCACAGTAGCCAAATGGATTCTTGTTTTCTTCTCATTTACAAGGTGTTTGTTATTTGATGGCTCAAAACAAAACTGGAAATTATTTTCCATTCATAAGAAATGCTCAGAACAAGATAATTTTGAAGAAAAATTGGTGTAAATTTGAATTGCATACTATCATAGTTAATTGTATACATTCATCATAATGTGATTTGTGTTGATTTTCAGCTTAAAAATCTTGTTCTCTCTTGGTTTATCTTTTGATTTGCTATTGTTTAGGCAGAATTCTTTCTATTCACTGACAATCCTGAAAATGATTCCTTGGTTCTTTACTTCCTATAGCTGTCACCCATGAAGTGAAAAATGTTAGTATTTTCTTATGTTTACTATCAATTAAAATTAATATTTTAAAGAGCTTTTGCTCTAAATATCAGAATATATACAGTCCTAAGCAACTGTTCTTAAAATATGTTATAGATATAATATATATATTACAATATTTTTATTAATGTACTACCCAGAAGTTTTATTTTTTCTTATTTAAAAAAATTTTTATGTTTATTTATTTACTTTGGGAGAGAGAGATAGCATGCGCAGGGTAGAGGCAGAGACAGAGGAGAGAGAGAGAATCCCAAGCAGGCACCATACTGTCAGAGCAGAGCCCAATATGGGGCTCAAAATCACGAACTGTGAGATCATGACCTGAGCTGAAATCAAGAGTCGGACGCTTAACCGAATGAACCACCCAGGATCCCCAGAAGTTTTATCATCAGAAAAATATTAATCTGAAATAGAGAAAGACTCTGTCCCTAGAGATAGAGTCCATTGGCTTCCCCCCTCTCATCGTGTCTAATGTAACTAAATCTCTTTTTTGTCAAGTTTACTTATTTATTTTGAGAGAGAGAGAATACAAGCAGGGGAGAGGCAGATAGGGTGGGAGACAGAGAATACCAATCAGGCTCCTGATTGTCAGTGCAGAGCCTGATGAACTCACAAATTCACAAATCATGTGATCATGACCTGAACTGAAATCAAGAGTTGGACGCTTAACTGAGACACCCATGCGCCCCTAACGTTTTTTTAACTCTTCATCTATTTTTTTTTTTTTTCATTTTGGAGTTCATCTATTTCTCAAGTATCCTAAATTCACCACCATTGACACCTACAAAGAGTTCATCCTTTTTCATCTGAGAGTTCATTCTCTCATAACTTCACTCTTCATCTGAGGCCTGTTGAAGGACAGGGCTTCATATTTTGCTTTTACTACAATAGCCTTTTTTGACATAACTTTGTAATGGAATGGGGTCGGTCCATAGCTGGGCCAAATCAAAATACTTGTCTCTACTCTCTACTGATTTCCCTTCCTGATTGCATGAATATCACATTTATAAAAAGTTGTAAAAACTAAAAACGTGTACAAATGATATATGATAAATATAATGTCTAAAATAAAATTAGATACAAAATGCATAAATGTGTTCAATCACTTGGTAAAAATGTATTGAACATCTATCATTAGCTAAATATAACTGAACTCTGTCCAAGAAAAGTTAGTGATATATGTTTCTACCCTCAGAGAATATTTTGTCTAATGAAAGAAATCACAGATTCTAAAATTATCAGATAATTACTCTAAATGTCTTTTGTATAGTTAAAAAGAAACTTCTCCCAAATAAAACATTCTTTTTAAAAATATGAACCTTAACATGGCCCAAAGAACCTATCAAATTTGGGGCACCTGGGTGGCACAGTCGGATAAGCAGCCTACTTCAGCTCAGGTCATAATCTCAGAGTTTGTGAATTCAAGCCCTACTATGGGCTCTGTGCTGACAGCTCAGAGCCTGGAGACTGCTTCAGTTTCTGTTTCTCCCACTCTCGGCTCCTCCCCATTCATTCTCTCTCTCTCTCTCTCTCTCTCTCAGAATGAATAAACATTAAAAAAAATTTAAAAAAAACCTATCAAATCTTCATTGTCCTTTAATTAAACATGTTTTTAATCAAATACCATTAAAAAAAGTTTACAAATATATATTTACCATCCATAAAGCCATTTTGTTTTGTTTTGTTTTGTTTTGTTTTTTTGGTAAATTGACCTTTGATTTCTAATAATTAAGAATCTTTGAAAATCATTGTATTAATTAATGAATGCTAGGATGCTGTAACAAATAAAAATATTGTGATGGCTCAAATATGATAAACATTTTTTTCTTGCTCATATAAAAACCAAAATGTGTTTCTAAAACACAAGTAATTCTCTAATTGAGACGCAGGTTTCTTCCATTTTATGCTCCATTTTCAACATAATTCAAAGGAAACAAGCAAAGGGATCATCTATAAGTCCAGGGCCATAGGATTACCACATATTACTTCTGCTCATTTTCCATTGCCTAAATCTGTCATTCAATCACACCCCACTACAGTAAACACTGAAAAAATCACATCCCCATGAACCTGGGAAGAATAAGAAATGGGTTTGGTAAGGAATACAGCAGTAACTTCTTTGACATTGGCCATAGCAACTTCTTTCTAGATATGTCTCCTGAGGTAAGGGAAACAAAAGCAGAAATAAACTACTGAGACTTGACATCAAAATAAAAAGTTTCAATCAACAAAATCAACAGTCAGCAAAACTAAAGGGCAACTATGGAATGGAAGAAGCTATTGCAAATAACATATCTGACAAAGGGTTAGTATCTAAAATGTATAGAGAACTTATAAAATTCAAAAACCAAAAAATAAATAATCCAATTTAAAAATGAGCAGAAGACATGACATTTCTCCAATGAAGACATCCAGATGGCCAACAGTTACATGAAAAGATGCTCAACATCACCAATCATCAGGGAAATACAAGTCAAAACTACAATTAGATATCACCTCATACCTGTCAGAATGGCTAAAATCAACAACACAAGGAAAAAACAGGTGTTAGCGAGAATGTGGAGAAAGGAGAACACTCTTGCACTGTTTGTGGGAATGCAAACTGGTACAGCCACTCTAGAAATGAGTACGGAGTTTACTTGAAAAGTTAAAAATAGATCCACCAAATGCACTACTAGGTACTACCAAAAAGATACAAACATACTGATTCAAAGGGATAAATGCACCCCAATGTTTATAGCAGCATTATCTATAATAGCCAAATTATGGAAACAGCCAATGTATCCACCAGCTGGTGAATAAATAAAGACGTGATATAAATATGCCATGGAATATTACTCAGCCATAAAAAAGGATGAAATCTTACCATTTCCAATGACATGGCTGGAGCTAGAGAATATCAAGCAAAATAAGTCAGAGAAAGACAAATACCATATTATTTCATTCATACCTAGAATTTAAGAAACAAAACAAATGAGTAAAGGGGAAAAGAAGAGAGAGGTGGACAAACCAAGAAATCGACTCTTAAGTGTGGAGAACAAACTGATGGTTACCAGAGGGTAGGTGGATGGTAGGATGGGTAAAATAGGTGGTGGGGATTAAGGAGGGCACTTGCTGTGATGAGCACCCGGTGTTGTATGGAAGTGTTGAATCACTATATTGTACACTTGAAACTAATTTTACACTGTATGTTAACTAACCAAGATTTAAATAAAAACTTTAAAAAATGTAGACAGTAAATTAAAAAAAAAATAAACAGCTGTTTGTTATGTGTCTCAAAAACCCATTTTTCTATTAAAAATATGTGTGCATAGCATTAAACTGCATACATATTAGAATTAATCCTTAAAATATACCTATTTGAATCCTAAGAATCACAAGTTCTTAAGGATGGTTCTGAATTCCTTTCTTTTTTCTTTTGATAATTTTTATTATTTTTCCTTAAACACAGGGACAGGTGGGGAAACATGTAATAAACTGCTTCCTATAATCTTTATCTCCCAATAATAGTTTATAATCTAATTTGTAAGTTATAAAATATTTATGTTAATTGATACTATTCAAAGCACTAGGCAAAATAAGAGGGAAATTATGGTAAACTTTTGTAAATAGTTTTCTCCTCTATGTTATTGAGAACAACTTTTGGCAAGCATCAGGAGATAAATATTTTCCACTTTAAAAACATCCTATAATAGGGTAAAAGATTAAAACTTCCAGAACTTTAATGGAACTAAAAATCTTCAATGTCCTTTAGAGAAAAATGCTGTATAAGTGTTTAAAAAGTACTCTAATAACTCTTAACTTTTTTGCCTTATGACAAAAAAAAACCCACCTCCAGAATATCATCAGGTTTTGATATAGACGTAACATTTTGAAAAAAATAATTGATTCAGAAGATGTGAACTAATTTTCCTCTAAGACACCACTCTTGAAAGTATGATTAAATCACTGATTTCTCATGCCAACTTTACTAGAATATGATATTTATACTTAAATTTCAGAAGAGATTGCCACAGTTAAAATGTATTTTAAAATGATAAAAACTGATTTTGGATTTCCTTTTCTTGTCCCAAATTTCCTTCCATCTGATGCAACGACTTGAAAATAAATTACGGTAAATCTGATTGATGTACTCTGCTGAAAAGGTCACACTCTATGTGTATAATATTCAAAATGCAAATACTGCATTTTTAAATGCTTGAAATTCACAGAGAGTGACAGATAGATGATGAAAGCTGGAAACTGAAGATTAATTTTGAGAAACTGTAAGCCCTCTTTATATTAGTTATACAAAATAAAATTTCAAGGAAGTATCTTGACTATTATTGCATAAAATAAAAGGAATCAACTCAGTGAACAAATTACCTGTTGTTTTCTGAGTAAGTTATTTGTCAAAGGAAGCTATTGCTTATTTCCAATAAACATTTTTATCTCTTCATAAATACTGAAAAATTCTAGTTTTTCAGTTCTTATAATGAAACACGAAGAAATGTATTTTACCTAAAATATATCATCTTGGTAACTATTATTAGATAATAATAACATTGCTTCATATATTAAAATATAGAAAAGTGAGGCTAACAGATTTTATTGCAGTAGGTGAATGAATGCATATGTTCCATAGGCATTGCTATTTAGAATGGTTAAATTATACTATAATTTTCTTTACTTCAGCAAATGCATTTATTTTTTCTTTTCATTGTTAAATAAAGCTCTTATGAAGCCTCAAGTGTGTGAGAAGCATACTAATTACTCAAAGTGGTTCCCCCCACCAAAAATAAAGGTCTAACATATAGAAGGTTACAATTTTCTTGGGAAACCAAATATATTCAGCAAAAATAATAGGTAAACTGATAAAAAGACACCTATAGTAGATATAAAAATCATATAGCAAAGGTTGTTGTTGTAATTACTGGCCAGAGTCTTTTTAGTTTTGGAGTAGTCCCCATTAGCTCAAAATATACTGAAGTTTTAGAAGGTTTTCAAAGAAAGAGGGATTATTACTTGACTAGAATAATGTCTTATTCTAAGATTTACAATGAAAACCTGGATCTAAATATTAGAGAATTTAAAAAAAATTCTGATCCAAGACCTTTTCATCTGAAAGTAAACACACACACACACACACACACACACACACACACCCTTCACACTTAATTTTCAGGTATGTTCTAAAGTCAGCACCATTTCATTAAAAATTGGAAATGGTATTTTAGAAATAGTATTAAACTTTTAAAATAAAATGAAAGTAAATAAAAATAAAACATTTATGCTAAGACGTATTGAGGATAGTTTGCAAAATGATAATACAAATAATCTTCCTTTTTAGAAATCTCAATCAATAACTTCATTTCCTCATTGTAGAACCAAGTTGAGACTCAGTCCGGGCCATTATTAAATGGCTGCTGCTCCACATCTGTTGGTTTCAGCTGGCTTCCCCTTGCTGCCAAGCTGTAGGTTATACTTTGCTCCCCAAAGACTCCTTTTAAAAAATAATTTTCCCTTTGGTTTTTCACATAAACAATATTCCACATTCTTATTTTTTTTAGTTTCAAGTGTAATTATTAAATACACATTTTCATTGATCCTAACAAGCTACTAAATTTCTTTTCCTAAAATACAACACATTGTAATATTTGTGTGTCTTCTCCACCAGGGTTATTGAGAGCATTTGAAAGAATAACTCACGAAATGCTGTCTCAAATTAGTTTATAGGCTCTAAACTTGTTCCTGAATTCAACTTAATCCTCCACATTTTATTTTTCAACTATTGTGTCTTCCTTATTATAGTCTATGCCTTTGATCGAATTTGTCAACTTGTTTCATATGTCTGGCTTTTGAACTTGTTATAACAATGACACACCCTTATTTTGCTCTGATTACCCCTCTAATGAGATATCATTATAATTTTGGCCAGTCTTCTTACTGAGTACTCAGGTTTGGATATTAACAAAGTTAAAACATGATCCCGAATAATTTAGAGCCTCTAAAATTAAGCATTTTGGCCTGAGTCAAGATGGCAGAGCAGCATGGAAGATTTTTTGCCTCTCTCTTCCTTGAAATGCAGCTAGATCAACACCAAACCATCTTGCACACCTAGAAAACTGATCTGAAGATTAACATAACAATTTACACAACTTGTACCACAGAACACAGCAGGTTTGTAGCACAGAGAGAGAACTAGAGGAGGGGGGAGAAGCCGTGGAGGGAATTCACCCCAAAAGAAAGAACTAGAAGAAATGACAGCCAGGGACTTAATCAACACAGATACAAGCAAGATGTCTGAATCCAAATTTAGAATCATGATAATAAGAATACTAGCTGGGTTGAATAAAGCATAGAATCCCTTTCTGTGGAGATAAAAGAAGTAAAATCTAGTCAGGATGACATTAAAAACGCTATAACTGAGATGCAATTTCAAATGGATGCCACAGCGGGAAGGATGGATGAAGCAGAGTAGCGAGTCATTAATAAAGAGGACAAACCTGTGGAGAATAATGAAGCACAAAAAAACAGGGAAACTAGGTAAAGAGCACAATATAATAGACAACTCGGTGACTCATTAAAAAGAGATAACATTGGAGTCCCAGAAGATGAAGAGACAGAAAAAGGGAGAGAATGTTTATGTGAACAAATCATAGCAGAACACTTTCCTAACCCAGGGAAAGACATAGACATCGAAATCCAGGAAGCACAGAGAACTCCCATTAGACTGAACAAAACCTGACCATCAACAAGGCATATCATGGTCAAATTCACAAAATACACAGACAAGGAAAGAATTATGAAAGCAACAAGGGGAAAAAAGTCCTTAACCTACAAGGGAAGACAGATCAGGTTCTCAGCACACCTATCCACAGAAACATGGCAGGCCAGAAAGGAGTGGCAGGATACATTAAATGTGCAAAATTGGAAAAATATGTAGTCAAGAATTCTTTAGCCAGCAAGGCTGTCATTCAAAATAGAAGGAGAGATAAAAAGTTTCCCAGATAAACAAAAACTAAAGGAGTTCATGACCACTATACTAGCCCTGTAAGAAATTTTAAGGGAAACTCTCTGAGGGAAGAAAGATGAAACAAAACAAAAAAGACCAAAAACAATGAAGATTAGAAAGGACCACAGAGCAGCACCAGAAACTCCAACTCTACAGGGAACATAATGTCAATAAATTTGTATCTTTCAGTACTCTAAATGTCAATGGATAAACACTATAATCAAAAGATATCGGGTAACAGAATGGATAAGAAAACAAGATCCTTCTACATGCTTTTTACAAGAGACACATTGTAGTCATAAAGAAACCTTCAGATTGAAAGTAAGGGGATGGAAAACCATCTATCATGCTAATGGTCACCAGAAGAAAGCCAGAGTAGCCATACTTAGACAATCTTGATTTTAAAATAAAGACTGTAACAAGAGATGAAGAAGGGCATTATATCATAATTAAAGAGTCTATCCACTAAGATCTAACAATTGTAAACATTTATTCTCCAAGTGGAGAGGCACCAAAATATATACATCAATTAAACACAAACATACAGAAATCCATTGACAATAATACCATAATAGTAGGAGACTTGACCACCCCACTAATAGCAATGGACAGATCTTCTAAACAGAAAATCAACAAGGAAACAATGGCTTTGAATAACACACTGGGCCAGATGGACTTAACAGATATATTCAGAACATTTCATCCTAAAGCAGCAGAATACACATTTTTTTTTCTAGTGTAAAAGATTCCATACTGGGACACAAATCAATCCTCAACAAGTGCAAAACGATCAAGAGCATACCATGCATATTTTCAGACCACAACACTATGAAACTCAAAATCAACCACAAGAAAAAGTTTGGAAAGACAATAAGTACTTGGAGACTAAAGAACATCCTACTAAAGAATGAATGGGATAACCAAGTAGTTAAAGAGGAAATTATAAAGTATGTGGAAGCCAATGAAAATGATAACACCACAGTCCAAAATCTCTGGGATGCATCAAAGGCAGTCATAAGAGGGAAGTACCTAGCAATGCAGGCCTTCCTAAGGAAGGAAGAGAGGTCTCAAATATACGACATACCTTACACCTTACAGAGATGGAAAAGAACAGCAAATAAAACCCCATACCAGCAGAAAAAAGGAAATAATAAAGATTAGAGCAGAAATCAATACTATCAAAACCAAAACCAAAACCAAAACAAAATCAGTAAAACAGATCAATGAAACCAAGAGCCAGTTCCTTGAAAGAATTAATAAAATTGATAAACCCTTAGCCAGATTGATCCTCAGGAAAAAGGAAAGGACCCAAATAAGTAAAATCAAGAATGAAAGAGGAAAGATAACAACCAACATTACAGTAATAAAAATAATAATAAGAGAATATTATGAGCAATTATATGCCAATAAATTGACCAATCTGGAATAGATGAATTCCTAGAAACATATAAACTACCAAAACTGAAACAAGAAGAAATAGAAAATTTGAACAGAATAGTCCAGGGCTGGATGGCTTTCCAAGGGAATTTTACCAAACATTTAAAGAAGAGTTAACACCTATTCTTTTTTAAGCTGTTCCAAAAAATAGAAATGGAAGGAAAACTTCCAGTCTCATTGTACAAGGCCAGGATTACCTTGATTCCAAAACCAAAGACCCCACTAAAAAGAACTACAGACCAATTTCCCTGATGAACATGAATGCAAACATCCTCAACACGATACTACCCAACTGGATGCAACAATACATTAAAAGAATTATTCACCATGACCAAGTGGAATTTATACCCGGGATACAGGGATGGTTCAATATCTGCAAATCAGTCAGTGGGATACATCACATCAATAGAAGAAAGGACAAGAACCACATGATGCTCTTAATAGATACAGAGAAAGGATTTGACAAAATACAGCATCCTTTCTTGATAAAAACGCTGAAGAAAGTTGGGATAGAAGGACCATATCTCAACAACATAAAAGCCATATATGAAAGACCCACCACTAGTATCATCCTCAATGGGGAAAAACTGATAGCTTTCCCCCTAAGGTCAGGAACATGACAGGGATGTCCACTCTCATCACTGTTACTCAACATAGTATTGGAAGTCTTAGCCTCAGCAATCAGACAACACAAAGGAATAAATGGCATCCAAACTGGTAAGGAGGAAATCAAACTTTCACTCCTTGCAGACTACATGATACTCTATATGGAAAACTCAAAAGATACCACCCAAAAACTGCTAGAACTGGTCTATGAATTCAGCAAAGTCGCAGGATATAAAACCAATGAACAGAAATTGTTTGCATTTCTATACACCAATAATGAAGCAACAGGAAGAGAAATCAAGGGATCGATTCCATTTACAATTGCATGAAAAACCATAAAATACCAAGGAATAAACCTAATCAAAGAGGTAAAAAAATCTATATACAGAAAACTTTAGAAAGCTTATGAAAGAGTTTGAAGAAGACACAAAACAATGGAAAAATATTCTATGCTACTAGATTGGAAGAACAAATATTGTTAAAATGTCGACACTACCCAAAGCAATCTACATATTCAATGCAATCCCTATCAAAATAACACCGGCATTCCTCACAAAGCTAGAACAAACAATCCTAAAATTTGTATGGAACCAGAAAAGTCCCCGAATAGCTAAAGCAATCCCAAAAAAGAGCCCAAAGCTGGAGGCATCACAATCCCGGGGTTCAAGATGTATTACAAAGCTATAATCCTCAAAAGAGTATGATAGTGGCACAAAAACAGACACTGAGATCAATAAAACAGAATAGAGAACCCAGAAATGGATCCACGAATGTATGGCCAACTAATCTTTGACAAAGCAGGAGAGAATATCCAATGGAATAAAGACAGTCTCTTCAGCAAGTGGTGCTGGGAAAACTGGACAGCGACATGCAGAAGAATGAACCTGGACCACTTTCTTACACCAGACACAAAAATAAACTCAAAATGGATGAAAGGCCTAACTTTAAGATAGGAAGCCATCAAAGTATTTGAGGATAAAGAAGTCAAAAACCTCTTTGACCTTGGGCTCAGCAACTTCTTACTCAACATGTGTCTGGAGGCAAGGGAAACAAAAGCAAAAGTGAACTACTGAGACCTTATCAAGATAAAATCTTCTGCTAGTGAGGGAAAAAATCAACAAAACCAAAAGCAACCAACAGAATGGGAGAAGATATTTGCAGATGACATATCAGATAAAGGATTAGTATCCAAAATCTATAAAGAACTTATCAAATTCAACACCCAAAAAACAAATAACTTAGTCAAGAAATGGGCAAAAGACATGAACAGATACTTTTCCAATGAAGGCATCCAGATATCTAACAGACACATGAAACAATCCTCAGCATCACTAAACATCAGGGAAATACAAATTGAAATCACAATGAGATACCACCCCACCACCAGTGAGAATGGCTAAAATTAACAACTCAGGCAACGATAGATGTTGGTGAGTATTTGGAGAAAGAGGATATCTTTTCACTGCTGGTGGGAATGCAACTGGTGCAGCCACTCTGGAAAACAGTATGCAGGTTCCTCAAAAAGTTAAAAGTAGAACTACCCTACAACCCAGCAATTTTACTACTAGATATCTATCCAAAGGATACAGGTGTGCTGTTTCAACGGGACACATACCCCCCAATGTTTACAGCAGTACTATTGACAATAGCCAAAGTATGGAAAGAACACAAATGTCCATCGACGGTGACTGGATAAAGAAGATATACATATATATGTATATATGTATATATATATATATATACATATATACATATATATGTGTGTGTGTGTGTGTGTGTATACAACAGAGTATTACTTGGCAAACAAAAAAATGAAATCTTGCCATTTGCAACTGCATGGATGGAACTAGAGAGTATTATGCTAAGTGAAATTAGTCAGAGAAAGACAAATATCATATGGCTTCACTCATATATGGAATTTAAGATACAAAACAGATGAACATAAAGGAAGGGAAGCAAAAATAATATAAAAAGAAGGATGGGGACAAAACATAAGAGACTCTTAAATGCAGAGAACAAACTGAGAGTTGCTAGAGGGGTTGTGAGTGGGAGAATGGGTAAAGAAGATTCTTGCTGGGATGAGTACTGGCTGTTATACATAGGGGATAAATCACTGGAATCTACTCCAGAAATCATTATTGCACTATATGCTAACTAACTTGGATGTAAATTAAAAATAAATAAATAACTATATAAACAAATAAAATTAAATTAAGGATTTTGGTATATCAAATTATTTATTTTGATATTGCAATATATTTATATGTAAAGTTACTTATTTTATATTGTATATCTCTATGAAAAGCCTGTTAGCCAAAATGTAATTACAGTGCTCAGCACTGAAAAGGCACTATGACATGAAAAGTGGGTGGACAAGTGGACAGACCCAGCTTAACTATATGAAATATAATAAATCACAGTGCTAGGTGGTGCCTGGGTGGCTCAGTTGGTTAAGTGTCTGACTTTGGCTCTTGTCATGATCTCACACTTCATGAGTTTGAGCATCAGGCTCTCTGCTGCAGTGCAGAGCCTGCTTCAGATCTTCTGTCCCTCTCTCTGCCCTTCCTCCCTCTCAAAGATGAGTAAACATTAAAAAAATTACAGTGCCAGACCCAATAGCTGTTCCTAATAATTCTCATTTTTCTTTAACCTCCATATTCAAAGAATATTTTAAAGTTCCTCAACATTGAAAGTCTAGTTATCGCCCTTTGAATTTTGTCCCATACTTCTGGAATCAGGTGATCTGAATGACATCTTTAGGTTGCACTACTAAATATTAAACCAAAAAATAAATTTGAAAGAAACTTCTGTTTGATTATGGGTGGATGCTACTGTGTTTGGGAGGAGATAAACATGGATAGTTCAATTGCTACTTTAATTTTTACAACAGAAATATATAAAACAATGGAAAATAAGTTTTAAACATCAATGCCAATAACCTATTTAAACCTGTGTTTATGATAGATGGATAAGATACATGATAGATAGATAGATAGATAGATGATAGATAGATAGACGGTGTTCTATTAAAATTTAATATTCTATAAGGCCCCAAATGTAGAGAATTCCACATAGCCACCTGTCTCAACCTGCATGTTAATATCTGTATCAACCTCACCATATGCCATAAACCTCAGTTTATTTGCCAGGATGCAAAGTCTGAGCCCATTCTGAGTGGTACACTACTTTGGTACAGTTCTCCTCAGTGAATCATAGTGTCTTAGTTTGAGCTGCTTTAACAAAAATACCAAGACTGGTTGGCTTAAACAACAAACCTTTACTTCTCACAGTTTTGAGGGTGGCAAGTTCAAGATCAAGATAGCAGCATATTCAGTATCTGGTGAAGGCCTTCTTCCTGGTTTACAGACAGCCACCTTTTTGCTGTAGCCTCATGTAAGAGGGAAGGGGTGGGGTGTAAGACCTTTTAATAAGGGGACTAATCTCATTCATGAGAGCACCACTCTCATGACCTAATTACCTCTCTAAGGCCTCACCTCGGTAAACCAATGACAGTGGATTAGGATTTCCACATATGAATTTAGGGGAGGGAAGATACATTCAATTCATAGCACATTGTAACAACAGCCAACTATTAATGAGAGCTTCGTATGTACCAGATACGGCTTAAAATCCTCAAAATATAATTTTTAGTCTTCATTAGAACCACAGGAGATGGTTTTGCTCATTTTATTTTTATGTACTTTTTCTTCACTTTAGATGGGAAAATTGAGACAAAAGAGGCTAAGCAGTTTACACAAAGTCACACACCTGAAAAATGGCAGAGTTGTGTTTTGTTCCCAGTGTCGTCCCGAAGTTCAGCTTTTAGCCACTCCTTCATAGTACTTGTACACGTACTTGTACCTGGCTCTGTGATCAAAGAAAGAAAATGGAGAAAGATGTGTCTATGTGATCCCCTCTCGAAACTTCACAGTGCCCTTTGAATAGGACTAAGAAGTCTCTTTACAGATATTTACTTCAATAGTCCCACAAACTTTCTTTTTTAAATGAAGCATATATTAATATCTTATAGAACTAATGTTTCCTAAAATAAAACTTGGGAACAAATCTCTATAACATCTATCAAATTTTCAGATGCGTTGCCATTTTATATAGTTTAATATGAAAACAGAGGATCTAGAATTCTGAAAAATAAATATTTCTTATTAATATTTGCATTGTATCCAAACATTTCCCAGGGATCATTGTCAAGTATTACTTCAACATTTAATCTATAGGGCAGTAGTAGAAGTGGTTTTAGGAAGAGTGATCCTCAGAGCTTTTAACTTATATTCAGTGAGCCAATTGGTGATATTTGTTTATTATGTATAAGTTCTATGTTTATATTTAAGCCTTCAGATAATCATTTGATTGTAAGGCAAATTGTACATGACATTAAATATGTAGGTGAATTGTTGTGCATAAAATTTGCTGACTTACAACAGAATAATAGCATCTCAGCATCGTATTCTGTTTGCAGTGGTTTCATAGATTAACCATGATTAATGACATAGTTTTATTTTTCAAGCTCTGTCTTGATTTGAACATCAAGTAGGATTTTGGGTCAATGTTTCATTTGTGATTTCATCTCCATGCTTTCAGACATATTGTACACTATGCAAAATTCACTCTCAGTAGAGTCATTTTAAGATTGTTGCTTGTTTTGGTGAAAGCTGAGTGAAGGAAATTTGGATTCAATTGTAGTGTACAGAGAAAGTCCATTAAAATGCTGTCACAGTGTACAAGTCATTCAATAATTCATGTGCTTGGCATCTACATGAAAGGAAAACATTTTAAAAACCTCATCATAAAATAATTTTATAATTTGATTATCCTTCAAGAAAATTCATATGGTTTATATATTTTTAACTCTCTCTTGCTTTGACTTTAGTGAAATTGTGCCTGTTCAATCATTTTTGGCACTGTGTTGTTCTGTCTTTGAGTCATCTCACTTCTCTCATTGCTTTTTTGTATCAACACAAAAAGGATTCTTCAAGATACTGCCTGCAGTTCTCATCCCCTCTCTGTATAGTCACTTTATATTACCGATTTATAAAAATGGTGGAGAAGAGTAAAAATAAGTCCCAAGGGTTTGAAGATCAGAGGAGAAAATTCATGTGAAATGTCTAGGAAAGGGCTGACACAGTTCCATAGTGAGTGTTCCATGCCTTTAGATGGTAGCTACTCTTGGTCTGGTGCATTGTTTTGTTGCTTTGTTGTTATTATTAGATGCTTATCAAGTATGTAAATCACTTAATCTCAGAAGTTATAATTGTTTTTGTTATGGGTACATCTAACCATCTTCTCTATATTAAGGGGTTTATATTTATTTTTTTTTTTATTTTATTTTTTTTTAATTTTTTTCAACGTTTTTTATTTATTTTTGGGACAGAGAGAGACAGAGCATGAACGGGGGAGGGGCAGAGAGAGAGGGAGACACAGAATCGGAAACAGGCTCCAGGCTCCGAGCCATCAGCCCAGAGCCTGACGCGGGGCTCGAACTCACAGACCGCGAGATCGTGACCTGGCTGAAGTCGGACGCTCAACCGACTGCGCCACCCAGGCGCCCCAAGGGGTTTATATTTAAATTACTGTTATTATTACATTATATAAATTATATATCAATTAATATTGTTATAATTAAGTATATAAATTTAGAACAAAGCTATGAAGTAAAAATGGTCTTTCTCACTAAGATGTAAAGCAATATACTAAAGGTTACATTGGTAGTAAAATTAGAAATCATAATCTATTTATGTCTAGTTATACACTGTAGCTATGCAGGAAATTGAAATATTTTACCACAACACTAATGTCTCTGGTCAGGATCATTCTCTCATACCCTGGTCCTGAATTTTTAATTTCCTGTTCACCTCTCTATGGCTTTCTTTCTTGGCTACTCAAATAGAATGCACCCATCACTGGGACTATCTTCTTGTATAACATTCATTCTTCTCCTCTTGCATATTCTATTTTATTAGTTTCATTATCATTGAACACATCTTAGTCTCAGAAACTTGAAGTAATAATAAAAATCAAAATAATAATAATTATAAAACAATAATTAATTTGTGTTGATTTCTTTCTATGTGTCACATGTGGTGCTAGGTACTTCATAAGTATTATCTCATTCTATCTCACAACACCATCATGGTTTTTAAGTTTTAATATTATTCTTATTTACAAATGTTTAACCGAGTCTTAAAGAGGCTAATTGATTTGTCCAGGTTCACCAATTTGGAAACAATGATATTTTGACTCAAATCTACACATTCTAATTCCAGAGCCAATAGATTATTGATCAAAATATTTGACTCTATATAATTTTTTTATTTATTAATTTTTTTAATTTTTTTTTAATGTTTATTTTTGAGACAGAGAGAGACAGAGCATAAACAGGGGAGGGACAGAGAGAGAGGGAGACACAGAATCGGAAGCAGGCTCCAGGCTCTGAGCCATCAGCCCAGAGCCCGACGCGGGGCTCGAACTCACGGACTCACAGACCGTGAGATCGTGACCTGAGCTGAAGTCGGACGCTTAACCGACTAAGCCACCCAGGCGCCCCTATATAGTTTTTTTTAAAAGATGTAAGTACATCCACATTATTGTGTAACCATCATCACCATCCATGTGTCTTGCAATGCACATGATTTTAATTTTGATATAATCCATTTTATCTATTTTTACTTTCTTGTTGTGCTTTTGTTGTCATATTCAAGAAATCATTGCCAATCCAAAATCATGAAGCTTTTCCTCATGTTTCTTTTAAGTTTTATAGTTTTAGGTGTTACCTTTATTTCTTTGATCCATTTGGAGTTAATTTTTTATATCTATTTATCTGTTAATGGATACTTCAGTTGTTTCCATTTTTTGGCTATTGTGAATAATGCTGCTATGAACATGGATATAGATATATCTATTCAAGTCCCTGCTTCCATTTCTCTTGAGAATATGCCTAGGAGTGGAATTGCTGGATCATACGGTAATTCTATATTTAATTTCTGGATGAGTTTCTATACAATTCTATTATTTTGCTATTATACACTTCTACTTTTCTATCTCTATCTATCTGTCTGTCTATCTATCTATCTATCTATCTATCATCTATCAATCTATGTATCTATCAGAATTTTTTTTAAATTTTAGGCCCACATTATTTTAATTTTCTATCAGTCCTTTCTCTGAAGGTTATATCACTTGGATTATTTTCTTATTTAGACTGCCAAAAAAGTATAAATCATTTTATTATTTACACACATAGAAATGTGCCATAGCCTGGTTTTACTAAATTTTATTTTATCTATTTCCCTTACCTTTTTTCTATCCAGTAACCCCAACATACATGCTATCTGTCGTCTTTACTTTCTGATCCTTCTAATTACTCCCTGTATATTTGCTTATTGATTTAACTAGTTCTCATTTCCAGTCCAGTCCATCCAACATGGTCAACACTTTAAACACTCTTTTGCCTTGACATGCATGCCTTAGTGCCCATCCACTGATTAGGAAACTTTACCCAGGTTCAATACGAGTTTCTGCTTTCTTGTCTACACCAAATGGATATATATTTCTGCAGAACAGGGTGTTTAATCTATGGCTAATGGGCTAAATCTAGCTTACCACTAATTTTTGCAAATAAGGTTTTATTGGAACACAGCCATGACCATTTATTTATGTATTTTCTATGGCTGCTTTTGTGTTAAAACGAAAATTGAGTAGTTGCTACAAAGACCTACAAATCCTGGAATATTTACTATCTGACCTTTATACAAAATGTTTGCAGATCTCTGTCTATATGGTATCACAAACCTCTTAAAATAATACCATGACAAATTCAGCCAAGACTCGAGTACCAATTCTGCCCAGCAAAGTTTCTACATTTCTTGAGGCATCTCTGTCTCCATAATCCACAGTAACTATTTCAAATGGACTCCTTTTTCTTCAGACATTCAAAGTGAAAATTATTGCCATTTATTTTAAACCTTGAGATCAGTTGATTAACCAATATCCAGTCTCATTGCTTCTAATTACTTCCTTTTATAATAAAAAATACTCCTCTAACCCAAGCGTGATTTCTCAACCTATATGTAAGCTTATGCTCCCTTTTGGCTTTTCATATACTTTACTCATTAATCTGTTCCTTCTTAACTTTTTTAAATTTTTTAAAAATGTTTATTTATTTTTGAAGGAGAGCGACAGAGCATGAGCAGCGACAGACAGAGCATGAGCTGGGGAGGGGCAGAGAGAGAGAGGGAGACACAAAATCCAAAGTGGGCTCCAGGCTCTGAGCTGTCAGCACAGAGCCCGATGTGGGGTTGGAACTCATGAGCAGTGAGATCATGACCTGAGCTGCAGTGGTACGTTTAACCGACTAAGCCACCCACGTGCCCCATTTTTTCTTAACTTTAATTTCTTCTCTTATTCCCTTTAACAAACATATTGTGACTATCATCTATCTATTTATCATCTATCTAATCATCTTGGATGCTAACCAAATATATTTTGGTCCTACACTACTATTCCAAGGCATTGTTAACGTCATCCATGATTTGCTCCTTTCTGTGTCCAACAGCTATTTTCCATCTTTTTTCTCCTTATACTTATCCAATATACTTATCCAATATCCACCCTTAAATATTGGACATTTTTTCAAGCACTCCTCACTTAAATTGACTCATTCCATTTTTCTGCCAACTACGTTTGACACTTCTTTTTGTCCCTGATGGACCGTAAAACCAATGGTGGTATGGCAGTAAGAGAAATGGATACATACAAAAACCTACTCCACAGAAACTTTTTATTACTTAATGTTAAGAGTGTTCATCCAAGTGCTACCATTACTAATTGTATAACTTGAGAAAATCTCTTACTTCTATTTGGCTTAGTTTCTCATCCATAAAATGTAGTTTTAATAATTATATCTACCTTTTTTAAGGATTAAATGAATTAATGTGTGTAAGTACTGCAACAGTGCTATGCACAAAGTAGTATCTATGTACTGTAAGGGTTAGGAATGACCTCCAAAACCTTCTTTTAACCACCTCAGGGGCAATGGATCTTAAGATTTCCATATTTGGATAATGTCAAAAAACTGCTACTTGTTATTTTCACAATTGACTATATTCTCCTATTCAGTCTCCTCTGGTACTTAAACTAAATGAACAATTAACGTTTTTCTTTTCTATTAAGAAACTGAACTTAATTTTTGAAATTTACATTAAGGATAGCTCTTTGAAACCCTGTAGCCATCTGTTCCAATGGGCAAATCTTACTAAATATTTATTAGTTTCTATTTAAAAGGTGATAAAAGTAGCCCATATTTTAAAGAATTTTCCCATAAACAGGAAAAAGTATGATAGTTGATTTTCACTTTGAAGAAAAATAATGATTGTAACAAAATATTTGGTTATCTGAGGAACTGCTCAATATATATTTTGGCACATGATATTGTTAATGAACATTAATGAATAATTAGAGTTTGAAAATAAAATGTAATTGAAATAAGTTAATAGTAAAAAAAAAATAGGATATGTAAAATAACTAACAAAATACCCGTGGTAGGCAGAAACTTTGCTCCACCTTTAAGATATCCACATCCCAATTCTTGAAATCTGTTAATATGTCACATGGGAAAATAAACATTAGTGATACAATTATGATTAGGGACCCAAAAATAGAGTCCCCTGCATTATCTTGATGGAGTTAATTAATCACAAGAGTCCTTAAAAGCAGAGAACTTACTGGGGTGCCTGTGTGGCTCAGTAGGCTAAGCATCAATTTCAGCTCAGGTCATGATCTCAAGGTTTGTGAGTTCTATCCCCACATGGGGCTCTCTGCCATCAGCACAAAGTGCAATCAGATCCTGTCTCCCTCTCTCTCTGCCCCTCCCCCACTTGTGTGCCCACTTGCATGTGTGCATGTTCTCTCTCTCTCAAAAATAAATAAACATTAAAGCAGAATGCTTACTTTGGTGAAGTCAACAAGAAGCAGCAGAAAGGAACATCAAAGATTTGAAGGATAAGAAGGACTGGATGTGCTATTTGTTCTGAGATGTAGGGGACTCCATGCACATCCCACAGAGAGATCCTTTGGATCTAAAGGTGACAGCAAGAAAACTTCAGTCCTACAATTTCAAGGACCAAAATTGGCCAACAACATGCATGAGCTTGGAAGTGGATTTATCATAGAGCCTCTAGAAAGCAATGCAACACAGCTGACACCCTGATTTTAAGCCTTGAGAAACTCAGAGCAGAGGACCCAGCTAAACTACACTATATCCAGATGTTTGGACTAGAGAAACTATGAATTAAGAAATTTGACTTGTTTTAAACTGCTAAGTTAGTAATAACTTGTTAGGACAGCAGTTAGAAATTAACACACATATTATTAACATTATAATTCTTAAATAGTGTATTGATCAGTTTCTTTGCATATAGAAAGTTTCTTGGTAAAATAAAAATTATATTCACCATCATAAATATTTTTGAATATTTTGAAATTTGAAACTTTGAAATTCAGCTATCTGAAGACAGTGACAGAATATTTGATCATCAGTGTTTTACAGGGCCATAGATATTAAAAGACCTTGCAGATTGTATATTATCTCTCTTCAAGAAGCTACAACCTATTAAATTCCAATGTTTTATTTATATGGGTCCTTTTAAATGGATTTCAAGCATGACTCTGAGGCTTATTATCCTAGAAGATTAATTTTACCCAGTTAATCAATCACGAAGCCAGTGATAAACAATGAGCATTACCATTCACAGAAATAGAATAAAGGTTTAAGGAATTTTTGAAATGCCTTATGCAGAAATCATATAGTATCCTTTTCAATACAGCAGCAAATTAATTCACTTCTGAATTTATAAACCAACAAGTGCAAAATATACCAGGTACTAGGATACCAGGAAAGCTCAGAGATCAATATATGTGTCTTCTGCCTTAATTTTTTCTGTAGATTATTATCATAATAATGGAAGAAAAATAACTTTGCACAGGTAGTGAATTATTAAGTTTCAAAAATTATTTTCAAGCTATTGCCACAAAATATATTCAATCCTGCAATCTTCAAGTGTGAATTTCAGGAAGCATCCTTCTATTCAGTAAGGCCATGGACATCATTAGTGATAGAACAGAATGATTTTTTTTTTAAATCTTCTCATCCACATATGAATGGAGTTCCTCTTTAATAACAGCATTTGTATTCTTTGTCTCCTATGTTCTAGCAGCAGCAATACATGAATTAAAGACACTCTCTGACACATAGCTCTTGCTAGGCTTTAATTTTTACTTAAAATACAGCAGAGCATCTTAGATATTGATCTGATAATAAAGATAATTAATACCATGAGATTTGGAAGGTTGAAATACAGGCTTAGCAAAAAAAAAACCTGCTCATATAGTAAAGTTTATTATCTCTTTTTACCTAACTCAACGAATGGTTATCAGAGTAGAGCAATGTGAGAACTCCACATCATTTCCCCTGAGTGCATTGCCTATCTTATTTGTCAGAGTCCTCTGGTTTGGAAAATTGTAAATGGGCTCACTGTGTTAGAATCAGAAAATATCATCAATACACACACATGTATACACACACATATAGTACCATTAAACTGACTATTTTAGAAATGCTTAGATTACAGTGGCTATAATCAATGTCCTAGAGTTAACTGTTGTAGAGGGTAGTTGGCTTTCTTCATTTTATGACCAAAGAGCAGTTGTTTAACCACATAACAGAATTAACACAGGTATGATGTGGTTGCATCTTCAAGCTCATGTGAAAGGAGAATCCAAAGAACCCATTATATTCCTAATAAAGAAAGTACTAAAGGTTGACTAAAATGGTCTTTCAGTGTAAAAAATAGCACACCATCTAAATAAAATTTCAAAAGTATGCGCAGACATGAGACTTTTTGGTGACTGTATGATTTTACTCTATTGTCATAGATTGAGTACATTATAAAGTAACATTCTATTCTTGAATACTGTGCAAACAAGGAGAAAGGCATCTTTAAAGAATGCCGTATCTTGCAGTTTATTTTCTGGGGAGAGGGAAGAGCATTAGTACTAGAGGCACAACAGGAATCTCTTTTTAGTCTGTCTTTCATACAGTTCAATCACAGCTCATCAGGTATTCAAGAAATTTGATAGAATACCTGCCAGATAGAGACTTTTTTTTCCAAAGGCATTATTATTATTATTATTATACATACCATATTAGCCATATACATACCATACATACAAGATTCTTATACATATTTATATATAACACAGTAATAAATGATATATTCAAGTACAGTTTCACAAGAATGTATCAGTCATACTGAAAACTCTGATTATAGTATGTTTAAAACTGAATATTGTGCTGGATAAGATATTTTAAATCTGAGACCTAGAATGTCTGCAAGGAGAAGAGGATTTTACTTTTCCATTAGGAACATAGTGATAAAACAGAAGGATCTCTTGATTCTGTAGAAATGAGTCTTTCTCATATTTCTCTGAGGAGGTTTTCCTTTAAAGAAAATCCCAGACCCTAGGAAAGCATAAATCTGAGAAAGACTGTCAGGCCCCATTCATTGCTTCACAAAATAAATGTGCATTAAGTGAATATGTAAACCCAAATGGTATCCCTACTATTTGCCAATATTGCTGCATACAGCCATGAAAAGATTAAAAGGAATAATATAGTTCATATAGGAAACATACATTTGTTCATCACTCTTGTCCTCCCAGAAACACTCCTTCTCCCTGCAAAAACATGCATCAACAACAAAAATCTGAACGCTAAGATATTTTCAAAAGTTTTTTTTTTAACTGGGACAGCAAAAATGCTGGTTTATTTATTTTGCATCTCCCTAATGTGACAAGTGTAGCACTTTTCATCACCTAATACCAATCCCTGAAGCTGCTTAATGAAACATATCCACTGTCATTCATCATTATTTTCTAACAGTTCTCAGTATTTCCAAACTCCTATCTAATGAAACTAAAATTAATATATTCACATAGACTCCGATAAACTTATCAAGTGCTTAAAAATAGGACCGAAATATATTTCACAACAGTCACTGATTCTCTTATATTATCAGGGACTGTTTGGGCTCTTCTGAGAAATAAAATATTTGTTTCTATCAAAGATGTTTACACTACCTGAAGAACTGCCTATGATGATAATCGCGTTTACCTAGTGCATACTCGCATTTTTTAAAATTATCTTCCGTGGCATTTTCAGAATTAAAAATGACTGAAGCTTAATAGAAATGTACTTCTTAAATTTCTAATTACTAGTTGAGTCACTTGGAAGTGCTCATTTATCAAAGCTTTATCCCAATGAAATCTAAATTAAAAGTTAGCTTTACTTAAGAGGTAAAGAAATCAGGGCAATTCTGTCTCAATTGAGGAAAAAAGATGGTCTTTGTATATTCATTTCCATCTGCCAGCTTGAAGATTTTCTTTTTTTAAAAGATTCTTTTGAAATTTAAATGTAGTTTCTGTGAAGGCTTTGAAATGTCCTTTGACATAAACATGGAAAGGTGAAAATTGGCTAGGCCACGTGGGGACAGTTCTGACAGTGGTGGTTGTTGTATCTAGATCCTGCACTGTAAAGGAGGAAGCAAGAGTCATATGGAAATGTTCCTCTTCGTCTCATCTTTAAAGGATACTTCTCTCTGGCTTAGGCTGGTTTTGTGTATTGTTTACTGTATTTATCCCATTAAATGAAGTGAATAATTAGGGGCAAAATTTAGAACATAAGCTTTTTCTCTTGAGCCATTTACTAAAAGTAAAAGGTAAACTTTTGTCATCCTCAGAGATTATATCTAGAAATTAAGCTTAGAAACAAACAAGGCAGAGATAGGAAAGGGATTTTCATCTTAGTGCTAAAAATAAAATGTAAAATTAACACTTTAAGATGAGACATCACTATTTCAATAATCAGTTAGCCAAGTCTAATCTTAGCCTGTCTATGGCATTCTGTACTACATCTGTATGATATGGTAATCTAAATTTGAGCAGATGTCCTGAATGTTATGTCAATATTTGAATTGCTATTATGGCTATGAATCAATATTACTTTGTAAACATCTTTATTTTAAGAGGCTTGAATCATGGCGCAGTGGTTAAATACACAGACTCTGGAGTTTAATTGCCTGATTTTATAACCCAGCTCCAGTAGTCACTGACTATATCTCTTTTGGAAACTTGCTCAACACCCAATTGCAGTAGTTTGCCCATCCATGAAAGAGACGTAATATTTATCTCATAATATAGTTGCAGGGATTAAATGTGTTAATACTCAGCTTGAGATCCTCTAACATGATGAACATTCAATTATAATTGTTTGCTGTTTTCATGTATACATTATGTCTTGCTTCCGTATTTCCTTTTTGGAGTCAGGCAAAATACATTGCACTAAAATACAGCCTATGTGAACATGATGAAAAGTAGAGTTTAGGGATAGATAGGAAAGCAATTTGACTCAAACATCTATTTTTGTTCTACTATCAAAATAGCTTAGGCAAAAAATTCTATTTTTTTCATGTATTTCACCTTTGCAAACATTGGAACATCATAAATAATATCAAACTGAATTAATGTCACTAGTATCTATCCAAAATATTTGTAAATAGAGTATCTATCTATCTATCTATCTATATTTATCTGTCATAGCTTATTCATTACTGTGGTGATATGTTCTATTTGCATTAAAAGGAGAATCTAAATCTAACATTGTGGGGTGGGGTCAGTTATTTATCATAAAATGTGGTGAACTCTTTACGTATAATTTAATCATTTCAAAAATGCATGAGTTAGATTCTGATATCACTTTATTAACTAAGAACACTAAGATACAGAAAGAGTCAATGACTCACATGTTCACAGCTGGCATATGTTAGAGCCAGGTTCTTAACCTAGGCACCTATCTTTTAGTAATTGAGAACAGTCATTTAATAATGCATGGCCTCAATATCCAACCTAGTCTAGGGTTCACCTTTTGAACTTTCATTTGAGTTTCACAGGATGAGTTCACAGTCCGTCATAATTTCCCTCAGATGTCTGTCTGTCTACATGTTACTCCCATCCCTGGCTCTGTAATTTCCACTTTTCTTTCCACTTCACACAATTTAGAAGTTCAAACTTCTTCAGTGTGTTTTCTTTATTAATTCATATTATTAAAACAAAACAGTTTTGCATTTGGCCTGCCAGGCTATGCTAAAAATTAGGCTTGGGCTCACCTGTGAATTACTTAAACTTCGTGTTTTTTATATTTCTAAATGAGCCTCTTAACTGGATTACACTGTTGTGAGTAAAATCTGGTGTTTATCAAACTTGAGTGTTCATCTGAATCACCTGAAAAACTTATTAAAACTCAGATTGTTGGGCCATATACCTAGAGGTTCTGACTCATTACTTTTGATTGGTGCTGAGAATTTGCCTTTAGGCTATAATGTGAGACCACTCATATAGACTAATATAGTACATTTTAAAAATGCTTTCAGTCTCTTTGTTCCCATAAATGCTAAGTATTTTTTTACTATTATGAACATTATTTTTGACCCTTGACAAAATTCCAGCTAGCAGAATATCTGTATTAGCTAGGAATTGATAAAATTTTGATTCTATTTTTCCCTTCTCCTTTTTTGGCAGCTGTTTCTATATTTAAATTTATTTTTATAACATTTATTCATTTTGGAGGGACAGAGAGACAGAGCCCAGGTGAGGGAGGGGCAGAGAGAGAGGGAGAGTCCTAAGCAGGCTTCAGGCTCTGAGCTGTCAGCACAGAGCCCAATCAGGAGGGGGGCTCCCAGACCATTAATTCACTACCTGAGCAGAAGTCGGATGCTTAACCAACTGAGCCACCCAGGTGGTGCATCTATTTTTATAGACTAGAGGAAGCATTAGTGGAATAGGAAGCTATAATCAAATTTTTCAGTTACAAATGTCTAATGTCAATCACTAACACTTGATAGGCTGTAAAGTAGCACACAGTTGGCCAAACTATCTAAATTCAAATTCTAGCTCTGATTTACTTATTTAACCTCTCTGTGCCATAGTTTCCTAATCTAAAGTAGGAAAATAATAATAGCATACATCCTATTGAGTAGTTTTGGTAACATATGGATTAATAGATGAAAGGCACTAAGAAATATTTACGGTGAAGGATAGAGGAGTGTTCACTTTTACTTTGATAATGACATTATGCATATAATTTCAAATATTTTGCTTGAATAGTTTATTAACTGATAAATTATGATATATATAACCATCATATGGACTTCAGATCAAATGGACTTCAGATCTCAGCTTATCATCATGTTTCGCATTATGCTTATAGTTTTAATTCAACCATAATATTCCTGGAAATGTTACAATTAAAATATTTCCAATACCAAATTCTTCAAAAATATCATATTTATAAAGCAACAAATAAACTTTGCTACTTAAGAAAAAATAAATTTCTTATTCTTGAAAATATTACATTCATTAAAAATCTATTTCAAATTCTTTAATAAACACAGTACTTATAAAACAGCCTACAGAATCCTACCTTTTGTTTTAAAAACCCATTTGTTCTAATAGTGCTCTATGTGCTTTATAATTAAAATATAATCATCAGAATGGATCAATTGTCTGGTCAAATATTTATTTCAATTTCTAATTTTGTAGAAGACTTGTCATTTTTATGCAAGAATAGCTAATAGTGTGGTAAAGAACAGCGTTTTACCTGATTAAAACCAAATTAACATAAACAAACTATTCTAGGAAAGTTAAATGCTGTACTGAATATCATTAAGCAGTTCCCAGAATGTTATAATGCCCCATTTATAATAATTTTATTATGTATGTGGACACATAGACAATTTGAGTGAAACATAATGCTTACTATGCATCTTCAATATGCTTTTTGTACCATGACCCTGCTGAATAGGCAATATGAAATCCTTGCTAAAAGACATCGAGTAGCCAATGAGCAGACAGCCCTCAGAAATTTCAGAGTATCTGAACAACACTAGAAGTGAAGTTAGCGAGTTGATGAAAGGCAGAGCTGTGTCACATTTTTCTGTTTGGACTAAATGTAGAAAGGAATGGTAAACCATTTAAAGGTTTGAAGCAGAAAAGGTACCTGAAAATGGTAATTTATAGATTAACAGTAATTAGATTGAAGTTGGCAAGATTGAAAATATAGAAGGTTGCATGTAGGCAGTTAAGAAATTAATGGTAGAATCAGATGAATGCTAGCATCCCAAGTTACATTACCTACTAGTATGGATGGAGAAATATAAGAGAAATTAAGAAGGAAGGGTAGAAGAAAGCTAAAGAGATTAAACATTTATCTCATCACCTCCTTAGACTCCAATAAAATGAGACTAAAATAATAATCCCATAAAAAAAATTGGGCTATTAATGAAAGTGGTTTTTTTGTTTCTTTTTTTTTTGTTTTTGTTTCTTTGTTGTTGTTGTTGTTGTGGTTGTTTTTTTTGAGAGGGAAAGAGTGAGGGGGAACCAGAAGGAGAGGGAGAGAATCTTAAGCAGGCTCTACACCCAGCATGGAGCCAACACAGGGCTCAATCCTACCCATGACTCTGAGATCATGACCTGAGCTGAAATCAAGAGTAGGACACTTAACTGACTGAGCCACCCACGCACTCCATTGAAAGGAAATTATAAATAAATTTCTCGAAGACACAGAAAAGAATAGAAGATATTTCTACAATAAACATATATGATAAAATACTGAGGGCAAACACTAAAATAAATTTTAAAAAGGAGCATATGAATTCCAAATCAGTAACAGGAAAATGATAAAATAAAAACAAAACAAATAAAATTTATCCAAAAAGAAAACATAAAAGCAAAACAATAGTGAGCACAAATAAATGTTACAAAAACAAATTCAAATACACTAATCATCATCATTGTCTTGGTCCATTAAGACTGCTATAACTAAATACCACAGACTGAGTAGTTAAAAAGCAACAATATTTTCTTAGAGTTCTGGAGGCTGGAAATTTCAATATTATGGTACCAACAGATTTCACGTTTGGTCAGGGCTTCCTGGCTCACAAACAGCTGTTTGTGAGGTCTATGTTTTCATACGGCAGAAGGGGTTAGGGAGCTCTGCTGGAGCTTATAAGAGCACTAATCCCATTCATGAGGGTTCTATTCTCATGACCTAAGCATCTCCCAAAGGCCCAATCTCCTAATGCCATCACATTGAGCAGTAGAATTTCAACATATGAATTTTGAGAGGACACAAACACTCAGACCATAACAGTAATAAATATAAATGGACTAATCTTACCAATTAAAATAAAGAGAATGTCAGGTTTTTAAAATCCATTGATATGAGATTAGGATAAATGTAATGCTGCCTTAAAGGTAATTGGATGATTTAGGGGAGAGTTAGTAACTAAGGTTGTCAGATAAAATACAATGCAATATTTAGGAATATGTATGCCAAAATTTATTCATTATTTATCTGAAATTCTAAATTAACTGGCTGTTTTGCATTTTACGTCCTAAATCTGGCAACTCTAGTAATAGCTGAAATGCTCATTTACTGCACTCTTTCGGTCATTTTTATTCTTACTCTTTTCAAGTAGATGTTAAGATATTCAACAAATATTAGTAAGCAAACAGGTGCTAGCACTGAGCTAAGCAGTGAAAATACAAATATATATTTGTATTCAAAATATAAATATATTTGTGTGTGTGTGTGTGCAGTTATAGTTGTAGATATAGTTTCTTCAATAAGCTGGTCACTATGTTTACCTGATTATAGTAATAAAATATAGGCAATGTGCATAATGGGAGCGAAGGAAAAAAAAGTGTGACAACCTATTGGTATTTATGACAATTGATTAAAATGTTATTATGTGTCAAACCTAGTTATAACCTAGTTAATAATCCAAAATGAATTAAATGATCTTACCATCATCCGAAAAAGGAGGAGAAATGTCATGTTTTAAAAAATAAAAAGTAAAATGAGAGAGAGAACAAAAGAGAGAGGGAGAGAGAGAGAGAAGGAAAGGGAGAGAGAGAGAGAGAGAGAGAGAGAGAGAGAGAATTAGAATAAATGTGATTCATACAAAGTACTATAGAAGTTTAAAAGGAGGAACAAACTTAGGCCCCAGCCAGGGCCTGTCTGTTTCTGATCCCTATGGACTGGGAACATTGCCTATGTTGCCCCTAAGTTGGATATTAAAAGTAGATGGGACTTAGATTGCAATTCATTGATAAAAGCATATTTTTCTTCAGCTTTACAAATTTAACTTAGATTTACAATTATTGCAACTCACAGAAATAGCTCTGAAGGCTCATTTTCCTGTTGCATAGGCTACTAGGCTCATGTGTGTGAAGAAGCAACTAGGACATCATGGTCTAGATTTAGCTCCTGAACTAATGTCAAGTCTGTTTTTCATCTTCTAGGGATATAGTTATAATCTAATTTATTTAAACTCTGAAACTGTGGTTCACCACCCTGGATGCACTTATGAACCATTTGAAGCACTTTTAAAAAATATTGATGCCCAGGCACCACTACAGATCAAGTAATCAGACTCTGAGAAAGAGGCCCAGGCATCACTTGTTTTAATGTTCCTCAGGTGACTATATCATGAACCACACATTAAAAACTGCTTTTGAAAGTTCTAGTCTCTCATTCAGTGGACCTTAAAAGCAACTTCAAGCTGTGCTAACAACACTCTTAGGGGTCTGAATTACCTGTTTGTCTAGCTTTCCTGACCATCCCTATGAGGCAAATGGCAGATCTTTCTTATATTCACAAATTAATATAATACCGAATTTGTCCTGACTGTATTTAACAAAATGCTTTCATGTAAAACAACCCCTTTTGACCAAGAGGTTACTTCAGTAAAAGTAAAAGGTCTAGTCTATTATATTAAGACAATAGGAAAAAAAAAATCAATGACTTTCCTGGGATATATGTGGTATAGTAGCCCTCTTTTATTATCCCTTAAATTTACATAACATATTAATTTCTCACACCTTTTTGAAGTCCATTTATATGACACATTAAAGGAGCTCTTAAAATCAAGATAAAAATGCTATTGAAAATTTTTCTAATATTTATTTATTTTTGAGAGAGAGAGAGAGAGAGACAGAGCGTGAGCAGGGGAGGGGTAGAGAGAGAGGAAGACATAGAATCTGAAGTAGTCTCCAGGCTCTGAGCTGTCAGCGCAGAGCCTGATGTGGGGCTCAAACTCACAAACTGTGAGATCATGACCTGAGCCAAAGTTGGACGCTTATCCCACTGAGCAACTCAGGGGACCCCAAAAATGCCACTTTTGAATTCAGTATTGAATATATCTGTACCTGTGTCTTTTTTCTGTTTCCCAAAAACTCAACACTTAAATTTCAAGAAAAGAGCAAACAAACCAGACAAACCAAACAAAAAAACCAGAAGTAATATAATTAATTTTATACTGATATCTATCTCAGCTATCCCATTATTCTATACACCAGGGGACAGCAGATTATGGCCAACTACCTGATTTTGTACATAAAGTTTATTGGAGCACAACCATGACCATTTATCCATGTACTGCCTACGTTTGCTTTTGCCCTGTAGTAACAAAGTTGAGTAGTTGTGACAGAAATGACACGGGCCAGAAAGCCTAAAATATTTATTCCCTGGGCCTTTGCAGAAAAAGTTTATGCTAACCTGCTATAGATTGATTTTAAAAAATCTATTAAATTTAAGATAACTTGAGAAAGCTAATTCCCTCAGATTGCTCTTTGACAATTCCTTGTAATGAACAAAGGAAGGGAAAAGAGTTATTTGCGAAACAAGTCTCTTCCTCAGTGTGAAATGATCTTTCACTTTCTCTCTTTTTTTCTGTCTTGTCCTCTTTTCCCTTCCTGTTTGTTTAGTTGTGTTTTATTGTGTTTTTTTGCTTTTTTTTTTTCCTTCTATGATACAATATCCTATCTTCCTTGGACCATTTAAAAAGCTATACTTCTTGGACTTTTAAAATGATTGCCATCTTCCCACAAATCAAGGGCCAAACTTTTTTTCCTCCCTTGAGATCTCTTACCAAGTCTGGGAAAGATCATTTAAGGATGATTTGAAGAGTCATTAAAATAAAATAAAAATTCAGTTATTTTCTCACATAGCTTTGTATTTAGTCTCTAAACCTGGCAGAATTCCAAAACGATGGGTCTGTGCTAGGGACCTGTCCTGAATCAAGTATTGGGTACCAACCAAAATCCAAGCATGGTTAGCACATGTTAGATGTTTAACAAATCTGTTATTTATTCATAAGGGACCTAGGCAGATGTTATAATCAGTTCAAAGAAGTCAAAGAGCCACATACTTATATGGAGTAAACAATTGTGGAAATGTAGTTACAGTTGTACATGAATCTGGCTTTTTCCTCAAAAGAGGGAAGAGAAATCAATTGAATCTCTTCCAGTCAGAATTCGTTTGCAAGTTCATAGAGAAGAATTACTTCTCATTGGTAACAGTTATCTACAATTTACAGAGCAGTAAAATATTTCAAAGGCAACGAAAGGCTGAAGTTAGATAACCCTGAGAGTCATGTTATAAATAATGAATAATTTTCCATTGGAGACACCTAATAATTTCTTTGTTCATTCCAAACTTACCAAACTGTAGTACTAGAAATCAGTATGTGGCATCAACAGCATTGAAGTCACACAAAATGAAAAACTTCAGACATAAATTTTATAACCACCATCACTATTTTAATTTTTTTTTTTTTTTAACATTTTTTATTCATTTTTGGGACAGAGAGAGACAGAGCATGAACGGGGGAGGGGCAGAGAGAGAGGGAGACACAGAATCGGAAACAGGCTCCAGGCTCCGAGCCATCAGCCCAGAGCCTGACGCGGGGCTCGAACTCACGGACCGCGAGATCGTGACCTGGCTGAAGTCGGACGCTTAACCGACTGCGCCACCCAGGCGCCCCCCACCATCACTATTTTAATTATGGAGCTAAGAAGAAATTAATTTAATTGAAGAAAATGTTACTAAACCATTATGTATTTTTCATTAGTTCTATGTGAACATATATAAATATAGGTGTATGAATATTAATGTATGTTATCTTCAAAGAGAGTATGTTTTTGTTTCTACTGCTCATAACAGATAACTAAATAAATAAGAATTTTAGAGTTAATGGAAAGGCAACATCTTAGTTTTTCTTTTTCCTTAGAAACTAGGCAGTCAGGCTTTGCTTTAAAATGAATTTATTAAATAATTCTGCAACTCATTTGTAAAACGAATGGCTTTAAAAATAAGGAGCTTGTAATTCATTTGCATCTGAAAAAATACATAGAAGGACAACTCCTTAAGTAATTCTCTTTTACTATTTATTCATAGTGTAAAAATTAAGAATTTTACATAGGCTTTAGAAATTTCACACATTTTAATTTTTTTCTTATATAAACATATTCATAACCCATATGCTTTTAAATTGTAGCAAAAGTAACTTGAGAAAGGTCAATTTAATGAAAAAGCAACTTTTCACTGTTAAAGTTATCTTGAACATATCTTTATTAAAGCAGTCCATAGCCTTTTTCTAAACATTAGTCAACACCATATCAAAGGAATATATCTCTGCAAGTGCTGTTATCACTCATATTAATAAAAACACAGATTTTGTTTTATGCACACACACACACATCCTTACATAGGGTGAAAATAAAAATGTTAGCTGAATTTCACAGTTAACTTTGCATTTCAGAGAAAGGGAATATCTCTTTTCCTCATATTCTTCCATGTAATTTGCAGCAGTTAGTCAATTTTTCCTTTTTCAAGAAATAGACTTTAGCACCTAAAGTTGTGTGATGAGGGGCACCTGGGTGGGTCAGTCAGTTAAGCACCTGACTTCAGCTCAGGGCCTGATCACATGGTTTGTGAATTTGAGCCCTGCATCAGGCTCTGTGCTGATAGCTCAGAGATTGTGTATCTCCCTCTCCCTCTGCCCCTTCCCTACTCACTCTCTCTCTCTCTCAAAAATAAATAAACATTATACTCTGGTTTCTCTTCAGATCATATAAATCTTTCGCCTTTTACTAAAAAATAAACAAACATTAAAAAATTATAAATATGTAAATAAAGTTGTGTCATGAAATTATCTTCATTTCTTCTTCCACCAAACTAGTCAGTGCTTCAGCATTCTCTTTATAAGAAATCTGTATCTTGTGGCACCTGGGTGGCTCAGTCGGTTAAGCGTCCCACTTCAGCTCAGGTTGTGATCTCAAGGTTCATGAGTTTGAGCCCTGCATCAGGTTCTGTGCTGACAGCTCAGAGCCTGGGGCCTGCTTCGGATTCTGTGTCTGCCTCTCTCTCTGCCTCTTCCCCACTGGCGCTAGACCTCTCTCTCTCTCTCTCAAAAATTAATAAAAAACATTTAAAAAAATAAAAAAAAAGAAATCTGTATCTTAATATTCCTTGAAAATGTGTGTGGTCATGGTTTTACCATTGTCATCTTCATTTCACACTCAGCAAGTTCCCTCCTTTATTATTTTTTTTTGTTATCACTTCAAGTTTTATGTAAATTCTAGTTAGTTAACATATAGTGCAATATTCCTTTCAAGACCAAAATTTAGTGATTCATCACTTATATATAACACTCAGTGCTCAATCCAAGAAGTGATGCACAACTGCCATGCATTTGCCAATGACTCATTCATCCAATTTATCAAACACTTTCCTTCTGAACTAATGAGCTTCTGAGCTATAACTATATTTCCTTTTCCCTCATTGAGACCTCTAACAGGATATCCCCAAATTATCTAAAACTCATCTAATGTAAAAATAAAGACATCAGGGCAACTGGGTGGCTCAGTTGGTTAAACCACTGACTCTTGTTTTCATCCCAGGTCATGATCTTGCAGTTCATAAGATTGAGCCCTGCATTGGTCTCTGTGCTGAGAGTACAGAGCCTGCTTGGGATTCTCTTTCTCCCTCACTTTCTGCCCCTCTACTACAGGTGCACAGGTGTGTGCGCTCTTTCTCTCTCTCTCAAAATAAATACACATTTAAAAATTAACTTGTCATTTCCTCTATATTTATTTGCTGTCTCATAAGCCCAATTTCTTTTTTTTTTAATTTTTTTTTTAACATTTATTTATTTTTGAGACAGAGAGAGACACAGCATGAACGGGGGAGGGGCAGAGAGAGAGGGAGACACAGAATCGGAAGCAGGCTCCAGGCTCTGAGCCATCAGCCCAGAGCCCGACGCCGGGCTCAAACCCACGGACGGCGAGATCGTGACCTGAGCTGAAGTGGGACGCTTAACTGACTGAGCCACCCAGGCACCCCCTTAAGCCCAATTTTTACTGATGAGATACACAGTCTACACTTAATGCAGAAACTTTCCAGTACTAAATGCCCCACTCTTCCTATTTATAATGCTTACATAGTTTACCCTCTGTCTTTTCTAGTTCCTAAGTATCTTTGGTCAAGTTCATGATGAACTATTGTTAAAATGTGATGGGGAATCTGGCTCAGTCGGTTAAATATCTAACTCTTGATTTCAGCTCAGGACATGATCTCACAGTTTATGAGTTTGAGCCCTGTGTCAGGCTCTGTGCTGGCACCATGGAGCCTGTTTGGGATTCTCTCTCCCTCTCTCTCTCTGCCCCTCTCCTGCTCATGTGCACACGCACTTTCTCTCTCTCTCTCTCTCTCTCTCTCTTGAAATACATAATAAACTTAAAAAATGTGACATATACCCACAAGAAAGTTCATGACTAAGTTGATAATTATTTCTTATCTTGTATGACTAAATATGGGTGAATTAAAATAAAATGTCATAGTGTCATATTTCTATGATATGTAATACTGAGGAATTGAACAATTAAAATTTATAATCTTCCAGATAACAAAACAGTGTGAATTGTATAAAGATTATATATAACCAAATATTCTTTATTAAGAAAATGTTAATGTTTTATTTTTTTTTTTATTTTTGAAGGAAGAGAGAGAAAGAGACAGAGACAGTAGGGGAGGGGCAGAGAGAGAGGGAGACACAGAATCCAAAGCAGGCTCCAGGCTCCGAGCTGTCAGTACAGGTCTGATGCAGCACTTGAAGTCACAGACCGTGAGATCATGACCTGAGCCAAAGTCAGACACTTAACCAACTGAGTCACTCAGGCATCCCACAAGTGTTCTTACTATATAGTATTTTATGTGTAAGTTATTAAAATCTAAGACAAAAGTAAGGTCCACTTTGGAAATACTCCAAAGAATCATTACATAGAAGAAAATGACAGATACATGTCTAGTTGAAGAAGTTCTTTCTTGACCATTTAACTATTTAACTACTAAAACCAAGACTGATTTGAAAACACAAAGTAATTCTCTTCTACAGACAGACACAAATGGGTAGAATCATTTCTGTTTTTTTGGTTGGTTTGTGACAGTGGGGAGGTAATTAATGCTACATCCATGCTATGACCAATCTATATGTGAAATGTCATAGGACATTTATAGAACAATATCTATAGGCCAACTGTGCTTAAAATAAATAATGACAATTGATACATAGTTCTTGTTCCCACAAGCACATGAATTTTTGCACATTGCATCTATTCAGATAAATATTTATACATGATAATTGTATTAAGAAAAAAATATTTATATATGATCATTGTATTAAGAAAAAATTTATACATGACCACTGTATTAAGAAAAAAATCAAGGGGGCGCCTGGGTGGCACAGTCGGTTAAGCGTCCGACTTCAGCCAGGTCACGATCTCGCGGTCCGTGAGTTCGAGCCCCGCGTCGGCTCTGGGCTGATGGCTTGGAGCCTGGAGCCTGTTTCCGATTCTGTGTCTCCCTCTCTCTCTGCCCCTCCCCCGTTCATGCTCTGTCTCTCTCTGTCCCAAAAATAAATAAAAAAAAACGTTGAAAAAAAAAATCAAGTAAGGTGATACTACCCATATACTGATATTTATATTAACCCACTTCTAGATTGAACCTGTATGAAAGTATCTATCATAAAAAAAATCAACACCATGAACATCGCTGTTGTGATGTTTAATACATGATAATGTGTGCACATTTATAGTTGATTATAATTAGATTTATTTTTGCAATAATATTTCTTTTTATAGTTGATAGGATAAAACACAGCCAGAGGCTGATGCCCATTCAAGACTATCATCTCTTGTTTATTTGGCAAAATAAGTTATATAGAATGTATAAGAAGTAGAAACCCCAGAGAAAAATCCTGTTTTTCACTATCACTTCGTTACTTTTTTGTGATAAATGAGACAAAGAGTAGCTGAACTATTAAAAAGCAAGATGTGTATGAACTCTTCACTAAGTTACTCAGTGACCAGAAAAAGACATATACTCATGTTCATAACTAGGAACTTATAAAACCAAACTGTCCAAAGTACCCAGGGTTCATGGATGAACTTCAGGAAGAAATTGATTCAACCTCAAACTTCTATAGATAAATTTAACATTAAGCTTAGTGCCTAAGGAAGAGTTCTATAGTCCTATAAGAGTACATTTCTGGATTTGTTCCAGACCCACGTACAATGCTTAATGGCTGCTTGATCTATGTTTCCCATACGGAAGTTTGCAGTTTTTCTTTGTGGTTGATCAAGCTTGCCTGGTAATTGTATCACCATCTGAGTTACATTTTTTGAAGTTGTGAGCCTACAAAATCATGATGTTTAGATAGGCTTGGCAAGTCATTCATGTCATTAGGTAGGCCTATTGCTCGTTGTGGAAATTCAAAACCCCACTAGCTGAAAGGTCTCTGTGTCTCAATATAGAAGACAAAAGCAAAGAAAAAAAAAAAGATTTATTGAGTATGCATATGAGATTTTACACCTGAAGCTTCTCTAGCTTTTCAATAGACAAATAGATGCAAACTTGTGAGTTCTGTATATCTCAAGGGAAATTTCTGAATTAATTTCTGAGTGATGGGCTTCCAATTCTAGGGTTAGATGTTTCTCAACCTTTCACATAATGTCAAATGTCAAACCTATTATTGGGCTTATTATACTTCCAATGATATGATATGACTTTATAGGGTAATTACAAAGATTAAAGAAGTTATCTGTAAAATACTTAGAACAGTGCCGGCACAAAACAATTGTGCAGGGATAGATTTACTTTTTTGTAACCTGGTTAATTTTAAATGATTTGCTGAAATTCTTTAAAAAATAAGCAATTTACTTTATGTATCTTTACTCCAAAAAGTCATATAAGTATTGTAACATGAATGAAAATTAATAACCTTCATAAAACACAGGAGGCTATCACAACAAGAAATGTAAGGTCAATGTGTTATATATATTTAAGGCAATATGCACTCACATTTTAATAATAATTGTAAATTTGTAAAAAGATGGTAGGCCTTACATATTATGTGCAAAATATTTGTAGATTGATTACCAGAAAAAAAATTATGTACGGAAAACTTAGTTCACAAATTATTAAGCAACATTAACTTTCATATCTTGTAAAAGAGCTATGCCTTTTCATATGATGCATATTGTATTTTCTTGGTTTTTACTACAAAGACAATGCTTTAAGAGGCTTTTGAATTCCCTAAACAATAGAATTACACATTTGGCCAATTATGATAATTAATATTACAAGTGTTATTTACTTTGGGTAAGATAAATGTCCATTTTTCTTTTAAGTTTCCAAGCATTCTAGGTGATCAATTTCACCATTGTATTGTGCTTTTCACTTTGCTGCATTCTCTGTATCTTTATAATATGTGATTGTGTTTGTGAAGATGATGAGAGAGGGTGGTGATAGTAAGCAACAGCTAAGATGAGCACCTACTCCAAAGTGTGTCATCTTTTAAGAGTATAGTTGGAAATAGAGCATACTGTGACTAACCTGACCCCTCAAAGACATTTTAATTAATGTTCTCTTAGGGTTTACAGAGCAAAGTGACCTGATTACTAGAGCACTTTTATTGAAATTCTAATATACAATCACTTTTGCCAAACTAGAAAGTCAAACCCTGTTTTAAATCCTGCTTATAAAGATTTGTAGGCAGTTGTCAATGACATGTGGCATATCATTGACAAAAGTTATATATAAGTAGCAAAGCATTTGGAGAATGGGTATTTAATTCATAATACTTTCCTTTTATTTCCAGTAAGATTAATTCCCAAAGTTAATCAGTAAGCATACCAATTCAATTAATTGTATCCTTCATCATATTCTTTTAACTATTCAACAATGCTTAAGGAATTAAATTAAGCCAAATTACATTGTGCATGAGTAAAGAGTAGGAAAACGGTGAAAGAACCAATATCTCTTGGAAAATATACTTATTAACTTTAAAAAATTGCCCATAGAACAATAATGAGGTGCCACTGCATATGTATTAGATGGTGAAAATCCAGAACACTGTCCCCCCAAATGCCAGCAAAGCTGTGTAACACCAAGAATTCTCATACATTGCTGATGGGAATACAAAATGGTACAGCCACTTGAGAGACAGTTTAATGGTTTCTTACAAAACTAAACATAATGTTATCATCTGATCCAGGAATTATGCATTTTGGGATTTACTCAAGAGTTGAAGACTAAGGGCCGCACAAATATATTTGAACACAGATATTTATAGCAGCTTTAGTCATAATTCCCAAAATTTAGAAGCAACCATGATATCTTTCAGTAGGTAAATGGATAAATAAAGTTTGGTATATCCAGAGAATGGAATATTATTCAATGCTAAAAAGAAGTGAGTTCTCAAGCCATGAAAAGACATGTAGTAATATTAAATGCTTATTACTAAATGAAGGAAGTCAACCTTAGAAGGCTGCATTCTGTATGATTTCAAATGGACTTTTAGTGATAGTGATATGTACTGTATGTTCGCTGATTGTTGCAGAATATTTATAGTGGGGAAGTCTGTGCATGTAGGGGCCAAAAGGTATATGGAAAATTTTATTTTCTGATCACTTTTGCTGTGAACCTAAAACTAGTCTCAAAAATAGTGTATTCTTTAAAAACTATTCCCTACTTCAAACCAAGAAACAGACTCTGATGGTTACCAGAATGGAGGTGGGTATAGGGGTGGGTAAAATAGGTAATGGGGATTAAGGAATGCAATTGCTGTGATGAGCACTGAGTGATGCATGGAAGTGTTGAATCACTATTTGTACACCTGAAACTAATATTATACTGTACGGTAACTAGTTTGAATTTAAATAAAAACTTAAAAGGGGCACCTGGGTGGCTTAGTTGAGTGTCCAACCCTTGATTTTGGCTCAGGTCATGATCTCATGATTCATAAGATCAAGCCCCACATTAGGCTCTGCACTGTCAGTGTGGAGACTGCTTGGGATTCTCTCTCCATCTCTCTCTGCCCCTCCCCAACTCATCCTCTCTCTCTGTCTGTCTCTCTCTCTCAATAAATAAATAAATAAATAAACATTTTTAAAAAAAACATAAAAAAAAAGATCCTTGCCTCTAGGAGAAAATCATGGTTCTTTAAATGTCCTACATTGTGAAGAATGTGTATGTGTGTTTGTGTGTGTGTATGTGTGTTTGTATTAGTGAATTCCCAGAATAGAATAGTATCTGAAACATAGTTAACTTACATTAATTTTGTTTATAATTATCATATACTTTTTTTAAGTTTATTTATTTATTTTGAGAGAGAGAGAGCACAAGCAGGGGAGGGGCAGAGAGGGAGAGTCCCAAGCAGGCTCTGCACTGTCAGCTCAGAGCCCAATGTGGGGCTTGAACTCATGAACCATGAGATAATGACCTGAGCCAAAGTTGAAAGTTGGACACTTAACCACCTGAGCCACACAGGTACCCCTAGAATATACTTTTTAATATGAACATTTAAGTAGAGTTCATGTAAAATAAAACAATTTACACATTTATCTTTTTTCACATTTAAATAGATATCCCAGTTAAGGATTAAAGTTTGTTTTAATTCTTTTGACTACTTTTAATCAAGATAAATTCAATCAAGATAAAAACACACTTAACAACTTACAAATTAACTTCAATATAATAGCTTTCCATGTTGAATTTGATTCACATATACACATAAATCAATATACTAAAGTTTTGATATATTCCTTATGCTATAAATACGAAATATTTTTCTAAAGATATGTGAGGGGCACCTGGGTGGGTCAGTTGGTTAAGCATCTGAGTCTTGATTTTGGCTTAGGTTATGACCCCATGGTTTGTGGGATTGAGCCTTGCATTGGGCCCTACGCTGACAGTGCAGAACCTGCTTGTAATTCTCCCTCTTCCTCTCTCTGCCCCGTCCTCCCAACTCTCTCTCTCTCTCTTTCAAAAAGAAAATAAATAAACTTTAAAAATAAATAAATAAATTATGTGAAAAGACTTTATTAACAATTATTGAACAGTTTGAGGAAAAAATAGTTCCAATATACATTCTAATACTTGAATAGAATTAACACTAAAATAAAAACATTCAATTTTTATTCTTTGAATATCTAAGATTTTAGCTTACATTAGAATGAAAATAATCAAATTCTAACCATAAATGTTAAAAAGAAAAGTAATATTCTTATATATTTAGGTTTGAATGTTTTTGTGTTGAAGGAAATAGGTAATTTTTATTGATGGATGGGAGAGGGATAAAAGTGTAATTTCAAAAAGATAAAAACAGCCTTTGGAAAACATAACACTAAGGATAATTGATATAATCTATAATTTTTAGCACTTACCATGTCCTCAAACAGATGGATGTACTATAGGATGTATAAAATGTAATTATCTTTGGTTCCATAGAGACTTGGAGAGGTACTGCCAGCTAGCTACACAGGTGCAGCCATTTGAATGTCAGAGATTCTGCATCCTTCCCGGCCCCCCAAGGCCAGATGGATTTTAACTTCCCTTTGAATGACTCTGAATCAAGAATCAGCACAACCTCAGTGTCACTGCATTCATGGGAAAGATGATGGAATAGATACCACCAATAGGCATCTCATTTGTCTTGTTCTCAGTGTCTAAAACAGGGAATGCAGAGGAGATCTCTTACTGGTCTCCCAGAATAGGAGGTAAATCCAGGAAAATATTTCTTTCTCTTACCTATACCAATCAAACACTGCCTGTTGATTAATCTTTGAGAAAGGAATCTTATCAAAGCAGATGAACAAAAATTTCTTACCCTCCTGCCTGATGTTATTCATGGATGAGTCCATGATTTCCAAATATCTATTAATTGATATTTATTTCTAAATATCTATTCTGTTTCATTAATAATGCTAGTTCTTTTTCTTTCACTAAAAAAGGTAGTAAATATTTAATAATGCCAAATCGTCACTGTTTTTGCTCCTTAACCCATTATAATAAGCTGCTGCAAAATCTGCTGCATTTTGAAGATATTTGCAAATGACATGTCTGAGAAAGGGTTAGTATCCAAATTTTATAAAGAACTTCTAGAACCCAACACCCAAAAGCAAATAATCCAATTTAAAATGGACAGAAGATATGAACAGACACTCCTCCAAAGAAGACATGCAGTTGGCCAACAGGCACATGAAAAGATGTTCGACATCACTCATCATCAGGGAAATGCAATCAAAACAACAGTAAGATATCAGCTCATACCTGTCAGAATAGCTAGTCAAAACACAAGAAAACCAAGTGTTGGTGAGGATGTGGAGAAAAAGAACCCTTTGTGCCCTGTTGGTGGGAATGCAAACTTGTGCAGCCACTATGGAAAAAAGTAAGGAGATTCCTCAAAAAGTTATAAATAGAACTACCCTATGATCCAGCAATTGCTCTACTGGGTATTAACCCCAAAACTACAAAAAACATTAATTCAAAGGGATATATGAACCTATATGTCTATTGCAGCATAATTTACAACAGTCAAATTGCAGAAGCAGCATCAATAGTTGAATGGATAAAGAAATATATATATATATATATATATATATATATATATATATACACACACACATATATATCATTGAATATTATTCAGCTATAAAAAAAAGAATGAAATCTTGCCATTTGCAATGACATGGATATAGCTAGAGAGTATAATGCTAAGAGAAATAAGTCAGAAAAAGACACATACCATGTGATTTCATTCATATGTGGAATTTAAGAAACAAAACAAAGAAAAAAGAGATAAAGAGAGAGGGAAGCCAAGAAACAGACTCTTAACTCTGTTTTCTATTAATAGAGAACCAACAGATGGTTACCAGAAGGGTGGTGAGTGGGGGGATTGGTGAAACAGGTGATGGGGATTATGGAGTGCACTCGTCATGATGAGTACTGGGTGATTTATGGAAGTGTTGAATCACTATATAACAAGGTATGTTACCCATACTAAAATTAAAACAAAATAGAAAAATATCAATGGGAAAAAGACATATAATAAAAAAGGAGATTCTAGATTTTTTAAAAAATGCTCCATTTATTTACTAAAATCTTCTTTAAAGTCACCAGTTACCTACAGTTTAAGGAATTCGATGGGACTGTTTTATTGTCTATCTTACTTTTACTCTGAAACATTTGACATCTCATCAGACCCTCTTTCTTGAGTTCTTTTCCCTTTAGCTTCCTTTTCAGTATTTATTTTCCTGCTAGTTCTCAGATAGACCTTTTTCTTTTTCCTTTGTGAGTTATTTTTTTCTCTCCTTGCCTAGTGTTTATTATGATGTTTATCTTTCTCTTTACAAATAATCCTTGGACAAATTTACTGAATCACATGTAAAAGTTGATCTTAAAACTCAGTTCTGAAGATAAGAGAAGCAGAGAATAAAAGATAGAAGGGATATTGCTTGTATATAAAAATCACTCTGGGGTTGCCTGGGTGGCTCAGTGGGTTAAGGGGCCGACTCTGGCTCAGGTCATGATCTCACAGTTTGTGAGTTTAAGCTCTGCATAGGGCTTTGTGCTGACAGCTCAGAGCCTGGAGCCTGATTCAGATTCTGTGTCTCCCTCTCTCTCTGCCCCTCCCCCACTCTCTCTCTCTCTTTCTCTCTCTCTCTCAAAAATAAACATTAAATTTTTTTAAATAAAAAAAAAAATCACTCTGCTCCTTTCTAGCTCTGTAACTTTGAACAATTATTTAATTTTTCTGTGCCTTAATTCCTCATCTATAAAATGGTGATAGTTGTCTTTCTTCTGGGACTGTTGTGAGGAATAACTAATTTAAAATGTATAAACTTCCTGACACGTAAGAAATCTTCATTACATGTAATTTATTGTTAATAGCAGATGTTCCTATTTATTACTAAAAAAATCTGTGACAGAAATTTTATTAAATCTATAAATTCTACAAAGTTTTACATAATTGCATAACTACTTCTTGTACATTTCTGTGGACTATAAATGCCTTCACTGCCATGCTTTTATTTTTATTTTCTTTGGATTGCCAGCAGCCACCTGAACTTTCAAGGAAATTTGCAAGTTGGGAAATGAAAATATTAATAGGATCATGATGATGATCACATTACTCAGTTTTATCAAAATTAAAATGAACAACTCAAACTGTTTCCTTGTTCCTCAAATTTTAAATATTAGTTAGCAGGTTTTCAGCATTTAAGCCCTGATTCCCAATGTCTCTCACCAACATTCTGGTCTCCACATTGCCTATGGCCCAATATCAGCTCCCCTAAATTCAACCCTACTCAGCATCAGTCAAAGGAGATACCAACCCAAGGTCAAATACAGAAATTCCATGGAGGGCTATTGCAATGGTCTATTATCCTTTTTCTCATTCTTTTATCACACATACGCATGTGGGCACACACACACAGAATCACAGGCACACACACGTTTGAAGGCTTCTTTTCTGTCACTTTCATGGACACCAAAATTGCTACCTATCCCCTCTAGATCTGATTACTTCTCTCTTTTGTCAGTGATTTCTTTGCTATTATGAAAACATTTTTAGCATTATTTTTATACTGAGAATGGAATAATGCAAAATTGACTTAATCTGCAGCACAAAGTTTATGTTTTGTTGAAAAAAAAGAAGTTCTTGACAGGATTGCTAAACACTAAAATTGCTGAACAACAATAGCTATTTCACTATCTTTGAAAAATAAGACAGTCTCTCATCTCTCTAGAAGAGATTGTTTTCCACCTTGTCTTGAAAGAGAATGAGACTTCAAATCCTGTTTTTCAACTCCATACTTCTTAGACATATATTTAAAAATCTTTAGAAATCTTTTAAAATTGTAGATTCTGTTAAAGCCTAATTGTCAATATTGACAACAATTATAAAGTTAGTATTTTCTCTAAAAGTACATTGTAAAAATTCGTGGCTAATATAATACCTACTTTTTTTCATTTACAAATTACATTAGGCACTGTATTTTCTATATTTTATATCACATTTGCTATCAGTAGTATATACTACTTTCCATTGTACTATTTAAAGACATTGTCATGGGGGCCAGTGTAAAAAAAAATCCTTTGTAAGACAATTGTGTGAAAATTGCAGTTATTTTTGAAGACATTAAGCTAAGCAATCATTTTCACTAATTCTGATGTTGCCAGTATTGTCCTGGTTATTTTATGGGAAATACTGAAAATCTTTGATGCATTGTTAGTGCAATGAGCTTATACTTCATTTGTGGAGATGAAATTTGCAAAGTTAAAACTTGGAGATACAAGGTGCAAACACATATCATGTAATACACTGTGCTCCTAAAGGAGAGATAAACAAATATCAGAAAAATAATTAAAGTCTTTTAGAAGAATACAAATAAGACCTCAGCATCATTGGGAATAGGATTTTTATAAATGTAAACACATGCGTACAGACATCTTCAAAACAAATTCAAATGTAAAAAGCATACTTCCAGTTAATATATGCTATCCTATTTTGAAACCAGATATATATGTATATATATATATATATATATATATATATATATATATATATATTGAGCTCAAGTGCAAAAATCCAACACAATCTAACTCTTTGCCGGGCAAGTTATTTCAACTCCCTGTACTTCATGTTAAAACCGATGAAACTATCTATATAGGAATGTATGGTGAGGATTAAAACTAAGATAATGGGGCCACCTGGGTAGCTCAGTTCATTAAACATCTGACTTATGCTCAGGTCATTATCTCAGAATTCCTGGATTCCAGCACCTTCTTGGGCTCTGCAGGCTCTGTGCTGACAGCCCAGAGCCTGCTTCAGATTCTGTCTCCCTCTCTCTGCACCGCCCCTACTCTCTCTCTCAAAAATAAATAAATGGACATTAAAAAAAACAACTTAAAAAAACTAAGATAATGTATTTAAACAATTGGAACTATCATGTGTTTCTAAACCCCTCATAGAACCAATTACTTTATCCTAGAGAAAGCACACAGTAAACATGTTTTTATTAGATTTGATACAAATGAAAATATCCTATTATTTTAACCTTGTACAAGTTGGAAGATAAAAATTATGTACCAAGTATATTATTTATAAGATATCAATTTCTTAACATTAAAACAATAAATGATTCCTTTTCAATAATATTGCTTTGAAAATAACTTAGTTCTTCTGTTACAGGAAATAACTGCAAGACCACTGAATACAATAAGATGAAAAGCATGCTTTTAGATTTACAAAATCAAAAATATATTACACAAGAAAATGAAAACCCTAACGGTGATGACCTGTCTTGGAAGAAGTTGTTGGTGGATCAAATGTTTAAATATTTTGATGCCGACAGTAACGGACTTGTAGATATTAATGAACTAACTCAGGTATGATTAATGATTAAATTAACAAGCTTATTTAAAAATCACATGTACAATATATTTATATCTGTGTGAATTTATTCTATATTAATAAAATGTATTTAATTTGTATTATTTGAAAGTGTGGACAAAACATATTTTTAAGAGTAAAATTTGACTGCTGTTAAATAACAAAGATTTGATTCAACTGAGTCAATTTTAAAAATCTAATTGGCTTTACTGTTCAATTCATGAACTGGGCAGCATCCCATCTAGCAAATAGAGAGGCACTTGGGAAGTTGTACAAATGGAAAGTTTTTGCAGGAGAGTGGGGCAAAAAAATTATTAGCAAAAGAGAAAGATTTTTCCCGGCAAGGCTGCTTTCCTTTAGCTGGAAAGGCTAGGGCTGTTATGTCGATTACCTCATCATCTTTTGTGGGATGGAAAAGGACCAAGTGGCAGACCCACTGGGGCTGATTGAAAAATTCCTGACCAACCCGTTAAGACTACATTTCTGGGGAAGGTTGAACTGCCATTAGATCACGTATTAAACCCCAGTTTGAGGATTTGGCCTAAATTATGCCATTTTAGGACTGTTTTAGGACCAAAATGGTTTGGTTTTTGGGTCTTGGTGTTGTTTTTCTTCTAACACTACTCTAACAACAATATTAATTTCAAATAACATTTATATGATATTTTAGAGTTCAAAATAAGATAGCTACTTTTGTTCTGTACCTTAAATACCTTAAGGAATCATCAATTCTTTATCTTACAAAATTTGTAAGATATCTTCAGATATGTTCTGAAGCCTTTTATAATGTTTAATTTTCTATCACTCAGTAAAAACTTGTGTATCCAATATTCAAGGAAACTATTCACCAGCAATTGAGCACATCTATAACATGATGTAAATACATCATTTAAGAAGGTATTAAATTTCTGACCTATTTTATTTTTCCAATAATCAAAGATCAATTAGGATATAGTTAATCTAGGTATAGTATTAAGTCCACATTGTTAAATTTCACTTATTTGAAAATTGTCACCAAATGAAATATGTGATAAGAAATTTGTTACTAAAGAGAATATTTGAATGAACAAAAGGTCTTTATGTGAACCATTTGGAAAAAAATACAAATACTTTTTTGTGTGTATCATGGAGACAGAACAGTTTGAAGGAAATTATAATACCCAGATTTTAGAAACTAAACTAGTTGTAGGTAGTATAGAAATGTGAAATAAGAGACATAAGTTTTCTCCAAAAACGTATACAAGTTTTAGGAGTAATGGAGAAAAAAAGCCAATCTGGGGTGACCAATCTAGGAAAATGGTTATAGCACTGAAGAAGTTTTCTGAATTCTTAATAATCCTTATAGTGTTTATTAAGGTGGATTTTGCTGCAGTGATTGGCAGTTAATATAGTTTTAAAAAAATCCAGTAGTTTATCTCCATAACACCATGCCATTCATCTCTTATGGTTAATTTTATGGTCTATATAAAGAATCTGACATTGTGGAATATTGGTTCGATTATACAAGGATTTCTAAGCTTTGGAATAGTGTAACTTAGTTTCAAGACTTTATATCAAAGTGACTTTCTAAGTAAATTAATTACAGTTCTTGCCATTCCAGTTAATTAAAATATATATCATTTTCCTTATCTTCTTTAATTTAGCCTGCATTTATTGAGAAGTTACTAAATCCAGGCATTGGGATTTAAAGAATTGAACTCTGGAATTTTAGAGTAAAATCAGAAAATTTTTAATTAAGATACCTATGTTATCATTTACCTCATGATTTATTTTTCAAGAATGAAACTCTTTAGAATTTTATATTTATAGTAATGATAAGAAGTGACTAGTTAATTAAAATGAAAATATAATTCAGTCATGTCACCTTGGTCTATGTGGGCCTGACATATTGGAATATATTGTGGTTTTGCTTTTGCTTTTATTTTGTGTATTATATATTATTATATATTACATATTTTACATGTATTTATTAGTTTTTATTAATGTATCTACATCATTGTAACCACTGGTTGGGTACAAAACATGATCTGACGAAATCCAGTTATTATCATAGTACCTACATCTAAATCCAAATGGAAAACTGCTACTCACTAGAAAATGGCAGTCACAGCACTTTATACCTATTTCAAGTTTATGCTACATTCAAGTTAGTATTTGTTTCCTAGGCAGCCATTACAAAATAACAGAATGTGGGTGGCTATATCAACCTGTCCTTCAGTTCTAGGGGCTCAAAGTCTAAAACCAAGGAGTTGGCTAAGCCATGCTCCCTCTGAAGTAACTGGGGGAGGATCTTTGCTTGTCTTTTTCAGCTTCAGGTAGAGCTAGGCATTCTTTGGCATTCCTTGGCTTGTAGATAACATCATTCAGCCTCAGGGCGCTTGGGTGGCTCAGTGGGTTAAGCAGCCCACCCTTTATTTTGGCTCAGGTCATGATCTTATAGTTCATGAGATCCCGCTGTCAACACAGAGCCTCCTTGGGATTCTCTCTCTCTCTCTCTCTCTGCTCCTTCCCTATTCATTCTCTCTCTCTCTCTCTCTCTCTCTTTCTCTCTCTCTCTCAAAATAAATAAACAAACAAACAAAATCTGCCTCTGCAGTCATATACCATACTTGGTGTGCCTGTCTTCACAACACATTGCCTTTGCTTGAAGGACACCAGTCATATTGGATAAGGGGCCACCCTACTCCAGCATCACCTCATTTTCAGTTATCTAGTTATCTCTTCAACAACCCTATTTCCAAAAAACACAAAATGTTATGTTCTGAGGTCCTCAGGATTAGGTCTTTAAAATATCTGTTGAGAAGATACAACTCAACTCATAATGAAGTTTATCTGCTACCAAATTTAGTTGTGTTTTCTCTGTTACCTTTGATTTGGACTCACTTTATGTCTGAAAAGTCCCCTTCCAATTCATCTGAAAGTCGTCTTCAGAAACCCATTTCTTTCTTGGCCATCCATGAGGTACAAGCAAGGAAAGATTTGGGAGATTTACTGGCTTCCTTCTGAATACATCCCATACTACATAAGTCATTCCCACCTAGTGTGTTGTGAAAATGTCAGTATCTCATCTGTAAATAATCAACTATGAAAAAAACAACATAAACAAAAACACAGAACTTAAACAACAACGACAAGAAAAACAGAAGGTTGTAACAAGTAATCTTGAAAAAATATAATAAACACCTAGATATGAATGGCACAAATACTGTTTTGATGGTAGTATTTTTAGATTTCAGGTACTTTTTAAAGATCTTTTGCAAGTATTATAACCAATAATACATACGGTTTTATTAATAAATGCAGAAACATATAATACCATCATTTAATATGGAATTTTCAAATAATTTAACTTAGAAGAGTAAAAAGGGAAAGGATCTTAATGGTGTCTATTAATAATTTATAAGATATTATTAACAGAAATGTAAGATACTGCCAGTGACAAGTAAAAATTAAAGAATATAATTTGACTTTGAGGTTTTATAATTGTAGCATGAAAGCTGGCTACCCACATTCTATTTTTATTCCCCATAATGAATGGAGAATCTTACAGATTTTCATGTAAATTAGAACACAGAGGCCTGTCTAATTGAGAGAAAATACATTAAAAAATTAATAGTTAAAAGAGTAGGACCTTTAGAATCACAGTTAACAACATGTTATAGCAAGAAAATATTTGCTAAAATGAACTGACTGGTTATAGAAATAAATCACATTCAATCCATCTCTTTACCACTCTAGCTTAATAACATAAACATCTGTAACTCTATGTTTAGTCTTCCAGTCTGGGGCTAATGTTCTTATGTTGAAAATATTCAAGTATGAAATACAAATTGATAGCGAAGTGAAATTTTGGACTTTTAAAATAATTTTTATAAAGTTGATAAAATTTATGATAGTACACTTGTAGATTTGTCATTGGTAGTTGAAGATCCAGAAGAAAAAAATCAAAAAAGATTGAGATGGTATATTCATTTCAGAAGATCTAAAGAGAATGTTCAGATGGAAAGGAGTGAGTGGGTCCCAAGTGATGAAGTCCTAGTATATTTTTTTTCAGAATAATCTTTTTTATGATCAAAGTGTAGTGGTTAAGAACTGTTATTATAGAGCTTGGGTTCAAATAACATCTCTTACTTATGACCTGTTAACCTTTGGCAAGTTATTTAAAGTTTCTGAGACTCATTTTATATATAGGCAATGATACTAGTACCTACTGCGTAAATTTGATGTCACACACACACACACACACACACACACACACACATCATTTAGAATGTGTCAGCTTCTTAGAAGCATGACTAGCACATACAAAATAGAGTGTGTTAGTTATAACTGTATTTTCAAATCTAACTTTCATGTGAATGTCATGGATGATAATGGAAATAAAGTGGGTACATACCCTTAAGTTAGTAATTGAGCGATTGAATAATATTTACCCTATGTTCATCCCTTGCAACTTTTTAATATTTATGCTTGAATGGTAGGTGATAACAACTTAAATACCATTAGTTTACAGCCATTATAACCCAGAAATCTATACACACATTATTAAACATACAAAAGTTTTAATACCAACTTTTACAATGAGAAAAAACAATAGTTCTTGCAAAAGAAGAGTAGTTTTGGTTATCTCAAGAAATTAGAAAAAATAAATGACGGCATGTTTTTATTTTGCCCATCTCATTTGAAGTGGTTACACATTTATCTCATATAGCTGGCATGAATTATTAAATCCTCAGTACCAGATTAGAGTAACTGAGTAATCGTAATTTTAGTAATAATGGTAATGATACTATTGGGTTATTGCCGTAATGCAGATGTCTGTTGTCTCCTTTGTACTTCTATTTGAGCTCCGCTATATGTATGTGAGTGTTTACATCACAAATTACACAAATCCCAAATTGAAATCCAGTTTAGATCCAGCACTTTGTACACTTTTCCTTTCCTTGTACTCTGTCCATGGTGTGCTTTTCATTACCTGCACCACTGATACAGTGCCAAGTCTATCTCTCAACCTCAGTTTTCCCTGGGGGCTCCAAATTATTTGTCATGCAAAACAATATGTTCTATTTTAGATTCTCCTTCTAAATATGTATGACCAAATATATCACATTCCACAGATGCCAACATCTACCTTAGTTAAAAAAACTAATGACAAGTTATAGAATACTACAACAACATCAAAAACCAGTATCTATCATACTCTTCCCTCAGGGAGAAATGTATCATCAATTCTCGAAACAAAAAGAAATCCCTAGCCTCCATCTTCTGCCCTATTTTTTACACCATCAGAGCCCAATTAAGTCATATCTATCTCTATTTCCTCAAGTGCATTGTCCACTCTTACCCCTGGGGTGAGTATTTCTGTTTTTCCAAATGACATGGACATGGTGTTAGGGAAGAAAAGTGGGATATCTATCAAAGTTTTTTTGTAGGAACAAAACAGATTATTATTGTCTCCTCTCCCATGTGTCTTAATTACTGTATGATAAAGGTAATATTTCAATCACATTAAAATTTTTTTTTGTATTTTTTTTTCTTTAAATGCCTATCCTCTATTGAAAACAGGTAAATGGGAACTTACTTTGGTCTAGTGGTTCTATATCTTCTCAAATCTATGCCATAGTGCCCGGATCCCATTCATAATGAGGTTATAGAACTGAATGGTCTGTGCTGGTAACCAATCCTGTGTACTAAATGCAAACCCAAATGTTCTGCCTTTTCCTGAGGACCATTCTAGTAAGGTGTGACCCTCGCTTGTTTGGTGTTTTACCTTAGCTCCTCCCCACATCTAAGCAAATCTCTAACGTTCATCTCTATTACCTGGATCTCTCTCTCTCTCTCTTGCTTCTCTTAAATTACCTTCTCCCAAAGTGAGAATTCACTGCTCTCTTTGGAGAAATCTGAGCTTTACTAATGCCTGCTTCAATGAAAATTGTTCTAACAATATGCTCCAAATTGGCTTATCATACTCCAATGTATGACTCATAGAATAATAGCTTACTGCAAAAGCCTCAACAAACATATTTTTTTTTTCCAAAGGATGATCACAAACCTGTTATCTCCCCTAAGCGCTGTATATATGACTAGTGTAGTCAGGTACTCAGTTTCATAGTGACACATTTGTGGTTTTAAGAACACAGATTGTTTCTAAAACAGACATGAATGTGTAATGCTTGAAATCAGGATTTCAGGATGAAGAGACCTGAGGTATGAGTATGTTCCTTCTGGCAGTCTGGCATGTAGGGAAAGGTCACTGGAAGTGTGAAAGTTAATGAGCATTTGTTGTCAAAAGGAGCTCAGAACTGTTCTGGGTGGCTTATTCATGTGTATATGGAAACCACAGAGAATATTAAAGAGTTAAGGTAGACAGAAATAGGGGTGCCAGGGTGGCTCAGTCAGTTGAGCATTCGACTTCGGTTTAGGTCATGATCTGGCAGTCTGTGAGCTCAAGCCCCACCTCGGCTCTGTGCTGACAACTCAGAGTCTGGAGTCTGCTTCGGATTCTGTGTCTCCCTCTATTTTTGCCCCTCTTCCACTCGTACTCTGTTTCTCTCTCTCTCAAAAAAAAAAAAAAAAAAAAAAATTAAAAAAAAAAAGGTGGGCAGAAATATTGTGAATCAGCAGTTAAATTTATTTGTGAATTATGGGGAGAGAATAGGAAAGAACTATGTAGCTGAATGGCCTGAGATCCAAAGTAGGTTCTAGCTCTCTATCAATCTATTGTTGATCGATCAATCTATCTATCTACCTATCTATCTATACCTACCATCTCTCTCATCTTTGTATCTATCTAATGAAGACTTGGTTTGGGAGGAGGAAATAATCCAGAAGTGCCAGTAGGGAACCATTTAGTTATTGACCCATCTTCCTCGCTGAGGTAAAATGGATATGAGAGAAAAATTGGCCACCAATTGTTAAAATTATTTTACAAGTGATTTTCTTCAGGGGCAGCCAGAATTTCTTAAAGTTAGTGTGCATGGATTACATGTCTTTATAAGAAATGGAGGTGAAGAGTTTTTTGACCAGAAGCAGGATTTCCAGAGGTCATTATGATGGGTTTGAGTTAGAAAAGAATGGAGATTGAGTCAGAGAAGGAAATATGCAAAGCAATATAGGGAAACTTGGGTTTCATAGGGTCACATAGGACAAAGGAATTTGTCCAGATTGCTCCTTAGAGGAGAATGGACAACTGTGTTTTGCACTGTGGTGTAATATGTTTGATAGAGTAAGATGAGGGAATACATAGGCAGACTTCACCTGGCAGAATGGCATCTTTGAATTGTTAGCAGTGTTAAAAGATGGGTATATTGAAACATATTAAAATTTTAAGGGTTTATTTTATCTTTTAAGTTTATTTTTGAGAGAAAGAGAGAAAGAGAGAGAGAGAGAGAGAGAGAGAGAGTGCATGGGGAGGGCCAGAGAGAGAGGAAAGGGAGAATCCCAGGCAGGCTCCCTGCTGTCAGCACAGAGCAGGTCTTGGGGCTTGAACTGACCAACCATGAGATTATGGCCTGGAACAGAAATAAAGAGCCAGTGAATTAACTCATTGAGCCAACCAGGTGTTCATTTCCAGGGTTTATTGGAGGAAAAGTTGATTTGAATCCAGCAATGCCAAATCAGAAGTGGTTAGAAGCACTCTACTGAGGGGAACTAGGGGAAAGCTTCTATAGAGAAAGGAGAGAGCAAAGTAAGGCAGGAAATCATTGATTCCCTGTAGCTTAACACATCCTATTTGTGATTGGTTGTGAGTTTTGAAACATTGAGGCATTTACAGGCCTAGATTTTGGGTTGTTTACATAGGCACCAGGACATTAGAGCCAACTCCGTCTAAGGGCTTCCTTGTTTAGAGCAGCAAACATAGGGTTCTTAAAGTGAAATAGTGCTAACAGCTTGGATAATCTACTCTTTTGGCCTCTCCCTATTTCATAAAATAACCACCCGTGGAATTTAAGTAAGCAAAATCATTCCCTTGTGATTCTGAGTTTAAATAAGCAGCTGTATTGAGTATATTGATTTAGCACTTTCTTCATTTAGATTCTGTCATCTTAATAAGCTGATTCACATTAGGCATGCATATTAGAATGAAATATTTCCCTAATGTGCACACATGCCAACTCTTTATTAAAATAATAAAAAGAGCTACTTGTTCACAGGATTTAGATTATTACGTTATACATATTTGACTTAAAATGCTATTTGCTCAATGACTACCATATGTGAATACATTTACGAAATTAAATAAAAAGCAAGAATAAATAAGACTAGATATTTTTAAGCTATCAGGATGGGCAGGGCAATGATGTTTTTGCAACCTTTGTACATACCAATTTTCTTTAGAAATTATTAGAGCTGTTAGATAGGGAATGGGCAGTTAATCTTTATTTTGAGTTGATAAAGCCTATTACAATTTTAAAGGCTTTTTAAGAGGTTCTGGTTTCTAGTCAACATATTTATTTACTATAAGATTGGTAAGAATTGTTTTGTCTAATGGATAAAAAGCTATTTTGGTGGGAACAAACTAAATACAAACAAATAAGCACTTGTATGGCTAGAAAAGGGAGATAAGTGAGAACTTCCAGGAAATGCCATGGTAATTAATCCTATTTAACATTTAAAACCCCATGAACTTTCTGGTATACAAAATAAGGCAGCAGAAACCAGGTATTTGACTGAGAATGGTAGTAGCAAGGCCAGTAGGTAGATCTTAGTAGTACTGGCAATTTCCTTTGAAGCGCTAAAGATTTCAGAATAATAATAATAGCAACAGTTAGCACTTAACAGAAAAGTGGGGCCCCTAATTGTTGGTTTGGGTGCAGCTTGGGGCTACAATTAAGAAACAGTACTTCCAATTCTATCTGGAAACATTAGTAACTAGTTTCAAATACTCTTTTTTTTTAATGTTGTTCATAATATGCACAAGACAATTGGAAAATTAAAATTTTGTCTTAAAAAATTTAAACATATCTTTTATAGCATCTTTCCTTTAGAATGTTAACGTGCTTTTAAAAATTTGGCATTCATATTCAGAGAATCCCTGTGAGCCATATAGGATGGCTTCAAAATAAGGTATTTTTTCTTCCCACCACGGGTTGAATAATGTTATCTCTTCAGTGAATTTTTCAAAAGAATTCATGTTGGCCCTATTGATTTTTTAAACGTTTTCTAATGTGTTATGGATGTTAGGAAACCTAAAGACAACTTGAAAGATGTAATTAATTTTTATGTGATCCTTTTCTTCTAACACACCTATTGTATGATAGCATCAGTTATATATGATTAAACAATTATAATTTGTAATGTTAGTTTTTTACTCTCGTCCTTGCACCTTATTTTTAGAGCACTGTTGGAAATCTGTAATTATTTTGTTTATTTAATTATTTGCCTGTTCCCACACATTCTCTCTAGAAAATTAACTCTATGAGGACAAAAACTATGCCATTCTTTTTTACTACTGTATCTCCAAAACTGTAGCACATTTCTATGCACATGTCAGTTGTTAAAAAGAAAAAGGAAGGGGGAAGGGAGAGAAGGAGAGAAGAAGGAAGTCAAATAGGAGATATTCAGAGAACTAAGTAGTAGGGAAGCCAACCCATAGTGAGTGTATGGGAGAGGCTTAAAGATAATGCCTAAAGATACATATTTCTAAAAAAAGTATATTTATTTCCTGACCCTTAAGTTTTGACGTAATCTACATATTTGCCAAGTAAAGACTGAATATATCGTCTTCTCCTCAACTTCACAAATGTGATGTACTTTCTTTAAAATGGAGGAACACTGAACTCTGATCTACTAAGACCACTGTGATTGTGACATGGTCATGATTAGTTTGAGGAGAAACAGCTTGCAAAGGATAAGGAAGAGCTCATCCTCTGATGAACGCTTGAAATTTTGAGTGGTGTATCTTTCCATGAGTTTACAGTTGCTGTTTTTCCCTGTTTCCACAAAGAAGAATAAAGAAAAAGACATAGAATTGGAAGATTCTACTTCATTGTGCTCCTATGCCCTCATGCCCATAGACTCATTACCATGATCTGACTTGAGACCATCAAAATTATGGATATATTATATCTCTTTTATGAGAGTCAATATAATAATCTTTGATTTCCAAGTCATGATATATTCCTGGAAAACCAATATTCATACAGGGATATATATATTCATATATATATATATATATATATATATATATATATATATATATAGCAGGGAGACAATCCTCTACACCTACCTCTGGCATTTTCCTTTTTTTTAATTCCAGTTTTATTTATCTTTAAATAAATTGTTATCTGACATACTATATATTTTACTTATATATTTATTTGTTCCCTTCTACTAGCATATAAATTTCACAAAAGAGGGTTTCTTATCTATCTTATTGGCTATTATCAGAGTCTAGGAAAGTGTCTGAAAATAGTAGATTTTCAAAAATGATTTGTTGAATGGATACTTGAATAAACAAATGAAGCAGAATGATAAGCAGAATAGTTTAGTTTGGGGAGGAACAGTTTTTTGTTTTGTTTTGTTTTGTTTTGTTTTCCTGTTTGGGGACAAAAGAGAATACAGTATCAAAACATTGAATCATTCCTGAGTTATAATTCTTCATGCAACTTTAACAGTTCTGTTACTTTGAAATTAAATATGTACCCCTCTGGAATACTGTGTATCTGAGCTCCCTGGATGACATACATTCTGCTAATACTTCTATTTTGTCACACTGACTCATCTCTGTGGAGCAGAATATTCATTTAACTTGATTTTTGATCATTAAAGAAAGTGAGAATCTTTAATTTAATTATTATTATCATTATTTTAGCCTTAGAGAGTTCACCAAAGCACTGGTAAATTTGGAAAACATACTCAATATTTTACAATAGATAACAAATAAAATTATGAGTCACCTCCTAGACTAAAGCTTTATTGTAGGATACTTAGATAACATTTGTGCGTCTGGCTCTGTCATGATCTCTAGTTCAGAAATAACATGAGTGTTTTGAGGAAACTAGACTGGAAGTTTTGAAAGCCAATGGCAGAAATAAACAAAAGAAATGCAGGCAACTATGAAAGCCCTACAAGTTTGGATCCTCTGTTCCAAAGAGTGCTTAATGTATTACTGTGCACTTGGGAAGGAAATCTGCTTATTTTCTATCATATTTTCTTTTTTTTTTAAGTTATTTATTTATTTATTTATTTATTTATTTAGGGGTAGAGGAGAGGGAGAGAGAGAATCCCAAGAAGGCTCTGCACTGTCAGCACAGAGTACCTCAGGGCTTGATCTCATGAATCATGAGATAATGACCTGAGCCGAAATCAAGTGTCAGATGCTTAGCTGACTGAACCATCCAGGCACTCCTCTATCATACTTTCTTGCAGACAGTCAAACATGATCAAAGCTCTAGTTATTTAAAACCATTTCTCTATGCTGGTTAAGAGGTCTTAGGAAAGTACCCTCCTCATTTGGAATACACCAGACTACTCAGCTCCCATCAGGCATTCTAAAGGGGAGAAGAAGTAACTAGGAAGTATGTTTTTAAGTAGGCTGTTTTATTGGGCAAAAAATGGAATAAATGAAAAAAATATATACTTGAACTATTGATGATGAGAGACAAATCTCCTGTCTCCTATATATGGGCATGGTCCAGTATAGGTGAAGAGGGTTTTTTGTTTGTTTGTTTGTTTGTTTGTTTAGAAAATTTCCTAGCCAGAACCATTTGCTTTGCTAGGGCACACTAATTGAAACAGCAGGTCCAGCTTAAGTTGTATAATCATGATCAAATCAAGATCAAGATCAAATCAAGATCAAGCTAGTCTTAAGCCAGCATTCAGAAAAAAAGGTAGAAGTTCATTCTCTTTGTCTAATTAGACATGATTTAATCTGAGTAAACTATTAAAATAGAAAATATGAGACATAAAATGATGAATATTTTCTCCAGGTTTTTCCATCTCCTTCTCTTTATGAACATGTATGAGAATAAAAATTACTGAGAAATATTATTAAAATACCTGAATACACCAAGCCTGAGTGTCACTGCATCCTTAAAATTACCATTATGCTAGCATTGCAGAACTTTAGGAAGAGCATAGTGAGGTAAAATGAAATATGCCACCACCACCCCCCCCCACTACCACCCAGGGAAAGTCATTTTCCATGATCTAACAAATAACAGATGGAGAATGACTGAGAGCTCTGTTGCCTTCTAAATAGAAAAGCAGTATTAGTTTTCTCATTAGGCTTATAGGAGAAATGGCTTCAGCCGTTAGGTAGTTTTGTTAATCCCTACAGCTGGACTATGCAAAAGTGTAGGGCTTAATACTCACTCTCAACAATATCTATTTATGTGGATCAATTAAAGCAGATAAATGTTTTGCCTATTTTCCCCCTCCAAGGCAGCAAACATCGGCTTAACCAATGAAATGTGAATATATAACACAAGAATAGAGAGCCCAGTATATTGTAGAAGTTATATTTAGCAACGTCTATGTGTCATCATTGCTAAACCACTCAGGTGGCTACAGAAGAGGGCCAGAGGCTCTAGTGATACATATGCTAAGCTCCATCCTCAGAGCTACCTCTATAGCTCATCCACACTCAGGCAGAACTGAACTTTTAACATAGAAGTGTTCCCCAAAGGGTTATTTAAAAAAAAATAGTCAATAGCATCTGAGAATCTTTTGAAACTAGTATCACTGATCTGCTATTGATATAACAAAGAAAGTCTGGATTCACACTGTGAACACACAACAGAGCTTGTGCAAGCTGGCGTGGAAATCTGCAGTGAATTATTTGAATAAAAAGCACATTATATTTAAAAAATCATTATTTTTAACTTAAAATGATTACTTTTAACTATGTGTTATATGTTGTCTTACATCTAACTATGTGTGTATGTGTGCATGTATATGTGTGTGTATGTGTGTGTGTATACATGTCTATAAATATGATCTTCACAATAGCCATAAGAGATAAATGTTACTATCTGTTATTCCTAACTGAGGAAAGGTTAAATAATTTGCCAGAAATTATAGAGCTATATTAAGTGCCATTGGCAGGTGCAGAAGCCAGAGCTGGCTGACTTCAGAGCTTGCATTTTCTAATTACATGGCACCACCTTTTTTAAAAAAAAGCACACACTACAGGCACCGGGGTGGCTCAGTTGGTTAAGCGACTGACTTTGGCTCAGGTCATGATCTTAGAGTTCATGAGTTCGAGCCCCACTTTGGGCTCTGTGCTGACAGTGAGGAGTCTGCTTGGGATTCTCCCTCTCTCCCTCTCTGCCCCTCCTCCACTTGAGTCCTCTGTCTCTCAAAATAAATAAAACTTAAAAGAAGATGAAAAAACACAACTATAATGCACAGCTCCAACAATGTGAAATACTGTCTCTGTATGTGAGAGAATGTGAAAAGCTATGGACACAGCTATGCAGCCACCCAGATGGATAGGAATGTTTGAAAAATCTTGGGGAGCTCTTTTATGTGAGACACGATAGTCAAATCAGTAGAGTATAAAAAAAGCTACGGCCTCAGTCCATAGGACAGAGCACAGAGAAGAAAAGCAGTTTGATGATTTTTCTCACCCACACTTGGATGGATTTTCATCATCAATTGGTGCATTAATTCTCTCTGGCTCCTGGAAACAGTCATTTGCTTAATAGCTCTTTTGTGACCGAGGGAGTTAATGCACAATCCCAAATGGCTTAACTTCCAGCTGAGGAGGAGTTTGGGCAGAGAAAAAAAAACAAAACATCTAACTTCATTTTTCACAAATAATTTGAAGATGCAAGTTGGAACAAACGATCTCACTATTTTTGTTGAGAAAGAGCCCTGTTTTCTTTTGACAGAGGTCACTGAGACGTAGGAGGCAATTTTCATGTGGAGATATTTCTTTGAGTCACTATAAATGGAGCAAAGAAAATGAGTGAAATACAAAATGTCCTTGTAAAGCTCAGATTTTCTGGGACCTACTATGAGATTTTTGTATTAGAAAGTTTGGACAATTCTAAGTACCTATCTTAACTTTTTAACTTTATATCTTTGGAATGGTTCAAAATAATTGTCCAGTAACTGAAAATCAGGATTTTTCATAGGTACAGTTTTTTGCCCTACTGCAGACTTAAAATGACTGCAGACTTAATAATCACTAAGTGATTATTATGTATGATTAATTATGCTATAGAAATGTTAAGACGGTTATAATTGTATGGTTATAATTTCCTTGTCAGGTGATAAAACAGGAAGAACTTGGCAAGGATCTTTCTGATTGTACTTTGTATGATCTACTGAAATACGATGATTTTAACTCTGACAAGCACCTGGCTCTTGAAGAATTTTATAGAACATTCCGTGAGTATAATATTCATTCTCTAATTCCTCTTCGTTCATTTTCCTGTTTCTTTACACAATCCAGAATGTTGCTTGATCTGAGAGTACAGGCTGTTTTTAAATTAAGAGAAGTGGTGTAAGTAAGATAAAGTGCTGAAGTGTACTGAAACATATGTAAAAGTTAAGGGATGCAGTAATCCTAAAATGAAAAGCTGGAAGTATTTGATAACCCTGGATATCAGTTCTTACTGATTCTCATTGAAAACGTGAATTCCACAATGCTGTTTTTAAAGTCTGGGGGGAGTAGTAGCACTTGACTACTCTTCACTGTATAACAAGAACAATTTAATTATTTACACAGTGACTTTTTGTTTTTCGTTTTTGTTTTTACACTATAGGGAAACCAAGGTAGATTAGTAGATAGAGTTTGCATATATGTTAACAATAATTAGCATAACAATGGAAAATTGTATTTATATTAAGGTACTTTGGAATAATTTACGTATGTTTAAATTGCTTAAATACTTCTTTAAATCGACTATTTATGCTTTATAAAGCATAGATATGCTTTATATGATTTATGATTTGTATATGCTTTATAAATCATGTATGAAATATGATTTATATATGCTTTATAAGTCACCAAAGAATCAAAGCTCAACAGGATTTAAGTCAGCACTGAAACCAGTATTTTCTTCTATCTTTCTATCTTCAATGTTATATATATGCACATTTATATATTGCTTTCAAAAAAGACAGGAAATAGGATATGTACTTGATGTAAAAAGATCTCTTTTGAATTATGCCTCTTCCATCTATCAGTGGTCTGATATTACGGAAATTACTTAAATTCCTGAAAATCCATATAAATATGAATAGTAATGTTCTTGTCATATGATAATTTTATATTAAAACATTAAATTAGATTTTATGTAAGTTTTGATAAAGCAAAATAATATATGTGAAATAGTTGCAGGTGATGAAGCTTTAAGACAAGATATCAGTATGCTCTTCAGATTAATTAAATTGCATTTCCATTTTCAATTAAAAGGCAGGATAGCAAGATGCAGAGTGACTCTATAAACAGTTAACCCCTTAAAAAATGTCACAATCAAGGATAGACACCTTTCAAAGACAACAACAGGAAAGCAGCATTATTATTCTACGTTTGTAAGAAGAAATTGAAACACAAAGAACTTAAGAACTAAGTGGCTGAGTTTATAATCAAAGCTATGTCAGACTGTGAAGGCTTTGTGTCTTCCACTAAACTTCACTCTGTAATAGGAATTGTTCTGTGTACTCATGGTGGCAACGAGAAGATATTATGGTTTATCAGAAAAGAATTTATATTTATATTCTTCTATATCTGTATTACATTAATATTGTCATATATTAATTTACAAATACCATATATAAGCTAGAAAGAGATACACATCACAGAAGGGACTACATAAAATATTAAGTAAGTTAGAATATAATCTAATTTGGGAAATCACGAAGACTTTTTGAAGGTGGTAGCAACTGAATTAGTCTCCAGGATGAGTGGATATGGACTTTGGGCAATAAAAGATGGGAAACTGGACAAAAATGTATAGCATAAATAAAAACTCAAGTGTATCACATACCAGGGTATTTACGGAAATTAATTCAACTGTAAGGTCTGTTCCAGTATTGAAATTCTATGAAAATACATAAATTATTATTATTATTTTACTAACTTGTTTTATTAAACAATCAGTCTAATCTACCAGCTCCAATCTCTCACCCTTCTACTAGGCGGATACTTGGATTTGACTAAATAAAAGTAATTGAAACTTGTAGCAAGAGCAGAACATATTTTTAATAGCATGCAATTTATCAAGCATCAGTAAGATAATTAAAATAGATGTTTGTGAGAATTTTTATTAAATATTGTTGATGATGAAATGGTGGAGCTAGAAACTAAAACAATAAAGTAGGAATAATATGTTATTTTTATGACAGTACAGCGAAGACTGAATAATGATTCCTGGCAATATCAGTAAATAAGAATCTTGTCTAGAATGCTGCTGCTTACCCTATCACAGGAAAAAAATGATACTGTGTTTTGAGATATGATTTGATGTTGCTAAGGAAGGCAAGGTAGATCAGTATATTGTTCTGATAAAGAAAATTTTGCAATTCAGAAATTTGTATCATCAGTAAAAGCATTCAATAGAGAAATAATAAAATGTTGTCTGTGAAGGAGCTAAATTGTACTAGAAACTGTTGAAGTTGGATGGAAAAAAATCTATATGATTTGGGTTAACTCTTAGAAGTAACAATTTTATGGAAATTATATATAGTAAAGGCAATGAATTTAATGAATGTTATAATGTTTCTGCCATGAGGTCAAAATTATGCATCACACCCAAGGTCTACATTTTTAATATTCTGAGTCATAAAGAGATATTAAGTAATGAAAGCACTTGGCAATCAGCAATCGTATTATGAGCTTTTTCCCTTTTTGTGTAATTGCAAAACTATCCCTTAACAATGATAAAATAATGTTCATGTAGTCATTTAGAGAAGATAATGTTTTTCTAAGTAATGCTGGAATTATATGGAATATTTTAATATTCTTTGTGGTCTTACCAAGCGATTTTCTGGAAAGTATCACATTTTCAGTGTTGCACCTTGCTTAAATAGGTCATCAGACTATATAATGATCCCTTAGAGGTAGAAGAACTAATTTGTGTGGATAGTGTCTACATTAGCAAAAAGTATTTATACTTCTTGAATAGAAAACATATATCTATTTCTTTCTTTCCATCTATTATAATACTTTACAACTAAACCCAATTTGGTTTTATGAAGTTTAGTGGCAGGCTTTTAATAATGGCATAATTTCAAAAAGTCACTGCATTATAAAATACTAAGGTAGTGTCATGAATAAAAATGTGTAACAATAGAAAAGCAATCTATTCGAAAATCATGTATTAAGTACTTATGTGTATAGAATGCTGTGATAGTTAAACCAACTTAGAAAGATTGTTTTCTTTCCCTTAGGAATATATAATCTCAGACAGACAATGATAAAAATGACAGATCTAGTAAGGGTAAAATAATCTTTTTTTTTTTTTTTTTTTTTTTTTTTTATATCCAGAATGATTCCTCCAGATAACTCTTAAAATGAAAACCTAGAAAACTAAACAGCCCCTAAATGAATGTTCAAAAGAATAAACGAAGTCCAGAGAAGTTAAAAAACAAAAACAAACAAACAAACAAAAAAACTTCTCTTAATCCATTAATTATTTACTGGTAGATACAAGAATAGACAGAGTTGCAATTTATTATTCTTTCTGCCATAGTATAAAATGGAAGAAAGTAGAGCAAAATGTAACGTGCAAACAAGAAAAGGTTAATGTTATTTTAAAAATAGTACATTATCAACCATTATAACACTAGTAAATTGTTATTACAGTTGGTAATAAGGTTTTCTGTAAAATAGCCTTTTTTCCCCTCTTTGGATAAGAAGAGGGATTATTTTAATATTTGACAATAGGCATTGGATGCTATTCTTAATTTTTCTCCAGAAATTTGGGGATTATTAAAAAGATATTTAAAATAAATCCTCAGTGTGAGCATCAAGCATTCTAAACCATGTCTTGTTTTATTAATAAATTTGGAAATCTATTTTATGGGATCAAATAAATTTTAAATGAGGTCAGTGACACAGTTTTGAATACTTAGAGGAAATACTAAATCCTCTGATCAGATGGCAAATTCTTTCACCCAGGCATTTTGTTGTCTTGAATAATTTCAGTTAAATGTATAGATTTTTCAGTGCAAAGCTTTCTTATAGAATTAAAAATGAGTAAACAGTGCCATTATTGACCATAAGGACTTGAATTAACATATGAGAAAATAGCACTTTATTTTCTTCGCACTCAAAATTAAATTAAAATCTTTGATTGTTTGATTTGCATGGAGCACTATATTTTTGCCTTAAGTCTATATAGGTAAATGCAATTTATTTGTCATCAAACATGACCATACACTGAATTGAGGCATTTAATTTTCATAAATGATACTCAGATAAATATATGTTTACCTATTTTTGCAGTCAAACTCAGTTGAGATAATAAATTTTTATTAAATGATTATTGGTCTTAGGAATTAGTTGTTTTTGTTTCTAGCTAACAAAAAGTGGTGCAATTGGCTATCCAGAGAAAGAATATCTGTTTTGAGAATGCTTTCTATGTACTTTATTTTCTGAGTTAAATTATAAATTGCTCTATCATGCTAAGTCTTAAAATTATATGAAATGAAGAGTTTGCAATTCTGATAGATTCTTAAAATTCTATTAAATGGTTACGAGTTGCAGTTCCTAAAGCCATGTACAAGTCCTTCAAGATATGCATGTGTTCTATTAGTTCAAGTTCTAATGTTACACTTAAATAAATCTCTATCAATTCTAAATGATCTTTATGTGTGGAAAGTTCCCTAAAGAAATGTGCTTCTACTAGGCATGAAAAAATTAGTTTTTTGCAAGCATAATGCATCAACTGTGAGCATTTATATTGAAACTAATTGTATAATAGCTCTCTCTCCATTCTTAAAAAGAATAGACAATTAGGATTCTAAAACTTTAAAGTACTAAAAAAATACATGGCACAGTTATTTTAAATTACCTAACTATTCATGATTATATTTAAAATGTCATATTTCTTTATATGAAACACTTCTTAATGGAATATAGATTTGATAATGACATTATGAGGAAAAAATCATTTTCTAGGAAGTCACAATTTCTATAATAAAAATATTACTTATTGGAACCATCTAATAATCAGAGCAATGAAATATGAATATTATATTAATATTCATAGATTTTAGGTCATTAGTATATGAAAGACATTTATTTGAGAAAAATAACAGAGTTTAGTGAGAAGAATTAAAACTATTACAGTAATATGGGTTAAAGGTGAAAGGGTCAGGATTAAAAGAGAACAGTAATGATACAGAGAGGTGGTCATATTTGGGCAGTAACTTACAAGCAGAATCATTTCAACTTGAGTGATTACATATACATGAGATAGAGACAGTAGGGTCAAGGACAATGTCCAGTTATCTAGCTTCCATACTGAGGTGAACAATGATACTATTCATTAAAGTAGGGCACACAGTAAGATAAGCAAGTTTGGGAACATATACTGAGTTGGATTTTCAGCATATTGGCATATTTACATAGAAACATTTGGTTGGAGAATATTGTGGCCTAGATCTCAAGTAGGAGTTCAGGGACACAAATAGAAATATGGGGGATACAGTTAAAACCTGTGCTGGCAGGTAATGGGGTACCCAAGGTGAGTATGTAAAGACAGAAGAGATGAGCAAAAGAGCAACAGGGAACTAAAACTTAAAATTAAGTAATGAAATTAAAAACCAAACAAACAGGGGCACCTGAGTGGCTCAGTCGGTTAAGTGCCTGACTCGATTTCGGCACAGGTCATGATCTCATGGTTCATGAAATCAAGTCCCACCTTGGGTGTAGAGTGCACAGCCTGCTTGGGATTCTCTCTCTCCCTCTCTCTCTGCCCTCCCCCACTTTCTCACATACACATGCACATGCTGTCTCTCCTAAAATAAATAAACTTTAACAACTTAATAAATAAAAACAAATAACAACAAAAACAAAAATGCTTAGAGAAATAGGGAATAAACCAAAGGACTATGTATTTATAAAACTTTACTAGAATTTGTTGATGAGCAATTTCCATGACTGAGTTCAAAACAAGAGATATATGACAGATAAAGAAATGGCTACCAGTTTTGATCACAAGGAGGTGTGGGTGACTTTGGTCACCGCACTTTCAGCGGAGATGTAGGGGTACATCTACATTTAATTAAAAAAATTAACTCACTTGTTTGTATACTTGTAATTTTCTATGTTAGAGTTTATAGATATGCCCTGACAGTTTAGGTAAATAAAGGTCAGCATCATTCACTTATAGGTAATTTCCACTTTATGTTCTAAGTTCTTTAGACCTTTTAGGAAAAGGACTGTCCAAAATGATTGCTGAGACCCAACCTATAGACACATATTCCAAAAGGACAGATTTTGTCCTAAACAAGATAAATTGCACATACCAACTATTAATAGACAACAGGTAAAGCAATACCAATTTGAAGTTAAATTTTAAAAATAATGAAAGTCTTATGTTTGTTTTCCATTTGAAGATGACCCTTCCCTCCAGATTGCTAAGATTATCTTAATCTTTTGTAGCTAGTGCACATTTATGTTTCTCCTTTTACCTATAGCCTCCATAATGATTTCTCATTGGTAGTTTTCTCACTGGTAGCCTCCATAATGATTTCTCACTGGTCACTTGCTGACCTAACTACTTGGAACTCATAAAGGCAGAAATAGGTATTTTAGCTTCTCTTTTATTTCAAGTGAAAACCTCATATTTATTTCTTAAAGTATTGACTCTGTGTCATATAGATATTGAGAGTAGGGCCTTTTGTGATGCAAAATAAAATTGAAATAAGAAACAATAAAATAGAAATTGATTAATCGTTCTTATTTTTCCATGCTGTACCCTGTCTTGTCAATCATGACTTAGTGGATCTGACTTAAAATTACTTTCCTCTGACTTCAGCATGGTATTCAGCAATAGAGTTTGCCTAAGGCTGTTTTGGACTTTCAAAATCATTTCTGTAATTCATGGGTACTTTGGCTTTGTTAACCCCGTGTTCTTTATACTAATTTCTCAGAAACTCCTTGAATTGAGCCTTGCGTTGTGCTTCTGTGGTTCTGAACTCTATCTGGATGGCATCTTCTTCATAATGGAGTTCTTGTGGAGATCGCCAGCTTCACTGCTGCCCCAGTGTCATTTGGGCATGACGGTGTTGCTGCAGTCTGGCACCAAGGCCTTAGCTTCAATTTACTGTATCTCAGGGACACCTGGATAGCTCAGCCAATAGAACATAGGACTGTTAATCTTGGAGTCTTAAATTCAAGCCTATGTTGGCTGTGGAGCCCACTTAAAAAAAAAATAGAAAGTATCTCATATTTCTGAACTGAGTTTCTATCAGTGGGATTTGATTTTAACTGGCTAAATCTTGTTCAATAATTTAAAACAATTTGAATGTAATGTATCATGTTTTAATTTGTAGCTGTTTTTGAATTCTCTAGTTAAGGTTAGTCTGAGAATGCATTTCATTTACATTTACCAGGTGAAAGTTTCTTTATAGGATTCTGCTCTGTCAAATGATCCACCATGGAGACATTTATCTACAAAGTGAATGTTATGATATATAAAATCAAGTGCTTTTTAAATAGATAAGATAATCATACATGTTTAGGCAATTAATCTTTAATTTTTTTTAATTCAAGGATTTGAAAGCTAGCACTTAGAAAACACATTTTTGTTAAATGTATTTTAATATATAGTTGTTATTACCTTCACATTTTTTTAAAAACCAGCCAGAGGCTTATCCTCTTAGTTAAGAGAGTCCTATCACTTTCATATTGTGGTCACATGGCTATAACCAGATAAAACAAGAAGTTTTAAGTAGGCCTTATCAATAACATGTAGAAACAATAAGACTTAAGCTGTATAATATTAGTTTGAATCTATTTGTCTTGTTAAAAAAGAGGAAATGAATCAGAACAAGAGAAATGGAATTTTGAATTTTAATAAATTTTAAGCCATATCACATATTAATAAAGTTTGGCCAACAAACTTCAATTTTATTAAGTACCATAATTCCATATCCTTTTTAACAATGACAATTTATTTTGGTTCTTGCAGTAGTTAAAACAGAAAGGCACAAAAGAGAAAATAGGAATCAATTTTAGTTCCATCATTTAGGTATAATCACTTTGATATACATATATGCACATATTTTATGAAAATGTGACTATATTATTATATCCTCAAGATTTACTTTAATTATTCCTAATTTTAATTAATTAGGGTAAGATATCTCAGTATTGGTTAGCTTAACATATTTTTAATGGCTTGCATTGTGTGAAGTTACCATAATTATAAAAATTATAATCATAACTCTCCATTTATTACTATTACCAAGCTATTATTTCTCTTTGAAGACCAACATTGTCCATTTAACATATAATACATGCAAAAATGGTAGTCATCCTAGAAACGTTTAATTTTCTAGCAGTCACATTAAAAAAAAAAGAAACAAGTAGGGCTCCTGGGTGGCTCAGTAGGTTAGGTGTCTGACTTCAGCTTAGGTTATGATCTCCAGGTGGATGAGTTCAAGCCCAGTATCTGACTCTCCTTCCAACACAAAGCCTGTTTCAGATCCTCTGTCCCCACCTCACTCTGCCTCTTCCCTGCTTGCACTCTCTCTCTCAAAAATAAATAAACATTTAAAAAAACGATTTAAAAGAAACACGTAAAATTGATTTTAACACTTTATTTATCCCTATAGACCAAAAAAATATTATCACAACCTATGATCATTATGAAAATGAAGGAAATACATTATCGTCTCTTCCTATCAAGTTTTAAAATCTAGCATATATTTTATTTTAATTTATTTATTATATTGTACTCATTTTTTAATTTTATATTTATATTAGGATATTATACAATTTTCAAATTAACAGAATATTTTTAGTATGTGATTTTGAGGCATAACAAAATATAAATCTAGCATATATTTTACACTTACAACATATCTCATTTCTCATTTTGGACTATCTACATTCTGAATGCTCAGTAGTCATTGACTACCATCTTGGACAGTATTATATTAGAGTGTTAAAATCTCTACCTAAAATTCTATTCCAGTGTTTCTATAATAAAACTGTATTTATTCAAGGACAACATAGGTGTGTATGTAGGAAATCTACAGATTCTATCTATCATCTATCTATCGATTGATCTATTTTTTATGATTAAAGTATAATCGGCATACAATGTTATATTAATTTCAAGTATATAGCATATTTATTTGACAATTCAGTTATTTTGAATAGGAGGTTAAGCACATATTCTACTTGTAAATAAAAAACAGAGTATGAATTTCATGCTAATATCTATTTTTCAGGAAGCCAGAAAAGTACACATTTATAGGATAAATGTAGTCATCTAAGCAACAAAATTATATCCTCAACATAAGTAAGATGTTTATTTTAAAAACATAATTCAATATTATATATTTTATGCCACCCACCTTAAACCACTCTCTCCCAAATGTGTTATCAAAGGATCATTTAAATCATATATCCTCTGCCCACAGTTAGCACCTTAATTTTTTTTTTTCTGAATTTTTAATAATCTCATTCTTAAGGTCTATTTTTCCCTTCTGATTTAAAACAAATGCACCAATCATATACATCTTCCAGTGAGAAGCTGTTCAATCTGAGAATGAAAGGTATTACTGAGTGAGTTTAGTCTAACACTAAGCAATGAAACACTTTCAAAGAGCCTGTAAGACCTTATGTACCACAAGGATTAATGTTTATATTCATTTTTTTTTGAAGTATTAAAAACAGCTCTGGAGTACTTTTACCTCTGAGAATCCTAGGGGATTTAATGCACTACACTGAACATAACCCAATATTCTTTAATGCTTAGGAGTTACTGAAATATCTTGTAGTGCCTCAGGGTCACCACAATAAAAGAAAAATGCATGTACATATGTAAGTATTTATTGTTAACAAGGTATATGCCAAATACCTTATTAACACATCTTACAGTTATTCAGTCCTGATACTTTGTATGGCAATTCCTTTTACAGATATTCCAAAACCAATAACAAATTAGTTTGTAGCAAACACTTTAAGAATTGACAGAATAAGTTAATACACATCCATTGTTATACTTTTATACAAGTAATCAATTCGATGAATATTACCTATATAAATTATATATGCCTGACACTGTGTTTAGTAATGCTCGATCTTTTGATTGTTTATTTTATTCAAAAACAGTCTTTCATTTCTTAAGGAAATCCTATTACAACTCTCTCCCTTAGTTTATAATAGACTTATAATAAGTCTGTAGTAAGTCTTATTATAAGTTTATAATGGACAAACTCTGTAGTGCTATATGATGAATGAATATTTAGCATAATCTATCATTGATATCATTAGCAGATTTTGGAATGATAATTTCTTATAAAAATATATTTATCTTATAATTCTAATGAATATTCATTATATCTTTAGGTGACGATTTAAAAAATAGATCAAGGGGTGCCTGTGTGGCTTAGTTGCTTAAGTGTCTGATTTCGGCTCAGGTCATGATCTCATGGTTCTTGGGTTTGAACCCCACATTGATTTCTGCATCGACAGTGGGGAGCTTGTTTGGGATTCTCTCTCTCTCCCTCTGCCTCTTTCTCTCTCTCTCAAAATGAATAAATAAACTTTAAATAAAATAAAATAAGTAAAATGAAAAGTAGATTGAAATGAAATAGATTTCTTAACAAAGAGGGAAAGGAGACATTACACCAAGTGCTGTTTAGCTGCCTGATTGAGGATTTTGTGAGGCATGGAATACTATATATCATCTGCAACGTGCTCACCGGGTAATGTGTTCATCCTAATGGAAATTGTTCCTATAAAAAGGAAGGAAATTGCAGTAAACTTGTTACTGATCATTTAAGTAATGCAAATAGGCCCTTGGTGGTGGTGACCAGATAAGATGGGAAAAAAGCATCAATGATGTTGAAAGCATTATGGAAGCTACAGATTGCAAATCATCTTGAGAGGTAGTTTACATTTATAGCAACTGCCTGGAAGACAGGGAAGGATAACTCTTTCTTCTGACTGTTGCTATAATTGGTCATTAATTATAGTAATATATTATTAAATAAATAAGAAAATTAGACATTTTAGTATATGGTATATTGTACTTAGTCTATTCCTAAAAGATAAATATTTTCAACTAAACATAAAATTTAAAAAGACAAGATAGGATGAAAGGAGGGGAAAGCGAGCCAGAGAAGCAGACAGAGAGACAGACAGTGACATAAGAAAAAAGACAGAGAAAAGAGATTGAAGAGAGAAAGATGAAAGCCAGACAAAGAAGAGTAAGTGTGGTTTATTTTATGCAAGTATTTTTTAGTTTAAAACTTAGCTGTGCAGTGATCCAGGGGTACACTTTTACATATTTCGATTAATATTTCCATTACAGGTACTAACTTTATACACAACAACCAACATGTATTTTACTCTTATGTGACATTCACAAGGCTAGTCACTACAAATATAAAAATAGATAAGAAAGCATCTTCTCAACTCCAGGAAATTAAACAGAAGAAAACAATTAGAAAATAATATGGCATGGAGCAAAAGTGACTTGTATAAAATACAAGAAAAAAGAGGCCACTGTAAGGGATGGATTCTAAGCAGAAATAACTTCTGAATTAAGCATACCCTCATATAGGAGTTCTGGATGAGAAAATCAAACCATGTGCTTTTCTGCTAAGCAGAGCATATCAGCAAAGACTGAGGTGTGGGAAATTACAAGCAATGTCAGAGTTGAGGGAGATGGAGTGAAAAGGGGGAATTAGTCAAAAAAAAAAAAAAAAAGCTTAGGAGGGAACTAAGAAGAGCTAGATTTTGAAACTCCATGAATGCAATATTGAGGAACTGAGATAATCTGTATAATGGTAGGCGAGAAAGATACTGGTAGAAATATGGAATTGTCAGATCTAAATTTGGAAAGATCACTTAGAAAGCTGAGAGCAAAATGCAGTTAAGAAACAAGATTGGGCACATTAGTGCAATCAGTGGTGTGTTGAAGTCAGTGATTAAGTTTTCGGAAATTTTACTGTTGAGTTGATATCATTGAAGACTAGGAAGTGGCCCATGGTGGGAACCTTTACACCACAGACATTGATTAGTGCTACAAGTTAAAGCCCTACCCCCAATTCCAAACCCACTCCAGCTCAGAGATCTGCAGTGTTTTTGTTTTGTTTTGTTTGTTTTGTAATATTTACCAGAACACTACTGACTAAAGGCTGCAATCCTCTAGTGATAAATTTTGAGAGACTGAACAAGGATAATTGGGTAATTAAGAGGGTGTTGATTAAAAAAAAATATGTATTTAAAAGAAAAGACCTAAAACACTAAGGCTGACAATTGGTAGAAAAGAATCTTAGAAGATACACATTTTGCAATCCAAAATTAGTAATAATCAGATCAATAAAATTGCTGTGATCTATAAAAAAGACATCTAAGAAAGTTAATTGGTGATAATTCTTGTTTTTTTTTTTCAACTTCAAATTCAAAAATATTCTCTTTATCTCTAGAAATCTTAATGTAGCATTTTATTGTAGTATAAATAATTTATATATGTGATGTAATAGATTTTTGACGATAGAAGTCATGAGCAATTTGTTACAAAATTTTTGACCTACTAAAGCATAAAAAGTATACTAGTCTTTTTTGTTACTGATGAAAAATGGAGATTGAAATGATATCAAACTAAATTAGAGTAGCAAACTAAAGATCTGAACCAGTGATTGCATTCAATTCATTTCCATTGACACAATTCATTTTATTAGAATAATCTTTTATAAGAATTTCCTATGTTAGCAATCTGAAAACTACATAAGTGACAGCTTAACGTTTCTTTTAATGATTGCATCTTTGCTATAATATATGAGTTGGCAACATTTTCTTTGATAGCAAGAGTTTATCTTACTTCTATATTGAGTGAGATTATTAACTTATGGGTTGACACATTTCTCATATAAAGGATATTATTTTTGTGACGTCTCATTAAAAGTGCAGATTATTTTCCTGCCCTTTGTAGATATTTTGGCACTCAACTAAAAATCTATAATTAAATATTTAACACCTTTTAACTATGTTTTAACAACAAATGAAAGTGCTATATACACCACTCCTCTATAGACCGCTTGTTATTATCACCCCATATTGTAACTGAACAGCTTCATATTAATACCATGTTTGAAAAAGATTTCATATTACCACTGAATTCCTAGACTTCATAGCTTAAAAAGTAGTACATTTTCACATAGCTACAGGTGTACAAAATAAACAGTGCCAGTGAAAGATGTTCATGTGACATTATATAGCTTCACTTAGTCTGTGTTTTTTCAGTCTTTGGGATTGATGAACTTTTTCATATTTTGATTTCAAACTTGACTCATCAAGTTATTACTTGTTGAAATATTAGGATATTTGAGACATTATTGTAGTTCAGGGAAATAGTAGAATCGATCAATTTTAATTGAGGTTATTCTTCAAGATCCAGCTCATGTGGTCACTTTTTATGCTGTTTTAGCAGAGAACTACATTCTTTTCTCCAAAACCACTCAGTCTTGGTTGCTGCTAAATCCAATAAGGCAGAATACTTGCATCTGATATTTCCTATCCCTAATTTTATAGCTCATTTTGTAGTTTGTGTTACATGGTCTTTTACTTTTTTTTTTTTTTGATGCAGAGACAGCTATTTGAAAAATATTGATACCCCAAATTATGAAACTTTGATTCTAATAGTATATAACTATCACCACACAGTATCGATTGAAAGAGTATAGTTATATTTAGAAGAAATATAGTGCTAAAATTTTTAGTGTATATAAACTGAAAGAGCTTATAAACAATTTCATCAGGTTTTACTTCTAATTTTAGCTGAGACAGGATATCAGAGTGTTGAGAAGTGGCCTGTGCCAATTGGATCATTAAGAACTATTAGGTTTCTTGTAGGGACTACCAGAGACCTCAAATAGCTGGGGATGGATGAAGGCCTGATGTCACCTCCCTGGTAGAAAATGCTTGCTTTGCCACCAGGTGATATTAGATGTTGGTATGTATGGTGGAATTTGGCGTGAGACTTCCTTGCATCTTTCATCACAATTTCATAAGTAGAAACAGATAGGGACGCTGGGGTGGCTCAGACAGTTAAGCATCCAACTTCGGCTTAGGTCATGATCTCAAGGCTTCTGAGTTTGAGCCCTGCATCCGGCTCTGAGTGATGGCTCATAGCCTGGAGGCTGCTTCAGATTCTGTGTCTCCCTCTCTTTCTTGGCCCTCCCTCACTTACACTCTGTTTCTCTCTCTTTCAAAAATAAACATTAAAATAAATAAAGAAAAAATAAGTAGGAAAAGTTATAATTAGGAACTGAGTTATATCATCAGTGTTACCAATCCATGTTATAATGTTATAGGAAATATAACCCAACATAATAATAACTGAAGAAAGGTAAAAATTGTGTCAGCTTTGACTATATTGATTCATTGGACCAAGAAGTATATATCTATATGAGTTGATGCATAATTATTTTTTTTAATGTTTATTTACTTGTTCCTGAGAGAGAGAGAGAGAGAGGAGAGAGGGAGAGAGTGTGTGTGCTGGAGTGGGGGAGGGGCAGGGAGAGAGAGGGAGAGAGAGAATTCCAAGCAGACTCCACACTCTCAGAGCAGAGCCTGATGCAGGACTTGAGCTCATGAATCGTGAGATCATGATGTGAGCCAGGATTAAGAATCAGATGCTGACTGAGCCACCCAGGCACCTCTTGAAGGTATAATTAAATCACAGTTATAAAATTGTGGTGCAAACTGATTTCTTAAATTAGTTTGATAGGATTCTCAGAGAGTGTTACTGTCCAAAAAGTCTACACAATGATGTACTCATTCCTTATGCAGCTCTGACCATATGCTTTTATTACTCTTGATTGTAATGTGAACAAAGCATCTATTAGTGAAAGAACAGAATAATTTTTTTTAATCTTGTATTTATCATATTCTTATAATAGTGATAGAATTTGCACCTGGTTGAGCATAACAGATTAAGTGGCTCTGAATTTTTCAGTGAGCTAAGCGAGTAAATTTACACAATGGATTCCACTAGAAGAGAGAAAAGAAGCATATTGGACTCTAAAGAGTCCGCTACTTTTTACAAACCTAGATTTCAGCTAAAACATTGTATCAGATGCAGCAGCATAATTCTTCACCTTGAAAAACTTGTGAATCTTATTATACTTATCTATCCATCCAAAAAGCAACCTATGAATTTACAGCTTTAAAAGCAAAGTATATTTATATTAATTTTTATTTGTAAACATATTCTGAGGTTATGGAGGAAGATGTTGCAAATGTGGTAGATTAAAGTATATCTGCAAGACATTCCATATTCATGATTTAGAAGACTTCACACAGTTAAGACGCCAATACTATCCAAAATGATCTACAGATGTGATGCATTTACTATTAACATGCTGACAGTGGGATTTGTTGTTTGTTTGGGGGGTATTTCTTTTGCAGAAATAGAAAAAAATCCATGCAAAAATTCATTTGGATTTCAAGGGACCCTGAATAGCCAACATTCTCTTGATAAAGAAGGAGAAAATTTGAAGTCTCATCCCTCCTGATTTTAAAACTTAATATAAAGTCATAGTCAAAGCAATGTTGTACTGGCCTAAAGATAGACATATGAAATAGAATGGAGAACCCAGAAATGAACTCTCACATGCATAGTCAAATTATTTTCAGCAAGAACACCAAGGTCATTCAATTGGTAAAGAAGAGTCTTTACAACAAATGGTGTTCAGAAAACGGGGTATCCACATAAAATAAAATTAAATCAGATCCTTAACTTATACCATCTTAAAAAAAAATGACTGAACATATATGAATGGCTTAACAGTAAGAACTAAAACTATAAAAATATTTGAAGAAAACAGGGAAAAAGTATGACATTGGATTGGGCAGTGGTTTCTTGGATACGATACAACAAAATAAAAAAAATAATAAATTGGACTTCATCAAAATTAAAATTTTTTGTGCATCAAAGAACATTATCAATAGGTTGGAAAGGCAACCCAAGGAATGGTAGAAAATATTTGGAAATCATTTGTCTGATAAGAACTTAATATCCAAAATATTTAAGAACTGCTGCAGTTCAACAACAACAAAACAATGACACAGTAATTAAAAAAATGGGTAAAGTATTTGAACGATATTTCTCCAAAGAAGATGTACATAGGCCAATAGGCACATAAGAATATGTTCATTATCACTAATCTTTCAGGAAATACCAATCAAACTCATCATGAAATACCCTTTCATATCCATTAGGGTGGTTATTATTTAAAAAAAAACACAGGAAATAAATGTTGACAAGTATGTGGAAAAATCGGAAATGTGTGCATTGCTGGTGAGAATCTAAATGATACAGCTGCTATGGAAAATGTTAGGTAGTCCTTGGAAAATAAACACAAAATTACCATATAATCCAGCAATCCCACTTCTAGACATATATTCACAAGAGTTGAAAGCTGAGACTGTAGAGATATTTGTATATCCATGTTCATAACAGTATCATTCAAAAGGGGAAAGATGTGTCCATTGATGGATGATTCAATGAACAAAATATGGTATATATGTACAATAGGATATTATTCAACCTCAAAAAGCAAAGAAACACTGACACATCCTTCAAAATGGGTGAAATTTGAGAACTTTATATTAGGTGAAATAAGGCGATTAACAAAAGACAAATATTATATGCTTAAACTCACATGAAATATCCAAATTCATAGAGACAAAGTAGAATGGTCTAGGATGAGGGGAAAATTAGTAGTTGGTATTTAATGATGGGGTGGATGATGATGAACATCTCACAACAGTGTGAATGTATTCAATACCACAGAATTATAGATTTAATAATGATTAAAATGGTAAATTTTACATTAGGTGTATTTAGTAACAATTTCAAAAGATAATAAAAATAAATATATCTGCAAATACTTTGTAAAGTGTATGCAAATAATTAAAGGATACATTGATTTTTACCATCAATATTTTTATTTACTAAGTAGAATGGAGAATTTTCTAAGTAGAATTTTATTTACTAAGTAGAACATTATTGCTTTATATGTCCAAGAAGCAAGAAGCAATTATCTATCTGTTATGAGTCAATTTTCTTTATTTTAGTTGATTGACATCAATAAGTACATTGCTAGAACTCCCTAGAGAATAGTGACAGGTCATACATTCCAGGCAAACCCATCCTTTTATTTGCATTCACACTTACCTTTTCTTCATTATCTCTAGCTACAATACAAAGAGACATTATCTACCTTTAATCCCTTGTAATAATGTTACTTATACAGGTTTGTACCCAATTTTTTCTTACATCCTGTAAAATCTGAGTCTCAAAATAATTCTTTCTCTATAGTATACCTCTATTCTCTCCCATTAGGATGGCTACCTTGCATCAATAGTCTTAAAGGTAAGTTTCTCCCCATCACACGGCATATTTTCTTCCAACTGGTTGTATTCTCTTACCCAAACTTTTACACTTGCTTATACTTCATGTTCCTTTTCTTATCTTAAAACCATATTCCCATGTCACCGCTCCAGAGAAAGTGCTCTTGCAAGTGTGAATGTTAACTTGCTTATTGCCAGACCCAGTGAAATGTTTTTAGTCCTTATTTTACTTGATGTCTCCTCAGTATGTGAAATTGCACACTATTCCCTCCAATTTAAACGCTTGCTCTCCTAGTTTTGTCAGTCACCATATTTCCTGGAAATCTATCTATTTCTGGTCATTCGTCACTTTCCTTTATTGAGTTCTTTTAGTAATCACATTAAGATGGAGGTTCTTAGTAGTTCTACTCGTATAACCCACTGTGCTCTGGTGCTTATAATCTATACCTTGTAATAATGTAATGCACACCTCCAGACTAGAATCTTCATAACAACAATCATTCTTAGACCACTGGATAATGCCGCTTGGATTCTCTTCATGCATTTCTTTTTTTATATGAAATTTATTGTCATATTGGTTTCCATACAACACCCAGTGCTCATCCCAACAGGTGCCCTCCTCAATACTCATCACCCACCCTCCCCTCCCTCCCACCTCCCATCAACCCTCAGTTTGTTCTCAGTTTTTAAGAGTCTCTTATGTTTTGGCTCCTTCCCTCTCTAACCTTTTTTATTCCTTCCCCTCCCCAATGGTCTTCTGTTAAGTTTCTCAGGATCCACATAAGAGTGCAAACATATGGTATCGGTCTTTCTCTGTATGACTCATTTCACTTAGCATAACAATCTCCAGTTCCATCCACGTTGCTACAAAAGGCCAGATTTCATTCTTTCTCATTGCCATGTAGTACTCCATAGTGTATATAAACCACAATTTCTTTATCCATTCATCAGTTGATGGACATTTAGGCTCTTTCCATAATTTGGCTATTGTTGAAAGTGCTGCTATAAACATTGGGGTGCAAGTGCCCCTCTGCATCAGAACTCCTGTATCCCTTTGGTCAATTCCTAGCAGTGCTATTGTTCGGTCATAGGGTAGATCTATTTTTAATTTTTTGAGGAACCTCCACACTGTTTTCCAGAGCAGCTGCACCAGTTTGCATTGCCACCAACAGTGCAAGAGGGTTCCTTTTCTCCACATCCTCAACAGCATCTATAGTCTCCTGATTTGTTCATTTTAGCCACTCTGACTGGTGTGAGGTGGTATCTGAGTTTGGTTTTGATTTGTATTTCCCTGATAAAGAGTTATGTTGAGCATCTTTTCATGTGCCTGTTGGCCATCTGGATGTCTTCTTTAGAGAAGTGTCTTTTCATGTTTTCTGCCCATTTCTTCACTGGATTATTTGTTTTCTGGGTGTGGAGTTTGATGAGCTCTTTATAGATTTTGGATACTAACCCGTTGTCTGATATGTCATTTTCAAATATCTTTTCCCATTCCGTTGGTTGCCTTTTAGTTTTGTTGGTTGTTTCCTTTGCTGTGCATAAGCTTTTTATCATCATGAAGTCCCAATAGTTCATTTTTGCTTTTAATTCCCTTGCCTTTGGAGATGTGTCAAGTCAGAAATTGCTGCGCCTGAGGTCAGAGAGGTTTTATCCTGATTTCTCTTCTAGGGTTTTGATGGTTTCTTGTCTCACATTCAGGTCCTTTATCCATTTTGAGTTTATTTTTGTGAATGGTGTAAAAGTGGTATAGTTTCATCCTTCTGCATGTTGCTATCCAGTTCTCCCAGCACCATTTGTTAAAGAGACTGTCTTTTTTCCATTGGATATTCTTTCCTGCTTTGTCAAAGATTAGTTGGCCATACTTTTGTGGGTCTAATTCTGGGGTTTCTATTCTATTCCATTGGTCTATGTGTCTGTTTTTGTGCCAATACCATGCTGTCTTCATGGTTACAGCTTTGTAGTAGAGGCTAAAATCTGGGATTGTGATGCCTCCTGCTTTGGTCTTCTTCTTCAAAATTACTTTGGCTATTCAGGGTCTTTTGTGGTTCCATACAAATTTTAGGATTGCTTGTTCTAGTTTCGAGAAGAATGCTGGTGAAATTTTGATTGGGATTGCATTGAATGTGTAGATAGCTTTGGGTAGTATTGACATTTTAACAATATTTATTCTTCCAATCCATGAGCACAGAATGTTTTCCATTTCTTTATATCTTCTTCAATTTCCTTCATAAGCTGTCTATAGTTTTCAGCATACAAATCTTTTACATATTTGATTAGGTTTATTCTTAGGTATTTTATGCTTCTTGGTGCAGTTGTGAATGGGATCAGTTTCTTTGTCTTTCTGTTGCTTCATTATTAGTGTATAAGAATGCAACTGATTTCTGTACATTGATTTTGTATCCTGCGACTTTGCTGAATTCATGTATCAGTTCTAGCAGACTTTTGGTGGAGTCTATCAGGTTTTCCAGGTATAATATCATGTCATCTGCAAAAAGCAAAAGCTTGATTTCATCTTTGCCAATTTTGATGCCTTTGATTTCCCTTTGTTGTCTGATTGCTGATTCTAGAACTTCCAACACTATGTTAAACAACAGTGGTGGGAGTGGACATTGCTGTAGTGTTCCTGAACTCAAGGGGAAAGCTCTCAGTTTTTCCCCATTGAGGATGATATTAACTGTGGGCTTTCATAAACGGTTTTTATGATGTTTAAGTATGTTCCTTCTATCCCGACTTTCTCAAGGGTTTTTATTAAGAAACGATGCTGAATTTTGTCAAATGCTTTTTCTGCATCGATTGACAGGATCATATGGTTCTTATCTTTTCTTTTATTAATGTGATGTATCACATTGATTGATTTGCGAATGTTGAACCAGCCCTGCAGCCCATGAATGAATCCCATTTGATCATGGTGAATAATTCTTTTTACATGCTGATGAATTCGATTTGCTAGTATCTTATTGAGAATCTCTGCATCCATATTCATCAGGATTTTGGCCTATAGTTCTCTTTTTTGCTGGGTCTCTGTCTGGTTTAGGAATCAAAGTAATGCTGGCTTCGTAGAATTAGTCTGGAAGTTTCCCTTCCATTTCTATTTTTTGGAACAGCTTGAAAGGATAGGTATTATCTCTGCTTTAAATGTCTGGTAGAATTCCCCTGGGAAGCCATCTGGTCCTGGACTCTGATTTGTTGAGAGATTTTTGATAACCGATTCAATTTCTTCACTGGTTATGGGTATGTTTAAGTTTTCTATTTCTTCCTGTTTGAGTTTTGGAAGTGTGTGGGTGCTTAGGAATTTGTCCAGTTCTTCCAGGTTGTGCAGTTTGTTAGCATATAATTTGTCATAGTATTCCTTGATATTTGCTTGTATTTCTGAGGGATTGATTGTAATAATTCCATTTTCATTCATGATTTTATCTATTGGGGTCATCTCCCTTTTGTTTTTGAGAAGCCTGGCTAGAGGCTTATCAGTTTTGTTTATTTTTCAAAAACACAACTCTTGGTTTCATTGATCTGCTCCACATTTTTTTTTAGATTCTGTATTTGGGATTTTTCTTGTTTCTTGAGATAGGCCTGGATTGCAATGTATTTTCCTCTCAGGTCTGCCTTGCTGCATCCCAAAGCATTTGGATTGTTGTAGTTTCATTTTCATTTGTTTCCATATATTTTTTAATTTCTTCTCTAATTGTCTGGTTGACCCATTCTTTCTTTAGTAGGGTGTCCTTTAACTTCCATGCTTTTAGAGGTTTTCCAGACTTTTTCCTGTGGTTGATTTCAAGCTTCATAGCATTGTGATCTGAAAGTGTGCATGATATGATCTCAATTCTTTTATACTTATGAAGGGCTGTTTTGTGACCCAGTATGTGATTTATCTTGGAGAATGTTCTATGTGAACTCGAGAAGAAAGTATATTCTGTTGCTTTGGGATGCAGAGTTCTAAATATATCTGTCAAGCCCATCTGATCCAATGTATCCTTCAGGGCCCTTGTTTCTTTCTTGATCCTGTGCCTAGGTGATCTATCCATTGTTGTAAGTGGAGTATTAAAGTCCCCTACAACTACCACAGTCTTATCAATAAGGTTGCTTATGTTTGTGAGTAATTGTTTTATACATTTGGGGGCTCCCGTATTTGGCACATAGACATTTATAATTGTTAGCTCTTCCTGGTAGATAGACCCTGTGATTATTATATAATGCCCTTCTTCATCTCTTCTTACAACCTTTAATTTAAAGTTTAGTGTGTCTGATATAAGTATGGCTACTCCAGCTTTCTTTTGACTTCCAATAGCATGATAGATAGTTCTCCATCCCCTCACTTTCAATCTGAAGGTGTCCTCAGGTCTAAAATGAGTCTCTTATAGACAGCAAATAGATGGGTCTTGTTTTTTTTTTTTTTTTTTTTTTTTTTTTTTTTTTTTTATCCATTCTTATAGCCTATGTCTTTTGGTTGGAGCATTTAACTCATTTAATTTCAGTGTTATTATTGAAAGATATGGGTTTAGAGTCATTGTGATGTCTGTAGGTTTTATGCTTGTAGTGATGTCTCTGGTCCTTTGTGGTCCTTGCAACATTTCACTCACAGAATCCCCCATAGGATCTCTTGTAGGGCTGGTTTAGTGGCGATGAATTCCTTCAGTTTTTGTTTGTTTGGGAAGACCTTTATCTCTCCTTCTATTCTGAATGACAGACTTGCTCGATAAAGGATTCTCAGCTGCATATTTTTTTTTTCTGTTCATCACATTGAAGATTTCCTGCCATTCTTTTCTGGCTTGCCAAGGTTTAATAGATAGGTCTGCCACTAGTCTTATGGGTCTACCTTTATATGTTAGAATGTGTTTATCCCTAGCTGCTTTCAGAATTCTCTCTTTACCCTTGTATTTTGCCAGTTTCAGTATGATATGTCGTGCAGAAGATGGATTCAAGTTACGCCTGAAGAGAGTTCTCTGTGCCTCTTGTATTTCAGTGCCTTTTTCCTTCCCCAGATCAGGGAAGTTCTCAGCTATGATTTGTTCAAGTACACCTTCAGCCCCTTTCTCTCTCTCTTCCTCTTCTGGAATTCCTATTATATGGATATTGTTGTGTTTGATTGCATCACTGAGTTCTCTAATTCTCCCCTCATACTCCTGGATGTTTTTATCTCTCTTTTCCTCAGCTTCCTCTTTTCCATAATTTTATCTTCTAATTCACCTATTCTCTCCTCTGCCTCTTCAATCCTAGCTGTGGTCATCTCCATTTTATTTTGCACCTCATTTATAGCATTTTTTAGCTCCTCATGACTATTTCTTAGTCCCTTGATCTCTGTAGCAATAGATTCTCCGCTGTCCTCTATACTTTTTTCAAGCCCAGCGATTAATTTTATGACTATTATTCTAAATTCTTGTTCTGTTATATTGCTTAAATCGTTTTTGATCAATTCGTTACCTGTTGCTACTTCCTGGATTTTCTTTTGAGGAGAATTCTTCCGTTTTGTCATTTTGGATAGTCCCTGTGGTGGCGCAGAACTGCAGGGCACTTCCCCTGTGCTGTCTGGAGTAACTTGCGTTGGTGGGCGGGTCTGCAGTCAGACCTGATGTCTGTCCCCAGCCCACTGCTGGGGCCACAGTCAGACTGGTGTGTACCTTATCTTCCCCTCTCCCAGGGGCAGGACTCACTGTGGAGTGGTGTGGCCCCTGTCTGGGCTACTTGCACACTGTCAGGCTTGTGGTGCTGCTTTGATGGGATCTGGCGTATTAGCCGGGGTGGATCGGCAAGATGCACAGGGGCGGGAGGGGCAGGCTTAGCTTGCTTTGCCCTGCGGGAGGGGCCCTGCAGTACCAGGAGAGAGGCAGGCCCGACAGAGTGATGGATCCACAGAAGCCCAGCGTTGGGTGTTTGCGAGGTGCGAGCCCGTTCAGTGACAGGAACTGGTTCCCTTTGGGATTTCAGCTGGGGGATGGGAGAATGAGATGGCACTGGCCAGCGCCTTTGTTCGCTGCTGCCAAGGTGAACTCTGTCTTCCAGAGCTCAACACCTCTCCCTCCAGGTGTCCTCTCGCCATCCAGCTCTCTGAGCAGAGCTGTTGACTTATAACATTCCAGATGTTAAGTCCTGCTTGCTGTCAGAACTCACTCCATCTGGCCCCTCCACTTTTGCAAGTCAGACTCGGGGGCTTTGCCTTTCCAGGCAGGCTGCCTCTCCACTGCCCTGGCTCCCTTCCACCAGTCCGTGTAGTGCGCGCTGCCTCTCTGTCCTTCCTACCCTCTTCCGTGGGCCTCTTGTCTATGCTTGGCTCTGGAGAGTCCATTCTGCTAGTCTTTTGGCGGTTTTCTGAGTTATTTAGGTGGATGTGGGTGGAATCTGAGTGATCAGCAGGATGCGGAGAGGTCAGCATCCTCCTACACTGCCATCTTCCCTCTCTTCTTGCATTTCAATACCATTTATGCAAGCCTAAGTTCACTCTTTGTGTCTTGTCAAAGCCTACTCTGTGTATCCATCTCAGAGCATGGCATCACCTTGTACCAAGTTGCTAAAGCAATACAAATACATTCTCTCCCTTATCCTTGTTTCTTTTTTTTTTTTTTTTTTTTTTTTTTTTTTTTTTAAGATGTTTTCAGTAGTGTCATTGTAGAGACACCACTATTTATTTTTTTTTTTTAATTTTTTTTTTTTTAACGTTTATTTATTTTTGAGACAGAGAGAGACAGAGCATGAACGGGGGAGGGGCAGACAGAGAGGGAGACACAGAATCAGAAGCAGGCTCCAGGCTCTGAGCCATCAGCCCAGAGCCCGACGCGGGGCTCGAACTCACGGACTCACAGACCATGAGATCGTGACCTGAGCTGAAGTCGGACGCTCAACCGACTGAGCCACCCAGGCGCCCCTATCCTTGTTTCTTAAGGCATAACAAAATCCGTGTTGAATTGCTCTCTTAAAAAAATTAAAATCTAAGGTCACCTGGGTGGCTCAGTCAGGTAATCTTACTTCAGCTCATCATGATCTGAAGTTCAGAAGTTCAAGCCCCCACATCAGGCTCTATGCTGAAGAGCTTGGAGTCTGCTTGGGATTCTCTGTCTCTACCTTCCCCTGCTGTGTGTGTGTGTGTGTGTGTGTGTGTGTGTGTGTGTCTCAAAAATAAATAAATATACATGTTAAAATAATTAAAATCCTCTCTCTTTTTTCTGTCATCTCCACCAGTCTCCTCATTCAGGTCATCATCCTTTCTAAACAGATAATGCAGCAGCTTTCTGCATGATCTTCCTGCATCCATTGTTGCCCCCTTTTAATCTATTCCCTTTACCAGAATATTCTTCCTACAATGCAAAGCTTATCCTGAAATAATTTTTAATGGCCTCCCAATCCTCTCAAGTTATTAAGTACACTCTTCTTAACAAGTTTATCTCTAAAATAACTAGCCCTTTCATTAGTCTAATAGTAGTCAGAGTTTTTTGTTTTCTTGCTTATTTTTGTTGTTTCTTCATTTAGTTTTTTCTCACAAGCTATCAAGTTACCATACTGAACCACTATCCAGAAATGCCACATACTTTATTTCTTTGTATATACTTACTGCTTATTCACACTAAGTCATAACACTGACCCAGACTTTCTTTTTAATTAAAACTCATTCTTTTTTTATTATTTTTTAATGTGTATGTATGTATGTATGTATGTATGTATTTGAGAGAGAGAGTCAGAGTGTGAGTGGCAGAGGGGCAGACAGAGAGGGAGACACAGAACCTGAAGCAGGCTCCAGGCTCTGAGCCGTCAGCACAGAGCCCAATGTGGGGTTCGAACTCACAAACTGTGAGATTGTGACCTGAGCCAAAATCGGACACTCAACCGACTGAGCCACCCAGGCATCCCTAAAACACATTCTTTTGGGGTGCCTGGGTGGCTCAGTTGAGCAACCAACTCTTGATTTTGGCTCAGATTATGATTCTAGGGTTGTGAGATCAAGCGCCATGTTGGGGCTTACACTAAGCATGGAACCTGTTTGGGATTCCCTCTCTCCCTCTCTGCCCCTCCCCTTCTTACTTTCTTGTTCTTTCTCTCTCTCTCTCTCTCTCCCCCCTCTCTCAAACTAAATAAATAAGCATTAAAAAGAAAAAAAAAATCATTCTTCTTTCATGTCCCACTTCCTTCCCAGTCCCTAGGCTGTGTTTAGTGGATTTGCATAAGTATTCCTATACTCACTCATACTAATCCCTATACTTACCACAGTCTATTATAAGTCCCTATTTACTTTTCTGAATTCTCTGTTTGGTTCTTAGATCCATTGGATCAGAAATATTATCTGTATTCACTTTCTATTGCTTCCATGATGAATTACCAAAAATATATAGGCTTGAAACAACTCAAGTTGATTATCTTAGAGTATGGTAGGTCAGAACTTTGACATAATTGTCACTGGGCTAAAATCAAGGTGTCTGTTGCAAGGCTACATCTTTACTGGACATCATGGAATAGAATCTGCTTCCCTTTCTTCTTCTTAAGGCCATCACATTCCTTGGTGTATGGCTCCATTTGTCCATCTTTAAGGCCCACAACTTTGGATCAAGCTTTTCTCAAGCTGCCATGTTTCTGGTTCTCTCTCTTTTTCCTACTTCTTCCACTTATAAAGACCCCTGTGATTACATTGCCCCTCCCAAAATATTCCAGGATAATTTTCCCATCTAAAGGTCAATTGATTAGTAATCGCAGTTCCAACTGTAACCTAAATTCCCTTCTGCCATGTAATCTAACATATTCACAGGTTCTGGGAATTAGGATGTGGATATTGTTTGGATCAGGAGCACCACACTATTTAAGTAGGTAAAGTGTTCTAAATACATATTTTATGTATGAAACAATCAATGAATTAATTTCAAAAGATATCAAATTCAAAATGATGATTTGGGTATAAGATTAATGTTAATGAAATATCTATGAAAATTATTGCACAGACATAGCTCTGCAGTGTGGGTCAGTAAACATGGTATACTGTAAATAACATGAAAATCAAGAACAAAAGACTAGAATTATCTGTAAGCCATGCTTCTTATTACTTTTAATTTGAGGATAGTTTATCTTTCTAAGAATCGGGTTTGTGTGTGTGTGTTGTTTTGCTTTGTTTTTTCCTTAAAACATGGAAATTGAAATAGGGCTTGACATGCTTATCCCATGAAAATATAAAAATCAAATTTGATAGTACATTTTAAAACTCTTCTTAAACCTTTATACACATTGAGAATATTGTCAATCAACGCTTACAGGGGATGCTATCTTATTTTAGATACCTTGATTAGTAGCTGGGATTATTTGTCTTTGATTTGCCTTCGGAACGTAAATTTTGGGATTCCTTAAGCTTTAGGGTAATCTACAAAAACCACAAGGCATCAGTTTTCTTGCTCTTATGAAGCCCAGTTATGTCTAGTTTTGGGTTTTTGTTTGTTGGTTGGTTGGTTGGTTTGTTGGTTTTTGCTTGTTTTGTTTTTTTAAAGTGCACTAGTCTGGCTACTTATTTTTTAAAAACATGTTTCAATTTTAAACAGGGGGCAGACATATCTTTCACTTGTTTAAAACTACTTCCATGCCAACCCCTCTTCACTTTACATTTGGACCCCCTATTTTTGCCCAGATCTGGGACGTCAATCTCTGACTCTCGGTCCTTATCCTAGTGTGTGCCATTAGTTGTGCTGGAGTCTGAGGTGATTCCTGTTCTTGCCCTTCTGTGTTCATAATTGTTCCCCTATTCAAGTGAGCTTTGTAAAAATGGTTGCCTCAGTGTGTGGAAAATTTGGCAGTTAAATCAGTTATGAATATTTTAAGCATAAAGTGATATAAACAAGTTGTATTGGTTTGCTAGAGTTATCATAACAAAATATCACAAACTTTGTGGCTTAAACAACAGAAATCTATATTATCTTACAGTTCTGGATGCTGGAAATCCAAAATACAAATTTTAGTAGGTCTGGTTCCTTCTGAGTGCTGAATAGGGGATCTGTTCCAAGTCTCTCTCCTTGGCTTGTAAATGGCCATTTTCATGTTCAAATGGCATTTTCTCTATATTCATGTCTCTGTGTCTAAATGCCTCCTTTTTATGAGGACATCAGTCATAATGCATTAGGGCCCACTCTAATGACCTTTTCTTAACAACTAATTCCATCTACAATAACCCTAGTTCCAAATAAGGTCACATTTTTAGTTTAGTTTCAGCATGTGAATTCGAGCAGGACACAATTCAACCCATACCACAAGTAGCCATAGCAAACACATTTAAATAACTAAAGCAGATAATTATGGATGCCATGCATAAATAGATGAACATAGTTATTGGAATTTTCCTATACAAATAGTGCCTTGAATGAAATTTGGACAAGAATGCTATTTTCTGTAAATTTTCAAAATAATAGAGCACTTTAAAAGAGCTTGATTGCAACTTATACCATTTAAGGAAATTATGCAAGTGATTTAACCAAAATATGCAAATAAAGGAGACTCATCAGAAAAAACAAGTGAAGTGTTTTAGGTATTATCAAAAACATGCAAATTATCAAAGGCTTATTTTGTAGTTTAATATTTTGTTAAGCCAAACAGTTTTGATTTTGCATACAATTTTCCAAGTAGGTAAACCATTATTATTTGAATTTGATCAACACTAATTAATTTGGTTACCTTTCAGCTAAGTGTTCCCATTATATTTTTATTCATTTGATATGTTTTGACATAATACAAACTATACTTTGATCACAGTTTATTATATTAATTATCTCTGTCTCTGGATCAGTTTCAATGCCAGCTTTTCTGATTTTCATTCTTATTCATATAATACTTTTTTTTTCAATGTGGTATCTGGAAGAGTGAATGAACATCATCTCCCCAGCTCATTTTTGACCCTTCTTATTTTGTCATTGAGAAAAGTTAATAGTAATTATATTATGAGCTATTATTTCACAATTATTGAGCCAAATCACATACATTATAAAAGCTTTTAGGTTTTCAAAAGCCAGCAACATAAGTTGATGCATTGTTGGAATTATTTAGAGGTTAATAGCTACTTATGAACACAAGAACTTTGTTTAATGGACCATCTCTCTCTTATTTTCTCAGATAAAATTGACACTCAGAAGAACATTAAGTGTTGTCCAGAAAACATAGTCTGTAACTCATAAAAGAATGTACATTCTCATTTGGTTTAACAGTAAAAAAAATGCAAAATAATTTTCATCGGATAAATAATGGCCTTTCTCTTTAAATATTACGTTCATGATCACTGAGAAAATCAGCAAAAAATTAGTTTTCTCATTTTTTATTCATAGTCTGTTTTTTATTCATAATCTATATGCTCCCCTTCTCATTATGTGCTCAAAAAAAAAGAATATCACTGGAATTCTAAAAAGTGTTGACCCTAAATTTTTTATCCTTAAGATTATTCATAACAGTTATATTTAAATGCATCTTATTTGGTCACTTTTAAACTTAAAATTATAAAGAATATTATAAAGTAGTTGATTTAGAAAAACCTGGAATTTGCCCCTATTTTTTTCTATTTTTTAAACCTATTCAATGGATAGATGTCAGCATCATTGTTATCAAACATAAAAAAAATTAAATTTAACAATGTTTCTCAGTTTGAAAATAAATATATAGATTTTGTTTAATTGGAAGTTTGATTGTCTTTGCCTGTTGATCTTCTTTTGATCCTTTTAAGTTGACAAAAATATGCTGAAAATAGTGTTTGAGAGCTACTTCATGCTTGTGCCTAACTGGTAATAAACAGACAATGAAAAATAGTGAGAATATAAATTTTTTTTTGTATTATTATTGCAGAATGCATTTTTAAGGAACAGCAGTTGTTTTATAAGAACTGTTGTCCCACATTCTGTGATCCTTCCTGCTATTCCTGCCCTACTGTAGGATCAAATTTTTTTTTTCAACTCATCATTATGATTGCATGTATCTCCCTCAATATGAAACCACAAAGGTTGATTGATGGCCACACTTTATTTCCCTTTCCTTACCCTTTCCTTGATTTTCCACAAAGCTAGCACACAGTGCTTTATGGACATGCCAGGTACTCATAAAGGGTTAGGTTCACTAAAGGGAACTATAAATTGAAATAGAAAAAAGCAAAAACCTGAATTTTAAATCTGATATTTTCCATAAACCAAAGCTGAAGCTTACACAGAGTTAACAGTGATTCCTTCATGGGTTTGTTTGGTAACTAACCTTCTTTGTTCTTCCTATTCTCTACTTAATGTTTCCCTAGGAAATTTTTTCTGTCTTCTAAGGTCCATTTTATTATTCATGACTCACCTTTTGGCAATCTACATTCCACAGGATCATCCAGAGCAGTAATGGACACTGCAAATCCACGTTTCTTAGATTATTGGTCACCATAACTAGAGGTGCAGATGTGACTTTTTAGTATTTAGATTTTTCAGGGCCAGCAGCTTAATCTAACAATAGCAGTAGGTTCCTATAGCCACAGACATTCCTGCCTAGCCCAATATAAACCCATGCAGAGGAAAGTGTTCCTAACTACTTCAAATTTGCAGGACAAATTCTCTCATAACCAACTTCAGATTCTGCACCTCTTCTCCTGGCTCTTAGAAATAGGAAAAGAACTCTCAGAATGACTGTTCCTTGGCTCCACACTAGAGAAAAAAATGAGAATTATTTTACATAATCAATATTATCTACTTTACTATCTCCCATGAGGGCTAGATGGGGTCTACTTTTTCAGTTACTTTTGATTGTCCAATACTAAATACTCATATATAAGATCTAGGAAGGGAATAAAATAGATGTATTTTATGTATTACAAAATATATTACATAGCATTAATAAAGCCAAAACTAGTTGTTAATTGGTAGGTTCCTTCAATTAAATAGATAACTTTTGGGGGAGCTTCATTTCATCTCCATAGATTTATGTAGTAATACTGCTTTTTCTTAAGCAAGAGCATTTTTAATAATGTGAATTTTTACTAATACAAAATGGTAGTAAAGGATGAGCTAGATGACACAAACTATTTTGTAAAGACTCCTACAGCATCAAACATGTTTATCTCGGTAATTGTAAGCAAATAACATGCTGTAATTAAAGAGTACTATTATGAAATTGTGATATGATTTATTTTTGAGCATTCAAATATGTGAAATTTGATACAGAAAGTCATATAATCTCAAATTCTAGGCTTGCTGAGAGAACCCTACTCTCATAATTGCAGAAGGTTAGCTTCTATGTTTTTTGAATATGGATGTTGGAAGACCTGGGAATAATCTCTTCTCTCCATTTACACTGTTTTTTCTTTTTTAACTTTTCTTTTTTCTTTTGGTGGTCAAGTTAAGTCCAATAGAATCAAGCAATTCTATTAGAAAATAGAAGAGTTGTAAGAAAGAAACAAATATTCCTGGCTCACACTTTTTATAAAAATGAATACACAGGGGTGCCTGGGTGGCTCAGTTGGGTAAGTATCTGACTCTTGATTTCAGCTCAAGTCTTGATCTCACAGTTTGTGGGATTGAGCTCTGTGTTGGGCTCTGCGCTGACAGGGTGAAGCCTGCTTGGGATTCTTTCTCTCCCTCCCTCTCTCTCTGCCCCTACCCCCACTCACACACATGCATGCACACACACTCTTTCTCAAAATAAATAAATAAGCACTTAAAAAGTGGTGAATGTACAATGTAAATTCTCAATTTATCAAAAACTCTACTGGAGAGTTTGTGTATTTAGTTACATGCAAAAAAAAATGCTCAGGGCCCAGTAATTTTAAAGTGTCTTCTTGATCATTACTACTGAGATCATTTATACATTAACAAGTAAAAGTATTACTTATATGATACAAAATAAATTCTGAATACAACGGAACATTTTCTTAAACTAAAATTATATCACATTAACTGATTCAATTAGACTTTAGCTAACTGATCTTTTTAGAAGAAACAGATGATAATAACTGGCAGGTAAGTCACCTAATTTTTAAAATTATTTATTTAACTTAATTCATCTAGTTTGAAAGACTGACTGCTTGTTAAGCAAAAAATATTTCATTTCTCATCAGATCAAAGGGAATTTAGCTAATGGATCTCGAGACAACCACATTGATTTGGGAGACACATAGTATTCAATATTTTATTTTTCAGTAAAGCACATTTAAAAAAGTTAATTAATGTATATTAATAATTATAATATTCTCATATATAGGGCTGATAACATGCAACATGGATATAGATGAGGACATCACCACCTGCTAAAAGTCATCTCCAAAAGTCCTTTAGCAATCTATCAAGAATAATAAGACAAGAAAGGGACTTCAAAGACATACAGATTAGAAATGAAGTAAAAGTCTTTATTTGAAAACAACACAATCATCCTAACAAATCTACCCCCCCCCCCAAAAAAAACTACTAAAACTAGTAAGTTAGTTTTTCAAGGACACAAGATATTATACCAATATAACTTGACTTCAATAAACAACTTACTTGATTTCAATAAACCAGCTATGAACAATTGGAAGTTAAAATTTTAAAAATATACACATATACACCCACAATAGCAACAAAAATAGCATAGCAACCAAAAATATAAAATATTAGAGATAAATCTGATAAGAAATGTGCAAAATCAGTATACTGAAAATTGCCATTTTCATAAGACATGTGTCATGAAGACAAATGAATAGAGAAGTTGATCATGTTCAGGGAACAAAATATGTTAATACTATCAAAATTGATCTATGGATAAATACAAAGCAAAAAAAGAAAAATGTTAGGATCATTTTTATCAAAAATCAAGGCCTGCATATAAATATATATGGAAATAAAGAGTATTTAGGTAGCCAAAACTATTTCTTTAAAAAAAGAACAAAGCTGAGGAATTTACATATAATTTTAAATTATTTTATAAAGCTATAGTAATCAAGACAGTGTGGTGTGTGTATAAAGATAGATATACAGAAAAATGGAATAGAAAAAGAGGGTCAAGGAATGGTGCATTATAAGGTCAACTGATTTTTGACAAAGGTGTTAAGGCCATACAATAAGGAAAGGACAATCTTTTCAACAAATGGTATTGGAACAAATAGCTATACATATAGGCAAAATAAATAATTAAATTTTTGTCTTTATGACACATCACAGACTGAAATGAACTCAAAGTGGATCTTTGATCTAAAATTAAAACCTGAAATAATGAAAATTCTGAGAGGAAATATAAAGCTTTACTTACCTTGGAATGGCAAAGTTTTATTTAATATACATGAAAAAACACAATTACAAAAGAAAAAAAGAATTAAATTGGTATTTGTAAAAATCAAAACTTTCATTTATCAAAGAAAATCAACATTACAAAAATGAAAAGGCAACTATAGAATGAAGCACATTTTTCAAACCATATATCTAACAAAGTACATTACGAAGAAACTATAAAGAATTCTTCCAATCTAATAATAGGAAGACAAAAACTCAATTTTAAAAATGGGTAAAAAATGAAATAACAGACATTTCACTAAGGAAGATACACAAATGGCAAATTCATGTGCATACTTGCCAGCACCCTTAATTATTAGGGAAATGAAGATTAAAAACACAATGAGATACTGTTACGCTCCCACTAGAATGGCTTAAATTACAGATCAACTACAGCAAGTGTTGACAAAGATATACAGCAGCTGAAATTCTTATATACAGCTGATTGGAATGCATAATAGAACAACCACTTTGGAAAACAAGAAAGTTATCAAAAGTTAAACATACAAGTGCCTTATAACCCTACCTAGGAGGTAATAAAAATGTAAGAATATGACACATAAAAACTTGTACACAGGTGTTTATATTAGTTTATTTGTTACAGTCAAACTTGGGAACTACTGAAATGTCTATCTGTTGGTAAATGGATAATCAAATTATGGAATATCTACACAAAAGAATGGCCCTCGGAATATAAATGAATCAAGTATTTATACACACAACACAGTGGATATATCAAAATGATTATGCTCAGTACAAGAGGCCAGACCAAAAAATAGTGCACACTAGATTCCATTTATAAAAATTCTGGAAAATGCAAACTAACAAAGAGAGGCAGTGTTTGCTTGAGGATAGTGCAAGGAAGGAGTTGCAAAGGGGCACTAAATTTTAGGGGTGATGGTTTTATTTATCATCTTGATATATGATGTTTTCATGGGTACATGTATACTTACTAAAATTCATCTAATTATACATTTAAACATATGCAGTTTAGTCTACATTAGTTTATCTCATTAAAGGTGTAAAATTAATAAACTGGTTAAAAATAATAGTATTAAACAAGGAATATTATTGATAATGACTGGTAACTGTAAGTAAAAATAAGTATAATAAAATAAATTGTCTCAAATCCATAGAATGTAAAACACCAGGAGTGAATCCCAGTGCAATCATTAGGTTGACAATGATGTGTCAATGTAGGTTCATTAACTGTAACAAATGTACCACTTTAGTACAAACTGTTAATAATGAGGGAGGCTGTGCATGTGCAGATCAGGGGGTATACAGAAAATATCTGTATTTTCCGCTTAATTTTGCTGTAAACTTAAAATACTCTAAAAGAAAGCCTTATGGAGCAACTGGGTGGCTCAGTCAGTTAAGCGTCCCACCCTTGATTTCAGCTCAGGTCATGATTCCAGTGTCATAGGTTTGAGCCTGGTGTCAGGCTCATTGCTGAGTGTGGATCCTGCTTCTGATTCTCTCTCTGTCTCCCTCTATTTTCTGTTCCGTTTGCGTACTCTCTCTCTCTCTTAAAATAAAATAAAATAAAATAAAATAAAATAAAATAAAATAGTAAATAAATAAAAATTTTACAAAAACTTTAAAAAATAATAGATGACCTTAAAGTTTACACACACACACACACACACGTTTCCTTTGCATGGGCACTAGCAACATGATTTTTTTTGTTTGTTTTGGGATAGATATGTATATCCCCCTAAAATTCTCCATTTCTCCTATTTTGATATGAAAGTGTTAGAGTTTTCATTAACAGTTTTCATCTATCTAGTATAAGATTCCTAGTAATTCAATGTTGAGCTGCAAATCTGAAATCCTTCCAAATTCATGTGCAAGCAAGAAAAGGTAAATTAACGTTGAATCAAAATTTATGAGTAGTAGAGCCATACTCTGGCTAATGAGGCAATGCATCATTTCAGAGAAAGGGTTAGATTTGTGAGAATCTGGATGAAAGGGGAAGTGAAAGGTCAACAACTGAAGATGGATTTTGACAGCAGCTAACTTTTGGTGCAAGTTTTTCATATGAAGAGTACAGGCCATTTATTATGGATACCATCCTAGGAAAATATTGATTAGTGCAATCCATTCTTGATGAAAAGTAATTTTAAATATATCTTCAATAAAATTAAAATTAATTTTAAATAAATAAAATAGACCAAAGAAAAATAAAATGGAAAATATCTCCTAGACTAAATTATTTTAATAATTAATTTATATTTATTAATATTTAATAATACTTTATATTTCACATTTGTTGTAAGTCAGTTTTGGGAGAGTACTACATACCTAAAAATATTCCAAAATGTTCATATTTATAATTCTTTTGGCACTATATTCTATAGTCAGATTTTCTAATACGGATCCTTTGTAATTCTCAAAGGAATATTTGTTTCATATAAAGCTCTTCTGTTACATGATTCAATATGTGCAAACATAAAAAAGAATTGGAGCCAAAAAATACAGAAACTGAATAACATTCACAGACATGAATAAGACTGACATAAAATAATAAAAGCATTAATCTTGAACACACAAACATATACCACAGACACACAATTACAAGTGCTGATTTAGAATATTCTAGGCTGAAATTACTCCCAAATTCTCATGAAAAATAAACATATACAGAAAAAAAATGCTACAGCTTTACATCTATACACAAGTAGAAGTAATAATGATGTTACTTGCCTTGTCATATACTCTAGGAGTTCATCACCTTCTGTGATGCACAGAAGAACATATGATTCCCTCCCATCATCGTCTTCCTTCTATACCTGAAATTACTTGGAATTCAGTTTTAATCATGGACCAACTGCTACCATCCAACTTCATCATAAATGCCTGTGGAAATAAATGAATAGTTGTACACAGAAGAGTAAATTTTTGTTTGCTTTCATTTCAGATATGAAGGAATTCATTCCTTCCGTATGTTTCATAACTAATTTTCATAATTCAGAATTGGCTTTGCTTAAAGTATCTATTTTTGTTCTTCCTTCCAAATCTTTAAATCACTGAAAATAATAGAAGGAGACAAATCATATATCACTGAACTTGATGAAGTGGTAATTGCCATCCTTTTTAAGACTGCTGGGCTAGAAAGATCAGGTATGAGGGCAGAGTTATTCAGAAGTGTGTGTTTAAAACCCATGAAGCTTCAAATCTGACATGCTCAGCATCATAAAGTATTCTCAACTGCCTATACACCTTTTGGCCTTGCACACTTCTAAACTTTTACTTACAGGAAACTGATGGGTAGAGGACAGTAAAACATCCATTTTACGGGAGTTATTTGGGGGTTGTAAAAGTGGAGGAGGTGCTAGAGTAGGCACTAAAACTTTCTTAAACCCAAATTTTATGAAAACATTTTGGTATTCTGGCCACACTCCCTGAGAGGATATCTCAGCTCGGAGGGAGGCAGCAGGGACTCAGTCTTATTTAAACAACAGGAAGGTGCATGTGGAATATATGTGCTGCTCTCTGGATCGAGATGAGAGATGTAGAGCCAGACGTCTAGTAAATTGTCTTGGGTGGTGATCGTAGGTTTGCTGTGCTTTTGTGGCAAATTTCTGGGATTTTAGAGGCCATTCTCACCTTGGTGAGTGGGCAATTGCACAAGTCAGCTGTGAACGAGATAAAGCAGCAGGAATGTTAACTGAAGGTAGCAGCTTAATTTCATAATGTTACGGAAGACCTCTGAAATAATTCCTATTAGTTTAAGGTGTTGTTAGGAGATCTAGGGGTGCCTGAGTGGCTCAGTCAGTTTAACATCCGACTGTGGCTCAGGTCATGATCTCATGCTTTGTGAGTTCGAGCCCTGCATTGGGCTCCGTGCTGATGACTTGGAGCCTGGGGACTGTTTCGGATTCTGTGTTTTCCTCTCTCTGCCCCTCCTCCACTCACAATCTGTCTCTCTCTGTCCCCAAAATAAATACACTTAAGTTAGAATATCTAAAAGGACACTTATGAACATATCATATACTACCCGTTTGCATAGAAGTTCTCCAAGTCTTTATCATATTTTCTCATTTTAATTACACCTAAAATTTGTATTTTATTGTACAGTTTTCATAGGAAATAGCTCACCTGGTATTTATTACTGAATCACGTCTGCAAGGTGGTTTAAAGTTGAGTGTCTTCTTTGCTATCTGAAATCGTATTAGTATTCATTGTTTTGTTCAATTCAGTGGGAGTACTCAAGATGAAATAAAATATATCTGATTATCTTTTGTGAGTGCTTTAGAATTTTCTATTATCTTGACGTAATTTTATTAATGCAATCTAAATTCTTCACACTATCACAAGTTAATACATATATACTAGCTTCCTATTGCTGCCATAATACATTAAATTTAGCAGCTTAAAACAACACATTTATTATCCCACAGTTTTGTAGGTCTGAAGTCTTGGTAAAGTGTTGTTCAGCTGGGTCCTCTGTGTTACAAGGTTGAAATCAAGGTCTAGGGAAGGCTGTGGTCCTTTCTGGAGTCCCTGGGGATAATCCACTTTCAGGCTCATTCAGGTTGTTGGCTTAATTCAGTTTTTTGCAGCTGTGGGACCCAGCTCTCCATTTACTTCCTGGCCGTCCATCTTGGGTGGTATTTGCTCCTAGATCCGCCCACATTCATTTTTATGTTTTCCATGTAGCTTCACCTCCAGCAATGACTGGTTGAATCTCTCTCATGTTTCAAATCTCTCTGACTTCCCTTTTTGCTCCATATCTCTGACTCCAGATAAAGGATGTTCTCTACTTTTAAGGAATTATGTGAGTAAGTTGTGCCCTCCTGGACCCAGGATAAGTTCTGTGTTTTAAGGGCAGCGCATTAAATACCTCTGCAAAGTCCCCTTTGTTACATAATATATTCACAGGATCTGGGGAGTACGGCATAAGCATCTTTGGAGCGTGATTATTCTGCCGGCTATGGCATAGAATAGCATTCGAATCCAAATCCTGTGATGTGTTTTGTGTATCTACTCTGTAAGCAGTAGGTCCCACTTCACCAGCTTGAGCTGTACATGCAGACAGGTATCCACTATATGTGCTGCAGTGATGCTCTGTGTTTAAGATTCCAAAGTTAGGGCTTGATAAAGCTTTTTAGTGCATCTAGATTTTTCCCCCATAGGTAGTGTGCCTATATCCAGAGAAGCTTCCAGACCTAGATAACCATGACTGAAGAAGCAGATTTTTTCCTAAAACTCCAGGTTTAGTTGAGTGTATGTCACCAGCACAGACTATGCATCCACACATAGTGACTTTCTTTCTTGGACCCTTTAGTGACAGGATACCATTGTGGCATTCAAATCCTTCAGAACATATAATAACCTTGATTTTCAAATGGGGCTAACATGCTGATTGCTTTCTTCTCAGCTCCCGTTTTATTTCCTATGCCAATTTACCCATTCTCCTTAGCAACCAATTTGTTAACTTTGACTACTGGTGTACTAGTTTTTGTCGTTATTGGTTTGTTTCTAATACCTCCCTAGGCATTGTTACAGCCGCATGCCCTTTCTGACTCTTGTGTCACACACTGTAGAAACTGATATGGGTTATGTAGTGGTGCAAATCTAAGCAGTAGTGGAACTAGATCATAGAATGGCAGCAAAGATGACTGCAATTAGAGAGCAAACGGTGGAAAGTTTTCTAGTGGTGCAGTTTCCAGTGCCTGGAAATACTCTTCAGCCAAATCTTCCCTCGCCACAATTATGAACTTGGGAAGGGAGAAAGAGATGGAGAGAGACAGAGAGAGAGAATATCATGTGTGTGTGTGTGTGTGTGTGTGTGTGTGTGTGTATTTTATATATATATATATATATATATATATAAAATTGTTATATATTGTTGTATATATATAATTGTTAATTATTAATACATATATTATTGGACAGTTGGACAGTTACGACTTCTATTTGTATAGTATTGGGCATTTACAACATTTCCATTAAATTCTTTGAAACATAAGGGAATCAAGAACTTAGTCTTAATGTGAGTTTTTCCCTAGCTCCATCATGTACCTTCATTTCTCTTTCTTTTTTTTTTCCAATTCCTGTTACTTTTTCTATTCCTGATACAGTTGTCCTGTGTGATATATGGCTTCAATTATGTATGCCCCAATCTTTATCCCTCACTCCCTTCTAACCTCAAATCCATATGTGCACACACGCACACTGAGTTTCATAAATTACTATACATGTTCCCTTGAATAGCATCTTAAATTCAAAATAAACCAACATTATCATCATCCCTTCCAACCTACTATCCCTCCCTTATTTCTTCTATGAGGTAAGCATCAGTTTTCCAGACTCGAATCTTTGCACTGCTCTTAATGTATGGTTTCCTTGGCCTCCACAGTTATCAACAGTGAAATTTTACTTAACTAAATATCTCTCAAAAATGTCCCCTTTCTATGTACATTTTTAATAATTGGTTAATCCTTTAGCATTTACTCCCTAGATTATTGCAAAGTATCTTTATTAATATTTCTGTTTCAAGAATTCTCAAAGTCTTGGGACACCTGGGTGGCTCAGTCAGTAAAGTGTCCAACTCTTGATTTCAGCTCAGGTCAAGATCTCACGGTTGGTGGGATTGAAATCCGCATCAGGCTCTGTGCTGACAGTGGGGAGCCTGCTTGGGCTTCTCTCCCTCCCTCTCTTTCTGCCCCTCTCTCCCTCTCTCTCTCTCTCAAAATAAATAAACTAAGAAAAAAAAAAAGAATTCTCAAACTCTGATCTTTAAGCTGCCAGCAAGGTGGTATTTCTGTTTCAAATCTTGCTATAAATCTCTCAGTGGCTCTCAGTGAATTTGGGAATCAAGCTGAGATGCTCTCTTCTCTTCTAAATTTTAGAACATCGTTTTATTTGTGTTGCTCCGACTTGTAGCATTTTCCATCCTCCTAGATTTTGACTCAACACATGTGGAACTTGTCACACTTTGTTTTCAAGCAAGGTTTTTAAAAAGCTACTCTCTTTCTTGAACACATTTTCTTCTCTTTTGTCTCATTCAAGTTTTGCAAAACTAAGAAGTTACCTTGTTCAGAAAGCCCTCTCTTATATTTACAATTTTTATTTGTTGCTACTTCTGTGTTACTTTATTTATTTATTTTTAAAATATTTATTTGTTTTTTGGGAGAATATAAGCTGGGGAGGGCAGAGAGAGAGGGACAGAGGATACAAAAAGGACTCTGCGCTGACAGGCAGATAGCAGTGAGCCCGACATGGGGCTGGAACTCACAAACCACAAGATCATGACCTGAACCAGAGATGGACACTCAGCTGACGAAGCCACCCAGGAGCCCCTGTGCTGCTATTTTAACAACAAATAGAGGGGCTAATGCTGAGGTGGAAAGTGGAAGGGACATAAGTAATAAAGGCGTGTGTTTTTAACACACAGGAGATGATATATTAGATTAGAAAAAACTTCCACCGATTGCATGTAAAGACACAGGGTCAGGGCCAGAGACAAAAGCTGTCAGGAAACAAGTGAAAACTTTGTGAAAACTCTTTAGCAATTTGGCAGGTTAGTCATTCAGTAAAATGACTGAGGTGGATAGATACGCAGCAAATTGGCCAGGCTTGCTGTAGTACCTCTCTTCTGAAATTGCTGAAGCAGAATCACATGTGGCTACCTGTGGCTAACACTCTATCTGATTCTAGTTGAATCTAAATTAGGATTATGTTGACACATAATCTCTCTCTCTCTCTTTAATTTTGGTGCCTCTACCTGTGAAGGATTAACAACAATCCAAATCACTTCACAATATATTGACACTAAGAATAACTAAAGGTAACTGTGACTTCAAAATATAGAGTCTTATGATGTAAATAAAGAAGTCAGTTGTCAAAAACTCTTTATAAGGTCGGGCAACAGCAGGACCCCTCACCTGGATAAATTGTCAGCCATTGCAAACTACACCTTTGATTAAGTACAAAAGTATTATATTTACCTCCTACTGCGATATCACAAGCAGCAAACAATATCTCTGACAAGAAAATTATCTCTTCAAAGTATCTCAGTTTTCCTGAATTTTTAAACTAAAACTTGTATATACAATGCAACAACAACAACAACAAAATCATACTTTCTTTAACATACTTTAACATACTTTAACGCTTTTCTTTATCCAGACAGACACAAAAATTATATGAAAATAATTTTTCTGTGTGTTGATTTCTTTGCAGAGAATTGACTGACTCTTGGTAGTTTAGAATTGATTGATGATAACTTCCATCAGCTATGGAATTTTGAGGCTATCAGCTCCTAGATGAACTGTTTATCTATAAATCAGTAAATTAATTACCTATTTATGTTCAAATATTGTACTTTTGACAATGATGATAATGAAAATAATGACTATCCATTTTAGTCTTTATAAGAATATGGAATTTAAAATAATAATCATAGACAATGCCAATAGAGTTAATACTTCTATTGATATTTTCTTCCAGCTTATTTTCATATGCATGGTATAAATTTATTTTTTTCCCAGAATTAGGTTCAGATTATTTAGCAGAGTTACATTGTATTTTTTTCCAATTATTATCACATCAACATTAAATGGTCTTTTTAGTTTGAATCCATTGTAGAAGCAGAATAGCTTAAGGCACTGTGGAGCTAGATAGCCTGTGTTTACATCCTAACTCTGCTGTTCACTACCTTTTTTGCCTCAGGCAAATTATTTAACCAATTTGTGCCCCTCTATCCTAGCTAGGAAACAGGGATTATAATACTACTTATCTCATAGGTTTGTAGTGGGAATTGAATGAGTTCATATACATATATAAAGTACTTAGAACATTCCCCAGTATACTCAGTAACTCTATCATCATTCCTCTTTCTCCTTGAATATCCAGGTGACTCCAAGGATTCAAATATTGACTCTTTAATGTTTTTTTATTCCAATTATTTTTTGTCTTTTCACAAATGTATTGATACATTACCAAAAATGCCTGTTGTCACTAAATCTTATGAAGGTAGTGTTTTAAAAAATATGTTTATTTATTATGTATTCTGTGATATTTTCATATATTTTATTTATGTATTCCATTTAACCTTTCAAGTAACTTTTTATATAGTAACTCTTTTTAATTGTAGATTTAGATTTAGCTATTTGTTTAGTTTTTACAGTGTTCATATATAGTCAACCTATTATGATACTGGCAAACTTGACTTTTTAATGATTTTTTTTAAAAAGTAATAACTATGTGAATAACTATATACACATGGTAGAAAATAAATAGTATGGAAGAATTTACAGGCTCAATGGCACAGAAGAGTTTTGTTTTTTTCCCTTTTTCACAAAACAATTCACCTCCCTGGAGGCATCCATATCACAAACCACTTAAGAAGTTAATTTCCAGTGTCATTCTAAACATGTACAAGAGATTATGAATGGTTAGCATATAATGTTCTTGGGTCTTTATCTTGGTTTTTTTTTTTTTTTTCTGTTAACTATATTTTAGAGAAGTTTCACATTAAATGCTTCTGCCTTATTTTTTTTTTTTAACGTTTACTTATTTTTGAGAGGGAGAGAGACAGAAGATGAGCCGGGGAGGGGCAGAGAAAGAGGGAGACACAGAATCCAAAGCAGGCTCCAGGCTCTGAGCTGTCAGCACAGAGACCCACAAGGGGCTCAAACCCATGAACCGTGAGATCATAACCTGAACTAAAGTTGGATGCTCAACAGACTTAGTCACCCAGGTGCCCCTCTGTTAATGCTTACTATCCCCTTCCCAAATGCCTCAGCAATTAATTTTGATCCATGTCATTTACCCAGGTATAGCTTCAAGGCAACTTTTACAGATAGGACCTTAATTAATGTATTTTCTGAGTAATTATCTATGTGCAATTGTCTTTTTATGGCTTTCATATTAAACAAATAGATTAAAATCTTTCATCACAGGCATTGTTATAATGTCTTTTAACATTTTATATTTCAGAGAAAGTCCTTAAGATAATTCATGTTTTTATTCCTTCATATATATATATATATATATATATATATATATATATATATATATAAAATGCATTCACACACATATGTATATGTGTGAATGTTTTGTCTACTATGGATGTTTTTTCACTCACTTTTCCATTTATTTTGCTGGAATATGATGAATTTTCTTGATCTTTACATAGGTATTTTTTCAGTTTCAAAAAGAAAGATTTTTTTTTTCCTATTAAAAATTGCACTATTGGGCCACCTGCGTGGTTCAGTTGGTTAAGTGTCTGACTCTTGATTTTTGCTTAGGTTATGATCTCATGAGTTGTGAGATTTAGCCTCATGTTGGATTCTGCACTGACAGCTCGGAACCTGCTTGGGATTGTCTCTCGCCATCTCTCTGTCCCTCCCCATAACCATGTGTTTGCACTTCCTCTCAAAATAAATAAACAAACAAACATTACAAATTGCATTATTGACAATGCTTATTTCATTGTTCTGGCATGTACTCAGGAACATGAATAATATTTAGGTGTGGTCTACTCTCTGTCCTCTTTATCCATTACCCAAATACTTAAGAAAATTTTAACCTTTTTCTCAACATCATCATTTAAATTTTCCATTATCAAGTCTGCTCTTACTGTCTTGAAAAGAGTTTTTAATTATGTTAATGCTATTTTTTTCTTTGTGATTTTTATTTCAAAGAGTTTATCATCAAATCTCATTCAGTTTTACTCTTATTTGACTTAATATCCTTTCAAAAAGACTTGATCCTTCTTATGGCCTTTAATTCTCCTTTGTGGATTTAATGTTATTTTGAATTTCACTAAGCATCCAAATAGTAACTTACTTTTTTTCTGTATAATTATTTTCAAAATATATTTCTTCTTCTTGGGTTTCTTTTCCCTCTGGTTAAGTACAATTTTCAAAATCCAGAGTTGGTTTGTTTTGGTGTTGATTTTCCTTTCAATATACTCTTGATAACCCAGACATCTGTCTGAATATTAGTCCTTCCCATGCAGAGGACGCTGGATTGTGGTTAATTTCTACTTTCAAAGAAATAGTTGTGTCTATTGATGTTCAGGCTTTATTCTGTGTTTTTTTTTAAACCATTTTATCCATGAGGATTCGATAACCACTTAAAATTCATCTCCCCATATTCCTGGCTTGTCGTTTAAATGATCATTTCATGTATGGATATAGAAAATGAGTGGAGAGCAAAGAAAAAAAAACAATTCTCAATATTTAGGATCCCCTCATGAAAAGTTTAGCAATAATGGAAGTAAAAACGATCAATCATCAAAGTAGTAATCAGTAAAAGTTTATTGTGCACAGATCGAAAAGTTTGCAAACCAGGAGCATTTAAACCAAAATGTGGAATGAGGCTCAGGAGTATAAAGCAGCTTCTATAGTGAGAAAGCAATGACTGTTTGTTGTTCACAGTAATTGGGTATAATATTAGAATTTTCTTAAATTATAGAGAATTGGTCAGTGGTTACCTCAGATCAACCTTGGGAAGCAGATTAAGTTTTGCTCATGATTTCCAGAAGTACAGGCAAGAAATGACCCAGGTCAAGTTAGTGTTGCAAACTAAGCTAAATTTAGCTTTGTTTGTATGGCTAAACTGTTTTTGTCTGCTCAGGGAATTTTCAGAGTTGTTTTTCACTTGGTTTTGATTTTAACACCCTTAAAGATGTTTGCCTAATATTCTGTGTGATACAGATCCTTGGTTTCCTATCTAGAGGACAGAGGGAAGTAGAAGAACCAATTGTCTATGTTATAAAAAGCACTCATTGTGCACTGATAGTTTTTTCCATCCAGCTCAATCAATTTTCTAGTTAGTGGATGATCCCTCAATCCTCTGCCAATAAGTTGCTCATCAATCTAAGTTTTGGCTTAGATAGTCTTATCTTCACATATTTTAGTGCTTGGGAGAGCTGCTAATCTTACGTGCTTATAAGCCTGACTTTCAGCTAAAAAACTTTATATGTATGCATTTCCTTATTTCTTGGATGATTTGGATTTGCAGATTTCTGTTCTTATAAAATTATGTATTCTCTAGAAAGGAATGTAGCTGTCTTTCTATAAATGTAAAGGTGACACTTATAAAAAGTTACCTATAGCTCCTACTGAGTATTTTTAATAAAGACAGCTTTAACAATAGCTGTTCAGGGCCCAGAAACCTCAGTGGCATTCTAGTGACCCAAAAGGATTAACATGCCTCCATAATTTTCTTCTAGTGACATTTAGTGTATTTAGCTTGAAAAGCTAATCAATCATGCCTTATGAGATATGCCAATTAAAAAATAGTTTGGCCAAGAATAGAATTCAATATATTTAAGTGAATAAAACCTGTGAGAATGATTAAAATGGAAATTGAATTGAGGGAGGAAGTAGCTAGTTAAGTGCCACAGGGTTAGTTGTGCATATAGATAGATCAGCAGTACCATGATAAGGAAATACATCATTGCAATTCACATACATCAGAATATTTAAAGATACTGGAAACACTGGTAGGGAAAGTCACCTAAAATAAGTGAACTAAAAGGAGGTATGTGAAATGTGAGCTGAACATCAAATGAGATTCATCTGTAGTATAAGAAAATTATTTGAAATTCAATAATTTTAAAGGCAAGAATAGTCTGGAAAGCAATATTCTAAAAAGACTTAGATGACCCTTCTAATCATTTTGAATCAATTTCATGTTGTGAATTAATTAAAACTTAATGACAAATGTTGAATAGGATTAATCATTAAAACAAATAGGTACAAGAAATTTTTACAAGAGTAGAAAGAAATCTGCTAAGGAAAATGTTTGCATTTGCATTTAATTTCCCAGCTGTGTTTTCACATCAGTGAGAGGATGAAAATAAAGCAATATTAACATTTCTGGGAACTAATCCCAGACACCCACATAATCCTTAAGGCAAGGAAGTTGAAGCTAGACATGTTATTCCAGAGAGAAATGAAAGAAAAAGACATCTTAAACGTCTTTTTTTTTCATTTATATTTGCATCCATATCATGTATCAGATGTTATCACTGTCTAATTATAATTTAATTCACCAGATATCCTTTGTGTCTTTTTACAAATTCAATTACTTTGACCCCTGGCTCACCAATATAATGATACCTGATTATGTTCTTTTAGACTATCCCTGTGCAAACTATTTTAAAATTCACTATTTTTTTCTTTTGTATGTATAATCATTGCCAAAGAAAGAGTGAAAAGTTTCTGTTAAGTAGCTTTATTCAAAGAAAATCTTGTCTACATAGCATGATGCTTTTTATGTTTTTCACTTTCTTTTTCTGATACAATATGTCTTACGTCCCAGCACAGGAGGCATGAGGTCATGTTCTTCAAAATGTAATTCCAGGAGACCTTGCATTGCAGGGAAAAGTTTAGAGGTTGTCCACTGGGAGAGAGAATAAACCTGACAGGTGGGACTTGGACCCCCCCCCCCACCACTTCCAGGCTCAACACACTCAACACACTCAGCATTTAACTATTTAAAATTTCCAATTTTTTTTTCTACTACTGATGAAAGTTTGTTCAAGGATTGTTGGTATTAATATTTTCAGAATGTAATCATTGGATTTCTAGTGGCTTCCAATGGAATTCCAAAGACTCTTAACTAATTATTCTTTCCTCTGAAACAAAAATTTAGTACCTAATTTAGATATTAAGTAAACATCTGTGTTAATGGAAATAAAATAAGCATATAGTGATACAGACATACCTTCAAATGTTTACTTGATAGAATATAGTTGCTGAGGTGTTAATGTTTTAACGTGTTTTTATTTGTAAATACATATTGTATAATTTATACCTTAGTATACCATAATTTAGAGACGGGGAATACAGGAAATACTAATTTTGAGATAACACAATTTAATGGGGAACATAAAAATGGTAATAATTCTGTCAAATTGCCCCAAGATGCTGCTCAAAAATTACTAAAAGACATTAATCTGAATGAATTCCTTACATAGTATATAAAGTTATTTCTAAAACTTCAAATATCATTGATAATAAACCAAAAATATGTTAACAATCATTGCCAGTTTCTCTTTTCAATTATAGAATTATAGATCAAATTCACTATATTTAAAGAAAAGTCTTAAAACAACAGCCAGAATTTCCCAAAATTTATATTATTATTCATAAACAATGATTCGCAATTCACAATCATTATAAAAGTATGCTAGTTGATTTTTAATTTTTTTTAACTTTTTTTTTTTTTCAATTTTGAGAGACAGAGAGAGAGAGACAGAGCGCAAGTGGGGGAGGGGCAGAGAAAAAGGGAGACACAGAACCCAAAGCAGGCAGAGCTCTGAGCTGTCTGCACAGAGCCTCAATGCCTGTCTCAAACTCACAAGCTGTGAGATCATGACCTGAGCCAAAGTGGGAAGCTTAACCGACTGAGCCACCCAGGCACCCGAACCAATTGATTTTCAAAGGCAAAAATGCAATAATTTCAAATATCAGGTAATAAATTCAGACTTGGGCATGCACCTCGGTTAAGCATTAGACTCTTGATCTCAGCTCAGGTCTTGATCTCAGGGTCATGAGTTCCAGCCCAGGATTGGGCTCCATGCTGGACACGGAGCTTGCTTAAAAATAAAAAATGCAGGTTTGCTTTCTGTTAGATGCCATAACACATAATAAAAGTCTAACGTTTTAGAATGACTATTTTCCAGGTTAAATTGATACAATACATATTGATGAATTACATTAGTCAACTATGTTAGTTTAAAATGATTTAAGTAACTATATCACCTATTAAATGGGAAAAATAGGTATGTCTTTAGATATGCAATTATATAATTGGTAAAAATTTTCAGTTACTTATGTGGAAATATTATAAACTTATTTTTTATAATTATTCTCTTATCAAAAAATTAAATGATTTGATATAACGCTAAATAGCATAAATATATATTAGTTTATAATAAAACATATTTTTAGCTTTGTGTTAAATTGAGATAAAAAAGAACAGAACATTGCATCTTTTAACATAAAAATTGTGTTTTTAACAAACCGCATATAGCTGATCACAAAACAATGCATTATTTCCCTTAAGTGGGCCCCCACTGCACAATGCTAAGACGCTAAGGATCCAATTCTCTGAAGAGGGCAATCCTGTTTACCTGACCCTATTGCAGTTTTGAGGTAGAGCTGATAAAAGATGTAGTCACTTAAACATTTACACAAGTATAATTTTGGATGCTATGACTATCTACTTCGATGTCCTGTCTGTTGGGGCGTAAACCAGAGTGGATAAAGGCTGCTATAGCTTTAAGGTCTTTATTAACACAGGCATGAAACCGGTAATAATTTCTAATAATGAAGAGGAAGAAGTTGTCTTTCCTATTGATATACTCAGCTGTAGGAGCCCCACAGTCTAAGTACTCAATACAGTGCAAATATTTATTAGGAACTGAAATCTCTAAAGAAAATATAATCTCATACACATAGATATGTCAATTTCCATTAACAAAAAGACCATTTAACTTCTTAGTTTGAATTATGGGCATTTAGGTCATGTCACTATATTCATATCTTAACCAAGAGTCAAAAGGTCACTAAAGGCAATTTTCCATACCAAAGGAATGTCTGTTTCAAAAAAGTAAATTTCAACTTCAGAGAAAAAGAAAAATAACATTTGTAGTTTTAATCTAGCAGTTTTTCTCCATTCTAGTCACAAAAATTGTTCAAACCATTTTGAAATCCATATTGAAATTACTACCCAGATGTTTTTATTTAACCACTTCTATCTTTAGTACCTTGAGTTGAATATAATCAGAATAATCTCTTTTCTAGACTTCAGTAGTAACTCTCACTTATTAATTCATTTAACAATACTGTATATTTATTACTTAATTTTGTGTGTGGCGCTGAGGTAAAGGATTATATAAGATACATAAAGTCCTAAAAGGTTTCCATTCTGTTGGATAAAGAGAGAGAGAGGACAGGAAAAGCACATAAAATATCATGTGGAGATTATATGAACAAAAGTAATGGATTAGACAGCGATAAGGTGCCATTATTTATAAGTAGCTGGGGATGACCTGTTGGATGTGGTGATAAATAAGAGAAATTAGAATGCAGTAAAGAACAAGCCATGTGTATATCTGTGTCATGGTGGGGAGGAGACGGTGCTATCAGGTAAAGGGAATAGCAAGTAGAAAATTCCCAAGGCAGGAGTGTGCTCCCTGTAGTCAAGGGTCAGCATGGAGACCAATTCAGCAAGAAGGTGAGTATAAGAAATAAAATTAGAGAGGTAGTCAAGGGTTAACAGTCATTCTGCTGTGTAGACCCTCTTTGAGAATTTTGGATTTGATTTTGAGTGTGATAAGAAACAATTTACTTTTTAATGGAGTTTCTCTGTCAGCTCTGTAGAAATAGTCTATGGAATAAGGGGAGAGCACGAATGGAAGTGATAGATTGGAAAGGTAGTTTTGGTATTAGCCCAGGCTAGAGATTATATATATATATATATATATATATATATATATATATATATGTATGAGTTAGAACACATCTTTTCATCGAATGTAGAATCGGTGAGAAAAGAAAAATAAGGATAACTTTGAGAACTTTGCTCTGAATATTTGGACAAATGGAGCCCTTGTTTCCCTAGATGGGTAAAGACTGAGGAAGGAGAAAATTTGGTATATAATTACATCTAAGTACCTATTAACATCCAAATAGAGATGTTGAATTGGCAGTTAGAAGTGAGATTCACTGGAAGTATGAATTGGAAACTGAATTTTTGGGTGGTATTTTAAACCATGGAGCAGGAGTTAGAGGAGTGAAGAGTTCACATGAATATTCCGAGTTGTGAATATTCTGAGTTCTGAGCTCTGCTATCTAAAAGTCAAGAAGATGAAAAACATCCACTAAAAATAGGAGAACAAGTGGCCAGTAAAATTGGAAACAAACAAACAAAACTGCAGAGTATATCTGTAGGAAGCCACAAGAAGAGAGTATTTCATTAAGGAGAGAAGACTCAACTGTTATCAAATATTTGGACATCAGACAAAACTGTTTTGCTTTCTGAACTGCTTGAAATCACCCTTTTTTGTAAGCGAAATAATAGCTATACATAATCAGTTTTGTATGGGTCATCCCAATGCCTCTTCTGCACTTTGGCTTCCACTTTCAAATGGAAGGAAAAACCTACAGTTATGTTGGTTACATGGCTGATAAGTTCTCATTGCATTTTCTCTTCCTTTTCTCTTCCCATCCTCCTCTTTAAAATATGTTTCTCATTGTAGTGATCCTGATTGTATTCATTGTATAGCTACATTATTTATTTTAAATAATCAAAAACCATCGGTGGTTCTAACATTCAATCTAGTCTTTTTACTATAAAATAGTGTTGCTTTGAAATTAGTAAAACTTTTGAATGTGCAATTTATTAAATGGGCTTCAAACTTGGAAATAAAAGGTATATTTAGATTGGCATTAAAATTACTAGTCTTTATTCCTAGTACATGTTACATAGAGAAAGTAACTTCAGGCTTTCTTTAAAAAAACAAAAAATAAAAAGCCAATTTATCTACAAAAATCAAGCTGCACCTGTTTGCCTCTATAATCAAGAAAGCACAAAGCAAACTTTATTTCTCCCAGTGCAGAAGTTATGGCTTGTATCTAGAAGCAAACATTTTTAATTAGAGCTTATTTTTTCCCCTGTTTTCCTTCTTTCTAGAAGAGACTGGTGAGTATGTAAAGGTGACATTGGGATAACCACAAAACTCAGCAGATGATAGCGTTAGACTGAAGCCAAGGAGCAAGGAAATCCTGCAGCACAGCAAATCCTGCTCACACTGTGAGCATTCATTACAGGAGACAGGCTGGTGGATTAGAAGATTTGTTAAAGGATTAGGAGATTTGAATGTCATTTTTTTTCCCTTTCCCTTTTTTATTCTTCACAACAGTTTTCACTGTGTAAATCGATTATGAAATGTTTCATGTCTGAACATTAAGTAGAACATGAATGTAGCATTAAGTAAGATGGAGTACACTTTTCACTGAAAACAACAACAATAACAACACAGGCCTTGGAATAGAATGTTCTTATGTGCATTGTGGTCCTGAGGCAATTGAATGAGCATTTTGGGTGTTGGTTTACTTTGTCTCTGAGAAAATGTGACTTGAGGTGACCTCAGACCATTTCACACACTTTAATGAGTTTCTGCTTGCCCTTTGAGTCTTCCCTCTGGATGGGAAGCTCCTGAAAAGCTTTTCCCGAAGCTTGGGAAAGGAGGAAATTTTTTTAAAAGTAGGAATGCAAGTGACCAACAAACAGGAAGTGTTCTTCAGCTCACCAGTAAATAAAGACAATTTAAAATGATGGGATTGTTTTAAATGTTTACAAATATGGTAGGTTGAACACAGTGACAGCACAATTTCCACAAGGTTATGGGGAAAAGGTATCCACCAGGAGTGTAAAAGGGTGTATTTCTGGGGAGCAGTCTAGCATTAAAAATCAAAGAGTTAACATGTATATTTTTTACTAAACAATTCCAAGTAGAGTAAATATACAGCATTCCAAATCCCTTTGATAGTAGGGGTTTAACTTAAATACAATATGTTACAAAAAAAACCCCAAAAAACAAAGGCCACCAAAAATGAAAAGATATTTACGTGAAAATATGCCTATTTTATGTTAGTAGAAAAGTTATGATTAATGGAAAACTTAAACATCTGTGCAGATATATCTAAGGAGAGGTGTGTGTGTGTGTGTGTGTGTCTACGTATGTGTTATTTTATTTTATTTTAAAGTTTATCTATTTTGAGAAAGAGAGACAGAGAAAGCACGAGCAAGGAAGGACAGAAAGGGAGAGGGAGAGAGAGAATCCCACGCAGGCTCCATAACATCAGCATGAGCCTGACATAGGGCTTGAACCCACAAACTGTGAGATCATGACCTGAGCTGAGATCAAGAGTAGAACGCTTAACCTACTGAGCTACCCAGGTGCCCCTGTATGTGTTATTATAAATGGGTAATCAATATATTTTTCTCATGTTTTTGAGGGATTTCAGCTTCTATCCCCTTTTTCCATCATTTTATTTTAATTTTAATTTTTTTAAGGTTTATTCATTTATTTTGAGAGATAGTGAGCACGAGTGTGGGAGGGGCAGAGAGACAGGGAGGCAGACAATCCCAAGCAGGCTTCGTGCTGTCAGCACAGAGCAGGACGTGACTCCTCAGGAATCATGAGAGCATGACCCAAGCTGAAACCAAGAGTCTGACGCTTAACCCACTGAGCCACCCAGGTGCCCTGAGCATTTTTACACTCAAATAATTTAAGAGTGTTGTCTGAAAAAATATTTTTGATAGTTTTAGTGAATATTCCCTTTTCAAAGCAATATCACAAAACAAAGAAACTCATTTGACCTTGAATTACTTAACATTTCTCTAAACACTTCATCGGGAAATGCCATTTGACATGACTGCTTCTACTCAAGAGCATCTGAGAAACACCTTTTGAAACCCCCACGCCTCTGCTGTTTGTGCAGTGTCACCCTTCACATCCCCAGACAGAACTAAAATAACATGCATATGCGTAAAACATGTCTTGGTATTTGAGGCTTTCCTTCACATTATTAGCTACTATGATTCCTCATTGATTGTATAATGGTTTCTATTTATAGAATGCTAACCAGAAAAGAGGTACTCCTTTAAATCATAAAGTTGTTTAGGGGAAGTGCAGACTTATTTCCTAGATTAATGAAATCTACATTATACTACTACACGCTGACTTCATTAGACATGGCGACTGTGGCACAGACATGGCACAAACACATTTTCTGAGTATTGTTGTATCATGCAACCACTGGCATCGATTCTCCGAGTCTGGTTTCCAAACCCCATCAGTCTAGAATTAATTCTGTGATAGGAACTTCATTGTCTTTGTGAAATCTGTAATGGTTCTTGCAGAGTCACTGCTAGGAAGGTTAACCTAATGGTCAAATGATTTAACTAGCTGAATTTAAGACCATTTACCAGCATTTGGATATTCTGCAAAATAGCAGAACTCAGCTCTTTATGTATTACTTTTTAAATTATTTTAATGTTTATTTCTTTTTGAGAGAATGACAGGGAGAGAGAGACAGAATGTGAGCTGGGGAAGGAGCAGAGAGAGAGGGAGATATAGAATCTAAAGCAGGCTCCAGGCTCTGAGCTGTCATCACAGAGCGTGATGCGGGGCTTGAACTCATGAGCTGGGAGATTATGACCTGAGCCAAAGTCGGATGCTTAACTGACTGAGCCACCCAGGCGCCCCTATGTATTACTTTTTAAAAACACCTTTATTGAGATATAATTCATATACCATAAAATTCAATTTGCCTCTTTCAAGTGTACAATCCTCTGTTCTTTTAAGTTTATTCACAGAGGTGTGCAACCATCACCACAATCAATTTTAGAACGTTTCTACAATTTCGAAAAGAAATCCCTTACCTATTGGTGGTCAATCCACATCCACCCCAACCTTCAGGATAATATTAAAAAGAAGTATTGAAAAACATTGTTTCTTATTCCTGATCTTTGGAGGAAACCATTCAGTCTTTCAAATTACATATGATGTTAGCTGTGGGTCTTTCATACGAATCCTTTATCAGATTTAGGAAGTTCCTCCTTACTTCTAGTTGTTGAGTGTTTTTATCACAAATGTTTTTGGGTTATGTCAAATGCTTTTTCTGCATCTATTCAAATTAGCATGTATTTTAGTTCTTTATTTTATTACTATGGTGTATTACATTAAGTGATTTTCAAACGTTGAACCAATCTAAGATCCAAAGGATAAATCCCACTTGGTCATAATGTACATATAGCTTACTTTATATATTGCTAGATTAGGTGTGTTTGTATTTTGTTGAATTTTTTTTGCATCTATAATCATGAGGTATTGTTACATAATTTTCTTATGTAATCTAACTGTGGTATTAGGAAAATATTGACTATAGAGTAAGTTGGAAAGAAAGTTGGTCATTTGGGACAATATAAAGTATCAACTCTAAATACTGACACCCTACTCTAGAGTTTCTTGTTCTTTTTTTTCTTACTATTTGTTTAGTAATTTAGCCATAATATTTCAGTAAAGTTTCTTTTCCCTGCAGAAGAAAGTTCAGCCTCTGATACTGCAACTCAAAGGACTTATTCTTGGGCATGCACATATTCACCCTGGTACACCCATCCTAAGTTAGTCAGTGGTTGAAATAGGGCTCTCTATGTGCTTTCCCTGATCTCTGTTCACCTTCTGAACTGAATTTTTTATATCAGTTCCATTTGTTATTTTCCACTAATTGTTAGATAATCATTCTATTGTTTGATAACAACCTGGATGTAATCAATGTTCCATAGTCAGGTGACGCTAAATTTGGTTCATTTTGGAAGCATAATTTTGATGTATTCTTTGAGGCTTGCTTCAATCCTGCAAAGCCTCCTTTTAGCTATTTCTTTCCCTATTTTCTCTGTTAGGTGTTTCGCTTGTCTATTGTTTCATGTAATGTTAATGTTATCATGGAGTTATCAACTCATCTTAATTGTTCACTAAAATTTTCACTGTTTTCAACAGCCCCCTTAGGCCTGAACTTCCCCATATTCTGTTCCAAATAGGTTAGTCACCTTAGAGACTTCTATGGAGATTTTTTTTTTCCCTTGTGGCTTGCCTAGGCAGAATTCTATGCTACTGCACTGGTTCTGGTGGTGAGAATAGCATCCCATTTCTCTCTTAGTGACAGACAGAACCTCGGTAAGAGGTTTGTTGGGTTGGGGTTGTTGCCTTGATCTTCTCACATTGTGTCTTCTAAGGTAGGCATTTCATTGGATGAGTGAGTAGTGATGAATGTAGTTGAGCCCAACATTCTTGCATCCTAGAGGTGGGGACTGGGAAAAGAAGGGAACTCAGATTTCTCACCCATGCTTGCCTAGAAAAGAGCCCTTTATTATGGAGCTGAAGGAAATGAGAAATGATGGTGACCTTCCTCTCCCGGGATGAAAGTGTAGCTCTAGACTTATAGCTGGGGAGACAGGCAGTGCCATTTCTTTGGTGCATATATACAGTGTAGAGCTTGCATCTTGCTGAGTTCAGGAGCGAGGGAACGGGTTTTCATTCAAATGCCACAGACTTGCTCTGTTTTTATTGATATTTAGTAGATCTCTTCGTCTCCTAGAGTAATTGTATCTCCATTTGCTGTATGCCTTTAGTTCAATTTAAAGACATTCATTTTCAAAAAATGAATTTTTACCAATTATGGTTATTTGGTTAGATAAGGGTCCATGAATCTCTCACAATACCATTGCTAAGGTGTTTTATTTGCAGCACTTAAAAAATAATAATTAAGGAAACAGAAAATGGAAAAAAGTATGTCTCATAATTTTTATATATCTGTAATATGTATTTTATTTATATTAATCAAAGAAATAAAGTTATAATAATGTAGAAATAAAGCTGAATATTCTATGCAGAAGACTGATATAAATGAATATAGGATTCAACTATTTGTCAAATAACAAAACAAATTATTTGTTCAATAATAAAACCACACTTATATATACACTCACACACATATTTACACATCACAAATATTTTATTGAAGAGATTATGATGAATATCTGTTATTTTTATCACCCATCATTGCTATATTCTTTTATTTCTCAAACCCATATTTTATACCACGGCACTGATTCTCCAACTTGAGTAGCTATCAGAATCATCTGGATAGCTTATTAAAACTCAGATTACTAGGCACCCCTCGCCCCCACATCAGGCTCTGTGCTGACAGTTCGAGCCTAAAGCCTGCTTCAGATTCTGTGTCTCCCTCTCTCTCTGCTTCTCTCCCACTCATGCTCTGTCTCTTTCTCAAAAACAAATAAACATTTAAAAAAAATTAAAAACAACCAAAACAAAATAACAACTCAGATTGCTAGGTTTCACCAAAAAGTTCCTGATTGAATAGGTCTGAGGTATAGCTGATAATATATGTATATCTAAGATAAACTTTGAGTACAACCGTTCTAGAAAACTGCTTTTTCTTTCACTCTTATTTTCTGAGGCTTACAGTGATTCATATCTGGCCCATCTGAGGATGACATTCTTCCTCCACAGTGATGGGAACATGACTCAGTAAGGACCATGACACAATAAGGATCATTATGTCAATGGTCCTTATTTTTTTCCTGCACCATTTGGAGAAAGGCAAGCATTCTCTCTCTCTTTCTCTCTCTCTCTCTCTCTCCCTCTCTCTCTCTCTCTCTCTCTCTTTTTAAATGTGCCTACAGTTTTATTTATTTATGTGTGTATTACTATTTAAGCATAGTTGACATACAATTGTATTAGTTTTATTAATTTAATAGTTTTAATTTTAGGTGCACAACATAGTTCTTTGACCATTCTCTATATTACTCAACGCCTACCACCGTAAGTGTAGTCAGCGTCTGTCACCATACAACATTATTGAAATATTATTGACTATATTCCTTATGGTGTATTTTTCATTTCCATGGCTTAATTATTTTTTAATGGTTTGTATCTCTTAATCCCCTTCATCTATTTCGCCCTTCCTCCCCACTCTCTCCCTTATGGCAACCACTAGTTTTTTCTCTGTATTTATGGGTCTGTTTCTGCTTTGTGTTTGTTCATTTGTTTTGTTTAGTTTTGTTTTTTTAGATGTTATGAAAAATAACAACAGATGTGTTTGAGGTAAAACACTGGCAAATTTTTGTTTGACTATAGGTTATAATCAATGCATATTGGATTTTTCATGTATTTAAATGATATTATAGCAGTTGTGATAAATGCCACAAGGAAAAGCAAATTAGTGAATTATTAGCATTATTTTACATTTGACATTTCATAAATATTCTGTATAATGTTGTACATAGTTTTATGTAAATTTAGCATATAAAAATCTATTTAGAAGAAATACTCCTAATATATATTTCCATAGATCCAGAATTGACATCATGTTCATGCCTGGTAGGCAAATAACCAGATAAAAACTATTTTTTTGTTCTATTATACAATTCATCCCCCTTTCCATAGTTACAAATATATATATATATATATATATATATATATATATATATACACAAATATTTATATGTATTTACAAATATATATATTTACAAATATATATATGTAAATATATATATATATACATATATATATGCACGTTTAATCATTAGAAAAGGGGGAAGTGTTAGAAGCAAAGTCATAGACATACAAAGAAAGTAAACATAAAATGATGTGTGTTTTTGAGAACTTGAAAAATAATTTATGTAAATGATCTTACATGGTGTAAGTAAAGAGTACAGTCTCTAAATGGTGCACACGGCATGAAACAGCTTTAAAAGGGACATCCAACAGTAGAATCATTTCCCTCTGACTCAGGGCTGACACTTGTTCAAGGTTTTGTGGGTTTCTTATTTTGATTTTTTTTTGTTAATACCTTTAATGTATTGAAGTACAACTAATTATGCATTAAATATGGAAATACGCTCTTAAAGTGGAGTGTTATTTTAGCAAATATTGAGTGCATGTATAAACTGTAAAACAAATAACCTCTTATTTTAGGTAAAGTTTAAGTAAAGAAGTGATATAATGCAAAGGATTAAATTATTTTATATAAGCTTACACTTTGAGAGGTCTTCTAGATTTCTAAAGTAGACGAGGGTGAAAAAATGTGATAGAGAAGAGATCTAGATACATTACAAGGAAGACGAGGGCCACAATCTTTTCTTTGCCTTTGAATTTGGGACAGGATTCTGGATGCCTCTGTGCTGAAGTCTTAAGATTTGAAATGTGTAACTTCCCTTCCATCTGTAAAATTCCACATTGTAATAATATGTGCTCACTTCAGCTTTCTACCATCTGGAATTTTGTGGGCAGGCATTAAAGGTCTGTTATTGATAAAGTATACCTTTACCTTCACAAAACTTGAAAAGTATTTTTGTGGGGGAAATGAATATCTATTAGTTTTTAATGTTTTCTTCCTCCTTTTTGTCTTTATTCTCCATTTCAATATTATCAAGTTAAACCCCAAGCACCAATGAAACAAAGACACTGTCTAGAGACCAAATATCATCACAGGTTTTTTTTTAAATTTTCTCCATTTGTACAATGGAATATATTCTATTATTTTATATCATCATCAAAAAATTAGTAATGCTTGTGGTCCATTGTGTAATAAAATTGAATTTACAAAATCAGAACGAAATATGTTAGCAAATTGAAAACTTTCATAAATCAGTATATTTGGCATAACAACACCAAAATAGCAAGGTATTATGAGGAAACAGTGAAATAAGGTTTTGGAATAAACATATTAAATTGTTTCATTTTCATAGGTTAATTTATACAGAAGTATTATATGTAGTACATACTTCAATCTTCATGCTTTAAAATTTTATGCCATTGAGGCATTTATAGAGTAATGAGTGAAATACAAATTCAAAGTTTTATACTATTTTCTCCTTTTCAATAATGTATCTTCTAATAAACGTATTGTCATAATTTACAAATTTGTTGGTAAAAACAAATCATTGGCATTTTTAGATAACTCTTTCTCTCTATTTTTTAAATGCTTATTTATTTTTGTGTGAGAGAGAGAGAGAGAGAGAGAGCATGTATGAGTGGGGAAGAGGTGAGTCATTAACTGCATAAACATTTTTTTTCAGTAAGGCATGTGTTGCTTCTATAATAGGATTTTGGCCAAGAAGTTCGGTTTAAAATTCATTTCAATACAATGTTCTTCTGATGTGTGAAAATTAAATTTCTTGCTTGAGAAGTGAAAAGTATCATGTAACTATTGTAATTAGACTCAATTTGTATTTCTAGAAAGGTATTTCTCTCTGAACAAATTAATTCATAGAAATAAACAAATTAATTTTTGTGGAGATAATTTTTTGGTTAAATAAATGCATTAGAATCATTAGAATAAGTGTATGATAAAATAAGTAATATTATAGCACTAACTACAATCTGTATAAAAGTAATGTTAATCTAAGAATTGATGACCAATAGTTGTATGTAAAGATATTTAACTATTATTATATGCATTCTTTTAGTGAAAGACTGCTGTATTAGCTGTTTGATATTGCTAATGAAATGATTTTAGCCTGCAAAGATTGATTATGGGAACCTTGTTCAGAATCCATGATTTGGATTACCCTGGATGATGCTATTAGCTTATTAACTTAAACAAGCTAGTCCATTCAGATTTTTTCTTTTTCAGGTAGTGATAGCTATGATCTCTAAAAAACTCGTTAAGTGCACATTTTCTTGTTTTAACTTTAAAATCACTTTTGTTACAATGCAAAAATATTTATAAACCATATTTAATCTAAAAATATTTTGCTTATTAAAATGTTTATTTATTCATGCTCTCTCTCTCTCTGTCTCAAAAATAAATAAATGTTAAACAAATTTAAAAAAATGTTTATTTATTAATTTTAAAAGAGAGAGAGAGCACACATGCAAGAGTGGGGAAGGGGCAGAAAGAGAGAATCCTAAGCAGACTGCACACTGTCAGTGCAGAGCCCATCATGGGGCTCGATCTCATGAACAGTGGTATCATGACCCAAACCCAAACCAAGAGCTGGACACTCAACTGACTGAGCCACCCAGGAGCCCTCCACAATATTATTTTAAATGCTATATACATTTGTAAGAAGAATGAAAGTAAAAGAAACACCTCAGTTTTAGCAAATATCCAGTAATATCTCCTACTAATTTTCCTCTTATCCATGGTTTGAGTTATTCTAATGAAAAAGCATTCAATTGGCAATTAGATAGTTTCCAAATTTTTTCTAGTACTTATTATATCAGTAGCATTTTTAGATACCTCTTTCTCTTTATTTTTTAAATGCTTATTTATTTGTGTGTGTGTGTGTGTGTGAGAGAGAGAGAGAGAGAGAGAGAGCATGTACGAGTTGGGAAGAGGTAGAAAAAGAGGACGACAGAGGATCTCAAGCAGGCTCTGCGCTGACACCAGGGCCTGATGCAGGTTCAAATCCACCACCTCGAGACTATGACCTGAGTCGATATCAGGTATTTAACCAACTGAGCCACCGAGGTGCCCTGTTTCTCTATTTAAAAAAAAAAAAAATAATGATAAATTATATCCCTTTTTAAATTAAATAATTTTATTAAATAATAAGTAAAAAAATAATACAGATCAAAGCTTTCTTACCTGTAAAATAAAATAATTATTGCCTTCCAGACAGCTGCTTATTTTGAGATCCTTATACTTTTATAAGCTAATATATGTTCATTCTTATAATATTGTTTTTACCTGATGATTTTATAGATGTTGTTGGTTAATCTTCAACAGGTGCTAGTGAATTAAGACATTTTTTTGGTCCATCCTTGTTTGATTCTAAATTAAACCCACCTCACTGACATAAAGTCAATGACTCATGATAAATAGCTCCATAAACCTATTATTCAAAAAGAAAAAAAAAAGAGTAAAAGTAAAAAGTGGAATTCTTTCACCTTTATTACAATATAAATACTATTATAATAATCATTAAACCAAATTAAAAAATACATATTTTATAAAGATTAAGTATTTTATAAACTTTTTAACTTTAGGTATTCACAGAAACCTTGCAAAGAAGGTTGGCAAGGTCAGTGTTATTTTATTATTTTATAAGTGAGTAAACTGAAATTCAAAAGACAGGACCCAACCAAATCACAGAGCACGAAGTGGTCCAGGCACAGATTTGGAATTCAGACCAAGGCCTTTTGACTTTCAGTCAAAAAATGAATTTCCTTTGTGGTTTCCTAATGTACTTATTGTCCTGTCCAACTGAAGCTTAGGTCAATTTAAAATATAGGATTTCTTCTAATATTGTACATTTTTCCCCCTATGACATCCTAAAGAAGTTGATGCAGGCAGGTTGAGCCTGAGGACCCAGAGGAGGGACCCACAGAGTAGCCAGGAGGATCCTTGGCTTCACACAGAATGGAAATCAAATATAGCCAGAACGAGTGAAAGTATTTATTGAATAGGGTGAGTGACAGATGGAGAATAGTAGATGGAGCGTCTGGGAAACTTGGGAAGGAAGTAAGAATGAGTCTTGTCTTTGTTTGGGGTTAGGGAATTTTATTGGGAAAGGATCTAGGATATGTGTTTTTTCAGGATTGCATGATAGGGTCCAATCAAAGATGAGTCTGAGGTGAACAATAGGTGTTATTCCATAAATTATGGAAGGTAAGGGTATTGATGCCAACATCAAATGAGGTTTGTCTGATGCTAATATCCTGGAATGTGTTTGGGATCTTGTTCTCCTTAGGTGTTATCAGCTGTTTGCGGCCTAGGACAAAACTCTGAAAATGATTAACTTCCTTGCTTCCCCCTATAAGTGGGAACATAGCTTTTTTGGCTTATTCAGAGGCAAAATATGGAACATGAGTAAATGGGGACTAGCAAGAAAACAACAGAGATAGAGTCTTTCAAATATGGAGTCCCTTCGGCTTTCCTACTTTAAGACTATTCTTTTCTTTCAAAATCAGTACATCTTCTATAAGTTTTTGTTTTGTTTTGCTAATAATACATATAGTTAGGGTTTTGTAGGAAAAAAACATTTCCCACACTTCATAAAAATAAATATTTTTATCTTCTCTAATTGGCTATCACAAACAGGTTTAGTTCATTTCAACATTCATTTAATATCTGTCTACTTTGTGCTTGATATAGAGTTGACATAAATATAAGTTTATATGTAAGTTAATTTATAAATATGAATACAGAATTACGAATATACATAAGATGCCATACCTGTTTCCACGGAGTGTATAATTTATTGGAAAGATCATTGCAAATAGTATAATTTTTAAATGTAATACAATATTTAAATACTATAGTAGAGCTATAAATAGGACTATTGGATTATACAGATGAATAAACCCAATCTGAAGTTCAGGAAATGCTTCTATAAAGGATAGATGACTATTTGAAGAATAAATGATGTCTGAATTTTTAAGAAAAAAAAATGAGTTAGATTAAAAAAAATGTGAGACACAACAGCATGAGCAAAAGCACAGAGTAGACCTCAAGTAGGTCATGGTGAGAAAGAAGATGGTCTCAGACCTGAGAAAGAAAATGTGTGTGTGTTTTGAGGGGTGGGGGGAGTTGTCTCATATGATTAACAAAAAGGTAGCATTACTGAAAGTAGAGTTAAGCAGTTGATTGTGATAGAATTTTTCTTCAAACTGCCTAGGTAAACATCAGTCTGTAATAAAACAAGATTCTTTTTTCTTTTTTCTTGGTACCTAGTTTACTAGTGTTTTTAACCAACCCTTCTTCCTGTAAAAATTATTTATCAGATAAGAAATCTTGAATTGCCTTTCTTGGTCATTAGTCCCTTGTCACAAGTTTGTAATAAAACTTTGACAAGAGCTAGCAATCAGTTCTTCCAAAATTTATTTTAAAATTCCCAAAGTGAATTTTCATAGGGTATTAACGCTGTGTTCAGATTTTTGTTATGGTTGAATCTGCTTAGAAAATTTTGAGTTGGATTTATTTCCTTTGAAAACTTGTTTGTGTTTTTATCTATTTATTTGTTTATTTATGTTTTTAAAATATAAAGGTAATAATATATATGTTCAAGTTGAAAAAAGGGGAAGGCCAATGACTGAAATGAAGGTAAGGCTGGATCATTGTATATATTATAAATCTCAATATTATAGTAGGTAATTGAGAAATTAATTTATGCTTTATGAAGTTCTGACCTACAGATTCATTGTTAATTTAATATATTTAATATTATGCATTAAAATGTATATATAATCTCTATAAATTGTTCAGCAACATGGAGTCTGAGATTACCCATAAAGCAACTCATCAAAAGATTATTGTTATAAAGGTCTGTCTACATATGTGGAGGGAATCAAACTGTATCAAATGAAAGGGAGAGAGAGAGAGAGAGAGAGAGAGAGAGAGAGAGGTGTGGGATTTTTGTTTCAAATGGTGCTGCCTGACGTTAAGGATGTTTTGAACCTCAGGAAAGGGTGATAAAGCCCATCAGGTCAAGACCACCAGGAACAAACCTGTAGTCAAACAAATTTAGGTTTACTAACTTGCCACAACAAAGGAGAACTTAGCCAGCTGGAGCTGCCATAACAAGGTAACAGACTGGGAAGCTTAACAGAAATGGATTTTCCCACAGTTCCAGAGGCTAGCATTCCAAGATCAAGGTGTTGGTAGGTTTGGTTTCTCCTGGGTCCTTGCTTCCTGTTTGTAGGTAACTCCCTCTCACTGTGGCCCCACACAATTGTCACTCTGTGTATGACAATCCTGGCATCTCTCTCTCTCTCTCTCTCTGTTTGTAAGGACACAGGTCATAATGGATTAGGACCCCTCCCTAATGGCCTCATCTCAATGGATTTACCATTTTCATATGCCTATTTCCAAATATACTTACATTCTGAGGTATTGAAGATCACAGCTTTGACACATGAATTGAGGACACAATTCAGTCCATTGCAACTATGTATCAGTTGTTCTGATACATAGAGGAAGGACTGGAGGAAGCAGAGTTCAGCTTTGTTTTGGTTTCTGTCATACAACAAGGGAGGTTTAGCAATAAGTTAAGTCAATAATATTTTTATTTATTTGTTTGTTTTTACTTTAAAAAATGTTTATTTATTCTGAGAGAGAGAGAATCCCATGCAGGCTCTGTGCTGGAAGCACAGATGTGGGTCTTGATCTCACAAATCCCAAGATCATGACCTGAGCTGAAATCAAGTCAGGCACCCAACCACCTTGGTGACCCCAGTAATCTTTTCAAGGTAAGGCAGAACAGCAAAATGGATCTGAAGACATCATTGGTATGACAAGAGAAATCACTCCAAAGGTGGCTGTTTTAGCAGCCTGAAGCAGAGGTGGCCTGTGGAAAAATGTTTGCTACCTTTGGAGCCAGTCATATATCTACGGTTGTTATCAAAGTCTGATAATCAGCAGGACTGATTCCATTCTCTCATTCTAGGATGTCACAAGAAATAATGAGTAGAATGTAGAAAATCCTGAGTTTACTCTAAAATGACACTCTGGGGTGGCATGTCATTTCGGGGGATGACTGTGTGGCTGCCCATAGATAAACAGCCACTAATAAATTGCTACATCTGTGGGAGCCTCCTAAAGGATTCCATGACTAAGCACGGGGAGGAGGAATTTGCAATGTTAGGAGAGGCAACTTCAAATAAACTTCAAATGAGCTAGATTGATCTAATAATAAAAGAGAAGTGATAATCATTATGTAATTAATGTTTCTATTGCCCTCATCAACTGCAGGCACACTTACACTTTCATTTGACTAAGGTAATTTTTAAATTTTGAAGTAGTTTTATTTACATACTGAGTGTCATGCACCAATTAATTCCAATGTTGTAAAGTAGCTTAAATTTTATTTTGTATATCAAGGGAAACCATCAATAGTTTTAAGTAGGAGAATGCCATGGTCAACCCTTCAAGATTGTATTAGTACCACCAATTTCAGAATATATCTCTGCCTGCTTTGAAACATATTTAAATATGTACTAAGGAAGTACATAAGATACTGTAATAGGAATAACGCAAACAAATACTTTACGAACTATATCATTGTAAGTATATTAACATATTTGTATGTAAGCAATGCATGTATAATATCAATCCAATCAGCATGTAATGGTACCTGCATTACAACTGACTGTTTCTTATACCAAGCATCAGAACATAAAACCACTTTTGAACTATGGCATAATAGTCAGTTATTCCATACACAGTATATTCAAGTATCGCTTGAATATCATATCCAAATGAATCAATTTACAACTATTTAAGTCAACTCAATAGTCCTCTAACCACATACTTATATGATAAAATCTTTAACTTATATTTTGAATAAGAAAGATAATACGGAATATTTGTTTAGAGCATTATCATCTGGAAGAATAAATGGTCACAGTGAAGCCTGGGTGGTTCAGCTGGTTAAGTGTCCAACCTTGGCTCAGGTCATTATCTCGCGCTCCGTGTTTTCAAGCGCAGAGTTGGGCTCTGTGCTGACAGCTCATAGCCTGGAGCCTGATTCAGATACTGTGTCTCCCTCTCTCTCTGCCCCTTTGCTGCTCATGATCTGTCTCTGTCTCTCTCAAAAATAAATAAACAATAAAAAACTTTTTTTTAATTAAAAAAAAAGAATAAACGGTCATTATGAAAATACAGAGTGATACAGGTATTTTCCGAAAGTTGGAAGTACACATTGGGTCACTTCACTTTCACAAAAGACCTACTACATTAGTGGAGTAAAAAAGTGAAAATTTTCTTTAGGTTCCTTTCATTTAGCAAACACAAGTACTGATACAGTTCCTTTGTAAAAGTGAAGTGGCCTAATGCAAGCTTTCAGAAAATGGCGGATACTCTGCTTTTCACTGCTTTGGTTTACAAAAGGTTTTACAGATGTGCTTTTGGATAACAAAAGGTATTCTTGTTAAAATCACATTTTGCTTTACCTAAAACTTGTTCTGATTTTATACTAAATGATGGAGCTATAATTTAGTTTTCTTCTCAATTTTTATAATCAGATATTAAAATAATTCTGTTTTCTTTTTAGGAAAAATATTGCTTTAGATTTACATTGCTTTAGAAAGTTACATTGGGAAAATGTTTTTACATACATTTAAGATTTTTTTTCTTTGTGAGAATAACATTTAAGAAAATGTAAAGTATTAATTCCAGTGGATCCCAAGTATCTTTGTCACCCATATGAATAAAATTAAAATCATTGATAACATATGTCCAAATAAAGTACATATTTTCCTTTATTGATGTTTTGATGTAACAGAATACATCAAATCATGAATGTACATATGATCAAATATTCATTAAACTTGAAACATGGTCTTAGAATAAAGGTACTTTTTTTAGTTTTAGAATAGATTGTTTTCAAAAAAATACAAAAAAAAATAAAACACAGTTGCTTTTAAATCACATTCTAAAGAAGGAAAGCAAATGAATGCAGGTTTAATTCAGTCTTAATTCCAGACATAAAGAATATGCTTCATTACCATTTATTAGTTTAGAATTTTAGCATTAATTTTGAGGAAACAATGAACTAGAACTTGAAAAAGAAATAACAAGCCCAAAATCACATCATTGTTAATAGAATATGTAATTGAATATGTAACTGAAACATACATTTTAAGTAGAAATCCTTTATTTTGTAATTAGTAACATGTTATATGCATTATAAAAATAGTCATATAAATGTACAAATTAACATAAATTTTTATAATTGTATTCTATAGAAACTCAATATTTTATGCACTACAAAAGAAATGGCCAAAATTACATTCACTTTGCATATCTTAAATGTGAATATATTAATGTGTTTCTTGCAGATTATTTTAGTTAAATAATGAAAAGCTATATCTGAAAATATCCTGCAACTTACACAGCAGATTCCAAGTTATCACAGCACAGGTTGTTGGTTGGGAAAAACAGTGCTCTCTTCTCAAAAATACAAGGGGTGAAGATTGAGGCAGAAAAAAATGCAGACTGCTTATGTCTTGTCTTTGAGCTGAAAAGACTTATTTCATGAGACCAGTACTAAGTAGTACATATTAAATATTCAACAAATGTTGAGCAGCGTATGAGTAATAGTGAAAATATTTGTACAAGCAATTTATATGGAATATCATCTTTTTATGTATGCATTATAGGGTATAGTAAGGCATAATTTAAAAGGAAAACTTTTCAAAAAAAATTAATACTTTTTTTTTTATGTAAATTTCAAATTTCAAAATTGCAATCTCTTTATTCCAAAAATAAAGAAACAAAGGTTTCAGCTATTAAATGGTATGTCAGAATCAATCAGCTACCTAAGGACAGATCCAGAACTTGAAGCTGTTTCCTGTTCATCTGCTTTTCACAGTTCTTTTACTGCTCTTTGAAGATTTAGACTGTTTCATCAAATTAATTCTTCCTTTCAGTTCAATTGCTTTTTTTTTTTTTTTTTTTTTTTTTTTTAAATTTTTTTTTAACATTTATTTATTTTTGAGACAGAGAGAGAGAGACAGAGCATGAACGGGGGAGAAGCAGAGAGAGAGGGAGACACAGAATCGGAAGCAGGCTCCAGGCTCTGAGCCATCAGCCCAGAGCCCGACGCGGGGCTCGAACTCACAGACCGCGAGATCGCGAGATCGTGACCTGAGCTGAAGTCGGACGCTTAACCGACTGAGCCACCCAGGCGCCCCTCAGTTCAATTGCTTTTATTAACAGTTCCCTTTAAACGTTCATTACTGATATGAATTTCAGAGTTTTAAACTTTCTTATTGACTATTTTTCATTATTTGTTTCAAAATTACCCTGTGGAATATTACAGAAGATGGTGGAATAGGAAGCTCCCAGAAAGGATTCCCCCTACTAAAACAACTATTGAACTGGCGAGAATTGTCAAAATAAACTATTTCAGGACTCTGGATTCTGGTGAAACAATTGTAGTGTCCAGGAGAGTGCTTGATGAATAAATAGATTGGTAAAGCATTCCACATAGGAGCCACCATTCCTACTAACAAACTCAAGTGTAGATAGCTGTGTGGATGGCAGCACACATTCCCAGTGTGGCTTGTTGGGAACAGTGTGGACAATATGAATGTTACCCTATAAAGATCAGAAGTGGCACATTAATTTGCCTGTTGTTTCACTGGGGGATTGGTGCAGAGGTTGGCTCAAATGACTTCTAGCGTTTGTAAAAATAATTTAAAGAAATAGAGAACATCTTTTTTTTTTTTCTGGCTGATCTGATAATAGAACGAAGACTTCAGTGATCACACATGATAAAATATACAGTCTTTGTAAAAAAAAAAAAAAGTTTTGAAAAGTCACTTATCAAATGGACAGCTGCAGCCCTCAATAAGTAACATCAGCAATCTCTGGGGACAGAGGAGAACGCGATTTACAGACTTATCATATTACAATATTTAAAATATCCAGTTCTCAAAAAAAATTATAAAATAGCCAAAGAAACATGAAAATATATCCCATTCATAGGAAGAAGCAAAATCAGAAATCTCTGAAGAAGTCCAAATATAGATTTATTACATGAATACTTTAAATTAGCTATGTTTAAAGATGCTCAATGAGCTGAAGGAAAACGTGAATAAAGAAATAATGGAAATCAAGAGGCTGATGTATGAAAATGTAAGGAATATCAGTAAGAGATATAATTGTAAAACAAACAAACAAATAGAATTGCTGTAATTGAAAAATAAATAGCTCAAAGGAAAAATTTTCATAATCTGGTCTTACATCACCAGAGAGGTTCAACAGAAGATATTAGCGGGAAGAAAAAAGAAACAGCAAATTTGAAGATAGGGCAATTGAAATCACCAAGGAGTCCTTCAGGCTGAACAAAAGGACACTAGACAGTAACTTGTAGCCAAGAAACAAAGATCACTGGTAAAGATAATTACATAGATAACAATAAAAGGCAGAATTATTATATTTTTGGTTTGTAACTTTCTTTTGTTTCTGAAATTATTTAACAGACAAATTTACAAAACAGTAATGAATTTATGTTAATAGCTACACAATGTATAAATATGTATTTGTGACAATAACAGCATAAAGGGATGGAGGAAAGAGATGGATAGGGATAGATTTAGTATATGATATTGAAATTACATTGGTATCAATTCAAACTTCATTGTTACAAATTTAGAACATTAACTGTAATCACCATTGTAATCAAAATATGGGAATGAGAAGGGACTCAATATAATTCACAACAGAAAATGCACTGAACTAAAAAGAAGCAGTGGAGAAAATGAAAGACAAAAAGGGTATAAGATATATGGAAACCAAACAGCAAAGTAGCAGAAGTCCTTCCTTATCTGTAATTATGTTAAATGAAAACAAACTAAACTCTAAAGTCAAAGGCAGAGATTGGTGGAATGGATTTAAAAAACATGGTCAACTCTATATTTTGTTTAAGAGATTCACTGTAGATTTAAAAATACCAATATGTTGAAAGTGAAGGAATGGAAAAAAATGTTCCACATAAACATTAACCAAGAGGGAGCTGGGATAGCTATACTAATGTTAGACAAAATATTTTTATGACAAAATGTGTTAGAGGAGGTAAAGAGTGGCATTATATATTGATAAAAGTGTCAATTCATCAAGAAGATGTAACAATTATAAACATATATGCAGCAAACAATAGAATCCAACATACATTGGCAGCAATTTATTGGTAGCAAACATTGACAGAATTGAAGAAAGAAATAGAGAGTTATAAAATATATGTCTACAGTATTGTTGGGGACTATACAGTAATACAATTGAAGATTGTATGTTAATTGAAAACTTCACACCTCAATGGGATGAAGTTAAAATCAATAAAAGAAAAAAAGAACTGTAAATTGACAAATATGTGGAAATTAAATGATACACTCTTAAACAACCAATTAGAAGAATCTACCAGGAAAATTTGAAAATACTTTGAGATGAATAAAAACAAAAACACAACAAATCATAAATACCTTTTGTCATGTAAAGGAAGTCCCCATCTTTTCCTGGTTTGGTGAGTGTTTTTATCATGAAAGTGAATTGAATTTTGTCAGAATGTTTTTTCCAAATACCTTTCCATAGAATGAACAAAAGTTACCTTCCTAGGAAGAGTTTATAATATACAAAAAAAGGAAAGTCTGGCCTTCTATTCCAGGAAAGTGAAGAAAACATTCTTAAGTCAACTGCATCTTTTTCCTACTCATGTTGTTCCCTGTTTCCATATCTTGGAACATATTAAAAAGGTTGCAGTATGAACAGAATATACAGAGCTGTGTCTAGTGATGTAAATGTTTCTCCCAAAAAATTAGTGCTGCATGAAAAGAAGTAGTTCATGACTTCTGTAATTTGTTTATTTTGAATTAATTACCATAATAAGGCTAATAAAATCAGTAAGAAACAATGATAGAAAAGTCAATTATTATTTGCAAATGATGTAATTGCATATCTAGAAAACCTAAAGATCTCAATTAAAAGCATCATAATTGAGAAGGATATTGGGTTCAAGAAGAATACGCAAGCAGTACTATTCTTGATTGTAATGCAATAAACATTTAGAAAATACAATCAAAGAAAGATGCCATTCACTCTATCAACAACATAATTAAATATTTCTATTAACTTGTCCATAAAAGTAACTAAAAGGTGAAAAATCCTATAAAATTGCAAGTCTTATTGAAAAATGTGAAATTAAAATGGCAAGCAAACTAATATGTAAGAAGTGCAAACACTCAGAGATCAGTATTCTGTGAGAAAGTCCAAGGCCAGTGTAGAGATACAATGACCTATAGAAGAGCGCTGAGGTGACATGTAAATGAACATTTCTTGCGTCTATCAGTCTAGTGCATTTACTAGCAGAATGCTACAAAGTGAATGTCATGGAAAAGAGTAATTTCATAGTTGAGTTGAGCCTGCAATACTGACCTACAGAATCATGATTTAATACAATATTTGCCTCTTTACACCACTAAACTTTAAGGTAGTTCCTTATGCAAAAAAAAAAAAAAAAAAAAAAAAAGACAACTAGTTAAAACAGTTGTTATAAGGAAACGTTTATTTAATTAATTTAATGCCTTTCAATACCAGTCCAAATGTTATTACTGCATATATATATGCACACACACACACACACACACATATAGTAATCTATATATACCACATAGGTATATATTTAAAACTAGGTATGGAATTTCCAGAAAGGCTAATTTTTATTTCATTTTCTTCCTTTCTGTTTGTGTGGGATGTTAAGATTGATTAACAGTTACTTTGGATTAAAGATGGTTTTGAAGATGGAAAATATAAGCAGTGAAAAAAAGAAGGATCCTAGGTTTTTGGTGATATTGCAAAGCCACCAATTCTAGACTGGTTCTTCTCAGTGGCTGTGAATGTATAAAATCTTTTGTGTTTACACTTTTATAGCTGAACCTAAAAATCAAAATGATAGTAAAGTTTCTATAGTGAAATATTTGAAAATCATACACATTTTTATACTCTTTACCTCATATCTTATAGGATATTTAATTTGAAATGATTCCAAAAGACAAAAAAAGGAAATAAATGAATTAATAGAAAATAAATTCACTTTAATTACAGGTTGGAAAATTTTTGTAAGAAGAACACCAAAAGAATAAATACTGAAGCATATTTGTTAAATTAAATTGCATATTTATGAATATGACTCAACAGCATAAACCACTATAAAAATTATTTGTGACATATATGGCAGGAAAATAAATGTTAAACATTGTACTTAATCATTGAGGATCTAATATAAATTTTGTTACCATTATCTGGTCATTATACATCCAGTTTACTTCAAACATTCAATTATTCTAAATAATTAAGAAAATACACATAATTATTTCATTATTATAATGTAATATAAATAATGATTAAGATGCAAATTAAAGCATTGAGGCACACATTTGCCCTTCTTTAATTGTCAAAGTGTGCATGTGTGTGTATGTGTGTGTGTGGGGGGGGGGGTATTTAATGATAATACATACTGTCAGCAGGGGCCAGACCAACACACATTTTCTTGTCCAGTTTATTAAATTGAAAATTGGTATTAATTTTGAGAGGTCAGACTTCAGATATGAATAAATATTTTTACTTTGTCACAAAATTAGTTTCACATATTCCACTTATAGGGATTTATTTCAAAAAATAATCAATTTGTTAATTATCTTATGTTACTTATATACAACTTATGATTTATTTAGAATAAATTATAATAGAGATGGAAATGACAAAGATATCAAAACTGTGAGATTGACTATATAAATTATAAGTGTTTTATATCTACCTACAGAATTATTAAATTATTAAAAAGAGGATAAAAAATATGGGTAATGATATGAAAGTATGCCTAATACCTTATTATTGAGAAAAAGTTTAGAAGCCTGTAGAAATATCATTATCTGTGTATGTTTCATGCTACAATACATATATACATATGCTTATATTTATATATACATACACACATATAGATTCATGCACACATATTTAGCATAGTTTAAATCTCATTATATAATTATTTGAAATGTGTATAAAATATTTCAGTGAGTGTTTATGGATAAACTTTCTTTTTTAAATTTTTTAAAGTTTTTTTAAATTATTTTGAGTGAGAGATAGTGTGAGTAGGGGAGGAGCAGAGAGAGAGGGAAAGAGAGAGAATCCCAAGCAGGCTTTGCACTGCCAGATTAGAACCCAAGGCAGGGCTTGATCATGAAACTTTGAAATCATGACTTGAGCACAAATCAAGAGTCAGATGCTTAACAAACTGAGCCACGTAGGTGCCCCTATTTTTTAATTTTAATTATATATTTGACATACAATTTTACATTATTTTCAGGTTCACAGCACAGTAATTTAACAATTATATACATTACAAAATGCTCACCAATGACATAGTTATTTTATAACTTGAAGTTTGTACCTCTCCATTCCCTTTGCCTATTTTTGCCTACTGCCCCCCACTCTGACAACCATCAGTTGGATCTTTCCATCTGAGTCCCTATTTTATTTTTTTAGTTATTTGTTTGTTTTGATTTTTAGATTCCACATACAAGTGAAATCATATGGTATTTGTCTTTCTGTTTGACATATTTCATTTAGCATAATACCCTCTAGGTCCATCCACATTGTTGTAAATGGCAAGAATGCATTTTCTTTTTTATGACTAATACTGTACTGTGTATGTATAGCATATCTGCTTTAATTTATCTACTAATGGACACTTGGGTTGCTTCAATGTTTTGGCTATTGTTAATAATACTTCAGTAAACATACAGACACATATATCTTTTCAAATTAGTGGTTTTGATTCACAAAAATAAACTCAAAATGGATAAAGGACCTGAATGTGAGACAGGAAACCATCAAAACACTAGAGGAGAAACAGGAAAAGACCTCTCTGACCTCAGTCGTAGCAATTTCTTACTTGACACATCTCCAAAGGCAAGGGAATTAAAAGCAAAAATGAACTATTGGGACCTCATGAAGATAAAAAACTTCTGCACAGCAAAGGAAACAATCAACAAAACTAAAAGGCAACCAGTGGAATGGGAAAAGATATTTGCAAATGACATATCGGACAAAGGGCGAGTATCCAAAATCTATAAAGAGCTCACCAAACTCCACACCCAAAAAACAAATAATCCAGTGAAGAAATGGGCAGAAAACATGAATAGACACTTCTCTAAAGAAGACATCCAGATGGCCAACAGGCACATGAAAAGATGCTCAACATTGCTCCTCATCAGGGAAATACAAATCAAAACCACACTCAGATATCACTTCACGCCAGTCAGAGTAGCCAAAATGAACAAATCAGGAGACTATAGATGCTGGAGAGGATGTGAAGAAAAGGAACCCTCTTGCACTGTTGGTGGGAATGCAAATTGGTGCAGCCACTCTGGAAAACAGTGTGGAGGTTCCTCAAAAAATTAAAAATAGACCTACCCTATGACCCAGCAGTAGCACTGTTAGGAATTTACCCGAGGAATACAGGAGTGCTGATGCATAGGGGCACTTGTACCCCAATGTTTATAGCAGCACTTTCAACAATAGCCAAATTGTGGAAAAAGCCTAAATGTCCATCAACTGATGAATGGATAAATTGTGTTTTATATACACAATGGAGTACTATGTGGCAATGAGAAAGAATGAAATGTGTCCCTTTGTAGCAACGTGGATGGAACTGGAGAGTGTTATGCTAAGTGAAATAAGCCATACAGAGAAAGACCGATACCATATGGTTTCACTCTTATGTGGATCCTGAGAAACTTAACAGAAACCCATGGGGGAGGGGAAGGAAAAAAAAAAACAGGTTAGAGTGGGAGAGAGCCAAAGCATAAGAGACTCTTAAAAACTGAGAACAAACTGAGGATTGATTGGGGGGGGGGCGGGTAGGAAGGAGGGAAGCGTAGGTGATGGGCATTGAAGAGGGCATCTTTTGGGATGAGCACTGGGTGTTGTATGGAAACCAATTTGACAATAAATTTCATATATTAAAAAAAAACAAATTAGTGGTTTTGTTTTCTATAGGTAAATAATGGGTAAACTTTCTTATATGAAGTTTTCTTTTCTGTATTTTCCCCAAGTATTTAAAAAATTATGCACTGAATATATTTTATATGTATAATTATAAAAGTATTAAAATATGCAAACAGTAACAGATTTTGTATACACACACACACACAATCTCTGTATAACTTAGTTTTCCTTTGTAATTTGACAATATGTATCAAGAATGTTAAACATTATTAACTAATTCTTATTTTTTAATATCTTTTTGGAGGGGTAAGGAAATATAAAATAACAGAAAATATGTAGTTCTGAATTTGCACATTACTGTACAATATTTATTACACTAAAAAGACTTATAAATTATATGTATTCTATACAGTATGATCTAGTCATTTCAAAATACTGATTATTGGGGTGCCAGCGTGGCTCATTCAGTTACCATCTGACTTTGGCTCAGGTCATGATCTCCTGGATTGCGAGTTCAAGGCCCCCATGGGGCTTTTTGCTGCCAGCGTGGAGCCCAATTCAGATCCTCTGTCCCCTTATCTCTCTTCCCTTCCCACATGTCCTTGTGTGCTCTCTCTCTGAAAAGTACATAAACATTTGAAAAAAATGCTGATTATAAATACAATTTCAACATTTGTGCAAATTCTGACTGTTACTAAAACTAATATTCAACTGGCATGATTGGATCGATCAGTACCAGTATAGTACTGGTTGTGAAATTTGTTTAGTATACTCCTGATTACAAGGATGAAAAATAAACGTAAAGATGTTTGAAACCCACAAACATCTATCCGTTCATTGCAAAATAGCTCAAAAGAAATGTACCAAATGCTTCTGATGTGTGCTAGTGTGTCTCTTAACTAGACTTCATATTTCTTAAATTTTGTGTGATGTGGTTTTTTTGTTTTTTTGTTTTTTGTTTTTTTTTTGGCTCTTGACATTTTTTCTAAGTCAGAAAGCATTTGTGTCCTAAAGTGTTTGTAATCCCAGTATTTAAACAGTTTTTAGTGGAATCATTTCAATTGTATGAAGATCATTTTTAATTCACACACACACACACACACACACACACACACACACACACACCGGCTAGATTTGTTTCACTTGACCCACAGCTGGATTTATCTGCTCCATTAATTGATTTCCATAGTTACTCTTTCATGTAATGAAAGTTTTGCCTTGACTATAATTCAGTTTGATTTCTGGACTGCATCTATACATTATTACCATTTGCAGTGTTACACTTCACTGAACTGAATGATTTAATGTGTTTTTCTTTAGCGTCAGAGAGGGACTTACAAACAAGGGAGAGTAGAAAACATGGAATTCCTTTGAATCTTGGTATTTTGAATCTTTCAGTGCCTCAAAGTTTTCAAGGCTTCATAAGTCCACTGTTAGTGTGTGCTTTAAATTTTTACTTAATCAATGTCAATTTATTGTTTAACAAAATGCTTGCTTTTCCAGAGATCTTCTCCCAGGGATATTTAGAAATTTAGGAATGTATATGAAATTATACATTTTATTTAATTCTTCCTCCATTTTTTTCTAATTTAATAGAAAAATAAAACATTTAAAATAAAAACAAACTGTAACATCTATGAAAAAGGGTGTAATTCATATCTTCTGAGAAATGTCTGCTTGTGCCAGATCCTTATCCTCACAAATAAAGATGACAGGGAGAGGAAGATGAAAACAAAACAAAGAAACAAGAGCAGAAAAGTTAAAGTCACTGCTGCTTCAACTGACTGAGGGTAGCTCTTCATGAAGCAGATTAAAAAATGAGTGTTAGCGTAAACCTTAGTGGACCAAAAGCTGAAAGGGGATGGAAGGGTTGGAGTGAGTAAATGTATTCCGGGAGGGACAAATAATAGCTTGGAATTGCGACAATATGCACACAGATGGCTATGTGGTCCAAATGTTGATCTAATTAAGTAGACTCAGCTCAGAACATGATGTGACAAGCAAAATGTATGGCATTGGGTCTAGCATCATGTTCAAATCTGTTTAATTTGAATCTCAAAGCTCTGGGTACCTAAAATGAAGTCTGGGCTATATTTCTCTTTAAGATGTTCTTATTTTCTTCTATAAAACAATATGTATGTAAAGAAATATTTTTAAGTTACAATTGCATATTTAATTATTGTTGGTATATAGTTGGTTTAACTTTATATCATATAATTATGTCTTGATTCAAAATTAACTAGAAGAATATAATTAGGAATAAAAGTGTAAATAGCTGAGCTTTGGTGAAATATTATTTTATACTTCCTGGAATATAAGCTCTGAAGAGAGGACCATTCTATGTGTTTCAAAAATGTATTCCTCACACCAGAAGAGTATTCAGCACATAGTATGTGCTATTGTTGAAAAGGAAGAAAGATAGCATATTGGTTTATTATTTTTATTTTCTCAATGAATGAATGTTGATTCCAAACTGCACTCATTTAGATTATTTTCTATGTATTTAATAATTATTTATTAATAATTACACTATGTATCAGGCACAGTCATTTTTCAGTAACTCCTATTTTCTTGCATTTAATTGATTTCTACACTTGTATTCTATTCTATATTTGCCCCCTTTTCCCAATACTAGAATCAATGTAACATAATGGTAACTAGCACACATTCATGGAGCCTTGAGTGGGATTGCTAGATTCAGTTCTCAGCTCTACCACTTACGAGCTATATAACCAAGACTAGTTAACACAATTGTTCCCTGCTTTTGTGTCCCTAACTTTCAAAATGGAATGATAATTCTAACACATACGATTTTTGAGGATTAAACAAATAAAAACTAGTAAAGTATGGAAAACAGTAATTAGCACATAGTTAATGCTCAATGTATGTTAGCAAATTTTGTCACTTGTGAAAATCATGTCTTACTGAAACCCTTTATTCCTACATATTAACATCCAATGCTTTTGTATGCTTCCTTTTATTTTCTCTTATTTAAATTTTATGCTATCAGTTTTCAGAGTTTATATCATCTTTCCTCCACTACTTATAACTCTGCAACCTTGAAAAATTACTTAATATCTCCAAGAGATAATACCCCATCAGTAAAATGACAATAGTAACACTACTTCAATATTTACTTGAATGTTTAATACTAAAGAGTTTAATAGAACATCCAGTGTGTACCTAATATTCTATAGCTTCTAGCTATTAAAATTATTGTTGTTGTTTTAAAAAGTATTATGGTTGCTAAAAATTAACCCTGAGTGTGTAGATAAAATGGCAATAATCCTCTTTATCTACTACAAGACATATTTCATTTAGTTTTCACTTCTCTGTCATATAGCAAAGATTCCCTCCCATAATAATCCATAGTTAATCTCCAAAAGGTGTTCTCTAACCAATACTCTTCAATTTGTTTCTTTCTTTGGCATCCCTTCTGTGTATTCCGTTGCATTTATCTAAATTAAATCTCATCCTTTATTGCTGTTTTCCCATTTCTCACTTTCCATCTCTCTGAAACTTTTCTCCACCTTCTGCGGGGTTTACAGTTTATTTTGAAAACATATCTGTAGCTTTCATCAATGCATACTCTTCTTTTGTTGATCAAACGTAATGATAGAGTCCTCTCTGAATTCTACTTGACTCATTTAATATTACATTCGCTTTCTATAGTCTCAATGATTTATTTGTGTAATTTGTATTATCATTAGTAGTAGCAATAATGATGAAAACAAGATCTGAGAGAATGTGGGCCTAAGAAACTACAAAGATTGGTTTACTGTTCTTTTGTTGCATTTTTCAAAGCTCAAATGTCTTAAGAATTGGGACCAAAGATTTTTGCGAATGTTCTGTCTTTCTTGATGAGGGAAAATGAAGAGAACATATTTATAATTATTCCCTTCACTCCCCTGCCAATATCCTACCTTTAATTAATTTAACTGATTTCTGTGAGGGCAGTTTGTGATTTCTATCCAAGGTCCTATGAGAAAGTGTTAAAAGAGTCAGAATTCAAATTCGGAGTCAGACCAGGAACCAGTTTGTACTTTTCCAATGTGATTTGTTCCCTACAACTGTATCATACAAATTAGTTTATATTGACTGATATGTGACATAGCAAGGTCATATCACATATATAATAATATATTACATGCTGTTGTCTAATATTTTTGAAATTGTTCCTTTTCTGAGAAAATAAATATATCATACATACAAGATATATAATAAAAACTTCTAAAGATTTTATATCAGACAGCATCATATTAGCATAAATTACATCATGAATCTAGGTTTTGTTTTCTCTTTAAATGTTTCCTTAAAAGCACATTAATGTAAGTTTTTTGTAGCAATGTATAAAATCTGATTATACAGCATGCCTTCAAGGAAAAGAATATATTTTTTATTATCTCATGAGAATTACAATATTTGCACCCCTTAAGAAAAATACTACCTCCAAGTTTATGCTTTCATGATAAACAGTAAATCCCTGCTTCTTAAAACCACCAAATTAGAATTTTGATAAATAAAAAATGGATTATGTAAAAATACTTCCTATTTAACTGTGCTAATTATAGCGCTTTGCCTTTATGAGCATAAGAGGAATTAGTTAAGAATCTCAGTGTGTTCCTGGGTTGCTATTTTAACAAAATGGTGAGTTTAATGTCTCAATTATCTAATATTAAATTGATAATTAAGCATTACTGGGAAAATATTGTGTTCTGTTGTTCATTTGTATTCCAATTTCCAAAATAAGTGAAATTCTAGTAAATACGTGTTTAAAGAGTATGATGTGACACTCTTTATGGATCAAGTTCAAAAATAAGTAATAGCTATATTGGTTTATCAAATTTTCATAGAGGGAATAACACTAATGAAATGTTTCCACATGATTTTAAACTATATATGCTATTATTTTATTACTATCAAGCAATTAAGTTTAAGCAACTGTTTATCATTTGTTTTATTGCTAACTTTTCACTGAAGTGATTAGAAACATATCTATTTTGATATTGATGTGTATATATATATATATATATATAGTGAACTGAAATGTTTATGAAGTGTCCTGCTATATCTATAATTTTGTGTTTATGCCTCTATTACCATTTGCATGATGTTAATTTTGTAATAGATATCTCAGCTGAATCAAATCAGAGATTATAAAGCTGAACTCAGGTACTGAAGCACAAGACCTCTGTCAGGAGAGAGAGGGTCTGTTTCCTATGGAGTCTCACAAGGGCAGCAACAGTACCAGGTGCTAAAGCCCCAAAGAGTTCTCCCAAAGATCAGATTTACATGCATCCCAATGTCAAACAGAATGGTACATGTCTTCACCGAAATGTTTCTTTATCAAAGGTAATAGTCCCCCTTTGTGCCTTCTGTATATTGATTGCCCTTGTGACCTAATCCAAGTCTGTCTGCCTGATGCGCAACAAAACCAATCACTGAGACATCAGGGATGCGGCAAGGAAAGTTTATCTGAGAGGCAGCCAAGAGAGGGAAGACAAAGCTCATATTCGCCTCCCTGAGCAGGGAGAGAACAGTTTTTTATAATCATAGGGGCTGAGATTACATACATATTGATGAACTCATGAACTCATGAAGAAAGATGGAGCAAGCACCATGAGCAAACGTATATATAACAATACATCCCATGTTCATTTCGGGATGGTGACAACACCAAAATGAGGCAAGTTTCAGCCCCTGACATCCGGAGGTTATCTTAGGACAAGGAGAAGGGGTTACAGGCATGCTCTGAGAGCTGGTATAAACTGGATGAGGTCTTGGATTCAAGTTGGGTAAGGAATGCAGAGCCTTGCTTTTTCATAGTCTGGAACCTTATCAGTTGACCTTGAGTCCAGGCTTCTGCAGACAGCTAGTGCGTTACTTAGAGGGGTCTGAACATACACAATAGCAGATTAGGGGAAAACGGTTCTCTGAAAAAGAAGCTTTCAACTTTCTGCTAGTTTCAACCTCATTAAATCTATGGGGCATGACTTCACCTTTACTACCTTTTTCTTCATAAACTATTGTCACAGACTTGTGTTTCTAACTTGGTCACTAGATATCTCTTTAATATATAATACATCAACCAAACAAGCCTATCAGGGAGGCCATTGGTATGGTGACATACCTATATAACAGCAGTGGCAGGCCCTCAGGTGTGGCTAGAGAAAAACCCAAATATGCTGCTTCCCAATAGTTCTGGTTTTTATGTGTCGGAACAAGTTATTTTTTCTAAGACACATGCAAATATAAAAGGGATATGGATCATTTTTTTTTATTTCTAGTATTATTTATATCAAACACTAGGGTAGCAATGAAGAAATGAAGTCAATGAGTAATAAGATGAATTAGCTGTACCAAATCATTTCAATTTTTTCCTCATTTCTATTCTTTCCATTCATCCTTTCTTTCCAAGGAAGTGATTTCTGTTAGAATGTTGATGCTGTAAAGCTTTGAGTTTAGTATCTTGCCAAATATACATTTCCATTACAAAATTTCTATTAATAGTGAGAACCTATGGAGTGTTTTTTTGCATTAATTATTAGATTTTTTAATTGTTTACTAAGTAATATCAGCCAAAACAAAATCACTCTGGTTGACAACGTTATATGAAATACAGTGCTTCATCATATCTTAAAATTGCTTTGATTCTAAGTGAATTAGATTATAAAGGTTAAAATACTATGACTTTTCTGTTTGACAGTTTATAAATAGGTATTGAAATATTGTGCTAATTTTATATAATTTTGAAACAAGTTATAAGTCTTCATGAATTTAAAATCAGTATAAAAATATTCTCAAAAATAATTATTAAAAATATACACATGTCATCTAATAAGATAAATTATGCACTTTGTATCACAAATTAATAAGACAAAACTCAGACTTAAATATAAAAATTGTGACATTTGATAAGTAACATTTATTTGTTACAAAGAAATAAATATAGTGTCAAAGGCTAGAATTCATCAGCATATGAGTTTGACCCACTCTTTTATCTACTTAACCAAAAAAAAAACCAAAAAATAAAAAAAAAAACATGGTTTGCTTGTTTGTCATATGATGCTATAGTAAATAGTTTTACTACTTAAGAATTACTAAAAATCTTTTTGGATTTACCTCAGCAGCTTCTTTGAAAATGAATTTAGTTTTTAGTACTGTGCACAAAATTTGTTCAAATGAGCAAGATAAAGATAAAGTACCTTAGTGAAATCTCCAAAAAATTGGGAAACTTACTGCAAATATCAAATTCATGTGAAAGACAGATTTTTGCATGAAAAAAGCCACAAAATGTAGATTTTGACATTTTTGTACTGGATCCCTTTTCTCAAATAATCAAATATGCTTTAGCAATTAGGAGATCTATACATATAGAATTTCAATTAAAGCCATGCAAGTTCTAATTTCCATAAACACATTTCAATTTGTATGATTTAAATCAAGTGCATTAATTTTAGCAGCCAGTGTATAGAATATCTATTCAAAATTACTGGGTAAAGTGCATCATTGTTCACATATCTTCTTTGTTTTGATGATGAGGATAAATGACCCTAAATCTGAGTTTTTAGGCGATTAGACAACGTTTGATTTGCTGGAGAGCTTCCAATTATACTCTATTTACATAGGATTTGTAAGGACCTGTAGTTTCAAGATAGTGATATAGTATAAAATTATGCCTGGAAGATCCTAAGAGAAGTACATATTTAAAGTAATTTAAACTGTATTTATATTCAGCGAAGATGTATTTCTAGCTTGATAAGTGATAAAAACCACCATTGTATAGAAACAATCAAAAACCTGTAAAAATCCTTAAATTTATAGCTTTTTGGGGGGATAGCTGAAAATAAATGAGGCCAATCTGTTTTTCTTCAATTTCTCGACCTCTCCAGAATGATAGACCATAAATAAATGTCACTCGTCCCCTCATTAATACTTTGTAAAGTCCCTCTCTCTTAAGCATGATTGAGAAGTAGGAAGTAAAGGTGAGCAAATACCATGATTTTTCAGAAAAGGAAAACTGATTTCTGCCTTTCAATGAAAAATTGCACCTCACAACTTAAAAGGCAAGGAAGACTATTGCAATAGGGGAAAGACTGAACTCAACTCCGCTGAAACAAAAGGCAAATGAGCTACTAAGCACCACGGTGAGCAAACTGAAAGGTACTGAAGGGTAATGGGGTGAAAATGATGTTGGTCAATTTGATGAGGCCAAGCATGTCTGCTCATTGGTGCTTGTTGGAGTTAGCCTCATACCTCAGAGAGACTGGGGTAAGAACATATCTTCCTTGATGATTACATTTCACAGGGATGGCTCTGAGGTCCTTGAGAAAGGCGTTCCTGGGTGGCATAACTGGCCAGATGATTTACATCTCTAAGGGGCAGAGAAAGAATTTCCAATAGCAAATTTTCAAAGCAAATGCTCTAAGAAAAAGGTCAGAGAACTATAATCTAGACAGGTTTTGTCTAAAATTTGGTCAAACTGAGCGGAACATTAAGTCTGTCTATGTCAGATGTAGGTCCCTCTGATTTTTTAGTGAGAAAATGGTGTCAGAGTTGACAAGCGTTCCTTAGAAGGTTTTCTTTCTCATAGTATTTCTACTAAGCATTTTGGTAGTTAAAGACACATTTGAATTAAAATGTTCCCTATTAAAATGTAAATTCTCTCTTGGAAATCAGGCTTGTTCACAGATTAGTACTGTGAATGACTTACATGGGATAATCAGATTGCTTTCCTTCTGGCTGAGAAATGTGTCCTGAGAATTGGTATTTTGATTGGATGTTAAAAAGAGAGAAGAAATGATCATTGTTCTACATGATAAACTTGGAGAAGACACACCCAGTAGGATGCTACCATCAGGAACTAGGAATTTACATTTGGGAAGGACAAACTTGACTCACTTTTACATTATTATTATTTTTTGTACTCTAAGAGCATCAATTGTCATAGAAACTCCTCCCTTCGTTATTTATGGAAGCTTCAGAGAAGATAAAAAATACAGTGGTAATTTACAAATTCACCCATATATAAATGGGAACAATTTTCATGTATTCTTTGTGTAATTATTTTATGCTTAGCATTGTGAACCTAGAAAGGAGAATCCAATAGTTCACATTTAAATAACTAAAGCATGGTGAAGGGATGTAAAATCGGCAGTGTGGTATTTCCATGATGAGGCAATTTTGTATAAAGGGCCAGAGAATAAATATTTTAGGTTTTGTATACCATAAGGTTTCTGTAATGACTACTCAGCTCTGCCCATATAACTGAAATCAGACATAGACAATACAGTAATACAGGAATATACCTGTGTTCCAATACAACTTTACTTACAAAAACAACCGGTGGGCCTGATTTGGTGTGTGGGCATCATTTGCCAAGCCCAGGACTACGGGAACATTAACTGATGTGAAGAAGGCTCTTATATGCTCAACTCTTACAGCATACCTGAGTTAATACTCTAGTTGCAAACATATGGTCATTTGCATGGAGTAAAAAAAAAACAAAAAAAAAAACAAAAAAAAAACAAACAGGAGGCTAAGAGCTGAGAATTTGTCAGTAAACTTGAAAGTGACAAGGAAAAGAAAGACTCTCTAGACAGAAATGTCTTTAGAGTTGAAAAGGGCAATTCATTAGCTGATTAGAGCTTGACTGGCTTGAGAATAGCCAACTCCCTTTTTTGTAATTTTCTGTTCATCAATCTTGAAAGCTTTTGACCTGTGCATTAGAAAGGAGATTCCCAGGCTCACAGCTGACACTACTTACTAAACCTGATGCTTTCCCAATTGTAAATGAATAAATTGGTATTCCACTATAAACAAAAGTATCCTGTGATTTTGATTAGCTCAGTCAATCCCCAATAGCTTAATTAATTCTGGATGAATTGTTAAATTTGTTTCTGAATTCTCATAGCTGAGACCCAGTCTTCTGAAGCTATGAAGAGCTGCCAAAATGAACAGCCAGCGTTCAATTCTCCATCTTTCAGGTCTATTCGCTGCAACATAATAGGGAGACTCTAACTCTGTAAAACTTCATAGTGTAGGCGAATGCTCTGGATCCCAGTTTCAGTTTTATCAGTTAATAGCAGTGTGTTAAGGCAAACAACAATCTTCTCCTTTACCTGAATTGTTTTAATTAGGCAAACAATACTAAAATCTTTTCCAGTCTGAAATGCTCAAAATCTATATTACATTGCATGGAGGGAATAGTTAATTCATTTAGCTCTGCCTACTGACTGTAATCTAAAAATTGGTGGCAAAATTTCAATTTATTAAAGACAGAGCAAATAATGTGTCATTTGATTGACTCCAACATTAACATCCTGGGGTTTCCTTGAGATAAGTTGAAGGAACGAACACAGGTTAACATTCTATCCTTATATCTGTAATAGCTTTTTAACACAGCACTGAACACACTGTTAACATACAGGAAATGGGTAGTGATTAGCTGATTGCTTTGCCCGGAGTGACAAATGAGGATTCACGGGCGAACTCTTCACGTTAGATTCTTTCCTTCGCATGTCTATACAATTTCTCCTCGTAATTTATTACACTGAATTCCATTTATAAGTGATCATACTGAAGCGTTTAAAAGATTATTAGAGATAGTAGATTTATTCAGTATTTCATGTATTCAGTAATTTAGGCATTTAGAGAGTAATTTCAGATTTTCTCAAATCACACATGGTATTTATTCCACAAATTGTACAGTAGAAAGATATTTGATTATTTCAACATTTCATTATATTTTTCTTGATTTTTGAAGGTAGGAAGTGATTATCATTATGTTCAATAGGCTTTGTTTTTTTAAACATGCATATTAAGTACATTAAAGGCACTTAGTTTGTATGTAAGAGTAGAACTAAAGTAGAGCCTAAATTGCCTTATGGGTCATGAGCCTGGATTTTTCTTCTTATGTTTAAGTAATATCAATGAAAATCAAACCAATACAATTTATATAAGCAACGCCTTTTTCAAACAGATCATAATGTTATATTTCTATACATGGTAAAATGAGACCTATTTTAACTTACACATACTTCAATAGCTCTTCGTTAGTAGTAACAGCTGTGGCATATCCAGAATTTACTAAAGACCAGGCACAGTAATAAGTATTTTAAAATATCATATTTTCACAATATTCTTAAGAGTTAGGCACCATCTTTATTGTAGAGATGGAAAAATTGAGAGTTTAAATCACAGAGTTTAAATAACTTGTCAAAAGTCTTCTGGGGGTGCCTGAGTGGCTCAGTCGGTTGAGCGTCCAACTTCGGCTCAGGATAAGATCTCACAGTTCACAAGTTCGATCCCCATGTCAGGCTCTGTGCTGACAGCTCAGAGCCTGGAGCTTGCTTTGATTCTGTGTCACCCTCTCTTTCTGCCCTTCCCCCACTCACGCTGTGAGTATAAATAAACGTAAAAAGTGTTTTTAAAAAAGTCTTCTGAATAGTGTGCATTAGAAATCAAAGGTATCCAAGTCATGTCTCAAATGTGAGTCTTCTTGATGATGTATTTCATGCTTTTATCCTCCATGCTCTTCAGACTTCATTGTCATTAGCGTGTATCTTTTTAAGATGATTGGTGCAAGATACCCTAAGATAGTATTTTTTTTTTTCTTCTCTGTAATTGTAATCAAAGACCAGAACTCTTCCCTTTGCATTAGCCATACTTAGTGCGTTGGGGAAAGTTCCTATTTGATCACCAAATGGTTGGTGAAGTTTCATTGATCTCTTTCTCACGTAATAGAATTACAAATGAGTGGGAGTGGAAAAGAGACAAAGGAAAAAAAAAAGCAGGATCATAACATCATTACCTCTTAGGGTAGTTGTGAAGACTAAATGAATCAACTACAGTAAAATCTTGGTTTGTGAGCATAATTCGTTCCAGAGACATGTTTGTAATCCAAAGTGCTTGTATATCAAAGTGAATTTCCCCATAAGAAATAATGGAAACTCAGATGATTTGTTCCATAACCCAAAAATATTCATATAAAAATGATTATAAGGGGTGCCTGGATGGCTCAGTCAGTTAAGCGTCAGACTTCAGCTCAGGTCATGATCTTACAGTTCACAAGTTTGAGCCCTGCGTTGGGCCCTGTGCTAACAGCTCAGAACCTGGAGCCTGCTTCTGATTCTTTGTCTCCCTCTCACTCTGTCCCTCTCTCTCCCTCTCTCCCTCTCTGTCTCTCTCTCTCTCTCCCTCTCTCTTTCTCTCTCACACACACACACACACAAACATTAATTTTTTTAAGTTTATAGTACTTAATATAATACAAAATAATGAAAATACAACATATAAAGAAAAACAAATTAACTTACGCTTACCTTTGAAAATCTTCATGGCTGGTGTAAGGAAGGCAAGAGAGAGGAGGCTTATTGTGTAGGATGATCTTCACTATCATTAATGGAATCCCTGCTATGTATTGGCTCAATGGAATCTTTTTCTGCATGGGAGCCATTGTATATGCTTGCATGAATATTGGCTACAGTACAGTATTAATAAACTCTTGTAACCACTATTTTATGTGACTGGCAATAAGGCAGTGGAGGAAGGGTCTATGTCTGCTGGCAGCCTGACCTAGAATGAAGCAAAGCATTCCTAAGCTTACTCTTGTGTGGAAAAGTAAAGAACTGTCCATAGGTGCTTTGAAATGCCAAAAAAATACACTAGGGCCAGTCGTGGGCACCTTCCAATGTTCTGAAAAACCACTAATTTCTGCGAAACACTGTGGCCTGAGACAGAGCATCCAAGCATGGGAGACTGTCACCCACAATCCTACAGAGACAGAGAGAGAGAGAGAGAGAGGAACAACTGGCTCAGTTGTGATATGTTCGGTGTCACATACTACTCATAGCAAGACATCGCTCGTTTATCAAGTTAAAATGTATTAGAAATGTTTGCTCGTCTTGCAGAACACTAGCAGAACAGGTTACGCACATTTCAAGGTTTTATTGTACCTAGAACAGTGTCTAACAAATAGTAAGTGCTGAATAAATGCTGACAGCTACTTTCTATTTTTTACCTCAGTCCTCCAAGGAACACTCACTTGTAAAGAGATTTTAAACTGGATATAATATAGCTTGAAATATCAATACCTTATTATTCCAGCTTATATACCTATAATGTTAAAATCATCCAGTTGTCTCTACCTTTGAAGTTTTCCAAATTGAAATGTTAAAATTAAATTGATTACTTTGGGTAATCATCACCCAGCTCTTTGTTGGATACAATTTTGTTAGGTCACATTTCAAAGTGAAATTATTCCTCATAAAAAAGAATTATTTCCCAAATTGTTACTGTCATACATATCACTGAATGAATAGGCATATTCTTCCCATATTTCAGTTTAAAATTCAACTGTATATAATTTATTTGAAAGAGAGAAATTAAATATACTTGAAGAGAAAAGTTGAATGGTAATTGTACTACATTTATAAGATCATGGAAAGAGCATCAAAATCATGACTAAAAAAAAATGTGACTTAATATTGTAACATGTAAGATGTCTTGCAGTGTTATCAAAATATAGTCCTGTCTATAATTCTGTATTGTCCTTATTGCAGAATTATAAAGAGATGACAAAATGAATTTCCAATTTTGTACAAGAAACTTTGCTCAGTTGTACAGAAAATCTCTTATTGAAAAGTCTTTTTAAAACATCTTCCCATAACTTTTAGATCCCTCCAATGACACAGGAAAAAATGACCTTTTTATTTTAACTAACTGCTACATACTTTATTTATGCTTATGATTATAACTCCTTCTGGTTTCCTGCACAATTTGTGGTGGAAATAATTCCATTTTCACTTGTATTCTCAGAATTTTCCTCTCTACGGATTCTTTTTTTTTAGGATAAACTGAGTATTTTTTTAAATCCTAATTCCAAAACCAGATTCTTCTCTCCCAAATTAGACCTCTTCTTTCCCCCACCCCTCACCCTCGCTGTCTAATGTATTAAAGATCTAGAAAATATATGCATTGCTACCTCTATTAATTTATATATATATATATATAACATGTAAACACTCTACCTTCTCTGTTTCACTTTTGGCTTCCACAAGTCACATGGATAACTTTGTCTTTGGAAACATGAACTGACGGGGCAAGTTTGTGTAGAAGAGACTTTATTTACCAATGGGGAAAGAAACTATATATGTGAATTCTCCCTCAAGGAATATAGGAATTTATGTTGCTTCATATTCTTCCTGACACTTGCTATCACGAGACTTTGTAATTTATGCCAGTGTGAAAGTTTTGGCTTAAACCTGCTTCTCCCTGATTACACATATTGTTAAATACTTTTTAGATTTTCCTTAGCCATATGGATTAATTAATTTATAGATTATTTGTTCAAGTCTTTGGTGGTTCTTCGGACTTTGTCATTTACTTATTGATTTTTAGGTGATCTTTATTCATTCTACATATGAGCTTGTTTTGTGGATGACAAGTATCTTTTCCTGCTTGGTGGCTTACATTTTTGGTCTCCTAAAAGTACATTTTGAGGAATAGATCATGTAAATTATCATGTGGTTAAACTTGTAAATCATTTCCCTTGTGGTGAGTTTGATGTTGCTGTTGTTTTTGTTTGTTGTCATTTTGATTTTTTGTTTTTGTTTTTTATGTATGCCTTAAAAAATCTTTCTCTACCCCAGGGTTATGAAGATATTCTTTTATGTTATCAGGCATTCTTGAAGTGTCAAGGTATAATGTTAAACTTTAATAGTTGCATTTAAACACTTTCTTTGCTCTGCTTTCCTTCACACATCTTTGAGCTTCCATCTAGGAGCATTTTCCTTCGCCAGAAGAATCTCCTGCAGAATTTACTTTAAGACAAGTTTACTAGAGATCAATGTTCTTATTGTTTTTAAAAATGTATTTATTGGGGCGCCTGGGTGGCTCAGTCGGTTAAGCATCTGACTTTAGCTAAGGTCATGATCTCACAATCCGTGAGTTAAAGCCCCGTGATGGGCTCTGTGCTGACAGCTCAGAGCCTGGAGCCTGCTGCATAGTCTGTGTCTCCCTCTCTCTCTGCCCCTCCCCTGCTCATGCTCTGTCTCTCTCTGTCTCAAAAATAAAAACATTAAAAAAAAGTTTAAAAAATGTATTTATTTTTTATTTATATGTATAAAATATTGAGATTGATTTTATTTTGTTCTGTCATCTATACTATATCATTCACTAGCTTCTTGTTCCTGTTTTTGTTAATGATATCAGTTACTTTTCTAGTTTACTTGCTGTGAAGGCAATCTGTTATTTTTTTATTTGCACAATTTTCAGAATATTCTTTCTCTTTGATTTTTCTTTAATTTTACTACTAAGTGTCTAGGTGTAGATTATTCTAGTTTTTTTTGTTTTCTTTGCTTCACATTTGATGATCTTCAATCTGTTGATTGGTATCTTTCAATGGAAAATCCTCAGGTACTATTTCTTCAAATACGTATTATGTTTGTTTTATTTTCTTTGTTTTCTCCTTTTGAGGTTCCACACAAACCTATTTTTGTTACCCTCGCCCATATTTTCAATTCTTTATCTTTTTGCTTTTCATTCTGTAGTGTTTCTTTTCATCTCTTCTCCAGTTTACTAATTCTCTTTTCTGCTGTGTCTAATCTGTTCTTATGTACAACAATTTAATTCTTAATTTCACTTATTACATTTTCTACTTATATAATTTCTACTTGGCTCTTCCATGGATTTATAATGTTTATTGATTGCATGTCTAAGGTCTTTGTCAAATTTCCTAACCTGATTATATTTTCATAAACAATACATTTTATAATTCTGGTGAGTTCGTTACTACTGTATGGTATTTCTGCTTATTCTCATCATGTTGTCTTCTCTCTGTGAATGCCATATTATCCTTAATTGTTTATTGGGAATTTTATTTTCAGAATTTCTTATAATAATGATCGGATGAGTAGGATGGTATTATTTTACCATACAGGGGAAGATTTTATATTTTATGAGACACCTAGATAAAAGTGAGCTGTAGTCCATACTATTCACTTGCAGAGTAAGACATCTTCAAGTTCAAGTACAAACAGCATCTAGTCCATTATTGCACGTATCCTATATGCCTGGAGGAACAAAAGCCACCAAAAGGCTTTAAGCCTCAGTCATGTTCTCAAGATGGAAAATTTCCTAAAGGGATTTGTGACTCAAGGTGCAATCTTATCTCTCAAAGTTACAGTACTCTCCAAGGCATAGATTGAGCAATTCCTCACTGTCCTGTTATCTCTTTCATGAGATAAAAATAAGAAGGAATGAGAAAGAATATGTCTCTCATATAGTCTTTTAAAATTTGTATTTGTATTTATTCCAGGGTTGTTTTTGTTGTTGTTGTTGTTGTTTGTTATGTTACTTCTTTAGTAGAAGAGTTAGTCCAAATTATCTAATCCATTGCTACCAAAGGAAAATTTCTAGATCTCTTATTAAATTTATTTTGTTTTATTTTTGCAATGCATATTCTGATATAAACATACAATAGTTTACAGATAAGCAATTAGTATTAAAAAATTCCAGACATTTTATCACAGTAAATTAGTGTATATCTTGACATGTCTAAATTAGTTAAGAATTAACATTTATTTTGAAATTACCTATTTCTTGACAAAAGATACCATCAGAATTTTCTAGTTAGTTAAGGAGTGTGTCATTGAGTAAGTGTGGTTTTATTATGAGAATAATTAATTATACCACTTAGGATTTCTAAGTGTCTTTTTTGGTGTGATGCATTTCTTACTTAAGTATTTTATTTTTTCTGTTTTTAATTAGTAATTACTTTTAATGAGGTAGAGAAGGGAAAAACACATGTAATTTGAAAATGTTGCTGATAAAATTTCTTCCATTTTTTATTCCTATAATAATAATTATATGCATAATTAAGGCAATAAGACTATAGAACTGATATTAAAATATTCAACATAAGTATGTACTTAGGAAGTTGGAAGGAACAGAATCCTGTTTATGATAAATTATATTTTTCTAATGATTTTAAAATAATAGATTTTTAAATCAATTTTTAAGTCAGTTACTAAAATCTTCTTTTTAATTGGTGTTTCACAAATATTCACAGTATGTTATTCCTTTTTTGGTACTATTTTAAGAACACATACTATTTTTACACATGTTCCTATTACTATTTCTATCACCTAGTTTCTACTGGAATAAATGCTTTAAAAATACTTACCTACTGTGGTTGAAGTTGTACTCAACTGTACTTGTCTCTCTCTGGTTATAAGGTTCTGCTAGTATAGATAATTTTTCATTCCTTTGTAAGCGAGTTCTTAATATTCCTGTTAAGTCAAGTTGTGAAAATGAGAAAGTGCAGAAAGGGTTCTAAAGGGAGACACTATTTTACTTGCCTCTTCCTTTTCCCAAGTAATCAAAAGAAAAGCTGATCTAGAAATGGCATTAATAGTCTTCATAAGATGAGATTAGAGGAAACGCCACAGCTGGATCTCTGATTTCTTCCCTTGAATACTTGAGAGGTCCTCCACTAGGAGACAAGGCTTATAGGTCGAAAGGCTTATAGGCTGAAGTGTTTCAAAAAATCTAGTACCATCTGTTAAACCTAGCCTGTATGTGATTTTACTCAAAGACTTTTATATGTGTGCTATTATTGGAGCTGAAAGGATGGAGTGGGTACAAAAATGGTAGATCTTATTTTCTACAAAGTAGTTGTCTTCACATAACTAGCATAAGCTGTTTGTGGATAGAATGCTGTAGAATGAAATATGCTTTCATTTAATGTATATCTATGAAAATGTAGGTTAATCCTAATTAATAAGGAATTAAATTTTCAAGATTTTTTCCTTGGAACTAATTTCTGAACTAACAACTTTGAACACTAAATATCCACAAACACTCAGAGACAACAAACCTGTACTAATAGCTCTTAAAATAAATGTTAAATTGGCTTACAGATTGATTCATAGTTATTGTTTTGGGTCGTTAATCTAGACATAGTCACCATTTCTTTATAAAACATAAATCCAATATGCTTTATATGTATGTTCTTTACCATTAAAGCAGGTTTAATGAAATTTAGAATATAAGAATAAAAACGTTTAATGTCAGTGACTTTGTGAGATTAAGTCTTTGCTTGTTAATAGCTATTAAAAAGACTAGTAAAATAAGTATGACAGTTTTGTAGGTAAAACAAATTTCGTTGCTATACATATTTAAGCAAAGAACCACTTGATTTTGAGAAGTAGCAAGTGAACATAATTGGCTTGGTGTATGTAGTTTTATGTGATATACTAGAAAGAGGAGAAATGTATATGTAACATGAAATATGCAGGAAAAATTCTAAAGTTTTCAAAATATGTATCATTATTTAATAATACATATCACTGAGATAGTTTTAAAAATCATTTTAAAATGTAATCTCCAAATTAAAGAAGAATTTTTACTGTGCTTGTTAATATACCCTGGGTGAAGAGTAATTCTTGTTTCTCATTATGCATCCTCTCAAAAAAATTACATTTTAGAAAGATGTCCCACATTGTTATGCCCTATCTTTCATTTACTCTAACATGTTCATATTATCTAATTAGCATTGTTAATGCATAACTACCAAAAGCACAACTGATTTGAATGCCCCGGGATCTAATACCAAATGATGGAGGTTAGTGAAGAGATTCCAAAGTGACTTAGTAGCAATTATATTGCTAAATGTCAGAATAGCCAATGCTATTGGCTATTGGCATTGGTCAGAATAGCCAACGCTAACATATGGATTTTAGAACCAGATGTCCCCATTGTCTCTTGGATGATTTTATGAGAAACCAGAAGCTGGAATTCAGAAATGTTATTGAAAACTATAAATAATCCTTATGATACTCTCATGATGTTTTTACTCTTATAATTCTCTTTTTCTATAAGTTTATCATATTTTAAAAAACCTGAAGAACACTGTGTTTGAAAATTTCAGATGCTTTCTATGCTTAATTGGTCAAACATATAAAATATAGATAAATAAATAAATAAATAGGTAATAACAGAATTAGTATTAAAGAGAAGCTTAAACATATTGCCTATGTTCTTATTACTCAGGAAACTCTGAAATAAAATGTGAATACAGATGAATGTCATTAGGCAACATCAGGCTGCCAATACAAATGACTGAGCAACATGCTTGTTACCTATTTCTATCAGTTCTGGATGTAATGACAAAAAGAATAATCTTGGGCTGAGTATCATAGGGTTTTTCAGTTTCAAAAGCATGCCTACCCCCTTCTTTGACAACACAAAACACTTCTGACTTAAGTAATTAAGGCCTTTAAATTTAGAAACTAGATTTTATATAACAATGTAAGGGTCAGTTTATTTCATTTATTTTCATCAGGTAACGGTGTGGCAGACAGTGGTTCATGACAATAGAGATCGTTTAACATTCATACTTAGCATGTGCATGTGAGGAATTGTTTAATCCTGGTCTTAGTTTACAAAAATGCATGCCATTTTTGACATTGCTTTTTGTGATTGCACCAAAAAATAAAGTAACTGCTTATCAAATAGTTACATTCTATAAACTATTTGATTGGCATTTTTCTTCCTTCTCAAGAGGACATATGATTCAGAAAGAGAAAAAAAGAAGGTAGAATGGTGAAAGGAAAGGAAAGCGGCTTGTGGAGGAAACAGCAAGGATAGCACCTGATCATTATTTATCGCAAATTAAAAGCCATCACTTTCTCTACCCAATGCCCCCATGAAAAATATCATCAATTGCAACAAAGGAACAAAAGATAATCATTGTTCCTCCCCACACTACCCCCATGGAAATTTCAGTTCAGAATTGTGGTTTGTGATATTTCTAACCTGGCTAAAACTGAGCAAAGTCAAAATGCAAGACTCAGTCATAGCATAGAAAAGACAGTGCCTGTGAATGTCAGCTGAGAAAACTAAAGGGCAACTTTCATGTGGAAGAAAACTGGTAGGCTTATCCAGTCATTTCTCATGATACTCGACAATGACAGAGGTGTTAATTCCCATAATTTGTAAATATTGTCTGAAAGTAGAAAGGGAAAGCCAGATCCAAGTTACAAATTATATTTACTGGTTCGGCAAAATTATTAGAAGAAATGTGTTGGGTAGTTAAAAATATTATATTTAACTTTAAAATTTAAGGATGAGGAAGCAAGTGTACTATACCAACATTGTCTGACTGATAAAGGCAGCTGGCAGAATTTCACTTAATTACTGTGTGGTTGGTGAACTTCAGTTTTTCCTCCTTCAACTTCCCAAATAAATCTTACTCCTTTAGAGTCAATTTACGTTTCCCAGCATAATGATGCATTTTACCCATTCAGCTATGCTAGTGTTCTCTGAAGCCAGCCAGCAATGATCTCACCGCACCTACAATATAAATCTATCAGTGAATAAACAACATCATTTTTATTTCAATGCCGATGACACACTACATGTCGATTTGGCAGTTAAATAATTTATCTCTCTTTTGGGTGCAATCTGCCAGGCTTATTATAACTCTACTTCTGATATTCATTTCATGTTTAATAGTTCTTTGCCTCATGAGGATGCTTGTCAATCAATTAAATTGAAATGTCATTCTGACCTTTTATTGGAAACAATTTACTCTTTTTTTTCATTTCATCACAAGCTTTTTTCAATTTTATTCAAACTAAAAGCCTTAATTACTAGTATTCAGAAACTTTATAGTAATTAACCTTATAAAACTACAGGCTCATCAACATTACTGACACTTTATCTTTGCAGAGGTTATCCAGTTGAGTCTGCCTGAAGATCAGAAACTAAGCATTACAGCAGCAACTGTGGGACAAAGTGCTGTTCTGAGCTGTGCCATTCAGGGGGCACTGAGACCCCCCATCATCTGGAAAAGGAACAATATTATTCTAAATAATTTAGATTTGGAAGACATCAATGTGAGTACATACATAGGTGTTCCTTTATAATTTGTGTATTTCATGTGATATACTCTAGGCCTTGTGAAGTCTGAGTAGCTTAATGAATACTGGGTGTAGTGTAGAAGAGAATTGGAACATTGTCATATCCACACTACTGACTAGGATGTGCACTATAGATCACATGAAATTATCCAAATCACTTGTGTAGATGTGGTAAGCAGGTAGTGTAGCACTGTGTTGGTGGTATCATATCAACTTAAACCAATAATGTCTGCCTGTCAGAATTTCTACAATTATTAACAATTAATCTTTATGTATTTGCTATTATGGTTAAGCAACCACCTTTAGCTTGTGAGGTGTTAAATTGGGGAAAGGCGGTTTTTGCTTCAAATTCTTCATAATGTATTAGAAATAATAAATATCAATCAAGCAACAAATGGTTTATTTTTTCTAGAATGAAATTGGAATATATTTTTCCACTCAGTTCTCTCCTAGAAATTCAGAATCTAAACTCAATTTGAAAGGTTACTGCTCTGAAAATGAAACAGAAATAGAACAAACTTCAGGGTATTCATCTGTTTCTTCCATGCTATGCGTTCCAAGTGGGGATTAAAATGTATACATCATCCTAGATGATGAAAAGAAGTAAAAATTGTGCATTATGGGATGCCCATGGAAATGATGTAGGGCAATCTTTTGTCTTAGTGATTTGGGGATTTTATGATCTCTTTGCACATAAATTTTAGTTATTTTTTATTATTGCTCGGGAAAGCCATCACCTATCCACTCATTCTTTACTGCTTCATAAAGAAACCCTAAAACACAGATCTAAGAGAGTCACTTCTATGTTACATCTTACTAATACTCTTGTTTAATGTCCTCAAATTATTCAAAAAAGAAGCTTTCTAATTTTAATTTTTAAATTTAACATTTTTTCTAACTTTGCTTACATCTGTGAAATTTCTTTGGAGAGTACATGGAGAATAATATTTAATTCTTAAGGTATCATGAACACTGTGCATTAGAACAGCTATAATCTCTGGAGCATTCAACAGTCTTTGAGAGATATCGCCTTAAATAAAGCCACATTGGGTTTGCTTTTTATGTTGTTATGTCTACATTTTATCTTTTATTTTCTATCTTCATTCTTACTATCATGTTTTCCACTGTTATTTCCAGAGGCCCCTGTATTCTATGGTGCTGTGGTTTGAATACCTTAAAATAAGCTCATTTGAATTGTTTCAAGAATAAGAAAGGGTATGCTATGAGTAATACCCTGTGGAAAAATTGTAAAAATGGGCACATTCTTGTGCATATATCTTGTAAATTATTTTACTTACTTCCTAACTTTTGACTCTGTTCTAGAAATGTGAAATCCCTAGAAAAATGATTATAGATAAGTTAGATGTCTAAAATATATGTGAGCATTAGATAAATTCTGGTATCAATAAATACATTTTTATTAAAGTTATTTTGGTTACATTTCATAAAGCAGGTAAATTTTAAGAAATTTAAAAACATTTTCAAGAGTCGGAAAGTTTCAATTTCATTACAAGTCATATTTAAATAAGTTGGACAAATGTTCATAATCTGTAGTATACACATAACTGCCAGCATTCCAAATAAAACTGTAGGGATATCTTTGAAAGGGATATTTATTTAATGTCCCAATGTACTACTGGAGTTTTCATTTAAATGCATTTACCAGTAGAACTAAAGTGTGAAATAAAGCAGTTATAAACTATTACTTATTGTGTTTTGTTTTATACTTATTCTTGCTTGAAGTCTGCTAAAATATGGACCACACCATGTAAATAAACAATCTATCTGTCTATCTATCTATCTATCTATCATCTATCTATTTCTATCCATCTGTATATAGTGTATAGTTTATTGTAGTTAATAAACTATAAAGTTTTAAAATACATAACTGTATTAAATATAATAAACTATCATAGTCAACCATATATTATAGTATATTATACATATTATTATATTGTATTTATTATATAATAGTTAAACTATTCTAGTTTATTTGATAGATGATAGATAGATAGATAGATAGATAGATAGATAGATGATAGATACACACAGAGAGTCAGTACTATCTCTAGTGGACATATGATGTGTCTTCTGATTACTCAACATCTTTTGAACACCCCTTCAAATATTTTGTCGATGCTTGGATTTTTTTCTTCCCCAAGGTAGAAACCAAAGTCTTATTTAATTAGCCTTCTTTGCAGTTAGGGAGTATATATGTAAATAAAGCTCTAACAAAAAGACTGCTAAAGGCTTCATTTCATAAGCAAGAACAGGGAATTACAGGTACTTTACAGAATTCACTCTCCCATCCATTCTTCCTTATAAGTGCTGTGGCAGCAGATTCTACTTGCCAGGACATTAGTGATAAAAGTTCTGGAGTTGGTCAGTGTTTAGGTGTAATTGGGTTTTCATTGGACAGTGTCAACATGTGGCTTATGCGTTTTTCCATAAGGATGGCTTCTCATTCCATAAGGATGACACTCAGTTCTGGATATTCTATGACCTTCCTACTATCTTCATTAAATGTCTTTCTTGCTTAAAACTCACTAGAATGGGTTCTATTGTTTGCCTCTAAGAATGTTGTTTAATTAAATTTTCGGGTGTACTGTGTTAAGAAACATCTATAAATTACATATTCTTTTTTTTTAAGTTAAATTATTTTGAGAGAGAGAGAGCCGAGGAGGGGCAGATTGAGAGAGAGACAGAAAGAATATTCCAAGCAGGTTCTGCACTGTCAGAGCAGAGCCTGATGAGGGGCTAGAACTCACGAACTGAGGAGATCATGACCTGAGCCAAAATCAAGAGTCGGGCGTTTAACAGACTGAGCTACCCAGGTGCCCCTATAATTATATCTTCTTGAAATGTATATTTCATCATTGGATATAGATTTTGGATGTGTTGAAAGACCAAAATGACCTCAGTATAGTAAAATACATTCATTGTTTATAAGCAAAGAGAACTTCAAACCTTTCAGATATGAGTCAGTTTTATACCTACTTTGTATATATTTATTTTCACAAAAGTGGGTTTAGTTACCATTAAATTATGTAAGGTTAAAATTATAACTACTGACTCAGTGATAGTTTTCAAAATTCTTTCTCATTATTTAATATATATTAGGTAGGATTTAATATATACTTACCTAGGCAATACATACATACTTTCTGATTGCAAAAGATTAAAATAATATAGACATATTTTTAAAGCATAACTACCCCTTGTTTTATTTCCACTTACTCTCATTTTTAAGTGCAGAAGAAATCCTGTGAGATTGCTTTTAATCTCCCTTCTATGAGCTGCAAATATAATTTTATTTTTTTAGTAGGCTAGATTCATATTAATCCTCATTATGTCACTACTTTATTATCTTATTAGTCCTAAAGACAACTACATGAAGCAGGGAATCTTATCCCTATTTACCTATGTGGGGATTTATGCTAGAGAGTTGTTCACCCAAGGTTGTTGAGCTGATAAATGGTACAGCTGGAATGTTTATATGGCCTGATAGACTCTAGTTCTTGAGCTTAACCACTGCATGGAAGTGAGATGGTCTGTCATTTTATGCTACCCTTTGAAAAATGTACCCCAAATAATTCTGGCCCCTATACATTACTAATAGATTTTATATCCTCGGTTATTATGTGTGAGACAGATTGATATTGTTAATGTTAGAAGACTTTCATTTTGCTTGTCTTCTGTCTTCTGTTTTGTATCAAATAAATAAAAGAACATCACTGAACTACTGGAGGCAGTGACAGTGGTTTGCAACACAGGCTGGGGATTCACACTGTCTGAATTCCAATTAATATTCAATCTCTTGGGAATGATGTGCTCTCGTTATTCAACCCACCTATGCCCAGCTTCCTTATCTGTAAATTGAAGATAACAGTAGAATGAACTCATTTTTGCACAAGAGCTAATGGCATAAAGCATTTTAAAACTGGTAACACTGTATGAATCATACTGTAAATGTTCAGTTAAAGTAGGTTCTTGGCTTTCTTTTCTCTCTTCTCCTCCTCCTCCCAACCTCCTCCTCTTTCTTTCCTTCCTCCTGATATATATTTCAACAGCACAGAAACACTCAACCTGCCTGAAACCACAGGAATTCAATGCTAGGACACATACAGCAATAAGAGAGTTTGAAAACTCACAGGAAATGCCCCCGCCAAATTTGTTCCAATTATAGTCACTAAAACTGGAAGTTGTTTTTTTGTTTTGTTTTGTTTTGTTTTTGTTTTGTTTTTCTATTCAGTGCAGCTTAGGAATCAGGCTGATGAAACTTTCTTTAGCAATCTTGTATTAATCCCTGCTCTAAAGATATGCCATTAAATTCACTCAGCGGGTGCCTGGGTGGCTTAATTGGTTAAGTGTCTGACTTCAGCTCAGGTCATGATCTCAGGGTCCCTTGAGTTCAAATCCTACCTGGGGCTCTGTGCTGAAAGCTGGGAGCCTGAAGCCTGCTTCAGATTCTGTGTCCCCCTTTCTCTCTGCCCCTCCCCCACTCATGCGCTCTCTCTCTCTCTCTCTCTCTCTCTCTCTCTCAAAAATAAATAAAAACATTAAAAAGTTTTTAAAAATGCACTCAGCTACTATATATTTATATATTTTTCTTAGTATCTGTGCCCTCAGTCCTCAACCTAAATTTCTGCAATAGATCATTGGTTTATTTACATCATTTTGTTTTGGGTAGTACTTGGCACACAAACTACACTTCTGGCATTATTGTGATTGAACTTGAGTCCTAATGCTGGTCTACTGAGCCATGACCAGGGATGCAGATGGGGAGCTATGAGGTACAGAGTATGACTCTCCCGTTCACCTTTCTTCTCTCCAGCTGATTCTTAGATTCCAGCCCTAGTTTTGCTACTTATGTAATGACAGCGAATAGACTGAACCAATTTAAGGTACAGTCTCTTCATCTACACAAGCAGATATTGTCATAAAATTCAGTGACACATATCAACTTGCACATAAAATATGAGCTATTTATTTTATCACTATCAGTAGCGTGATTCAACATGGCATTGTTGATCATGCTTAATAACAAATGTAAAGCCCCATGAAAATATTATTTCAAAATAGCCTGATATAATTTATATCATTATAACATTCAACAACTTTAAAAGTAGACTTACTAGACAAAATACTGAACTCACAGACACATTTGAATTTCAGATATACAATACATATTTTTTTCACTATAGGCATATACAAAATGTACAATGGGATATACTTTTACAAGAATCATTTTTTGCCTGTCTGAAATTCAACTTTAATTAGGTGCTGCATATTATTTGCTATGTCAGGCACTCTATTTACATAAAGTCAGATTGGCTTGAATACTGCATGAAAACCATTTTCTTACAAATGATACTGTGGCTTATATCACTGAGATTAAAAGTTTGAACTGTCAAAAGTTCATATGAATTTAATACATTGACTTTGTGGAGTCTGTACTGTTTTCCCATCTTAACATGCATTCTGTGATTTTTGTTTCTTTTTCATCTATCTAACCTGTTAGTAATTGTGTCTGGCACTGAGAAGAGGTGAGGAAAAATAGTGGATTAAATGCACAGGAGTTTGTTCTTTCAAGAAATATATTGTCCATAGCTGGCATGATTGCTCCATGAAGCATCTGGATCTCAATCTTCTATCTTCTTTTTCTGACATTCCAAGAGCATGGCTCTTATCTTCAAGGTCATCTCAGGGGTCAAGAAGGCTGTTGGAACTCCAGTCACCAATCTATATTCCATCATTCTGTAATCCAGGTCCACAAGAGTACAAAGCAGGTAAAACATGAAGGAACTTATTCCTGGAAGTCCCACAACTGTTTATGGGTCACCGATGTGCAATAACTGGCATAACTATACTAGGGAGACTGGTAAATACCATCGTTTAGCTAGGCATACTGCTCAGCCTTCTGTTACAAAGGAGGAACAGGAGAGCAATCTCTACTTCTCTACCCGAGGCCATCTAAGAGGATGTAAGATGTTCTACTTTTTTCTTTACACTTTTGTTTCGTTTTGTTTTTCTGCATTAATTAAATGTGATTATCCATCTGAATTCCAATCTGAGCATCTCTGCACACCAATTTTGTTCCGTTGGTAGTTTCATCAGTCATCAATTTACTTCCTTGATTTTTTTTATTTTGCTTTTATAGGCCTCTGTGGAAATATTCCACTACGTTTGGGGCACCTGGGTGGCTCAGTTGGTTAAGTGTCTGGCTTCAGTTCAGGTCATGATCTCGCGGTTCATGAGTTCGAGCCCTGCATTGGGCTCTGTGCTGACAGCTCAGGGCCTAGAGCCTGCTTCATATTCTGTGTCTCCCTCTCTCTCTGCCCTTCTGCTCACGCTCTGTCTCTGTCTTTCAAAAATAAATAAACATTAAAAAAATAAAAAATATATATATTCCACTAAGTTTTATTTATATATTTTGCATGTAGTCTGATGATTTTTTTTCTGATAATTCTTAAGATATCTCTGTCTATCCCTGCATCTTATTTGAAGTGATTCTCACCATGTACATTAACTTCCACTTAAAGCAAAGCATTCTCGGGGTGCCTAGGTGGCTCAGTCAGTGAAGCATCTGACTTCAGCTCAGGTCATGATCTCACAGTCCGTGAGTTCGAGCCCCGTGTTGGGGCTCCTGTTGAAGAGCCTGGAGCCTGCTTCAGATTCTGTGTCTCCCACTCTCTGACCCTCCCCCATTCATGCTCTGTCTCTCTCCATCCCAAAAATAAATAAACATTAAAAAAAAATTTAAAACAAAGCATTCTCTTGAAAAAAGATAAGTCACTCACAGACAATTGAAATAATCACTTTAATTCAAATCAGAATCCAAATGCAGGTGTGGGCAGTTTGCATTTGATGATTTGTTTTGCTTTTTTGTTTTGTTTTGTTTTGTTTTTTGTCTCTAAATATTACATTTCCTAGTACATAGTTGGCAAACTAGTACTGGGAGATAACGTATCCAAGCATAATAATGAAATTTGATCCAAATTAAAAACTTTAATAAAATAAAATTTTATTTTATTATTAATTTTATTTTAATATGTTTGAAGTTTTAAAGCCATTAAATGCTTACTATAGAATACTATACCTTATTATGATATCTTATTTCAGAATATATGGTGAACTTCAAATTTAGAAGTAAAATCCCTAAGGAATACTTAGTTCCCTGAGACTGAAAGTGATTTTAGTAGCAGAGAATTCTGACTTTGTTTCTCAGGTTTAATACTTAAAGCAGTGTGAAGATATAACTTTTTCCCTTAAATCTATGAATTTTAAAGTTCTCATATATAAAGACAGACATTTTTACCCCTTATGTTATTCTTTGGTAACATAACCAAAATTATAGATCTCTGATAAAAACAATTTAATTAGCAAGATTTAATTTTAACTTTTTAGAAACCTACAGTGTTGCCTTTCAATATAGAACATATTAGAGTATAATGTCAAAACTAGTTATTAAAAAGAACGGCATTGACTTTTTTCTTCTCTAGACTATAAACAATCCATTTCTTGTTCCATCTTAACTAAAAATGTAGACATTTAACGTTTGGTATATAATACGTATTTCACCATGTAATTTTCATCACTAATTTATTTTTAATATAAGCCTGAGGCCACTGTGGCTCTTAAAATCCAAGGGGAATTAGAGAATATTTATGATTCAAAATATTCCAAGCCAAATAAAGCAGGGAGCATTGGCAAAGCTGAAGATGTTGGATTTCTTCCACAAACATCAAATACGCAACATGCATTCATTTTCCACCAATAATTGTTAAATTGGTGAAATTGCACGTAATCATAAACATTGCCTAAGAGTGTTCTGCTTTAAAATGAGTATTGTTCCTAACTTGCTTTGTTCTGCTGATACAACGGAACACTGCATATTACAATTCACCTCTTAGAAAAGTATTAAAATCAGTAATTTAAAAATATTTTTAAATGTCATTGGCCATATTCTTTTTGAACTTATTCTTACAAATAGCAACATATAAAAACAAAAGGATTCATGTGTGGATACGTGAATGAAATAGTCACATACTAGTTTGTTGAGTACCTGGTAATGTATTTTTTTTTAATTTTTAAAAATTTAGGTCCAGTTTTCAAAGTTATGACAGATCATGTTATTTAAATAGGTTTATGAGAAATATTAATTTGGAAGCATGACTTTACTATGACATTCTTTTTTTTTTCAATATGAACTTTGGCTGAATATCTATATAGATACTTAAATTGATGAACTTTTTTTTTCATTTTTCCCCCTCATTATGTGTCTAAACCCATGGCTTTAATTACTATGTTTAAGTTGACACATTCTAAGTTATACTTCTATTTAAAATTTCTCGCTCTCTTTTTTTTTTTCATTCGAATGTGTGAAATCCAAACCAATATCTTTATTTCAAAAGCTGTGACATTTCCAGTGTTTCCCACTCCGTGCAAATGTAGCCAGAAAACCAAGTCATGTTAGAGTTCTCTCTCAATTTTCCCCTCAAATCCAATCTATCACCAAACCTTGTGAATTTATCTTTTTTATTTACCTTACATCTCTTCTGTCATCTCATTTCCACTATGGCTGTCTTAGTTTAAGGTCCTATCAGTTCTCACCTTCAAACTTGACCCTTTCCTACTGAGACCAACCCCACCCCCCCGCCCCAGTTGAAACATGCACTTTATATCACAGGCAGACAGATTCTCATAAAATGTATAGCTCTTTAAAACCTTTAATGGTGTCTTCTAGTTTTCATGAAAAAAAAAAGATTCAAATTATTTAGCTTACTCTGGAAAGCCTGTTTATTAATTCTTCCTACTATTCATACAATTCCATTCTTTCCTAAAGCCCCCCAGAACACTAGCTGCTTTCTATTAGGTTGTGTTATTATTACCATTCTCAAACACATTCTTGTCTCTCTGGAAAACCATCCCTTGTCATTTTCATCTAATGTATTCTTTACAAATAGACAAATGCTTCTTATGCCTAAATTTGACTTTTTTAAAAGTTCTTTTTCCAGTAACTACCATACTTGTTGCATCATGATAAAACTGTTAATATTCTTGCCTTTTTTCTCCAGACTAGAAACACTGAGTTCAAGGACTTTGGCATATTTAACTTTGTGTTATAATGTAATAGTTAGCACTATACTGACACATAGGAGATAATCAAATTTAAATGTACAAATAACAAATGACATAGTGATATTTCTGATATTCACAATTATGAATTTATTTGTACACTTTTTATATTCAAATCTTGCTAGAGATTTTATTTACTTACTCTAGCTACTTGCAGGATTATCAATCAACTGATGTTTATTTACAATCAATCATTTAAGCCTAGCATAGCTCAACAATTTCTGGATTCCATTTCTTTAATAACATTTCTAATTAAGCATATTGATTTTTTACTACAGTTTCAATTTAATCTTTTATCATATGCAATAAGGGGGACAAGAAAAAGATGAGGGGCAACACATATTTGGTCATTGCTTAATCTTTATGTATTCAACACATATTGATTTAACTGCTTCACTTTTCTAGGTACTCAGTTAAATTCTGAGAACATACCTAAAAGAGACAGCATTCCAGGCTTCAAAATCTCACAGATTGAAGGAATCAAAGAAAGAACACAACTGCATTATATTTGATAATGCAGTATGAAAGTTTCCTAAATACAGATCTTCCTCAACTTACCATGGGACTACACCCCAATAAACCCGTTTTAAGTTGAAAATATCTTAAGTGGAAGATGTATTTAATACACCTAACCTACTGAACACCATAGCTTAGCCCAGCCTCCTTTATAGGTTCCCAGAATGCTCATATTTGTCTTCAGTTAGGCAAACTCACCTAACATAAAGCCTATTTGATAATGAAGTGTTGAACCTCCCATGTAATTTACTCAATATGGCACTGAAAGTGAAAAACAAAATGATTGTATGGGTACGGGCAATTTTGTTTACCCCGGTGTAAGAGTTGTTTACCCTGGTGATTGCGTGGTTGGCTGCAAGCTGTGGCTCACGGCTGTTGCTCAGCGTCACTAGAAGTGTTAGTACTATACCGGGCTGGCCCAGGAAAATATCAACATTAAGATCAAAGTACCGGGTCTACTGAATGTGTATTAGTTCCACATTTGGCAAAGTTGAAAAATCATAAGTTGGAGACCATCTGTATATGTACATTTGTATATTAATGTGCAAATATATAAGGAATAGAAAAGGGAAGTCAAATTTAAGTTACAGAGTCTCAGAAGACTTCTAAGAATACACTAGTCTTGCAATTTAGAGGAGAGCTAGATGAAGGAGTGGCAGATAGGTATACTGGGAAAGAGTATATATCAGGCTTGAGATAGCATAGTATATTTAATGCATTGCAAGTCCCTTGTGTATAAACAAGCAAGGACAATAGATTAATAAAGGGCTTCAGTATATTAATATATTGATAAAAGGTTTGAATATATTACAGAAAATTAGGTTTTTGCACTTGATTATCGAGGTATACATTTACATTTACAACATATAACACAATAATAACATTGGATGGATACTTAATATTTACCAAGCATTGATATTTATCATTCTAAAACAGTATACTAACTTATTTATTTCACAACACAAGAGAAACCAACATTATCTATACCTGTACACAATATGATGTTTAAGTTGTTTTAAGTTTATTTTTTACTTATTTTGAGAGAGAGAGACAGAGAGTTGGGGAGGGGCAGAGAGAGGGAGAGATAGAATCCTAAGCAGGCTCCGTGCTTCCAGAGCAGAGCCCGACCCAGGGCTTAAACTCCTGAACTGTGACACCATGACCTGTGCTGAGACCAAAAGTCCACCACTTAACCAACTGGGCCACCCACACCCCCCCCCCAAGTTGATTTTTTAAATGCTTATTTATTTTGAGAGAGAGTGAGAAGAGGGGAGGGATAGAGAGAGAGAGAGGCAGAGAATCCCAAGCAGGCTCTGCTCTGTTAGCCCAGAGCCCGATGCAGGGCTCAAAACCAGGAACCGTGAGATCATGACCTGAGCCAAAATCAAGAATCAGACGCTTAACAGACTGAGATACCCAGGCACCTCTAAGTTGATATGTAAGTGCATCGTTTTGATAATAATCTTGGTTCTCTTAATAGTTTATCTTTGTCCAGTCACCTTGGTCCATGTTTGCAGATAGAACTATAATTTAAACAAATAATACATCTATAAAATTTTAAACAACTTTTTAGTTTCATAGCAAAGGAGAACGGCAAGCACAATTTAAAGGATATATAACCTATGCCAACTGATCTTACAGACCTCCTAAAATATATACCATTCATTTCACAGTAGACTTTCCATTGCCCTCTAATTATAGTTAACTTCTTCCTAACCTTTTAAATAATGACCAGATTTAGGAGCTACATCTACTACACAATTTATTTTAAAAGAACCGAAGAGAAATTCTATGGTATAATTGCTTCACAGCCACCAACAATCATAGGGTTCAAAATCAAAATCTTCTTATCTAATTAAAGGCATAATAGGTGCAGACTTTTTAATACAGAAAGACAACCAATCACTTTAACAGTAATTGTTGATTCTTATTTTCTTAATCTTTCTCCTTTTGTACAAGAAGCAAAATTTATGGTTTAATATAAAATAAAGAAATAGGGGGCGCCTTGGTGACTCAGTCAGTTAAGCATCAGACTTGGGCTCAGGTCATGATCGCATGGTTTGTGAGTTCCAGTCCTGCATTGGGCTCTGTGCTGACAGCTCAGAGCCTGGAGGCTGCTTCAGGTTCTGTGTCTCCCTCTCTCTCTGCCCCTCCCCCACTCACACTCTGTCTCTGTCTCTCTCTCAAAAATAAATAAACATTAAAAACATTTTAAAAATAAAATAAAAAAATAAAATAAAGAAATAGTATCATAGATATCTCTGTCTTGAAACAGTTTTCATAGAAGCTACCAATAGTATACTTGTGAGTACTCAGTGTTTTAGATAGAGAAATTTAAAAAGGCTATGAGAAATGATTAACCAAAAAGAAAAGAAGTTGTAAAATCCAATGTTGTTGTTCCTTAAAGGATTTGCTATTTCTGTTCAATTAGCAGGGTTTTGTCAGAGGTTGGGGATTTTTTATATATTTTCTTCCTAACAGTATACACTATTAAAATAAGGCAAGGACATAAAAACACTACTAATAAAGAACATCATTTCTTAAATTTTTTTTGCTCACTCAAGGAAGTTGATGGAGAGGTGTGTGAAATCAGTTATATTAGTGAAGCATGTTAATTGGCAATTACTTGCAAATTACTGTTTTTCCTCCTGAAAATGAATTATATTTATGACAGAGAACTCTAACAAACTCTTAAATTTATATAATCAATGTTCAAACATATTTATACTGACATTGTGACTCACAAAACCTTCTTTCAATGGAGGAAAATGCATTGTTATTTTACAACTTTTGTCTAAAATAATTAACTAGCTGTTGTCCCAAAGGCAGATATCAAATCCTCCCTTATTTTATTCATTTCTATTCCACTATGGCATATTTAAGTCTAATGACTTAGGCTCAATGAGCTTCTTTGACAACTTATCAATGAATTTTTACAAAGCCAAAAAATATGTATGATTAATAATAGGGGCCATATTATATCATCTATTATTCTAGATAAGAGGTACTTAATTTATGGCAAAAGTTGGCTTCAGAAATAAAGACAATCTTCAGTGTATGTGGTGAACAAGGACAATTTAACTTTTAGAGAGAGAGAAACTGAAATAAACATGATCACAATGATATGTTGTGACATTGGTTCGTATTCTGGGTTAAGGTAAACAACTAGAGGGCCATTTTTTGCCTGATGCTTTAGAGTCAATTGCTGGAAACAACGTAGCAGTGATGTTACAAAGCTATTTAACAATACCATATTTTTCAATGCCATACTGAAGTATGGGCTAACATTCTCACCTGAAGATTATTTAATTCTCTAGGGATGTACATTTGCCCATTAACTACTTATTGGGACAAAGACTCTGAATACGCGTGTTGTTAAGTTGTATATATGTTGTCCAAAAGAGACGCAATTGATTTTTGTTCTATAGAAAAAAATAACTCCAAAATAATTGTTTATTAATCACTTTTGTGTTTAACTTAACAAACTTACCTCAGCATGACTTTCCCAAATTATACAAATCTCTGCTCCTCAAATGGACTTTAAACTAGCTCTACTGTCCTGTTGGTTTCCTCATTAATGAGATAAATAAAACTTTGTCTCCTGCTCATTTCATATTTTTACTAGAATTGTGTTTTAACTCTTTTATTTTTTTAATGTTTATTCATCTTTGAGAGAGAGAGAGAGAGAGAGAGAGAGGGGAAGGGACAGAGAGGGTGACACAGAATCTGAAGCAGCCTCCAGACTCAGAGCTGTTAGCACAGAGACCAACGTAGGGCTTGAACTCATGAACCATGAGCTTATGACCTGAACTGAAGGAGATAATAAATGACCTGAACTGAAGTCAGATGCTTAACCAACTGAGCCACCCAGACACCCCTGTTTTAACACTTTTAAAGCTACACTAACAGTGTTTTAAGCTGCCTGCATCTACAGTTCTTACACACTCCAGCAGGATATTTTGGTAAAATGTGATTTTTACTTCCAGCAATTTAACTGAATAAAAAGAGGGAGCTATTATTTACACAATTTAGTGATAACATTCGGTGTTAGAATCAGTTTTTGTTTTTGTTTTTTGTTTTTTGTTTTTTTGTTTTTTGTTTTTTGGCGGGGTAGGTGGAAAGAACTTAAATGCTTCTACTGTATTGAGACATTCAGAGACTTTTAACATAATCTGTGGCTCAAGAGAGATATGCATCCGTGAAACACTGAAGTGTTTGCTGTGAAAGTGCCTTGGTAATTGAAGGTTGGCAAGGAGTGAAATCTCTCTAAGTCACAACCTTTTTATTTGTAAAGAAAATAAAAGACATTCCAGCAACTTGCCTTATAGATTTGTGAAAAAATTATATTAAATGAAACATACATCTTTAAAGTAACACAAGATAAATAGTAAAATTTAATAAGATTTAGTTCTCCTTCCCTCACAAGAACATTTACTCCATTCCTTTTGTCCTGACTTAAATTCCCTTGTTCATTTACTAATAAGATTTTATCCTATTATATCTGAATATTTTAATAATCAAAGAAGTGAAAAATCAATTTTTAAGTAAATTAGTGAAGCATATCTAACACCAATGAATACTTCATAAGAAAATATAATATTCACCTTCTAACTGAAAAACACAAAAATAATTATCCAGAAAATGTTCTATTTCAGACTCTTAATATTACATAGAATATGTTTTCCTTGACACAAATTCCTAGAGTAGAATATAAAAATTACTATCTAGTGAGGAATATCAAAAGAATACAATTACATTAACAGAAAGATATATTTGGTCATGTAATTTACTTTGAAAAAAAAATCTTATTAGCCTTAAATGATACTAATTTTGAAGACTTTGAAACAGTGCACACCTATCTCTAATTATACCATGGCAACCATGTTTCTTTGAATCTATTTTCCTCTAAAAATAAAATGTTACTTCTGTGCAGTGGAATGGCGATCAGTTGAAGAGTGTTGTTTTCATTGAAGTTGGAGTTGACCTTGTCACATGTTAAAATAAATCTTATATGAGTCAAATAAAACTTCAATATATTTCTAAATTGGAGGTAACTTTAAATGAGAGAAGTTAGGATACAATAAATCAAGAATAAATCAAGACTTAAAGGAAATGCCTAAGAAAGACCCCACTTATATAATATGCTGAAATCTCATACAGCTTGCTTTAATTACCAAGTTTATTCAGGCAGCAATTTAAATTTGAAACTATACTTCTTAATATATACCTAATTTTTTATTATTAAAGTTGTCTAATCAAAACATCGTGGCAATTATGTATGCCTAAGAAGGCTATATGGCATTTTGAATAATAATTGTGTTGTTAAATGAATAAAATATCACAGCACCAAGGACCAAATTAGTGTTGTGGGTCACATGCATTATTGATAGAAGAAAGGAATATGAATTAGTGGACTAAAAAATTGATGGGGAAATTCAGACTTTGGTTTTGAAGAATTAGAAGGAACAGAAAATTCTTTTTTTAATGTTTATTTATTTTTGAGAGAAAGACGTAGAGCATGAGCGGGGGAGAGGTGGAGAGAGAGGAAGACACAGAATCGGAAGCAGGCTCCAGGCTCTGAGCTGTCAGCACAGAGCCCGATGTGGGGCCCGAACTCACAAACTGTGAGATTGAAGGAACAGAAAATTCTAAGAAATATGCATAAATGTTAATTATAAGGACATTTCATGGAGGCAGAAATGGACAAATAATATTCAGAAGACATGAATCAACCAACTCCACTGCCATACTTGCTCTTACTATGTAAGACAACAGTAGGGAATGGAATTTTCTTGCCTTTAAATTGATACTGAAAAACGTCTGGGTGCATCTGATAATTATTAACTTGGCCTGTGAAGAATTCATTTGCTCAAGTATTGCTTATTTGTTTCTAATTGAACAAATATGTTACAAAAATGTTGGGGATAGGCAGGATGACATTTTGTGTCAGATTCCTGTTAAGATAACAGGTATAGATAGCAAGTGAGGTTCTGTCTCTTTCATACGTGCACATGAAGCACTGTCCTGGGGAAAAGCAGGAACAAAATAGGACTCAAAAACTTGGGTCCTGGTGACTATTGCACATTACTATTAGTACCACATAGTACCCAGTACTATTGGTAAAAAGTGAGTTAGTTTCTTGTTGGAATTAGAATATGTTTTACATAAATATGTTGACTTTGAAGTCATCTAATGACATCCTGTTGAAAATATGTGTAGTTTGAAGATGCAAGATCTAATGTTCATATTTATAAAAACTTAACCAAAGTGTAACATGATTCATATGCTCAATCGCTGTTATTTACTGTTTTGGAGATCCTTCAAGTTTCCAGTTATAGTTATGGTTTTGAGATTGCTGTTATTGAATGTCTGTTTTATCTTAAGAAATCTACTTATGTCATCTCTTATGATAGAAAGGCATCAGCATCTCAGTTTTACAGCTAAGAAGAGCTCAAAGAAGGTAGACAACTTCAAGGGCCAAGTTGAGCTGGAGATTGCTGAGTGGCCAGGTGTCACAGTAGCTCATTGACACTACACGCCAAAATGAAACCCTTTAGTCACTTAGTGCAAAATTATAAGCAACAGGCTAAATAGAGGAAGGCCAAATCTCCCACTGTTTCATTTTTCTCTGTCAAATGGCACCAGACAAGGGTCAGATGCATCAGCACAGATATGGTGGATTGCTAGCCAAAATGGAAGTAATTATATCACTCCCAAGAGAAACTGAACAAAAGGATCCTGTAGTTTTATGGACCTGGGTGGAGGAGGAGAAGGAAAGGTAAGGGCTAGGAGTGGCAAAGTACTAAATACTTTGTCAAGATTCAGACTACTTACTAATGGACAAGGAGAAAAAAGGGTCATGTCCCTCCCCCATCCTTTTCCCCATAAAGAAATCTCAGCAGAGGTGTCTGTCACAGGTGTCTCTTACATTGGTTCCTGATGGGGGTAGAGAATGGAGGCGCTTAGGCTGGTAATACAGATAAGAGCATGGCTGGCTGGCCAAGAGGTCCTGAGTTCCTGACTGTAACTTTCTCCAGAAACATCCATGCATTGGCTGTGCTCCGAGTCTGGTGTAGGAAAGGCAGCTCTCCCTTACAATATCTGCCAAGCAAAACTTTTGTAACTGCCTGTGGTCAGGCCTGAAAGATCACACATAGATTTTTTGAACAGAAGCCTGACTCCTCAATAATTTTGGCATAAACCGATTCAACCCAAACTTGTACCCATATAGCTTGAAAAAAAAAATCCCATTTTATTCTATTCAAGATCGCTGTCCTCATTAAAAACATTTTTAGTAAGTTGACTTTATTGATTTTCCTATAATCTCTTGGAACTTTACCATTCCTTACTAATAAAATATATGTTTGGAAATGTTTGCTGCAACTTAGCATAGAAAACAGAGTTGGAAGTAGAGATATATGTGGTAGTCCCATAGGCCACATAAAAAATGATGAAGGAAAAAAAAATGATGGAGGAAGAATTCCTTGTGTGAAATTTATGTTAGACAGCCATTGGGTTCTGCTGCCTGGATGTACCCTAAACATCACTAATCTCCATATATAACACAAACCTAGATTTTATTAATGATTTATTGATTTAATGTCTTTCTGCTTTGTCTAACACATATCTATATACACGTTGCCTTAGCTCCCTCACTAAATTCCAAGGTCTTTGCTCACTGGTAATGCTTAATTCTGGCAGTGCTTAATTCATATTTTGTAACCATATAATAACCAAAATAATATCTTCACAGGAAGTTCTCAATAAATACTATTGAGTGGAGTATGCTAAGCAGTCAATAAAATATAGAGTTTTATTGGTCCTTGAGATCAGTGACTTTTTTTTGGTACATCCAGGTAGCAGAATAACATGGCTGTCCATTAGTAGTCTGAATCTTGACATCAGAAAGGAGTAAGTGACAAATTATAATCGAGGGCTTGAGATTGGCACAGCCAACCTGATAGGAAGTTCAAAGGAATAAATTACTAATTAGAAATGAAAGTTTCAGATTGAGATGCATTATAAAATTAAAACTTAAATTTCATTGGGATTTAATGTTACTCTTAATGGATGAAAGTGATTTTAAATGTCCTTTTTGGCATCTCTTTGCACATTAAAAGTAATATGGCCGTCATTCATCTTTGGTTAATCTGAGGAAGTAAAATGATTATACTTTGAAATTATGTTTTATGTAGTAATTTTTCTTTAGGCATAATTTTAAAAATGGAGCTGCCATCCGTGTGTTTCCTTTAAGCAGTTTTTATCATGGTGGTCATACTTCTGATTAGAGTGTAACATTTCTACCTTAAGAAATCCTTTAGACTCATCAGGGCTCATTGATATTTTAAATACAATTTATTGTTGTTTTGTTACCACTTACCAAAACTAAAATATTCTCCATAATTTAAAACATAGAGATTATAGATTTTCAAATCCAATCAGTTCAATAAAAACATATTGGAGGAATTAACATTTTTTGAGTGCCTTTAACATGACAGACACAGTGCTGTGTTATATTAAATTGGCTCCTTCAATCATGATATTCAAATTCAATAAAGAAAGGTGCATTCCCACCCCCCCCCTCCGCCATTTAAGTATGAGAAATGGAAGCTAAGAAGACTGATTTAACCAAAATCATACAAAGGGAGCTAGAAGTAAAGTCAGAATTAAAAGCCGTATTTGGTGCTTGCTTGGCAGTACATAATATCAAATTGGAATGATATAGAGAAAATTAGCATGGCCTTGGTGCAAGGATGACATGCAAAACATGAAGCATTTCATTAAAAAAAAAAAGCCAGATTTGTTGGCTTCAAAGTCATACCATTTTGTCTGTACAGGAATGTTTCTATCCATGTCTATCTAATTGTTCCTTGTGTATTATATTTGAATTAAAAATGAGTTAGGGACACCTGGGTGGTTCAGTTGGTTAAGCATCTCAGCTCAGGTCATGATCTCATGGTTTGGATTGGTGAGTTCCAGTCCCGCACTGGGCTCTGTGCTAACAGCTCAGAGCCTGGAACCTGCTTCAGATTCTGTGTTTCCCTCTCTCTCTCTGCCCCTATCCTGCTGGTGCTCTGTCTCTCTCTCTCAAAAATAAATAAACATTAAAAAAATTAGTTATTTGCCTGGGTGGTACAGTTGGTTGAGCAACCAACTCTTGATTTCTGCTCAGGTCATTGTCCTAGAACTGTGGGATCAAGCCCTGTGTGGGACTCTGCACTGAACCTGGAGCATGCTTGGGATTCGCTCTCTCTTCCTGTCTGCCCCTCTCTCCCCTGCTCATGCTCTCTCTCTCCAAAAAACAAACAAACAAACAAAAAACAAAAAACAGTTATTTTGGCATATGATGCCATCATAAAACTATTTACGACTATTCCAAGTCTATACCTGTATAATAGTATCAGTATAAATTCAGAATTTTTATAATAATAATTTCCATTTCAGATATGAAATTACATGTTTTATTACATATAGAATAGAAATGGTATTATTTTAATATTCCAGAAAAATACTTCGATATTACCCCAAGTTATCATGTGGAAAATTATCTGGTTATACATGATTTATGCCTTAAGTTACTATAGTAACAGATCTGAACATGGTGAATTATCAAAAATTAATTCAATATAATTAACAACTAAGATTCTGAGGGTCAATATTGGCACAAAGGTACCTGATAAAAGCACACTTCCTAAAATTATTGTGAAATACTGCTATTAAAAACTGGTAAATATGGAAAAATGGTCAACTTATTAAGACTTCAATTTGCATATGATTAAAAAGAACTTTTTGAAGGCTGTCATTCCCATATAATGGATATTTTATTCTGCTGTCCCATTAATGAAAAATAGTGCATGCTATTGACAAAGTAGAGTTAGAATGACAAACTGATGTTTCCTAACAGGCTCCAACTGTAGCGGCTGTGATGCTGGCCAAAGTGGCCCCACGCGGCTTACGTGTTATTCACCACAACATGGGCTTCTCTGTCTTGTCCAATCTAGACTGCATCAGACTTCTGTATAGGATTGGAATTCAATTTTGTACACAACAGATATGTACAAACTCAATCTACAGAACAGAAACTGATACAGATTATATATACATATGTGTGTGTGTATATATATATGTAAACACTTCAAGGTAATGAGCCTACAAAAAGTAATTAACTTACTTTGAAGAATGAAAGTTTTTAATGTGCTGTGGTTAAAAAACAATAGACATCTTAACTATAGAGAACAAACTGATGGTTATCAGAGGGAGGTGGGCAGGGGGATGGGTGATGTAGCAGATGGGTGTAAGGGGGGGCACTTGTCTTGATGAGCACCAGGTGTTGTGTGGAAGTGTTGAATCACTATATTTTACACCTGAAACTAGTATTACACTGTTTGTTAACTAGCTGGAATTTAAATAAAAATGTGGGGAAAAAATAAAAATAAAATATTTCTAAAAAAAGAAGCAAAGAAAAAAAGGGATAAACAACAACACTAACAAAACAATAGATACAATACAATATATACAATATTGCTATAAATCTGTAGCTCTACTCACATTGTTAAGCAGCTTTGAATAAGTATCTACATATGAGAATGAAAAAATACATTATAAAATCATCAATTTTTTTTTTTTAATTTTCTTAACGTTTATTTATTTTTGAGACAGAGAGAGACAGAGCATGAACGGGGGAGGGTCAGAGAGAGGGAGACACAGAATCTGAAACAGGCTCCAGGCTCCGAGCTGTCAGCACAGAGCCCGATGCGGGGCTCGAACTCATGGACCGTGAGATCATGACCTGAGCCGAAGTCGGATGCCCAACCGACTGAGCCACCCAGGCGCCCCTAAAATCATCAAATTTGAAGTGTACATAATTTTTCATGCTTTCTAGTTATACTTTCCTTCTTTCTTTTTGTAGCCAATTTCTGTAGCTTTATTAGCAGATAGGAAATTACTCTCTCTATATAAATTGTTTACCTTATTTTATTTTTTTAAATTTACATCCAATTTAGTTATCATGTAGTGCAGCAATGATTTCAGTAGATTCCTTAGTACCCCTTACCCATTTAGCCCATCTCCCCTCCCACAACCCTCCAGTAAGCCTCAGTTTCTTCTCCATATTCATGAGTCTCTTCTGTTTTGTCTCCCTCCCTGTTTTTATATTATTTTTGTTTCCCCTCCCTTATGTTCATCTGTTTTGTCTCTTAAAGTCCTCATATGAGTGAAGTCACATGTTTTTTGTCTTTCTCTGATTGGCTAATTTCACTTAGCATAATACCCTCCAGTTCATTCCACGTAGTTAAAAATGGCAAGATTTCGGGGCGCCTGGGTGGCGCAGTCGGTTAAGCGTCCGACTTCAGCCAGGTCACGATCTCACGGTCCGTGAGTTCGAGCCCCGCGTCGGGCTCTGGGCTGATGGCTCAGAGCCTGGAGCCTGTTTCCGATTCTGTGTCTCCCTCTCTCTCTGTCCCTCCCCCGTTCATGCTCTGTCTCTCTCTGTCCCAAAAATAAATAAACGTTGAAAAAAAAAAAAAAAAGGTTTAAAAAAAAAAAAATGGCAAGATTTCATTTTTTGATTGCTGAGTAATACTCCATTGTGTGTGTGTGTGCGTGTGTGTGTGTGTGTGTGTGTGTACATATATATATACCACATCTTCTTTATCCATTCATCCATTGATGGACATTTGGGCTCTTTCCATACTTTGGCTATTGTTGATAGTACTGCTATAAACATGGGGGTGCATGTGTCCCTTTGAAACAGCACACCTGTATTCCTTGGATAAATGCCTAGTAGTGCAATTGTTGGGTCGTAGGGTAGTTCTATTTTTAGTGTTTTGAGGAACCTCCATACTGTTTTCCAGAGTGGCTGCACCAGCTTGCATTCCCACCAACAATGCAAAAGAGATCCTCTTTCTCTGAATCCTTGAAAACATCTGTTGTTGCCTGAGTTGTTAATGTTAGCCATTCTGACAGGTGTAAGGTGGCATCTCATTGTGGTTTTGATTTGTATTTCCCTCATGATGAGTGATGTTGAGCATTTTTCATGTGTTGGTTGGCCATCTGGATATCTTCTTTGGAGAAGTGTCTATTCATGTCTTTTGCCCATTTCTTCACTGGAGTATTTGTTTTATTGGGTGTTCAGTTTGATAAGTTCTTTATAGATTTTGGATACTAACCCTTTATCTGATATGTCATCTGCAAATATCCTCTCCAATTCTGTCGGTTGCCTCTTAGTTTTGCTGATAGTTTTCCTTCACTGTGCAGAAGCTTTTTATTTTGATGAGGTCCCAGTAGTTACTTTTTGTTTTTGTTTCCCTTGCCTCCAGAGACATATTGAGTAAGAAGTTGCTGTGGCCAAGATCAAAGAGGTTTTTGCCTCCTTTCTCCTAGAGGATTTTGATGGCTTCCTGTCTTACATTTAGGTCTTTCATCCATTTTGAGTTTATTTTTGTGTGTGATGTAAGAAAGTGATCCAGGTTCATTCTTCTGCATGTCACTGTCCAGTTTTCCCAGCACCATTTGCTGAAAAGACTGTCTTTATTCCATTGGATGTTCTCTCCTGCTTTGTCAAAGAATAGTTGGCCATATGTTTGTGGGTCCATTTCTGGGATCTCTATTCTGTTCCATTGATCTGAGTGTCTGTTCTTGTGCCAGTACCATACTGTCTTGATGATTACAGCTTTGTAGTATAGCTTGAAGTCTGGGATTGTGATACCTCCTGCTTTGGCTTTCTTTTTCAAGATTGCTTTGACTATTCCAGGTCTTTTCTGGTTCCATACAAATTTTAGAATTATTTTTTCTAGCTCTATGAAGAATGCTGGTGTTATTTTGATAGGGATTGCATTGAATATGTATATTACTTTGGGTAGTATCAACATTTTAACAAGATTTGTTCTTCCTATCCAGGACCATGGAATCTTTTTCCTGTTTTGGTGACTTTTTCAATTTCTTTCATAAGCTTTCTATAGTTTTCAGCATATAGATTTTTCACCTCTTTGGTTAGATTTGTTCCTAGGTATTTTATGGTTTTTTTGTGCAACTGTAAGTGTAATCGATTCCTTGATTTCTCTTTCTGTCACTTCATTATTGGTGTATAAGAATGCAGCTGATTTCTGTGCATTGATTTATATCCTGCAACTTTGCTGAATTCATGAATCAATTCTAGCAGTTTTAGGGTTTTCCATATAGAGTATCATGTCATCTGCGAAGAGTGAAAGTTTGACCTCCTCTTGGCCAATTTGGATGCCTTTTATTTCTTTGTGTTGTCTGATTGCAGAGGTTAAGACTTCCAATACTATGTTAAATAACAGTGGCAAGAGTGGACATCCCTGTCTTGTTCCTGACCTTAGGGGAAAAGTTCTCAGTTTTTCACCATTGAGGATGATATTAGCGTTGGGTCGTTCATACGTGGCTTTTATGATCTCGATGTATGCTCTTTCTAGCTCTACTTTCTTGAGGGTTTTTATCAAGAAAGGATGCTGTATTTTGTCAAATGCTTTCTCTGCATCTATTGAGAGGATCATATGGTTCTTGTCTTTTCATTTATTGATGTGATGAATCATATTGATTGTTTTTCGGATATTGAACCAGCCCTGCATCCCAGGTCTAAATCCCACTTGGTCGTGGTGAATAATTTTTTTAATGTATTGTTGGAGCCAATTGGCTAATATCTTGTTGAGGATTTTTGCATCCATGTGCATCAGGGAAATTGGTCCATAGTTCTCCTTCTTAGTGGAGTGTCTGTCTGGTTTTGGAGTCAAGGTAATGCTGACTTCATAGAAAGAGTTTGGAAGTTTCCTTCCGTTTCTATTTTTTGGAACAGCTTCAAGAGAATAGGTGTTCACGCTTCCTTAAATGTTTGGTAGAAATCCCCTGGAAAGCCATCTGGCCCCGGACTCTTGTTTTTTGGCAGATTTTTTATTACTAATTTGATTTCCTTACTGGTTATGGGTCTGTTCAAATTTTCTATATCTTCCTATTTCAGTTTTGGTATTGTATATGTTTCTAGGAATTTGTCCATTTCTTCAAGATTGCAAATTTTATTGGCATATAATTGCTCATAATATTCTCTTATTATTGTTTTTTTTTCTGCTGTGTTGGTTGTGATCTCTCCTCTTTCATTCTGGATTTTATTTATTTGGGTCCTTTTCTTCTTCTTTTTGATCAAACTGGCTAGTGGTTTATCACTTTTGTTAATTCTTTCAAAGAACCAACTTCTGGTTTCATTGATCTGTTGTACTGTTTTTTGGGTTTTTTTTTTTTTTTTTTTTGGTTTTGATAGCATTAGTTTCTGCTATAATCTTTATTATTTCCTGTCTTCTGCTGGTTTTGGGTTTTATTTGCTGTTCTTTTTCCAACTCCTTAAGACATAAGGTTAGATTGTGTATCTGAGATCTTTCTTCCTTCTTTAAGAAGGCCTGGATTGCTATATACTTTCCTCTTGACCGCCTTTGCTGTGTCCCAGAGGTTTGGGGTTGTGGTGTTATCATTTTCATTGACTTCCATATACTTTTTAATTTCCTCGTTAACTGCTTGGTTAGCCCACTCATTCTTTTATAGGATGTTCTTCAGTCTCCAAGTATTTGTTACCTTTCCAAATTTTTTCTTGTGGTTGATTTTGAGTTTCATAGCATTGTGGTCTGAAACTATGCATGGTATGAGCTCGATCTTTTTGTACTTACTTAGGGCTGATTTATGTCCCAGTATATGGTCTATTCTGGAGAACGTTCCATGTGCACTGGAGAAGAATGTATATTCTGCTACTTTAGGATGAAATGTTCTGAATATAACTGTTAAGTCCATCTGGTCCAGTATGTCATTCAAAGCCATTGTTTGCTTGTTGATACTTTGATTAGATAATCTGTCCATTGCTGTGAGTGGGGTGTTGAAGTCTCCTACTATTATGGTATTACTATTGATGAGTTTCTTTAGTTTGTGATTAATTGATTAATATATTTGGGTGCTCTCACATTTGGTGCATAAATGTTGACAATTGTTAGGTCGTCTTGGTGGATAGACTCCTTGATTATGATATAATGCCCTTCTTCATCTCTTGTTACAGTCTTTATTTTAAAGTCTAGATTGTCTGATATAAGTATGGCTACTCCGGCTTTCTTTTGTTGACCATTAGCATGATAGATGGTTCTCCATCCCCTTATTTTCAATCTGAAGGTGTCTTTAGGTCTAAAGTGGGTCTCTTGTAAACAGCATATAGATGGATCTTGTGTTCTTATCCATTCTGTTGCTGTATGTCTTTGGATTGGAGCATTGAGTCCACTGACATTTAGAGTGAGTACTGAAATATATGAATTTATTGCCATTATGATGCTTGTAGAGTTGGGAGTTTCTGGTGGTGTTCTTTGGTCCTTTCTAGTCGTTGCTGCTTTTGGTATTTATTTAGTTATGTCTCTCTCTATATACATATTTTTCATCTTTTCTCCCCTCAGAGAGTCCCCCTTAAAATTTCTTGCAGGTCTGGTTTAGGGGAAAAAAGGAAATCATTTGAGAATTTGAAAAAATGAATACACTGAAGTATTCTAAAATGAGATGATGGGAGTAAAATAGAATTTTAAAAAATTTACACAAAAGTAAAGAATATAGTAGAAAAAACTTAAAGAAAAATATTTTTAATAAAAATTCAAAATAAAGATGAATTTTTTCTCTTTCTGTATTCAAGAAAAGGAAAGTATTGTAAAAGACAAAAAAAAAAGAAAGACAATTGAATAGATGGACCTGCTCACAGATTGAAATATAACTGAAATTACTTCATTTTCCTGTAGAAGTCAGACTATGAAGCGCTTTATAGTCCATAAACTAAGTAGGCGGTGAGACTTGTGTTCTTGAAGAGCAAGGTTGGCCCTGTTGGGCGGGGCTCAGTTTAACGGATCCGCTCTCCACTAGGTGGCGCTGCTAGCCTACTGGAGTGGATTGTTGTGGCGCTCGTAGGTGTGTATGTGCATGTGCGGGAGTGGTGAAAATGGCATCACCCAGCTACCCAGTCTTTAGTATGTGAACCCTGTTCTCCATGATCAGCAATAGGGCACCCGTTCTCTGTCTTCAGCTTTTGTCCACTCCCCGCTTTTTCTTCACTGTCCGTGACCAAGCCCCAGGCACTACCTCTCTCCCAAGTTTTGTCTCAGATGTGCCTGTATTCCCTGGCCCCTTACTTCTGAAGAAATGCAGCTTTGACCTGTTCCACCCCTCTGTGGAAGGGTCTCACCAAGCAATGGCCGAATGCCAGCTGCACCCAGGAATGATTGCTGGACCCTACTGCTGCTGGTGTCTCAAGACTGTGGCCAGGTGCCAGTCTGCCCCAGAAAAAGTTTGCAAGTAGTGTAGCAGCAGCTTTTCAGGGATTATGAAAAATCACAACACACATCTGGCACCAGGCTTCACCCTTAACGACCTTGTTCCAGCACCAGCAAATGTGGCCACCTTCTGGGGTCTGCTGGGACCAGGTAGCTTCAACAGTCTCTACCAAATGTCCTTCCAACAGTGGAACTGCTTCTTCCTGTGTGGCCCGAGAACCTCCTGGACCCCACTCTGTTCCTGGAGATTCGCCCTTCCCACCAGAGCACCACAAGGTATCAAGCTGCGGAGTTAAAGACTCTGCACTCCACTTGTTTACAGTCTTAATGGAATTTAAACCCTCTCCTTTCTCCTTTCTCCTGTTTTAGTTTAGTCCCTGCAGCTGTTTCCAATTTTCCACTTTCTCTCCAGCTGCTTTTGGGGAGGCGTGCTTTTCCTGTATTCTCACCCCCTCCCCCAGTCTCCATCCTCTCCGCCTGCAAAAGCAGCTCCCTGCCCGCCGCCTGCTTCTCTCTCCCCATGTTCACCTCTCCGTGCCATGTACCTGCTGAAATCAGTGGTTAAGATTGTGCAGATTGTTTTGTTAATCCTCCAATCAGTTTTCTAGGTGTGTAGGATGGTTTAGTGTTGGTCTGGCTGTATTTCATGGGGGTGAGACACACAAAAAACTTCCATGCTGTTCTGCCATCCTGGCTCTTCTCCTCTATTCTTTAAATATTTATATCAGAAGATATCTTGATTTTCAATCTTTAAAACAAATTTTAAATATGTGGAAATATACATGAAGAGAAAAATTAAGATAAAATAAAAGTGCTTATTTCTGGATTTCAAAATTGAAAGTTCTTTAGGCTTTCAAAACTTAATATGTAGTCCTATTAATATAAAAAAGGGGGAAATCAAATTTAGTGCAGTAACTTATGGAGTAGAGGTCCACACTTCAATTTGGCAGACAGGGGAAATTCAAAATATGAATGGAGTTACTGCTGTTATCCTTTAGTAATTGCTTCAAATGCATTTTCTTAATTGGTAATAACTATCTTATCTCTTATGAGTAAGCATTTATCTTCCCCACTGCTTTTGTCTTATGTAAAATAGTATGTAATCAGTATTGGAAAATTTCGCTTTTCTATATCCCCCCCTGTAATCTTTCTCATCACTTAAAAATTTCTCTTGCAAATGTAATTGCCTAAGAGCTTATGTGAATTTAATTAAAGAGAAATAATAAATTTGAGATGTATAAGCAAGTCCTTGAGAGTTTTACCACATCCAATATCTCAAATACATTAAATAAAAGCTCTCCAAGCAAAGGGTACAAGATATTCTGCACAAATCTGCTCTTAGAGGTTCCACTTAATGAAGAAAAGTGATAGCCTTCTTTAACAGAAATAAGTAGATATCTATCATTGACTTGAAATATATCATGCCAGAAATCACTCATTTGGGATATGAAATGTAATACCATCATTTTATTATTTTGTTTATAAACCATAACACACACACACACACACACACACACACACACACACACACAAAACTGAACCTAAAACTAATTTATCATTTTATTTTATTTTATTTTATTTTATTTTATTTTATTTTGCTTTTTATTTATTGTCAAGTTAGTTAACACACACTGTAGTCTTGGCTTTAGGAAGATTCCTGTGGTTCATCACTTACATATGACACCCAGTGCTCATCCTAACAAATGCCCTCTTTAATGTCCATCACCTATTTTGCCCACTCTCCCAACTCCCCACCCCCATCAGCCCTCAGTTTGTTCTCTGCATTTAAGAGTGTCTTATGTGAACCGAAAACTAATTTAAAGTAAAGTATTATGAAAAATTACACAGGAAATGATTTTGTTGATAACATAACTGACATATCCTGACAAACAAGGATTTCATTTAACTAATATAAAAACTATAAATAATCTTAATGAGCAATAAGCATAATATATTTTATAAAGAGTCTAGATACAATATTTTAGATTTAAATTTTTAAAAAATGTTTACTTCTTTATTTTGAGAGAGAGAATGCACAAGCAGGGGAGGGGCAGAAAGAGAGAGGAAAGAAGAGAATCCCAAGCAGGTTCTGTGCTATCAGTGCAGAACTTGACATAAGGTTTGACTCACAAACTGTGGAATCATAAACTTAGGCAAAATCAAGAGTCAGAAGCTTAACCGACTGAGCCACCCAGACATCCCTCAGATTTCAATTTTTTAAATATATGGTCATTTGGTAGTCATGTATTTAATTTAATACCACATAAATGTTGAAATAAAAATGGAGTAATTGGAATGAAAGCGTGTTTGTAGTGATAAATAAAAAATAAAAAATAAATAAAAATTCACCTTCTAATGTTTTTGTCATTGTTTGTACACTTGAGAATGAGACAGGAATGGTATTCATTAATATCATAATTTCTAATTGGATTCAATATCTTATGAAATGAAACATGGGCCAAAATTTGAGAAAATTCCTATTGTCAAGGATGAGTTCCAGATATAATCTCAAATACAACTGGGTGTGTGTCTGTGTCTGTGTATGTGTATCTACATATAATTTTAACTGCCACCACCCCTTGTGATGCTTGATATTTCTGTGAGTCTATCAAGAAACTCTAGAAATAAAGTTAGAATGGAACTGAGGCTTTCTTTATTTCTCAAAAATCTATTCATAAATTTAAAAAATAAATGTTTAAGTATTGATATAAATAATATTTCTCATGTTGAAGACACAAGTATGTTATATGTATTTTCACTTGACACTTTATTGAAAATTCATAATTTTGTCCTTACATCTGTGAATACATCTTTCTTGTCTTTGCTTTTATTCCTTTTCCTTGACTTACTGCACCTTTTAGAAACTCCAGTAAAATGTTGAATGAAAATGATGATAATGGGAATTTTTCTCTTCTTCAAGTCTCAAAAGGAAGCTTTAAGGGTCTGACCCTTAAATAGGATGTTTGCTCTAGACATTTTGAATACCTGTTGGCAGATAAAGGAAGTTTATTTTATTCTGAATGTCCTAAAAATGTTATCATCAAAGATTCTTTTCTATCAAATATTATTTTTTTCAGCAGTTATTGGGATGGTCTGACGAATTTTCTCTTTTAATCTTTTACTGGAAGTTGAATTTTATAATATGCACCAACCTTGGTTTCCTGGATAAAGCAAATTGGGCATGATTTATTGTAATGACCAAGATATCCTTTATCAGATTGAGGTAGTTATTTTCTGTTCCTGGTATTCAGAGAATTTTATTATTAATGAGAGTTGAAAATTGTCCAGTGTTTTTTTTCTTCATTTATTAACATGATCATGCTATTCTGATAACATAGTAGATTATGGTATTTAGTTTTTAAGGTTTAGACTAACTTTTCATTCTGGAATAACTCTATTTGTTCATACTATATTATCTTTTTATGTGTTATCATTTACATATATTGCTGTTTTCCAATACTAACATTTTAACAGTTTTGTCTATATTTATGAAATGCTATAATATTCTATTTTAGAAATGTTTTTCTCATGTTGTGACATCAAATTTTTTCTGAGCTCATAAAATATGTTGAGAGGTGCTTTCTTCTGTACTTGTGGAAGTGTTTGTAAGATTGGTATATTAGTTCATTCCTTAGTCTGTCTAGGATTTACCATTGAAAACATCTAAAATATGAACTTTCTTAGTGGGAAAAGATTTTGACAATAAAAACAATTTTTGGGAGATGTAGAGCTATACAGCTTCTGTCATGTCTTGTTGATTGAGTTAACACATGGGCTGTGTCTCATCAACTGTAAGATCATGACCTGAGCTGAGATCAACAGTCAGATGCTTAACTGACTGAGCCACCCACATGCCTCAAGATTTTTTTTTGTCATTCCTTTTTTTTCTTTGAATCTTTGATCCTATTTATAGCATCCTATGTAAACTCCTTATTTACTTAATGCAATAGCTCAGTCATCTAAGTATTAGTTTTTATTGACAGATTTTTTTTTCTCTTCAGTTTGGTCCTATTTTTCAATTTGCTTGTCTGGTTTATTTTTAATTGGATAGTGTATAGTAAGAACAATATGTTATGAACACTGTGGATTCTTTTTTCTTTTTCTGAAGAGGGATCTTTTTTTTGTTTTATTTTGTTTTTGTGTTTGTTTTTTTCTTTTTCTAGTAGGCAGACTATATGACTAGACTCAAATTCCAAACTCTCTTGCCTTAGGCAGTAGTGGAAAGTTCTGCTCAGTTTCTCGTATACAAGCATAGTTCAATGGAAGATATTAAAGGGATTTAGATGTAGGAAGAAATAGTTGGTTAAAGAATGCAACTGAAGTATTGAAAACAGGGTGCTTAAGAAAAAAATAGATATTGTAGCATTTCAGGCAAATATAAAATGTAAAAAGTAAGGCAGTAGTAGAGTGGAAAGTGTTGGGTTTTTTTGTTTGTTTGTTTCTTTGTTTTTAATTTTGCCAGCCCAGAATTTCTTTATCTTCTTAGATAACCATCTCTCCATGACTCTGTGTCCATGGGTCTGGATGAAGATGACCTCATCCTTAGTTCCAGATGGGGCACACATAACACCGTAGTCACCAAAACCAAAACATGTAGTCAATATCAATCCCAAGTTTTGGATGAATGGATAGATTTTTTTGAGCTCTTTCTGCTCTGCTTAGATTTATAAGGATATACTTCTGGGGTCATATCCTGAGAAATTCTATTATGGGAGACATTATGTGGATATAGTCAGCCTGAAAATGAATATATCATATAAAAATCAGAATAGAGGTGTAGAAACAACAAATGCCAGATATTCATGACATCCAATGATATCCAGGATCCATTTTTTTACCCAAAGGTAGAATTTCCAGGTACTAACTTTGATAATAACAAAATATCTGGGAAAATGGAGTAAGGGTAGGGCAATGGAAATTCCAGAACAACATTGTGATCAAAACAATTAAAAAATAAAGTTGAAATTGTTCCTGATCAAATCTATACATCATCTTAACTAGGAGTTGAATATGAATACAGGTAAGATACAACTCAAAAAAACAGTGGCTTAAATAAGTAAGGATGTGTTTGTCTTTCATAACTCAAGTCAAAATTGGACAGGCTGGAGATGGAATGGTTGATCAGCTGTGGCCTCGGGACCCGGGCTCCTCCATCCCTCATTCTGTGCCTTCCTTTGTGATGGTGGTTGCACTTTGGACATCATGTACACATTTTAGTCACACAGACAAAAAAAGTGGAGGAGGAAGTGCTAACAAAATTGCTGATATCTCACTTACAAAACCAAATCTTTTGGCTAATTTTTAACTTTTACTTCTAGATCAAATAATGCCATGATAGAAAGGGCTTAACATGAACATTACATAAGCCAATAAATAAGGGCTTTTAACTAAATTAGGACTGGGGATAAAGGAGGACATTTTGCAAAGAGTGACAAAAGGAATATGTGAGATAATATGTTTAAGAAAGTAAATATTTCCTTCTTAGAAATGTAGGGGAACTTTATTTATTTACTTTTTCACTAAGAAAGGCAAAAAGACAAAAGTATGTTAAGTGTGTCTTAAAAATTATTTTATGTTAAAAATCATCTCTGGGAGAATTTCATTGTGAAGTGCTTTATTCCTTCTCAAGATCTAGTAATTAGCTGGGCTGGAAAAAGTAATCTGTATTTTTAAACAAGCACTCATTGAGACTTTGATACAAACGATATGCAGATTACATTTAAAAAAAAACAAGAGTATATTTTAAATAAGAAAGGAGAGAAGATACAAGAGCTCATACATCTTCTCTATAAAGTAGGTAAAAAGTTTCTATGCCTATCATGGTAGTTTCTTGAGTGAGACTTGAGGCTTCAGGGGAAAAAAAAATGTGAACACTGTGTCAAGAAATCCATTAAATGAATATAGCTTTGGTTAGATTGGTAGTAGCCCAAACCATTCTGGCCCCTGTTTATCTAGCCACATGCTTGTCTAGTACCAACTTCCATGACAACAAAAATCAAAATAATTTCCTGTAAGAGTGTTGTCGGACTATAATAATACAAACTAGATATCTCAAAAATCAGGTGACCTATCTTAAATATAAAACAAATAAAATAGTTACAGTTTTTAAACTTAAACTTGTTTATACATATTACTAATGTATGCTTTTCCCTGCAAACTACATAAATTTTAAACAGTGATGAATATGTAGAGTGCTCCCTTGGGCAGCACATGTACTAAAATGGAAATGAAACAGAGAAGATTAGCATGGCCCCACATAAGAATGACGTAATGAATATGTAGAGATCTCAACATGGGCTTCACAGATACAACCTTGGGGTTTATCCCCTGAGGATTGAATTTAAAAAAGTTGAAAGAAGCAAATTATGGAAATACTCAGAAATACCAATCCACATTAATAATACTTATAAAATAATAAGTGAAAAACGAAAATATCACTGTGGTAAAGTTGCATTTTGTTCTTAACCATGATTTAAGTATTGAGCTACGGCAATGCATGACCTGCCATAAGGAGCTGTGTGAAGGCTGGGCTCTACCATTATGAAGTCCTTCTCTGCCTTTAACTAGATGTCTTCTCTAGGCTGAGGAGATTTGGAGCCTCTTTCTTCATTGTAAAGTGAGGATGGTACACTTTTCACACACGACATTAGGTTTGTAAAGTGTTTACCAAAATTATTTCCATTTTTCAAACAATAAAGTAACAAAATCTGAAGATATACTTAGTAAAAAAAGAAAGAAAAAGAAAAAGAAAGGGTGAAAGAGAATTGTTGCTCTTTTAAAAGTCCAATTACCAGAAGTAAGAGAATATGGTTGCTGAGTAGCAGATATAATCCAAACAATTTTAAAAGGTGGCTTAATAAAATAATTTTGACAGAAGGAAAGTTATGCATGCTACAGTTTAAAAAATGTATTGCTATAATAGCCTAGTAAAAAGTTTCTATACACATGATTATGGAAAATGTTGATGGTATTGGAAGTACACTGATATTATAAATATAGGAGCACTGAAGAGATGGAGAATATTTGTACCATTTCGTTATGATGTTTATTTGATCTAATGAGGGGAATTAAATCCCATTTTCACTTATTTTTAGATTTATTTCCATGCTACATGGATTGATATGCTTATAATGAAAAATTAATAATATTTTTATGAGATAACAAGAGTATTGTATGATTCTAAATATTTTTTATGTTTAAAGATTTTGATATTTAAAGAGGCAAAAAATCATACAATACAATTGTATATAATACAGATTGTGTATAAATCTGGAAGAAAGGATTATATGGACTCCTAATTATTCAGGAAGATTCTCCCCTTTATTTGTTCTACATGATCATTTCATCTTGTTGATTGGTTACAATTTCTATTATCTCAATGAATCTCTTTAATTGAGGTTCCATAACAGATAGTAATGGACACCTGATTGCAATCCTATATTTAAATTGAAGTTCTCTTTTACTCCCATATTTTTGAGATCATCAACCAATGGATGATGAAGAGGTGTTGGTGAATTTGGAGTGACTGTGAATACATAGTCTCTGGGAATAAACTTATTTTAAATATAGTGTATTGTATACTGCGTGCAATATAGAAATGGTTTTATCAGAGTATAGGTAAAAGGTTTATTAATGAGAATAGGTTGTTGGAATACAGTCATAAATGACAATGATTGTGATTACTTGCAATTTACCAGAAACTTCATGTGCTTGTATTATGCAACATAAACATTTTTATTCTTACTAATTAGTGAAGCCAGTTGACTTGTGAAATGGAATCCAAGAGTAGAGAATGGAATTCAAGTCCTTTCCAAGGTTCTGATTTCAAAATCCTTGCTCTTGTCACTCTGCTAAATTACTTCTTTATACTTCCACTTTAATGTCTATTTTGTGATGGATAGTATACTAGAAGATTTGCCGATCTAAACTTATTTAATCAAATAAATTCAGTTTTACTAATCTTATTTTAAACGATAAGGAAACTGGTGGTGCCTGGGTGGTTCAGTCAGTTAAGCGACCAACTTCGGCTCAGGTCATGATCCTGAGTTGGAGCCCCACAACGGGATCTGTGCTGACAGCTCAGAGCCTGTAGTCTGCTTTGGTTTCTGTGTCTCCCCCTCTCTCTGCCCCTCCTATGCTCATGCTCTGTCTCTCAATAATAAATAAATGCTAAACAAATTTTTTTAAAGATAAGGAAACTGAAATTCAAGGAGCCCAGCTTTCTCAGGATCACATAATTGCTCAACATCAGATCATTTGGTTCATACTAGAATAAGACTGGAAAGTTTATCAGAATCCATACAGAATAATTAAGCTTTAAATTTATACTAATTTTATTAACTTGATTTTGTATAATTCTGAGATAATTACTAAATAAGAATGTCAAGATATCACAGAAAATATTAGCCCTATCTAATATAAAAAACCACACTGTGAAACTCCCACTTTAAGGAGTTCAAATAAATTGTAAGCAAGAGTATTTTAAATAGCAATTATTGTGTATAAGCCAATACTATATTTTAAATTTAAGCACTCAACTATTTTCCTTCTTTAAACATGAGAAGAATTTGGGAATGTAATAAGGATTAAATAACAAAATAAACCTAAAACTCATTTGATTAATTGGTCGATGATATATGAAATATAATTGAGCTACGTTAGGAGTTCATGTTTTGCATATTTTATGTTTGTTTCAATTCAAAGTCTTCACAGAAAATGACTATTTTAAACATGACCTTCAGACTTAATTGTATTTTTTTGCATTCTCTACATACATTGTTAGTTCACAGACAAGATATGTTCCGGAAAAGTTACATATGAAACAAAACTTGTAATTTTTCATCTAAAAGATGCTGAAGGAATGTGTTCTTTAAAGGAAAACTCAGATGAATATTTTTGAAATGCAGATAAAAGTTATTGCATATGGATTTACCTGTATGTTTTCTTAAACTGGATAATATTTGAAGACATTATCAGGGATTTTGCCTTCTGGTCCCCCTGTTTTCCTGCTCTACTCTGTAGTCTTTCTGTCTCGGGGCCTTCTTCTTCATCAGCATCAGCATCCTATGAGCACGTATATGATTAGGCCACCATGTTAAGTTTTGAGAGCATTACACGAGATGCACTACTGTGAATTGTCACATAATTAGTTTTAGTTTATAAGAAATTCTATGATTATATTTTGAGTTCAATAGATACAGTTTCCTTCAGGCTTGGTTAAAGATTTGTTAGTACTAGGGTGCATGGGTGGCTCAGCCAGTTGAGTGTCTAACTCTTGGTTTCTGCTCAGGTCATGAATGCCAGGGTCGTGAGATCAAACTCTGTGTTGGGCTCCACGCTGTGAATGGAACCTGCTTAAGATTCTCTCTCTCTCCTCTCTCCCTCTGCCTTTTCTCCCCACTTGTGTGTGCTCTCTCTGTCTAAAATAAAATTTAAAAATACTAAAAAAAGGGAAAAAAAGGAAAAAAAAAAAGATTTGTTAGTACCTTTTTTAGCTCCAAGCTTTTCTGAATTTCAGTATTCAGTCATAAGGTAGAGTTGTTAAACTACTTAAGATTATAATAACAGAACACCAATAATAGATATTTATGTTACAATTGCAGTGTTGCAGACACATTTGTCAGTATATTTTACAAATAGAATCATAGAACCTTGTAACATCATTAATATTATAAGATTATCACTAACATTCCCGTTTTGTAGATGGTAATTCTGAGACAAAAAGAGGTATGGGATTTGTCTTCATCACATAATTCTTGCTTTTAGAATAGATTCTACTTCAATACCTTTCCCTACAGAAACAGACCCCTATAGCACTGTTTACCAGTTTTTCAGTTCACAAGCAGAAATTCCCTCTGAAGCTTTTATAGCCTTATATGCCTTCATTGAAGTAATGCCCTGATAAAGATATTGTGTCTTCCCTACTTCCAAAGTCCAAGTGAACTGTGTGACCTTTTATTGTTGTTAAAAGAATCTAGAAAATCATATCACAAGTTTATGTTAATGTGGCAGCGGGCGCTAATGAATATCACAATGGTAGAACACAATAGCGTGGTTTTCAAGCACCAAATTCATTCATCCTGATCATACACTGGTTCTGGTAAAGGGCAAAATAGAGAAAGCTGACTATTCTAGCCTTATAAAATGCCACTGATTTTATTTTCCTTTAGTGAAAAAACACACTAATGAATACCATGAAATAAATCCTTGTTCTTTGATTACTGTGTTATTGAATTATGTACTATTTATTATCCTGAAAGTAGTAGGCATAAAACATCTTCTTTTAATAATATGAATACAATATTTCAAGTTATTATTCAAATTACTTTTATGTATCTATTATTTTATTGCTTTTCCTTTATTCTAAAGTAATATTGAAGTTATACTTTGTTTTTTTATTTTTATTTATTTTATTTTCATGTTTGGCAATTAATTGAAGTTCTGCATTAGAAGTTGTTAATTATTAGGGTCGCCTGGGTGGATCAATTGGTTAAGTGTCCAACTTCGGCTCAGGTTATGATCTCATGGTTTGTGAGTCGGGCTCTGTGCTGACAGTTCAGAGCCTGGAGCCTGCTTTGGATTCTGTGTCTCCCTCTCTCTCTGCCCCTCTCGCGCTTGTGCTCACTCGCTCTCTCTCTCTCTCTCTCTCTCTCTCAAAAATAAATAAATAAATGCTAAAAAAAAAAGTTGTTAATTATTAGAAGGCACACAATGTGAGGAATCTCTTTTCTCTTTTGGCTTTCTCTCTTGGCACATTGCTGGTTTTATTTTTGTGCTTCTGGAGGATCTTGAGTCTTCTTGCTTGCCAACTCGTCCTTCACTAACAATCTACAGATTTTGGCACGGCCAGATTTAACCCCCTTCTCTTTTCTCCAGATGAACTCATCCAGCCTGAAGTAACTGCTGTGATATTCACAGATTTCTTTACGGCCCTTCCCATGGCTGGTTCCTTTTCAAGCTTATAGTTTCGTTAGTAAGATATGCCCTGGCAGAGAGGCCTTATATGACCATTCCATCCAAAATAACTTTTCCACCCTAAATTTTTTTTCCATAATTTTGCGCTAAGAAATTAGTTCTTGTCTGTATTTACTGTTGTATTGTCCTCACTGTAATTAAGCTTCCTGATGGCAATTTCTTGGTTAGTTGGTACACTTTGGTATACAGAGGACCTTGAATACCGTATACTCCCTAGTGAGTGTTTCATGAATATTTACAATGGATAAAAAATTCATTTATGAACAAAAACATATAACATATTGCTAATTTTTAGCTAATTAGTGATAAAGGCTACAGTTATCATAAGAGTGTATGTAGTAAGTTACATACTTACTACATACTTACTTTTAATCTTTTATAAAGATCTTTTAAAATATTTTAAAAATACATTTAAAGAAATAGAAATAGATACGTCCTGCTCCTGGACATGTCATGTCATGAGCCTGTATCCAGCCACACTCCAAGCTCCCCATGGCCTCTGTTCTAATCCCATCACCATTCATCCTTTCCCTCATGTTCTAACAGGTATTGCTCCTGAGAACATTCCCAACTGATCCTCAGAGTATATTCATAGGTAAATCTGACCTAAGACCATAGCTTTTAAAAAAGATATAATCCTGCCCTTGTGAAGTCCCCATCTTAATGGAAAGGCACACCATACTGTATGATAACTACTGAGACATGTCAGAATGTCCTCAGACTCATGTGGGAGTGGTGGCTGCATGCAGGACCTGGTCGGTGCCTCCACTAGCCCTCCACATCCTATGTTGCTCCCTGGGAGGTAGGAGATCTGGCTACCCCAGTGCCAAGGAGTGGTGCTGCGCTGTGGCTGCCTTCCACTGGCCACTGAAGAAAAAAATATGCCTTCTCTTCACACCCCTCGCCAGCCTCTCCCCCACCTACTCAACCAGTAAATGCTTCACTGGTGCTGAGAAGAAATGGAAAATCACTTCTCTTCCTTCTTCCTTGATGACTAGGAAATCCAAACATCCACATTCAGGCTGAGAAGCTGAGAATCCCTCAAATGTTTCTCTTCTCACCCATTGTCCCAACCACAGCTGAGTAACTGGACTGTCCACCCACATTGTGCCTATTTTGTGCCTTTTTTTCCAGTTGTATCAGGAAGCCACCCCCTCCTTGTGTATCAGCTCAGATCTGTGGCAAATTCTCTCAAAATGTTACTTCTGTTTCTTACTCCTTTTATTGTATCCACTAGGCTTCCAAAAGCAGGTACCTGGCTGTAGCTAAGCACCTTATGAAAAAGAAACAAGCCCACCAACCAAGGTTGGCTCAAACTTTGGGCCCTGCTACTTCCTAGCAATGGGAATTCACCACTCTTAGCCTCAGTTTTTTCTTCTGCAAAATGAGGCTCATCTTGCCCACCACCCAGGAATCTTGTCAGTATGGAAAAAGGTGATCCACATGAGGCGCCCCACACTGCTTAGCACATAGTCCCTTCCATTTATACTCAAAACTGCTTTGCCAGCACCAGATTTATGTACCTTTGTCCCATTTTCACCAGGCATCCCACCTTAATAGCTCTAGAGATATCTAGGAAAATATATTTACCTTCTAGTGTTTGAATGCCACTTCTCCTATCCTGGCTTCAGAAGCATCTTGGAATGGGCATAGTATCCCCAAGAGTTCTGGACACCCCTCCTCCATTGTCTCTGTTTCTGCTGTAGCTCTGCTCTCATAATTTGATCTAAAGGTGTTTCTGCTGATTCTTCATCTTTGGCTGAAAGCCTGCCACACCTGGCCAAAATGGCTTCTAGTCCAAAGCATTATTCTCAAGTTAACACTGTGAGTGACCCCCAGCTCTCACTTGGGACCCATTAACCCATTGATGTCACACTGGAAGGCTTTTATCTATATTTTCCTTCTAGTCCAAACACATGGTCTTCACTTAGAAGATTTGTTATAATGGCTTTCATATATTCTATTTCAGGCAAAGGTCTAAAAAAAAAAAAAAAAGAATAGAAGAAAAAGATATCTCAGGTTTCTTCATAGAGTATTAATGATTAAATTGCAAAGAAAGCCTTAAGATGATGATTTAAATAATTGACTGATCTAGGAAGTTATGTTTATATTTTTTTCATCTCTTGACCTCACCTACTCTATGACCTTGGGCAAATTATTCAGATCTTCTGTGTCCATTTATTCCTTGATGGAATAAATATACTGAATTGAGTTATCTTACAAGTAATTTTATGTATGTCTTTCATAATTTAAAATTTAATTATGTTGGTTATTTTGTCTTATGAATGAGAAAAGGGGCTATAGAAAATAGATAGTCAATTTTTCATTATATCTGCACCTGAAATTGCCATGCAAAAACTATAGTACATAAAATCTCTACAGAGAAACTTCATCCACAACCAAAATATAAATGAAATAAATTATGGAAGAAGTTGATTTAAGTTAGTAATTTCATATCACTACAAAGAAGCTGCCTTGTCATTTCAAGAATGAAATTTGTGGCAGAGTCTTCATTTTCAATTTCAACCCCTCACCATTTGATTTTGAATTTAGGTTTCCATGCCAGGGGTGATGTGCTATCCCCACTGAAATGATCCTCCCCCACTCTCTTGTTTAAAGCAGTCCTTTCTAGATTTTGCAAACCTGGATTGCATTTACTGACTTCAGCCATGCGATCACCTCAAATTTTTCAAATTTAAAGCAAAATTGGGCTGAAGCAAGGATAGAATCAGTTTTCTTCTGAGGCCAGCAGCATGCATTGGGAAAGTAAAAGAGATATTATATTTGATGTTATTACGTGATGTACACCTCTATCTCATCTTTATCACTTCTGCCAGCTTAAGCATTCTATAACAAAACCGTAGTTCTGTGATTAGAGCATATGTAACCCTTACACATGCAACGGAGCATTTTACAAATGTGCAACATGATTGGCTCTAGAAATATAATCCAAAAGAAGGAAAGCCGACATTCAACATTTCTATGGCTGCGTATTATCTATTTTTTATTAGCGAGAAGAGTTTCAACAAGCCAGTATACGCTTTAATTGGTGTCATATTTAGTGTGCTTAAATATACGTATGGAAATAAAAGTTTTCTGACACAGTACTGCTCTGATAAAATGAATAAAATGATTATTTCAAAGTATAAACTGCAAGATTTCCATTAAATGAGGAGTACATTAAAAAACAATTTTCCATTGAGTGTTAAACATTTTTGCATGTCTTTTGAACAGAGGCACTGACGGTTTTTGTTCAGGACTATGTTTGTAAGGGTATTTGTGTAGAATACAGTCCTTGAAAATGGAAATAGTGTCTCCCTCCAAAACAGAGTTTGGGCTTGCTTACTATGTGCAGCATTCACCCGGGCTGCTTTGCATCATTCCCATAAGGCTGACGGGGCAAGGGGAACTGATAAAAGTGTGAAGCTCATGCTGCTTGCTGCACTACAAATAAGGAAGACTTTTGTCACTGACCCAGGAATCTCATGTCTTCCGCCAGCATTCACAGAACTTGAGCAGGCCTACTTAGTAACATGTAAGTAGGAAAAAATATTAGACCAGTCACTGTTCTTGATAGCTTGACCTAATTCAATCCAGCAAACTAGCCCCATGACGTATCAGGATTGAATTTAATTTTGATAACCATCTTTAAACAAAATATTTGCTGTGGAGGGGTGCCTGGGTTGCTCAGTCAATTAAGCGGCCAACTCTTGATTTCAGCTTAGGTCATGATCTCACGGTTGTAAGATGAAGCGTTACGTGGGGCTCTGTGCTGGACATGGAGACTGCTTATGATTCTCTCTCTCCCTCTGGCCCCTCCCCTGTTCACACTCTCTCGCTTTCTCATAAATAAATAAATAAATAAATAATAAATAAATAAAATGCTCTGGAATCCAATGAAATAAATAATTTAAGGTTTAAGTATATTTGTTGGGTTTAAAACCGGAATGCTGCAGCATAATTTTATCTAATAAATCTAAATAACAACACTTAATGATCTACCACTTAATAAAAAGTCTAATCAAAGGTAAAATAAACTTATTTTCAGCATGATATAGACTTTAAAATGTTGTTTATAATAAATAATTTTCCAACTAAATGCTTGGGAAATTTGAAAAAGAGAAATTATTATTGATTTATTTTATTAACACACTCAAATGTCTATTGCACTCTTCCCATATGCCAGGCATGGTGCTACATGCTGAAGACATGTAGTGAACTACATGCTACCTGCCTTCGTGGATAAGACTATGGAGATAGATCATTAAAAATAGTCACATAAAATTTAAAAGCTAATAGCAATTGTACCAAAAGTTAAGAATAAAAAGTATAGAGTAATATGATAGATTATACAGAGGGGACTTCATTTTTGTTATCCAACAGGAAATTTAGTGTAATATCTCAAGGAATATAGGAGATGTTCTGGAAGGTGTGCACTAAGCAATAGGTGTGAGCACTACAGGGTGGAAAGGATTCTGGACTGCTGGAAAGAAATCAAAAGAGGCCTCTGTGATCCTGATGGCAAGAGACAAGACTGCATAGGCAATCATATATTCTTTTTTGATATAAAATTTAAAACTCTCATGTGACATTTTCTATTAGTATATCACATGTGGTTTTTCTTCTACAGATGTTAACATGAGGTAAAAAATGTTTTTAAAGAATATATACTAATTATTTAAGATTCTTAGTTATGACTTTTTACTTCATCCTTTTTGATGAGTTTAGAAATGTGTAGAAAATCTCAAATGAGGAAGTATCACTTTATTCTCAGTTACGCTTTTCTTTAACATTTTGCTCTAAATGTGAAATTATCATCCAAACAACGAAGCTATCTGAGCCTTTGTAGACCAAAGAAAAGGAACCGTGAGACAAACAGTCCTTCCAAACAGAAGAATATACAGCTGCATTTATAAAAGAACTTCAGAACATCTTAATTTTACCAACTGTATGAAAACTATACTGATTGGTGATGTTGGAATGAACTGCTAAAAGTAATTATAATATTGATTGTTACTTTAACATGTTTACCTCCCATTTGGAAACCTTCAATCCATGCAAAATTAGATGTGCTAATATACAAACTTTTAATTCCTTATCATTAAAAGGGTCATATGTCCTATTTTACTGTAATTTACAAAGTGCTTTCCGAAACATCATTTTATTTTCATTTTCTCCTCAGATCTACTTGTGACATAAAGTGAGCAAATGTTTTCAACCCCGTTCTGTATATTTGGAAATTGAAGCTTGGAGAGTGGAAACAGCTTTCTCCAGTTCTCTTGAAAGCAGTCTGTGACAAAGCTGGATTTCAAATTCAAGTTTTGATTTTTCAGAAAGTCAATGACTTAAATAAATAATTAGAATTAAAGTGTTGTTAACAAAAAAGCATCAACCAGGCTTCTCTAATAAGCATAGTTTTGGTGGGTTAAGTTTACACATGTGAATGTATAATATCATCCAATAAAGCTGAAGAAAGCAGAAAGAATAAGTAGAAAGAAAAAAATAAACATTTTGAAATGCTAAATAATCAGCATCCTATAAATTCTGTAAATATCTTTGTTCTAAGTAAGCACCCATTGGATTGGAGAGTTCAAAAATTTTTTTAAGATTAGGAGTAGAATAAAGAATCATCTTTATTCAGGTCCTCAGTACCGATTATATCTTTTTTCTTTGTGATTAGTTAAAAGGAAATTATCCCTTCCCATAGGACATATGAAAAGACAAGTACGCAGCCTTTGCCTGAGATTCAAAGTGGCCAGTCAAAAAGAAGGTATCCAACAAACATTTCCTGAAAGAAATAAATTGTCTTAGAGAAGTTATTTAATGTTCTTCATTTTTTAAAGTCTTATTTATTCTTATCATGGTAACAGACAGCATTAATGTAAAAAAAGAGTCATTGTTTTTGAATATGACCTATATTTTACCTGTCGTGCATGCAATTAGAAGAACAATACTCCCCATTGTCTCCTAACTTACGAAAGACAACTGAGCCAATAATAGGGTTATCATCTAACTGCACAGAGAAGAAAAATTCAGTAATAAATTTCTCATATAAACAGTATTTCATGACTAATCATGAAATCATAGGTTCTTTCCCCTAACTTGCAGAATGATATGAAACATGAGACTGTTCAGTTTTGTTCGGCTGTTCATCATTATTACCTCACTGATGGTCATCAAACTTGTTATGTTACTTAATAACAACCTGTGGGTCAGTTCACACATAGTGAAACAACAGTAAGTCTACATTTATTGAATTATCACCTTTTTTCTTTTTAATTTTTAAAATGTTTTTATTTATTTTTGAGGCAGAGAGAGACAGAGCTTGAGCAGGGGAGGGGGAGAAAGAGAGGGAGACACAGAATCCGAAGAAGGTTCCAGGCTCTGAGCTGACAGCACAAAGCCCGATGTGGGGCTTGAACTCACAAACCTCGAGATCATGACCTGAGCTGAAGTCGGACGCTTAACCGACTGAGCCACCCAGGCACCCCGAATTATCACCTTTTGATTGTAAAAGACTTCCAAATGATTTTAAAAACATTTTTTATTTAAACGTTGCAACTTTCTTAATGAAATCAGAACATTACTACTGTATATTTAATTTTTAACTGTTAATTTCATTTTTCATCAATTATATTATTTAGTAGGCTCAGCATTTATAGATTTTAAATATAAGCTCTTAACTCATCCCACGTAATTTTAAAGTTCATGGTATATGATATTCTCTATTTTGGTTGTAATACAATTTAGATTTACAATCTCTCATTGCTGATATGAAGAAAAATGCTCTCTAGTTATTGAGAAACCCAAGTGATCACTTAATGTTCTACATGTGGCTTTTTGATTCTTATTCAGTTTGCCTATTCAATAACTCTAGTGAAGTGCTCTGAACATTATTTCTTAAGAAAACAAAACCAAACAAAATTTTAATAATGAAAAAAAATCAAGTAAGAGAAAACTCCAGCCAGAGGTAAAAAGTTACACTAATTAACATTGCTACATGATACATTATTCCAAAATTAAATGACTTAAAATTGCAACCATTCATTATTTCTTGCAAGGTTCTGGGTTAGCATGGAGACCTTGATGATCTGGATTAAACTAGACTGACCTTGCTTAATTTTCTCAGTCCAATGTAATAAACTTGTGTGTAAGCCATGAACTGCTCAGTCTTGAATAGCCTCAGTTGGGATGATTTAGCTCTACCCCATAGGGTGTCTCAATTTGTAGGAGGCTAATCTGCGTGTGCTTATGCTAATGGCAAGAATCCAGAAGAGAGAAGGACAAGTCATGTAATAGGGCAAGCAGAAATGCACTTTTCTTTTTTTCAAGTCTCTGTTTGCATCACATTTACTAAATCACTTTAGCCAGAGTAACTAAAACAGCAAAAGTCATAGTCAAAGAGAAGACTAGAAAGATATAGAGCAAATTACATTGTTTAGAAAAGCAAGTAATTGAGACCATCAGTGAAATCTGTCTACCACAAAAGGTGATTCTTATGTTAACAACACTGTCAAAAAGACCTACCTTTTAAGATTTGGGATGATTTTCCATTGAAGGGCAAAGACATTTCAACTTTCAGTATTGAGGATGAGTTGGGTGTCCAACTAGTAAATTTCATTGAAGGGCAAGAACTTAGGGAGTTAAATGAGGGTCATCTGGTTTTTACCATAAAATAATTAATACTGTTGCCAGTAGCTTCCTGATAGCATATATAATGACAATTATCTTCATGTAGAGGAAAAATGGGAAGTCATAGAAAAACATGTTTTGAATGACTGACAAGTCTTTACTTCCACAGTAAACTCATTCTTTAGTTCCTTTTTAACAAACCTTTATTTAGGATGTGGAAATAAAATTATTTTCAATTCAGAGCATTGCAATTAAATAGGCAATTACAACAGAGAGAAATACGTGTTAATAGGGCTATAGACATGGATTCTATGGAGTGCTACACACAGGCAGTCACTAATAATCAGAAATTAAACTTTGCAACAAGGATATTTTATTTTAAATCTTTATTAAAAAATGTTACAGACAAATGCATAAACCACAAATTTACAGTTTGATGAATTTTCACAAACTGAAAATAACAATGTATCCAGCCCTGGGATACTTTTGAATTTATTCTCTATATGTTATCCCCTCTCCCCTCTTGTTCTCTTTATTGGTGAATGAGGATAGAAAGTGTGAGTAGTGAAAAACATATGGCTTGTAGTAGATCAGACCGCTGACCTTTTGTTTTCCTAATTTGGCATTTTTCTTGAAAGATACTGAAAATTGATGTTTTTTTGATGCATTGTGTCTTCTCTCTAATCACCCTTAAATGATAGTTCTGTAATATATTTGAAAATATTTCTCCTGTAGCAGATGGCATGCTTTTTTAGTAGAGAGTACTAGAAGAACACATCAGTAGGAAGGTTTCTCTTTCAAGTTCTGGTGTGTTTTCCTTGGCAGACTTCTGCACTATGTGCAACTTTTTAGCCCCAAAGCTTTGTGCAACTCCTGGTTTAGTCCCTTGACTCTAAAAGTACACGATTTTTAACAGCTCATGGCAGTCCCCATGGGTAGATTTCTCCAAAAACACCATAAGTGACTTCTCAGTTGGGGGTTTCCAGCAGGGTACGTCCTATGAAAAATTTCTCCTGTACCTCTTGGGAAGCTTTGCAGCTCAGTGAATTTTCTACTCTCTAATGACCATGGACATGCCTACCTTCTACAAAAGCCTGGGTGTCAGCAATGCAGGAAAGGAGTCTCTTCTTTAGGCTTACTATCTCACCTCTCTGGGTAATGGTTGCCCCTGTATCTGTTATTCCTACATTGTTTAGAGTACTTTTAGTAGACGATCACCCATTACTGTAATTCATTGTTACAGTTAGTAATTTCTAATAGAAAATTCCATGCTCAAATTACTGTGTGGTTTCTGCCTCTTGATTGGTTTTTGAATTATGTGTTTGCTTTCTTCTGGTTCTCAGAGCTCTTCTGATTCAAGACTGATGATTCATGGTAATAGTGCTGAGTGGATTTTTGCATATTATTATTTGCTGATTTAATCTGTGAAATTTAAGATATCTATCAATGAATATTAAACTCAATTTAACTGAATATGAAAATCAACCCAAGAAGATATTGGGAAGATAATTATCAAAACTACATTGAAAGTAAGAAGCAAATTCTATTGAAAAGAAAGTGATTGGAAATGAATATTATTTAGGTACAAATACCAAGAGATGATTAGTTTTATCATTTGAATATATAATAGCATCAGAATCTGATCATTTTCTGTTAAAATTGTATGCATTTTTTATTTATATATGCTCAAACAATTAATTGATGGAGTGATTGACTGATATTTGCAATAAGGTTATCAATGATTGAATGGTCCAACTTCCCTTGGTCAGGGAAAGAGAACTTCTCTTATTTTATGTTGGAGAATTGATATTGATATTGTTACCTCACTTCCCTGATTTTTCTTAACCTCTGTTGGAGATCATCCACTCCTCTACATTATACATATTTTTTTTTCAGATATGTCGATACTTTTACTCTGGTAATACCTGGTGTCAAGAACCTGGAAGGCTCTCCAGGTCCTTAAAGTTGATTATGTGCATTTGTTTTTCTGACAACCTTTAGCATTTCTCTTTATCTTTGGTCTTCAGCAGTATGAATTTATTTCCTGGTTGTTTTTTTAATTAGTTATCTTTGAAAATATTTTGACTATTCATTTGCAAGCATTTTTCTCTCCATTCTCTCTCTCTCTCTCTCTCTCTCTTTTCTTTTAGGATTTCAATTACACACATTTTAGACTGATATTGGCCTATATCTCTTGGATGCTCATTTCTCTCTCTTTCTTCTAAATTTTTATTTCACTAATTTCCTGTGTGTGTTTCCATCTGAGTAATGTCTATTGACCTATATTCAAGTTCACTGAGTCTTTCTTTGGATGTGTCAGGCATACTGATGAGCCCGTCAAAGGCGCTCTTCATCTCTGCTACTGTGTGTGTGTTTAAATTTATTTCCAGCATGTATTTTGACACTTTCTTATTGCTTCTATTTCTCTCCTGAAATTACCCATCCATTCATGAATGTCTTCAAGTTTCTCTACTAGAGCCTGTGACATATTAATCATTGTTATGTTATCCCCTATCTGATTTTCCTAACAGTAGATTTATACTTGAGATTAGTTCTTTTGATTGTTTCACCTCTCAACAACAAATTATTTTTCCTTTCAATTTTGTGTGTCTCATAATTTTTTTGTTGAAATCCGCATATTCTGTGTGGGGTAGTAGAGACCAAGTTAGACAGTTTCAAGTTCCTCTAGTGGTACCTTTTGGTTAAGGTGGGAGCTAGATTGCTTATCTGAGAAAATTCTTGATTCTGCTTGGTCCACCTTCAATTTTATACTTTTGTGCCTCAGCGAAGTTGTCTCTCCATGTTCTTGTCCTCCCCATTAGTGGTATTCTGCTGTTGTTTATTTTCTGGTTCTTGATATCCTGGGTGGTGAGGAGCAAGGAAGCATTCTATGTTTTCCTCATTCAACCTTAGCCTTAGGCTGTTCATGTGTCTCTGAGTCTTTTGAGCAGAGTTTTCTCAGATATCCTGCCTGCCCCCAGTGTTAAGGGATCTTTAATTTTCTGGAAGTAGGAAGATTTCTTGCCTTTCTCCCTTTCCCAAACTCAGTAAGTTTTCACCAACAGAAAGTGACAGGATTCACTGCCTTTCTTTGGCAGTTTAAAACTTTATTCCACTGGGGAGAAGACTCAGACAAGAACTGTTGTTTCTTTTTTCTCAGCAGCAGGACTACATTATGTGACACAACATCAGAACTACACTTGATGGATGCTCCCCCTGATCTCTACTACCCCCAGTGTTTTTCATGAGCAAATAGTGAGGTCCATGGAGAAATGGCTGGAAGCATTTGTGCTCCCAGGGGTCTATACTCCTAACTGTGTGTGTTTAGCTGTTAACAATTCATTAAAAATCACTTCAACTTAAAGTATACAACTTAAAGTAAAGTAATACACTGATAATTATAGGCGGCTGCTGGGTGGCTCAATTGGTTAAGCCTCCGACTCTGGATTTCGACTCAGATGATGATAAAACGGTTTGTGGGTTTGAGCCTTGCATCTGGCTGTGTGCTGGCAGTGAGGGACCTGCTTGGGATTCTCTCTCTCTCTCTTCCTCTTCCCCAGATCATACTTTCTTCTCTCTTAAAGTAAGTAAACTTAAAAAAAAAGGCAGTGATGGTTATGGACCCAATAATCATTTAAAAAATATAGCATTAACAACAAACTTGAAGCTGCTTATAGGCTCCTCCCCATTATATTCTCCTTCTTTTTCTGTAGATATAACACTTACCATGACTTATATGTTAACTAGTTATTTGTTGTTTTTTATTTTTACCATAAATGTATATAATGTATAATGCATATATACCTAAAAGATACAGTTAATTTTTGCCTTTTGAATTTTACATAAATTGAGTCATATTGTATTTTACATATGCATTTGCCATTGTGTTTGGAGATTCATCTATATTGATGCTTATATCCATAAAGCATGGACTTCCAGAACTTGGACTTCACAGTCAGATGGCCTGGTTTTGAATATTGTAAAATTAACTAAAAATCTTCATAGATAAGTTACTTCATCTTTTTGACTTCTGTTTATTCATGTGTAAAGTACAATATTGCCAAAATATAAAGAATTCATATAATCGGGGTGGTTCAACATTATGTGACCTTGAAGTTTTAAAGCACCCACATTTTGAGGCGTCTGAGTGGTTCAGTTGGTTAAGCATCTGACTTTTGCTTTCGGCTCAGGTCATGATCTCACAGTTCTTGAGCCCTGCATTGGGCTCTGTGCTGACAGTGTGGAGCCTGCCTGGATTCTCTCCCTCCCTTTCTCTTGCTCCTCCTCCACTTGCACTCTGTCTCGCTCTGTCTCTCTCTGTCTCTCAAAATAAATAAATAAACTTAAAAAAACCCTGTAAATTCCATTAAAAAAATAAAACACCTGTAGTTTAAAGGTGCTCTATTTAAGAAATAGAATACAAATTATAAATAACAATTAGATACAAAATTGGATGTTTATTACAATAAGACAGGAAATCAGAAACTTCAATATATTTATAAATTATACAGAAACATATAGCAATATACACACATTTCAGGGTTCCTGTCATATCCTTGTAAATGTACAGATGAGGGACTCTGAAACTTAATTAATCCTTATTATCTTTGGGGAAAATCTGAATCCATATATACATAAAACCCTTTGAATAGTAGTTCTATAAAAATGATAGACATTTTTAATTTATTACTATTATATCAATGGAAACATTTTGTAAGTCTCTTTCCTTTTTTATTGAAGAATAATTGACATGCAATATTATATTAGTTTCAGCTGTACAACACAGTGATTTGATATTTATATACATTATGAAAGTGTTATTATGACAGGTCTAGTTACCAGCTATCACCACACAAAGCAGTCACAATATTACTGACAATATTCCCTATGTTGTGCGTTATGTCTTCCTGTATTATTTATGTTATGACTGAACTTTGTGCCACTTAATCCCCTTCACCTATCTCATCTGTCTCCCAACTCCCTCCCCTCTGGCAAGCATCAGTTTGTTCTCAACATCTGAGTATGTTTCTATTTTGCTTTATTTGTCCATTTATTATTTATATTACATGTATAAGTAAAATCATACGGTAGTTATCTATCTCGCTCTGACTCATTTCACTTCGCATAATACCCTCTAGGTCCATCCATGTTGTTACAAATGGCAAGATTTCATTCTTTTCTATGTTTGAGTAATATTCCATTATATATATATGTATATATATATATATACATACATATATATATTTAAATTAATATTTTTAATGTTTAATTATTTTTGAGAGAGAGAGATAGAGAAAGAGAGAGACAGAAAGAGAGAGAAAATGTGTGTGAGAAGGGGAGCAGCAGAGAGAAAAGGGGACAGAGTTTTTAGAAGTGGGCTCTGGGCTCATGTGGGCCAAACTCACAAACCATGAGAACATGACCTGAGCTGAAGTCAGATGCTTCACCAACTGAGCCACCCACGTGTCCCAACCACATCTTCTTTATCCATTTGTCTATGAACGAATATTAGATTGCTTCTATATCTTGGTGATTGTTAATATGCTGCAATAAACATAAGGATGTATATATCTTTTCAAATTAGTGCAGGGTTATTTTCTTCAGTGAAATAAAATATAATTAATCTAATTATTCACATAAATATCAAATAATATTTTTTACATAGCTTTCATGATTTTGGTTTTGATTTTTCTCACCAAAGAATGTAGTTGCTTGACTTTTGTTTGCTTGTTAACTTGAAATAATAATTTCAGTCCATATTAGTTTACTTATTTTCTAGTGTATCTCTTTAACACATGAAATGGCTTACTTTAGAGGAAAAAGTTGTTTTTTATTTTAAGTTTATTTATTTATGTTTGAGAGAGAGAAAAAACACGATTGGGAGAGGGGCAGAGAGAAAGGGAGAGCGAGAACCCCAAGCAGGCCCCACACTGTCAGTGGGGAGCCCAATGCAGGCTTGAACCCACTAATCATGAGATCATGACCTGAGCCAAAGTCGGAGACTTAATTGACTGAGCCAGGCAGGTGCCCCTAGAAGAAAATAAAAGTTTTGCAAATAATGTATTTAACAAATTAAATTACATTATTGAATTTTTTACAAAATTCAATTTACAAAATTGTAAAAAAGTTTTACAAATAATGTATTTAACAAACTATATTTACATTATTGAATTTTATATTTCACTGTGCTATTTATTGATGATGGAATAAATATCTCAATAGGTTAATGAGAAACTACCAGAGTTTTAGAAAATCACATAAATCATGAGATAATAGTACTTAGTCAATTTTAAAATGTAGATGTTTGCTTAAATTACTTTTATTGCTATTTTATGAAACATATTTTATACACATAAAAAGCTAGGAAATAGTTTATACAAGTTTACAAAGTAAAAGCACACTAGCATAATCAAAATTACAAAGGAAATTACATTAATGTGAGTGTATATTGAAGCAATGTATATTACATAGAAAGCCTCGTTTAAAGTAAAGTAACACTGCTACCATGTAATCTAGAACTATGAAGAAAAACGTAATACAAAATAGGAAAGTAAGTTTTAAATTTAAAATTTGCCATTTTTTAATGGATGAAATTTTCTTTCGGATTGGAACAAATGCTTGTTGTTAAATATAGGCCTGAAATTCATTTGTTATGTTCTGGTATAATCACAACTGACATGTGCTACCCTATATATTCAGAGTGGTCAGTGTTTACCATTTATAGGTTGTTAAATGTTCTAATTTTTACTCTTACATAATTGATTATCATTAATAGTAGCCCCAATATTTTTTCAAAATTTTTGAAATGTGTTACAGATTTTACTTTTAACCACAGTTCTCTTTTTTACTGCTTTGGAAAGAATGTAAGCAATCAACTCAACAAAATTAATGATTTTTTAAAAAGTTGTAGTTTTTTTTCTATTGACTTTCCAGACCTCAGAGCCTTGAGGCAACTTTTTAATTGTGTAGAAGCTTATAAAGATTTAATCACTGAAGAAATATTTATGGAGTTTCTATTGGCAGTAAGATCATAAAGGTGTAATGGGGGTTCAGGATAAATGGAAGATTTTGTCCCTGAATTCAAAGAGTGCCTATTCTCAGGCCATAATTCTCAACTATGGTCAAGCATCAAAATTGTACATTTGATTTCATCTATTTAAGATTAGAAAAATGCTGAGAAAATGAAAGATTAAAAGATTAGAAAAGCTGAATCAGGATGGAGGTAAAGAGTATGATTGATGTGTCTATATATATTTATATATAGTGTATCTATTTATATATATATTAAAACATATATATTTTAAAAACTCAAAGGTAATTTTGAGGTTTGGCTAAAATAGTGGAAATCTAGAAAGAGGAAGATGTGTTAACAATTACATAATAACAAGGAGAGCCTGGGTGTCTCAGTTGATTAAGCATCTGACTCTTGATTTCAGCTCAACTCATAATCTCACAGTTCATGCTCTGTGCTGACGGTGTGCGTTGTCTCTGCCCCTTCCCCCCCTGGCAAATGAATAAAATAAAATTAAAAAAAAATACTTTCATTGCATAATAACAAGGGTAGTTCGATTCTGCAGTCCAATGGTTGGGGTGCTCATCTTATACCCTGGCTTTGGTGGTGTCTTAGTCCACTGGGATGCCATAACAAAACACTAAAGACTTAGTAGCAAAAACCATAAAAAGTTATTTCTCACAGTTCTGAAGCTGAGAAATCAAAGTTTGAAGCACTACCATGTTGTCATAGATTTTAAGTCTAAAGTTCTCTTTTGGCCAGCAAAAGAGCAGATGCAGGATTAAAGCGAGAAGATGGCTAATGTCCAGGAAAAAGACAACAGCCCCGAATAAGGGTCCTTGCCCCATTTTTATTAGGATCAGAAGGCTTACAAGCATGGGCGATGGACGTGCACAAAGGGACAATGAATCTGTGAACATTAACTTGTGGATGTGGGGGAAAGGGGGGTCTTGAGGATATTCGTGGTTAGGGGTTTGGGTTAATACAAAGCAAAATCTGGGCACCAGGCAGTCTGGAGGAGGGTTGTTTACAGCACACATGAGGCAGCACCTCTGTTTATCTTAGCCTAGGGGATGAGACAGATAGCGGGAATAACCTCAGGGTTGACAAGGCACCTTTTCTTTTGTTAACCATCTCTGCTGACTGCTTTGCCTGCAGCATAGCCGTCTGTGGTCTAATTCACCAATTTACCTAACCTGGCCCTATACTCCTGTGAAAACAGCTTTTCTGCTACAGTACTAAATTGGGGGTGCTTCCACTCTGAATATCTAATCTTGTTCATTTCATATACCTGTGTATTTAGCACCTTTGCACCATTTCTATTTTAGGCCTTTGCCTCTCCATCTCTATTTTGAGGGTTATGCCCCCTCTCTGTTTTGGGGTGCCTTTGCACCACCCGATTCCTGGCACCTTTGCACCTGCCTATTCTTGGGGTGTCTTTGCACCCCCCTATTCTTGAGTGCCAAACTGGTTTACCCAAACTCAGGTGTGAGCATTTTATGACTTTGTATTTCTTTATGCCTTGTTAACCCATTGGTGTAAGCCCAGGGATTCCTAAGCTTATCCCCCACACCATATTAATATTCTGCTGAGAGCCCTCTTCCTGATTCATAGCAAGTGGCTTCTCCCTGTGTCTTGAAGTGGTGGAAAGGGTGAGGGGTCTATGTTGGGTCTCTTTTAAAAGAGCACTAATCCTATTCATGAGGGTTTCACTTTCATGATTTAATCACCTTAAGGCCCCATCTCTTCACACCATCATATTGGGCATTAGGATTTCAACAGATAAATTGGGAAGGGGACACAAACATTCAGACCATAAGAACTGGTGACCTCAAACTTAGCATCAGCATACTTCAGTTTTCTTGTATATAAAATGGAGTCAATAATAGGGCATTTAAAAAAGATTTTTTAAAGGATGAAATTTTATAATTTATATAAATTATTTAGCACAGTGCCCGACATATTTAAGTGCTCAATAAATATTTATTAGGTTTAATTTTAGTGTAGTGAAAAGATCCATGCCTTACTCAAAGTGATGAGGGAATATTCAAGTCTTGTTTATATAGAAAAGCTGTCTGAAAAGGTGATTATAAAGTTGTATATTGAAAGAAATTGAAGCTGGAAGATTTTGCTTCCATTTAGAAGAAAGAGAAAAGCATAAATATAGACTAGAAGGGGGTCACACATATGCTATTTTAGAAAATACTCTAAGTTAAAGCAATTTCATGTTGCAGAGTAACAGAGATAGCAATAAGATACTTTAAATAAACATCCTCAAAGTTATATTCTCAGATAGTTTTCACATCATTGGGTGAAGGAGTCTTAATTATAGTAGACAAGGAAGAGTCATATTTTCTAGGTAGCTATATAGAACAATACATGGAAAAGTTGTTTATTTCAGATTTTATGGAGATTTAAAAAAGATTGTTTGAAAATATACTTTAAAATACCTATTGACAGTCTGGGATATAGAAATATAAAAATAATTAAAAATATCAAATATTCTTTGGGCTTTTACAATTATTTCCAACTATTCTTGTTCAGTGAAGGGATTCATTTCTGTTCTGATTTGGTCTCCGTGATTTGCTCTGCTTGGGATGAATCTTTCTTCCAGGACCATGCCCCTCTGCCTCCCTGTCACCTTATGCACACTGGGTACATTACTCTTATATATTAGGTTATCAATTGTTACTTTTGGATCATAATCTTTCACAAAATATTTTGTAACTCTAACCATTATTAATTGATTTCTACAGAAGTTTGGCTTTCCCACATTTTATCCTGCCGCATGTCAACTATCTGCCTTAGTGTTAACCAGAATTACAGCTTCTGTCTTTATGTTTGGCATTTCCATTCTCTAGCCAAAGTGCCCTGCACTAAGAGTGAGCAGTGTTTTTAAAGGCAGCCTGCAGTAATGCAAGGAGTTTTATCACACATGTGTATCACACAGCGACTTTCTTGTTGAGGATCAAGTTCCAAATCCTCTCTTATTGTGCGGGTCATGAGCCTTCCCCTGTAGCTTTATGAAAGTTCCTCCTGGCAGCTATAGATATGTGGTATGATTAATCTTATATAATGTAGAGGGGTTTAATTTTATTTGGCAGTTATTAAAGAAATATTATTTTTCAGCTAAATAATATGATTGCCAGAGCATACATTATATTTTTTCCTTCTTTTCTGCCACTGTTTCTCTTTATTTTTCCCTTTTCCCTTCTTCTACCCTCTCCTCCTTGTTCACATTCTTATTCTTCTTCCTTCTCTCACTCCCTCTTTCTGTCTCCTCTCTGTCTCTTTCTCTCTTGACTGAGAGTACATTTTCATTATTTTCGGGCCCAGATTCAAAAGCTTCATAGTAATTTTCTTGATTGCAATCAATCTGTATGAGAATCAGTTACAGGGAATCTATTTTTAAAAGAAATGCACATGGTTTGAATATAGGTAAAGTCAGAAACATACAAGGTATGTTTTTGGAGCACTGCTGTATGAATATTCGTAAGTCACTGGGTACTATGATATTTTAACAATACAAGGATTTAAAAAAAAATCACTAATGGGCCAGGGAGTTTCCCGACCAAATGCTGCTGACACAGTTAATTATGGTTTAGGTAAAATGTAAAGGTGATTGCTTACTTCACAAAAATAAAAATAAAATAAAAATAAAATGTTAAAGGATTAAATGTAATTTTACAAACATTAGGAAATGAGAAAGAAATGCTGGGAAATATTTATTTAAAATCAGAATGAAAAAAAAAAGTCTTTCTTATCATAAAGCTGCTATAATGAATGAAAAAAAAATCCAAACTACAGTATTCCACACAAAATTACAAGATAAGCAATGCATTAAAAAATTGGAGAATTGCCATGAAAAGTAGCAAACTCCAAAGTTAAAAGTTGAAAGAAACAGTAAACAATCCTTAAAGGGTAAATCTTAATCATCACCACACGTATAAAAAAACACTTTAATAATATTTGTTGTAAAAGATGTTGAAAATTTGTCAATTGCATCCTGAGAAGAATGAGTACAACAGCACCCTTCTTGTCATCCTCCTTTTCTGCTGCTGAGAAAAGGAAGAGACACAGTTGTTGACTTATTTAAATACTCTTGTCTTTTGACTTAAGCCTCAGATCTATCAGCTTTCCTTCTTCCTTTTCCATATGTGCTCTCACTATATATCTGGCCCTTTCAAACTTAACGGTATAATTGACTTCCTTTTTTGGGGCATTTTATCTTGAATTTTTTCTTTGTTCTCTTGTCCTTATTTCTAGTTCAATCTATGATTGACAAGGAAGGCAGCATCGTGGAGGGGTTTAAAGCACAGCCTTGGAGTAAGCCTACCTGGCTTCAAATGCTAGTTCTACTAATTAGGGGCCAAAAGAAACTAAGGGGATTACTTAACATTTTAATATCCCCTGCTATAACGTGGCAGGAATTTAACAGATTCTCTTTAGCAGATTCATAGGCTTGTTATATGGACCAAATATATCAATATTTATCAATTACTTAGAGCAGTATCTGACATATAATAACTGTTACATAAATGAGGATTAAAATGTATTTTTTATGTATATTTTGCATAGATAACCTGAGGTTCATTTTCTTTCTTTTAATGCTTACCATGTTTTGTAATTCAGAAGTGTTTATTTTTTACATAAGGATATTGGTCATTCTTTGATTTCTAAACATTTATTTTTTATTACTTTTTTAACGTTTATTTATTTTTGAGAGAGACAGAGCATGAGCATCAGAGGGGCAGAGAGAGAGGGAAACACAGAATCCGAAGCAGGCTCCAGGCTCTGGGCTATCAACACAAAAGCCTGACCTGGGGCTGGAACCACAGATCATGACCTGAGCCAAAGCTGGACACTTAACCAACTGAGCCAGCCAGGCACCCCACTTTTTTTGATTTCTAAATTTTTATACTAATTAAAGATTCTTTCTTTTTATGTTTTTATTTTATTTTTGAGAGAGAGAGAGACAGAGCATGAGTAGGGAAAGGGCAGAGAGACAGGGAGACACAGAATCCAAAGCAGGTTCCAGGCTCTGAGCTGTTGCCACAAAGCCTGATGCAGGGCTCAAACCCAGGGATGGTGAGATCATGACCTGAGCCAAAGTCTGAAACTTAACTGACTGAGTGACCCAGGAGCTCCTAAAGTAAATAAAGATTATATTAGCTAAAATTATATATAGTTTTATTTTAACATATATATTTTATATTTAAGTATTCCATATATAACTTATTTTTAGTAACAGCTTTGAAATATAGTCATACCATAAATTTAACCCCTTTGAAAAATATGGAGTTCAGTGGCTCTTAGTATATTCTCAAAACTGTACTGCCATAGGGCACCTGTAGAGCACAGTGGGTTAAGCCTCTGACTCTTGATTTTGGCTCAGGTCTTGATCTCATGGTGGTAAGATAGAGCGCCAGGGGGGCCTGGGTGGCTCAGTGGGTTAAGCGTCCGACGTTGGCTCAGGTCATGATCTCACAGTCCGTGTGTTGGAGCCCCGTGTTGGGCTCTGTGCTGACAGCTCCGAGCCTGGAGCCTGCTTCACATTCTGTGTCTCCTTCTCTCTCTGCTTCTTCCCTGCTCATGCTCTGTCTCTCTCTGTCTCAAAAATAAATAAACATTAAAAAAAAATTAAAAAAAGATAGAGCACCATGTTGGGCTCCCTGCTATGTGTGGAGCGTGTGGAGCCTGTTAAAGATTATCTCTCTCCCTCTCCCTTTGCCACTCTCCCACTCGCTCTTGCATGTGCTCTCTCTCCAAAATAAATAAATAAGTAAATAAATATTGTGTTGCCATAATCACTATCAAAGATTAGAATATCTTCATCATTCCAAAAAGGAATCCAACCTATTAGCACTCATTTCCTATCACCCCTTCTGCTCAGGTCCTGGTAGCCATTTTCTATCTCTATGGATTTGGCATTCTGGACGTTTCATATAAATACACTCATACAATTTGTAGCTTTTTGTGTTTCATTTTTTTTTTGACTTAGTGTAATGTTTTCAAGATTCATTTATTTTATAATATGTATCAGTACTTTATTCCTTTCTATAGCCAAATAATATTCTATTACATATAGACATATCATTTTGTGTTTATCCATTCATGAATTGATAGGTATTTGAATTGTTTTCACTTTTTGGTTAATACAAGTAATGCTACTATGAACATTCATGTACAGTTGTGCACAAATTTTTATTTATTTATTTTTATTCTTTTGGGTATATGCCTACAAATGAAATTGTTAGACATATTAGACTCTTTGTTTAACTTTTTGAGGAACTGCCAAAACTGTCATCCCAACTAGGTATTCCGTTTAATATTTCCACCAACAATGTTGGAAGTTTCCCATTTTCTTACATCCTCTTCAATGGCTGTTATTGACTGTCTGATTTATTTATTTATTTATTTATTTATTTATTTATTTATTTATTTATTTTTGCCATCCTAGCAGGTGTGAAGTGGTATTTCATAGTGGTTTTTATTTGTATTTGTAAATAAAAAATATTTTATTTTTATTTGATGACTAATGATGCTGATTATACTTGTATGTGAATATTGCCCATTTGTAATTCTTTTTTGATAGGTATGTCTTCAAATTGTTTACTCATTGTTTTAATTGGAATGTTTGCCCTTTTATTGTTCAACTGTAACAGTTTTTTTAAATATATATATTGAGGATACAAACTCCTATGAGGTAAATTATTTGCAAATATTTTCTTCCATTCTGTTGGAGATCTTTTCCCTTTCTTGATAGTATCCTTTGGGAAGCACATGTTGTTAATTTTGATGAAGTATAATGTATCCAATCTCCTTGAGTTTGCTATATTTAATCACTGAAACCTTTGCTCAGTGTTGTGGTGAGCTAATGATTGAACAGATATTTAATTAAATGTATTGAATCAATAAGTCTTCCAGACTAGGCCAAGGGGCTATATTTCTGCTTTTTGCTATAAACTGAATGCTCCCATAGGCAGTTACAAGTCTGCCTTAGCCTTCACTTTCTGTCCTTATGGGACCTCAATATCAATCAGAGATGAGAGATTAGGGATTCTTTCCCTAATTCTAAAATGTAAAGAAAACACATCTCTTTTGGGCATGCACACAGTCCTACACATTTTTATGGACTTCTAAATTCCCAGAAATATGTAGATTTGTTCATATCCTTCTCTTGACATCCCATTCCCACTTTCCCTTTAAGTTTTTGTTTGTTTCTTTTACTTTGTATTATTTTGTTTGGTACACCTGTTGTTATCCACATTAATATCTCCTTCACAAGAAGCTGTAATGTTAAACAATTGCTGTTGTTTCTTTTCAATACAGACCTTTGGGATAGGACTCAAAGCCTTGCTCAAACAAACCAAGTCAGAAAAAGGGAAGTTCCCAAAGGGCTGCTAGATAGGTCAAATGGTGACAATTCTCTGGGAATGGGACCTTGGAAGAGCTCCTAGCCTGCTCTTCCCCCTCTGGTGCCTGCTAGGATGATGGTTTTCACAGATAGCAGAATTACAAAGTTGGTGGTTCAAGGCATCCATGAAGCTGTGGAGAGAGGGATCCCACAAATTTCTTTGTTCTTACTGAGATTCAACTACTTTTTTGGAGTAAATGCTCTGTAGTTTTGTGCAAGCCCTTTTTATCTATTTCCAAACAGATAAACTTTCTGAAAAAGTTGATTTTGACAATTGCTGCAGAGTATTCATTGCCTTTGTGGAAGAGAAGATTTTCTGGTATTTACTCTGCTGTTCCAGAGGTGCTTCTTAGATTTGATTTTGACAAACACTGTGAGATTTTGTTTTTTCTTTCTTCTTTCCAAAATGGTCATACATTTGCCCCCACAGTTTTGAAATGGTATGGTTGTTTTGCTCTACTCTATTGATTGTTTCTGGGCTTTAAAAAATTGTACTCTATCAATATACCTATAAATTTTATCTCTGAGACCATACTGCTTTCATCATCTCTTTTCTGGGTAAATATATAACTAAAGGATATAAAAATTAATGGACAATTATAAGTGTAAAGAATATAATTAAGAGCTATTTGTTTTAGCTACAAATAAAAACAAGTCATTTTACCTATTTATTAATTAAAAATGGACAGCCTCAGGGGTTGTGTTCCAAGACCCCCAGTGGCTGCTTGAAACTTTGTATAGTATCAAACCCTATATACACTATGTTTTTTCGTATACATACATACCTATGATAAAGTTTAATTTATAAATTAGGCATAGTAAGAGTTAACAATGGTAACTAATAATACAATAGAAAAATTATAACGATATACCATAATAAAAGTTATGTGAATATGGTCTCTCCAAAAATATCTTAGTGTACCATACTCATACTTCTTGTAATGTAAGATGATAAAATGCTCATGTTATGAGATGAAGCAAGGTGAATGATGTAGACATTGTGATTTAGTGTGAGGCTACTACTGACCTCCTGATGATACATAAGGAGGATCATCTGCTTGCAGACTCTGGTTGACCACGGGTAACTGAAACTGGGGAAAACGGGACCATGGATAAGGGGAGACTGCTGTAAGCTAAATTAGAAAAAAAATATGTGGAAACTGACTTTATATATAAACTCATATAATTCAAATAAGTACTAAAATATCTGTATGTATGAGTGAAATTACACTTTTTAAACAAACCATATCTTGAGAAATGATAATTATAGGTCTTCCATCCCTATAAAGACTAACAGTGATATTTTGATAATTTAAAAACAATACTTTAGTCTATTTACTTTGCTCCTGAGTACACGTTTATTTTTTAAGTGAATTGTTCAAATACATTTTAAATATGAACAGCTCATTTTGTTTCATTTTATTTTATTTCTATAGGACTTTGGAGATGATGGGTCCTTGTATATTACTAAGGTTACCACAACTCACATGGGCAATTACACCTGCTATGCAGATGGTTATGAACAAGTCTTTCAGACTCACATCTTCCAAGTAAATGGTAAGAAATATGGTGTTGCTATTATTGTTTTATGCTTCACTATATATTCAAAGAATATCACAGTTGATTAGGAAGGTAAATCTTCAATTTTCTTTGAGTTTTGGCAAAGTATAAGCTTTGTTTTGTTTTCTTTTGGGAATTATTGTTAATGTAAAACCTTTTAATTGAAAGCAAAACAAAACAAACAAAAAAGTGCAGAACACCTGGGTGGCTCAGTCAGTTAAGCATCCAACTCTTGACTTCGGCTCAGGTCATGATCTCATAGTCGTCAGTTCAAGTACTTCATCGGGCTCTACGCTGACAGTGTGGAGGAGCCTCATTGGGATTCTTTCTCTCCCTCTCTCTGTGTTTCTCCCCGACTTGTGCTCTCTTTCTTTCTCAATATAAATAAATTTTTAAAAATGGGGTGGTTGAGTGAGTAAATGTTATAAATTTGTACCACTTTTCTCATTCTGAAATGTTATAGAGTAACTCATTTTAACTGGAAAATTAAAGCATAAGAAATTTAAATTACTTTTTAAGCTCTAAATATCAACAGGTAGGCAACCACATACCTTTTAGAAACAAAATATTAAGCATGTTAAAATTTTAATCAGATTATCTGGTTGATCTTATTAATGATACAAAAAAACTGCTATTTATGTTCAGCAAATGTTATACTTTTAATAATTAACTAAATGACTTTGGACATTTGCCATGTAAGCTGATATTATTCTTATAATCAGAGCCTTTTTTTTAATTTAATTCAAGTTTTAGCTATTTAGTCAATTGATGATACAGGATGGTATGTATGACACATTAATTCATACCAATTTACTTCCATACTGATATATATGTTAATTTACTTTATGATTTACTAAAAGGAGACAGAAACTAACTGGGCTTTTCAGCTAGTGTGATTGGTTTGAATTAAGAGGGGAGTGGCAGATATGAGCTTGGTGAGGTAGTCTGGGGTCAGATCATGTGGAACCCTGTGGACTTAATTAAATATGTGGATTCTCATTCTAAGTATTTAGTGTGTGAAGTGGCATATTCTGATTTATTCTAAAATGACTGGAAGCACTGAGATCTGTTTAAAAAAATTATTTTAATAGTCTAGGGAAGAGATAATTGTGGCTTAAAATATAGTGTTAATGATGAAAAGGTAAAGTGCGGTTAAATTTGAAATATATTTTGAAAGTAGATCTGGTGATATTATTGAGGATGGCATGTAAATATAAAAGAGAGTTAAAAAAACAAGAAATTTGAAACATTTACATATATCCTTGTGACATAAACTGAATATAGAAGAAACATATTTGGAGACTGAGTGAAATTAATATATATATCTTTGGACAATACAATTTCTAAATGGAAATCAAGTCTTTAGTATACAAGTTTGGAGATCAGAGGAGGGTGTCAGCCCAAGTTGTATATTTATATAATATCAATGTGCATAAACTGTATTAAAAGCCATAAATTTGAGCTTGATGGGGTCACTTTAAGAATGAGTATAAATACTCCTATTGAGGATTAAGCCTTGTAGCTGAGGTTAACAAATGGAGAAAAGAAGACTTAGAATGAGCACCTTGTGATTGTAAGTGTGTCCTGAGAAATCAATTTTAAAATATTGGCAAAAACTTTGAAAAGATTGGAGAGTTTATGGTTTGTTGTGGGCACTCAACAGAAGCAGATCTAGGCCTTGCTTTCTAATGTAAACCCAGTTGTAACTAATGTGGGTCAAGGCTTGAAAACCAACCTTCAAGGAAGCCAGTGAAGAGGGCAGACAAGGTACAAGGGAGGTTATGCATGTTATTCCCAGTGGTCCAGATGTTTGGAGTTGGGCTTTGGATACAATCTACCTGAGGATATACAATCTTGAGAGGACAGAACAAGTCTGCCTAGGGGATGTTCTCTATCTAATTGCTGCATTCCTGGGGAAATGGCTATTGTTGCAAATCTGGTACTTTCCTCCCTCTTTGTTGTGATTGTTTACAAACTAATGGCCTATTTGACAAGACAAATGCTCTGAGCTGTTATCTTTGTTTTGTTGGAGATTCTCCAGTTTTGTTTTGGCTAACAATTAGTTCTCTCCTCTATACTCACTCTCTCAGTCTAAGGACCAACTGGTCAGGTTTCTAGCTTCTAAAGTAGTGCATGGTTCATGTTCTAACTGTATCAGAATCACATGAAAAAATTATCAAAATTGTAGAATGCTGGACTCTACCAGCACTTTATGGAAGTTGATTTGAAATCTGCATTTTGTCAAACTTCCTAGTAATTGTAATGCATGGTCGGGCATGAGAATCATTCCAAATGACTGTTCTTTAGGAGTTTCTGCTCCTTATTGATGTCTGAAGCAGACTTCTCAGACAACTTTACTCATTTGCCATGCTCCAGCTGGGAAGCCTAGGAACAAGACTTTGAGCCAAACTGCAGGCTTTCATGTTGCAAGATATGCCCTGAGCAGTACTGGAGAAATGCAGTTTCCCTACTTCATCCCCTCCTGTGAATGAACTGCTTACTCTCTGATCTCAGGTTTTTCTGAAGATGGAATAACGGAATAAAGGAACAATGAGGTCTCAGCAATAGAGCCATGACCATCAGTCTCAATATTATGAATTAATTTAGAGGAATTCAATATTAGCAGTGACTGCCGCTGAGATCTAATGCTGTCCCTCTGCTAGAAACACAGATCCCTGAACCTGGGAGTAAAACCCATCTCTTTCTATTACCTCCTACTACATTTAATCTGTTTCAGAATCTTTCATATAAGTGTTTTTATGAAGGCATGGGGTTTGGAAAAAGGGAAAATGATATTATTATTGCTGAACACTGGTTGCAAGTGAACAGAGAGAGAACTCTGCAGTAGCTGGAGAGTGATGTGGAGTTAAAGGGGGGAGGGAACTTATAAAAATTGCAGATATGGTAATCTTTTCTGCTGATGTGAATAATATGGTAAAAGATGAAAAGCAGATCATTTAAGAGAAAAAAGGGAAAATTGCCGTAGTCAAGTTTTTAAAAAGTTGATGTGATTAGTACAGAAATGGAAGGATTGGTCTTTGGAAGATGAATAGTTAATCTGTTGAAACTGAGCAAGACAGACTGTTTGGGAACAGATGCTCAGGGAGAGAGCATGAGAAAATAATCCTCTTTGCATTGCTTGGATTTTTTCAGTGCAGTCGGGAATACCAACTATTGAAAGCAAGGAGTTTGTGAGAGTTTCAGTTTGAGGAGAGGAAGAGATAGAAAACAATTATCTTGCAGGGCAGGAGGGTGATAGAAATGGCAGGCGGCAGTTGGAATGTTGGCAGATCTTTGAGTGTTCTCGAGGTGATATATATTAGTATGTTTTCCTTCGGTTGTGGTCGGCTGTGAGTTTGCAATCCTGGAAAGAAGGGAATTGGGTTTAACCTGCATTTTATTTTGTCAGGTGAGTAACTGGGAGAGAAACAGGCATGAGGAAACTAAACAAGTTTACAAGAGAATGATTATAATGATAGACCAGAGAATAAGTGGTAAGGTAAGGAAAGTGGTAGATGAGGAAAGCAGTGAAAGCATGAAAAATGTGAAATGAAATGAAACCCTGACTGGTGTTTCCAAGTTGATCAAATACTACCAGGAGGAGGTACTAGAGAGAATGAAATGTAGTACCATCACTGAAAGCATTTGTTTTTAATTTTTTTTAATGTTTATTTATTTCTGAGAAAGACAGAGAGACAGAGTGTGAGTTGGGGAGGGGCTGAGATAGAGAAGGAGACACAGAATCCAAAGCAGGTGCCAGTCTCTGGGCTGTCAGCACAGAGCCCAATGCGAAGCTTGAACTCCAGAACTGAGAGATCATGACCTGAGCCATGGTCAGAAGCTTAACGGGCTGAGCCACCCATGGGCCCCATTTTCTTTTTTTTTTTTAATGTTTATTTATTTTGAGAGAGAGAGAGAGACTGGGAAGGGTCAGTCTCTAGGGAGAGAGAGAAAATCCCAAACAGGCTCTGCAGTGTTAGTGCAGAGCCCGACATAGGATTTGATCCCCTGAACCATGACCTGAGCCGAAGTCAAGAGTCAGGTGATTAACCAACTGAGCCACCTAGGTGCCCCATTCAAAGCATTCTCTTAAGACATATGGCAATTTCTCTTTATTAGAAACACTTTTAATTAGGTCAAGTTTATATAAAGGAACGTGTGAATCACTAAGGTTTGATAGGTGTTTAGGGAGCTAGCTGTTCTAAATCTAACTTGCCAGTTCCAGGCTTAGCTGAAAAGGAGAAACAAAGGGAAGAATGACATTAATTCATCAAAACCAATGAGAGTAGATCAAAACCTTGTTCTACCGCATTTTTATCAATGAGGGAAGATAATAAGTGCATTTCAAGGATCATCTTTAATTTTTAAACCTATTTGAAGAAGCCAAGAAGCTAAGTAGAAAATGTATTAGATGTGTATCAGTAAGAGATTACCTTCAGGCATGATATCAGAGAACCAAAATGACAGGGGCTTAAAGAAGATACCAGTGTGTTTTTTTAATGCATAAAAAATGTTCAGATGAGGTGCTTCAAAATGGCTACTCCACAATGTCATCATTATCCTATTCTTCCCCCATTGTGGTTAGAAATGGTTTCCATTCTCAATGTCATCCCATGTTTTCCGAATGGCAGTGGAAATTCCAATCATCATGTTCATAGTACAAGGAAAAAGGAAGAAAGAAGAAGGAAAAATAACACCTGAGAGAACATCTGAGAGATTACTTTTTTTTTTAATGTTAACCATTTTATTTTCATTTTTAAATGTTTGTTTATTTTGGGAGACAGAGAGACAGAGTGGGGGCAGGGGCGAGCAGAGAGAGAGGGAGACACAGAATCCGAAGCAGGCTCCAGGCTCTGAGCTGTCAGCACAGAGCCCGATGCGGGGCTCGAACCCACAAAGCGTGGGATCGTGACCTGGGCCGAAGTTGGACGCTCAACCGACTGAGCCACCCAGGTGCCCCAAGAGAGAGCACTTTTGAAATAACACCAATGGAAGCATAAACAATAACTTACATTGACCCTCTCTAAATGCAGAGATTAAAGTATATTTCTTCGACCTTCTTGTTTTACATCCACAACAATTAACAGTTCAATTATTTACAAGAAGAATAAATATTGGGTAGGTAAATAGCCATCTTTGTTATAAAAAAATGTCTGGTCTGTCAAAACATTTTGCAAAACAGTAATAGAACAATGATACTTTATAAAATTATTTAGAAATAGTAAGATTCTCTATAAAACAACAACCCTACAAGTGATTTGCTAAACAAGTGATTTCTCCTCTTTTTGGTGGTTTGCTTTCCTTTGATTTTATGGTGTTTTATATTTGGGATAATAACTAAACATATATTTTGAGTATAAATAAGTACAGTAAACTTGAGATCACTCAGAATATTATTATAGACCAATAACAAAAGAATAGTTGGAAATGAGCTGTGACACTGGAAAAATACAATGAAAATGCAAGAAAATGCAAATTAGATTAGCCAAATGGCACATTTATAGATCCAATAAATCTCTAAACTGGTTTAACTCATTTTCTATTCTTCATCCACTTTTCAGAAAAGGTTAAAAAGGCCTTTAGAAAATTAAGTTTTCATAGAAAATTTAACATATTTGTCTGAACAATCTTTCAATTAGTAATAAAAATAAAATATATCATTGATTACCATAAAAAGCTCTGAAAATACCACAAGTTATTGGAATTTGTGAAAGAGTGTTTTTGAAGTGCAAAGTCTATTTAAATATCCCAGGGTGCAAGCCAAATAAGTCTATCAATAGCCCTGTTTCTTTTCAAACAATGCAAAATTAGATTATTGAAATATGAGAGTGCTTCTGTGTCCTTGTCAGAAGAAACATTATGTATAAATCAAAGGAGCTTGACTCTGCCAGTGGAATTCATTTCATGCTTTTCTTTTTCTTTTTACATAAAGCGAATCGTCTTTAGATCTTCAGCTTATGATACAGAATGTTTGAAATTTTAAAAGTCATTCAGTGTTTACACTACCCTCTGGGCAAAAAGCTTGTCCATATTCACAGTAGACCCATATGTATGCTGTTATTTCTCTTGTTCTTATTATTTAAAACCTCACACATAATATCAATTGGATTTTTTTTCCTGCTCATGTCAGAAATGTCTGCACAATATTGCTGGTTTTATAAGATGTCTATATAGAACACCCCATTTTTCTCCTTCAAAGTTTGGAAAACTCTAAAAGAAAGACACTAGAGCCAGATGTATATATGGAAGCATCACCTTCTTTACTGACAAAGCTATTTAGAGAAAGTGGCTTAGGTCTGGGCAACAGTGGCCTGCTTCTTCTTACATCATAGATTTGAACTTCCTCCTCCAGTCACAGACAGCCTTCCCTGCCAAACTTTCTGTATTGCCAAAGTGCAGATGGGAATAAAACCTTCCCGCAAGCAGTAAGATCCAGAAAGCAGGTGGTAAGAGGCCTACTTCCCCCTTCTCACTCCTCCTTCTTCTATGACTTACGAATGGATGAGAGAAAGAAGAGTCTTGAAGGTTAGTCTGGCTCAGTGATTCTCTCTGGTTCTTGGGCGAACACCTTCAGCAATGGGTTTTAAATGCAGATTCTTAGGGTGCACCCACGAGTACTAAATCAGAAGTTCTGTGCATGAGGGAGAGTGACCTGTGTTTTAACAAACCTTCCTGATGATTCAGATGATGTAGCTGAAGAATTACTGCTCTAGAAATGCTATTCCCTAGAGAAATGGGAAGTGGGAATATGTGTTCCTTCCTCATATACTCCAGCTTTCTTCCCTTAATTTTGACTTGAAACTAAGTTCACAGTGTTCTTGGGAAATGGCTGTCTCTTAGGGGGTGGGATCAGCCATGCATCAGATCAGTCATCCCTCTCATGAGGCCTGGCAGCAGATGGTACTGATGTCTTGCCCAAAGCCCACCCAGGCCACCTCAGCTGTGGTGGATGTCCCCTGATGCCTTGATACTACAGGAGCCAGTCCCAAACCACTCTTCCTAAGAATTATATTTGATACGGGAGGCTTTATCAGCTGTACTCAAGGCAGCCTAGATGTGCCAGGGATTTAACCTCTCCCAGGACACTCTTTAACCAGTGAGGGACACAAGTCAAAAGGCAAGAATCACAGCTTCCCACTCACTCAGGGGGAAGATTCTGAGATGCAGTCTACATGATTCGTATTTATTTATTCATTCATTCATTTATTTATTTTTGTTTGCTTGCTTTTTGTTTTTTGTTTTTTGCTATTTTTCTTTCCTCCATCTTATTTTCCTGGTCTCTAACTTGTGTTTCCTGGGATCACATCCCAAATAGGAAACACGAACCTAAATTCTGTCCTCAGAGGTGCTTTTTTGGGGATTCTCATGTTGGGGAATATTCTTACTTTAAGGTAATTGTTATTAGTAATAATTGCTGCCCTTTGGTAGCTCACCCTTGATAGCTACTGGTAGGCACCATATGTTTGCTTCCAGAAGTCTTTGAAATGTGATAAAACATTACACTAATTCATTAACTCCAGAGTCTGAAAATTCTCTGTCTCTATCATTTACCCATGCTAAATTATGTCCAGTTATACTATTCAATAGAGCTCTTCAGAGCTTCTGCAACTAGATTAAATCATGGCATCAAGATACTGCAATTATGCAACAGCAAGAGCATATAGATGCTCAAAATTTAATATATATAATCTAATTATTAAATTCCCAGAGATACATAAAATTTTAAAGATTAAAGTTTCAAAGAAATTAGTTTAAAATAATTAATGTCCAAAATTGAAGACTTCTGCCCTGGAACATAAAGTCTAAAGAAAGTCCAAATGTTTTAACTACAAGTAAAGTTCCAGGAGTCAAGTTCTTCCCTTATTTCTTATTTTGTTCCCTCTTGATGAGAGAGGTCTTTGAAAAGTTTATGGCTTTGATATAATGTCTACATCTTTATCTGATGAGAATCTAATTCCCATCAGATTTAAATGTACTATCTTGCTATTTGTTTACAAATGGTCACATCTGTTCTTTATTTCCTTGTATTTTGCCTTCTGTTGGATTGCATAACTTCAATCCAACTTCAATAGAATTTCATTTTATCTTCAGTATTGGCTTATTGGCTATACCTCTTAGTTTAATTTTTTAAGTGCAGCTGTAAGCTATATTTATAATATGCAACTTTAACTTATCACCATGTATCTGTAAATAATATTTTATTACTTCACATTTGAAAGAAGAACCTTAAAACAGAAATCTTTGACCTCTCCCTTTCTATCCTTTGTGATAATATTGTCAAATAGTTAATTCTATATATGTTACAAACTCTACAACATATTGTTTTATTTCTGCTTTTAATAAGTAAATATCCTTCAAAAAGATTATTTTTTAAAAACAAGAGACAAAACTTTTACTTTAAGTTTCTGATCCTCCTCATTGTTTCACATAAATGCAAATTTCTCAATTTTCCGTTAGCCTAATAAACATCCATTGGGGTACCTGGATGGCTCAGTCGGTTAAGCGTTCCACTCTTCATCTCAGCCCAGGTCGTGATCTCAGGGTCATGATTTCAAGTCCCGTGTTGGGCTCCACACTGGGTGTGGAGCCTACTTAAAAATAAATACATTACAAAAAATCCTTTAACAATTTTCTCAGCCTTTGTTTGTCTTAGCCTTTGTTTTTTCTCTTCACTTAAGAATATTTCTACTAGACATTGAAATTTGAATAGGCAGTTTTTGTTTTCTGTTTTTCTTTCAACATTTTACAGAAGTTGTTGTATTATCTTCTGGATTGTATAGTTTGTAAAGGAAAGTCAGTTATATTTCCAGGCTTTCCTCCCTGCCCCCCACAACCTGGCTGCTTTTTAAATTTTCAATTTTTCACTGGGTTTCAGCAATTTAATTATTAACATGTTTTGGTTTTGTTTTCTTTACTTGTATTTATCCTGTAGGGATTATTCAACTTCTTGGACTTTGGAATATATATTTTTCAACAAATTTGGAAAAAAAATTGGCGATTTTTTTAAGTAGATTTCTGCTTTCTCTCTCCATTAGGAATTCAATTACAGATATGCATGACTGCTTGACATTTTACCATAGTCCACTAAAATCTGTTTTATTTGTTTTCCTCTTCATGCTTTGCTCTCACTATACTTCAGTTTAGATAGTTTCTGTTGCTCTGACTTCAAAGTCAAAATTCTGTTTTTCTGTATGTATAATCTTCCACTAAGCCCAACCAATTTTTAAAACTGTATTTCAGATAATATATTTTTCAATTTTAGAAGTTTCATTTGTTTTTTCATAATCTCCATTTTCTCATTAATTATGTTCATGTTTCCCCTTAAATATCTGAACCTATCCGTACCAGATATTTTAAAAATCTGTATACTAACTTCATGACCTCTGAAATGTTATGTCTGTCTTTATTCATCAATATTTTTCTTGCATATGAATCACATTTCCTTCTTCTTCTTACATCTGTCTTTGTTGTTGTTGTTTTGTTTTGTTTTATTTTGTTTTTTGATGATGGGAATTGGTGAGAGAGATTTGCAGGGTTCTTGAGAAGTGCTGCTTTGGCATTAACTTACCTGCACACCTGTTAGATCTTTTTTGACACTTTTTTTTAAATTATATTTGACTATATCTAGAGTAACCTTCACACTAGGGTTTATTTCACTATCCTTCCAAGATATAGTGTTTCTGGGGTCTCTAGGAGGTGTTTAATGGGGTTCCTTTAATTTTTTTTTTTCTTCTATTAGGTCTCTCCATTCAGAGTCTGATTAATCTAACTCAAATGACACCTATCCTTGAGCAAACTCTTGGAGAATTTATATTTATAGCTCCCTGGTTGTAGTTCTTTTTATAGTCACTGAACTTTGCCTTACTTTGTGGAGTTTCATCCCCAACAGACACCTATTCGGATTCCTGTAGATCTCTATCTCTACATATTTCTCTCAATTTTGGAAATCTGCCCTACAAATTCCAGGTCTCAAGCTTTCTTGAATTCCAGTCTCTTTTATTATAGCAAGACCCTTCAATTCCTCTTCCTAGAATCAGTTTAAATGTCTCTAGGCAGAAAGTTGAGGCAATTATAAACCCACCTCGTTTGTTTTCTTTTTTCTCTTCTTTCAGGGATCATGATCTTCTGTTGGTGGTTTCCCAGCATTTGACAGCAGTTGTTTCTTATTTTTTTTAATGTTTATTTATTTTGGGAGAGAGAGAGACAGAGAGAGAGACAGAGAGAGAGAGAGCACACACAAGTGCGGGAGGGGCAGGGAGAGAGGTAGAGAGAGAGAATCCCAAGCAGGCTCTGCACCATCAGCACAGTTCTTGATGTGGGGCCTGAACTCACAAACTTCAAGATTGTGACCTGAGTCGAAATCAAGAGTTGGATGCTTAGCCAACTGAGCCACCCAAGCACCACTCATATTTGTTCTATTTATCTATGGCAGAGGACTTATCTGCTATACATTTTCTATCATGACTTTAAATCTCAGAGGAACCTTTTTTTTTCCCTCTATTTTCTTCTTTTAAATTCCAGTTAGTTAACATACATTGTAATATTAGCTTTAGGTGTAAAATTTAGAGATTCTTCACTTACATACAACTCCCAGTTCTCGTCACAAGAGCCCTCCTTAGTCTCCATTACTTATTTAACACACCCCCCACCCACCTCCCCTCTGGTAACCATCAGTTTTTTCTCTATAGTTAAGAGTTTTGTTTCTTGGTTTGCCTCTGTTTTGTTTTCCTCCTATGTTCATTTGTCTTATTTCTTAAATTCCACATATGAGTGAAATCATATGGTATTTGTCTTTCTCTGACTGACTTGTTTGCTTAGCATAATACTTTCTAGCTCTATCTACATTGTTGCAAATGGAAAGATTTCATTCTTTTTTATGGCTGAGTAATATTCCATTGTATATAAAAACCACATCTTTATCCATTCATCAGTCAATAGACGTTTGGGCTCTTTCTATAATTTGGCTTTTGTTGATAGTGCTGCTAAAAACATTGGGGTGCATGTATCCCTTTGAATCAGTATTTTTGTGTCCTTTGGGTAAATACCTAGTAGTGCTATTGCTGGGTTGTAGGGTAGTTCCTTTTTTAACTTTTTACGGAAGCACCATACTGTTTTCCAGACTGGCTGCACCAGTTTGCCTTCCCACTAACAGTGAAAGAAGGTTCATAGGAACCATTTTTTTTAAAAAGACTGAGAAGTTTTATTAATTAAAGGCAAGTTTTCTTATGACCCTTGTGTATAAACTTTCTGAAAGTTAGTAGACATGGCTAATGTTGGCAGCATCAACACTATGTGAAATACAGTTGGAAATTTCAGGTATTACTTGTTTGTTCTCAGTGTCCAGTACTTAATTCTACCAAGAGGATGGCAGGTACTCAGTATATGAAGGGAGGAGAATGAATAACAATAAAAGAAAAATAAAAGGTTTGTTTCGGCTGTGGCAAGGTATGAATCTTTCTATATTAGTTTTTCAATGCTCAATATTCAAGGCTAAATATATAATTGATCATAACCACCCCAAAATATGTTAATTTTGTGACTAGGTGTGAAGAAGAGACTATTAGCTACCACCTAATTTTCTTTAGTTTTCTTTAGTGACAGAGGCCCAATTTTAGCCCTTCATGGCTAACCACCTAAAACTATATTTCTCAGATCTTTTTGAAGCTAAGTATTATCCCATGACAGAGTTTTGGCCAATGGAGTGTGATACTATCTAATGTATTTAATATCTGGATTTTACCATAAAAAAGGAGGTTATGTGCTTTCCCTTCTCTTTTTCTCTGTTTTTGCTTATTGGAATATGGATCTGACAGTGGTAGCTGAGGAATGATGTTCAATTAAAGAAAGGAAGTCATGTTTAAAAGTTAGCAGAAGAAAATAATAGAAGGTCCCTGGGTGTGGAAGGCTTAATAATGTCTTCACAGAAGATATTCATATCCCAATTCCTGGCATTTATGAATGGTACCTTATATGGCTTAAGGAGACTTACATATGTGATGTAGTTAAGGATCTTGAGTTGGCAATATTATCCAGGTGTGTTGTAAATATAAGGATTCCCATACAAAAAAAGGCAAAAATGTCAAAGAAGGAAACGGGAGATGTGATAACAGAAGGTAGAGATTGGAATGATTTGATAAAGGGGTCTTAGACCAAGGAATGCAGGTGGTCTCAAGAAGCCAGAAATTGCAAGGAAATAGACTGCCCCCTAAGACTCCAGAATGATCCAACCCTGCCGACATCTTGACTTTAGGTCACTAAAATAGGTTTTGGATTTTTGGCCTCTGGAAATGTTACTTTAAGCCAGTAAACCTGTGGTAATTTTTGTCAGCGACACTGGGTTCTGTAACAAGATCAAGTAACCAGAACATCCTTTGGCCATCTACAAGGACTTATCTTTAGCTTAAACCACTGTATTTGAGTCTCTATTATATATACTATCAAGCCACTCATATTGACTACATATCAGAATTTATATCTTATTGAAGCCATGACTGTATTTTTGCTCTGTTACATCAGTTTAACCAACATCATATCTTTATCAGGTTTATTTTTCATTTCTACCACAGTCCAACCGCAGATTTGTAGAGGGGCTCTTTTTGATGCATTCAGTAATCCAGGATCCTTCTACGTCTAGCACACTAGAGTATTATGTAAGGCTATGTTACTGCATGTCCTTGTTATAGTCTGTGAACTATTTGAATCAGTATTTTTGTGTCCTTTGGGTTAATACCTAGTAGTGCTATTGCTGGGTTGTCATCTGTCATCTGTTACCTATCCATAAAATAAAGTATAGAAATTATTAGTAAGTTCAAAAAATTTATAGTAATTGCATATTTCTACATCATCTATGGAAAGGATTCTATTATCTGATAACTGTAGAGATTGAAGAAAAAAAAACCTCCAATCACAGATAGTTTGAGAATCACTTCCGTAAAGCCTGCGAGTCCTCCACTAGATTCTCTGTGTGTTTTTTTAGTGGTTAACAGAAGAGGCAACACATGAAGGATTGTGTGGGAGGTTTATAGGGTAGCACTTGTAGCAGATAGCACTTTTGCCCACTTGCTGGGATTCACAATTATACATTCTTTTGTAAGGGAGTTTGAGAATGATAAGCTGGTTCTGGGCTCAGAAAGAAAGGGGAATACTTTTAGTGTGCACCTAGCCTGATTTTGCCACAAGACCATAATGGTCATAAGCTTTCTAGGAGAAAGATCAAATGGTATAGAAAACATTTAAGATAATCATATTGTCTTCTAGGAACAGGCATTTTGGGATCCAGTGTCACAATGGAATTCTTTGCATTTTTAAAAATTATTTTAATGTTTATTTTTGAGAGAGAGAGAGAGAGAGAGAGTGAACAGAGGAGGGGCAGAGAGAGGGGGACACAGAATCCGTAGCAGGCTCTATGCTCTGAGCTGTCAGCACAGAGCCCAATGTGGGGCTCGAATTCACAAACCAGGAGATTATGACCTGAGCCGAAGTCAGACACTTAATTTAGTAAGCCACGCAGGAGCCCCAAGGAATTCTTTGTATTTGTGAAACCAAGTCCATAAGGCCTGGTCTCAGCTGGCATATATCCTTTAGCTGATTCTGAAACTAAACTTGAGATTAATGTTTCTGAGAGCTGTGCTTCAGGGGACTACTGCAGACCTAAACTTCACCAGGAGCTCTACGACGTGTCATTTCCTCAGTTTAGAAGGATTGTAGACCTGTGCTATATGTATTTCTGCTACACTTTCCCCTGCTTCTACTGCTCTCTTTCTCTTAGTTCTTCCATTATTTATTTCAGGAAGGTTCACCGACTTCATTATCTTCTTAATTTGGACTATTTCTTTTTTTTTTTCCTTTGGCAGGGTGGTATGCTAGAAATAAGTGTCTTCCTTCTTTTTTATTGCTCTCTTCTTTCTGGCCCAAACGTTTTTGTTCTCATGTATTTCTCTATATGTTGTCCTGTGGGATCTGTCTCAGTGAGAGATTTGAAAATATTGCATCTGAACCTGCCAAAAACATTCACAGTTCAAACAAATATTATCCACCTTCTCCTTATTGATTTGAGTAATCCCACTCAGAGGTTATTTTTCCATTAGAACAGTATAAAACCTCTGCCCAGACATGATCCATCATTATCATGCCTAGATTCCTTTAGCATGTTTCATCTTGGATCCTTCTTCTCTCAGAGTCTTAATTCCATAGATTTCCTGGTTATGTGTCCTTGGTTGCAGAGGATAGCTCCATGACCACCTGTAATGACTGTCACTTTGAAATGCATCCAGGGATGTCATGAGACTTTTATGCTGCTCTTCTGTCTTCTAACATTTTTTCCACAATTTGTGTAAACATTTGGTAGAGATCTGTGAAATATTATTCTCATTTTTGAGTATTTCCCACTTAATATGATTATTCCTATTTTTGTGTATCCTTAACTTCACATTTATGAAGTCAGACCATGTCCCTACTCTGCTTAAAATCCTTGGGGCACCTAGGATAAACCCAGTCGGTTAACCATCCGACTCTTGATTTCTTTGGCTCAGGTCATGATCTCACGGTTCATGGGTTCAAATCCACACTGTTAGCGTGGAGCTGCTTGGAATTCTGTGTCTACCTCTCTCTCTGCCCCTCCCCTATGTTCTCTGTTTATCTCTCTCTCTCTCTCAAAAATAAATAAACACTTTAAAAAATCCTATAGTGACCCCTTTTAATCACTCAGATTAAAAGCCAGTCTTTCAAATGCCCTTCAAAATGCTAAATGTTCGGATTTTGTGGTGTCTTCTTATCCTGCTGTTCTTTCCCTTGCAAACTCCATTCCAGGTATTTAATGTGCTTTTTTTCTTTAAATATAGCAAGTGTTTGCAGCTGGCTATTCCCTCTGCCTGAAGATACTTTCTATATCCTCACCAGGCCCAGTTCCAACCTCCTTCAACTCTTTGGTTAAATGTGCATTTTTTAAATGAAGTCTACGCAGACCACACAATTTGAAACCACAACTAGTCCCCACCTTCTCACACTTGCAGTCACTGACAACTTTATGGATAGTAGTATTACCTTCTAATAACTTCATGCATCCTAACATAGTATTGCACTAAGTTTTTTCCCTGGCATTTTAACATCCTCGAAATAGGGATATGTTCTACAATCTAGGGTTATAGGAAGCAATGTGTCTACTACACTGGAAGCTTTCTTTTTCTTTGTTATTGGTATATAAATAATGGCATCTTAGATTTAATTAAGTAAGGTGGATTACTTATTTAGTATGTTTATAGTTTTTTTTTAATGATTATTTTGAGAGATGGAACATGCAAGCAGGGTGAGAGGGCAGACAGAGAGGGAGAGAAAGAATTCCAAGCATGTTCTGCACTGTTAATGTGGAGCCCAACATAGGGCTGGAAGGCATGAAACGTGAGATCCTAACCTGGGCGGAAATCAAGAGTCGGATGCTTAACCAAGTAAGCCACCCAGGCACCCCTGTTTATAATTTAATTTTGGTCTTCCCTCACTGGAGGAGATTCTCTCTCTCTCTCTTTCTCTCTCTGCCTTTTGGTACTTAAAACAGTACCATTTGCTGGATAAATACATATGACTAGATAAATAAATATTTGTCATTAGCTCCTGGTTCAGGATCCCTTTGAGGAATCTAGTAGTCTGCTCTCTGAGATGTTCCCATTCTCCTCAGCTGTCAGATTGTGAGGGACTACCTTAAATAGACAACTAAAACATTTCCTCATTTTTTACTGATATCCTTTTTAAGAGCCGCCTCTTCATGACATGTGCATGTATGTGTGTGTCTGTGTGTGTACAGTGTGGGCGGATGTGTTTGCACTGGACCTCAAGATCTAATTTTCCTTTTGATATCAGGCTGTTCTGTCTTCTAAAATGTCTTCTAGGTAAATCTCTCTTTTCCAGTGTAGTCAATCTTTCTTCCTTTCTTTTGTTTTCATTTTCTACTACTCATGTCCTGGTAGAGAATTAAAGTATATTTTTCAATTATTTCATTTCCTCCTTGGCATCCTGAGCAAATGTAATTCTTAGAGACAGTGGAGGTATAGAGGTTCAAAGGTCGTGTTAGGTTTTTCGTTAGCAGTGTTTTCGTTGAGTTGTTCCTCTATCCAGGCCTTGAGATTTACTTTTCTAGAATGAAGATTTTTTTTTATTTTGCATTTGTCTGCTAACAAAATATATAATATTTGTTTGGGTGAAGACACATTATAGATCTCTGCAATCTAAAGCCATGATCAGAGTTTATATAAATAAGGAAGCCAGAGAACTTATTACCACTAACAGTGGGCTGGGGCTTAAGAGTCTTTGAAAAAGCTTCTCTTTATATTAGTAATCCCTGCAAGATTCCTCCCTTTGTAATGAAAAGGTAGTTAATGAAATTTGGGTAGTCAGTTTAGTATTGCCTACCTAGATATGCCACTAATAATATAAAGCAATAACCTGTACTTAGCACTTTGTAACACTAATGGAAATTAGCTGCCTGTGCATTAGGGGGAAAAAAAAACACAAAAATGCTTCCCACAGACATGGTTGAGAAACACAGCACAAGCCACTTACTGATACCTTTACTTCAGCCTTGATTAAAATACCAGATCAAAGTGCACCTCTGTAATTCAAAATTGAATTATTAAAGCCCATACACAGGGTGACCCACTTCTTAAGGTCTGTATTTGTTAGACACAGTTCTGCCTGCATAAACACAACAATTCATTTATGGGGAAAAAGTCACCCAATGGGATCAAATCTAATTAGCCCATATTTATTAAAGCTTAAGGCCTAAAGCCACTTGCTAAGGCTGCAGCATATGGAAACCTACTTTCCTACTCTCTCTCTCCATAGAAAATCACCCTCAAAGCATATACTATCAGAGTTAAGTTACCCACTGGAGCCATTTCAAAACCCTAGTGTTATCATGTCAACCAAACTTTACTCTGTAAATTTGTCAAGGCTTCCCAAAGCATCAGATGTTGGGCATTTAGGAGATCAGTAAATAACACCAGCTTCTTCCCTTCCTGATCTTGTCTTTGGAAGCAAGTGAGGGACAGATAATGAGTCATATAAAGGACAAAATATCATCTACATTGTGGAAAAGCTGCTTAGAGAATGTGTTTGAGATATGTGACAGTTGTTTAATTTTTATAATTTAGTTTGTCCAATAACTCATGAGCATTGGTATAGACCTTAGCACAAGAAAACAAAAGTTGATACCTGATTTAACCAAGAGCAGAATAATACACATCCTCTTTACAGACAGACCCAAAATATGAGAAGGGATGAACTGAAAAGGCTCAGTCTTTCTTAAAGCATGACAAGAAGACACTTCATCCCTCTTCTTACTTGTGGATTTACTAAGGTCTGGGGATAGATACAATCCTCGACAGGAACACAGAGTTCTTTGGAGTCTTTTGTTAATAGGAGCAAATCTTTCAGGTGGATGACTCATTCTCAGATACTATTGTATTCACCTGTGATTGACTCAGACCTAAATTTATTCAGCCAGCATTCTTTTATGGTATAAGTGAATGTATTTATATACTTTCATGGGTAAGTACATGTACTAAATCTTATTTTTAAATATTACAAAAGTATTTTCCTTCATAAGATTATAATCTTATTATATCTACATCCACGTTGAAATTAGCAAGGCATAGTTTACTGGACTGGTTTACACCTGCCCATAGAAGTGATATTTCATAGATTGTTTCTGTGTATACAAGTACTAGGTAATGTTACAAAACACTCATGAGGTGGCCAGCACTTAAAGAACAGTATAATGACTAATTAATGTAATGACACTTGTATAACAAGAGAGTCGAAAGAAGGTTAATGTGATAATGAGGCTTATTTGATCTTAAAGATTTAGCATGAAGGAACTCTCAAGATAGCTTAATTAGATTTTAAGCACCTTTTCCAATTTGCATGTGTACTTGTTAATCCATATGTTCTAAAAATAAATTTTACTTCCTTTAAGTTAATGAATTTGTCTCATCTCTTCCCTTGTGCTGTTTACTGTTACTAGTGATGGGGTTTCTTTGAATTTTTCATTTGATACGTGTTATTTATAATTACTTCTTTCGTATTATGTTCAAATTGTAGTTTGAGTCAAATAGTAAGATGTTTTAAATTATGAAACAATAGCTGAGTAAAATGCAGGCAAGTATGACAAATCATGACTAGACTCATTTAAGTAATTTTTATGTCATTTAGTACACTATATTACACCATACAATATGTTAGTAAGTGTGATTTCATTATTTGATACCTGTGTCATTTTTAAACTTGACCAAATGGAAAGAACATTTTAGAAATTAATTTAACAATGAAACAGAAGATCATATGTAGCAGTAATTCAGTCAATTGTATACTGTTTTCTGGTGCTTTGGAAAAATATAGAATTACATTTTCACATCCCATATTTAGGCTTGGATGAGTTCTCCAAATTAATACCCCTTTATTAATACCTCTTTGTTAATGAGTGATTCTCATAATTCATTTACATGATTTTTACTGCCCAGTCTTTGTTTCTTTTTCAATTCAGTTTATTCTTGTAGCACTTTATTTCTTGAAGCCATCAGAGCATGAGTACTGGCATGGGTCAGCCTCTTATTTTCTCTGACTTAAGTCAGATCCATTTTCTAAGACTCAATTCATGTTTCATGTTTTACATGCAGATATCCATGAGCACCTCAGCTCATAGTAATCTCTTCCACTTTAGGCACCCTGCTTACTACTTATTTTTTTCATTAGAAGTAATGAAGTTGACGGTTAAGCATCCGACTTTGGCTCAGGTCTTGATCTCATGGTTTGTGGGTTTGAGCCCCTCGTCTGGCTCTGTGCTGACAGCTCAGAGCCTGGAGCCTGCTTCAGATTCTGTGTCTCCCTTTCTCTCTGCCCCTCCCCCCACTCACACTCTGTCTCTCTCTCTCTCTCTCCCAAAAAATGAATAAACAGTAAAAAAATTTAAAAGAAGCAATGAATTTGATTTTCAAACTATCTTTCTTTAGGGTTTTAATGTATATGGAGCTTTGCATTTAGATATCCAAAAAATGAGGGTCAAGTTTCATAAATTCTTTGCTTTCTCATAGGTTTAATTTTGTACTTTGCAAATAGCAAATAGTCAGCATATCTATATTGATCTGTTTTGCTTTTTGAACTAGAAAAAATTTTTTTGACAAACTAAAAATAATCAACTTAATGGCTTATGGGCTGATGAAAATTGGCCATTCTACATGTAATTGTGGTATTTGTGTCTCAATATACAGTTGACCCTTGAATAATGTGGAGGTTAGAGGCGTGAGCCCCCCCTCACAGTTGAAAAATCTATATATAACTTTTGACTCCCCCAAAACTTAACTACTAACAGACTATTGTTGAGTGGAAACCTTACTGATAACATAAATCATTAATTAATACATATTTCGTATACTAAAGGTATTATATTACAATAAAGTAGAGAAAGGAAAATTTTATTAAGAAAACCATAAGGAAGAGAAAATACATTTACAGTCCTGTATGTATTTACCAAAAAAGACTTGCATATAAGTTGGCCAGTGCAATTCAAATCTGTGATGTTCAAAGGTCTTTTGCATAGTAGTCTCAGAATGATGAAACCACTGCCTGAATTAAACACACAACAGATAAGGTCATTAATTAAATGTGGTGATATAAACAAGGGCATAACTCCTACCCATACAGCCTTTTTGAAATTTGAGGTATCATACAAATCCAAAAAGTTGTGTGTAAAGTGCAAAGAAGGACTTTTCTGAAATGGGCCATGGACACATGCTAGCTTGAGTACATTTTCTCTTAGCAGGTTTGACACTCATGCAGGCTAATAATTTTAGATGAGGTCAAAGAGAAAGGTGTGGTTACGCAATAGCATTTTTTTCCTCAGAAATCTACATAGGTATTTATTTTAATGTATTTATTGAGCCTATATTAAGCACAAGGAGGTTTCAATTTAGTTTAGATGATGAGGCAAGCATACTTCTTGAAGTTTAATGACATATATAAAGGCTCCATATTGGTCAAGTGGTAAAAGATGTTGTTGTTACTGCTAGTTATGATGACTATGATGATGATGACAGACAAGATATGACGAAAGAAAGTGAGAAGGCAGTATGGATTGGAAGGCTCTGATTATGTTTTGTTCATAAGGTGGCCTGAGAAGTTCTTTGCTTCCCGCTCCACATTTCCAGCTAACAAATTAGTTTAAGTAAGCTTTGCCAGAGGGTAAGCAGAGGGAGTGCTATATACTGACAACTGTAATAGTGACTTGGGAATATGCTTCATAGCAAAATACAGATAATTTTGTCTGTCATATACACATAAGGTATTAACAATGGAAAATAGATCATTTGTGACTATCAGTGGTGCCCTATCACTATTAATAGATTACATGTGGCATCAAATTTTAAAATTTTCCTCTAAATCACTTTTTCATTTAAGACCACTAGCTATTTTAAAGTAAAAGCAAGTAATAAGCAAAACACCCAATGATAGTACTATTCCCAACAACTACAGTGGTCATCTTTCTTGCAAATGCTCATTTAAATCACACTGTCTTAAAAATAATAATAATAATAAAAAAATGTTTCTTAGAAAGTATCTGGGAAATTTTGTGAATGATACCAAGAATTTTACAGTAATTATCATGGTTTTAAAAACTGTATCATTTTTGAAAGTGAATATTTTAAAGTATTATATCACCATGTCAAGGGAATAATAATTATTTATTGAATATAAGTTTTTAGAAAGAAGGAAATATATTATTGAATCAACTGATGTATTATAGCAAATTTTTTATGTTATAGTGTAGCAAAAAATGTGGTAAATAGTAGTGCCATCTATTGATAAAATTGAAAACTACAGTTTCTTTTTAAGGAAAACCGAGACTTACATGTATAGGAATATACTTCAAAATATATAAGTCCTTAGTGCTGTGATTATTTTAAATTATTATTTTATCACATCAAGTACTAGACTTGTGTTAAAAATAGTATTTGTGTGAATGGGTGTGTTTATGTGTGTATATGTATGTATTTATGTGTATATTTTTATGTATGTAATTAATAATGTTATACTTCCTGTAATAGACATTGGTTATTGAATTAAGTTTAGTAAAGCTGTTAATCAATTGAATAATAATAAATTTAATCAATGAAGAAAATTAACTTTAATATTATATACTATATTCTGCTAAAAATATTAAGCAATAACTACCTATATGGCGAGGGATGAATCATTGTGTCTCGTTATTTATTATTTTTTAATGTTTTTTATTTGTTTTGAGGGAAAGGAAACACACATGTATGAGTGGCGAGGTGCGGAGAGAGTGGGAGAGAGAGAATCCCAAGTAGGCTCTGCACTATCAAGGAAGCCATGACTTGAGCCCAAATCAAGAGTTGGAGGCTTACTTGACTGAGCCACCCAGGCTTCCCTCTCTTTTATTCTATTTTAATGTGCAGAAAATACTTTTAACATGTAAAAATTTGAATATGTACCTTTCAGCATACTATTATGACTGAATTTAATATTTATTTTTTTTAATTTTGGTTTTTTTATATATAATAACAGACTATATAAAAGACGCTTAGATTAGCTCTTCTCAATAATTCTAAATTATTATCTTTAATTTTTCCAATTTTCTACAATACACCTGGCTGGAACAATCTGTCTTTCTGGCCAAATTACCTAAGGTAATACTGAGTAGTTTAAAGAGTTTGATCGTTAAAAATATATGCTAATTAAGGGACAATACTTCAGAGAGGAAAGGAGCAGAAAGTGGTGGTAATATCCATTGACCTCTAGGGTTTGATCAGATTATATATTGCAGGTGATATGTGCCAGAACATTAACAGGTGCAGATATAGCACTGTTCCATTACCACAAGGATCCTTAATGTTGCCCTTTTATAGCCACACCCACTTCTCTTCTGCCCTCATTAACCCCCAGCAATCACTAATCTGCTCTCCCTTTATACGATTATTTTGAGAATGTTTTATAAATGAAATAATATGGCAAAGTATATCATTTTGGGATTGGTTTTATTTCCCCATGGATCACAGTTATCTGGAGATTCATCTATGTTGTTGTGTGTATCAATAGTTTGTTCCTTTTTTTTTTTTTTTTTTTTTTGAATAGTATTCCATGGTATGGATATATTAAAGTTTGCTTATTTATTTACCTGTGGAAGGACAATTTAGGCTGATTCCAGTTGTTTTCTATTACATATAACACTGTAAAAGGTATTCATGTAGGGGTTAATTCATTCGGCTAAGCAACCGATTTCAGCTCAGGTCATGATCTCATGGTTCATGGGTACAAGTCCCGCATTGGGCTCTCTGCTGTCAGTGCAGAGCCCGCTTCTGATCCTCTGTCCTTCCCTCTACCTGCCCCTCCTTGCCCTTGTGTTCTCTCTCTCTCTCAGAAATAAATAAACATTAAAAAAAAGTATTCATGTAGAATTTTTTATATGAACACAAATTTTCATTTTTCTGGGATAAATACTCATGAATTTAATTGCTAAGTCATATGGTAGTTACATGTTTAGATTTTTCTTTTCTTGAAACTGACAGAGTGCTTATACTATTTTACATTATCACTAGCAATGTATGAGTGATTCAGTTTCTTTGCATCCTGGCCAACAATTGGCATCATCACTGTTTCTATTTCAGCCATTCTGATATGTGTAGTGAAATCTTATTGTCATATTAATTTGCATTGGCTAATGAAGCCAAACATCGTTTCATGTGATTACTTGCACTCTGTATATCACCTCTAATAAAATGTCCTCTTATGTCCTTTAACCATTTTCTAATTGAATTGCTTGCTTTTTTACTGTTGAGTTTTGATAGTTCTTTAGATATTGTTTTGTTGCATATCTGGTTTATAAATATTTTGTCCACTCTGTAGTTTGTCTTTTAATCCATTTCACAGATTTTTTTCTAGAGCAATAGTTTTAAATTTTGGTGAGGTCCATTAATCCTTTTTTTTTTTTTTTTTAATGAATAGTACTTTTATGTCAAATCTAATGATTCTTTGCTGATTCCTAGATAGTGAAGAATTTTTCCTATGTATTTTCCTAAAAGTTTTACAGTTTTATGTTCTGCAGTTTATAGTACATTTTTAGTTGGGTTTTGTATAAGGTATGAGATATGAATCAATGATAATGCCATGACAGAAGGATAATATGTTAACACTAACAAAAGAGAAAATAGTAACCTCCAACTATGGGTATGACATTACAAGAAGCAGGCAATGGGAAGGATGACATAAATCTGTGTAATTACAAACTGGACTATCTCTCCTATAGCCAAATATCTGCTTATTTCTCAGACAGCTCATATATCTCTAAATTCTAATCCCTAAATTATACCAGAAAAATAAAAGGATTCCTGTCTCCATGATGTGATTGAGTTAGAGTTTTTGCTGGTCCTATTTTACTTTTTCTAGGTTGGAAAGTGGATGTCAGGAGTAAAAGGAAGCAAGAAAACAAAAGAATTCTAAAACTCTATCTTAGATAGGGGTGGTCTTACATCCTGAGGTAGGAGTAGCTGTTATTTAATTCTTAGATATAACTTGACAAATAAGATTTTCATATGATAGCTAAACACAGGAATTTTGCAATAGAACTGAAGAAGAAGGAATACAAAGGAACTTTATCAGTGAAGTATAGGTAAGAAAAAGAAAAGGTTAAGCGCTGACTTCAACTCAGGTCATGATCTAGAGCCCTGCATCAAGCTCTGTGCTGACAGCTCGGAGCCTGGAACCTGCTTCAGATTCTGTGTCTCCCTCTGTGTCTGCCCCCCCTCCTCCTACTGTCTCTCTCTCTCAAAAATAAAATAAACATTAAATTTTTTTTAAAAAAGTAAAATAAAAAAAGGAAACAGCAACAATGTACAAGTTTAAAATAAAATGGAAAATTGAAAAAAACTATCATGTGTATCACAATTGGTATATGTGTTTTAAACTTCTGCATCAAATTGAATGTTTGGATAAAAAAATTCAGTTATGTAATAGTTGTAAGAAACACCAAAAAAGAAATAATGAAAATATATTGATAATAAAGTGGTTAGTCAATACATGTGTAGAAAATAAATTACATTAAATCAACGGTAATGTACCTATATTTGCTAAAGTTTTATTTATGCTAAACTCATTGACTAGAATAAAGAAAAATATTTTCCCATAGTAAAAACATACAACATACAAAGAACATATAAGAATCAAAACTTTTTATGTGTCCAATATATACAGTAAAATTGCATCAAGCAAAATATAAAACTCAAAGGATTCTTTGATAAAGGTATAATGATAGGATTTTAAAATATAGTTAAAAAAGACTTTGAGGCACCTGGTGCCTCAGTCCGTTAAGCATCTGACTCTTGATTTCGGCTCAGGTCATGATTTTTGTTCATGAGATTGAGCCCCAGCATCGAGCTCTTTGCTGACAGTGTGGAACCTACTTGGGATTTTCCCTCAACTTTCTTTCTCCCTCCCCTGCTGTGTGGTCTCTCTCTCTCTCTCTCTCAGAAATAAATAAACTTATAAAATATTTGACAGATTAAATGAATAAAGTTTAAGCAAAGGAATGGAGATTGTAATGACTCCATGAGTATATGTGAGATATATATGTTGTGTTTAGATATAAGTAGACAGACAGATGACAGAACTAATGCTATGGCCATCCAGCCATCCATCTATCTATAATCTAAATACGACATATATATCTCAAACATACTCACTGAGTTATATGTATGTATATACATATATATTCATTTTCATATGTGTTCATGTCTATATATATATATATATATATATATATATATATAATGCTGAAAAGTAACTGAAACATAACTGGTCAAATTAATATACCATAGCATACTAAATTAGATACCAAAAAAATCAATCCATACCTTACAATGCTTATTTTTAAAATGCTACCTAATATAATGGATGTTTCCTTTAACACCAAAATAAGCCATACTATCATCTATCATCCATAATTAATCCTCATTCAAATTGTTTTGAAGTTTAAAAACATAAATATTACAAGATTGACAGTTTTTTTTTTATATATTTGCTGATGATATGATGGCTTACCTTTGAATCCCAAGAGATCAAATATCTAAAAGCTTTTTTTACTAAAAGAAAATTAGTGCTCATTGGCACTTAACTACTTATGGATATATAGAAACACATTTCTCATTAACAGCAAAAAAGGAAAATGTTAAAAAACTTAGTAGAAAAAGTCCAGAATCTAACTAAAGGACTTCAAAACTAATGTTAATAAATGGAGCAATATACTACGTTCTTAGACTGGGAGATATCCTATATTAAAATAATTGCACAGCTTCTTTAACTGTGCATTTAATTCAGTTTCAACTGGAATTCCAAGGATCCGTTTTTCCTTCCCTTTCTCTGTTTCTTTTCTTTCTTCTTCTCTTCCTCCCTACATCTCCTTTTTCTCTTTACGCTCCCTCGATGTCTTCTAATAAAAGAATAAATGTGGGGGGAAAATGATAAGATGAACACTAGTGTGAATGAATTTGTTGTAAGGGATAATAAAGCCTAATTTAAATCTACAGTAACCAAAGAATATAGGTAAAATTCATGAGGTGAATAAATTACCAGAAAGAAATGCAGCCAGTAAATTTGTAAAATCATTTTAAGTGTGAAAATATATGTATGTATATATGATGCATAAAATAAAATAAACACAGAAAATGTACAATGGAAATATATATAGTGATTGACAAATTATACAGTGTGATGAAGAAAGGATATCCAATTATTGAGAATATATTGCTTTATTCTTGAATGATGTATAAAAAGTAATCAACATCACTGAAAGAAAATTATGTGTCTTCACACTATATGTAAAAATTTTAAACATTCATCCAAAAATTGGATTATAAACTAGATTGTAATCTAATTATAAATAGAATTGTTTTAAGAAGAAAAATAAATTTAGGGTGTTCATTGTTCAGGAAAACATTTATTTAATTGAAGATGGCAACATGTGTGCATTTTTCTTTAGCAAGACAAGAAATCCAGTAGTAATAAAAGAGATTTTCATGGGTTACCTTAAATAAAAATATTCTGTTTTGTAATTATTTAAAATAGACTAGATAAAACATTTACACACAAATAAGGGATAAAAGATTATTGTAGGTTTTTCTAGTTGAATATGTATCCCTATATACTTACAAGAAAAATGGGTAAAAGCTGTGAACAGGCCTTTTCATAGAAGAAATCAAAATGACTAATGAGTATAGGAAAACGTATTCAAGTAGCAATCAGTGAAATTCAATTTATTTAAAATGAGAAACCATTTGCCAAATTAAAGCAATAATAACATGCATTTCAGGTGAATTTGTGGAAAGTGGACCCTCCCACACATTGGTTAGTTTGGGGAGAAGGGATTTGTACATGTTAGCTAAGTCATCTGACATTCAATTTTAAATGTATGTACTTTTTAATGTAGCAATTCTTTGATTTGGATAATCTGAAAAATTGAAAGCAACAGTAGTATGTAGGTACAAGAATGATTTTTTTTAATGCTTATTTATTTATTTTGAGAGAGACAGAGACAACACGATGGGGCAGGGGTAGAAAGAGGAGAGAGAACCCCAGGCAGGCTCCTTGCTGCCAGCACATAGCCCAAAGTGGGGATTGAATTCACTAAATCCTCAGATCATGACCTGAGCCGAAACCAAGAGTCAGCCACTTAACCAACTGAGCCACCCGCATGCCTTGGTACAAGAATGATTTTTATGAGCAATTGTGTATATAATAGTGGGAAACTGTGACCCCTAGTCATCATTAAAATTGTTGAATACATTATTATAACCCTTATTGTAAAAATTATTAAATTAATCTATTAAAAACAATAAACTAATTTACACATATTGTCCTAAAATATGTCTAAGATATCTAAAATAAAAAAAATCAAAAGTAATGTATAAAGAATAAGTTCCTATTTGAGTAACAAACATCTGTATACACTGTAAGGATAGAGGTAAAATTTAAAGTACACTGAAAGGTTAAAACTGGTCATTTCAAACATCTGTGATGAGAGAGGCAATTAATATTTTATATTCCTCTTATATATTATGAGTTTTTAATAATAAATATGCAGTATATTAAGAAATCAGTAAGAAGAAATTAGAAAGAAATAAATTAGAGCCAACATGAATGAGCAATTTCTGTTTTTCAGTATTTTGATGGTTTTTATACATACATGGTATCAGTCTTTGTGTGTATGGCTTATTTCACTTAGCATCACACTCTCCAGTTCCATCCACGTTGCTACAAAAGGCCATATTTCATTCTTTCTCATTGCCACGTAGTATTCCATTGTGTATATAAACCACAATTTCTTTATCCATTCATCAGTTGATAGGTAGTTTCTTAAGAAATTACTTCACATTGCTAAATCTGGAGATCAATCCGTAATAAAAAGTATATATCTCTGACATGGAATTGTGGACTAGCTAAATTGGCATAACTGTAGATGAATTTAACCCCGTAAACCTAAAGATTTTTTTTCTTTTTTGTTTTTTACATAGAGTAGTTTGCAATAAGAAAATCTCTGAACAAAATTATTTTATATTTGCTATTTTCATCATCTTCTCTATTGAAGACTTCTACCAACATGTGAATCAACAATATTAACCATAAATGTATTCCTCTCCATTTGCAAAGCATTTTATATTTTAAAGAGCCATCACATTGTTTCATCATCATTTTTTTTTTCGAGTGAAGAAACACACACTGGAAGATTTAGAGTAAGTTTTCCAAAACGATTTAATTCCAGGGTGTGATCTAAGATCTGTAAATTGAGTGATCCTGTCTGATACAAAGTGTTTCATATTTTATGGTCTCACATATATTTAAAGTTCTTACAATTCCTTATACAAATGGTGGAAGATAGGTCTGGGTAGAATGATAGCTTTAAGGAAAGTTGTCTTTTTGGCCACACATTTTAATATTATATTGAATAACATATTTTCTATATCTTTTTGAGCTCTAATTAATACAATTGTTTTTCTTACTTCTTAGTCACAAACACAGTCTTTTTACGGAGTAAGCATACACTTAGTTGTTATGTGACCAATAGGGTACAAATGTGATTGAGGAAGAGCTTAGAAGATTCACTTGACCTGTTTAGAATAGTTACAGACAGCTTTGAATATATCTCATTACATATTGTATTGAGATAGGGTTTATATCTAATGTTGTATATTGAAATTAAACAAATTTGCAAAATGTTTCTTGGCTTCCATTTCCCTTTCTCCAGTCTTGGCAGATTTTGCTGATCAATTATAGCTTTTATATTATATTGAACCCATACATAAGTTTTGGCCACTTCCAATTTAGGTCTTCAAAATGTCCATTTCTACTAATCAATTCATATTGACTAGTAAAATTATGTGCATTTGTCATTTCTCCTATTAAGTCTCAGTCATTCTGCAAATAATGGCAAAAATATGATTTCTGGAAAGTAAAGTGTGTGAGTTAAGACACCTAATATTTCAACTTGTCATACTTTGTTTCTTTTCATCAATTTCATCCTAGGAAGGGTTTTACACTTTACAAGTGGGGAAACTGAGACTTAGAGAAATTGGATATTTTATTCCTTAGAGCATAGAATAAGTGTTAGAGATATATTCAAATTTTCAGGTGTGCATGTGGAGTGGTTACTATAATGTTCTATAATGCACACTCCCTGCCTCAAATAATTAATTTGAGATCTCCCCAATTTTTTAAAACTAAATATATATTAAATGAAAGTAAATACAGTCTAAAGAAAAAAAAAACAGTATACATCATGTACCAGACATAACATTATTTTTTTCATTAGTTCTTTTTTCATAGATTTAGAAAAATAACATTTTATATTATTGCCTTGAATGCTTTTGTTATGCTTTCTTTTGTTTCAGAGAGCATTTCTGTAAATGAGGGCTTTTGAGATTTTTCAAAATTGGGGCTTAAAAGGGCCACTAACTTTAAAGATAGCTATTAATGGATCTAAGTTTGTCAAAGTAGGATAGACTCCTGTTCCTTTCAAAATAGCTTAAAAAGTTGTGATTTGTTACAATACTGTAGGATAAATAGGAAGACCCAATAAAAAATTGCAAAAGTTTATGACCATAAGTATGTTGCTGTTATTTATATTTTGCCTCCAACATTTGTTGTATCCTCTACATTTTTATGAAGGCTGCAATAATGTGATCAGAGAGTTTTGTAATATTGACAAGAGGCAGTGTGAAAGTCATGAATATAAAAAGACTGCTTTGGGACAAAGTTAAAGAGAAATTGATGGCTTTAATAATGTCAGAGACAAAAGGCATTGGACAAGCTCAGTAGCATTTAAAATATTTATTAAACTCTGTCTGTAATTTTTCATAGGAAAGTTGCTTTAATGACAAAGGAAGTCATAATACAAACAGAACAATCCAGATGCCGCTGTGAGTCAGCACTACTTCAGAGACATTTATATTCTTACCCTCAAGCTTTCTTAGAACCTTTTGTAACAGTCGCAGCTGTGTGAATAATTTGTGGAAGAGCAGTGATAGAATCCTTCAAAAGAGTGCAAGATAATGGCATCAAGAAAAAGAAAAAAATATCTAATGTTTAGTTGTTTACATACCAGTGACCTGACAATTCACCTTAAATTCATTTTTGTTTTCAGTTAGATTGCAGTCACCGTATTGGGTCAGTGACCTCTGCTTCCTGACTCCAAAATCAGGCTTCCAAAGTACCCAGGTTATGCTGTTTTTATACTTTCTGATAATGGTGCAGCAGTTTCTAAAGAAAGATCACAGAATGAAAGCTAAAGGGGCAAAAAATCAGGTTTTAGTATTATAGAGATCTATTTTTTTCAATAGATCTTTTCTAATACTAGATGAGGAAGATTATTAGATTCTATTAGACACTCCTAATATTGAGAATAGCACTGATATATTTTAATACAATGAAGTTATTATAGATCTTTAAGAAATATATACATCAACCTTTACTAAGCTTCATACCTATTATTATTCAATACTTTATGGTTTTGAGCTGATAAATCTTCACAAATGATTCCATTAGGACCCCAAAGTTTCCAGGAAGAAAGATCTAACAAATATAATTGTACTAATTGTGCAATATTTTCTTTAGCTTAGCTACTTTTTTGATTCAAAATTTAATATTTAGTATCAGAACCTCATTTCCATTTTATTTTCTATAATTAGTTAAAAATGTATTAGCCTTAAATACCTACTCTTAGTCCTCCATATACAGTATCCAATTACTTTTACTTTATGCTGTAAGAACCATCAGGTAAATTAAATACAGTTTTATTATATTAGTTCAATATAGTCACATGATATTTATTTTAACTGTCTTATAGAAAGAAGAGTTGGGTTTCCATAAGTTATGTCCATTTAAGGTGAATCATTAATCCCTCTTCAAATTAGTATAAATGAACTGACATTTATTTGACCTTGACATTTAAAATACTATTTTTCAAGGACCCCAAATATACCTTATATATAACTGCTAAACACCGAATTCAGACTTTATATTTAGATTCCAAGTAGTTAAATCCAGTAGATATGTTTATTTTGTAATCAGTACCAGATAAGACAGTTTAGGCCAAGAATGCATTTTTTCCAGTGTTCACTTGGCTAATTTCAAAACCTAAATTCAACATTCACTCAATATGTTAATTCATAAAACAGAGTATGTGGGAGATGGAGAGAGAACATCATGTAGCTCAATTTGCTACACTCAGAAGTTGCTCACTAATTATCTGTAAATTATTATTTCAAAACTCCTATTTTATGTTTTTTAAGTTTTATTAATGATAGAATTCATATATTTGCATCCTCTTAGATCTCTTCCATTTTAAGGCACAGACGTTTATTTCGTTATATTTTATAGAATGAATTTGAACAATATGTAAACTCAACTACTTAAATGTTTAGTACATATAAGCACATAATATTATACTATTTAATATAGATATTATTTGACTTTATTAGACAATGTTATGCCAAATAAATTCAACCAGTTTAAAGTGCTTCCTGAGTTATTTTAGTGCTACACTGAATATCATTAGAAAATGTCCAGTGTATAGACACTAACCTTTACATACTACATTTTGCTTAAAATACTGGGAACCTGTAATTTAAAGTTTTGCATGATAGGGGCGCTGGAGTTGCTCAGTCAGTTAAGCCTCTGACTTCAGCTTAGGTGATGAGCTCCTGTTCATGAGTTTTAGCCCCGCATCAGGCTCTCTGCTGACAGCTCAGAGCCGGAAGCCTTCTTTAGATTCTGTGTCTCCCTCTCTCTCTCTGCCCCTCCTCTACTGACACTTTGTCTCTCTCTCACTCTCTCAAAAATAAATAAACATTAAAAAAATTAAAGATTTTCATGATAACACACACAAATAATATTCTAAATCCAATGTGAAAACCCTTTGGTGGTCTTCCTCAGTTTCTTTATTTATGCAATACCAGTAGAAAGGAAAGATAAGTTCATAGAGAGAACTTCTTAACTAAAAATGACGGTAACAAATGACTTGAAATGCTCTCTGGAGGGTTATTGACTTTTTAATTCAGGCTGCCATCAATCGTCATTTATATTTCATAATATGTATCCCGGGAAAAATAACCTACTTTTAAATGTGTAGCTTGTCACCAAGGTTAAGTAGTTGTTATGCCGATCACTTATCCTTCAATTTGGTGTCTAAGTTAAGAGATAGCTTTCAGACAATCACTTGGTATCCATATAGTAAAGAAGAAGCATACAATATGAGTATTAGGATTTTTTCAAAATGTAATATTATATATTTGGGTATAAAAGTTCAATATGACAAAAATTATTATTCATTATTTTCCTTTCAGTTCATGTGCAAATGTATCAATAAGGTAGAAACAACCAGGAATGCAGGGGGAAATTGAACATCTTATTTGAAAAGCTGTTCTTTGGGGAGTATCAGTGACAGTGTAGGTGACCCATATAATATCTACAATTTTTAATAGAAAAGATGTAGAATTTATTGTTTTTGTTGTTTTGTTTGAGAAAAAGAGAGAGTGTGAGCTGGAAAGGGGCAAAGAGAGAAGGGGACAGAGGATGTGAAGTGGGCTCTATGCTGACAGGCTGACAGAAGTAAGCCCTATATGGGACTCAAACTATGAACCATGAGATCAAGACCTGAGATGAAGTCAGACACTCAACCAAATGAGCCACCCAGGAGCCCCTAGAATCTATTGTTATCATTGAGTTGACTTATGTACTTCTTTTCAAACTAATTTTCAATGTATGTAGGTTGTCTCAATTTTTTGCTATTCCAAATAATATTTCAAGAAGCCTTGGTCCTTACTTTGGCTATGAGTTTTGTGGTAAGATACACTTTCTTTTATTAAATGTTTACTGAAAGAGTAGATTTCCATTTTGGCACTCTATGAAAGTCTTTTTAAAAAACTCATCTTCTAACTCACTTTCGAGTTGTCAAGAGATTAAAGATTGGGTCTGAGTATATGAAAGAAGTCTCTTCACTGCAGATCTTATGGTAATGTGGTTTTGCTGGAAGTATATTACTGTATCTCTTTAAAAAGTTATTTACTTGAACCTCCAATGTAATAAAATGGCATAGAAATTACCCTGGGCTTTTAGATATGTACCCAATGCCTAAATACATGTGTTAGGTGGTCACCAGAAAGCATGTACAGAAATTTATGAAGACTATTTTTGAAAATATATTTGATATTTCAAAATAAACCATTTAAATAGTCATTGAGGTTAACAAAAAATCAGAGCTTGGTTTACTCCCATCGCTGTTGCAGATGTGTGTATTGCATTTCTTTGGAATTATATTTAGGAGAGGGGGAAAGGATGTAGCAAAAATCTGGTGTTCAGAATTTTGGAAGTTTAATATTTTTCTGCTCCTGAAACTATTAAAGGCAATTCACAAAGTAAAGAAGCAGCTGCAAATTCAAAGCATTACTGGGACTTTTTGAGGACCCCTTCCTTCCCTTTGTCTCCATATCAGAGCTGATTTGAGTCTAGTTTAAGAACTCTCGTACACAGCCAAAAAGAAGGGGACAGTAGGATGATAAACATATCTATAGTCCTGATTGTGGCTTCAACTAGTCTCTTGGTTTGAATTGCTTTTATATCTTCAGTAAATCTAGAAGGCTGACATTTATTCATTAGTCTATCTAATTTGTATATACCATGGCTCCTCCAGTCACTAGAAAGAACAGTGGTGAAATTAACTTAGGTCTAAAGTTGAGATCCTAAAGAGAGTCTCCCAGTTTAGTTATCCACATTGCATCTTTGACTGGCATTCCATTGGATGAAAATAAAAGAAATCAGGTAGTTCAAAGTATATTAGTTAACCAAAGAGCAAAATGGCCCAGGTGAGCATATCTGTCCATTGTCTTCTGCTAAGATAGCTCCTGCAGAAAATTTTTTCACTGAAAACCATAGTGTTTTTCTTTATTTACCAAGTCATATTATCACAAACAAATGCAGGGTGCATATGCTTTCATGATCATTCTAAATAACAAATGCTAAAGGCACCTGGGTGGCTCAGTTGGTTACGTGTCTGGCTTTTCACTTTGGCTCAGGTCATGATCTCACAGTTTGTGGGTTTGAGCCCCATGTTGGGCTCTGCGCTGGCAGTACAGATTATATATATATATATATATATATATATATATATATATATATATATATATATATAGAGAGAGAGAGAGAGAGAGAGAGAGAGAGAGATTAGTGAACAATAAATTATCCTCAAACTTAGTGGTTTAAAATAACATTTGTTTTCATATGAGATAACAGGAAAATAGAGATATAGAGTTATGAGATTATAAGCAGAGAAATGAGACAACTAAAGAATTTGAGAACAGCTTAAGCAGATGGTCTGGTATTAGGTCTTTTCTGAGGTTGCAGTCAACATAATTTTCTTACTGTTGTTGGTTTTATTGCTGTTTGTTGTTGTTTTTAAGTTTTACATATAAGTCATCCATAGAGTATCTTTTTTTCTCTGTCTGGTTTATTTCACTTACAATATGCCTTCTGTGTTCTTACAAATGACAGAATGTCCTTTCTAAGGCTGAATAATATTTCATCATATATATACCATATTTTCTTTATCAGCCATTGATGGGCACTTAAGGTTGTTTCCTTACTTTGGCTATTGCGAATAATGCTGCTATGAACATAAGACTACAGTTATCTCTCTAAAGATAGTGATTTTGTTTCCTTTGGGTATATACCCAGAAGTGGGATTGCTGGATTGTAAGGCAATTTTTATGATTGACTGACTGATTGATTGATTGCCATAGGAATTACTGATCAGTCAAATTTGGAACATGTTTTTACTACCCTTCAGATTTTTGTGTATTTTTTTTCCTATTGGCTAAATTCAGTGGCTATTAGAGACCAAGATCAGCCAGGTTGATTAGGGGCAGCATGAAAAGCAAAGAACATTGGCTGAGGAATCACGGCCTCCTGGAGTTTCATCTCAACTCTGGACTCTAACAAGCTCTGTGTCCTGGGGAAGGCTTCAAACTTCTTTGTGACTCATCTTTAAAGCAACATGACTATAAGAAGTACAACACAAATATTCTATGGCATCTATGAACATATTATTGTTTTTACTCTTAAAGTATTATTGCTGATGGTATTATTTTCTATCAGCAGAAAAACTGACACAGGGTAAAAGAAGATACACAAATTCAATCTTATTTTTCCTGGGAGAATATTGAGGATAAAGTTCAGAAGGAATCTGTGTCAGTTAAAGCTTACTTGAGCAGGAAGTTAGAATTTACTGACTTGGAAGTAGTTCTATTTTTAATTTTTGTAGGAGCCCCCATACTATTTTCCATAGTGGTTGTACCAATTTACATGTCCACCAGCAGTGTACAAGGGCTCTGTTTTCTCCATATCCTTACCAATGGTTGTTATCTCATGCCTTTTAAAATAGACATCCTAACAAATATGAAGTGGTTTTGGTTTGCATTTACATGATAAGCCGTAATGTTGAGTAATGTTGAGTACCTTGTCATTAACCTGTTGGTCATTGTATGTCTTCATTAAAAAATGTCTGTTTAGGTACTTTGCCCATTTTTATTTGCTTTTTTTCTGTTAAATTATATGAGTTCATTGTATATTTATATATTAATGACTTATCAGATATCTGGCTTACAAATAGTTTCTCCCATTCTATAGGTTTCCTTTTCATTTTGCTGACAATTTCCTTTGCTGTGTGGAAGGGGATGTTAGTCTTTTGTTGCTAGGTTATAACAGCTCATTATATATGCTAGATACTAGTATGTTATCAGATATAATTTGCAAATATGTTTTTACTCTGTGAGTTGTGTTTATACTTTCTTGATAGTGTCCTTTGAGCACCCCAAATTTTAATTTTAATGAGTTCAGTTTATTAATCTTTCTTTTGTTGCTTGTATTTTGGGGTCATATCTAAGAAACCATGGTAAAATACAAAGTCAGGATAATTTATCCTTATGTTTTCTTCTAAGTGTTTTATTATTTCAGTTCCTACATTTAAGTCTGATTAATTTAGAGTTAATTTTTATATATGTTGTGAGGTAGGGGTTCAAGTTCATTCTTTTTCATATGGATATCCAGTTGTTTCAGAATCAATTTTTGAAAAGACTCTTTTCTGGAATCCTTATTGAAAATCCATTAACCATAGATTAATAGGTTTATTTTGGCATCCCAAGTCTATATCCATAGATTTGATTTTTCTCTTTATGCCAGTTATCACATTGTTTTGATTACTATACTATATGTGTGTGTGTTGTCTACATATATATACATTTGAAAATTGGGAGATATGAGACCTCCAGTTTTGTCTTCTTTTTCAAGATTGTTTTGGCTATTTGGGGTCCCTTGTAGTTCCATATAAAGCTGAAGATTAGCTCTTCCATTTCTGCAAAAAAATGCAGTTGGAATTTTGATTGGGATTACATTGTATCTATAGATCGACTTTTTTGGAGTCTTGTCATCTCACAGACAATTCTTACCAATTCTTACTGTCCTACTAATTAATTATTTCAATTAATAAACACATGACTTTTCACTTATGTGTTTTTCTTTAAATTCTTTCAACTCATTTTGCAGTGTTCAGTGTAAAAATCTTACACCTCCTTGGTTAAATTCATTTCTAAATATTCTAAATATTTCTAAATATTTTATTTTTTGGATGCTTCTATAAATATAATTGTTACTCTGATCTTTTAAACATGCTATGGTAAGGAAAATATTTTTGTTCTTTCTCATTTATATATTCATTATTTGTTTATATAACTGAATTCTTTTTTTTAATTTTTTATGTTTTATTTATTTTTGAGAGAGAGAGAGAGAGACAGAGCATGAGTGGGGGAGGGGTAGAGAGAGAAGGAGACACAGAATCTGAAGTAGGCTCCAGGCTCTGAGCTGTCAGCACGGAGCCTGATGTGGGGCTCAAACTCATGAACTGCTAGATCATGACCTGAGCAGAAGTTGGATGCTTAACTGACTGAGCCACCCAGGGGACCCTATAACTGAATTCTTAAAGTCTTATTTTGTTCCTTATAGTTCTTTAGAGTTGTTAATTATTTTAATGCCCAAATTTTCATATATTTGACAAATATGAGCCCCTTTAAGCTGGCTTTTGTATTTTGTTTTTAAGATTTTTTTGTTTATAATGTGTTTATTTTTGAGAGAGACAGAGAGTGAGCAAGGGAGGAGCAGAGAGAGAGGGAGACACAGAATCCGAAGTAGGTTCCAGTCTCTGAGCTGTCAGCATGGAGCCTGATGTGGGGCTCGAACTCATGAACAGTGAGCTGATGACTTGAGCTGAACTCAGATGCTTAAGCAACTGAGCCACCCAGGTGCCCTTGGATTCTGTATTTTATTGTTGTTTCTATCATCCTTTGAAAACCTCCTTTATTACCAAAACAGGATATTCCAGGCTCAGCTTGTATTTTTCCCGACACAGTCTCATAATAACCTTGATGCAAGGAATAGTGGCAAATTTTTGGAGATATTGATATTTGGAAACTAAGATCTGTGGAATTACATATCATTAGAATATATAATTAGCAATTTTATCATATTGCAATTTTTGGAAAATCACAGAATATGGCTTAGTAACTTACTTTTTTCCCATTTCTTCTTGTAGTCCCTCCAGTGATCCGGGTGTATCCAGAGAGTCAGGCTCGAGAACCTGGGGTAACTGCAAGTCTCAGGTGCCATGCAGAGGGCATACCAAACCCTCAGCTTGGCTGGCTGAAGAATGGAATCGATATTACACCAAAGCTGTCCAAACAACTCACACTTCAAGGTGCTTTTCAGTTTCATTTTCTCCTCTCAAATGACCATGTAGAAATTTTACATTAAAATTTATAACACAGTTTACATGACTCAAAAAAAAAAAGTAGATGACAACAAAATGTCATGAATATGAAAAGAATATAGCTGTTTCTAACACATTATATCTGAAATAGAGCCCTTTACTATTTTTAGTGTTTTCAATAATAATCTTGTCATAATAATTATGTCACTATTTTAGCAATAAATAAAATATTATATTATGTATCTTTTAAATACTTGTCTTATGGATTATAGCAGATATGCTGAACAGAATAGGTGGATGTCTTCAGAGAATACCTTTCTGCAGGGGCCAATTAAATGTTTAAATCATACTTTTAAAATACATTATAGGAAGTATAAATAATATGGAAATTCCTTAGTGAATGTTTTGTAGTATACTTTGCAAATGAAGACAGAGGAAAATAAAAACATTACCAAATTGTTTTAAGGTTATGAATATTATTATTGAATTCTAATTTATAAAATATCCTAAATTTTAATAATCTAATGTGTAACTATAATTAATCAATTATTACACATATAATAATCATTAATATGTGGTAAGTAGAAAACAAAAAATATCTTTGTGCAAAAACAGTTGCATATACGTTGATTATACCAGTAGGTTGAAAAATGTATATCTTATTTCCACCATCAAGACTAGAACATGACAGGTCATTTTACTGGAGTATCTGTTGCATGACATGATATTCTTTATTGCTTGCTTTAAATTCCTGCAATTCATACTGCTAGAAATGAATGTATTTTCATTTTGGCATTATTTCTATAAGCACAGACATCAATTCTTATTCCACTTTGACAAAGAATGTTTCAATATATGTTTTTAAATACTTTTTTTGAAATATCTACTATTTTTTTCAAAAATGACATGGGAAAGTAATTTTGACCTTTAAAACCTGAATGCTACAAATCTCCATATTAATATAAGTAAACCAACATGTTTACATCTGCTGATCATATCTTTAGTGTCTATAATCTTAGAAGAGAAGAAGATTGATCTGATTAACACAAATTAAAGTGAAGAAAGTTCTAATTAGTTTCTGATTTTGTCATCTCTTGCCCATTTAATACTAGTAAGCCATATTAGATGGGCAAGTTATATCTTTGCCTCTAGGAATATACAGGGAGGTAAATTCAGGGGTTTGGTTACACTCTAGATTCAATATTGAAAGAGTGTGGGCCCTTGTAGGATAGCTATTATCATTTTTAAAAACGAGAAAATAGCTAAAGTTTTGACAGAATGTGACAAATGAAAGGTGAGTGGGGAACACAACCTACGAGATAACTCTGAGTGCATTTGAGTGTTGAATTTCATAGGACTTTCTATATGATTACATATTACCAAATACTATAGTTATTCAATTATCCATTTATTCAACAAATGCTTAGTTGGCATTAATATGTGAGGTCCAAGTCTAGGCACAGACTCCATAACTATGTCCATGGATGGGATGATATGTTAATGAAAGGAAGTAAAATCCTAGAAAAGCAGAAATGTTTAATTGGAAGGCAAATCAAGATAAATAACACAAGGAGACTGAAAATCAACAAGGAAGCATGAAATTAAGGTGATTCTACAGAAGAAAATAAAGCTAAGTATGGGAAAGTGTTCAACAATGTCAAATGCATAGAAAGGTTAAGGAAAGTCACTGAAATGTATTTGTGAGTTAGGTGATTAGGTTTGGCCTTTTGACATTTAAAAAAGCAGTAATAGTAGCAATTAGTCTTCAGTGGGTTTGGAAATGAAAAGGAAGTAGGAAGTATAAAAATCTCTCCAGTTTTGAAAGGAAGAAAAAAGAAAAGTTAGCTGCCACTGAGGGTAAGAATTAGGGCAAATAAAGATATTTTTTCTTAAACAGTGCATCAATTTGAAGGAATATTAGTAAGGAAAAAGATGTGGAGATGATGGAGGTGAGGAAGGATGACCAAATAATCATAGAAATCAGAAAGAAAAGAGAGGAGATTGATTTCCCTTGCAAAGAAACAGGAGAGAGTTTCCTTTGAAATGTAAATAAATGTAAAAATGTAGATGGAAATAGGAAATTGGCCTAACTCGTTTTCCCAGCTTTTACTGAAATATAATTGACATAACATTGTGTTAGTTTAAGGTAATAAAATGTGATGATTTAATAACCATGTATACTGCAAAATGATTTGAGTTTACTTTCTAATTACATGTATGTATTTCATTATTTAAAAGCAAGGTCACTTGCGTAGATTAAGAAGTTAGTATTAAGATGGGAAACATCAAACATAGTAAAGATTTGAAATAAAAATGGAGCAGGAAATGAAAGGCATGTAACCATAAAGGTCAGGTGAAATAAATAGCAAGTAGCATTGAACATCTTGCAAACTGAAAACTGTGAATTTCAAAATCTGTAAATTTGCCTATGCAGTAGTCTCTTAATGTACTCAAAAAAAACTAGATACAGAGACACCAAGTGTGGAGATATGTCAGCTTGTTGCAGTTTGGGCAGTTAGTAAGGCCTGTGTGTCAGAATGATAAATGGACTAGGGAATTGCTCATTCTGGCAATAGAGTAGAAAATATTTAGAAATGGTGGATTATGTAGAGAAGGAGGAAGACAGTGAGGCATGTAGGTTAGGAGAACATATAAGAATATTGAGAAGAGAAAGTTTGAGGAAGGAATAAATTGACGATATTTCAAAACAAATCTAGAGAATTGAAGTTGTGAAGTTGTGGGTCTTAAGAAAAAGTATGTTCTTTGGAGAGAGCCATATTTCATGTAAAACAAGAAGCTGATGCAGGCTTAAATGTATGTTCACTCCTTATTTTTCAGAGCAGGGGTCTGCCAACTAAGGTCCACAAGCCAGATCTGGGAACATGCCTGTTTTGTGAATAAAGTCAATTGGGGGGGGGGGGGCGGCTTTGTTTTTGTTTGCCTTTAGAACACAGCCACACTCATGTTGTAAAGTATTGTCCATGGCTGCTTTCATGCCAGTATGGCAGAAGTGGGCAGTTGTCACAGATATGATATGGCTTATAAAGCACAAAATATTTACCAGGCCTTTTACAGCAAAGAAACAAAAACAAAAACAAATCACCAACCTCCCTTTTGGAGTAGTGACTCTCAACAATGGATGGGGGCTAGGGGGTGGTGGAGGTGTGTAATAACATCTATAAAGTGAGAAAGAGGTTCAAGTAGTCTGGCTCTTTCTCCCCAAACACTCACTGCCTCTCCATATCCTCCTATTCACATCCCTTGAGAGCCACTGGCATTTCAAGCTCTTTTCCCACTGTTTTTCTGCCTTCTTTCCCCAGACAACCACACAGGACATGGTGCATGGTGTTCTTGTGATTAGATAATAAAGGGCACAAGCACACACAGAAAGACTTAAAGAAATAAAGTAAAAGAGGGAAAAAAATGAGCACAACAAACACTGGATTTGGGAGTCTGATAGGCATCCAGCCCCCATCTTTTGAGTTGAGTGATTTATGTACGATCATTCTCTGAGTCTCGGATTCTGCTTCTGATAATTATGTATTACTTAGGACAATTAACACATAATATGTGTAACACCACCTTGTATATTTCCTACATATAGTCAGTTTTTAATTATACTCTGGTATCCACATTAGGGAATACAACTCATTAATTAGGGATTAGCTTAAAAAATTATTTTACTAAGATTTAAAAGTTGAGCTACTTATTCCCTTAACCCTTTGGTTATACATTGACAGTGTTAATTTCCATATTATAATATTGTTTACATATATTCCTGGCAAAAGATTGAAATCTTGCAGACAAATCATGTGTTTTTATCTTCTGTTTTCCTTACTTAATAGTTCCCTTACCTTATAATTCCAGATATTTAATACACGCTCAATAATGTACTTGACAAGTGGTAATTGCACTATACTTGTATGATGTAGCTGGCTTAATTCCTTTATGAAGTCTTTTTATATGTATTCTCCTGTATATAAAACATATTGTTATTATTTTTAAATTTTGTAAAACTTAGGACAAAGTGAATTTTGAATACTAAAAAGAAATAAATAAATGGAATTATAGTTATCAATATGAAATACCTATACCAAGTAGGAAATAGGAAATAAATATAAAATATAAAGCATGTGCATTTGATACAGAGTTTTGGGTTCTCTGTTAGCAGAATGACAACACAGTTTATGAAACACTTGAATGCTTTTGGAATAATTTGGCATGCCTCCAAAGCATGAAAGTAGGAAGGAAAGCAGTTTAATTAGGACAAGCTAAGAGAACTGCTTGACTGTGTAATCGGAAAGCACTGTACCAAAACTGAAATTGGAGTTTACAAGTTGCATTTGCCTTCTGTTTTCAGCAAATGGCAGCGAGGTTCATATAAGCAATGTGCGCTATGAAGATACAGGAGCATACACTTGTATCGCAAAGAATGAAGCAGGAGTGGATGAAGACATCTCTTCTCTTTTCGTGGAAGATTCTGCCAGAAAGACCCGTATGTATCGAACACTCGCCCTCACAAAGCGCGACTGGCTATAGAGCAGGGCTTTTCTGCAGCAGTCTCTGGTTACTGCCACCTTAAGAGCTCACTGCCCTGCCACCAACATCAATCCCTGGGCTGTTTTCTCCATTTAGTGCTAGAAATGCTTTGCCATCACTGCCCACGTTTCCCGATTGTATCATGAAGTAATGGGGAAAAATGTATCATTCATTCTTTTTTAAAACAAAACAGAACAAAACAAAACAACAACAACAACAACAAACTATTACGTAGCGAAAGAGATATGGATAGAGTGGGGATGCTCAAGATGGATTTTTAGTTATAGCTAAATTACTTGGAACTCCAAGTACCATGATTTATCAAATGTGCTCTCTATGAGAAAAGTCACGGACACTTTGTTCCCCCAGTCCGCATATGCCACAGGATGGTTGTTTTAAGATTGGGTCTGGATGTACTTGGAATGACTATTACCCTTGCTCTTCAATCTGATTTGTTAGATGCATTTACAAATCTAATTATTCTAATTTGTTGCAGGGCCCCTGATACTTGGAGGACTCTAGTTTGGCATGCCTATTTCTCAATCGAGTTCTTGAACAAGGTTAAAGCATTGTCTCAGGAATCTTATTTCTCTTTAAATCAACGAGTATATGTAGATATTGGTGGATCCAAGGGGGGAGAAAGATCTTATGCAAGTCCTGACTACTAGTATATCTTTATCTATATTTGGTCTCACTAGTTCAACCGTCATTGCAAGCAAATATTTAAAAAGAAAATTCTTGGGTCACCTGGGTGGCTCAGTTGGTTGGGAGGCCCACTTCGGCTCAGGTCATGATCTCAGGGCTTGTGAGTTGGAGTCCCTGATCTGGATCTGGCTCTGTATTGACAGCTTCTGGAGCCTGGAGCCTGCTTCGGATTCTCCCTCTCACTCTACCCCTCCCCCAATCGCATTCTGTGTCTGTCTCTGTCTCAACGGTAAATAAACATTAAAAAAAGTTTTTTTAAAGAAAATTCTTAAGGTAGATAAAGATAAAAGAAAGCTAAAGTTAATGACCTGGATAAGGTCCAGCATAACTTCTCTATGCCTTTTATATATTTCTGCTAAATATCAATTTGCAATCCACTTTCTCTTTAAAAATAATTTAGGTGACAAGTAATTGAATACTTTAGTTTTCTTTGTTCTTTATGATGAAAGTTGTAAGACAGAGTTTAATTTCAATTCTCTATTCTGATTTTCTTTTAATGTTAGTCAAGTATTTTTCAATATGTTTCCCTAGTTACAACATTAAAATACTAGCTACTATTCCTTTAATCAGTGAACCACTTACTATTTAGCAGCATGTAACTTTGAGAAAAATTTTAGGGGAAGATTTAATATAATTTTATTCATAGATTCAGTCACATGAATGTATTTGCTTAATTATAAACACTTTTCTGAAATCATGTTTTTACTTTAAGCTCTTAGAGGTCAAAATAATACATTTTAAATAAATTTTTGAGATTATATGTTAACATCCTATTAAAATCAGAAGTAGCATTTGTAAGTTATAGCAATGCAGGCCTTACTATATCTATATTTATAGAACTTTCAAATTCATCCCATAAGTAACAATATAAATAAAAGATTCAAAGGGTTTTGTTCCTAAGTCTGGATATAATTATTTATAGGTGTTCCTTCTATATTTAATTATGTAACATTTTCAAGGATAAAGAGAGAAAACTACCAGATTTTATTTTTTAATTTAATTAATTCATTTATTCTGTTAGGAACACAGCATAAATTCTCTACCCTCTTAAATTTTTAAATGCTCCACATTTTATTGTTAACTATAGGCACTAGGTTGTACAACAGATCTCCAGAACTTGTTTGTCTTGTATAACTGTGACTTTGTACACATTGAACAACTTTCATTTTTCCCTCCTCCGCATCAACTGACAGCCACCATTCCATTGTGTTTCTATGACTTTTGACTCTTTGATAACTCATATAATGCAATTACACAGTCTTGGTCTTTGTGACTGGCTTGTTTCAATTAGCATAATGTCTTTCAGGTCTATTCATATTGTCACAAAGGATAGGATTTCCTTCTTTCTAAGGTGGAATAATATTCTATTGTATGTGTACACAACATTTTCTTTATCCATTCATTTTGTCAAAAGATATTTATTTGAGTTGTTTCCATACATTGGCTATTGTGAATGATGCTGCAATGAATATGTGAGTGCAGGTATTTCTTTGATCCTGATTTCAATTCTTTTGGATATATATACCCAGGAGTTGGATTACTGGATCATATGATAGTTCCATTTTTAATTTCTGAGAACTTCTATGTTTTTCATAATAACTGCACCATTTTTCGGTCCCATGAATGTGCAGGGCACATTCCAATTTCTCCCCATCCTTGCCAATACTTCTATCTTTTGTTACTGTAATAATAACCATCCCAACAAGTGTGAGATAGCTCATTGTAGTTTTGATTTGCATTTTTGATTAGTTATGTAGAATACCTTTTCATAAACCTATTAGCCATTCTTATATCTTTTTGGAGACATTCAAGGCCTTTGCCCATTTTTTTTTTTTTACTTAGTTGGTTTTTTTTTTTTTAAGTTGAGTTACTGAAGTTCCTTATATATGTTGGAAATTAAACACTTATCAGATAATATGATATGAGCTGAAAATATTTTCTCCCATATCTTAGGTTGCCTTTTCACTTTCTTGATTGTTTCCTTTACTGTGCAGAAACTTTTTAGTTTGATATAGTCCAACTTGTCTATTTTTGTTTTTGTTGCCTGTGTTTTTGATAAAGTTATAGGCCAATATCCTGATGAACATAGATGCAGAATTCCTCAACAAAATATTAGCAAACTGATTCTAACAACACACTAACAAAAGCATACACCATGATCGTGTGGGATTCATCCTTGGAATGCAAGAATGGTTCAACATATGCAGATAAAATTGTGATTTGCACATTAAAAAAAAGAATGAAGAAATGAGTAAAAAATCACTTGATCATCAAATAGATGCAGATAAAATATTTGACACATTCGTACTAGAAATGCTCAACAAATGACACATGGAAAGAACATACCTCGACATAATAAGGGCTATATATGACAAGCCCACAGCTAGCATCATGCTCAATGAAAAAAAAAAATGGAAATCTTTCTCTCTCAGCTCAAGAACAAGACAAAGATGCCCAGTCTCACCATTTCAATCCAACATATCACTACAAATCCTAGCCACAGAAATTAGACAAGCAAAGGGAAAACAAGTATTCAAATCATAAAGGGAGAAGTAAAATAGTCTATTTGCAGATGATATAAACTTTTAAATAAAAACCCCTACAAAGACTCCACAAACAATCTGTTAGAACTAATGAACATATTCAGTAAAGTTTCAGTGTACAAAATCAACATGCAAAAATCTGTTATGTTTCTATAAATTAAAATGAGATATCTGAAAGGCAATTAAGAAATCAATCCCATTTATAATAGCATCAAGAAGAATAATGTACTTGGGAATAAACTTAATCAAGGAGGTAAAAGACTGTACACTAAAAACTATTATACATTAATGAAAGAAATTGAAGACACAAATAAATGGAAAGATATTTTATGTTCATGGTTTAGAAGAACAAACATTATTAAAATGCTAATATTATCCAAAGAAACCTATGATTCAATGCTGTTTCCATAAAAAACACAATGGATTTATTTTTTTTCAGAAATAGAAAAAAAACTAAAATTCATATAGAACAACAAAAGATCTGGAGTAACCAAAGTGATCCTGAGAAAGAACAAATCTGGAGGCATTGTACTTCCTGATTTCATAATGTACATAAAGCTATAGGAAATAAAATAATATGATACTTGTATAAAGACAGATACTTAGACAAATGGAACAGAACAGAGGACCCAAAAGTAAATCCATGAATGTACAGTTAATTGAATTCCAACAAGAGGACCAGAATATACATTGGAGAGAGGGTAGTCTTTTCAAAAAATGATTCCGGGAAACTGAATGTCCATATGTAAAAGGATGAAACTGGATCCCAATCTTACACTATATACAAAAGCAACTCAAAATGGATTAAAGATTTAAACATAAGACCTGAAAGTGTAAAACTTCTATGTTTCATTACATTGATCTTGGCAATGAAAATAATGGATTTTGACTGTAACCCTGAAGTTTCAAACATTGCTAATTCATGTTTATATTCTACTCTTTTATAGGATACAATCCAGTTTCTTTGGAATAACAAATTTACCTCTCATTTAAATAAATGCCTTTAATTTTTGTGACATTTGGTTTCCAAAAACTTGCTGTACTGGTTATATATATATATATATATATATATATATATATATATATATGGAGAGAGAGAGAGAGAGGCAGAGACAGAGAGAGAGATGTGAATGCATCCATTTTAGAAATTTATGCACATAATTAAAATCAGAATAACACTAAATGAGTAAAATGAGAATATTAGGAGCTACAGAAAAGAAGAAATAGAAAATGTAAGAATGTCTATGTGGAATAAGACAGTTTTCCTGGGGATGTGTCCTATTACTCAGTAAAACTGTCAGAATCCTGTATAACAAAAACAATATCCAAATCAAGTGGAGATCACATTAGAGAAGTCTATGGCCTTATGTAACCTACTTCTTAAGGATATCCTTGGGTTCTCTTCTAGTAATTCAAGGGACAAAGTCCAATATAAATTATACAATGTGTATTTGGATAGATAGTTATTTTCAAAAAAGCCAAAGGAAATAGTCACAGAGCCATCCCTGATGACTTTACTTTTCTCATTTGTACATATTAAAAAATTGTGGACTTGCCCATATTGATCAAATATAAGTTCAGAGGTCTTTTATTCCCTGCCAGTAGTGATGGGATACAATGTATCTAAAAAGGCAGATTGGTATAGTAGAAGAGCATGAATTTGGGCATTAGACAGGAGTTAGAATCATTGCCCTACCCCATGATAGTTCTGTGATTTGGAGCTATTACAAAACCTCTCTGAGCTTTAATTTATCTATTTGTAATATGGAATGAATACTACTAACTCACTAAGGGCTTTCTTTGTAGACATTATAAAGCATTCTCCATAGTGCTAGACATAAATTTGCTCTTCCTCCAATTTATGCTTATTTTCTGAAAATAATTATTTACTCCTTGCTAGAAATATTGACAGTTATTTTTTTAATACTCTGGAGAATCTAGCAATTCTTAGAAATTAGAGTTTCTAAGATGAATGATACTTAGAGACAGATAAAAAGATTGAGGCAGAACTGAAATAGATGTAGAGATAATGAGGGATTGGGAGAGAGGACATATATTTGGACACCTATAAAATTATTTATTCAAATATAAAATATCATTATTTCATTTGGCATAAAAAACTTGTTTCAATGGATTAGAGAATACATTTTTCCCTTAATGTAGCTTTTAATATATTTTAAATAAAATACATTTTGTTGACAGAGTCCACTTTTGTCACAGAATGAAAGCAAAAGCTACATTTTATTTCTCTTTACATCAATTTATACTCCTATTATATTTTAAAAATAATTCTTTAATGTTCCCTTCTTCTGTTTTCTTTTTGAAAGATGCAAGATGAGAAGTATTGAATTTCATATAGGCAGCAAGAAAAATGGGGAAAGATTTACAACTTTTGGACTAAATGACACCACACAGTCTTACTTTGTTTAGCTACAGCTTCAGAGCAATCATCCATTATTTTCTACATAATAGAGCACTCATAGCAGTATCAATCACATTTTTTTTCTTATACTACATTTCCCAGCAGGATGATACTGTTGAGTGAACAATTCATGCAAAGCATCATACGGCAAAGGAGTTTATGTTTTGCTTGTAACCTAATCTTTGAATTGGAAAACCTTGAGTTACAGTGCCCAACTTTGTCAACAAACCTCACTGGAAGTCTTCTTGTGTGACAAATTGAACTACAAAAAAGTGCTTCAAAGTAATATAATCTACAGTTGCATTAGGGATAGGGTTTGATAACTAAGATTTAATAGAGTGATATATGAGGAGGATTTAAATGTAAAGAAGAGTAGAAATGGGCCATAGGGGATTGTAACAGGGAGTAAGAGATGATATGAAATATATGAGAGGGGTTTAGGCAGAGGTAAATGTTATTCATTTTAAAACATCTTGCAAGGAGCATAAGCACTTGATACATTTTCATTCCCAAGGGGAGTGAATTCCCAGATGACAATAATTCATCTGCAGGATTAAGGTAAATGAAAAGCAGTGTGAATGTAGGCTGCTATTGAAAGCTTTTAAGCTACTGGCTGCATTAAGCACTAAGCACAGATTATATCACACCTTGCTAGGATTTTAGTAAAGATCTAGCCTCTTGTAAATATTGGAATATAATGCCTGAATATAATAGTATATACAATTTTTCTTTTCATCATTGTCACGGTCAGTATTATATTTGGAAATATTGTGCCATTACAACAATCATTATTTTAGAATTCAATGAATTAGTATTGGTCAACAATTATGAAATACATCAGTTGTAAGATTCCTTTACAGGGTATTTGACATGTGTTAAACTCTACAACAAGATTACTTGAATAAACAAATTATGCAAATATATAATGTTAATGTAAATTAATGCTATTATAAAACTATAATGAGTGTAATTCACAATATACAGACTTTAGGAATATGGTAAAATGTATCCATTTGCACCTAAATATTTCAAAAGATATGTAAATGCTTAAGAAGTGTCTGTCTATTTTAGAAGGGACCTTGAGAGCATGTTTGGAGTTACAGCAGGGGAGCACAGCTACTCCTATCTCCTTGAGGAACGAAGGTCTTCCTCTATTAGAGATGATCATCCTCTTCCGCTGAGCACACAGCTTCAGAGGGACATGCAGGCCACAGTGAGGGGAGAAGGGGACATGTGCCTAACCAGCCAGATCAGCAGTCTCAAGCCTGGTAATCAGTGGGGTGACAGATGTCACAGCCAGCTTGCCTACACCTGAAACTGTGTGTAACATACTACATTGTTATATTAACTGGAATTTAAATAAAAACCTTAAAGCAAAATGCAAAGATAAGAAAATGAAAAAAAGTAGAGAAAAGCATCTTAAAATAGGTTAGGGGCACCTGGGTGGCTCAGTCGGTTAAGCAGTTAAGCATCTAACTTCAGCTCAGGTCATGATCTCCTGGTTCTTGAGTTTGAGCCCATGTTGGGCTCTGTGCTAATAGCTCAGAGCCTGGAGCCTGCTTCAGATTCTATATCTCTGTCTTTTGCTCACACTGGCTTTCTCTCTCTCTCTTCTCTCTCTCTTTCTCTCTCTCTCAAGAATAACATTAAAATAAAATTAAAATAAAATAAAATAAAATAAAATAAAATAAAATAAAATGGCTTAAAACAGGGTCTTTTTACATACAAACACAGTTTGAATATGGTGTTACAAATTTTGAAAATAGTACATATTCTGATAATATAAAACAATTAACGAACTCTCTAGTCTTCATTTACCTCCTGTTTTTATTATTTTTTAAATTTTAAGTAAGTTTCACGTTCAGTGTGGGACTTGACCTCACATTTACTTCCTCTTTTTATTTTTAACTTAAAAAAATATTTATTTATTTATTTTGGGGGAGAGAGAGTGCATGTGCCCATGCAAGCAAGTGGGGGAAGGGCAGAGAGAGGGAAAGAGAGAATCCCAAGCAGCCTCCATGCTGTCAGCACAGAGCCCAATGCAGGGATGGAACAGTGAGATAATGGCCTGAGCTGAAATCAAGAGTTGGACACTTAACCAATTGAGCCACACAGGTGCCCCCTTCCTATTTTTAAAGAATGGACCAGGGGTGCCTGGGTGGCTTAGTTGGTTAAATATCCTACTCTTGTTTGTTTGTTTGTTTTATGCAAAATATATTTTGTTTATTTATTTTTTTATATAATTTATTGTCAAATTGATTTCCATACAACACCCAGTGCTCATCCCCACAGGTGCCCTCCTCAATGCCCATCAACCACTTTCCCCTTTCCCTCATGCCTCATCAACCCTCAGTTTGTTCTCAGTAACCAAGAGTCTCTTATGGTTTGCCTCCCTCCCTCTCTAACTTTTTTTCCCCTCCTCCTCCCCCATGGTCTTCTGTTAAGTTTCTCAAGATCTACATATGAGTGAAAACATATGGTATCTGTCTTTCTCTGCCTGACTTATTTCACTTAGCATAATACCTTCCAGTTCCATCCACACTGATGCAAATGGCCAGATTTCATTCTTTCTTATTGCCAAGTAGTATTCCATTGTATATATAAACTGCGTCTTCTTTATCCATTCATCAGTTGATGGACATTTAGGCTCTTTCCATAATTTGGCTATTGTTGAAAGTGATGCTATAAACATTGGGGTACAAGTGCCCCTATGCTCAGCACTCCTATATCCCTTGGGTAAATTCTTAGCAGTGCTATTGCTGGGTCATAAGGTAGTTCTATTTTTAATTTTTTGAGGAATCTCCACACTGTTTTGCAGAGTGGCTGCACCAGTTTGCATTCCCACCAACAGTGCAAGAGGGTTCCCGTTTCTCCACCTCCTCGCCAGCATCTAGTCCTCTGATTTGTTCATTTTAGCCACTCTGACCGGCATGAGGTGATATCTCAGTGTGGTTTTGATTTGTATTTCCCTGATGAGGGTGACATTAACATCATTTCATGTGTCTGTTGGCCATCTGGATGCCTTCTTTGGAAAAGTGTCTATTCATGTCTTCTGCCCATTTCTTCACTGGATTATTTGTTTTTCAGGTGTGGAGTTCTGTGAGTTCTTTATAGATTTTGGAGCCTAGCCCTTTATCTGATATGTCCTTTGCAAATATCTTTTCCCATTCAGTCGGTTGCCTTTTAGTTTTGTTGATTTTTTCCTTTGCAGTACAGAGGCATTTGTGTTCAATAGTTCATTTTTACTTTTAATTCCCTTGCCTGTGGAGATGTGTTGTGTTAGAAATTGCTGCAGCTGAAGTCAGAGAGGTTTTTTCCTGCTTTCTCCTCTAGGGTTTCGATGGTTTCTTGTCTCACATTCAAGTCCTTCATCCATTTTGAGTTTATTTTTGTGAATGGTGTAAGAAAATGGTCTAGTTTCATTCTTCTGCATGTTGCTATCCAGTTCTCCCAGCACCATTTGTTAAAGAGACTGTCTTTTTTCCAATGGATACTCTTTCCTTCTTTGTCAAAGATTAGTTGGCCATACTTTTGTGGGTCCAATTATGGGTTCTCTATTCTATTCAATTGGTCCATGTGTCTGTTTTTGTGACAATACCATGCTGTCTTGATGATTACGGCTTTGTAGTAGAGGCTAAAGTCTGGGATTGTGATGCCCCCCACTTTGGTTTTCTTCCTCAATATTACTTTGGCTATTCAGGGTCTTTTGTGGTTCCATATAAATTTAAGGATTGTTTGTTCTAGCTTTGAGAAGGATGCTGGTGCAATTTTGATTGAGATTGCATTGAATGTATAGATTGCTTTGGGTAGTATTGATATTTTGACAATATTTATTCTTCCAATCCATGTGCATGGAATGCTTTTCCATTTCTTTGTGTCATCTTCAATTTCCTTCATAAGCTTTCTATAGTTTTCAGCACACAGATCTTTTACATATTTGGTTAGGTTTATTCCTATGTATTTTATGGTTCATGGTGCAATTACAAATGGTATCAGTTTCTTTATTTCTCTTTCTGTTGTTTCATTATTGGTATATAAAAATGCAACTGATTTCGGTACATTGATTTTGTACCCTGAAACTTTAGCAGACTTTTGGTGGAGTCTGTCAGGTTTTCCATGTAGAGTATCATGTGGTCTGCGAAAAGTGAAAATTGACTTCATCTTTGGAATCTTGATGACTTTTATTTCATTTTTTTGTCTGATTACTGATGCTAGGACTTCCAACACTATGTTAAACAACAGTGGTGAGAGCAGACAACCCTGTCGTGTGCCTAATCTCAGAGGGAAAGTTCTTAGTTTTTCCCTGTTGAAGATGATATTAGCTGTGGGCTTTTCATAAATGGCTTTAATGATGTTTAAGTATGTTCTTTCTACAGACTTTCTTGAGAGTTTTTATTAAGAAAGGATGCTGAATTTTGTCAAATGCTTTTTCTGCATCTATTGACAGGATTATATGGTTTTTTTCTTTTCTTTTCTTTTTTCTTTTATTACTGTCATGTATCACAGTGATTGATTTGCGAATATTGAAACCAGCCCTGAAGCCCAGGAATGAATCCCACTTGGTCATAGTGAATAATTCTTTTTATATGCTGTTGAGTTCGAGTTGCTAGTATCTTGTTGAGAATATTTGCATCCATATTTATCTGGGATATTGGCCTATAGTTCTCTTTTTTTGTTGGGTCTCTGTCTAGTTTGGGAATCAAAGTAATGCTGGATTCATAGAATGAGTCTGGAGCTTTTTCTTCCTTTTCTATTTTTTGGAACAGCTTGAGAAGGCTAGGTTTATTAACTCTACTTTAAAACTCTGGTAGAATTCCCCAGGGAAGCCATCTGGTCATGGACTCTTATTTTTTGGGAGATTTTTGATAACTGATTAAATTTCTTCACTAGTTATGGGTCTATTCACATTTTCTATTTCTTTACATTTTAGTTTTCGTAGTGTGTGGGTGTTTAGGAATTTGTCCATTTCTTCCAGGTTGTCCAGTTTGTTGGCGTATAATTTTTTATAGTATTCCTTGATAATTGCTTGTATTTCTGAGGGATTGGTTGTAATAATTCCATTTTCATTCATGATTTTATCTATTTGGGTCCTCTCTCTTTTCTGTTTGAGAAGGCTGGCTACAGGTTTATCAATTTTTAAATTTTTTTCAAAAAACCAACTCTTGGTTTCATTGATCTGCTCCACTGTTTTTTTATATTCTATATTGTTTATTTCTGCTCTGATCTTTATTATTTCTCTTCTTCTGCTGGGTTTGGGGTGTGTTTGCTGTTCTGCTTCTAGTTCCTTTAGGTGTGCTGTTAGATTTTGTATTTGGGATTTTTCTTGTTTCCTGAGATAGGCCTGAATTGTAATGTATTTTCCTCTTAGGACTGCCTTTGCTGCATCCCAAAGGGTTTGGATTGTAATATTTTATTTTAATTTGTTTCCATATATTTTTTTAATATCTTCTCTAATTGCCTGGTTGATGCATTCATTCTTTAGTAGGGTGTACTTTAATCTCCATGCTTTTGGAGGTTTTCCAGACTTTTTTCTGTGGTTGATTTCAGGTTTCATAGCATTGTGATCTGAAAGTGTGAATGGTATGATCTCAATTCTTTTATATTAATTGAGGGAAGTTTTGTGACCCAATATATGATCTATCTTGGAGAATGTTCCATGTGCACTCAAGAAGAAAGTATATTCTGTTGCCTTGGGATGCAGAGTTGTAAATATATCTCTCAAGTCCATCTGGTATAATGTATCATTCAGGGCCACTCTTTCTTTACTGATTCTCTGTCTAGATGATCTATCCATTGCTGTAAGTGGAGTATTAAAGTCCTCTGCAATTAACCACGTTCTTATCAATAGGTTGCTTATGTTTATAATTAATTTTTTTATATATTTGGGTGCTCCTGAATTCGATGCATAGACATTTATAATTGTTAGCTCTTCCTGATGGATAGACCCTGTAATTATTATATAATGCCCATCTTCATCTCTTATTACAGCCTTTAATTTAAAGTCTAGTGTGTCTGATATAAGTATGGCTACTCCAGCTTTCTTTTGACTTCCAGTAGCATGATAGACAGATAGAAGGTGTCCTCAGGTCTAAAATGAGTCTCTTGTAGACAACAAATAGATGGGTTTTGTTTTTTTATCCATTCCGATACCCTATGTCTTTTTATTAGAGCATTTAGTCCATTTACATTCAGTGCTGTTATTGAAAGATATAGGTTTAGATTCATTGTTTTGTCTGTAAGTTTCATGGTTGTAGTGATGTGTCTGGTCCTGTGTGGTCCTTGTAAAATTTCACTCAGAGTCCCCCTTAGGATCTCTTGTAGGGCTGGTTTAGTGGTGATGAATTCCTTCAGTTTTTGTTTGTTTGGTAAAACCTTTACCTTTCCTTCTATTCTGAATGACAGGCTTGCTGGGTAAAGGATTCTTGGCTGCATATTTTTCCTGTTCATCACATTGAAGATTTCCTGCCATTCCTTTTTGGCCTACCAAGTTTCAGGAGTTAGGTCTGCTACTACCCTTATGTGTCTACCTTTGTACGTTAAGGTCTGTTAATCCCTAGCTGCTTTCAGAATTCTCTCTTTATCCTTTTATTTTGCCAGTTTCACTATGCTATGTCATGAAGATTGATTCAAGTTACATCTGAAGAGAGTTGTGTGTGCCTCTTGGATTTCAAAGCCTGTTTTCTTCCACAGATCTGGGAAGTTCTCAGCTGTTAGTTTAAGTGTACCTTCAGCCCCTTTCTCTCTCTCTTCTTCTGGAATTCCTATAATACAGATATTGTTCCATTTGATTGAATCACTTAGTTCTCTAATTCTCCCCTCATACTGCTGGATTTATTTATCTCTCATTTTCTCAGCTTCCTCTTTTTCCATAATTTTATCTTCTAATTCACCTATTCTCCCCTCTGCCTCTTCAATCCGTGATGTGGCTACCTCCATTTTATTTTGCACCTCATTTATAGCATTTTTTAATTCATCATGACTATTTTTTAGTCCCTTGATCTCTGTAGCAATAGATTCTCTGCTGTCCTCTATGCTTTTTTCAAGCCCAGCAATTAATTTTATGACTGTTATTCTAAATTCTTGTTCAGTTATATTTCTTAAATCTGCTTTGAAAAATTCTTTAACTGTCACCTCTTCTTGGAATTTCTTTTGAGGAGAATTCTTCCGTTTCATCATTTTGGCTAGTTTTCTATCCCTTATGAGTTTTAAAAGCTTGTTATGTGCTCTGCACCTGTAAGCACTGTTATATTAAAGGGGGTCATACACTGTCCAGGTCCTGACCCTTCAGGAGGTGTTTTTTGGAGAGTGTTACTTTCTCTCTGTTGTTGTGACTTTGGTTATTTTATTTCCCTATTCATAGTGATGTTTTTGGTCCCTCCATTAGATGTGCCTTGATTTGTTCCTTGAAGTAGCCCTGTGAAGGAAAGCAAAGAGAGAGACAAACAAGACATAAAAACATGAAAACACACAAATAAAGCAAACCAACAAAAACAAAAAAAATGAAGAACTGAAAACAATCCAGAAGCAGAAAACCAGAAACACCAGCTACAAGTAAAGTACAGGGTGGAGGCCATGCTGATAGAGGAACGCAAAGAGAGAAATGACAAGGGCAGGGAAAAAGAAAAAAAGAAAAGAACACTGATCAGGCAGAGAGACTAAAAGGCTTAATCCAGAGAGAAAGAAAGGAAAGTAAGGAAAGAGGGGGGTGGGGGAAAGAAACGAAGATAAAGTTATCCAGACAGAGAAGCTATATGGCTTGATTATTCCAGAGAGAGAGAAAGGAATGTAAAGAAGGAGGTGTGGACCATGTATCAAGAGAATGGATTAAATATGTCTGTTTAAACAAACCAACAACCAGAGTAACCAGCCTAGAAGAGGGAAGAGATAAGGAGGAGAAATGGGGGGGGGGGCGCATGTAGAATACATCTATATATCCAGAATTGTCCTAGAATTAATCCAGACAGTGCTGCAGTGCTGGTCTGGAGGAGCTATCCATCTAGTTCCACAGTGTCTATCCTGCTCCAGTAGATACACAGTTACCCAGTGCAGAGGGGCATAGTTTGGTGTAGGCTGGTCCCACCTCTACTGTGGGCCCCACCTTGGTGGTGGTGGGGAGAAAAATGGTGACCTCCCCAGTCTCTTCTCCACCACCTGGTGTCCCAAATCATTCCTTTGGAGCTGTCCTCACTGTGCTGCGAGCCCAGATGAGGCAGTTTGTCCTGCTTCACTGACTCCTTTGCCCCAGGGGCTTGGCTGGGAATTAAATTCCCGCTCCATGCACCCCAGTACTGGGGAAGCATCTCCTGATATGAGGTCCTGGCTGGTTTTGTCTTGTGCTGCAGCCCTTCAGGGGAAGGGACTGGTTTCTCCTGCTGCAGACTGCGCTCATAATCTATCACTAAACCTGGAGTTGGCTCCCCACCTCCCCAGGTGTGCAAGCAGGGCAGCAGGCCCCAGTCTGAAGATGGGATCTGCAGTTAGATCCTCTAACCTGCAGTTTGAGATGGGATCCCTCTCTGTCGGGCCTGATGTTTTTTCTCTTGTCCAGATACAGTCCTATGCTTCCCCAGCCACTCTTTCTCTTCCCTTTGTCTCTCAGCAGAAGGGGATCCCTCTCCTCTATGCCTACGTGGCCCATTTTATCTCCCCCGTTCACAACCACCCACCTATGGTCTCTCAAGTTTTCCTGTTTTCTTCCTGGTTGATTCAATCTTTTTTCCTCCCAGAGTCTTGGAGTTCAAAGTCCTTTGGCTTCAGCCCTTCTTTGTTTGGGAGATGCGGGAAGTACAGATCCCCCTACTTCTCTGCCATGTTGGCCATCCTCCCCTACTCTTGGTTTTGACACAGGTCATGATCTCTCAGCTTTGTAGGTTTGAGCCCCACATCAGGCTCTGTAGCACAGGGCCTGCTTGGGATTCTCTCTCTCCCTCTCTCTCTGCCCCTCCTCAACTCATGCTGTCTCGCTCAAAATAAATAAATTTAAAAAAGAAAAGAATGGAGAAAATACCTACTTCAAAAGGGCAGTTGTATGGATTGAATGAGATGATTTATGCAGAATCTTATCAATATCTTAGATGCTAGGAAGATAACATAAATAGATGAACATAGTCCATAAACAGGTACAGATGAAGCAAGATCCAGCTGTCATCCATTAGTTATAATTTTTACACTCAACCACTGTTAGATAGGTAGAATAATTAGGAGTAAGAAAAGTCCATAGTTAAAGATAAGGTGTGCATGTGATAGAGGGAGATTTTAATCCTGATAGTTATAAGCTAAGTGCTTGAATCAAAAAGAATGATGTAAAAACAAATATTTGAGGAAAACATGAAAAATGTTAATTTTCTTTTTTAATTATTACTGAATATTATTCCATAGAAGAGCTATACTAAAAATATTTAAAGCAGAATGAACAATTCATATTTCTTTTGAAAAGTCCCCAAACCTATTTATTTAATATTTGTCACAGACTCTGGCATATTAGTAAGCTTAGTGCGAAATAAAATGCACTTAGGATAATCAGAGTCATGTCAAGGTTAGCCATGCTTGATAAGCATTTATTATTTTATGAGCTTTTATTATTTATCATAAATTCTAATATTCATAGTCTCAATTTGGCCAATGACATTGTCACATCCTGTGAAGTAACTTGTTCCATAAATCTTTTCATCTGGTGACCCAGAACACGCTGAAATTATCTGCCTCGTGATTTCCACATCTGAAGGCTGTATTTTTAAAATAACACCCTTTTCAACATCATTAAATAGATCTGTGTCTAACACATTTTTGCACAATACTAGAGGCTTGCTGTCTAACAAGAATGCTACGTGATCTGAATGTCATCGAATTGACAGGTTTACAAAAATTATAAGCAATTGGGCATCTCTTTGCCTACCAAAAAAAATAAGACTCCAAGCTTTCTTATTTTGATTTATTGCCTACATTTTGTCTGCAAGGCATTATATACCTTTACTGAAATATTCTCATATCATATTACATAATGCCAATTGCCTAATTTATTTGATGATAAATTAGGCAAGTGATGATGACATCTTATTTATATTACTTCAGGCATGTAGACTAAAAAGCTTGTATACAGTGGCAGTGCTAAGTATAACATCTCTATGAAACTTAGAAAATCTCATACTAATATTTTGTTGGTGTGTTCAGGAAAGAATGTTAGAACTCACTTTAAAACTCTGTAATTCCAGGGGCGCCTGGGTGGCTCAGTCGGTTAAGCGTCCGACTTCAGCTCAGGTCACGATCTCACGGTCCGTGAGTTCGAGCCCCGCGTCGGGCTCTGGGCTGATGGCTCAGAGCCTGGAGCCTACTTCCAATTCTGTGTCTCCCTTTTTCTCTGCCCCTCCCCCATTCATGCTCTGTCTCTCTCTGTCTCAAAAATAAATAAACGTTAAAAAAAATTAAAAAAAAAAACTTCTATAATTCCAAAGGTCTTAAGCTTGGTGAATCCTTTGCAGAATAACTGGGCACTTAGTTTCAAAAGGAATTTAGAATTGTCATCACTCTGTGATTTTCTTAGAGTCCTCTGATACAGAAATGCAATTGAAAAATAGTGTAAATGTGTGACGCATTACTAAAAGAAATGGGCTCTTCACTGCGGGCTCTGGGATAAGGAGCTGCAGTGTTACCTTCTTAAAGTTTTATGAAGTCTTAATTTATGCCACACATTTTTATCAACTGTCTGCAGAGCCCAGATTACACATAGTGCGTCCTATTGTCCTCTGTTTGCCCAGATACCTGAATTCTGATAGAGCTGGTTATGAGGTGAATATGACAGAAAGAGTGAGTCAGTTTAATTATTGTTCTGCATCTTTATTTGTTTTATTTTTTCAACTTAGTCCACATTTCCAGACTTGTGCTGCATATGAAATGTAATATTGCATATGAAATGTTTTAAATATGAAAATTCTTTAAAAGCACTTTCCTATTTCATGCAGTAAAATTATGTGTCAATTGGATATCTTTGCCCTAAATTTACTTGCTTATCTAACACATACCTTTATACTAAATTCTACTGTAAACATAATAAAATTTTTGTAAACATTCTGGTGATAGTGAAATTTTAATAGAAAATAAATTATTAGTGAATATAATATTTCTGTTTTAGGAAGGGCTCTTTTTTCATTCTTTTAAATATATTTATTTATTTTTGAGAGACAGAGACAGAGTGCAAGTGGGAAAGGAACAGAGAGAGAGGGAGACCCAGAATCCAAAGCAGGCTCCAGGTTCTGAGCTGTCAGCACAGAGCCCTTTGCAGGGCTCAAATCCATGAACCACGAGTTCATGACCAGAGCTGAAGCTGGACACTTAACCAACTGAGCCACCCAGGCACACCAAAATATTTGTTTTAATTTCAAATATGTTTTAATAGGAAGTCAAAATATGTCTCTAGAGACAGTTTTGACTCAGATGACTGAGTATACTGTAGAATAAAGAGAAAGATGTGTTCTTTTCTATTTTAATTATTATAATAATATTTAACTAAAAACTGTATGTATTTATACATATATACATACTATCCATATATATTGCAACCAATATTGTACAAATTACGATTATACAAATGTTAATCAGTAAATATAATGTAATTGTTTCAAAAAGCAGAATAAACGTTAGAGGAAACAGCATGATTATGTTAAAATTAAGAAGTTCTAATCATAAAAATTTGCCCCCAAGATGTAGTCAATACAAATAGTTGACAAGGACTTGTGTCATAGACAGATAGATAGATAAACAGACAGATGTTAATGAAGCAAAAAAACTAGAGCATAGTTTTAAAAAGAACTTTTCAGAGACGAGAAAAAATGAAGCAGCAGTTTATATTATGAAAAGAACGAATCCTCATTAGTTATCAAGGAAACGTAGCTTATAACTACAGAGAAATGCTACTTTGTATGCACTAGAATGCCAAATGTTAAAAAGCTACATAATAACAAGATTAGGAAAAATAGGAATCATTATACCTGATTTGTACTAATGTCAATTTTACCACCATTTGGAAAGCTCTTTGGCATTATCTATTAGAGCTGATTTCACATATACCTAGGGAGCCAGCAATCACATGCATTAAAGAAACATTGAATTGCCATACATTCAAAAGTTATTTAGGAAGAAGTGCCTGGGTGGCTCAGTCAGTTAAGTGTCCGACTCTTGGCTCAGGTCAGGATCTGACGGTGTTTGGGATCAATTCTTACATTTGGCTCTATGCTGACAGTGTGGAGCTTGATTGAGATTCTCTCTGTCTCTCTTTCTTTCTGCCCTTTGATCCCCCCTCTCTCATTCTCTTAAAATAAATAAACATTTAAAAAAAAATTAAAAAAAGAGAATCTATTTAGGAAAAACCTTCCATGTAATTGATATTCTGCTACAATTTGTAATTTCTTTTAAATCTGCCTTTTAATTCCATCCATATTTCCATGGCAACTGAACTAAATTTAATTCAAATGCTTTTTACAATGGCTATAATTTAAATGTGTGTGAAGCTAGTTACCTTCCCGCTTGCATGAACACCGCATCAGTATTACTTCAAACTTATCTGTTCATTTCTTAATTGGTTATTAGAAAAGGGACATTGACAAAATTTACCATGAATAAGAGGTTTCATTGTGGAGAACAAAAAAATCTACAGGGACAATAGGTTTGTTCCCTCATGTTTTCACTTATTACATATTTACTGAGGTAAAAACAAACACAAAAACAAACATGTCGCTGGCATATGGTTAACACAGAATAAGACTGTTCTCTACTTTCAGAAAGGTATAGTTAAGTACAAGTAGAAGTAAAGAATCTATAATGCATGGTGGAATAAAATAATTGCTGCACTAGACATATAAGCCAGGTATGAAAGGATCACAGACACAGAAGCAACAAATTCCAACCGAGTTACATAGTGTAGCCTTTCTTTATAGAGGCGATGACATTTGAGCTGGTATTTGGTGGCTCTAGTGATCCTTACATAGCTGGAGACTTAAAAGTATGTCAAACTCAGGGAATAATCATAAAGTACATGGTAGGTTTCATGAACTAGGTGTAGTATATGATCATAAAAATGTTTCCTGGAATTTAAAACACACAGTGAGAACAAATTATGGGGTAGAACCAGATTTAAGGAGGCCTTGAACTTTATGAGTGGAAAAAAGTCAAATTAAGAGTGAATTACCAGGATCTTGGGTGACTCGGTTAAGTGTCCGACTTTGGCTCAGGTCATCATCTCATGGCTCGTGGATTCAAGCCCCACATTGGGCTCTTTGTTGACAGCTCAGAGCCTGGAGCCTGCTTAGGATTCTGTGTCTCCCCCTCTCTCTGCTCTGCCTCTGTTTGCTCTCTCTCTCTCTCTCTCTCTCTCAAAAATAAATAAACATTAATTTTTTGTCTAAAAAAAGAGTGATTTACATGGTATATTTTTGGAAAGGTAAAAATTATCTACATATACATTATTTAGAGAGATCACAATAAACATTTTTTTCTAGATTTTATTATTAAATATAGTGGAGATTTGAACATGTTTTTATTACCTGGGTAGAATTAATGAAAATTCAATTTCCCAACATAGTTTATAAGACAAATATGCTTGTATTTAATCACAAGACAGAATGTGTATGGTGAAAACTCATTACAGCATGCTGGTGACTCACGATTGTTGTGAGCATTCAAGGTGAAGTTGAATTATCTCCCTTTATCTATCTTTTGAAGAGTATTTGGCATAATGGCACTTCCCAAAAGTAGTATTACTTGGTTCATCAGCCTACTTGAATTTCTAAGAAGAAAACCAGTGCATTCATAAAGTATTATTTTTCATCATAAATAATCACATTAAAACAGTCAAGGACTAAAATTATACTTTAGGTTGTTTGTGCCTATTAATTTGCAACCATTAAATTACAGCAAAACTGACATGGGGAATATTCTATTATGATAATAGATAGAAGATAATCTACTGTCAACTTAATACTTTTGAGCCCTCTGAGCAATCTTTACTTTACAGTGATATAAATACAGTTGGTGGGATGTTGGCCAGGTAAACAACTCTGGCTAACAAACCTAATCTAAAAACATGTTATGTGATACTTTAAAAAGTGGTTGTTATGGGTCACCTGGGTAGCTCAGTTGGTTAAGCCTCCAACTTCAGCTCAGGTCATGATCTCATGGTTCGTGGGTTCAAGCCCTGCATGGGGCTCTGTGCTGACAGCTCAGAGCCTAGATCCTGCCTCAGATTCTGTTCCTCCCTCTCTCTCTGCCCCTCTCCTGCTCATGCTCTATGTGTCTCTCTCTCAAAAATAAAATAAAAACATTAAAAAAATTGAAAAGAAAATAAACAGTGGTTATTCTGCTCATTGATTTATTTTTAGAATATTATTATTTTTTCCCAGACTATTGGATTTGCTTATTTTATTTTATTTTATTTTATTTTATTTTATTTTAAAGAGAGAGCATACAAGTAGGAGAGAGGGCAGAGGGAGAGAGAGAGAATCTCCAGCAGTCTCCTCATTTAGTGTGGAGCCCGTCAGGGCATTTGATCCCATGACTCTGGGATCATGGAAATCAAGAGTTGATGTTCAACAGACCGAGCCACCCAGGCACCCCTAGCCTCTTTTTTTTTTTTTTTAATATTTATTTCTGAGACAGAGATAGAGGATGAGTGGGGGAGGGGCAGAGAGAGAGGGAGACACAGAATCCAAAGCAGGCTCCAGGCTCTAAGCTGTCAGCACAGAGCCCCACGCAGGGCTCAGACTCACAAACCATGAGATCATGACCTGAGCTGAAGTCAGTCGCTCAACCGACTGAGCCACCCAGGTGCCCCACCCCTAGCCTTCTTAACACGTGCTTGCTTTATGTTTATTATTTATTTATTTATTTATTTAGATTAAGCTATTACAGACATTAACTCAATTGGAGACATTTGTAGAAATAAAATTTTAATGATCTAGTGTTGTAAAATACTTACCATATGTCCAGCACATAACTTAAAAAAAAAGAGTGATTTACATGGTATATTTTTGCAAAGGTAAAAATTCTGTACATATACGTTATTTACAGAGCTCACCATAAGCATTTTTTCTAGATTTTATTATTAAATATAGTAGATGTTTGAGCATATTTTTATTACCTGGGTAGAATTAATGAAAATTCATTAATTTGAATTAATGAACACTCAATAGGTGTTTTTTCTGATTATCGTTATTGTTATTATTTGGGTTCAACAATTATTAGCTTTAAATTTTTTCTTGGGGCGCCTGGGTGGCTCAGTCGGTTAAGCGTCCGACTTCGGCTCAGGTCATGATCTCGCGGTCTGAGTTTGAGCCCCGAGTCAGGCTCTGTGCTGATGGCTCAGAGCCTGGAGCCTGTTTCAGATTCTGTGTCTCCCTCTCTCTATCTGACCCTCCCCCATTCATGCTTTGTCTCTCTCTGTCTCAAAAATAAATAAACGTTAAAAAAAAATAAAAAAAAAAGAAACTGATTTACATTAAAAAAATAAAAAATAATAAATTTTTTTCTTAAATATACTGAACAATGTATAAAAATGAAATTGGGTGAAAACGGATAAAAGTGATAGTACCATAAGCTTGGTATGGGACTATTGAAGAAAGAATCACAAACTAGATATCATAGGTGTATATTTAGTAGCAAAATATTTTGAAGTTCAGATATATTTAGAAATTGCTTACATTTTTATTAACAGGTGTGGCAAGTGGCTATTCGTTTACTCTTGTGTCTTACATAGTCTATCACTTTCCTCTGAAGCTAAATTCTGTTTTTGAATCCCATCAGAACATTTTATCTTCCAGTTTGAAAACATGCCCCTAGAACATCTAATTTCAGAGTTTTATTCAAATCTGATAATTATCCGTGGCTTTGCCTTCTTGTAGAGTGTGGAAAGAAAAATAAGTTTCATAAGGAACGTTAGTAAAAAAAAAATTAAATATATATGAAAATGTTTTTATATCATATTCTCAAAATCATGCCTCACCACACTTTATTTTCAACAGTGAGCGATAGTTAAAGGTTACACTTGTGCGGAGTAACTGCGATATCAGAAGGCTTCAGCTGAAAATGCTCTCACGTTTCGGTGCCAACGCACATTCTTACCGCAGCCACGGGTGGTTACACCGCTGCTACTTGGCCTAGTTTTTTTGCTCTCCCTGTGACTTCTCTGCTGAGCATCTCTGACCCCATTCCCTTTTCTCTATGCCAGTAATTGCAGCTGCTAAGGTATCACTGATTTCTGTTGCTAGTTGGGCCCTTTTTCAGCATCGACAATGGAAGGAAGAGCACCTGGCATTGTTCTCTCTTAAGGAAACAGAATCTTTGTGGTGTAATGGTAGAGATGGGAAAGAAGAGGAGAGGGGAAAGATAGGGCTTTGGGGAGAAGAGACCAGTTTATACCTGTTAGGATTTTCCAACATTTGTTTCTCCATTGTAACAGTTAAGCAGTGATCCTGCCCCCAGAAGTAACAGTAATGTTTCAAATAGAGAAAATAATCTGTGTTCCAATGAGATGGCTTTACAAATTCCTAATCTTGATTTGTAGTGGTAGGGCACATTTTTGCTTCCTTTACCCAGTCTTTGACATTGATGTCACTTCTTCAGGCTTTAATTTCCCCTTCTCATGTGATGATAAAGAATTGTGGTTCTCAAGCTTATTTGCAGGCATTTAAAACAATAATGATAATATCTCAATAGAGAAGATATTAGGCTCTAGGCCGCCTGGGTGGCTCAGTGGGTTAAGTGACTGACTTCAGTTCAGGTTAAGATTTTGCAGTTTACGAGTTCAAGAGTTGGAGCCCTGCGTTGGGCTCTGTGCTGACAGCTCAGAGCCTGGAGCCTGCTTTGGATTCTGTGTCTCCCTGTCTCTCGGCCCCTCCCCTGGCTTGAGCTCTATCTCTCTTTCAAAAATAAAAATTAAAAAGATTTAAAAAAAGAGAGAGAGAAGTTATTACGTTCTTGGAAGGTTAGAGATTTAAAATCAAGTGAGATTATGATCAGGGGTTTTAATGGAACAATGTAAGAAGCATGTTAGTTAATCTAGAAAAAAAAACTGGATGACTAGAGACATTTTTCTGGTTTCATTATATTTTCCTCTTTATATAAACTATTGAACTGATTCTTAGTTTGTCATATTTAAAACACCATATTTCACTTAGTTCATCTAAATGATGTTTCAAAAACAGGTAAGTAAATTCCAAATTCTAATAATTAGAAGGGTATCTATGGAGAATTTTAGTAAAACATAGACTAGTCAGTGGCAATACCATGAAGAGCTGAGAACAAAATCTAGAGTTTATGATGTAATTTTAGGCAGAAGCTGCCATTCCCTTTCCATTAATGCAAGCCAAACAAAGAGGCTAATGTTTTTTGAGCAAGTACTACATTCATAATTAAGTCAGAGAAAGAGAAATATCCCAGGAGAACAAACGGTAAGAGAAACCTCAGGCTATAGTTTGAGTTGGCAAGTACAAAACAATCCTATTCAACAGGATGACTCAATTAACCAAGTGTACATGCAATGCACAGTTAACTTATCTTCTTGGAGTCATCAGGATACTTTCTTTTTTTTTTTTTTTTGAGTTTATTTGTTTATTTTTTGGGGGGAGATGAGTACAGGAAGGGAGAGAGAAAGAATCTCAAGCAGGCTCCACACCAGCAGCGAGCAGCCTGATGTGGGGCTAGAACTAACAAACCATGAGATCATCACTTGAGCCAAACCAAGAGTCCTGTGCTTAACCCACTGAGCCACTCAGGTGTCCCAAGATACTTTTTAACTTAATATCACACACATTTCCAAGATTAGGCTGAAATTATTTTATAAAAGTTATTGTTAGTGTCTAATTTCCCAATTAATATTTTTATATCAAAATTCCTACCTCATAATGCTGATATCTGGGTTCTCTACTATGAAATTGTACAAAAGCTAAGATATATTTAAAATACTTTGGGGAAAATGAATTCAGTTCTAGAGTTAGTCATCCTTTCGGTCCCACTACATGTGACCTTATTGTTATAGAATGGGAATGTAACAGATTGAAAATATCACATTTTAATTTTGTAACAGAGTGCTAAGCCTGGTGCCAATTGTGTCTGTGAGAAAATCCAAACAATATGAAATTCACTTTAATCAACATTTCACGGGTGTCTGGGTGGCTCAGTAGGTTAAACCTCCAACTTCGGCTCAGGTCATGATCTCATGGTCGGCAGGTTCAAGCCTCCCATCAGGCTCTGTGCTGACAGCTCAAAGCCTGGAGCCTGCTTGGGATTCTGTGTCTCCCTCTCTCTCTCTGCCCCTCCCCCACTCATGCTCTGTCTCTCTTTCTCTCTCAAAAATAAATAAACATTAAAAGAATTTACAAAAAGACTTAAAATACTTGAAGGTATTGTAAGAGACAAATTTGAGTTTATTTCAGAACTTGTCATTGGCCTGCTAAGGTTTTTAATATTTGGTCTTTGACAAAGAATGTCGTTTTTTTTTTCAATATATGAAATTTATTGTCAAATTGGTTTCCATACAACACCCAGTGCTCATCCCAAAAGGTGCCCTCCTCAATACCCATCCCCCACCCTCCCCTCCCTCCCACCCCCCATCAACCCTCAGTTTGTTCTCAGTTTTTAACAGTCTCTTATGCTTTGGCTCTCTCCCACTCTAACCTCTTTTTTTTTTTTTTCCTTCCCCTCCCCCATGGGTTTCTGTTAAGTTTCTCAGGATCCACATAAGAGTGAAAACATATGGTATCTGTCTTTCTCTGTATGGCTTATTTCACTTAGCATCACACTCTCCAGTTCCATCCACGTTGCTACAAAGGGCCATATTTCATTCTTTCTCATTGCCATGTAGTACTCCATTGTGTATATAAACCAAGAATGTCTTTTTTTTAACGTTCATTCATTTTTTGATAGAGAGAGACAGAGCGTGAGTGGGGGAGGGGCAGAGAAGGAGACACAGAATCTGAAGCAGGCTCCAGGCTCTGAACTGACAGCACAGAAGGGGTATGTGAAATAATGTGTTTCTCAACACTGTGTACACACAAACATCATATTATTTCTCCTTATTAAAAAGCAATATATATGCTAATTATTACTGCAAGTTGCTTCACATTTGAGACACAATATAAAGTTGCTATCTTTAAAGATATGTTTAGAGAAAAATATATATGTACATATGCATATAAACATATCTGTGGTGTGTGTGCATACACGTGTGTGTCTGAGTATGTGCCAATCACTGTTGTAAGCAATTTAAAATTTTAGCTCATGGAATTTTCCTAAAATCTTTATAATATCTAATTTTTCTTGTTTCATTCAATTTCTATAGAAGTCTGTTCTTTTTTTCTTTATTGGGGGAGGGGCAGAGAGAGAGGGAGACAGAGAATCCCAAGCAGGCTCTGCACTGTAAGCTCAGAGCCCGATGCAGCGATGGAACCCATGAACAGTGAGATCATGATCTGAGCAGAAACCAAGAGTCAGACTTCAACTCAACCACTTGAGCCATCCAGGTACCCCTAGAAATCTGTTCTAAGAAGTAGTAACCCCCTGTTAATTTATGTTAATTTACCCTCTGTTGTTTTATGAGACATTATGTCATTTTCTACATGAACACTTTCTCAGATAGTGTAAAGTCCAATATTTTTTTTTCCTTTTTGTTTTGTGACTACTGGAAATTTCAGGTGCTAAATTTATGGCCTACTACAGTGGTTATTCATTTGGGTGTCTGATGCCTTTTATTGCACTGCTACTAATCTGTTTGTAATATCTTTAAAGATGAGCAATTTTAACTGAATTATAAACTAAGCATTTACCCAGAATTCATAAATATCAAGATATTTAATGTATTTGAGGGTTGTAATTATAATTTTAATTAATCTCATGAAATATTTACCTAAAATCTTTATTTTATTGATAAATGTTTTTAAAGTAGTCAATTTCCTTCAAAGATTCCATATCTCTTATTTTACTTACTCTATATTTAAATATAATTATATTTGTGTGTTAACATATGAATGTAAATATACTAAACAGACATTTAAATATCAAATAGTGAAAAGTTCAATATATGAGAGAAGTGATAAAAGTGATAGAAATAATACTCTTATAAAAATTATTGTGCATTGCAATAGCTTTAAAGTCTACCATCTTTCATTGTTTCCTATGCATAAGGCTAATTAATATGCAAATAGTCTATTTCTCTAATTAATTTGTTTTCTCAGATGATAATAAGAGAGACTCTCTGATAGTCCTAATGATACGCTAGGATATGCTTTTATGCAAGGTTTTGTTTTGGCAGCATTTCTATTAATTTAATTTCTATAGGTATGATTATCTCGAGTTTTACCTAGGAGATATGGGATATATATAAATACATTTATTGTATATATACAACTATATAATCAAGATCTATTGAACAATTCATTATGTGCCATGTGATATTTAACAAATATTATAATCACTTTATTTTATTTTGTAATTCTCTAATTAACCATTTGGTATATTTTCTAGGTGAGAAAGTTAAAGCAAAAGAGGAAGTAACTTTGCTTGCCATATACTTGAAATGGTAGGGTATATAAGTAAGTTAGAAGGCAAAGATTTTCCCATACATACCCATAGCTAATCACCACAATTGTTTAATAATGTCATTGTTTCTTGTTTATCATGTAAAGATGACAATCAATCATTTGTGTGAAGAATTATCAAAATCAAGTCACTTCCTGACAATGGTGGGCTTAGAATTTCTCTTAAGAGAAGCTCAGGTGTTGGCAGTCTGGATGGGAGGATGTTAGCTAGAAAATTTTTCTTGAAGTTGTGTTTGTTAGTAAGCAGCCTGTTACACTAACATTGTGTGGTATCTGAGATGGTCCAAATGATCCTCCTCTGCTGTTATACACACCCTTATATAATTTTCCATTGAAATAGATCAGTTCTCTATCACATATAGAGTAGGGTGGAGGTGGAGGTATATAATTTCTGGAGCCAGTTCAAAAAGGGCATTTGGGCTTCTGCCTTGCTCTCTTGGATCACTCACTCAGTTGGAGGAAGCCAACTGTCAGTATGTGAGGACATGTAAGCAGCCTTGGGGAGAGTCGCATAAGTGGTGAATTGAGGCTTTCTGCCAACAGCTAGCACAAAATTGCCAGCCATGTAAGTGAGCCACCCAGAAGTGGATCTTCCAATCTAAGTCAAGCTTTCAGATGACTAGAGCCTCATGAGATATCCCAAATCAGAACTCTCTTAGACAAGTCTCCACCACAGATACCATAAATGTGTTGTTGTTGTTGTTGTTGTTGTTGTTGTGGTTGTTGTTGTTTTAAGCCACTAAGTCTGAGATAATTTTTTAACACATCATGTGATAACTACTACAGATATAAGCTTACTTGATTTGGCATTGGAAGGAAAGATGGATATAGTTTTTTTTGTTGTTGTTGTTAAGTGTATTTATTTATTTATCTAAGTAATCTCTACATCCAACTTGGGGCTCGAACTCAGGACCTCGAGATCAAGAGTCACAGGCTCTTCTGACTGAGCCAGCCATGTGCCCTAGAAATATGGATATAATTTTTATTTGTTTTGTGTCGTGGCTTTAATCTTTTGACAGGGGAACAGTTCTTACATTGCCTTGGTTTCAATCAGACTACTTGGTTGCCAGAGTAAGTTCTATTTGGTTAAGTATAGGTTATTTTTAAAGTGATGTGATTGTTAAACTGGCAATGTGAAGCAATGAGGGATGTATCCATATTCAAAATCCAGAAACTGATATCCTAGACACCTGCTGACTCTCTTCCTCTCCCATGGGAGAGTCCCACTCTGAGTTCTCTTCAGTCTTACAAATTATCAGGGGCTCTGAATCTACATAATGGTGCCTTTTGCTCTGCATTCTTATAATTCTGGTTCTCTGTGTTCTTCGTTTTTTAACATGATTTCTTGATTCAAATTAGTCCTGAAAAGAATCTGATCATCTCATTTCATCAGCTTATATAAATTAAGACCATAGATTCCTGGCCAGTTTCTGAGTCATATTCCCCAATGTAAGTTGGACACTATATAGCCTACTTAGTTAATGTGAGACACTAGGTTGGGAAGCTGTGTAGTCAGTGGGGAGAATCATCTTCAATCAGTGCCCAGCAAGTGACAGTTTTACTTAAAAGTGGCTTTGAATTTGGCACATGGCAGGCAATGTACTTGACATATCTTACATAGCTTTCCTTCCTAAAAATAGTATATTTTAAATGTCTCATTTCATTCTCCATATGCACTTTCAAAGAAATTCCAGCTTACCATAATACTAACTATACATTTTTAGATACATTAAATTTTTATCTACATTTTCTTTTAACGTTACCCTTTTTCATTTGCCTTCTGAAGTTAAGTCAGTTTCTTAAATGCAAAAGGAGAAGCAGTCAATAAGACATCTAACTAAAATACTATCTTTCCGTAAATGCAGTTTATAAAAATATGTTTTCCACTGATGAAAACCTTACACTTTCAAAGACAAAGACGAACAAAAACTTATTTAATGAAAAGCCAACCAGTTTACATATGAGTAGCCAAGCAAAATTAGCTGTTTAGTACTATGATATGCTGCTATGTAGTTAATCACCTTATTACTATTACTTATATAATATTCAAATCTCCCACACATATTTCCACAAACAGGTAGCATATTTAATATGAGATCCATCACTTTGAATATAATTGCAAGTCGCTAATATAAAATGAGGCAACTTATTTAAAAAAGGCATTGGGGCACCTGGGTGGCTCAGTCAGTTAAGCATCCAAATAAGCATCCAAATAAGCTCCAAATAAGTTAAGCATCCAAATAAGCTCAGGCTATGATCTCACGGTTTGTGGATTAGTGTCAGGCACGGTACTGACGGTGCAGAGCTTGCTTGGGATTCTCATTCTCTCCCCTCTCTCTGTCCCTCCTCCACTTGTGCTTTCTCTCTCTCTCAAAATAAATAAACTTAAAAAAATTTAAAAAGGCATTAATAAATGATTCTGTTACTAGTGTTCAAGCATCTCTTCCATTGAACCACATTTTCATTATAAGACATATGCTATCTTCCAGAAAGAGTTTTGCATTTCATTTAAGTTATGAATAAGTGTTTAATTGCTTGGTGTCTGTAACTTTGAGGGTTTTTTGTTCAATTATAAATAAAATATTTCAGAACAGAAATTTACTTATGCTATATTAAGGGATGCATTAGATGTTTTATAGGATTCTATAAATACAGGAACAAAAAATTAATTTGTGTCCTATATCACTGAACACAATGTCTGACACATGCTAGGCACTCAGTCAGTACTCACTGAGAGAATGAATGGAGATAGGAGGAAATGTGTCTAGTCACCCCCCCCCCCTTTTTTTAATAAACAAACAAAAAAACCCCACCCATACAAAGATAAGTCTAATCATGGCTCAGCCTTGCCTGAGCCTACAGAAGAAAATTTATTATCTGCTGCATGGTGTACAAAAGACTTTGTTCATCTACTCATGGAAAAATTCTCCGGCCTCATCTTCTTTTGTGCTTCAAATAGACTCAGTTACTTAAATTTCTCTGAATACAGTAGTTAGTTCTCTCTTATGGGGGGGGATATGTTCCAAGACCTCCAGCAGATGCCTGAAACCCCTTATAGCACTGTACCCTAGGTGCACTGTGTTTTCTTATCTGTACATACCTATGATAAAATTTAATTTAGAAATCAGGCACACCAAAAGGTTAGCAATAATAACAAAATAATTTTAATAATGTACTGTAACAAAAGTTGTGGAAATGTGGTTTCTCCCTATCTGTCTCTCTCTTAAAATATCTGTTTGCACCACACTCGCCATCCTTCTTCTTGCGATGATGTGAGATGATAGAATGCCTATGTGATGAGAGGAAGTGAGGTGAATGACATAGATAGACACTGAGACTACCACTGATATTCTGATGGTACTTCCGGAGCAGGATCATCTACTTCCAGACCGAGGTTAACTGCTGGTAACTGAGGTCTGTGTCCTCTCCTCACAAATAGGATCTATCATTTTCATATTCATTTCAAGAACACTGTAGACAACAAGAATAGCACCACAAAATGTCCTGAAGGGAAGCATATAGCATGCATTCAGATTTGGATAAATAATCATAAAGAATTAAAAATGCCAAGAATTACAAAAAAAGCTTACTTTACACAAATTTATTTTTAAAAAATACAGCAGGTTTTGAAAACTGGATGATTTGGGCCGTCAGCATCTGTCTAAGAGTGCTGGACTACCGTGTTGGCTCTGCTGCATTCATAAAGGGCTTCCGTTAAAAAAAAAAGTGCTTTAATATGGCTAAAATATTCAGGGAATATTTAATTGTGCATGAGATTTTACATCAGTCACACTTTCTTTTGACATCTTATTTTGCTTAGAAAGCATAAAATTTGGGCAACATTGAATTGGTAATGGAGACAGACATTTCTCTGAGAATATTTTTAATTGGTATTTATTTCATTATTTCTATCTCAATATTTTAACTCTATTGATTTAATCTCGGTATAATATTTAATAAAACTATTTTCCAAAAACAATTTAATCTGAACCATTATTGTGCACTGAACTAAGTAAGATATAGTTAGAAATACAGTAAAACCTTGGGTTACCAGTAACTTGTTCTGTCAGTGTTCTCCAAGACGAGCAAACATTTCTAACACATTTTAACTTGATAAATGAGCAATGTTTTGCAATATGAATATTATGCAATGCTGAAAGTCACATGATCGCAGATGAGTCAATGGGTCTTGAAATTTGTTTTGATATAAAAGTGCTTTGAATTACAAGCATGTTTGTGGAACGAATTATGCTTGCAAACCAAGGTTTTACTGTATTTAATTCTGTTTGGTTTAAAAAGTGAAAGCATGCTACTTAAAAATAGGCTACTGCTATGTTCAAAACCTTTAATTACAAGAATTCTTCTTGCTCAGGAATATTGCATATTATGTAGTTATATTACATATTGTGATTATTGAAAATTTTTAAAATACATTTTTTTCAGTTAGCAACTTTTAACTATACTGTCTTTAGTAAATAGTTTTAACTACCAATATTTGTTCTAAAGATGTATTTCAATAACATTAACCTAACTATCCCATTCTTTCCAGTGATGCATAAAATGTTTTTTGTTTATTAGCAACATCTTTATTACAAAGAAGAATCGACAATTTCAATAAATGAAAAGAGCATTATTAGCTAGTACCAGCATTTTACTGTTTTGTTAATTCGAAGTAGTTTGTTGAATTCAACATCACTTTTATGTACATGTTCTATCTTAGAGATTGTGACCTCTTTAATAGTTATTTATATTAGTATGCAATTGAACCTCTATTTACTTATTTTTCTTTCTCTCCTTTTTCTTTTTAACATGCTGCAGTAGCTAACATATTATGGAGAGAAGAAGGTACTAAATTCCATTATTTTTATATTGTGATTATTTTGTTTAATTTTTAGTAGATTTGTTGACTATGTTCTAGTAATGACCTTATTCATTTTTATGTTGACTCAATATTTTTATTTGACTATAAATCAATATTATTTTGTGAAACTGTTACCATTAAAATATTTATTACTCTTCATCAGCTTGATTTATTATCGCTATATAACCAGAGAGGTACATTATAATATATTGAAATGATTTTAAGAGTTTAAAATTATGTCAAAAAATAAAGGCAAACTTAAACATTAACTTCCATAATAAACCCTGATTTCGATTAGAAAAAGAAAAATTATAAAAACTATTACCTTATCAAGGAAATGTAATAAATTATTTAAGAAAATGGATGATAAACTTGAAGGATCTAGATTCAAATCTAGATTCCACTACCATATAATCGAGGGCCCCTTAATGTCCCAATTTTCTCATCTCAAATATAAGGATAGTTGTTAACACTCAGTAGGGTTATTACCAGTTCCTTAAACATAGTCTATACTGAATAAGCAGTTTCCACTTCCATTTATTATTGTTATTATTTTTCTTATTCATAAAAACCAGGGAGAATGCATTTGGCCAGGTACTCATGTGCTTTACTTAAATTCTTAGGAGAAAAATGTAGTAAGTCATCATTAGAGTTCTGGTAAGCAATGACCAAAATATTGCCTCACACTTGATCCTATACAAACTTTTTCTTCCCTCATTATAATGGGCTTCCTAAATGAATTGGAGTCATTGCCACCTGCGAGGGCTGTGTCTCATAAGCTTCAAGTAATTTGAGAATTGAAGCATCTCAGTTTTGTTCTCAATGATGAGGCATACCACCATTTCCCCCCATTGGTATTTGTTGCTTCTCAAATCTTTTGTATGGGCTTCTTCAAAGTCTGGTTTTCTTTTTTTTCTTTCTTTTTTTTTTTAACGTTTATTTATTTTTGAGACAGAGAGAGATAGAGCATGAATGGGGGAGGGTCAGAGAGAGGGAGACACAGAATCCGAAACAGGCTCCGGGCTCTGAGCTGTCAGCACAGGGGCCTGATGCGGGGCTCAAACTCACGGACCGCGAGATCGTGACCTGAGCCAAAGTCGGCACTCAACCAACTGAGCCACCCAGGCGCCCCCAAAGTCTGGTTTTCTAAAGAGGTTCTAGTGTAACTATACCTTCTCATTTTATTCCACTTAGGTAGTTCACAGCTGAACATACAAATGTAATCATTGTTGAAACTAGCGTTAACATGTCTGTTAAACATTTCTTTATATTCTCTTCCCTCTTGAGATCATATAATATATCTCCTGAAATTTTAAAAATTGATTTCATGTTATCGAAATGCAAGGAACAAAACTTAAGTAGTCAGAGATCAGGTAGCACAGATATGACTTTTGCTGGTTAATTGCTGGTAAAAACTGGATGTATTATTTTACTTCTCTGAGCCAGATTTTCTAACATATTGCTTGAAATACAGTTGTCACTCCCCTTGCAAATTTGTGATATATGAATGCCCTCAAAGTATGTGAAACAATGCTTTCTTATAATTTGACTATGATAACAATCGTGAACATGATTATTTTATGATTTGAATATGAAATAATAATATGATATTTTTCAGGCTACCCTTAAAATTATAGGAGACCTCCAGATTAATTAAAATGACCCTGAGATTCATTATATGAAACCATTTTTATCTATTTAAAATTTTCCTCTGTTAGTTTTTTAAAATGTATACTCTCAATAATTATTTTCCATCAACCAGTGATTTGCTTACTTTCCATAACTTTGTTTGACAGAGAATATATCTTGAGGAGTAATAGCCATTTAGTCTATTTCGCAGATAATTTGAAGACCTGTATAAGTAAATGTCTTTGGGTAAAGTTTTTAAAATCTTTTATTTCATGTGCAATTATCATCAGAGTCCTTTGTTGTTTCTTAGAATAAACAAGATTTAACATAGTATATTTGAGAAAACAATATGCCTGATTTAGATTCATAGTCATCTGTAAATTATTTTTTACAATGCTGCAGTTATTGGCAAGGCATTACAATTAGAAATGACTGCATATAATAATAGTAATGGTGGCCAGCTTGAGAAATCACTGAATACTAACAGTACGTACAATTATTTCATAAAAAGTAATTAAAGTAACAGCCAACTGAAGCTTCCAAATTAATTTTTCTACTTTTATTTTTAAAGGATCAAAAATAACAAATATGAACTACATAACTCTGAGAGCCATTTTTATTTCCACATGTAGTAATGCTCCTTGTTTGTATGCTTGTGTCATTGTCGTGGCCAAGAGAAATTTACCCAAGAGAAAACCAGCTGGGGAATTCCAGTTTCTGGCATTTTAAGATTAATATTGAAAAGAGTTAAAAATGATAAACCTCTCATAATGTCATTTTACTTCTAGGCAAGTATTAAAACTATAAAATTTTATAACTGAAAAATTATTTTTTTAAACATTAACATCAGAATCTAGCTTAGCCAGGGTTTTGCAATCAGAATTGATTTTACTGAATTTAATGTGTATTATCATACTAATTACACAGATATTTAAGCTTGAAGCACAGCATCCTCTACTTCTATGGGTTCTTCCACTCCTTTTCTAGCCATCATTGTGGCTTGCAGGAGTGCAGGAAGACATTATTAAGAGAGGAAATATCCACCTCATTTAATGACAAATATTTTAAAGAGCCTATTAAATGTAAAGCACTTTGAAAATACTGGAAATATAAAGACTGGAATATTTTCCCTAAAGAAAATTTCAATCTAGTAAGTTAAAGTCTAAGTCATTCTTGTTGATAACTGAGTTTATGATGTGATTTGAAAATACACATTAAAAGATCGACTGGTTTTCTTCCACAACATTTTTATGATCTTGTAATAAAATGTAATCTAATAAATTGTATATTAATATTTGTTTGTAAACAACAATTTAGGAATATATTATATGGTCTAACTTAATAATATGTGTTTTGGTTTGTATAAGCGCTGAATTAAAGGAAATTAAGCCATTTTATTCACTGATGAATTAATCTTAACTTTTAAATATGCTAATTTCAAGCGCCTAACACAGATGTAAGGTGGTTCGTTATGTAGGATAGCATTTCCTAAATTTGTTAGAACATGGAATTATTTTGATGAATATCTATAGGATCAATATTGAATAAAGGCTACTTTGGGATATAGTGGATTTACATGACATCTAATGATTTGAAAGTCAAAAATATAACTTCTATGTTATTAAAGATTGTCCCTTCTAATCTTTGTAAATATTTATGAATCTACTCAAACAACAATATGGAAATGATTGAAACAAATCAATATAATTAACACCTACCGACACAAGATACAAATAGAAAGTTGCAGGGAAATCTTACAAAAAGCTTACATGTTACACCATGATCTGATCACAAAGCTTTGTGATCTGTAATGTCACCAAACTGGGGAAAAAGAGATATGGCAAACAGGTCAGTTTTTAACTTCTTCAGCCTGAAATTATTCTTGTTTCATTGGCCTAACTACTATGCATTGTAAGGGAGTTTGAAAAATATAGACTAATATATACCAACTTTGTGAGTTCCATAAGCTTCTCATATATTTTTAGAGAAAAAAAAATGCTAAGGTTCTCAAGACCAGATTGCTGCCTCACAGTAATATTGAGAAGTTATTTAAAATTAAAAAGGATTTTCAGAGCATAAAATTCTAAATTCATGAAACTTAGAAAGTTACAGCATTGTGGAGAGGTAGAGACCATGCCTTCTAACGGTCAGTACACGATGCCAATTAAACCATGATCAAGCTCTCGATATTTTCATTAGCCAGTTCTCTACCCTTGCTTTAAATACTAACATCAACCTGGCCTTTTGTGTATTTTAAATTATTTCATTAAAAAGTTTTCACATCACAATTGTGATCTGACAAGAGATATCCATTTGCAGATGTATGTGTATATACATATACATATTTATGTATGCTAAATGTGTATATATATACATACATACTCATGGGTGTATATACAAAGATATACATAATTCCAACTAATATTAATTATATGACAAAAATACTCTATTATAACCTTTGCTATGTTAATCATTAAATATGATATTAATCATGCAGATTTGTATTCAGCTTTTTCAGCTTATCTTTGGAAGTTCAGGAAATGGTATACTGACTCAAAAGGACTGGTTTTACATAATGTCACTCTGACCAATCAAATAGTACCCACTTGCTGAATTAATAGTGCCCAGTGCCCAGTAGAGAGCATGACCACTTGCAAAAAACTTTCTAGCGAGAATGAAAGTAAGTTTTCATTACTTATTTATTTTGAGAGAGAAAGAGAGAGTGCATGTACGTGCAGGGGAGGAGGGGAGGAGCTTTGAGTGTGAAAAAGTTTTTAACTCCAGAGACAAAGATATAAAACGGGAACATTCGTGAACCAAAACCTTTCCCTGCTAAGTTATTCAAGGTGAGACATGCAATATGGACTATCTATCTATTCTTGCTTATATTTTTCTTTAGCTAAAAAAGATATTTTTTTCTATATTTCAAAAAAAATAAGCTCAGCATCTTTATAAGGTGAAAATAATAATATCAACCAATGAAGGACTTTATAACACTAAAACTTATTGAATTATCTTTTGATTGGTTACCAAATCACTGCATCATATGATTATAATTTGCTCTTGACTATAATTTGAATGTTAAAGCAGTGGCAATTTAAACAGAGAACGACAAACATCACCACAAAATAGCTTTTATTACTATCTTTTGCCATCGTTATCCATCCAATAATTACAAATTATCCACATTTTATTGTTGATATAAATTACATAACATATACGCTATATATAAGAAATGATCCAATTATATTATCTTGGTACATGGTTATTCTTCAGCAGATAGCCTCAAGAGACAGCAATGTGCATTATATCCACTTTTTTCTCAGTCTATTTCATGTATTTAAAGGTGCAGTATTGACTAGAAATTCCTCTAGGAAATACTTCCTTTTTACAAGACTGCAAGTAATTCTTGCTTACGTCCTTTCTCTGTATAGAAAGAAAAACAAAGCAAAAAGAAAGCTCACAAGGAACAAATTATGGATCACTTTCTAGAGCCTCTATACTCCATTAGATTAACAATCGACCTGGAAAAGACAAAGTACATGTGTCTGTCTTCACCAGGGGATGAAAAAAGAAACAACAGGCTGCACATATTGCAAATCTTTACTGTGACTAGAGTGGTGAAGCTTTTACTGAAGCCAGGAACTTTTGTAATATACTGCAATACAACGCATTCATGAAGAAAGAATTGTAATTGAAACCTAAATGGTTATTAAACTTTTTTTTCAGACTCAGAACCCCTTTGCTCTCTTCAATATTATTGAGAACTCAAAAGCTTGATTTTATGGGGTTACTACTATCCACTTATATTCACCATACTAGAAATTAAAACTGAGAAAAGTAAAAGATGTTTATTTATTAATTTATTGAAATAAACCATAATAAACTCCTTATATGTACCCATAACTAAAACTGTTTTAAAGCTATATTTTTAAAGCTACATTAGAAAAATGAAGAGATTCACGTTTTGCATTTTGCAAATTCTTTTCATGTCTGGCTCAATAGAAGATGCTGGATTCATATATTCTGCTTCTGCGTTGAATTGTTGTGATATCACTCATTATATCACATGTCATGTAGCCCCTTGAAAACTACCCTCTATATTTGGAAGAATCTAATGTGTGAGAATGGAAGAGAAAAATGCAAATGACACCTAAGTATCATTATGAAAATAGTTTTGAATTTGTAGACCCCCTGAAAGGATCAACTTCAAGAATTCCTACTAGAAAATGCAGTTGAGTTTTAGCAGGCTCATGGATCCATAGAATTTGATAACATAGAAAACTGAAATGTAGCAGTATATTTCACAGTGTAGATTTGATTAAAACATGAGAACAGAAATCAAAATCTGGTTATATACCATTTTACAATTTTTGTCTACTAATTTTTAAAAGAAGAGATAATGTCAGTCATAAAAATAGCAACAGTACCATTTTTTTTTCAAAATTTACCATGCACCAGTCACTGCTAAATGTTTTACATTCTCCATTTAATCTAATTCTTATAATAGCTGTATGACATAAGTATAATACTTATCTCCAAGCTTGAGATAGAGAATTTCTCACATAGTCTGAGTAACTTTCCCATGGTACAACACTTAGCTCTATTGCCATGATTGATCTTTGAAATGTGTGAACCCAGAAAATGGAGTTTATCTCTCTTTGTTACTGTCTCTCATCTAAACAACAACAACAAAAAGAAGTTTGGTCATGACAACTTAATAATTATAGTGAACATACACAAATATATTATTATTTTCTTTATAAATAAAGCTAATGAATGCTCTAAATGCAAATCTGTGTCTTTAACTACCAACATCTCCATTATTGGGTATTTTTTATTATTCTGTGCCCAGTATAATCATAATAAGTGTTTATATGTATAATATTATAGCAGTAAATTTAAAAATAAACACATCTGTATCACATATTCAGATAATAAATTCTGCTGCTAAAACCTACAGAAAACTTAGTTTAAAATATTTCTCTAACCAGAAAAAGAAAAAGGAAAACACATCTCTTGTGAGTGTAGAGAAGAGTAACTCATAGATGGCTCTAAAGGTATACATAAAATTTTAATTGATAGCAGGAGAGTGATTAAAAACTACTCGTTTTATAATTATTATTTTAGCTAACATATATGGTATTTTGCTGGCATTACTATTCATAAACACTGAAAAGTTATATTTCCATTGAAAATAAAAAATTCAAGAACAAACTAAACTTGGCATAATGAAATCTGTATTTCTTCAATAGCTTGTAACCTGGGAAGCAGCTGTTTTTGTAACAACACTGAATGTGTTATTTATATTTTAAAAAGTAAGAAAATAGACTTGAGATTTGAACAAGTGATTTGGATGGATTAAGTGGGTTTTAGAGGAAAATACATCTTAGAAACTTCATCAGTGCAACAATTCAGCAAAATTCCACTGACTGCATTGTATACAGAATATGGTAAATGACATAATGAAAGATTCCATTTGAGTCAGGGCAGAAAGATTTCATGAAACTTTGCACTCTGGACTTATTTTTCATATTCAAACACATTCAAATTCCTGATTCTGGACCAGAATTTTGCAGTAGCTGAAGGAAGGGAGAGTCATAGTCATTAAACATTTTGGGAGCTTTATAATAATCATGAAACATAGTTAACTGACACAACTAAAAATTAGACACCACATGACTACATGATTATGTTTACAAGTTTCAACAACCAAAAAAATTGATAGTCACCAACATGTAGTTCACGTCAATCCTATGTTAATGCTTACATGGAAGCTTGCTGATATGAATCAATTGTTTTGGCATAAAATCAAACTTTTTAAAAGTTTTATCCTTTGGGCATAGAATTGATATTCATCTGTGTATAAACATAATTATAAATAAGAGCTGACAACTACTAAATTTTATTTTCTGAAAAATATTAAGTTTAAATTAAAATTATTAGAAATCATGAAAAAATTAAATTTGATGAAAATTTATGAATTAAATTCTATGAAAAATAAGACTTGAATTTAGTTTTTGCTACTTTTGCTACTGTTCAGAAATATTCCAACATACTGTAGTGCTCTCTGGAATTATAATACATAATAACTGATAAAGATTGCATCATTTTAAATTAGGAGTACTATGAAATATTTATAAAGCAATAAGATGTGTGAAAATTATCTGGAGTCACTTAAAATGCATAACTGTACTATATAGAAATGATTTCATGTGTTAAAAGAAAATTATAACCACTATGTATAAACACCAATAAAGTCATAATCGTACTTGAATATATTTTCCTCTAAATCATAAGAATAGATGGATATGTGGCTGGATGGACAAAATTGGTGATCCTTTTATTAACTAGGAACATATTAGATAAGAATAAATGTGGCTTAAGTTGAATAAACAAATATTTTTATGAATCAATACACTTTTATTATGATCCTTAGGCTTGACTTAAAAAACCTTGCAGGTGTTATCAATCAAAATGAAATGATACTTGGGGAAATTTTTTTGTATTTAAATAAATTTTTTTCTTTATAAATATTTTTAGAATTTAAACATTTAAAACAATAATGGTTTGGCTTTTCAAACTACTGAGATTTGAATATCATTACTTATCTTTTAAAGAGGTCATGCTATCATTGAATTGTGCATGCTATAGTTAGATTGAATACATACAATTGTGCAAAATAGTACAGCCAGAGAGGGAGCTACTCAGGTGAAGATCAGAAGAAAAAGAACTATATGTGCTAAGGACTGGCCATGTTGGAACAAAGCAGAAGCAGAGGAAACAGAGAACAGGTGTGCAGGAGTATGTGAAAGCCTCCCACACGCAGGCATCAGTTAACCTTACCCACATTCCCGGTGTCTGATTTGTAGCATCCTGCACCTATCAGGCATGGATCAGTAAAGTGAGATGAATTTCTAAGATATCAAATACCCAAATCTGTGGTGTGAATAAATTAAAAGTATGATTTCAATCATTTACTGAAATTTTCCTAAGAGCGTAAATTAATACAAGTTTTAAAGTATGGAAATGGATCCCAAACTTGGCCAGTGTAAAAACTGAAATCTAAGGCCTCATGTATGATTATATTTACAAAAATTACTTTAGGAAAAAATATATTTTCTCCAATCTGGAAGACTTGGTCTTTTTATTTCTAAAAGTCTTTATGTAAACAAAACTTCTACAAAGAATGAAATTTTATTTTCCCTAGGGAACTCTAATAATTATATACAATAAATATAATTCTTCAAAAACTATTTTTATTTTTTAATCAACACCTATTAAGTGGGGAAGGTGTCAGACATAATCTATATGTCAAAGAGTTTATAATTTCCATTTCTATGTGAAACATTTATTGAATTATACTAAAGAAATCACTGAATTGCAGATTAGAGACCATAAAGAATGTCGCATAATATCACAAAGTTGCTTTGGTATAAGGTAAAGGATTCATATGATTTGCTTTATTAACATTATACAACTTTACAAATCGATCTCCTGCCAGTACTGGGAGGAACACTGAGTTTTGGTTGTAAAGATTTCTGATAATTTTATTTTGAACTTTTGAATGTGTTTTTATTCCTAAGGTCTGGGAATTGGGAACATGTTCTATGTTTTTTATGAAGATGGAATCAAAGTGATACAACCCATAGAATGTGAATTTCAGAGGCACATTAAGCCTAGTGAAAAGCTCCTTGGATTTCAGGCAAGTATTTAAAAACTTCCTATGCAGTTTTATGCAGCAGATTTGTTAAGTAGAATTATATTTTGGAAACACAATGAAATCCATGCGTGTATGAGAAATTTGGGGAGGAAAATATTAAAACTGTGAGACAGGCTGATATTCTATGCAGGTTTTATACTTGAGAAGGAAAAATAATATGTTGTATATTCCTAATTACTTGCTCTAATTAAAATAAAGGCAATAGAAGTGAAACGTGTAGAATGAACACAGTATAATAACTTTACCTGCTCCTTAATTTAGAATGTCTCCCATCTGGGTAGGCGATGGTTATTTAACAAAATAAAAGAAAATAACATGAAAATAATCTGATGGGAAACTGGGGTATATTAGCTGCTTTATAAATATTGATTCCCCTTTATTTTTTATCTCATTTTTATGAGGTCTCAATGGAATGAAAGCTTTAGATTTATATGGGAAAATATCAATTCTTGTATTTATAAATATGTATCTTACCCTTCTTAGAAAGATTTTTTCTGTAAAATATTGGTACAGCATTCTGAAAATAAAATAATATCTAACAAAATGGGTATTAATCATACATATTAGGGATTACATTTTTATGAGATGATAAATTATAATTATGTTTACATTGTCATAGCTCTATATATATCTCCACATAAACATGTATACACCAAAATATGTAAGATTAAAGGTATCTATGTTATTTATGTGTTCCCACACAAGTTTGGACATGCACCAAACTCCCCAAATAAGTTAAAATATTGGTAGACTTAATCATGGATCCTCTCCCAATACTCATTTTAAAGGTTAGCGTGGCCATGAGATATGAGTAAAATAAATATTTAATAATTCCATTGTTTAGATTTTTTACTTTCAACTCCTATTTTCAGCCTACCAGTAGCCAGTGTTGTCTTATGTTGATGTATGGAGACAATTCACATCTTATGCACTAAAATGAGAAGAAAAATATAAGTGGGATAAGATAATTGAGCTTCCCTCCAGCTATTTTATAGGAAAAACATGTCTTATTTTATTTTATTTTTTTAATTTTTAAAATTTATTTTGAGAGAAAGAGACAGAGAGAGGCGACAGGGGCGGGGGGGGGGGGGGGCAGAAAGTGAGGGGAGATGGAAAATTCCAAGCAGGTTTTCAGTGCAGAGCCCAACACAGGGCTCAAACCCATGAACCGTGACCTAAGCCAAAATCAAGAGTTGATGCTCCACCGACTGAGCCCTCAGGCACCCCCAAGACCTCTTATTTTAAATGAAGAAAACAATTTAATTCAATATGCCTGTGATTGTTTAAAACAAATGAAACTTTTTTAATTTAAAAAGGTTTCGGTTATAAGCTAAATGGAATTATTATTTTTGCTAAGCTATAGTTTAACAAGGAAGAAAACATTTAAAATTACACAAACAATTTTGTTTTGTTTTATAATCATATAATATCAATACTAAGTCCATTCTGAGTAAGGCATATATGTGTGTGTAAATAAAGACATATAGGAAAATATAAATATTTGCTTGTGATAGAGCAAATCATGCAGTTTAATACCACATTCATATTTTCATAAAAGCATTATGGATGAAAATTCTGGGCTAATACAAAGATAATGTAGCATCCAAATGATTTAAATCAAAGCAAAATAATTTTGTAGGAGAGTGTATCTCTGATTCCTACAGGACCAGCAGTTTTGTAGCTAACTGACACAGATGTGTTTGTCATATCACAGAATTTGAAACTTCGGCGACTAACAGCAATAAGATAATCTGTGATATCCATAATTTTTATCTCAAAACCATCACCTCCTGAATTTGATCTGCAAATTTAGAGACAAAGAATTTTCTTCTTACATTACAAGTGTGCTATTTCAGAGTATCAGTAAATGGTTTAATGCAATTTAGTTGAATGCAAGTCTTAAGAATATCCTTTTTTAGAATGTGTTTTGATGGCTCTGGATGAGTTAATTTAATTATTTGGAATCTAAAACTGAGAAAGCAAGCAAAAAAGTGATGTGGAATTTTTGTGACATGTCTTGACAATAGGGATGTGAGTTTACTTACCTGAGTTTCTCTCTTTTTAAAGCCTTTGTCTATATAGACCTTCTTCTAAAACAACTAAAGTAGAAACTATATAGGATGATGCATCTCTCCCTACATGTCTGGGTATATATAGTGAGAAATTACGTATGTACATAGATGTAAATTATATGTAATTTTCTATAAAAATTAAAAGTTGAAGAAGTGAAAACCAAACCCTGTGATGACAGCCTTCACTCATTTCTTTCAACCTGAGAACCATTATCTGCAAACGTCCATCAACAGTGAGTGTCAAAACAAGGGTCATTACTAAAAACTAGTTTACTGCATCAGATTTTCCAAATCATAGTCTCTGGAAATCTTATATTAAGCCTACATAAGAGTTTATGCTAGAAATGCATAGTGCAAAATGAAAGAAAATAAAAGGAAAAAAGTTAGCATTCCTGCATTATAAAAAACAAAAACTTACAAAAAATTTAATACTCTAATTATCATAATGGAAGAGTAAGCAAAAAGTAAGAAATATCAGATTTGTACTTTTAAGAAGAAGGCAACTATCAAATTAAAAAATATTAAAGTTTATTTTTTTTTGAGAGAGAGCAAGCAAGAGAGCACACATGCACACACGAACGGGAAAGGGGCAGAGAGAGAGGGAGAGACAGAATCCCAGGCAGGCTCTGCACTGTCAGCACAGAGCCCAATGCCAGGCTTGAACTCAGGAACCATGAGGTCATGACCTGAGCCAAAATCAAGAGTCGAACATTTAACCGACTGAGCCACCCAGGAATCCCCAAAATGTGTATGTTTGAAATTTATGACCTTTCTATTGCTTTGAATGTTGACATTAAAATACCAAAACATTTCAGCTGACCAATATATTTTTTATTTTATATATTTTTTTAATATGTTTGGTGTTTATTTATTTTGGAGACAGACACAGAGTGCAAATGGGGAAGGGTAGAGAGGGAGATACAGAATCAGAAGCAGGCTCGAGGCTCAGCTGTCAGCACAGAGCCCAATGTGGGGCTCAAACCTATGAACTGTGAGATCACAACCGGAGCCAAAGTTGGAGGCTTAACTGACCTAGCCACCCAGGCGCCTCTGACCAATATATTTTTTAAAGCACTAAGAGTAATAGAGAGAATTGTGAATTGGCTAAAACTATGTCTTGCTTATAACTGTTAAATGCAGAATATAAAAGTATTCAATGAATACCAAAAAGAAAGACACATTTCTTATGTGATTATTATAGTCCATATATATGAAATAAAGAGTACAGTAAATAAATTTTTATTTCATATTGTTCTGTTACTTTTTTATTCCTTAGTGTGAGATAAACTTAAGTAATTGGTATATATACACAGGCACTTTCATGATATACAAGTATACAGAGGTAGAAGTAAGAGGAAATTGATCATGTTAAGTTTTGAGAATAAAAGCTCATGCAAAGCTATTTTGTTTTGTGTTTAAACACAAGAGAGATACCAATTTCAGAGTGTGTAAGCTATTTGGTGCTACATTTCTAGATTTACATTTCTAATTATAAAATAATTTCCTGAGCAAATTGTTGCGTATTATGTGAGAAATAGAACCAATATAATTAATACCTGTATCTCTTTATTCTGACTCTATCTCTATATTTATCTCTATCCTTATCTCTGTCTATCTCTGTCTCTGTCTTTATCCCGATCTTTTTATTTTGTGGAATTGTCTCAGGTGATGGTGGGAGGGTTAGCAAGTCTGAAAACCCTAGGGCAGGACAGCCAACAGGAAATTCAGGTAAGAGTGGATACTGGGATGCTATATATAGTCTGGAGTCTGAAATCCAGATGAAGCCAATAGACCGGCAACTCAGACACAAAATGGTATTGAAGTCTTGAGTCTGAAATATGTACGCAGACTAGAAACTCAAGCAGATTTCCATGGGGAAGGCTTGCGGCGGAATTCCTTCTTCTATGGAAAACTCATTCTTAAATCTTAAGGCCTTCAATTGATTGCACGAGGACCACTCACATTATGGGAGGTGATCTGTTTTCCTTAAAGAACGATTATGAATGTTAAACACCTTTAAACAACTTTATAGCAACAAATAGACTGGTGTTGCCCAAACAGCTAGGTGCCATAGTCTAGTAATAACCCAGTTAACATACAAAATTAACCATCACATCTTACTATCTCTTAGTCAAGGGACTTATTAAATCCGTGTTTGTATACCCAATATTAGTACAGTGTTTTACCCATGGCAGGTAATCAAGCAACATTTGTTAAATGAATTTCATAAAAATTCCATTGTTTAGACAGTTGGGCTATTCATTCTTTTATGCATTCTTTAAGTCTAAACATGTATACATCTAATTTCTTCCTCACCTTAATATTGTTCCTTACTTCAGTTCCCAGAAAACAGTGTTCTTTCAATGTGTTTGTGAAAAAAATGTTTCATAGAATAATTTATCAATGAATTATTTCAGGGTACATATAACCTCATGTGTCTATTAATTCAGGATCACGTAGTCAAAATATACTGTGCAGATAAATTGTAGAAGATAGTTTGGAGTTCTACTACAGAAAAAAAAGCTGGTTCTTTGGGAATTTAGAAGATAAATCTCTTGAGTGAGAGAAATGAGTCTTTTGGAGTTTTTTTTTTTTCTTCCATGAAAGGATTAAACATAAATATAACATTTATCAAGTCATTGTTGGTATTAAGAGAATGGAAGCACAATTTCCAATATAACTCATTAACTAGTAACATTAAGATGAAAACTGAAATATTGCGAATATAGAATTTTCCATCAAATCTCTCAGAAGATGCCATTTTCTTGCTTTAAATAAAAATTCAATTTTGGTGCAATGTCAGATTACATCGGGTTTCAGCTTTTGATAATGAGCTGGTCAGGATTCATGCAACATGGCTTTACTTTCATTCTCTTTCTTTTTTGTTACATAGTCTTACTAGATGATTTTTGCTATATTTATCCTAGTTGTACACATGATTTCATCTTGTCCCCTACAGTATGAACTTCAAGCAAATAGAATTCTAACCCAGACTTATGAATTCAGAATGCAAACTGAAATGGGTTGGAAAAATGTGTAAATTACAGGCTCAAGGATGACAGGATTTTCCAAGATTACCAACCTTTTCACTCTTATGGTTTTCAACTATTTTGTCATCTGTACTCCTTAATACCTTTTAAATTCCATTCCTTTTGTGTTTGCTTATTATAGATCTAGCCGCGGTTCCTCACACATACCGTGGTGTTACTTATTCTTTCATCGACCCTAGAAGAGCTCAAATGAAGATCACATATATTTTATCCTGCATGGGTCTTATATTTTGAGACATGAAGGTTTAATTACTGGGTTTAATGATAATTAAAATGGTGCTGAACTGCAGAGGAACATACTTTCTACAAGAAGTCTGATATGTATCACCTCTAAAATGCCTGTTTTCTAGGTCTGAAATTCCCATCTATGAAAATTACTTTACTTTTACGAATAAATACTATTAGTACTCTATTGAAATGGTATTGGTATATAGGAACAGATTGTCTATAGCATTCAGAATATTTAGATATTAAGAAACTGATGCTGAAATTAGAAATAGGGAAACACAGCAGGTGCACATTTCTTTCTCCATTGGTGTTGTCTCTGGCCTCAAGCACTGCTGCCTTCAGGGCATTTATCCGTTCCATTAGTTACACCTCCAAATTTCCCTTTTCAGCGTTTCTTTCTGGTTCTAACCCAATTACTACTTCTCCAAACTCTGTCCACAAAAAATATTTGTTAAATCATCAGCTCCTTTATATGATGCAGACCATTCATTTCCCCACGAAGCCATTGAGCATCCTTTTGAATTCAAGGGCACTGTAGACTTCAGAAAGAAATGTTTCTCCATTTATTCTTTTCTCAGTGGGCCTCCATTCAAACATGGCTTATAGTGAAAAGAGTTCTAGAATGCTGAAGATTTAAGCTTTTCTCCCTTTGTGGTTGCAGTGATGTCCTGCAAAGAGCGTCTTATAGAAAGTAATACACACTACCCCTATTTCTTAGTAGATTCCTCTGTAGATGTTAAAAGAAGTAAATATATGAAATCTTTGAAACCCTAGACTTAAAGAGGCCTTCTATTTGTCCAAAAAAAATCACATTTTTTTTTATTTTAAAAAAAATTTTTTTAATGTTTATTTATTTTTTTTGAGACAGAGAGAGACAGAGCATGAATGGGGGAGGGTCAGAGAGAGAGGGAGACACAGAATCAGAAGCAGGCTCCAGGCTCTGAGCTGTCAGCACAGAGCCCGACGCGGGGCTCGAACTCACGGACCGTGAGATCATGACCTGAGCCGAAGTCGGACGCTTAACCAACCAAGCCACCCAGGCGCCCCAAAAATCACATTATTTTAAAAAATCTTGTATTGTGCTTCTATTAGACTGTAAGTATGTAAGCCTAACATTGGGAGAACAACAGTGGGAAACATGTAAATTGTGCAATAACATTTTAGTGGAGTTGAATAGCAGGTGACTTTATCTAAGAAAGCAGATTAAGTCTCCTTCAAGAATTACTAATGAGAACCAGCCAAGTTACCTGGATAAATATGACCAAAATGATACATGTATTTTAGACAATCATTTGCCATCATTATGGAACATTTTATTCAGGAGAAATAAGAACTCATTATAATATAAAGTACATTCTATGCACTTCAGAAAGAAATGAGTTCATATGAGTTCATAGCAATTTAATTTTCTCGATGGAAATTTCCTAAGGATAAAATTGAAGAGTTTTGCAAGAAATTATTCAGGAGTTCCTGGGTGGCTCAGTTGGTTAAGCGTCCGACTCTTGATATTGGCTCAGGTCACGATCTCATGGTTGTGAGATGGAGTCCTTTGTTGGACTCTGCACTGGGCATGGAGCCTGCTTGGGATTTCCTCTCTCTCTCTCTTTCTCTCTCTGTATCCCCCACATGTGTGCTCTCTCCCTCTTTCTCAAAATTAATAAACACTTAAACTATTTAAAAATTATTAATACAAATGTCTTTAAACATGAAACCTTTTTACTTGAGATTTATGAAGTCACATAAGTATGTCTTTTACAGATTTTAAACTATAGTTCTGACCTAAGATTTAGTTTTATTCACAAGAAAGGTACCTATTCTTTATTTTTATTTTTATTTTTATTTTCCCAAAGGAATGATTTGCATGGTAAAATAAAATGATGCAAAAAAAGCTTAGAGAAAAAGTAGTCTTTTTTTCTTTTCTTCATGCTTCCCTATTCCCAGTCCCACTGCATGGAATCAATTTCATTTACTCACTTTAAGGAGTGTGCAGTATCTCTTGAATTATGAATTAGATATTTCCTGTTGGTGTTTCTTTATGAATGAGGACAATTCTGCTCACACAATTCCTAACATTTCTCTTTCTGAATATGTTGAAAATTATGTAATTATTTTAAAGCTTTTGTGGATTAGATTTAAAATTTTAATGGTTTGTTTAAATCTTAGTTCTTATTTTTCTTGAAATTTCCTAAAATTTCTATGTAACTTTAATATCCCAAGCTCTTGCTTGATATTTTATTGTTTACATTTTATACTTCAAACCTAGTTGTCAAAGTTGCAACTTAATACCAAAGGCTAGTCATTTCCTCTAATATCATTTTCATATTTCAGATAGGTCATAAATCTCAGTTTGAATAATTTGAGAGGTGGTGTAGGAGGAAAAACAATACAGTAAATTAATGTCCTCAATTTTATTTTATTAAGTGTTTGAATTGTGAAGAATTAAAAATATTGCTGAAAGCATTTAGAGAACCAGTATGCATTTCTTTATATACTTATCATATAATGAATTTATATGCTTCCTACATGGAAATTGGAGATACAACTATATAATAAGAATTAAAAGAAGACAAAACTTAAAGCTCAAAACTATTGTTTATCTCTTAACTATTTAAGCTACTAATTTATTGCCTATTAAAACTCCTTTTTTCTTTATAATTTAGTAATGTCTCTTCACGATTTTATTAAAGCAGTTTTAGACAACATGTTACAGATTGCTCAGTAAATTAAAGACAAACCCAAAGCGCACCTAGGGCTTGCCAAACAGCATGGCAATCATTCCATTCCCTTTTTAAATCTCATCTCTGAAGTGCTAAAGAAAATGGAACACGAGCCACTATGGAGGGGCTTAACTACTGGCAGTCTGAGTTGCCCGAAATCACCGCCAAAGGGTTTCTCGTTTCAAGAACTGGATCCGTTTACGGACTCCATCTTAACGTGTACTTCCTTCCATCCTGAAAAAGACCACAGCAGTCGCTCCTATCTCATTTCTATTTTAAGATGAAAAACGTACTCCTATGATAAGAGCAGAAGAAAACGAGCTTAGTATATTTAAAAACCTATACACTAGTACCATTTTCATTGAAAAATAGTAACTTTTAATGAGTAAGTCATGGGTAAAAGAGGCAGCAGAGGGAATATAGTCAATGGTATCAGAATAGCATTGTGTGGTCACAGATAGTAGATCCGCTTGTGGTGAGCACAGCAGAGAGTATGGACGTTTCGAGTCAGGGCATTGTCCACCTGATGCTAGAGTAACACTGTGTATCCATTGACTTCAATTAAAAAAAAAGGAACTCTTTAATGTATAATTTGCAGCATATAGTTATCTACTAATATAATTTCGTAAACATTTACTTTACTGCTGATTGCTCCCTGTTGAAATTATTTAGAAAAATTAGAAATGTAATAAAATAATAGCATATCGGATTAGGTGATCTGTACACATTGAAATATTTTTAAACGTTTGTATTTGAGAGAGAGAGGGAGACAGATCACACATGGGGGAGGGGCAGAGAGAAAGAGAGACACAGAATCAGAAGCAGCCTCCAGGCTCTGAGCTGTCAGCACAGAGCCTGACATGCGGCTGGAACCCAAGAACTTCAAGATCATGACCTGAGACAAAAACAGACGCTCAACCGACTGAACTACCCAGTCGCCCCATTCTGTATACATTTTGAAGGATTCACATAGAACTAAGTTACAGAAGCAGTTTTGGTGAATTCTCACTCAATACTGTTTTCATGTTATCACCCAAGAAGTTTTTTGAACTGGAGAGTGTGGCAGAACTCTTATGTAATTCAGTAGTAAAAAGGAGACAAGACAAAATATAGTTCTGTAGGAAATATAAAGAAAATGTACCTTTGGTTTGTATCCCCTTATAAAGAAGGTTGGTGCAGAGATAAATTATTTTAACATAACATTTATTTCTAAAGGTTTACAAAATATAACTTAAAAATGGGCCTATTTTCATGGTTTTTCTTTAACTGATATAAACAAAGCAAAATACATAAGTGCATAAATTATTTGACCAATATCATTTCACTGCATACCTATAAGAAACAGAATGTAAAGTCATTTGCAATAATATTTAAACAGTAAATAATATAACACGTGCTAAAAAAATTTTTAAAGACTGTTGACCTAAAAGGTAAAATGTAATGGTATTCAATGTAGGCATCCTGATGTGGGACAAGTTATGTGTGCATTACAGTAAAGTTGAAAAATAGAAATGCATATAGTTATCCTATAAATAGCTTTATAATTTTTGAAGATATATCTATCACCCTTCAGAATAATTTGCTTCAGTAAATAGTAGTCTTGCAAAAATGATCACGCCTGTCTTCCACATAAGGCACTTCTGTGCTAGACAATATGGAAAGATGGAAGGACTCGATCAAAATGACATGTCACCATCTGCATTGTGAGATTATGTGCTGCAAAAAAAGTTCAATTCCTAAATTATATTACACTCTATTGAAACAAGTGTAGATAGTCCAACAAGTATAAATTAGCTCTATTTATGCTTTCTTTTTCAATTTATACTTTTATGTCAACATTTAAAAAAATTTTTTTAATGTTTTTATTTATTTTTGAAATAAAGAGAGAGACAGAGAACAAGCAGGGGAGGGGCAGGGAGAGGGGGAGACACAGAATCTGAAGCAGGCTCCAGGCTGTCAGCACAGAGCCCAGTGCAGGGCTCAAACTCACAAGCTTTGAGATCATGACTTGAGCCAAAGTCAGATGCTTAACCAACTGAGCCACCCAGGGACTCCTTTGTCAACATTTTTAAAAATAGTTACAAGGCAAAGTAAGGTATTCACAAGGACAGATTACATATGTATATTTTAAAAAGATAATCACTAAAACCCATCTTGATCCTAAACTAATGTTTTGAAACAAAAAATTGAAAAATGGGCATTATCAAATTTCATGTGTCACTACTAAAAAAAAGAAAAGAGAGAGAGATGAACATTTAAAGAAGGAAAGGACACCTTAGAACCTTAGATTGTTTTTGATATCCCATCTCATTTAAATTGTTTAGCTCTTTCCTTAAAAGTTTAACTTCGATTCATCTATATCCTGTGGACTTTAACGATAAGAAATAACTTAATGTACTCCATTTTAATAGAAGAATTTCAAAGCATTAAGGTAAATAATCCAAACTGATGCATTTGCAATGTCTTCTAAAAACCAGCAATTTTATTTTGACAGATTGCACTTCTTCATGCTCCTATCATATTACTTAAAGCATTTATAGATTTTGAAATAAATAATACCTGTGAAGTGGATAATCAGGAAGTCAAAGGAAATGAACTCCTTAATTTGTACTGACGTTAAAAAAATGTAAGTTTAGTTTTGGGAGCTGTGTTTTAAAGGGACATTAACAAATTTTCTTTAACATTGGAAGGACTTTTATGTAAAGTTTAGGAGAGAATATATTGCTTCAAAATGGAAAAACTAAATCAAATGATGGAAAGCTATAAGGAGACAGATCTATGCTCTCAAGCCAAAATGTAAAAGTGTACATTATAAAGAAGCCTCCCTTTTTTCTAAATTAAAAAGAAAGAAAGAAAGAAAGAAAGAAAGAAAGAAAGAAAGAAAAATACTAGATATCCAGCTGTCAGAAAAATTGTAAAATTGTAGAATGGAAATGTGTATATTTGGCATTTAAACAAATGTTTTATTCATCTTTTTAATAATGAATCTACTAATCAGTAGTTGGAAAGGACCATTTGAACAAGTACTCTCTATTTCCACTTAAAGAAACTCAAGTACAGAGGTGTCTGGGTGGCTCACTTGGTTAAGTGTCTGACTTCAGTTCAGGTCATGATCTCAGTTTGTGGGTTCAAGCCCTGTGTCAGGCTCTGTACTGACAGCTGTAGCCCGCTTTAGATTCTGTGTCTCCCTCTCTCTCTGCTCCTCCCCCACTCACATTCTGTCTCACTCTCAGAAATAAAATACAAACATTGAAACTTTTTTTTAACAAAAAAATTAAAAGAAAGGAAATTATAAAATGTATTTGAAAGAAGTAAGCCCCATTTCCCATGATATTCATTAGTGTTCATAATGATGTCACTGTTATAATGAGTTTTTCATTATTTTAAAGAAAAGTTTACACACTATAGCCCAGCTTGGTTGCTTTCATTCATTCTTTCTTTCTTTTCTTGTTTTTTCTTTTCTTGTTTTTCTTTTCCTCTCCTCTCCTCTCCTCTCCTCTCCTCTCCTCTCCTCTCCTCTCTTCTATTCTCTTTCTGGTCACTTAACTTCATGTGTTATCTGGTAAGGAAAAAAAAATTGTTAATCTTATTTTTTTCCCTCTAGCTCACCATTTACTAATTGTGCATTGTAAAACAAAGTCAGGAAAAACTATTATTGCTCCTATACAAATCAAAACTTCATTATGCTAGGGAACAAAATTCAACATAACTAATAATTTAATTTCAACTATCCCCACTACTATTTAATCAAACTATCCACCATAAAACATATTGGCCCATATAATTTATACTTTCTGATATTGATCATAATTGTTCAATTTCTTTAGTGCTTGATATCAGCTTTTGATTCAACTTTTTTGCCAAACTCTATTTACTGGTTCTTCAAGCTAACTTTAAACCTTCAGTTTTTATATTTAATTTGGTCTCCCATTATTCAAATTTATGCCTTTCCCAACAGACATTAAGTTCCTGCCCCTGGGATTCTCAGTGCCTACTGGCATCTGGACCAAGCCCTAGCCAGGATTTCAGTTCTTTTACAAGAACCAAGAGAAGCAAGACACAAACCATCTAGTCCTACATTTACAAAAGGTCTACAGTTTTCTTCTCTTATGAAGGCATTTGAGGTTTAATACTTAAAAAAAAAATTTTTTTTGATTAGTGATTCTTACCTAATGAAATATGTTTATAAACTGGGTAAAATATTTTCCATTTAAGCAGAATAGAAATAATTCAGAAAACTTTGGATTTTTTTTCTTTTTTGGAAACAGTTGACAAAATTTTAATTTCATGTCTTCAACCTACAGATGAAATGTGACAGGTGAAGTGATTTGCTCAATGTCACAGAACTTCCAAATGATAAAGGGAAAAAAATCTCTTGAATAATTCTATCTATGCATCAACTATTCCATACTTAAAGTAACTCTCTGAAATTCTTAAATATTCACAGTGACTTCTCTCCAAAACACTATGAAAAAGTGAAAAAAAATTGTATGCAAAATATGTAGACTATTTTAGTTTCATGAAATATAACCCATGGGAAATTTTCTATATGAAAATAGCAGGTAACATTATGGATCGCTTAACCTTTTCAAGCATTATTTTATTTAATGTACATAATAATCCTATGTGATACATAATATTGTTATACCACTGAGATAAACAAGGGCCAAGAAGAATATTTACACAGTTAATATGAGTGTATTACCTCTAGGTCTGGTTAACCTCAAAGTCAAAACCTCTCTAATTCACTGTCTCTAAAGAGATACTGATTCTCAATTTATAACTGTAATGTTATCAGCTCCATTTTTATTGTAACACTAAAAAACATAAATACATCCTTTTTATATTAAAAGAAAGGATGGAAATTTTTGTAATGTGGTCTTTGTACTTTTAATCAAAATCATGCCATATGACAGTTTTCTAAGGCTAAATTAAGGCAAATGACCTCCTACATTTCTCTGACTACCTGTGCTTTGACTAGTATGAGCTAGACTGTTTATGACACTTTAATAAATGAAATGGCAAATAGAATTAGATAAATTGAATATACATAATTATAGAAAAAGTTGTATTGCTCAGGTTATAAATAGTGATTTCAATTAAAAATTGATAAAAGTACTTAAACTTCATGGCCTTTCTTTTTAAAAAGAGGTCCAACAGGGAGATAACCATTGATATTAATTTAAATTAATACATTTTTGTAAGATTTCTTTTTTTAATATCACTAAGCAAGATCAACAGAATACATTATATTCAGTGTATTAAAAAAAAGCTTAACCTTGATTATAGATATTTTCATGTTATGAAAACTATCCTAGGAATCCCAACCTAAACAGTACAAAAGAACCTTTGTTTCATTTGTCTTGATTCATGATAAACTGAACAAATCCTCATTGGAAATAATTATTTACAGTCTATTGATAAAGTGAACACTATTTTTTCAAGTATTTTATTATTCACTTTTCTATATATCTCAGTTGACTCAGATGATGACAGTCGGGATTTAAAAAAAAGCTCAAATCAATGCTTCTTAAACTATTTGTGGGGGGAAAGAATCACTTTGATTTTTGCTCAATTTTTCTTTTTTCTTTTTTTTTTTTAACCAGTAGGTATTTTTCATCCCAAGAAATCCCCCAGGCAACTTTGACACACGCAGACTGGTCTAAATTCTGTTTAAAGAGATAAGTCTAATAGTCATATGAGCACATGGCTATTATGGCAATGCCAAATTGCTGCAAAAGATTCCAAATATATTTTAAACATATATTTACTGAAGAAATATTGTATCTTTGCTATTATGTTTGGAAAATGTAAAAATATAGGAATAGCAAAGGCTAACATTTCAATTAAGATGATAGTACATGGTTATATGCCAAACTATGTGATACAAAATATAAAAGCTATGGAAGTTGAGACAAGAAGGAAATCAGTAAGACCCATAGTAGTTAGGGATAAGTTCACTGGAAATATTACAAATATGACTGCCAAATGTAGATTGAAAAGAATTTGATTAATACAAGGTATGGTGTGCTTTTTAGTAGCTATGGAAAATCATTGGTGTTTATGAAGTTTTGGTGAGAATATTCTAGCTAGGGAACAGACTGTTTATTGCAGGTAAATGAAGATTACAGTTACACATTTTCAGTAAGATTTTTTAAATTTCTTTCTTTCATTTTTTTTTTCTATTTGCAAGGTCCCTCAACTCCCCACAATTCTTAATTACTGCCAGGGGAGGCAACTCTCTTGCCAGTCTTAGGAACATGACTGGTAGAGAAGCAGAAAAATTAAACAATGCAGAACTACTAAAATCAATTTATTTTTAATAACTAGTGACCACATCAGCAAGAGAACCAGGTCTGCAATATATCTATAAATTTTCAAACTTAAATGCTACATGTTGATCAAAACGTCAAATTCTCTTTCTCTCATTCTTTGACTTAATATAAAATTCTAGTAGTTCAGTACTTACCTAAGAGTGTCTGTATACCACCCTTGGGTGAATCCAATGCCTAAATTTGGTATATCCATCTTAGATCACCTTATATGTTACATGCTTATTTCTGCCTTTTTAATAATATTTTATTATAATATAATATAAGCCAGTTTATTTTTATTCACAGCTCTGTATATTACATGACGCCTTTATAATCCAAATTATGCAAAAGATCAGATATTTACTTTTCTGTATATCTCAGAGAATTCTAACCTATTTGTATTTAATTAGTTTGCCTTTTGTGTTTTGTTTCCTTTGCTCCTAGGCCTGACATTCCTTAGATTATTGTCTACTTTTAAACAAGATATTTTACATATCAACTATACTCACATTTGTATGCGGGCCTACACATGATTATTATTGTTAATTTTACTCTGTTGTTTTGCTACTCAATAGTCTTTATTTTATAAAATTACTTAGTTTTTTAAAGTTTCCAAATATAAAACAAACCTTATTATCTATCTCTAGATGGAAAATGTTTATCTTTCTATACCATCTGTGTATTTCTCCTTCTCTATCATATATCTCCCTATCTTATCATCTATCTGTAATTTACCTAAGTGTGTTCATGTATGTGTATTTCACCCTTTTTACTTTCTATTTAGTTTTGAATCACCTTTAATATAGTACACATTTTTTTATTATTGTGGCGGTATTTCAAGTTGTTAATTTAACAGATTTTTTTTTCTGTAAAAGACTGATAATAGAAGTCCTGGTGGTTGGCAAGGCCACAGATTAATTTCTTTGTGTCATCTGACCATAATTACAATAAAGCAATAAGAATGAATGCACTCTGAGAAGAATTTAATGTAAAGGAAATAAAGCAGAAAACCAAGGTCTGAGGCTTACCTTTTCTGAAATCATAATTAAGGAGCATAAGATAAAGAAGTCACTATAGACAGAACTTAATAGGATTTAAATAATAACTAAGATAAGGTTATATCCAAGAATGAGATCAACAACATTTTATTCTACAGAGGTTCAGTTAGTAAATATCTTAGGCTTTCCAGTCCACATGATCTTTTTGTCTGCTATTGCATGAAAACAGTCATAGACAATATTTAAATAAATGGACGTGGCTGTGTTCTAATAAACCTTTATGCAAATTTGAATCTCATATAATGTTTACATGTCACAAAATAGTATTCTTCTTTTATTGTCAACCAATGAAAAATGCAAAAAAATGTTCTTAGCTGTTGGGCCACACACCAGAGTAGGAAATGGTATGAATTTGGGCAGTCCCTATCAAAATAACACCAGCATTCTTCACAGAGCTAGAACAAACAATCTTAAAATTTGTATGGAACCAGAAAAGACCCTGAATAGACAAAACAATCTTGAAAAAGAAAACCAAAGCTGGAGCATCACAATCCCGGATTTCAAGCGGTATTACAAAGCTGTAATCATCAAGACAGTATGGTACTGGCGTAGAAACAGACACTCAGATTAATGGAACAGAATAGAGAACCCAGAAATGGACCCACAAATGTATGGCCAACTAATCTGTGACAAAGCAGGAAAGAATATCCATTGGAATAAAGACAGTCTCTTCAGCAAATGGTGCTGGGAAAACTGGACAGCAACATGTAGAAAAAAATGAACCTGGATCACTTTCTTATACCATACACAAAAATAAACTCAAAATGGATGAAATACCTAAATGTAAAACGGGAAGCCATCAAAATCCTCGAGGAGAAAGCAGGCAAAAACCTCTTTGACCTTGGCTGCAGCAACTTCTGACTCAACACATTTCTGGAGGCAAGGGAAACAAAAGCAAAAATGAACTATTGGGACCTCATCAAAATAAAAAGCTTCTGCACAGTGAAGGAAACAATCAGCAAAACTAAAGGCAACTGACAGAATGGGAGAAGATATTTGCAAATGACAAATCAGATAAAGGGTTAGTATGCAAAATCTATAAAGAACTTATCAAACTCAACACCCAAAAAACAAATAATCCAGTGAAGAAATGGGCAAAGGCATGAATATACACTTCTCCAAAGGAGACATCCAGATGGCCAACCGACACATGAAAAAATGCTCAACATCATTCATCGTCAGAGAAATACAAATCAAAACCACAATATCACTTCACACCTGTCAGAATGGCTACAATTAACAGATGTTGGCGAGGATGCGGAGAAAGAGGATCTCTTTTGCGCTGCTGATAGGAATGCAAACTGTTGCAGCCACTCTGAAAAACAGTATGGAGATTCCTCAAAAAATTAAAAATAGAAGTACTCTGTGACTCAGCAATTGCACTACCAAGTATTTATCCAAGGGATATGGGTGTGCTGTTTTGAAGAGGCACATGCACCCCAATGTTTATAGCAGTACTATCAACAGTAGCCAAAGTATGGAAAGACTCCAAACATCCATCGACAGATAAGTAAAGAAGATGTGGTATATATACAAACAATAGAGTATTACTCAGCAATCAAAAAGAATGAACTCTTGCCATTTGCAAATACACGGATGGAACTAGAGGGTATTATGCTAAGCGAAATTAGTCAAAAACAAATACCATATGACTTCACTCATGAGAAACTTAAGATACAAAACAGATGAACATAGGGAAGGGAAGAAAAATAATATAAAAACAGGGAGAGGGACAAAGCATAAGAGACTTAAATATAGCGAACAAACAGTGGGTTGCTGGAGGAGCTGTGAGAGTGAGGATGGGCTAAATGGGTAAGGGGCATTAAGGAATCTACTCCTGAAAAAATGTTTTTGCCGATCTTCGCCTTACTTGAATGAAAGAACATTTTAGGAAGAATCAGTGTCTGAATAGCCAAATGCATCAGAATTTATGAGCAATCTGAGAGCAGGTGTTCTCTTCTATTCATGATTTTGTTTCCAAACATAGTTTTGTACAATATCTCTCACATAATATGAACTCAATAAATGCTTCCCAATAAAAAGTAAAGAATAATGATTGGAAATTCTGAGGCCACTGGTGATCTTTCCTCTTTTTAAAGAGCTAGGATGATGAAAACCTGTCTGAAGTATGAACAATTTATATTGAAAGATCAAGAAATGGAAGTAAATTTCGAGACAGCTTGTTCAGTGTCTGAAGAGAATTGGATGGATGATTGGAAGGGAAAGATGATGAAATCCAATTAATGTTTTCTTATTCTTTGCTTCTTAAATTACAGAGAATGTTCATGCTTGAATACTTAGAGACATAGCTAAAATTTCAAATGAAATATAGGGCAGATCTTTCTGAAGGCAAAAGACAGGTGGACAAATCTATGATTGGAGAGAAGGATGAGAGGAGGGGATAATGACAGACACTTGCTGAGTTGGATGCAAGGAAAATGGAGGTGCTTATGACAAATAACATTTGTCCTTGCCATAAATAATGGAAGGCATGTTGAGAGGGGGTGTATGAGGAAGAAGAGGAAGGAGAGGTGGGAATTTAGAAATTTGAGGAAAATGTGTTTTTAATAGAGAGTCAATACAATAAATAAAAATGCCAAAGTATAGAAAACAAATGCATATATCCATCTATTTGACCTACTTATGTTTAGAAGTCAGGTATCATCAGCACTGTTTTAATTGTTAAATCCAAACTTTCATCATCGCTAGAAACATGTCTTGTTTGCCTTTAAAGTTTTGGAAGAGAATAATGCATAGACAGGAATTGTGTATTATTAAATGTCAAAATGACCCAAAGGGAAATAGATAAGTTCTAATTATGGATTATGAATTGTCTTTTTATTATTGATGCTCATCCTTATTAGTTCTAATATCTTATTAATTCCTTTTACTCTAAATGGTGGTATACATTTCTATAAAAAGTGATTTAATTAAACTTCTCAATATAATTCCTGACAATTTCCCTAATCCATATGTATTATCTTAATTTTATTTTGCATCTTTGTTTTTTTTTTTTTTGAGGTTTTCTTTTACCTCATTAAATGCCTAAGGCATGTGAAAAAAAACATTCCTCTAAAATTCCTATCCCCAGAAATAAATATTAATCTATGTGATCTGAAAAAATAAGAGTGTCGTTGCAAAATGGGACCTAATAGACTCTCATCAGAAATAATGGCATAAAGTGAAGCAAGGAAAACTCAGGGTGGCTGTCAGGAAACTTTTAATGGCTTTGTAAAAATGATTGCGAGGCTGGTCAGGGACATCTTATGGGGACAGCATACAAATAGGAAATAATTCCCAGCAGAGCAGTTTATTTTACTGTTGAATAGTTCTGTAGAAAACAAAAGGGTGGAAATTGCTCCTGGTTCAGCAGTTGTTCCGCTAACAGTGATGTGTCAGGTCACTCACACTTCCTATTATTCTGGCAGGTTTTCTTGGTAGCTTTTACACAACAGCAAAGAATTTGTAAACAATTTCCCAAATTCAGAGCCTTTCATCAATCTTAGATCCCACTTTCTTCCCACATCTTCATGCTTCTCAAGTACTTACTTTATATAGTGCTTGATTCTCACAAAATAGGTTCCTGTCAAAGATATTTAATATGCTTCTGAAGAAGCATGTTTGGCATAGAAAATAATGTTTTTTATTCAAATTCATTTGATGAATGAAACTATAGTGGGCATGTGCTGAGGACAGATTTCTGCCTTCAGGTTTGTGATGCCCACTTAAGGGTATCATGGACATGATTCAGGATGAACCCACTGGTAATCATTTTAGAATGACTGCGGTACATTCTATATAATGAAGTTAATTTCATACCTCCAGAACTACCAGAAGCATATATAGGATTTTTTTTTTTTTTTAGGTTATATTCTGCAAGCCTGGAACAACCTGTATTGGTTTTGTTTGTTTGTTTTTACTTTTTATTTTATTTTTTAAAATCACTCTCATTATATATTCTTGGTGATTTGGCCATACCTGGAAACTTCTGGACTGAATCCTAAAGCTTCTGGACTGAATCTTAAAATCTTAAAAACTAGATCTTAAAATCTAGTGGAACTGCCAGATCCTCCTGCAATCAGATCTGAAGTTCTCTAAAGAACAAAAACAGCAGACCACATATTGACCTTCTCATTCCACAGTGCTATGGAATCATTTCCAGTGGATTTGGAGGCTTTTGAAAAGACCATGGAGATGCCATGGGGGCAGCCACAGATGCTGTGATAACCTCTAACTATACTTTGGTGTGGCATTTAATGTCTGGTAAAGAAGCTTAGGAGTGGGAGACTTGAGAGAAAACATTGAATTTATTATCTATATCTGAAGTTACTGAGTTATGAATTAGGTAGTAACAAATGAAAGGCCAATGTCCTATTAGAAATAAGTAATTAAGGGCTTGATGAAATTTATATTAGAGGGTTATTCACATTGATTTATTTATACATTTAATGAGCTTAAATGTGCACTATGTATTGTTTTATTTAACAGACAACTTTATCTCTCTATGTATGTTTATATTTAACATTTGATGTTGAAAGTAGTAAAGCATCAAACATTAATTTTGCTCCTAATATGTCATACCCATGTTATAATTTAAAATATTCATTTTTCCACTGTTTTCTAAATTATAGGATGAAGTATGTCCCAAAGCTGAAGGAGATGAAATTCAGAGGTGTGTGTGGGCCTCAGCTGTTAATGTCAAAGACAAGTTCATTTATGTTGCACAGCCAACTTTGGACAGAGTCCTTATCGTTGATGTGCAGTCCCAAAAAGTTGTTCAGGTATGCATGATCCCTGCTTTTTAAGGTGATCTTTAAAAAAAAATGTCCTTTTATGTAATTCTTCACCAGGTAACTTGTACATTGCCATTTGATTGTCTTTGGTAACTTGTTTCATTAATTGGATAACTGGGAACTGTATGCATTTTCTGCAAAGTCTCCTCTCATTCTGCTGCTTGAACTTAATGAATTTAGAAAATAATTAATTTTTCTTATTTTCAGAAATTTGATTCCATAAACACATCATAATACTAACATGACTAGTTCCACAAAAATGAACCTAAGAACTGCTTATTCTGTTTAGAGCAAGAAGAATTCAAATTAGAGGCTAATTAAGGTATTCCTAGTTACTATTCCAGAAACACTATTATCTCTTTATTTTATTCTTAACAAAAGCCAAAATAATAGTAGACTTTATTTTTTTTTTATTTTTTAATATATGAAATTTACTGTCAAATTGGTTTCCATACAACACCCAGTGCTCATCCCAAAAGGTGCCCTCCTCAATACCCATCACCCACCCTGCCCTCCCTCCCACCCTGCCCTCCCTCCCACCCCCCATCAACCCTCAGTTTGTTCTCAGTTTTTAACAGTCTCTAATGCTTTGGCTCTCTCCCACTCTAACCTCTTTTTTTTTTTTTTCCTTCCCCTCCCCCATGGGTTTCTGTTATGTTTCTCAGGATCCACATAAGAGTGAAACCATATGGTATCTGTCTTTCTCTGTATGGCTTATTTCACTTAGCATCACACTCTCCAGTTCCATCCATGTTGCTACAAAAGGCCATATTTCATTTTTTCTCATTGCCACGTAGTATTCCATTGTGTATATAAACCACAATTTCTTTATCCATTCATCAGTTGATGGACATTTAGGCTCTTTCCATAATTTGGCTATTGTTGAGAGTGCCGCTATAAACATTGGGGTACAGGTGCCCCTATGCATCAGTACTCCTGTATCCCTTGGATAAATTCATAGTAGACTTTATTAAATAATAGTAGTGTAGTAGGTTTTAGTATAGTAGTAAAACAAGTCAATAGGTGGATAGGTCAATGACAGAGAAAAAAATCCTAATAAAAATTATCATGATCATGGTTACAAAAAAAACATTCTGGTTTGAGTCCCCAAACGTTTCATGCTCTGCTCCATCCAAAGTTGTTTAACCTAGGCAATCTGTTTGTACTCCACTGCACAACAGCAAACGGGTTGTAGTGGCTTTGCTTCTGGGTAGTTTGGTTCCAGTGACAGGGCCCTTGACTCATGATCTATTGCTTGACAGCTCAGAGGAAACAAACTTAAAACAGTTTTATTAGGTATATCTAATAACGGATTAATAATTATACATATCTCATAAAGTTATATTTAGAATTAACTCAACTGGGCAGCCTGGGTGGCTGGCTAATGTCATGATATCACAGTTTGTGAATTCAAGCCCAGTGTCGGGCTCTGTGCTGACAGCTCAGAACCTGGGGCCTGCTTTGGATTCTGTGTCTCCCTCTCTCTCTGGCCCTCCCTGGTCGTGCTCTGTCTTTCTGTCTCTCAGAAATAAATAAACATTAAAAATAAAAAAAATAAAAAAAAGAATTAACTCAATTAATGCATATAAAGCATTTATAGCAGATCTTGGCATATAGAAGTGCTTTATACCTGTTCATTATCAAAGTTTCTGAGAGACACTGTAACCTAACCATTCCTTATATTTAAAGACTTTTTTTTGCATCGATATTGGTTTGAAATTGAATATTGAAGTAGCTATTAGTCCCTCTAATGATTCCTGACTAGAACCACAAAAAGTGGTAATAAGTCCAAAGTTAGGGCTTTTCGTTCTAAGAATCCTGAACAGCTTCACATGAATTTATCTAATCACCCACCCACCCATCATCCATCCATCCATTCATGCTGTACATATTGATTGCCTACTATGAGATATTTTTGGTATTACAAGTAAAAGAATGAAAAGTGTTTCTATTGAAAAACTCTGGTTAGGGTTACAAATTTACAGTGGACAATTAGTATAATGGTTTAATTTCTAATAAGATAATGACTGGTATAATCATGAGAAAAAGGATGCATAACTGTTCTGGTAGAAAACCTATCTAAGGCCTCCAGAGTTACATGATTCTCATATATATAACCAATCTAATGGTTCAGTACCTATTATGAGAATATATATCTTTCTGTATATTTCACCGCTTATGCTTCTGTCTTTGAGACTGCTGGATTTTGAGCAGGTTCATTTTATCTTGATTTCAGCTGTAACAGAGGCCATCAAATTATAGGCATTCAGTATGGGATTATTTACATTCTAAATCTAGCAGGTTAATGGGGGCACCTGGGTGGCTCAGTCCGTTAAGCCTCCAGCCTCAGCTCAGGTCATGATCTCAAAGCTTGTGAGTTCGAGCCCCACATCGGGCTCTGTGCTGACAGCTTGGAGCCTGGAGCCTGCTTCGGATTCTGTATCTTCCTCTTTTTCTGTCCCTCCCTGGCTCACGTTCTGTCTCTCTCAAATAAATAAATGTTAAAAAAAATTAAAGCTAGCAGGTTAAAATTAGAAGTATGTTTCAGAAATAATCAAACTGGTCTTTAAATTCAGTCTTCCAACTATAAACCTACACTGACTAAATATGTATTACCTACTAGATCCTCAAAAGTGAGAAAAACTAACATCACTTATCTTCATATAATCACTATCTTCAGACAGCAATGTAAAATTTTAAATTAATAGAAAATATTGATAATGAAATGTTAATGCAATGGTAAAAGTCACATAAATTATATTATTTTTCATAGTGCCTATAATTACAATGAAATATGAGAATGTAAAAGATACTATATAATACTGAATTATTAAAAATAATATTATGATATATCATGATTGTGGAGATTTTTCAGACAAGAATCTAACATTTACGTTTTTATAGGTTAGAAAATTGGGCCCCATCCAAATGAGTCCTCCTTATGATCTTGTTACTAAAATAATAATACTTTATTACTCCTTTTGGCCATTATTCAAAGATAATCATTATGTGTATTTCTGCCACCATAAATAAGTATTGACTGATTTTGAGTATGACATAAGTGGAAATATATAGTTCCATTATTTGTATCTGGCTACTTTGCTGTACATTATAATCATAAGATCATTTCATTTAAACATAGCTGTAGTGTGATTCTTTTTTTGCTGTAGGGACATTGATTATAGTTAATTATCATTGTCGATTCTGCATTTGAAAGTTCACCAAATTCATTTAGAACCAAAAAATCAATGCTCATGGTGCTTTTGTGGTCATTCAGGGACATGCACAGAGTGGTGAAAAATTCGTCACCCAACATATATATTTCTAGCAAAGATTGAACTTGAAGAGACTCTGCCTTCTTGTTTCAGCTTTTATACTGTAAACAAGTCTTCTTTCCATGGTCTATTGAGTACCATGTGTTTTGCATTTTTGTGGTTTTGTGGGCAATTTTCCACTTAAAATGACTCCTAAGCATAGTGTTGAAATGCCCGTGTAAGAATGCTGTGATGTGCCCAATGGTAAGCTTCATTTAGCCATGAGTTGTAGTACACTTTGGCCATGAGTTCAATGTTAATTAATGAACAATATATATTAAGTAAAGTGTCTTTGAACAGAAACACACATGAAATAAATTTAAGTATTGATTAGTTGATGAAAACCTTTTGACCAGAGGCCCTTAGGAATTGAAGTATGTATTTCCCCTAGGAACAATAGGTTATTATTCAGAAATTCAGTGTTTATGGTAACTTTATGGAAACAATTACCAATAATAATGAAATCAAATGCATCTTAATATACCAGACGTTATTTATCCATTAACAGTAGAAAGCATAAATTAAAGAAGGAGGTTCCAGAAAGGAGGTAATAGTTTTCAAAATGGGAGTGAAAAAAAGAAAAAAAAAAGAGGAAACAGTATTTAGGTCAAAATGAGTGACAATAACTGAGCATTTACTATACTATAATAAAGAATATTTTATATATATGTGTACACATATACACTGCGTATTATTTTTATTTTATAATTTATAAAATAAAATATAGTAAGCCTTCAGATTTAGAAAGGACAATGAAATCTAAATGGAAAAAAATAAATATCAAAGAAGAATCTTAAAATGGCAGATGAATTACTATGAGAACAGCAGCAATTTTCTCAATAGCAATAATGGACACCAAATGAAAGAGAAACATTATTAAAGGGCTTAGTGGAAATAAAATATATTCTAATATTATAATATGACCAGGGAAAAATAATTTTGAAACCAGAGCATTATTTATTGTGTCAGAGACACAAAAACAGGTATTATCACCAAGATAAACTGAAATAGAACTGAAACTGTTTGCTTCAGGAATAAGGAAACTTAACTGATCAGTAAGTTTGATATGATAGTGAGCACGCAGTTTGGTAAATATATGATATATTAAAATACTAACTTTCAGTAATAATTAGGATATCCTCTTAGTTTAAGATTGAAATGTTTAGGGGCACCTGGTTGGCTCACTCGGTTAAGCGTCTGACTTCAGCTCAGGTCATGATCTCATGGTCTCTGAGTTTGAGCCCCAAGTCATCCAGCTCTGTGCTGACAACTCAGAGCCTGCTTCGATTTCTGTGTCTCCCTCTCTGTCTGCCCCTCCCCCACTCACACTCTGTCTCTCTCTGTCTCTCAAAAATAAATTAAAACGTTAAGGAAAAAAATTTTTGAAAAAAAAAGATTGAAATGTTTAAAAGAGTGAAAACACAAGACAAAAACAGTGATATGAGTGTTTAAGTACTGTACATAATACGTAAACAGGGAAAGGGATGATTTGTTTGCAATATTTTAAGATTTTTTGTATTATTTTGGAATGGGAATAATAACTAATTATCCATACATATATTATGTATGCTTATTAATGTTACAAGAACTTATCTTTCAATATTGTGTCTGTCTATTAAAAAATAAAAGGCAATGAAAAACTTACAAATAAATACACTGGGAGAAAAAATAAATAAGAAATACAAATAATAAGGATGGAAAATCCCAAATAAATAGAAACAAGTTTAAACAAAATGATAGGATAAAACTGAATACATTTATTTTTTGAGGAACTTTCATACTGTTTTCTACAGTGCACAAGAGTTCCTTTTTCTCCCCATCCTCTTCAATACTCATTGTTTCTTGCTTTCTTGATTTTAGCCATTCTAAGGTGATATCTTAGAAAATATTATGTAGATTCCTCAAAAAATTAAAAAATAGACATATCATATGATCCAATAATTCCACTATTGGGTATTTCCCCAGGAAATATGAAAACACTAACTCAAAAAGATATACTCCTATGTTTATTGCAGCATTTTTTACAATAACAAAGGCATGGAAGCAACCTAAGTGCCCATTGATAGGAATGGATAAGGTAAATGTGATACACAATGTAATATCACACAGCCATAACAAAGCATGATATCATGTCATTTGAGACAACATGGATGGACCTAGAGGGTATTTGCTAAGTGAAATAAGTCAGACTGTGAAAAACAAATATACTATATGTGTTCACTCATACATGGAATCTAAAAAAAAAATAAACAAACAAAATGCAGAATCATACTATAAATATAGAGAACAGACTGATAATAGCCAGAGAGGTGGAGGGTGGAGGGTTGGGCAAAATACATGAAGGGGAGAGGGAGATACGGGCTTCCAGTTATAGAATGAGCGAGTCACAGGGATAAAATACAAAGCAGAAGGGATACAGTCAGTGATACTGGAATAGCAATGTAATGGGACTATATTTACAGTAGCTATATTTATAGTAAACATAGCATAATGTATAAACTTGTAAAATAACTAAGCTGAAACTTAGTGTAATAATGTGTGTCAGCTATACTCACGTATTAAAAAATAATAAAATAAATAGAAATTTAAAAAAATATGTTCACAATAACTAACTGAGGATGGACTAATGTAACTCAATGAAAAACAAAAAAGAGAACTGTCAGCCTGAATAATGAAAATCTAGCCATATGCACATTATGAGATAAGAGATAAAAGAAAAATTGACGTGTAAGGACAGTGCAGATGGTGCAGGAAGTATGCTAAAAAAATCAAAAAAGCTCATATAGCTATATTGACATCAGATTTTAAAGGAACTTTAAGGCAACAAAGTATTAAGTTAAAGAAAGTTACTTGATAACGATAGAAGGTTTACTTTATTAAGAAAATATAAGACTAAAAACATACATGATTGCTTACAATTTTGTAAAGTGATTATTGCCATACTACTAGTAGAGATTGACATATGATCAAAGTGAGAAGAATTTGATAAATCTATACTTGACCAATCAACAAAATCAACACTATGTGTGAATTGAACAACAGTATTACTATGCTTGAACAGATGTATGTGTTTGGCTTTGCATCCAGCAATGATTAATATATACATCATCACTAAACATTTTATCATATCTTTGTCCATTAGGGCCATTACAACAGCATACAACAGACTGTGTAGATTGTAAACAATAGAAGTTTATTTCTCACAGTTCTGAGTCTGGAAAGTCCAAGATTAAGGTGTCAGCATGGTTGTGATCTGGTGAGGATTTTCTTGCTGGTTCATAGTTAGTGCCATCTCACTGTGTCCTCGCATGGTAGAAGGGGCAAGGAATCTCTGTAGGATCTTTCTTTAAAAGCACTAATTCCATAATCTCCATGCTCATGACCTAATCACTTCCCAAAGGCCCACTTCCTGATACTATCATCTTTGAGAGTTAAGATTTTAACATATGCATTCTGAGGGAGAAACAAACACTCAGACCATAGCATTTAGTGAAAATGACCACATGGTAGGCTACACATTAAGTCTCAAGAAATAGAAATGAAATTATTTCATACTGATTTTCTGACACAATGTTAAGCTATTAACAGTACCAAAGTAAATTTAAAATATTAATATCAATATCAAGTAATATTGATAACCATAAATAAATATGTTGAATCCAAGTAAGACGATGATTTGAGGTTATTTTTTTCCTTAATTAAAAAAATTAATAATAGCTAAAAATAAAACATTTAACCAGATAGTTTTAGAATTTAGCTAAAGAAAATCAGAATAATCTTTATGAAAGAAGGAAAATATAAAAACAAATATATACAGCAAAACCTTGGTTTGCGAGCATAATTTGTTCTGGAAACATGCTTGTAATCCAAAGCACTTGTATATCAAAGCGAATTTCAAGAACCATTGGCTCATTTGTGATCATGTGATTTTTGGTGCCATGTACTACTTGTATTGCAAGACATAATTAGCTTATCAAGTTAAAATTTATAAGAAATGTTTCTAATCTTGCAGAACACTCACAGAACAAGTTACTGGCAATCCAAGCTTTTCCTGTATATATAAATACACAAAGGAATTAATGTATAAAAGACAAAAACTGATTTATTAAAAAAAAGACTAAGTAAAAGTAAACTCTGGGAATTTTGGCAAAGAATAAGGACAAAAGTCACGATTAACACTATTAGAGTTGAATAAAAGAATATATAACCACAATCCTAGCAGAGAATAAAAGAAACTAAGAAAGTATTAAAGTAGTAAATTCTAAAAACAATGTGGGAAGGAACAAATTAAAGTGAAAATATGTTAGAAACATGTAACCCAAAAAAGAATAAAAAGGAATATTAATTTAAGAGCTTTAAAACAAAACAACACAAAATATTCTGTCCCAACTGGGTTTAGAGGTGAAAGTTGACTTGGTGGCTGGCTTTCTGTTTTATCTATTCTTCCTCCTCTGGGGATAGTCTCTGTATATTCTCATACTTTCTACTATCAAAGACAAATCTTAACCTTCTCTTGATGCATTTTGCCCCACACACCATTTATCAGCCTTATTGCCTCACTTTCTACAGCTGCCTTCTATTTGGAGAACAGTAGGAACCAAGAAAAACGTACCAGATATGTTCCTATTGTAGGAAAAAAATGTAAGAACTTAATATTTGGAGCAAAAAGGCTGAGGGAATAGAGTGTCATGGGGTTTCCCACACAATTCTGGCAAGGTGTATGATGAAGTTGAATGTTGCCTTTCCATCAATAAAAAGAAATGGTTTTGAATTATAGGGCCTACCAAATACCTCACTGGAAAGAAGGAACGTGAAGTAGCAAGTGTAATGATTTGGGTCATTCTGCAACAATCTGTTCTATAGAAATTTAGACATCACTGTAGTTTTAAAATGAAAATTTCCATACTGAGTACACTCAGTCTAGTATTCTTTCTGATAGAAATACTACTTATTGAAACCTATGGTTGACTGGTTGACTGTAAATATCAACTTAAAATTTTAGATATATACATAAAAGATTGCTTTCCTTTTAAATATAGAAGTTAGAATCTTCTTTTTTTAAATTTAATTTTATTTATTTTGAGAGAGAGAGCATAAGCTGGGGAGGGACAGAGAGGGGGAGAAGGAGAAAGAGAGAGAGAGAGAGAGAGAGAGAGAGAGAGAGAGAATTCCAATAGGCCCCTTACTGTCAGCACAGAGCCCGAGGTGGAGCTCTATCCCACAAAACATGAGATCATGACCTGAGAAAAATCAAGAGTCGGATGCTTGACTGAGCCACCCAGGGGCTCCAAAAGTTAGAATTTCCAATTTTTTAATTTGTCTAAGCTCTTTTTTTCAAAACCATGTATAATTTCAGCCTGTGAACTCTTTAGATAATGAGTTCCATACATCTACTACCTGCTGGGTGAAAGAACACATCCTTATATTTGTCTTAACAATACCTTACAGTATGTAAATTTTAGTCTTCAAAAGTACATGCTTAAAGGTGAATTATAAATATCCTAGTGGTTCTATTTTTGTACTTGAAAACACTTCATCTCTTAGAATTATAAATTCCCTCAAGGTTTTCCCAATTTGAAAACAACATGATAGATCTTACAGACTTCAATATTGAACCCTCTGTTTTATAAATTAATAACCCAAGTAGTTCAAGTTTTAAAACTACTTAAAGAAAAAAAAAACATTTCTAGCTACTTGAAAGACTAAATTAAAAAAAAAAAAACTTTATGATTTAAAGCTGTATTTATATCCAAATACAGGGCACACTCAAAGTCAACTGCAAAGCACAAAGTTAATTTTATAAAAAGTAAAGCATCCCTTTCTCATTCTGACCGCTTTTCTCAACTGAGCCTAGATTTGAAGTGAGTCTTTTTTATATCCAAGTAAAGTTATACTTCCTGATTGAGTGCTGTAGCTGTTTATTTCTTTCTTTCAAACCTGAGTATATTATACAGCTAAGAATATTATAACATAAAGTTAGTTCATCTTCTCCCAAACATGATAAAAAATACCATAGAATTTTCCATAGTGTGGATATATAAATGGAACAGTGAAGTCCCAAATCAATCTTAAAAAAAAAGAAAAGAGAAGAAAAATAACACTACTCTTATTTAAGTTTAATCTTTCGAACTTTCTTTTTCAATCTAATTAAAGTAGATCCCTAGTGTTTTACACTGACCTTATCTAAGAAATCATATTTCTGACTTTTGCTTTTGCCTGAAAACACCTGCAAAAGACTGTGTGGATTGGTATTAAATGTGTATTTTAGGATTAAAAATCTAAACATTTTGAACAGGTTTGTTACATTTTATTATTAAAATGACAAATATTTTCTTGACAACGTAAGATTTTATAAAGCCCATGATAAAATATTATCATTGGAGTCTATTTGTTTTCAGTGGATGCAACAATATCATTTGTATCAACAGCTTAAAAAGTAAAAGGTCACAATTTTTTAATGGAGTCTATAACGTTGGTGTTGCTTTAAACATCAAATGTGTTTTTATAAGAACACATGAAATTTTTATAAGAGTGGCATACAGGTGATATTTGGCTGTAAAAGAGATTGACTAGTAACCAACTGACCTCATTTTGTCTTCTGTGGAGCAAAATCAGGTTTTGCTTGGATGCAAAAGTGGCTTGTGACACCTCGGGAGTATTCTTAAGTGTCATCAGCAGTCTCCTCTAGCCATTAGCACATTATCTTGAGAATCGACATCATTAGTTTAAATTAGGTTCACTTAATTAGCCAGCTGCTACTCTCCTTGTCAGACTGATAAACAAGCTGTGCTTCACTGTTCCTGCATGTCAAGACTCAACCCCAAGTTTTGTGTATCTTCGTTGGTATTATCAGTATTTCACCCTTACAAAATAAGCCATCTTTATAGAAGTGGATACAACTGGCCATGACCAGTATAGCAAGTATTTTAATTTTTTAATGTTTATTTATTTTTGAGAGAGACAGTGAGACTCAGTGCGAGGAGGGGAGGGACAGAGAGAGGGAGACACAGAGTCTGAAGCAGGCTCCAGGATCTGAGCTGTTAGCACAGATGTCTTCATGGGTCTTGAACTCATGACCTGAGCTGAAGTCGGATGCTTAACTGACTGAGCCACCTAGACGCCCAATATAGCATGTATTTTAGATTCTTTATATTTGCCTCACCCCCTCAAGAAATACTGATAAATTTATATAACGGTAGGTATGTTGGAATTATGAAGGAGTTAAGATTTGTAGATTGACATAGAGAAAAAACAAAACAAAACCTTATAGTGTAAATTATATCCTTAAACAATGTTTTAAAATATTAAAGAAAAAAAATTTATCAATATCTTTACAAAGGTACAAATAAAACCTTTTTATTATTACATTATATAGTATATTTTAAGAAAGTAATAGGATACTGGGGCGCCTGGGTGGCTCAGTTGGTTGAGCCTCCAACTTCGGCTCAGGTCATGATTTCACGGCTTGTGGGTTCGAGCCCCGCATTGGGCTCTGTGCTGACAGCTCTAAGCCTGGAACCTGCTTCGGATTCTGTGTCTCCCTCTCTCTCTGCCCCTAACCCACTGGCATTCTGTCTCTGTCTCTCTCAAAAATAAATAAACATTATAAAAGAAACAAAAAAAAAGAAAGTAATAGGGTAAAAAGTTAATTGAACATAATATAACACTCTGAAAACGGTACTTATATGGAAAATTAAGAAATATGGATTCTCAGACCTGAATACCTAGGTCACTACTATTAATTAGTTATGGTAACAATATATTGTAATTTTTAAGATATTTCTGAAAATGAAAATTTTTGGAAGTAGGATTATGGTTTAATTATCTGAATATCACCAGGCCAAGCAAAGGATACTGTGTGCAGAAAATCATAGTGTTTATTATATGGGAGAAAAATTTCCAATCTGCAGTATCAGAACCTTTAATTTAAACAAAGTCTTATGCAGGGCACCTGGGTGACTCATCTGGTTATGTGTCTGACTTTGGCTCGGGTCATGATTTCTTGGTTCTTGGGTCTGAGCCCTCATCAGGCTATATGCTGACAGCTCAGAGCCTGGAGTCTGCTTCAGATTCTGTGTCTCCCTCTCTCTCTGCCCCTTCCTTGCTCATGCTCTGCCTCTCCCTGTCTCTCAAAAATAAATAAACATTAAAAAAATTTTTAAACAAAGTCTTATGGAATCATTCAATAGATCTAAACTGCTTCCCTTTGTTCTATTATGGTCAGGATTTCAATGACCTGCTACAAATAAAAATCTCATTTCCATAAGCTTCTCCAGGCAAAGTTTGAAAGCAATTTTCCTAGTAAAATAATATCAGTAATTAAAACAAATTTATACAAAGTAATAAATGAGCATTCTATATAGGTTAGCTGTGAGGTGAAAGATGAATACATATACACTTTTTTTTCCCAATCACATATTCTTGAACATTTGTTATTCAATTTATATCATTTTTTTTTCTTGGTAAATGGTTAGTAGCTGCAGAAAAAAAAAAAACCTATATACACCAATGGTCTCCAAAGTGGAGTGGGTGCAGCATAAAGGAATGAAAATGACAAATTGTGAGAAGGAGATACTAGGATGTCTTTTTTCTTAAAAAAAAAACATATTACATTTTATAAACATTTAATATACGGAACAATGTGGGAAGCTTGAATTCATCTGTATTTTGAATAGTGATGTAATGCACATTAAACATGACGGCATTTGGAGAGGAATGTGGGAGTTTTACAATAAGGAGGGATCAATAGTGGTACTTTAGTTCATTTTTATCTGTACAAAGGGGATAATGATACTGCATACCTCATCACAAAGACTATTACGAAGATTAAAAGAAATTGTATTTGTAAAACATTTTTAAAAACCTTGTTTATAATAAGCATAGCACAGAGTATAATTGTCTTTCTTAAATAAAAAAATAATAATGATAGTAATAAGTTTTGGAATGTTCCTTAATTTTGCAATTTTGTTTCCCCAATTAAGTAGATTTAGAGGTCCATTAATTGTATGTTGAGTACTGCTATTTACAAGGTATTGTTCTAAGTGCATAGGTGATATTATTGACTTACACAAACACAAACAATCTGCTTTCTAGCAACCTAGAATCCATTGGATGAAAACAGAAATGAAAGATGGGAATATTAAAATGTAAATTGCATAATGTATGCTGAGGTAGTAAGTCCTTTAGAAAAGGTAAAATGGTAGTGCAAGGCCACGTGGGATTGGGCAAGCTAAGGATGAGGGGATGTGCACAAAGTGAAGGCTGCTAACAGTATTCAGCAGGGTGGTCAGACTGGCCTCCCTGAGAAGGCGAGTTCTGAACAAAGGAGGTGTTGAGGAAGCAGACACTGGGCTATTTGTGGATAAGTTCAGGGGAAAAGCCCTCCAAAAGACAGACATGTGGAGAGCATGTTGGATGAATGGCAGGAGGCCAAGAGCACCTTGATTGGAGGAGTAGGTGAAGGAGTCAGAGAAAGAAGAGGGAAGTGGCAGGTCAGCTAGGGCCTGGTAGTCATTCGAAGAACTTTTGGCTTTACTGTGAGGGAAAGGAAAAGACACTGTGGTGTTTAGAGCAGATTATTGTCAAGATCTGTCTAATGCTTACAAAACAAACAAACAAACCAAAGCATCCTGACAAATCTGTTGAGAAAGTTGGTGAGTATAAAGTTAGATGTTAGAAACCATGTGATGAGGGTCAAGAGGATAGAGTCTGTTCTTGTCGGTAGCAGGGGAGATGCTGCAGAGATCAGTATTTAAAAGGCAGATGGAATCCTGTTCCGGAGAATGAGAGGCATGGGAGAGAGAGGGCAGAAAAGGATAACAGAAAATTTACAATCCTTTTCATAAAATGTGGAGAAACATTTAAAATATTTTATAACACCGAAGTTTACAGGTTTAATTATGGAAGAAAAAAATTAAGTACCAAATATAGTGTCTTTCTCTTTTATAAAGGCTAATGGTCTAAACTTAACATTTAAAGTAATTTCCAGAGTATACAAGCAGGTATTTTGTGAAATACAATATAATACGTGCAATTTAGCCCTTTCAAAAGTTGACAATATAAGTAAGAAAAATAACAATTTTTTGGCTGAAAATTGGGTATGGCAAGATTAGCCTGAAGATGGTTGTTTGGAAATATTTCTGTCATTGTTACATGAATTTGTTACTGAAAACCATGTAAATGTTCCCTCTGTGAAATGTGTTATATCTGCACACTTGAAATGTTGTAAACATATTTTTATCTCCTAGAGTTAAACATTTTCCAAATAAAGTATGTCAGATGTACTTTTCTTCATTTTGATCCACATATCTTTTTTAGTTCTGGTGAGCTTTTATAACCAAATCCCAAAATAAATTGAAGAGAATTGAATACCAAAACTTTGAAATCCTGAAAGGCAAAATGTTCAAAAATTTGGAAGAGCATTGAGCAGATATTTTTCTAACTCTGAAGCTGTTTTGAAAATTGATTGATATTTTTCTCCTTCAAATATGTATAGCTTAATTTACTTGAAGGCAATTATTCATGGACTGCTTTTTGACGTCTCCTGAAACATATTCTCCTAAGTCTCTGTCTTCCCATATAAAATTGTCTCTGTCTTCCCATTTATAAAAATACTCATACTTAAAAGCTCAATCAAAGTATCACCTCATGCCCCTATCCTTCATCCTGCTTTTTACTCCTTCCCCTGAGCTTTCATGGCATTTGGTTCTTATTTTTATTTTTTGCCACATCTAGTTATTTTAAGTTCTTTCATCCTCTTGTCTACAAATTCTTTCAGGACAAAGACTGTTTATTTACTTTCTCTTCCAGGTCTCAGATTCTTCATTTGCTAAATAAGGGTACTATATCTCTAACTTTAAAATATTATGATGCTAATTGTCATGAAAATACCTCTAGTTTGGTTAGCTTTTCTGATAGTAGTAGTATTTCCATGGCATACCCTAAGTACTTTATATTTACTACCTTACCAAAATATTCAGAACAACCCTTTGAAGTAGGTGTGATTATTGTCTCCATTTTATCAGAGAGGAAACTGAAACACAGAAAAGCTTAGTAACTTCCTAAGGTACTATTATTTTTCTAACTTAAGTGAGGAGGCTAAAACTTGCAGTTAGCTTCAATATGCATGCTCATAAGCATGGGGTACTACTGCCTCTCACTGATTCTTGGCTTCATTTGCACTGTCTATACAGATAATACTGCATGTATTTGGGTCTGTGGGTTTCCTTCCACCTTTCATAAAAGAAAAAAAAACAAAAATAAAAACAAAAAACAAAACCAACAAACAAACAAACAAAAAAAACCCCAAAGAATGTTTCCTATACATGAGGCATAAATAGAAGTACACCATATCCACATAAGCACTGTCAGGAATTAAACTATCAGTTAAGAAGGATGATCTTTCATGTGCAAGGAGGTTGCCACATTGGGGATAAACACAGACTATCAAATCTCAGCTCTTCTGATCACCTGCTAGATGACTACTGGTAAGACCGAGTCTCCATTTCTTATCCTGTTTTATGTGGATATTAACATAACCCATGGACTGAACCTTATGAGAGCTGGCAAAATGGAAATTTTCATTTAAATTGTTCCTTAATATTTAAAGTTACCTAAACATCTTTGATCTTTGTTTAACTGTGTCTTAACAGTTGAAAAATAAAGAGCCTTTTCTTAATGTTGCTTTTGTTGTTGTATTGAACTATTTTATCTTTACATTGTAGATTATTCCATTTTAAGCTGCATGCAAAACAGGGTAATGTTATAATCACACATAGATCAAATTTTACAAATAATACAATATTACGATATGAAAAACAAAAGAATCTTATTGCTTTGTTATTAGCGTAATGATTAATGATGGCACTTTTGCTGTATATGCAATGAAATTGTCAATGAGGACATGAAGAATTTAAATGAAACATCTGGCATTCACTTGATTACAATGAACAAAATACCAGACTATTTCTTAAGTAAAAAAGCCATTTAATTATCCCAAATAACATCAAGTCTAGAGACAGTTATTCTAGGTTTGTGTAGCAACTCAAGGTTGTTATGGAGAATTCAGTCTCCTTTCATTTATCTCTTGCCAAATCCTCTAAGTGTTGCTTGGGTTTTTCTTCTTAAGCTTATTGTTTCATGGCCTCAAAATGACTTTGGAAATTAAGGTTTACTGTTCTCATATGAGAGCATCCAAAGCAGGAAGAAAGAGAAAGTGTGGCACAGTAGCATTCTCAAAAATCATTCATCACATTAATCTTTACCATGTATAAAGGGGAATATTCTATGTGACCACTCTAGCCTCTAGAGAGGCTGGGAATCTTCGCACTTGTGAAAGGGACCCTAAATAAGTGTTGTTTTCTCCCCTTCAATATTACTGTAAACAATGGCACCCATTGTAGCATAATGTTTGATTTTTTTTTTAATGTTCCGTATGAAAACTACAAACTACCTTAATTTTTACATGTGTTTCCCATTGTAGATAAGCCTGTCTTGCTGTCTGGATTTTTTTGTGTATATGTGTTCTACCAATTAACTACTTTTGCAGTTTTAATCTTGTATTATTTCTTCTACTTGTTTTTGTGTAAAAGGGGAATAATAAAGCTGGAATCCCTAAAAAAAAAAAAAAAAAAAAAGGGAAGTAGGCTTAAATCTCTGATGCTCACAAGTGGGCTACCTTCCCTGAGAACATTGATGGGCACCTAATCCCAAAGCAACATAGTGGCTCTGTTAGTCAGGAAGAAAGTGACAAGGGCACTAATACAGAAATCTTTAAATAGGTGTTTTTAGAAATTAAATAATTACTGCAGTAATCCAAGAGTATTGAGAATTTTAAATAGATAAAATGCAGAACAAGGTTTTAGAAAATAGTTACTTTGGTAAGACTGAATTGCCAACATGTTAACTAAAGCATGAACCTTCACATGTTCAACCAACAGTAGTTTACCTTTAATCCACTGAGAAGAGGATTGCATTATGAACTAAAAATTGGGAAATTCTCAAGGGATATTGAACAGAGCTTTTGGAAGAAATGCTTTCTATATTGAATAAAGGTAGTTTTATTGAATACAATTTGTTTAATGCTATATGATCAGAAAAAAAATATGTAAGGAAACTACTACAGGAAATTACTTGAAAAAGGTGTTAGCTTGAAATATAAATAGCTTGAAATTAAGGTGAGTGAAATAACTTCCTGGCAGCAATTTGTTTTCTGGAAGTTTTCTTTTAAGTAATTGCTAAATATTATAAATATTAGCAGAAAAACACATTTACCACATCAATATGTTAAAATAATGCTTTTACTTCTTTCTGTAGTATTAGATTATTCATTAAGGAAACTAAATTAGGTAATCTGTCATTAGAGTTACAGCCATATATCAGATTGCAGACATTTTAGCATTATAGATGGCGAAATCCCATAACCAGCACTAGAATGAAAAAAAAAAAAAACCTAATAGTATAAACATAGTTCTTACGTGTGTTCAACAATTGAATAAAATACACATATTAATCATTTATATATCTTGAGTTTCTAAATAGCTTTTCTATGACACACAATTTGCATAGGTAATGAAGGAACTTAAGACTACATAAAAATATGGGCAAAAAATTATTCAAAAAATATGCCTGGGTAAAGTATCATATTTCCAAATTAATCAAATAAAGGTTTAGAAAATTAGATAATTTGCAACATAAATTTTTAATCTGACATCTAAACTCTTGTGTTCTTTCATAATTTTTGGCATAGTTTTAAATGAATATTTCAGTCTGAAAACATTTTTTTCAACTCCTATGTATTACAGGCAGTAAGCACAGACCCTGTGCCAGTTAAATTACACTACGACAAATCACATGACCAGGTATGGGTGTTAAGCTGGGGTACCATGGAAAAGACTTCTCCAACATTGCAAGTAAGTACATTTCAGTATATTTGAGAAAACAATGATTTTTAAACCTTTAGATATATCACTGGATATTTATAACTATTTAGCAATGATATTCTTCCATCTGAGGACTGTACTTTAATCACATCTAGATCTGCATGGAAAAGGCAGGGGGAGATAATACTCAAGTACTTGTTTGGATTGGATAATACTGTAGGTCATACTTATCAAAGCTTAGATTTATACACAAAAATAATAACCGATGATGACAAAACTGATGCCATTAGGAAGAAAAAAATCATAATTTACCTTTCAGCAATTACCTTCCTCCCTCCAATTTGCATGAGATTTTTTTTGTTTCCATCTCTCTTTCAAAACGTGGCATGGAGATAGAGACTAAGAGAGTTGGACAGTCTCAAGACACATCTCCAATTTTTCCAGAAAGATAGTGTGTTATTATCTGAGCACAGACTCGTTTCTAACTGGGGAATAAGTGGTAGAATCTTTGTGGAATTTGCTTACATTTTAAAGTTGTTTATACAGAACTTAGTAGAGAAAAAAATATATATTTTGACAATGTCTCTTTGGCACAGTCTTTCAATTTTTGGAGTTACAAGTTTAACAGAAAACTGAGAGGGAATGAGAAAGAACATTTGGCCCTGGAAATGTGTTTTTATCTATATCTCAAACTGCCTTGATTATAGCACTGCTGTGAAGATTCCTCTTCTTATAAAGTCCTAAATCATTAACTTTGGCCAGTTTTCACTAAGTATTACATGCAATTTTTGTTTCGTTTTGTTGTTTTTTTTTTTTTACTTTTTGTCAGTTGTCACTACCAATACTTTAAATGATTCTGAAGTATTTTTAGTTTTACAATATTTAACTTACAAGAGGCAAGTTTACTGAAATGATTTTAAAGGAACTATGAGAATGATGGTTCATTTTATATTTCACTAGAAATATGTGTCATAAGTAACATCTAACATGTAATAGTTATTCAGTTATTTGCTGTAGCAAATGAAATCACCCCAAAATTTGATGTGTTAAACAGAATTAAAGAATGACTTAATGGGGCACCTGGGTGGCTCAGTCGGTTAAGCACCCAACTTTGGCTCAGGTCATGATCTTGTGGTTTGTGGGTTTGAGCCTGCTTTGGATCCTGTGCCTCCCTCTCTCTGCCCCTCACCTGCTCATGCTCTGTCTCTTTCTCTCATTCAAAGGGAAATAAACATAAAACATGATAATAATGACTTATTACTCATAGTTCTGTGGTGCAGCAATCTGGGCAGTTTGTGGGCATGATTAAGAAACACTCAGATGGCTGCACTCATCTGATTACAGTAGCTGGATGGTTCAAAATAGTCTCACTCCCACGTCTGTTATGTGATAGTGGTGATTAGCTGGGTGGCTTGTGTCTCTAGCATGTGCCTGCTCATCCTTTAGACTGGCATCTAGCAGCATGGTGGTTCTAGGTTATAAGATAGTGGAAATTGCAAGGCTAATTAAGATCTAGGTCTTAGAATTCACATAAAGTCACTTCTACAGCTTATTGATCAAAGCAAGGCATACTCCATGCCTAGATTCAAGAACATGAAGTAACAAGGCCAATCTTTTGATGGAAAGACTACAGTGTTCATTGTGGACAACTGTTGGACTGATCTATGACAATATGGTAATATCATCTAGTTATTTGATATTTTACTCTTAAATCTTGACAAGATAAAACAGGCCAATATATATTATGTTTTAAAAAAACATTCTTATGAATTATTTTAATTCTATTACCTTCAAAATAAAATAAACACAGCTTATAAAAGTTAATTTTTTTTTCTTTTAAAGCTGTATATATTTTCTTTTTTTATTTATTTTTATACTTTCTTTAAAACTTATTTATTAATTTTGAGAGTGGGAGAGACAGATAGTAAGTGGGGGAGGGCAGAGAGAAAGGGAGGACAGAGGATCCAAAGTGGGCTCTGTGCTAACAGCAGAGAGCCTGATGTGGGGCTCCAATTCATGAACCATGAGATCATGACCTGAGCCAAAGTCAGACACTTAACCAACTGAGCCACCCAGGCACCCTACAAGCTGTATATATTTTCATTCTACTATATTCTTTAGAACTGATTTCTTCCCCTCCCTATTGGTATTTGCTACTTGGATAGATTAATGTTGCAATCCTCAGTGTTGCAATCCTTCCATAAGGCACTGTAGGCAGACTCCTTTAATATCATACAGGAAGGGGGGAAAAGGCTTTATAAAGGTGTTAAGTAACTTCCCACACATTATCCAGCCCTTACAAAATGGGTTCTTTTTCTCTGGATGTCTAATAAAAAATATGCTAGTAAGATTTAATGATTTTTTTAAGTACTTGCTGGATGGAGGGAAAGGTAAGTTCCACACCTGAAAATATAATACAATATGTAAGAATTCAGAAGTACTATTGAAATAGTACATACCATAAGATTTATTTGCATGAAGTAAAATTTACACACATGCACATACATCTATATAAATCTGTGATAGATTAGATAGATTGATAGATAGACAGGCTGACAGGAAACACAGAGTCTCTGGATCATAGAACAGACCATTTCTTACTCAAGGAGAATATTTGTGTTAATTCTCCAGCCCCATTCCCATGGGGTGATGCCATGAGAGATTAATATCACCCTGCCTCAGCACAGTTGCACTAACAAGAGAAGGAGCCTGCAATTATGTGTCTCCAAGTTTTTTTAAGACTGCTGGCACAATAGCCCATCCTCTCCTGTGAAAGATAGACATTATTATTACTCTGGGATGCAAATCTTATCAGGACGGTACCCTGGAATGTCAGTAAGGCTCAAAGGAGTTAAGTCTCTACCTCTCTCTGGAGCAATACACCACCTTTAGCTTCCAAGGCCTTTTTGCTACCCCGTCATCCTTTAACCAACTCTGCCAGTGCCCTCTGCTCAGAAAGACTTGACTCAGGAGAAATGTCAACAGATTAATGGTTAATTGTCTTCCAACAAGATTATCAGGAAACATCTGCAAAGGAAATGGGATTTAAGATTTGTTTGAAAGGGGAACAGACTTACCTTTGGAGAAACTGAATTCACCAAACCAGAAATATGAGCAAGGTCTGATTTTTGCTAGAGTGTTCCTGTGGCATGTTGAAAGATTAGACTAGAACTAGAGATATTGATGTCAGGTTGTGATGGCTAGGCAATAACTTTTTGCCCTAATGCAATATATCTTATAATAGTGGCTACTGAAAGCTTAAAGGTGCGAAAGCATTTTTATCAAAGATCTGAAACTCATATATATACTTATACTTTGTGTTTTCATTTGACTATAATTAAATCTATACAACTTTACCAATTATGGAAGCAAAATATATTTTCTGTGATATTTATAATTAATTAATAACAACTAATAAAATTTCATAACTATAGGTACATAAGACAGTGGTTTTCCAATTAGTATTCTCAGATGAATTATCAAAGATTTATTATTGTTATTTTTTTATTTTTTACTATTTTTTTTAATTTTTTTAATGTTTATTTATTTTTGAGAGAGAGAGACAGAGACAGAGTGTGAGCAGGGGAGGGGAAGAGGGAGAGGGAGACAGAATCTGAAGCAGGCTCCAGGCTCTGTGCTGTCAGCACAGAACCCGATGTGGGGCTCGAACTCACCACCTGAGCCAAAGTCGGACGCTTAACCGACTGAGCCACCCAGGCGCCCCTCGTTATTTTTTTTTTAAAGGAAACTATGCCTTATGAAAATTTAGGAAATGCTGTTCTGAAAGTCATGAGTCTGTCATCTACACAGATTTACAATCCATATGTTATGTCTTTTCAAATGCACAATAATTAGAGAGGAAATGTCCCCAGGAAACAACTTGGAATAAAGTCTTTACGTCTTGCTATTGGCCAGGAAGTAGGCTCCAGCCAGATGGGGTGACAGTGGGAGTTGGCAGCTGTAGGTTATTACAGATAGAGAAACAAGCAGCAGGATGCCATTAGGAATGAGCCAAGGATTGTCCCAAGATCTGGCCTGTTGATTAAGGTGCATCGTGGATCAATTTGTGTGTCCTGGCAGTTAGCTCAGTCCTGATATCTGGTAATCCACCTCTTCCTATTCAATTGCAGCAATGAGAAGGATCTAGAACCATCAGGAAACAAAGTCCAGACTAAGAACTAGGGAAAAGTTAGTTAACATACAGTATAGTCTTCTTGGCTTCGGGAGTAGAACCCAGTGATTCATCTCTTACATATAATACCCAGTGCTCATCTTGAATGCCTATCACCCATTTAACCCACCCCACCACCCCACTATCCCTTCAACCCTCAGTTCTCTATATTTAAGAGTGTCTTATGGTTTTGAGGATGTAGGGAAAGGGGAACCTTATTGCACTGTTGGTGGGAATGCAAACTGATGCAACCACTCTGGAAAACAGTATGGACATTCCTTAAAAACTTAAAAAGAGAACTACTGTACATCCAGCATTTGCACTACCAGAAATTTATCCAAAGGATAGAAAAATGCTGATTTGAAGGGGCACATGCACCCTAATGTTTACAGAAGTGCTATCAACAATAGCCAAATTATGGAAAAAGTCCAATGTCCATCAACTGATGATGAATGGTTAAGATGATGTGATATGTGATATATATATATAATACATATATATATATATATATATATATATATATATATATATAATGGAATATTACTCAGCAATCAAAAAAATGAAATCTTACCATTTGTAACAATGTGGATGGAACTGGAGAACATTATGCTGAACAGAGAGGGAGGCACTGTATTTTTACAACCTAGGACTATGCCAAACACAAATGAGATGCTCAGTTATGCTTCATTGGCATAAAATAATTTTCATCAGTAATGTTAGGATACCTTATAGTGTTGTTTGACTATTAAATTATGTGATGCCTGTAAACTGCTTAGAACACATACTGGTATATAGCAAGCTCTCCATAAATGTTATTATTGCTGCGATCAGCTTGAAGAAATGAAGAAATGAAGAAAACTTAGTTTCTCAGAGAAAAAAAATCAAAAATGCTATTTACTTTTGTCATATAAACCAAAGGAAAAGACTCAGTTTTAAGGGGGGAAAGTCTACTTAACTTAGGAGAGTCAGTCAATAGTTTAAGAAGTTTAATTTGGTGGCCATATGTAGAAAGGATTTAAAAGGGGAGAAATAAAGGCAGAAAGTGCTTTAAAAGGCTAACACAGAGCAATGATTGTCAAGCAGGAACAGGAAAACATATGGAGGTGTGAGAAATCTGAAGAAAGAACTGATAGAATTTGGTGCATAATGGGATATGAGGAACAAAAGAGCTTAAATGTAGTCATCTTTTCTTGAATGGACTATAAAAGTTTTAAAAACCAATTAACAATGAATAAAAAGAGGAAGAGTCTTTGATAAAAACTTACTTGAACCTGTTATTTTCAATGTATAGGAGGAAAAAGTTAAATATAATTTCATCTATTCTAACGTTATTAAGCGCTAAAATATTATGTATGATTTGTTTTAGAGTTTTCAGTTTTATTTCCAGCTCTGTTCTATATTAAAAGTTTTCTGTTCATCAGTTATACCTTAACAAAACTGAAGGAAGGAAGGAAGGAAGGAAGGAAAGCTAATAATCTCATTTACATCATATGTATGCTTGTTTTTATTTTTCTCATTATAGCAAGGTTAACATGTTTATAACACAGAAGTTATTTGTAATAATTTTATACTTTAAGCAGAAATTATTCAAGACAAATCTTTTTCTGTTTTTTTCTTTATAAAAACAAATTTCTATGTTGAAAATAAGCAAACAATTACAAAATTCCAATTTGCTTAATGATGTACTAATTTTCAGGATGGCAATAAAGAATCTAAGAAACAACTGCTGATTTGTTTCATCTCTAAATAAAGTTAACACTGATACTATTAAGGGAATGCACTGCCAATGTCTAACCATGGCGTGTTCTGTTTAGGTAATAACCCTGGCCAGTGGGAATGTTCCCCACCACACTATTCACACCCAGCCTGTGGGAAAGCAGTTTGACCGAGTGGATGATTTTTTTATCCCCATGACAACACTCATCATCACACATATGAGGTAAGTGCTAAAATGAATGATCAATTTTTGGATTCCTTCTAATTTAGACAGGAAGCCATGGGAAATCATAAAAACTAAAACACATTTCTGTTATACAACAAATACACACATGATTTACCTTGTCTCATCTACTTGAAATTTTATTTACCAACATTAGTAATGAGTTTCCTGTCATGCATTTCTTTGTATGCCTAATAAGGAAGTGAATTTTAAAAGATCAGTTGCATTTTTAAATCAATTTTACAGTTAATATTTTTGCAAGCTGTCATTAGAGTCTTCTTATTAGGCTTTTACAAAATGCTGACATTTGAACTCAGCATGATGAAAGAACCACTCTTCTAGAAATCTATTCAATATATTATAATGACATTCTTACACCACGTCTATATAGAAATTACTATAAAAATGTCCATAAGAAATTAATATAAAGCTGTATTAGGAAGTATACAGTAAGTTTAAATAAAATGTTTGAGGTCTACCCTTTGAGAAATACGTTATTGTGCTCCATCTTTGTGTGTACTTACAAGAGGAAGAAAAGTATTAACTTCGAATGACGTCACTCCAAAGTTCCATAGAAGTGGCTTAAATGCTGGATAATATCACAATTTCAGGTACTGTGTATCTTGATAATCTATTTGGAAAACTTTTAAAGTATTGCTTCGCAATGTTAGTGAATTTGAACCTAACTAATAACGTTCTGTTTTTCAAGTGAATGAGGTGGAAATGCTCCAGATATGTTATATGAGTCATTATTGATTCTTGTGTATATTTCTCTTGTATTAAATTGGAAATTATCTAAGAATTGGAGCTGTAAGAATTATGAAAGATTATGAAATTCAACTTTCATGAGGAAAAAAAGGGGGATTAATAAATCAGACTTGTGGCTCATAGTCAGACATTACATATAAACTGTCATTTGCACAGTCAAGTATGTTTTCAAAGAGGTTAGCATATTTTTCAATCAATTGACCATTACTTTCAGAGTGTCTATTATGTACTCAGCAATAAAGTGATTAAAAAATGTAATGGCCTGTCACAATTATTGCATGTTTTGTGGAAAATAAGTAGAACTTATTGAAAATGCAGCATATTTTAAAATTGTTTGTATCAAAGTCATAATTTTTACATTTGACTATAAACACTGTAATAGTTCAGATACAGAAGAAATCAGCATATTAACCAAAAATGGTACCACTTGAGATGGTACCTAAAAATATTTTTATACACTTGATAAGGATACAACTTCATTTAATTGGCAGTGAGTGTTATGAGTAACAACTATTCCTTTTTTATTTTCAAGTTATTGATGAATTATCACTAATCAATAATTTAATACGTAAAACTTACTTTTATTTACCCCATTTCTTATTATGCATTACTGTATTTAATATACTATTCTGAAATTTGCTTTTTTTCCAAATGCATTAAAGATGGAATTATTTGCAGCAAATTTTCTGTGTCTATAACACTAATCAGGTTAATAGTGTACAGTTCGGGGGTATTTCTTTTCCCCTGCAACCAGTAAATTATTTCATTATGGTAAGATACCTACCAGGCCAAGAGTTTAACTTTGTCTAAATGCTGTAAGTGCTATGTGTATTTCTGGGGTTGTATTTATAATTGACATTCAAGATTGCATTGCACAATTATAGAATTGATACATATGCAGTCAGAACATAACATCTCTTTAGGGTCTTACAACATAGCTAGAGATGGAGCTAATAATTAGAGGAGCATCCTAATAATATGAACACATATAAGGCAAAATTTTATTTGGGTTATTTCTATATATTATGAGAAACACTGGAAAGTGTGCTTGAAGATATTTTAAATCTTTTTCCTTTTAAGGATGCATAGTGAAATGCAAGAGTGTTTTGCTTTATTTATACTAAATTACAATCCTACTTGCATATGGAGTCCCATTTTAATGAATGCAGATGGTCAAATTTTCTACTGCAACTATTCTACTATTCTACTCACTATTCCTATTACTAAAGTGAAGAGTAAGAGTAAAATTTAGCATACATTTCCAAAATCAAAACATTAAACATAAACTATTTTTAACACAATGAGAATTTTTTTTTACATTAGGAAAATCTGACGGATAGACACAATCTTTTCTTCTACCAATTTCATGTAACATATTTTTTCTAATCAAATTTGGCATGTGTTTAAATATGTGTTGCAAAGATTGATCTTTTTATAAATTGTGTTTTTTGGAATGTGAAACTATTTTCTGACTGTTTTGCTTGGTATATATTTCCAGGCTATGCAGAAGGTCTGACCCATAATATGTGTTGGATTAATATGAGTTTCCTTCCTCTGACCCCTCATCACATTAATCTAATTTTCTCTCAGATTGCTACACTCTCACTACAAATAATTTATATCTCCAATGTCTGAAAAGCTCTTGGACAAGTGTCAGGATTTTATATTCTAAGTGCCTAAAAACTGGTAGGCTCCTAATTCACATATCTCATAAGAATGGGAATAAAGAAAAAAATACTACACCGTCTCCTAAACCAGAATTTGTACAGTTTTGAGGGAATTATATAGCAATGAGGGAACTGTATTTCTTATGTACTGGATTTCTCAACATCTAACATGATATCAGAGATGCAACAAATACAGCATTAAGAGCACATGAATTCTGTAGAAGTAGTAATAAGTACTTATGTTTCCTGTCAGATAGATTTAAGCCTGAGTGTCCCAGCAACACCATTTGCCATTGGCTATTGTGACCTTAGCTAGTTTACTTCATTTCTTTCTAAGGACTGGAATGAAATATTGTTTAAGTATTATGTTGCCCATAATCATCTTTCAGACTACTCTACTCATAATTTACATTGGTTCAGGGGCTCCCTTGCGAATACTTTCAATTTTGCTAAAAGTCTCTATTTTTTCCCTACTTGGCTTCTTCTCATTTTGTTCTTTTATTTATTCTTTTTCTTTTTTTAGTGTCTATAATTCTCAAGCTTGTTTAATCTAGTGTATAAAGTAAATCAAGACTGAGGAATTTAAGAGAACCAAAATTACTTTATCAATCTATATTAAAAAATAAACTTGTAGTTTAAAATATAATCAGTCAGGGTGCCTGGGTGGCTCAGTTGGTTAAGCGTCCAACTCTTGGTTTTGGCTAAGGTCATGATCTTGCGATTTCGTAGGTTCAAGACCCATGTTGGGCTCTGTGCTGGCAGTGTGGAGCCTGCTTGGGATTTTCTCTCTCCCTGTCTCTGTCTCTGCTCCTTCCCCACTGGTGCTGTCTCTGTCTCTCTCAAAATAAATAAATAAACTTAATAAAAAATTTAAAAAATTCAGTCTTCACAAAATTTAGGAAGATGTTCACTTTTTAAGACAGCTTAATATTCTCAGTACTTTAGAAGTCCTTGAGATTCTAATTTATTTTTCCCCTTTTAACATAAGTATAGTTGACCTACAATGTTATATTAGTTTCAAGTGTACAGCATAGTGATTTGACAATTGTCTGTGTTATAAAGTACTCACCATGGTAAGTGTAGTTACCATCTGTCACCATACATAAATATTACAATGTTATTGACCATATTCTCTGTTTGTACTTCTAAGTCCCCTTCACCTATTTCACTCATCCTGCTTTCTAGCCCCTCCCTCAAAACCACCAGTTTGCTATTTGTATTTATGATTCTGTTTTTGTTTGTTTGTTCACTTATTTTGCTTTTTAGATTCTATATATTAGTGAAATCATTTGATATTTGTCCTTGTCTGTCTTGTTTCACTTAACATAATACCCTCTAGGTCCATCCATGTTGTTGTGAAAAACGTCATTTGTTTTTATGGCAGAGTAATATTCCAATGTGTGTGTGTGTGTGTGTGTGTGTGTGTACATATGTTTCACATTTTCTTCACCCATTTTGAATGGCCTGAAGAATTTTCATTTCAAAAAACTAATTTCCATTTTAAAAATATCTGAGAAGGAAGGCCTGGTTCCATCTACTCATTCAGTTTCTCAGCTGAATTCCTTCCCATTCCTTGAGAGACACAGCCTAGGCCACATATAGTTATTCTAAATTTATCTTATAGAGTGACACTTTATTAAAGAAAAATCCCCTTTAGTTTTATGTATTCCTTTTTTCTCTGTAGAAATCAGAAGGGTACCTGAGTCCTAGGCTGGGGATAAAACAGATACATCAATGCCATGCTATCTTTGATCTAAATCAAAATGGTCTTTAAACTGTTGACTTCTGTTTACTGGACCAAGCTTGTGTCCTTGCCTTCCACTTTCTTGAATATGAGTGCTTATCCAGAAGATAATAAAGAACTCCAACCAGCGTGCAGCCATTCTTTAAGATATGCATATGTGAGCCCCAGTTGTGAATTCAGTTTATTTTAATGAAACTAAACTTCCAGGAAGATGAGAGAAGGTGTATTATAATCGTGTTTCCCCAAAGTTCCAACTACTTACTCAACTTCTGAAAGGCTGACTGAAAGTTTGTTTTTAAAATGTTATTAAAATTCTAGCATAGATATTTTTAATACATTTGAGTGTGAGTTGGTCAATATCCCCCCTCCAACTGTTCAGGGAAAATTTAAATTCCCTGAAAAAAGAAAAAAGAAAAAATTTTTCTTTTTTAATCAAAAGTGCTCTACAAATGTAAAGGAAAATGTTTCATATTGTACTCATAACTTGTACCCAAAGAGCTGAGTTATTATAATATCATTAAATGCAAATAAATATATTTGAATGATATTATAGTTCTACTCTTAATATTTTTATGATTTGGCTAATGCATGGGAGATTTTATAAGTTTTGTACTGATTTTTTAAATTAGAGATTAAAAAGTGATTTAAAACCAAGTTGTTTTTTTTTCCCCAGAAAAATGATTGTATTACAATGGTTGTATTAACTTCAAAGCAACTAAAATTCATAAAGAATGAACATTTACATAATTTATATTGTTTAATTTTTGGTACCATTCTGAAGAGAAAAGAATTTAATGTCAATTTTGTGTTGTAGTATGTGTAAAGATTACAACTTACTGTGCAAGTTTTACTCTAATAAGTATAGAAAACAAAAAAAACACAGGTTTGGCAGTGATTTATCAAATTATCATATGTTTTTTTTTTTAATTTTCCCTGTAAAGATTCAACGGGTGAGCAGAATTGAAAAAATAAGAGGAGTAGCTAATGAGGTGGAAGATATCTAAGCAATGAGTGACAAAATAATTCCATGGAACTCCCCCTGCCTTTTGAAAGTTCTTCCATAATTTTTCCAAAGAATGATTTATTCTTGGTAGAGGGGTGACTAAAGAGAAAATTACATAGGGGCCAAGGTGGCTCAGAGCAAGGAAACTTGATAAAGCTTAGTGCAAGATACCTAGAAGGCCAGCAACTACAACAAATGCAGGAATTAGCAGAAGTCTTTCTGAGAGCCTTTGACTTGTCATGAATAAAAGTAATTGGAAGATAAGGAAGAAGGTAACAGCTAGATCGTTTCACCTCCATTAAAGGGGCACAACATTTAGAGCTCTAAGAAATTCTTTAAAATTTTCCCTGACCAAAATAATACCTTTGATACAATTTAAAATAGGTGCCACATCGGGATGCCTGGATGGCTCCGGCGGTTAAGCGTCTGACTTAGGCTCAGGTCACGGTCTCACAGCTCTTGGGTTCCAGCCCCACATTGGACTCTGTGCTGATAGCATGGAGCCTGCAACCTAGGCCAAGTTCTGTGTCTCCCTCTCTTTCTGTCCCTCCCCTGCTCATGATTTCTCTCTCTCTCAAATAAATAAACATTAAAAAAATTTAAAATAGGTGCTACATGAAGGAAAAAATGTGTATTTACAGCCTAACCCTTATAGGTCTACAAATCATGTGTCTTCCATCTCTTGTCCTCTCTGAAGTTATGACTGCATCTACAGACAAGTTTAATCCCATCTAGTTCAACTGGCACACAGGAGACTTACAGTAAATACAAGAAAGAAGTCATTTCTAGACTATGTGCTACTTCAGGAGTAGTCCTACAGTAGAAAGGGGAGATAGCAACTTCGATGATGCTGTTTGAGATGCTTCGAAAGGCTTGCCTAACCTTAACATCACCCCCAACACCACCATTTGATAATATTGCCTAGAATTTCAAACTCTGTTTCTCCTGTTTCTTTGGGTTATATTTCTCTAGAAATTTACCTTTAAAGTGCTTCTACTTCTTGAGAGGAAAATGGAGTTGTTGGGAAATTTGATAATCTTTCTTACTAGCATTTTACTTTATGGGTTGATTGGTTGATTATGTAGTTTCTTAAAATTAATGTTTGAACTTGGGAGGGTGTGTGTGTGTGTGTGTGTGTGTGTTATTTCAATCAATGATTGCATTGATAAACAATAAGATGAATAGAGTATATATAATAGAGAACTTAAAAGCAATAACACCTGAAAATGCCAGTTTCCACATTTTTCTCTTCCTCTGGACCTGACCTACCAAACAAAACAAAACAAACAAACAAACAAACAAACAAATAATGTTCCAAAAGTTTCCTTGTAAAACTCCTTCCTTCCTTACCACATACTCCAAGATGATGTCAGTGTCGAATAAATATCTCAACTGGATAATTCCATGGTTGGTGGACTTCAGTGTTACTCTTCAATTTTGATGGGCTGGAAAGGAAAGGGTAGTTGGAGGTACTGTTTTAGGACCCTCAAAAGTCGAATGAGTATGAAGAGTGTAATGTAAGAGGGTTGCAGTCAAATGTGGAAAAGAGGCTCAGTGCTTATCCAGTTTCGGATCAGTCATAATTCCTGCACAGCCAATGGCTATACTCCACTGCAAGAGATGAAGAAAACTGAAATAACAAGTAACGGGCACTATTCTGTGAGTCTGGAGAGAGGTCTATAGCACTCCTTTTCTGTTATAAATTACAGCAAGGAAATGATTAAGAAGGGATTGGAGTTGATTTATGTTTCCTTGAAGCTTCTCCAAGGGAAAAATAAACATTCTGTGAAAGTGAAAGTTAAAGTAAAGTATATCATTCTTCTTCATATTTTATCAAATCTGTTAAAGCAAAATTATATATACGGTTAGCCATTTATCAAGACAACTCTACACTTGTGACTTGATTCATGGATAGGCCAGGTGTAAGGAGATACAATTTTAGCAGTAAAATTGTCTGGTTACACTGAAATCCTAGCACATTAGAAATTGAAAATATCAGTTGGGCAATTCATTTTTAGGAAAAATATAATCTCAGGATGAGAAGCAACAATTAAAATTGTTTTGCAAAATGATTCTTAAAGAGCTCACAAAATCACAGTTCAATGAAGTTCTTTTTTTTTTACTCCATTCATCCTTATATGCTAATTCCTCCCACAAAGAAATAAACTAACAAACTAGAAGGATTCTAAATATCCTAGGAGTGGGAGCTCTTTCTATCTATATTCTCTTACATAGTAAATATCTGAAACATTCATAAATTCTGAAACCATGGCCTTCTCTTTCCCCAGTGTCTCTGAAATTCTTCATTGCCCTCTCTACTCCACACAAACACACACTCTAGATTGTCAGGACCTTCTGTATCTTGGGATCCTTACATGTACAGAGCCTAGTGCACTATCTGAAAAACATAAGACATTCATAAGTTGCTTATTAAACAAAGTACATATATGTAGATTTATGAGCGTGTCTGAATATACATATACAAATCATTGCTGGAAAACCTTCCAGCATTATTACGTGGGTGCAAAGCATCTTCTGCATAAACACTTGACAGCTTTCTTCATCTTATTTTTAAAGAAGTATAAACACACTATACCCTTCAACTTGGATCTGTAATGCTATTTTTATTTTTCATTAAGGTTACTGGATTACCTTTTTACTTTCAACCTTCTTTACCATACTAGTGTGATACACACATGGAGTGTAAAATGCTTAGACAGAAAACCAAGTGGTGTGCTTGCAGCCAAGTGGGATGTGTGTGTGTGTGTGTGTGTGTGTGTGTGCATGTATGTGTGTGTATTCAGTGTGTTATCATCATTATTTCTCGAGTTAGAGAACACGGTCTGCTTCCCTGCTTGGTCTCTGTCCTATATTAACAGGTCTTTGCACTATCTGAACCCTGTGTAAAAATAAATAAATAAATAAATAAGCAGGGCCTAGTGTCCAAAGTGGATGAACCAAGTAGATCAGCATCTCTTTTGGATACATATACACTTAGCTTAGTAGCTCATAATAGCTGTAATTTTTTTTTTATTGTATAGGGAAACAATATTTGACTTAAAGGGCAAACTGTATTTAAAACATGGGAATCTCATTATTTTAAAAAAGGAGAAGTTTTGTACAGATGTTATTAGTAGACTCCAACTTCTAGGATTTAATAAAGCCCCTAAATAGACTCATTCTATAGAATTTTTAAAGGAAGAAATCAATGGAGCAAGAATAACATGTTATTTAGAAACACTCTACATTGCAGATCTGCCTCTTGAGTTTTATTATGCAAAGAAACATAGCTCTTGCTTCTCTCAGAGATCCTTATGCTAACTCATCAAAGTGTTCAGTAAAACATAGGTCTGTCCATTTGATAGGACCCAGTATTCTTGTTAGGTGACAGCTGTGGGGTATATGCAGCATACTTGTACTTGTTTTTCCTTTGTCACATATGATTTTGAGTTTTGCTGGAAATGGTAAATCTAACTTATTTTACCTTAAATGAGTCAATGATAAAATTACATGGATTGCTCTCTTTGCTTGGTAGTAAAAACAGATTCAGGTAACAATTAAGATTAGTAAATAAACAGGGGCACTTGGGTGGCCCAGTCAGTTAAGCAACCAACTTGGACTCAGGTCCTGATCTTGTGACTTTTGAGTTTGAACCCTGTGTCAAGCTCTGTGCTGACAGCTCAGAGCCTAGAGCCTGTTTTGGATTCTGTGTTTCCTTCTCTTTCTGTTCCTCCTGCGCTCACACTCTGCCTCTCTCTCTCAAAAAAAAAAAAAAAAAAATATATATATATATATAAACAATAAAAACATTTAAAAACATTAGTAAATAAACATATAAAAAGTGAAGATATAATGCAATACATTAAGTGAGGGGTAGAGCTCATCCTGAGAATTTAAGTAATTTCTTATGTGAATTTAATATATGCACTCCATGACCTATTTCATGCATATATTTAATAGATTATAGTATTTTGAATCAAGCTTATAAAGCATTAACTAGATCTCATAAAATGTGTATACAAAAGAATAATGTATATTGGAGTTTCTAATTCTATCTGAAGTGACTATATTATTATTCTATTGAAGGAAGATGATATCTTTTACCAGAATATCTTATGAATTCATTAATTTTTATTGCTGAAACATTTGATAAAAGTACTAAAACTTTAAATACAAGTATCATAGCATAACAAAAACTCCCTTTTGAATGAAAGACTTACTGTGGCTCAACAAAGCAATACTGTTAATAAATAATTTTATCTTTGATAATCATGCATAAATTCATAATTACTGTCATAAAATATTTTGGAAATTTTCTGTGAATGTGGCTAAATACTTTTTTATGTATACATCACTTTTCAATTTTGGTTAATTATAAAAACAAAGTTAATTTAAATGTATAATGAGTGGTGGTAGTGGGGGGCTGTCTTTAGATGGACACTGATATTCTCTGTCTACAATGATTTAAGACTGTCAAAACTATTCACTGTGAATCTACCCAAGTTGATATTTTGTGCTGTTTTAATCTAGCTGTATATTTACAGTGAGATAGTGAGATGTTGTCGTACTATGGCTATCCATGTAGGAAAAAGGAACTGGTTGTTGTAAGCCAATCGAATAATTTTAACACAAATGCATTCCTTTTTTTTTCCATTAAATTATCATTCACTTGTTATGTAGCAGTGTACTAGCTCTTGCTTCTCTTTTTTGAAAAAGTAACCATGCCGCAAAATTTCAGGTTTTAGGGTTAAGATTTGGTTCAAGCAAAAGTAAGGTACTTAAGGATATCAGAAGCCTTTAAAATGTACTTTTACAGAAAAACCAACCAAATTAGTAGATATATAGAGAAACTGCTTATTAGGTCTCATCTGTCAACAGTCATAAATGGAAATACTCAACATGACCTCATGAGTAGATTAAGAACACTAGGTAACAAATATCAAACTGCCAGGGTTATATCCTTTGGTATACACACTAGTGTTGTGTAGGTATATAAATCTCACAAAATGTATTGAAATAGCCAACTTCAGAGGAGATAAAAATGACACTTGTCTTAAATGACTTATAAAGCTGCTAGCTGGGTTAGTTATGGTTAAAATGTCTGTGTTTGTTTAGACTGAGGTTAGCTGAATTTTTCTATACTAAGAAAACTTTTCTTATCTTCCATTTTTTTCTTTTATTTGGGGGAGATAATGAACACTTATTGATTTTTTTCTATATTGGCAACTGATTTTCAAGGAAAACTGTATGAAATTACAGTAATTCATTTTTTGTCATAATGTAGAGGCTTACTTTTATGCTTATGTAATTTGCATCCATAAATACAATTTTTAGTTCTTTGAAACGAAAGGGAATCAGAGTTTGCATGTGCTATGAAAGTAGTGGCTGATTTATGTAACTAAGCCAAGAAAATCCTAAAATAACCTAGATTTTTCCCCTGTAATGTAAATCAAGATTATTCATCAACTTTGAGTGATAGAAAATATTTTAATGTTTTTAATTAAAGTGGATATTATTTAAATTCTGTTTAAAAACTTGGCTGCACAAATATGAAATAATAGAATATTTGGAACATCTGAAGAATTTTTATTAAAAAACTGGACAATGTTTATTTAATTAATACATGAAAATAATTTGAAAATAGATTATTAGTTTACATAGGAAGATGATGTTAAAAAATATTTTTAGTAGATCATAGGTACACATATCTTTATGTGGGCTAGACATGTCTTCTAGGATTCCTTGTATATAGCCTTAATTTGTTTGGTAATTTTTGACATCAAAAACCCTTACTTGTGTCCAAATTACTATTCACATTGGAACATAATGGAATATAATTTAGAGAGATTTTTTCGGACACAAATTATTTTTTTAAGAAATAAAATCAGAGGGGTGCCAGTGGCTCAGTTGGTGAAACATTTGACTCAATTTCAGATCAGATCATGATCTCACGGAATCAAGCCCATGTCAAAGCAAGGGGCCTGCTTGGGATTCTCTCTCTCCCTGTCTCCCTGCCCCTCCCACTGCTTGCACTCTCTCTCTCTCTCTAAAAATAAATAAACACTACAAAAATAGAATAGAATAGAAATTATTTAGCAACAGTCATTTTGAGATATACATTATATTGATAACTTAATAATGAATGCTTTATGAATAAAGAGATATATCATAGGTATCATCATTATCAGAGACCTTATAAAAAGAGAGGTCACATTAACCTTTTTTTACATTTTTCATTTCCTGACTCAAGTCTGTGCCTTGACAACATCATATAAAGATGTATTGATAATCTTTTTGATACTTTTACCACTTATCTGAATTCAAGTTGATCCATTTACCATCTTTTAAAACTTTTAAATACTTGAAAACACCTTTGGATAACCATAATATGTGGCTTTACAGAAGGCAGATACGTTATATTTAATCTTCCTATTATGAAGTTGTTATTAAAATTTCAAATTCACCAGGGAAATATTTTTCTTTTTTGTATTTATACTAGTTAAATATAAACAATATCATTAAATTAAAATGTAAGTCATTCAGGTAAATAATTTAAAGAGATTCACCTTTTTTATTATGATAAACTCATAATGATTTCCTAAAAGTTATGCGAATAAATAAATCAAGAATTTGAATTTTATCAGGAAATAAAGGAATGAAAATATTAAGAAAAAGAAGCCCAGGTACATGGGAAATTTATTAGAAATACAGGAAATACATGACTACCACTTATTCATATTGTCTAGCAGCTTCATGATTAATGTCCAACTTTCCTCTGGTCCTATGTATAACAATCATTTAAAGTGATTTTCTACAATTTTATTTTAATATAGTAGCAAAGCCTGATTTTCTGAAGTCAAGTGTGAGTTTACTTTATCATTTATATACCCTCAGTTTGCATTGCTTGGTTATAGTTTTGTTCTTATTACTATGGTTATTATATAATATGTTAAGAGTAATGAGGAAACATTGAGCACTTATTCTATGCCATACAATGAGCTCAGCATTTTTATGCACTGCCTCATTTAAAACTAGCAGCTACATAAATTTTTATCCCTATTCTACATATGGTGAATCACTTAACTAATAAGTGTTGGAACCAGCTATAAACTCAGTTGTGTCTAAATTTAGTTTCTTAACACTTAATACATTTTAGTGTTCAAGTCCTTTTTTCACTTTTCAGGTAAATCTTAATGACTGATATCCTCTACAAATTATCTTAAACTTACTTTTAAAACATTTCCTCTCTCTCTTGTATGCACCTGTGCTACAACTAAACTCTCCTCTTCACAGCAAACCTACACCGTATTTTCTCACCTATCTGCATTTATTTGCAGAATGCCTTGTTTCTTCATCATCTGCCCAATAAACACTTCAGAGCTTATCTCAAAGCCACCTTTGATAAAATTTTTTTATAATTTCCCTAATTGGAGTCCCCTTGGCATTCTGAATTTTCGTTCTCTCTCATTTGTGTTGAGACTCGCACAAGACCTAGGTTGGAAAGTAGCTCTTCAGATCCTTTGGGACCTTTAACAGAGTATTTAATTTTGCTTAGATAAGTTTGATTTTCCTCTTCCAAAGGTAAATGATTTCAGAAGGGATAGAGGAAAAAAAATATGATGTGGTGTCTACAGTCCCTACAGATCCCACAGTAATTTTTTGCTGTCTGCTCATGTCTAACTTCATAATGTCTATTTATTAATCTGCTCCTCTCCACTCTCATGACACAGACCTAAGCTGAGCTTCCTTATCTCGCACCTTGCTAATGCAATGAGGTCTTCACTGTTTCTCTTTACTTCTTTTTCTCCCTACTTCAGTTCACTAAACAGAGAACCACTACATCCCTCTTCCTGAATTCCTAGCTGTGATGATATAGTTCTGCACTGGGGAGAAAAAAAATGTTAAAATATTTCCTTTTGCATATAGGTTAAGTCCAAACTACGTTGAACCCACTTCCTTACTGATCGGAACTCCTAGGACTGATCTGCACATACTTTATGATCCAGCGAATGGACCATACTTTCCTGTTCCCACTTAACCATTCATTTTATCTAAGGGGCTCTCTCTGATTCTGATATAGACCCTCTTAATATATGTCCATCTTCTGGCCAAACTCAAAAACACTCCAATTCATGCAACATTTTCTATTCCTCTGTCATTTATGCTAGCACTCTCCTCAGAACTTCTTGTTAAGTGCACCAACCTCACCTCAATTGTTAGTTTATTTCATTTATTCTTTCAATACAGCTGAACTGTTCACATGCCAGACATTATTCTAGATTCCAATAGGAAAGTGAATACAAACTTTATCTTATTTTCCTATAGTACAATGTAAATATCACAACAGTTAATAAAAATTAAAAGATATTTTTTAAAAAGAACTCACACTTTGAAATGATAATAATATAGATTCAAATTCAGATGCTACCACTCACTACAGTGCAATTTTAAGCAAATTAAACTTTGTAAAGGACATTTAAAAAAATTGTCTGCTAGGGATATGTGTCTCATCCAGAAATGTTGCTTGTTTCAAATATTAGTTTATCTTTAATTCGCTGGAATGATTTTGTTCACTTACTCCTCCCCCTTCCTCACCTACAACTACACACAATTTATGTCCATATTCAGGTCAACTGACACCTAGTTTTAAAATATTAGTGTTCTTTCTTTTTCTCTTACTAAAGCAATGGAACCCTATGTCGAAGTTGAAGTCTTTATGTAAAAGAAATAAATGTCAACCCAGGTTGACATTAACAGAGATAGGTGGGGGTGGTAGGAGGGGAAAGCCTTACCCACTCACCTTCACTTTCATTTCTTCCCTGCTTTTCTCTGCAGACTCCAATGGGGTGTGATTCTTCAAAATCTTTTAAAAAAACTTTCTCAAGGTAAATTTTTTAAAAGAAAACTGTCTGCTACAGATTCGCCCTCCCTCTTCTTAGGTCCATGTCTTTTGCATATGTTTATTCACTTACTAACTGAAGAGGAAGAGCACCTGTACAGAGAGATAGACAAATACGTCCCCATATTCTCTCTGACTATAATAATTAGTTCAGACATAGGCGTGTAACCCACTCAGAACCCATATGTTACAATGAAAAATTTTTCTGGGACTTTCTAGAAAGCAGCTTCTGTTTTTCTGTGTAGGCTGGTCTGGGAGATCTAAAGCATCAGCAGTTCTTTTCATACCATGTGAAGCCCATACCTGAAATCAAGATAGAAGATGGCAGAACCAATATACAAAGAAAAAATATGGTCTATATTAATATGACTCTAGACCAAATTTCAGCTATGCTTGATCTGGTTCTAGAATTTCTATCTGTATGAATCCCCATATTCTTTTCCTTTTAAAAGGTCTGGAGTGCATATCCTATTACTCACAAAAGAAAGAGTCTAAGAGGAGGCTTCCTCATGTCTAAAATACACCTATTGTAAAGGACATTCACTTCACAGTATTTTGAGTTGGTTGCAAGATCTTGTGCAGTTCTGGGCACACTATAGGTGATTAACAAATGCTATTTTCCTACTGCTTTGGGTTGACAAATTTCTTGTCATGGTGTAGTTACTATAACTATAGCAGTTTTACAAATTAGCACTCAGTAAATATTTGTTAAAAAGTCGTGTACTTAGTAATGTTTCTCTGAATGCCTGTCTGGCATGGTGATTCTGCATAAAAGAGCAAAGGGCAATGAGTCAAGTCCCAGTTTGTAGCTTACTGAAAACTTCTCCATGGCTTTAGTGCTATGGAGATAAGGAGCTGCTATTTATCAACCACTTGTGTAACATCCTAAGAAGATGACTCAGTTTGAAGATATTTGAATCACTTGAGGCAGCTCAAGAGTAACACTGAGACTATAGGGCTTCATTTGTTGAGGTTTTCTCAGCGTCCTTTAAATTACAATGGTTACAGACGAGGCCATTGGTTTATTCAATCTGGGCATCTATCTCTATGGTTTGCACGAATCCACATTTCCTCTAAGTGCTAAGAAAAGAAAATTCACTAGGACTTTCCTCAGAGAGAAACTTGTTATTTCATTTAGGATTAGACTGAAACTTGTGACTGAACAAAACCTTGAACGCTGGGAATGTTATAATTCTAAGATTTAGAGAATCTAGTTTGTTTTTTTCTTTTCTCAGGTGGATTTCTTTATAAATCTCCTAGAATGTTTGTTTGAAATTTATATCTTTCATGAAATTCTGAAAATGTTCTAGAGACATTTACGCAGTGATTTTTATTCTGGTTCAAAGCAATGTGTATTGGAGTGGACATTTCATTAAATGTCTCAGGGTTTTTTTTTTAATGTTTTATTCATTTTTTGAGAGAGAGAGAGAGACAGAGACAGAGTATGAGAGGAGGAGGGGCAGAGAGAGAGGGAGATACAAAATCTGAAGCAGACTCCAGCTTCTGAGCTTTCAACACAGAGCCCACGTGGGGCTTGAACTCACAAACCAGAAGATCATGACCTGAGCAGGTTGGGATGCTTAACTGACTGAGATACCCAGGAGCCCCTAGGTGTCTCAGTTTCAGTTTACTACTAACCTAGTTTGTAGCACTATTGACTAATTAGTAAGGTTTATAAGTAAGTTAGAACCCTACCCACCCCATGGCTAATATTTCTCCAAAGAGTGTAATTTTTTTATTGAATTTGTCAAATTATAACACAGCAAAGAAGAGCTTCATCTGTAGTTGATATTCAGTATATTTATTAAATAACTTATAAAGCTCAGGAAGCTTTGGTTTTTTGTTCATTTTAATTTTGAGGTTTATTTTTAAATTTTTTAAGGTTTATTTAGTTTTTTTGGGGTGGGGGCAGAGAGAGAGGGAGACACAGAATGCAAAGCAGGCTCCAAGCTCTGAGCTGTCATCACAGAGCCCAGTGCAGGGCTTGAACCCACGAACTGTGAGATCATGACCTGAGCTGGAGTAGGACACTTAACCGACTGAGCCACCCAGGCACCCCTTAATTTTAAGTTTTAATATTGGTGCTATAGAGAAAGCAAATCATAGTCTTCTGCAAACAAGATATAGGAAAAAGTTCAAAACCAAGGATAGTGTGGTTTTGTCTTGATTTGTTTTGTTGTCAATCATGAGGACTGATGATTCACAAAACTGTGGGTAGCTGTATTGAGTGCCTTATCTCTCTCTGGTGAGAAATAGTTTGAGTAAAAACATCCTGTAACAAAGATGGCATAGAAGAAATCTAAATAAATATCTATCAAATGGAATACTGGAGAATTTTTTAGTGTCACTATCAGAGTAATCAAATCATAAATCTATATGCTTATTACCTGACGAGCATTATATAGGTAAATGTTTGAACATTCTCAAAATTTATTATTCAGTTGACTAGGAATATCAGTACATACTCAAAATGAATTAATAAAGAATTGTTCACAGTTATTTCTATTATGTTCAATATGTGCCACTGTAAACATTAATCCTATAGTGTAATTTTTGAAGTAAAACACCATTAGTTGTTGAAATCACAGCCATGATAGAGACCTTCACACAAGAGTGAGATGAAAACATGGCAAAAAAAAAGGATCTCCAAAGTAAGATCTAGATATGTTATCTGGCCAGTCCAGAGGCACATCAGTATTTTGAACAGAATCAACAACCACCAGCATAGATGTTCATTAGGAAACTCGGAACAGCATGAAAAGAACAAGACAAATGCCCATTCTTTTGGAGACTGAGACTGCCAGAGACTTTCTGTAGGGGTAGGAGGAGAGAAAATAAAGTATTTCATCAACAAGTCCAGATATGTGATTACACTCATTGTGTTAGCTGCTATAGATAGATAGATAGATAGATAGATAGATAGATGATAGATAGATAGATGATAGATAGATAGATAGATAGATAGATAGATGCTAGATGGATGTTAGATAGATGATATATAGATAAAAAATGGAACAAAAATCTGTATGTTGATACATCCCTTACATGTTCAATGATGAAATGTTTGTTTTAGGTACCCCCTAGGAACATTACGGTTATTCTTTTTTTTTTTATTATGGTTTAAAAAAAAAGGAAAATCAAACATATGCTTGTCATTGTGAGATGAACTGCAAAGTCATCTTATTTTCTCTATGACTCTAATATTAGCATATATTGTATTGTTAGGCATTATCTATTTCTGACAGGACCTGAAGCTTCTGAAATGGCACTAATCCATTTTCAATCATTTATAGAAAATATGCCAGACCATGGCATCAATAAATGCCTCTCAAAGAGCCAACTCATTTTGGCCACTACCTGGAGAACTTTCCTGACATAATCTTTAGATACACTAAAGGATATCTCTATAACTTGTTATGTGAATAACTTAACTTTGCGGTAATAACAACTGAAAAGTGTCAGTTGGTTACAAATCACTCTTTATGCACATATATTTTACACATGCACATATAAGTGTGTATTAAATAATCAGGGTTTGTATTGAGGAGGTGTATACCAGGTTGCCATGCATTCTAATTGGTTGGTGCCTGTGACCTATAAGTTGTCAGATATTTTTAATATCACTTCAAAAATAACTGGTGTTTATTAACTACTTAATCTGTACAACGGAATGTATCTTGTGCATGTTTAGCTTATTAATCATAACAGCCATACCAATTCCATCTCATGCATTAAGAAACAGATTCACAGGGTTCCATATGTGTTCACTCTTATGTGGATCCTGAGAAACTTAACAGGAACCCATGGGGGAGGGAAGGAAAAAAAAAGAGGTTAGAGTGGGAGAGAGCCAAAGCATAAGGGACTCTTAAAAACTGAGAATAAACTGAGGGCTGATGGAGGGGTGGGAGGGTGGGAGGGTGAGTGATGGGTACTGAGGAGGGCACCTGTTGGGATGAACACTGGGTGTTGTATGGAAACCAATTTGACAATAAATTTCATATATTAAAAAAAAAGAAACAGATTCACAGAAAAATCCAATGGCTTGCTCAACGTCACACAAGTTATTACATCATGAAGCTGGACACAAACCTGCATAGTCTGGTTGGAGTGCTGCGTGTGAATGTTCTTAAAAACTTTGCTCTGTTGAAGACACCCATCTGACCCAATTCCTCAACACAAGTACATACACACTTACTTCCATTTAACATTTCCCCTTGTGTGTGTTTGTTTTGTGGAGAGATTTTGCACAATCTATTGGTTGGTCAGACATATTTCTGAAATTTGTTTTATGGGATGTTTTTTGAGAGATGTTCATTGCTAATGTATAAACAATGGCTTATTGTGTTATAAGACATCAAATCAATTAAATTATATTGATTATAATGTATGTTTTATAATAATTGGGTGGTGCTATGTTCTGGTGGTTTCAATGCTTAAAAATTACTTCTGGTGGAAAACAAGCAAGCTCATTCCTCATTTTTATCATCATCTATGATCACTTCTAGGCCTTTTGGCTAAGATCAAGTGTAATACCTGTTCTTATCAGTTTAATACCATCATCTATGAGCTTCCTTCATGGCTGACATTGTGTTATATACTCTAAAAACATTATTTACACTCACTATAAAATATTACAGGCACAGGCTTTAGAAAGGATACAATATATATTTCAATTTCAAGTATGAGACAGGAACTACTATAATATGGATTTTCATTTCTAATCTATTATATCAGAGTTGATTGCTTGTCTTTTCCAAAATGTTACTTCGTATGTGATAATTAAGTACTCTGTAAAAACATTTAAGTATCTTTAAGATAGTGATTCATTATATTAGATTCTTCAATTTAATTTTACTTTTGAACCCTTGTCCAGTAGTGATATACTTTAATTCAATTCAGTTATCTTTTGTTCATTTAGTTCATGAATTATAGAATTGAAATATAATTCTGTGTGTTCTTTAGACTTTTATAATCTTTTTTTCCATGAGATATTGGAAAAATACGATTCTGTAGCCATATAAGATGGTAACTGGGCAACCTATTTTTTTAATCCTCAGCAAGAGATAAAGGATAATTAAAAGGCAACATATGAGTGATTTTAGATGAAATGCTTTTGTTGAATGGTATATTCATTTTCACCATAAACACATCCAGTACAATAAGCTGCTCATTTATTTGTATGTAACAGTTGTTATTTTCTTGCTAGTACATTGTAAACATAAAAGAAAAAAAATAAGTATAGACTTTGGCCCACTTAGAGATAAATGTAAAAAACTTCAAACGGACAGATGGAGCTCATAGGCAGAAAATCACTTCAGATGCCTCAACGTTATCTTATTTTTATAGACAGCTATTTGAGTTAAATTTCCCTACACCCACAGACTTTTAAAAGCATTTTTCTTCACCCTCCTTGATTTTAATGAAACTCCATTCCCCGTATTGTAGGCTATTTTTGCACACATGCCTTATTCTAAACAGCCTTGATGTGCGTGGGGCTGAGGGAGCGAGTTGTTTGCCTTTGCCATTTTTGCCCACACAGTCATTTATAGACAATTGGTCCTCCATCACCAAGACAAAAAGGCAAGTGCTCCCCTTCAGAAATGTATAATCCCCTTAGGGTGCCTGGGTGGCTCAGCTGATGAAGCATCCAACTTTTGATTTCATTTCAGCTCAGGTCATGATCTCACGGTTTGTGGGATTGAGCCCCACATTGGGCTCCATGCTGGCAGTATGGAGCCTGCCTGGGATTCTCTCTCCCTCTCTCTCTGTCCCTCCACCACTCACACTTGCTGTCTCTATCTCAAAATAAATAAACATTAAAAAAAAAGAAACTTGAATGTAGATTTAAACACAAGACAAAACAAAACTTCAGTTGGTACTTTTCTCCCCATCCCACGTCTTGCCATGTGACTTCTGCTTATAAGTGGACTTCTCATCCACCATCTCACTTCACGCTTTCACAAGATCAACCAGTGCTGTTGATTCTACTCAAAAATATATCCTAATTTGTCTAATTGACCCTAGTACTCATATTGCATTTAGAATCAAACCAATGCTTCAAATAGGACAGTAACACACATTATCTTTGGAAGAAATACTAGAATGTTTTTCATGGCATTAAAGACATTTGTGACCTAGGTTTTTCATTTTTTTTCTTCATCCTCCCCATCTGCTACTTCCTAATATTCATCTTGTGTTTCACACAGACTGTTCACAGTGCCCCTACTATTCCAGGCTCTCTTATGCTGCAAGGTCTCCGTGCCTAATCTCATCTGTTGAAGCATTTCAGCCCTTGATAATTGCATTTTCATAGAATTCTATGCAAGTGTATATGACAGTAGAACTCAGTTTTCAAAAATTATTTGTTCACATATTTATCTTCCCCATGAGAATAAGGTTCCTAGTAACAAACAGAATCATAATCGTTGTACTGTTTTCCCTAGCCCACAGATCCTTGTCTGGCACAGGAATGCTCAGTTAGGGAATGATTGAATGTAATTAGTGGAAGCCACTTGCACATATTTCAGAAAGTTTCTTCTGCAATCTTGAAACCAGTTAGGGGAAGGCTTTACTTTCCTCTATAAGAGCCGGTAATTCTTATTATTCTTAGTAAACGCAATGTCCCAATTTTTTTGATGGACGTAATCCGACCCTTGAAGACAAACATAGGCACAGGTGGAAGATTCTGATACAGAAATCATTAACTCATGTGTTTCAACCAAGTTCTTCATCACTGAGTGAAATAGCTTAGTATATAAACATTGTTTAATTCGTTATGGTAAGGGCTATCACAGAGGTAATGCCAACACGTTTCTATTAGAAGTGAAGGACACAACCATTTTGGTCAAGTCAGACAAGTGGCAGTAGCAGTGATGTGTTCAGTCAGTTTTAAAGAAATAAAGAAGGCAAAGCTTGTAACGTGAAAACGCTAGCAGAGTTTGCACAGAAATTTGAACATCAGCTCACCCCTTCAGTAAACACTGAGGAATGCTTAGTTTCTTACATCAGGCAAGTGGGCCGTCAATAGCCAAAATCCCCCAAAGAGTTGGAAGAATCTAGGAGGGTATATAAATCCCTTGAGAGTCGATGGACGAAACAAAAGAAGGGACTTTTATAGATCTTCATTCTCTCTTCAGGGTTATCGTCAGCAGTTCTCTTATGGGGACTAGTGGGCTGATAAAATTGTTCCTCCAACTGAGAGCCGTCTGTTGTATCTTCTGCATGAAGTGCTGACCAATACAGACGTGTTCTTAAATCTTTGACTTCATTAAAAAATAAGTGGCTTTTTGCTTATGTCTGTTGGAGAATTTCTATTAATCAATCTAAGACAACTACAACAAGTTCCATGGCTAGTCATACTAAAGAAGGGAGAAACATGAGGACTTATTACAGATAGAGGAAATATCATGTAAATTAAAAAAAAAAATTTAAATGGCATGCTAACTTTTATAATCAGAAAATAAAGTGCACTTAAAAAAACTATTTTGATTCCTTTGGGGAAGTCTAATTGTTTCTGAATCGTAGAAGCATAAAGTGTTGCATTCATTGACCAACATGAATAGGTTTTTTGAGAGTTGCCAAGGAACAGTCTAATTTTGACAGTTTACTATGAGGGCTGACCTTCTGGTTTAATAAAAATTTATTGCTTCTATTGAAGTTTTGTCACCTTCACAATATGGCTTATTATAACTGGGCGTTATTTTTACATATCATTTATATGCACGTGTCTTATTCTGGGTCTTTTGTAAGGCAGACACTAAGCAGAAATTTATTAGGAGGAACACCTGTGAAAACAAATGGGGAGGGAGACAGACAAGGCTGGGGGTGTTACCTGACCCTGTGCATGTCGGACCCTGAGTGAAGAACAATGAAAAGAAAAGGAAGTCAGTTTGGATGAAACATCCTAGACTGCCAGAGATCTGGAAGATTTAATAGTGCTCTCGGAAGTCCTAGAGCCAAAATCCTCATTCAGAGACGCCTCGCCTCTAGAGGGAATGGGTCTGCTTTATTATCAGTACTGGACTGGAGCACTGGCTCAGAGCAGCCTGTTGAAAACATGGTCAGGTCACAAATGCATCTATAGATTTCAAAGCACAGCAGCCAAGACCCTCAGTCAATTAGGGTCCCCACAGGAGAAGAACGGATGATCTTATTTTCATGGCTGACACAGCATGTAACATGGATCTTACAGAAATCAATAGTCAGCAAGAGTTTAGTAAAATTAATTGAATTAAGTTAAATTACAAGTAATAATAAAAATGAGGGCGATATTTTCCTAAGGAAGCATATTGAGGTCTAGGCAAAAATTTAAAGTTAACTTCTACTCTAGAGTATTTAGTTTCCAAGTTGGGAGTTTTGTAATGTTTAGCCAATCTTTATTTTATATGTTTACAATGCCTGCATATTAGTGATGTTTGGTTTTCTGCAGTAGATAATGCATTGTTTATATTTCAATCTGAACAATAGATTTAGATCTTTAAATCTATTGTCTGAATCTTTGACATAATTTATACTTAACATGATATTTGGTTGAGAATACAAGTCCTTTCAAAAACCACCTTTGGAAGGGGCACCTGGGTAGCTCAGTTAAACTTCTGACTTCAGTTCAGGTCAGGAACTCACAGTTCATGGGTTCGAGCCCTGTGTCAGGCTCTGTGCCAATAGCTCAGAGCCTGGAGCCTGCTTCAGGTTCTTGCTCCTTCTCTCTCTGCCTTTACCCTGCTCACATTTTGTGTGTGTGTGTGTGTGTGTGTGTGTGTGTGTGTGTCTCTCTCAAAAATAAATAAACATATACAAAAATCTTTTGTTGAATTCTCTGAGACAGTTGGCAATCATTTTAAGTGTGGCTAGAGACCATTAGGTAACTAAGTAAATTTTATGTGAAATTATTTTCAAGGTCCTCATAGCTACAGATCAGAGAAAATATGGTTGTTTTAGTCCTCTCAATAAGTAGAATAAAAATTTACCTTCTTCTATTGAAAGATATGTGCCCTCAAGCTTGGAAAGGGAAAGTGGAATGTGGTAGAAGTGAACTTGGAATAATTCCTGTACTAAAAACACCCACCTTCATACACATGCCTACAAGGACTGTCTCTCATTTAAAACTCACATCAAATTGTGTCTGTTATTTTTAAGGATTTTTTCCATATTTTTTTCAGTATCATTCTGTAGCTGCATCTATATTACTCTGTCCATTTCCTGTGTTCTTCAAACTGATTATGATTATAGCTACTGTAGCATTTATCATATTGTACTTTATATTAGAGAGGTTTTTTTTATCTTTGCATTCTAGACATTATGTTGCTGGAAGTAAGGTAATAGAATTTTGTTAAACTGTTCACTTATTCACTTATTGCAGTACCTAACAGACAATGTGTTAAATAAATATCATTTGGGTAGAATTTATATGTGTACATATATATACAATTAAAATACACATATATACAGACATGCATACATACAAACATACATATCACAACATATATATAAGTATATATAATATATAACATATATATCATATCTATATATGTTAATCAATTTTAGTAAATTTAATATCTGCCTATAATAAAGAATATGTAGATACAAAAATGTTTATAAATTACACAAAACAAATAATATTGTGCAAATAGTTTAGATTGAGATACTACCTAGAAAATGGTAGATTTTGAAAGTATTTGTTTTCTGGAATTTTCTGTTGGTTTACAATCTTCAATCATTCTTAGTTACTCTTTCCTTCTTTCTATGCACTAATTAAAAAAAAAAAAATATATATATATATATATATATATATATATTTCCCACAGTAGTTTTAAGTTCTACTCATGACCATCTCACTCCTGAGAGAGGAATAGAATTTAAGAACATAAGACCTAATCCAAGATCCTCAGTAAGCGAGCTGTGTGACTTCAGGTATATCCTTTAATCTCACTGGGCTTCAAGATTTTCATCTGTAAAATGAAGGGATTGAACCAGATCATCTCTAAAGTCTCTCCAGTTCCAAAGCAAACGCCAAGGTCTTAAGATTGTCTCAGACCAGAACATCTGGCTTTCTGCTTTTTTCTCTCTAATGCCTTGTGGTAGTATATAAGAATTACAAAATATTAATCATTCTCCCAAAGGAGGCCAACAGTCTTTGGAATATGAATTTCCCGGGCAATTAATACCAGTTAAAATACAATACATGATTATTCAAAGATCTATGAGATCTATAACACAGCCCAGCTCGCCGTATTGTCAAATATAGCCTTAACTACAGATAAATCCTTGCTAGGCTCAGCCTATTCTTGTGGCATTGTACAGGAAGAAGACACATCCCCAGAATCTTTGGATTGGTATTTGACATACTTTGATGTAACTAATATCTAAATAAGGAAAATTTGAACATTAAGTCAAGATACCAACATTTTATGAAATATAAATGATTTTCTTTCCTAGCTACAGTTTTTTTCTCACTTTAGTGTCTGCCTCTAAAAAAATTTCCAACATTATATAACCTTTTTTTTCCTTTTAAAATTTGTAAAATTGAAGCTCATGTGCAGAGTGCATATCTGCAAAGATTCAAAGTCATGTTCTGCCATTTTCTGACTTAAACTTCCAGTCTCCACACTTAGAGACTATACATTTACAAAATCTTATTAGCATACTGAGTCCTAGAGAAAACAGGAAAGAGAAAGGATTTCCTTTATATGCATATATAAATATATAATACATATATTTATATAAGTATACATAGCCATATATATATAGTCATATATAGTCATATATATAGTATATATATATATATATATATATATATATATACACACACACACACACATGAATAAAGAGATAGAATGAGAAAAAACACAAAAGAAAACCAATAAATGTGTTTAAAAATTTAGATAAAGGGGGAAAAAAAGTATAAGCTTTTCTTCAAATGAAAATGCAAGTCGTCTGCAGAAACTACTTAGGAAATTTTCTCCCTGCCACGCAAAAATTAAAACCTTAAGTAGGGTAGACTATTTGCCTTGAAGACACTATATCATTTACTGTCATCCCCTATATCCCAGTAAACATCCAGGAAATGTTTTGATTAAATCAACACCCTATTTCCAATGATAAAATAATTATATTAAAGTTACCTTAAGAATTATTCTTACTACATGGATAATCTGGGCAATCTTTCAACATCAGTAAAGCTTTATCTCCTCTCTATCCTCCAACTGATGATAAACCATATAAAATACTAGAAAGGTCAAACCCTGTCCACTGCCTCAGGTCACTTTCAGGTTGACTTTGGTTCAGCTGCTGATGTGTCCATGCTCAGGACTAAGGCATCATATCTGGAGAAGAGAGTATTTTCATATTGACCTATACCTGTCCATTTATACGAATGATAGGATTCTCATTTCACTAACGTCTTAGTCTTGGTAAATTCAATCTAATAGTGAATGAAAAATAATCTAGAGAAAATACTGCTTCTTCAAAAACAGTAGACATAAAAATAAATATATAAGGCCAATGAAAGCAATTAAGAGAGTTATTTACATTATGAAAAGACTCAGTTAATTGTTTCTTAAGGTAGAATTTTTTTAAAGCTCTTTTTTTTTCTTTTATGTTTATTTTTGAGAGAGACACAGAACATAAGTATGGGAGGGGCAGAAAAGAGAGAAGGAATCACCGAATCCGAAGCAGGCTCCAGGATCCAAGCTGTTAGCACAGAGCCTGACAAGGGGTTTGAACTCACGAACCATGAGATCATGACCTGAGGCGAAGTCAGATACTAAACCGACTGAGCCACCCAGTTGCTCCTTAGGGTAGAATTTCTGAGATAAATCATGACATATTTTACCAGAAATGATTCTTTACATCATTTGTCAGGATACTTTCAGGAAGTACTTAATGAAAGAACATAGTATTTTATTTCATACTGAATTTAAAGCTAAACACTGTTTATTTATTTTTTTACTAGCCAAGACATGATCTTGGAAAGAACTTTCCTTATGAGGGAAGTGGTGATTGCCCCATATGCCTTTGAAATCTGTTTCGTGTAAAGAAATGGAGTTTTGAGTCTCATCAATTTTTAAACACAAAGAAGTACTTGACATACTGTAGTGAAAAAAAGTTATAGTCCCTCATTATTAATTCACAGATCAGCTGTTCAAGCAAAATTGTTTCTGAATTTATAGCAAACTAAAAGGAGCATAAAAATTATTTCTTCCTTGTGGTCTCCATAAACAGCTTTAACAGGGACTAGGTAATAAGTGCAGTATAAATGCCTTTCCAAATAGATAAGCGAAGCTGTGATTGGATTGTAATATGCTGTAAATGTGTTTTCAGGCCATAGGTCCTTTCCAAGGCAACACTCTGGCCTCTTTCATACTCTCTTTTTCTAAAAAAGAAATGTGTCGCATTATGGTTGATTTATTTTTTAAAAATAAAAAACATTCCCCAGGGCACTTTGAAGACTAGGATTTAGGTATCCTGTAAGGAATATTCAAATCCTTTCCTTTTTTTTTTTTTTTTTTTTTTTTTTTGGTGGTTACACAGTCAGAGGAAGTCAAGGACAGGCAATATAGGCAGTCCTAAGACCCAGTCCAGATGCTCAAATGCCCTCAGCTATGCTGGACCTCCACACTTTTACCTCAGCCCCTGGGATCCCTAGCTTCACTTTCTGTGGGATAATTCTAAACCCAAGTAATTTCTGGATTAGTCCAGGCAATCTAAACAAGAAAATTGGTTCTGGACTCCTAATAAAATTCTCATTAGCTCAGCAGGAAAAACTAGTTTTCCTGTTCAGAAACCTCATGCATCTCATTAGACCAGCAATCATAGTAATAGTAGAGCCTCTTCATTATTTTGTGCCAGGCAGTCTATTAAGTACTTTACGTATAACATTTACAGTGTTCTCAATAACCCTTCAAATGAGGGATTTATAGACATTAATAGAGAATGAAATGTGGAAATCATATAATGCTAACCAAAGAACAGCCTGCTGGAGGCTGAGCAGAGCCTTACTAAATGATTCTTAGATTTGATAACAGAATTCAGGAGTTAGACTCTAATTTCAAGGCCTGGAGACTAATACTTTTTTTTTTTTTTTTTACATTTGTTTATTTTTGAGCGACAGAAAGAGACAGAGAGTAAGCAGAGGAGAGGCAGAGAGTGGGAGACACAGAATCAGAAGCAGTCTCAGGCTCTGAGCTGTCAGCACAGAGCCTGACGTGGGGCTCGACCCCACCAACCGTGAGATCATGACCTGAGCCGAAGTCGGACGCTTAACCCACTGAGCCACCCAGGTGCCCCGAGGAGACTAATACTTTGAAGTACGCAGGGATGACCAGAATCTAAGCACGACCTCTAGCCCACTAAAATACATAAAAGGTCAAATAAGACATTAGAATGTAAACTGATTGGTAATAAGCAGGGTATGCTTCTGAAAAGATGATATGGATTGAAAAAAAAAAAAGTGAGAGAACAATCAAAGCAAGTATTTAAGGTAGAGGGAGCTGGGTGCAAACATACTGAATAGAAATCTTTGGGCATATTTGAGGAGCAGCTTGGAGACCTCTGCAGTTCTGGTGGTAGGAGATGAGTTTGAATAAGTAGAGCCATTGGCATATTACTCTGAGTGTGATAAAAGCCATTAAAAGTTTTGATCAGAGATGAGATGAAATCTGATTTTCACTGGGAAAGTGCACAGTTGTGGAGATTATGTTTTAAGAAGACAGGTGTGGAGATCAGTTAAGAAGCTAATGTAGAAGTACAAATCAAAGGGCAGGATCTTCCTTGGGGCGCCTGGGTGGCTCAGTGTTAAGCGCCCGACTTCAGCTCAGGTCATGATCTCACGGTCCGTGAGTTCAAGCCCCGCATCAGGCTCTGTGCTGACTGCTCAGAGCCTGGAGCCTGTTTTGGATTCTGTGTCTCCCTCTCTCTCTGACCCTCCCCCATTCATGCTCTGTCTCTCTCTGTCTCAAAAATAAATAAACGTTAAAAAAAAATTTTTTTTTAAATAAAAAAAAGGGCAGGATCTTCCAGACAGTGAGTCCTCAAGAACATGATACTAAGAACTGATCAGTGTTCAGGAAATCTCTTTCCTTTAAGAGTATTTTCTTTTGTGTTCTCTCTGCTCTTCCCACTGCATTTGTTTTAAACTTCTAGATTTAATGTGTGCTATACAAAAACGGAGGTGTTGTAGTTAGAACAATTATTTTTGTTTCATATGTGTAGGTAAACATGTATGATTTAGATGGAAGAAAAGAGGAGGCTGAATAAAAAGCAAAGAGGCCTTAAGTTATGAAAAACATGTCTAGTACTAGACCAGGAATGTGTCTTTAATGCCATTGGTAACAAGCAGAAACTAGTGTTCAGCCTCTTCTTCTTCTGAGGGATTATGTGTGTACCATAGGTTATTCTGGAGGCTCTACAGGAAGTAGATTGAAATGTGATTGAGAAGAGTATTTGAGAGAAGTTTAGAAAGCCATCACAAGAATAATGCATGACATGATGAGGGTCTCTTTTGTGTAAAGCTCTGGGTTAGAGACTACAAGTGCTGCACTTATGCCAGCCCAGGACTTCCCTCTCCGGGAGCTTAGGAACAGAATGAAATAGATATCTCTGCTTTACACATTTCAGTTGTGTGACACAAGGCAGCTTACACGTGCTGTTTTAGACTGCATGGCTTATTTTGTTCCCTATACTTGAAATGTATTTTCCCCCTCCTCCATTTGACCACCGTTTTCCAACATTTATTTTATTTCCTCCAGTAAGACATTCATAATCTCTATCAGTCTGTGTAAATTGCCCATTTTCTAATGGAATTTCATGGCTAATTATAACCCTTAATACATTGTATTAAAATAATTTGTGTATTCATTAGTGTCTCTTTTTAAATATTATTGAACAAACATATATGGGAGTAAATATGTGCAAGCCATGATTTTGTGTTACATGAATTAATTCAGCCCTCACAAAACCCTTACACATAGATGTTATTGCTATTCCCATCATAGAGGTGATAAAAACAGGTCCCTGATGGCTACACAGTTATTATGTAGTGGGATTTGAAGCTAGAAAGCCTAGTGTCCAGACCTACATTATTAATCTTAGACTACACACCCCTAAAGAATAGTGACTGTTCCACAGTCTATGATGTATTTCTAGTACCCAGCAACTTTCTGAATAGGACAACATGAGAAGAGGAGATCAAAAGGTTGGAAAATTATGAAACATATTAGACAAATTATAACTATAAATTAGCTGTAGTGTAGAATGTCATTATTGAAAATTAGTAAGAAATGAGGCACACATTATTTTATGAGTGTCTTTGATGATAAGAGAGAGAGCGATAAAAGTTCACTCAGTTTGCATGACCATTAACAGATGTGGATTTTTTTTGGGGGTACCTGGGTGGCTCAGTTGGTTAAGCCTCTGACTTCAGCTCAGGTCATGATCTCCCGGTCTGTAAGTTCAAACCCCACATCGGCTCTGTGCTGACAGTTCACAGTCTGGAGCCTGTTTCAGATTCTGTGTCTCCCTCTCTCTGTCCTTTCCCTGATGGATCTCTCTCTCTCTGTCTCTCTCTCAAACATAAATAAACATTAAAATTAAAAAAAATAATAAAAGAATTGTGGATTTTTGAGCAAAATTTTCTAGAGTGAAAACAAACAAACCAGTTAAATATCTACTAGATATGCTGCTTCAAAATTAGGCTACTGTTGAAGTATAAAGTAGCATTATTTATGTTTGTTAAAACAGACCACATATAAAGAGATGCTGTCCAATGCATAGATTTTAGTATAATGTACTGAATATTGAAGGCAAGCCTGGGGTCCTTTGGGAAATGGGCAATTTACACAGACCAGAAAGGATACCACTGTTGGGTATGATTTTATGTAGAATATTTTTAAATCCTGCAGAAATGAATTGAGAAAAAAAGTGCTGATGAACCCACACTTCTTGTGTGACTAAAGCATGACATAGTGTGAAAACAAGAAATGATTTCAATCATCTTTAAAATAAAATGACCAAATAATGGGGGAATAAAATCTTCAGTAGAAACAAACAGAAAAAGCTTGTGTAAAATATATCCTAGTGATTTAAACTTTGTCAGTCGCACCAATAAATTAAAAGAGTTAAATGAAAGATCACTGGCTCTGTCAGTTCTCTAAACCAAATTGTTTATTATAACCAGCCATGACAAGTGGACAACACTTAATCATTTGCAGTCATCAGAAGAAAAAAGTGGGATTCAATGACCTTCCTCTCAGATGAACTTTTCACATTTTCTCTTGGAAAAATAATAATGAAATTATGTATCACACTAGATCATTGTGCTTTAGGGAAAATCTCTTGTCATTCCATATTTTAATGTTGATGGATTGGCATTGAAAAGCTCATCAATAAATAAAGATATAGAATCAGGCTTAATGTAAGCATAAGCTCATACGCTTGAATGTGCTAAACAGAAATATTTCTCCATATGGCATTTCCAAGTATCCAAGCGCTAAGTTCTCTGAATAGAGAAATGATCTGTGCAAGCCATCCATCACTCACCCACCCATTATAGACATAAATTAAAGAATAACATCAAAGCAAATTAGCAGCTGTTACTATGAAATGCTAGAGAGTTAACCCCCATAATACAACATGTATCTTCTTGACTAGGTAGAAGATGATAAATTATTTTAAAGCCAAAATAGCTAAGTGAACCTCAAAAGAAAGTGAGCAGACAAGAAAACCTGCTGAGGGGGGAAAATAAAATCAGAGCTCTTAGATGTATTTATCTTCCCTTTTCAGGGCAATTATCTAAATTCTAGAAAAGAAACTGCATTATTTGTAATTTTAATATATTTTCCTGATATTTTGCAATTATCGTTAATGGTAATAGCTGTAATTACTAAGCTCCTACAATACATCAGACTTTGTACATGTATTTCTCTAATATTCACTGGTTTGCATTGTTAGAATATATAAAAAAGAGAAGAACCAAAGCTCAAATAAAGTAACTTATTCAAAATGTCGCAATAACAGTACTGAAATTCAGGTGACTCCCCAACACCTTATACAAACAATCATGATGAACTTGAATTGGAATATTGTTTCATGTTAAAATTCATACCAGTATTTAAAGGAAGGAAATAATAGGTATGTTATTATTTTCCACATGCAGAAAAAAAATGTTCAGTTAATATTCTTCTGGGATTGCTGGTATGTTATTATTGTCGTCTTTTCTATTTATTTTTTGAAACCTTTCTTGCTTTTGTCGCTTCCTTTCCTGTAATAGTGTTTTTATTTTTGGTTTTTTTCTCCTTTTTTGGTGAGTTTAACTAATGAATATTAGACAACTATCTAGGTTGTCTCCCTATATAAAATATAAGGGATGAAAAGATTTTTTTAAGTTCATTTATCCTGAGAAAGAAGTGGTGTGGGGAGCGGCAAAGAGAGAGAGAATCCCAAGCAGGCTCCACACTGTCGTTGCAGAGCCCAAGGCAGGGCTGGAACTCATGAACCGTGAAATCGTGACCTGACCCGAAATCAAGAGCCAGTCACCTGACAGAGCCACCTGGGCACCCCAAGGGATGAAAAGATTTAAGATACCTGACTGATATTCCCATGATAAGTAAATGACCGTTTTGAACTAAATGCTAAAATTACACCAAAGATTCTAGAAGTACGGTGGACTCAGAGAATCTCTAAATGCAAATATTAAAAATGTATTGCTTTTTACTTCCTTCAGGTGAATAACCTAAATCGTATAGATATTTTTGTTTTGCTTTGTTTTTATATCTAATTTGTTTCTATATCTAATTGACTATATCTAATGGACTTCTGTTGGATGTTTATGTTTTCATTGTTTGTTTCTTTTCCCTGCAACCATTAAGTAAAATTAAGGATGGAACTGAGGATGTGCTAAAACTGCTGTTCAATGTGCCCCAAAGCAGGGACAGCATTGTTTAATATCGTCGGTGTTGTCTTGAGTTATACTCAGTCAGCAACTCCTACTCCTCTTTTGCTGTTAGATTTAGTTTAGCCATCAATTAATACTTTGATTTACATTGTTTTTTTTCTAATGTTTTAGGTGAAACTCGCATAACACAATATTAAACATTTCAAAATGTATCATTCGTAGTATTAATATATTCAGAATGTTGTGTGACCATCAACTCAAGTTTAAAAATATTCCAGGAGTGCCTGAGTGACTTAGACTAAGTGATGGACTCTTGGTTTCAGTTCAGGTCATGATCTCATGGTTCATGAGTTAAAGCCCTGTATTGGGCTCCATGCTGACAGTGAGGAGCCTGCTTGGGATTCTCTCTCCCCCTCTCTCTCTGCCTCTCTCCCACTTGTTCTCTCAAAATAAATAAATAAACTTAAATATCCCAAAGTGTTGTCATCACCTCTAAGGGAGAACCTGTACCCACTAAACAATAAGTTGCCATTATCCTGACTATCATCAGAAATGTTAGCTATACTCAGATCCTTTCAATAACAGTTCCTTTGTGTTTTTTATCTACTCTTAATTGACTGATAGTTATACAGAGATATAAAAAATTCACTTGTAAAGATCCTATTATTGATTGAAAAGTAAGAGAATGTCAAATAATTATAATAAATTTAAAATCACTGTAGTAAAATAAGAAAAAAATGTCATTATTGAGCTCTAAGTTAATTGACATTAATTAAGTATTCTAAAAAGACAGCAACTAAATTATGGAAAGAGCCTAAATGTCCATCAACTGATGAATGGATAAAGAAGATGTGGTGTATATATACAATGGAATACTACTTGGCAATGAGAAAGAATGAAATATGACCATTTGCAGCAATGTGGATGGAAATGGAGGGTATTATGCTAAGTAAAATAAGTCAGAGAAAGACAAATATCATATGTTTCACTTATATGTGAATCTTGAGAAACTTAACAGAAGACCATGGGGGAGGGAAAGGGGAAAAAAATAGTTACGGAGAGGGAGGGAGGCAAACCATAAGAGACTCTTAAACACAGAGAACAAATTGAGGGTTGATGGTGGGGGGAGAGAGGGGAGAGCGGGTGATAGGCATTGAGGAGGGCAGTTGTTGGGATGAGCACTGGGTGTTGTATGTAAGCCAATTTGACAATAAATTATAAATAAATAAATAAATAAATAAATAAATAAATAAACAAACAGATAAACAAGCAAATAAGTAAATAAATAGCAACCATCTAATTTCCATCCAAGTGAAAAAGCACCATTTTTCAGTTCATTGTTATAAACATTCTAGCTATATGTATGTTGCTTCTGCCCTATATAAGAATTTCATGACTTAAAACACTGATATTCTTAAAACTAACTTATTCTTATAGTGTTCTGGGAAGTAACTAGCATAATCACCATTGTGCAAACATAGATAAAACCAACGAAATTATAGTTTTGGGGCAGGCTTACAACGTAAGTAACAGACACAGTTTGGTTTTTCTATTTCTAATTTCTTCCTCATAAAACTTCACTACATGTTTCTCTATAGCAGCATTGTGCCAATTAAAAGAAGTTACCAGGGAAAAGCTACTAAAGCTAATAAGATTAAAATTTCAAGCAGAACTGATGAAGTAGTTATACAAATTCAACTACTTTTGACTTCTTTGTCTTCATTTCCATAGTATGTATTCCTGGTTCAATCTTTGAAATGAATATGCCTTTTCAGAGATTTCCAATAAATCACATTCATTTTTAAAGTCTGATGTTCAGTCACCAAATTGCCCATAACAGACTTAAAAATGGAAAACCTTCCAAAATTGTTGAAATGAGAGTTAAGACAATTATCAAAGGTGCTCTTTTGAATATAGAATTTGTAAATATATATATATTTTTATGTATATATATATGTATATATACATATTATGTATATATATGTGTATATTACATATATATATGTAAATATATATATATTTATATATATATATATATATATATATATATATATATATATATATAGTATTGTCAGGTTGAATTTCAAAGCAGATATTCAAAGACAGTATAGTTTAGAGATATATAAAAAATAATCTGTGATTAACACTGTGGTATGATATCTTGAAAGGAGAAAACTTTCCTGTTTCCAATTTTTCCATTCCATTGTTTTCTGCTGCATTCTTCTATCTATTAAAATCACAGCTGCGAAAACTTAGTTTGTGGGTTTGGGCCCTGCGTCGGGGTCTGTACTGACAGCTCAGAGCCTGGAACCTGCTGGGGATTCTGTGCCTCCTTCTCTCTCTACCCTTCCCCCACTCACAATCTGTCTCTTTCTCTTAAAAGTAAATAAATGGTAAAAAAAAAAAAATTAAATATAAAATAAAACAAAATTACAGCTGCAAACCATTTTCTTCAAGCAAAATTTTAATTTCATTTTACTATGCAAATTATTTATTAGTATTACAAATCATAACATTTTCCATTGGTCCTCTAATATTCAACTATTATATTCTTATTTATACTATGAATTTATTGTTTCATTATCTTCAGCGCACGTATTCTTTGTATTTACATGTTTTTCATTTAATTTAACATCAAAACATACTCTGGTATTTTCTTTTTTTTTTTTTTAATGTTTATTTATTTTTGAGAGAGAAAGAGAGACAGAGCATGAGCAGGGGAAGGGAGGAGAGAGGGAGACACGGAATCAGAAACTGGCTCCAGGCTCCGAGCTGTCAACACAGGGCCGGAGGTGGGGCTCAAACTCATGAACCATGAGATCATGACCTGAGTCAAAGCTGGATGCTCAACTGACTGAGCCACCCAGGCACCCCTACTCTGGTATTTTCAAAATTTTTTTTCCAGTAAGTCTATCATTCTCTGCAGATAAGTCTTTACATGGATGAATTTTTACTGAAGCATGAAGCATAGTCTGTACATTTATTTATTTATTTATTTATTTATTTATTTAAATTCCAGTATAATTAACATACTTTGTTATATTAGTTTCAAGTGTACAACATAACGATTCAGCAGTTCCATATATTATTCAGTGGTCATCAAGATAAGTGTAGTTTTAGTTCCTTTCAGCTATTTCACCCATACCCACCCACCCCCCAACTCACCACCCTTCTGGTAACCATCTGTTTGTTCTCTGTAGTTAAGAGTCCGTTTTTTGGTTTGTCTCTTATTTTTTTCTTTGTTTTGTTTCTTAAATTCCACATATGAGTGAAATATCATATGGTATTATTCTTTCTCTGAATGACTTATTTTGCTTAACATTATACTTTCTAGATCCGTCATGTTGTTGCAAATGGCAAGATTTCACTTTTTATTATGCCTGAAGAATATTCCATTATATCTTCCTTATCCATTCACCTATCAATGGACACTGTATTGCGTCCATAGTTTCGCTGCTGTATATAATGCTGTAATAAGTAAAAGACTGCATATATCCCTTTGAACTAGTGTTTTTATATTCTTTGGGTAAAAACCCACTCTTGCAATTACTGGATCATATGGTAGTTCTATTTTTAATTTTTTGAGGAATCTCTATACTCTTGCACAGTGGTTGCACCAGTTTGCATTCCCACCAACAGTGCAGTAAAGGGTTCCTTTACTCCACATCCTCCCCAATACTTGTTTCTTGCGTTCTTTATTTGAGCCATTGCAACAGGTGTGAGGTGATATCTCATTGTATTTTAATTTGTATTTCCCTGACGATGTCTGATCTTGAACATCTTTTCATGTGTCTGTTGGCTACCTGTAGGTCTTCTTTGGAGTTCATTTCTTCTGCCCATTTTTAATTGAATTATTTGTTTTTGATGTTGACTTGTATAAGTTCTTTATATATTTTGGATACTAACCTTTTCTCAGATATGTCATTTGCAAATATCTTCTCCCATTCAGTAGGCTGTCTTTTAGTTTTGTTGGTTATTTCCTTTGCTGCACAGGTTTTTATTTTGATGTAGTTCCAATAGTATATTTTTGCTTTTGTTTTTCTTGTTTCAGGAGACATATCTAGAAAGATGTTGCTATGGCCAATGTCAGAGAAATTACTGCCTGTGCTCTCTTCTAGGATGTTTATGGTTTCATGTCTCATATTTAGGTCCTTAGTGAATTTTGAGTTTATCTTTGTGTATGGTATAAGAAAGTGACCAAATTTCATTCTTTTACATGTAGCTGTCCAGTTATTCCAACACTATTTGTTGAGGAGACTATCTTTTTCCCATTATATATTCTTGCCTCTTTTTCTTGAAGGTTAATTGACTATATAATTGTGGGTTCACAGTCTGTTCATTTATTTAGCCACTTAGTAAGTGCATATTCAAGATTGAAACATTGAGCAATTATGAGTGCTACCTGGGCTTTTTATCCAGACTTAATACATACTCTTTTATTTCTATCAGCACATAGAAATATATGATATATTTTTTGTTACAAAAGTAGACTATTCTCTTTGAACAAAGATTGCAGACTTAAAAAAATGAGCTTAATTCAGTCTCTAAACTTGATCAAAAAGTGAAACTTTGGGTATATTTACCTTCAGTGCAAGCATGGGCTTTGTTTATTTTCTTATTAATGGTTTAATCATATCATCCATACAATATTGTGCTTTTTTGTTATAACTTTACTGAATGAACATTAATCCTAAATTAGTGTTTTATATTTTCAACATGTGTACTCTATTGCATCAAGTGTCTCTATTACCATTTACATATTCATTCATATGTGGTCTTTTTGATTGCTTACATATATTTACTACAATACATAATAATATTATGAGTGTATTTATACACAAAGCTTCATTCCTGTTTATTATTGTTTTCTCAGGATAGTCAACTAGAAAGTGAATTACTACTAAAAAGGGTAGAAATATGTGAAAGATCCTTCATGCTAATTACTAAATATTTTCCACATGCAATTCCACTGTTATTAGCAATATAAGTGCCAATTTCATTGAACACTCTTTACCCTTATATATTCCTAATTTGTGAAATGAAAATGATGATTAGAGACTAAAATGTCTCTAATTTTCTTTAGTTGAAAACTTATGTAGCTGCTTGTTTTCTTTATATATTTTGAAATATGTATGCAATATTGAAACCATCAAGAAGTTTATGTAATAATAAGTACTCCTTTTATAAGCACTCTTAGAACTTTTCACTTTAGAAGACGAGACATATTGCTGAATAAACTTTCAATCCATTTCTTGAAACAATTACACATAAATGCATTAAAATATCTAGTATTCCTTAAATCTGGTATGTCTTCTTTAAAAATTAACCATTTTGGAGAGACCTCTATGTCATTTGTCAATAACCTACCATTTGTATAGCTGCAAGATTTTTTATAGTGTGAGATTTCTTTTTTTGGTTGTTCATAGTGTATTTAAGCATTTCTCTACTGTTTGACATTTAAATTATTTTTAAATTTCTTTATTGCAACCAAAGCTGCAGTGTATATCCTTACGAATGTTACTTTGTGGTCATTTATGAGCATTAATTAAGAGGAGATACTGAGAGATGTTATTGCTTTATTAAAGCAGAGTCATATTTTAATTTTAAAAGGTAACATCAAATCATTCTCCAAAAAGCCTAAATTATCTATGCTTCTAACAGTAGTACGTGAGAACACCTATTTGATCAGATCTTTACCAATGTTGGATTTATAATGTTTATTTCCTTTTTTATTTTTATTTTTTTAACATTTATTTATTTTTGAGAGACAGAGAGAAACAAAGCATGAGCAGGGGAGGGGCAGAAACTGAAGCAAGCTCCAGGCTCTGAGCTGTCAGCACAGAACTGATTCCAAAGCGGGGCACGGGGCTCAAACACACAAACTGTGAGATCATGACCTGAGCTGAAGTCGGATGCTTAATGGAAGGATCCACTCAGGCTCCCTGTTTAATTTTTTTTAAGAGAGAGAGAGAGGGAGAGCGCCAGAGGGTAAGGGGCAGAGAACAAGGGAGACAGAATCCCAAGCAGCCTCCGCTTTGTCAGTGAAGAGCCTGACTCAGGACCCACACTCAGAAACTGTGAGATCATGACCTGAGTTGAAATCAAGAGTTAGGTGCTTAACTGACTGAGCCACCCAGGCACCCCAGAATCAGTGCTGGTTGTAAACACACTTTATTTTTGTTACCAATGGATTGGTGAAAATAAATACCACATTTTTTGGGGGGTGGGGGGGTTAAATTAATCCTCCCCCCCCACATGAGGAATAGCTCTTTGTTTGCTAAATTTTTTTAACTTCTTGCTTTTTTGATTTTAGTAATTCATTTTATAGTCAGAATATTGAATTCTTCTTTTATATTTTGCTCATTTTATGGACTGCATTAACCATTGTTCATTTTTAAAATATAATCACCTTTATCAAGCTTTACTTCTAGACTTTAAGAATGTGGGGTTTTTCTTTAAAAGGTATCATCTTCCCCAATATTTAAATTGTTGATGCATTAAATGCTGTTATTATACTGTTGTTTAATACCAATCTTTTAATACTATTTAGTATTAGTGTAATTTTAACTCTTTCACCTATCTAGGTATTATTTTACACAGAAAATGAGTTATATATACATTTTTCTTATTAGATAGGTGATTATCTCAACATACAATGTAGCCTATATCTTCGCTACAGTTTTAATAAACCATTATTATTATTATTATTATTTTAACTTTCACATAACACATGTCTGCTTCTGAAATTTCTATTCTTTCCATCAATATTTTTATATATTGTTGAAACACCACTAGATTAAGACCAATTTTGAAATATATATTTTATTTTATTTTGTTTTTAATTTTTTTTTAATGCTTATTTATTTTTTTGAGACAGAGAGAGACAGAGCATGAAGGGGGGAGGGTCAGAGAGAGAGGGAGACACAGAATCCGAAGCAGGCTCCAGGCTCTGAGCTGTCAGCACAGAGCCCGACGCGGGGCTCGATCTCGCGGACCGTGAGATCATGACCTGAGCCAAAGTCGGACGCTTAAACAACTGAGCCACCCAGGTGCCCCAGAAATATATATTTTAAAAATAAGAGGAAAGTACTAGCCACTGCAATGATAAAATGAAGACTTAATTTGGTTAGAAAAGAGGAGGTAAAATTATCCATCTCTAAAAATGATATGACTGAATATAAATAACAGTAGAATATAGGCTGGAGACCCTAAAACAAAGTAACTCAAAATGTTAAGGGGCACAAAATTAATATCAGAAATTAATAACTTTATGCATATGAATGAAACCAATCAGGAGATATAATGGAAAAAAGAATCTATTATTATTAGCAAGTAAAAGGTAAAATATCTATGAATATACCCAAGAAAAAATTAATTTTTCTTGATACAGCAATTAAAAATGAATCAAATTAAAAAAATAAATCAAATAAGTAGAAATACATATCATATTATTTTTAAAATGTTAAAACTCAGTTACTATGTAAATTAATAAACACCTCATATATCAACATTTTAATTTTTTTAGTTTGTTTATTTATTTTGAGAGAGAGAGAAAGAGAGATAGTGCGTGGGGAGAAGGGGGAGGAAAAGGGTAGGGAAGGAAGGGCAAAGAGAGAATCCCAAGCAGGCCACTCTGTCAGCATAGAGCCAGAGGCGGGGCTCCAACTCAAGAGAATCCTGAGATCATGACCTGAGCTGAAGTCAGAAGTTAGATGCTTAACCCCAGGTGCCCCATAAGATAAAAGTTCTAATTGTGTTCTAACCTGATAAACTGAAAAGTTTATGTAACATCACACACACTCAGGCACACAAACACAGATACACACACACACAGACACATACACACGCACTCGCTCAAATAGCCAACAAGTTTTGAGAAAGAAAATTGTTAGATTCATTCTCCTGGATATTTATACATATTATATAGGCTCAATGAATAAAATAGTGCAAAAAGTATGAGGAAAGAGAAAGACTGCTGAAAGAAACAGAACATTCAGACATAGACAAAATGCATGTAGACCAACAAGTGACACTCCAAATCAATGGGAAATGATGGACTATTCAATAAAATAGTGCTAATAGGTAACTATCTTAAGAATAAAAAAAAATGAGGGGGGGCTCAGTCAGTTTGGCTCAGGTCATGATCTCATGGTTTGGGAGTTTGAGCCCCGGGTCAGGCTCTGTGCTGACAGCTCGGAGTCTGGAGCCTGCTTCAGATTCTGTGTCTCCATCTCTCTCTGCCCCTCCTCCACTGACACTCTCTCTCTCTCTCTCTCTCAAAAATAAATAAACATTAAAAAAATTAAAGAAAAAGAATAAAAAAAAACAATTGAGCCATTACCTTATATGATAATTTTTTATGATAATGATCTCCAGTGAATCCTATCTCCCAGTATCAATGCTTTTGGTGACTCTCCTTGCACATTGCCCCTAAGCATGTTATTTCTTTCCAGGCACATAAGCAAACACAAGTGAGGCAAAGGCTTGACAGGAGCTTTCCCTCTTAGAATGTTGCAGTTACCTTTGATGGAAGTCTTGTGAACATCCTTGAAGGACAGAGAACCACATGGACAGAGGAAGGCTCATCCATCTCAGGCTTTCTTGCTAAGCTCAGCCACCAACCAACCCACCAATTTAATGAAGCCACATGAGTACACTTATTATTAAGGAAGTGATTAAGTAAAATATGGTGGATATTACTATAGATTTCCTATGAGTGACTATAAAGCAGTATAGTAAATATGCAGAGTAACACAAATATATCTTTAAAATGTAGTGCTGGGGGTGCCTGGGTGGCGCAGTCGGTTGGGCGTCCGACTTCAGCCAGGTCACGATCTCGCGGTCCGTGAGTTCGAGCCCCGCGTCAGGCTCTGGGCTGATGGCTCGGAACCTGGAGCCTCTTTCCGATTCTGTGTCTCCCTCTCTCTCTGCCCCTCCCCCGTTCATGCTCTGTCTCTCTCTGTCCCAAAAATAAATAAATGTTGAAAAAAATAAAATAAAATAAAATGTAGTGCTGAAAGAACAAAACACACCGTATGAGATATACACCACTTCGTCATTTATATGAATAAAAAATGCAAACAAAACAAAATAAAGTCCTCCCCTTTCCCTTACTCTGCATACTGAGAACATATACACAGATTAAGAAAGTTTTAAAAATTACCAAATACAGGTAAATTTCTAAACATATTTTATAAACTTTTAGCCTGTTAAACACAAATTACTCATGCAGCTTTACCTAAAGAAAATGTAAAAGTAATGGGAAAATAATAATACAACCACTGGTATTAATCATGTGCATAACTTTTACCAGAGATTTCTAACTTAGTTCTGCTAATTTAACAAAGTACCATGGACTGGATGGCTCAAACAACAGAAGTTTATTTCTCGTATTTCTAGAGGTTGGGAAGTCAGATATCAGGCTGCCAACACGCTCGAGTTTTGGTGGCGAGCCCTTTCCCTGATCTGCAGATAGCTGCCTTAAGCTGTGTCCTCCCATGGCTGACAGTGAGAGAGATCATATCTCTATGTCTCTTCTCTTAAGGGCACCATTCCCATTAAGGAGGGCTCTACCCTCATGACCTAATTTCCTCCCCAAAGCTCCACCTCCAAATAATATCACATTGGGGATTAGACCTTTCACATACGAATTTGAGGTGTGGGGGAGACACAATTCAGTCATAGCATTCCACCCCTGATTCCTCAAATTCATGTCTTTCTCACATGCAAAATGCACGCATTCGATTCCAACAGTCCCAAAGGTCTTAACTTGTTCCAGCATCAAATCTAAAGTCTAAAGTCTTAACTAAATGTCATCTAAATTAGATATGGGAAAGACTTTGATTCACACTGAGGCAAAATTGTTCTCTAGCTGTGAACCTATGAAATCAAATATGTTATGTGCTTCCAAAATAAAATGATGGTGCTGGCATAGGATAGACATTCCACTCCATATGGGAGAAATAAGAAGGAAGTGGTGAGTAGTCCCAGACAAGTCTAAAATTTAGGAAAGCGAAACTCCCTAAGATTTTAAGGCTTGAGAATAACCCCTTTTGACTTGATGTTCTGACTTCCAGACCCACTGCAGTGGGTGGCCATGTCCCTGCAGCTCCGTAGGGTGAGGGTTGCACCCCCAAGCTTCTGGGTGATGTTTTGTCTCTCTCAAACTGAGACTGTAGCCCTCGTGATCACTGAATCACCTTGGAGTCATTTTTTTTTCCTTTATCTTGAATAATAATGCATGTTCACAGATAAATAGCTGTGTGGGAGGGGCGCCTGAGTGGCTCAGTTGGTTGAGCGTCTGACTTCAACTCAGGTCATGGTCTCGCAGTTCATGAGTTTGAGCGTCGCGTCTGGCTCTGTGCTAACAAACAGCTCAGATCCTGGAGCCTGCTTCAGATTCTGTATCTCTCTCTCTCTCTCTCTCTCTCTCTCTCCCCCCCCCCCTTCCCCTGTTCATGCTCTGCCTCTCTCTGTCTCTCAAAAATAAATAAATGTTAAAAAAAAGTTTTAAAAAGAGCTGTGTGGGCTCATCCCATAAAATTCAGGACATCTAAGAGCTTTCCTTCATTCCACCCAGTCTCCATCCCCTTCAGTTCAAACTGGCAGTCTCCCTGCAGGGGTAGCTGATTAGTTCTGTGGTTCACACTATGTTAACCTCCTTATTAAGGGGCTGGTCTTCCCTACCCTTAATATTCTTTTCTGAACAAGTATTTCCTTTTTTTTTTTTTTTTTGTATTATAGACAGGCTAAAATTTTTCCAAATATTTATGTTTTGGGCCCTTTTTGCTTAACAATTCTCTCTTTAATTCATTTATTTCTGCTCTCACTTTACTATAAGTATCAGGAGAAACCAAATCACTCTTTCAACACTTGGCTTATAAATCTCAGCTGATTATCCAATTTCATCGTTCTCAAGTTCTACTTTCCATAAAATGCTAGAACACTACCGTAGTTTAACTAAATTCTCTGTCAATTTACCGTAAGGAAATGCCTTTTTTCCAGTTTCCAATAACATATTCCTCATTACCATCTGAAATCTCATCAGGGTGGCCTTTACCATCCATATTTCTACATTCTGTTCATGATCATTTATGAATTCTCTAAGAAGATGAAGGCTTTCTCTCCAGCCCTCCTCTTTTATTTCCGAGCCCTCACCAGGAATGTCTTTAGTGGCCTCTACACAGCAGTATTGACTCTTTCTAGCATGCACCTCAAAACCTTTCAAGGCTCTGTGCCTTACCCAGTTCCAATGCTTCAGCCCCATTTCAAGAAATGTAGAAGCACCTCTCTGATAAGAGGTTTGCTTTAGCCAGTTCAGGCTGCTTTAACAAAATATCACAGACTGGCTGGCTTAAACAATGGAAATTTATTTATCACAGTTCAGAAGGCTAGGAAGTCAGAGATCAGAATGTCAACATGTTTGGGTTCTGGGCAGAGCCCTCTTCCAAATTTGTAGACTGCCATCATCTTACTGTGTCCTCACATGGCAGAGATAGCAAGAAATATTCTCTCTTATGGCTCTTCTTACAAGGGCACGGATCTAATCCATGAAGGCTCACCCTCACAACCTAATTTCTTCCAAAAGGCCCACCTCCAAAAACAATGGGGATTAGGGCTTCAATACATGAATTTGGTCTGGTGGGGGGACACAAACATTTATTACACAACAATTACTGAAAATATTTACCAGTAATGAAAGGTAAGAGACATTTTCTAAAGCTTTACCAGAAATAAGAAAGTGCTATCTGAAGAAGCATTTATTTCAGGTGGAAAAAAAATAATCAAGAATGTTCCTTCTCCCCAGTGCCTGAGTGGCTTAGTCAGTTAAGCATCTGACTCTTTAGCATCTGATCTCTGCTGAGGTCCTGAGATTTAGTCCAGCATCCAGCTCGGGGCTGAGCATGGAACCTGCTTGGGATTTTCTCTCTTCCTCTCCCTTTAACCCCTCCTCTCTCTCCCTCTCTCTCTGTTCCCTCCTCTCTCTCCCTCTCTCTCTCTCTCTCTCAAAATAAATAAATACACCTAAAAAATAATGTTTCTTCTCCCAGCTTGGAAAGTTACACAAGTTTTCTTTATCAGTTGTCAAATGATTCCAATTAGAAACTAAATATAGGAGCACCTGGGTGGCTCATTTAGTTAATCGGTTAATCTCATGATCAGGTCATGTTCTCTAACGGTTCATGACTTTGAGCCCCACATCAGGCTCTGTGCTGACAGTTCAGAGCCTGGAGCCTGCTTCAGATTCTGTGTCTCCCTCTTTCGTTGCCCCGTTCCCACTTGTGCTCTGTATCTCTCTCTCTCTCTCTCTCTCAAAAATAAATATTATAAAAAAGAGACTAAATGTATATGTCACATGTCACAATCCTTACTTGATGTAGCTCTGTATATTCACTAGAATTCATTTTTTTCAAGTCTCTTTGGCCAAGGAAATCTGTGGCTGCTGTTTTGCATTTCTATCCCCCGGTACACACTCTAGCCTTCACTATCTTGCTTTCTATCCCAGAAGGCTGGATACTATGGCTTCTGGTTGTTTGGGCCAATGAAAAGCCTGACTGGAGATTGCATGAAGAAGGAGCATGAGACCAGAGTATAGAATCCACCCTACCCTCCCACTGCTTATTCCCCCACTCCTCCCACCCCATGTCTGCTGTTTTGTAAGCAATCAGCTGTTTCTTTAGATCAAAGGAGACAGATACTCACACGAGGCACCTCTCTATATAACTCCTTCCTTCCCAGATAAAGTAGTGACAACAGCCTTATTATTACTCTCCCCATATTACTGCACTGTCTCTTGTGACCAATTTCTATTTCACTGTAAACAGACTCTTTATTGCACCCTCCTTGATTTATTCTAATTGAAATTTATTCCTTTCCTTCTGGGATCCAGACTAATATAAACTCTCTCTTCAAGTGAAAGCCTAGCATAACAGAAATGTAAATTAGTAGCTGAAACAGGGATATAACTCTATCCATCCCTTCTCTCATCTTTGAAGAGGCTCCCTAAACACTTTTTGAAAGTCAGGGCATACAATTATAAGCACCCCACTGTTTGACTATAATTACCTTAAGGATAGGAATCATTTATTTCCTCTCCATTTCCTTTATAAGGTTGTACAAAGTGTACTGAACATAGCAGGACGTGAATAATATTGAATTTGGTCATACAGTATCTAGAACCCAACTCATGACAGACCTAGTTCCTACTGAATCTTTTTCTCACCCATTATTTCTTTCTTGTAGGTATGCAATGGATATTTCAGTAGTATTTTTTTTATTAACAGATTTTGCTCTTGCCTTTGTTTTACCTTCCTTTTGTATTTCCACCTTTATATTCACAAATTATTTCTTTCTTCTAATTACTAACTCCATTTCCACTCTGGCATCCCTGCTCCATTTGTCAACTCCTGCATAAAACATATCCTAATCAGAAAAATGGGTAAGACTCAAGAGGCTCCTATTTTCAGATTTTCATGTTTTTCCAAAACCAAATTAAGAAGAGCAACCAAACTTTTAAGATGCCATCTGAAAGCACAGGTGTCGGTGTCAGGGTGTTTTGTTTTTGTTTTTGTTTGTTTTGTGTTTGTTTGTTTGTTTTGTTTTTTCCCTAAGTTTTTAAGCTCTTCAAAAAGAGGTTGAGGACTTTGGTTTTTGAAATATGTTCTGTAGTATATATGGTGTGCACAGAATTCTTAATAAATCTGTTCGTTTGTTTATTTATTTATTTATTTTTTAATGTTCTGGACACTAGAAGTGATAGACCTCTAAACACTGTATTAATTCTATCAAGCAATTAGACATCGTGAATATACTGTAATCAAATTATGCATTTATGTTTTGATTTGGCCTAGAAGAATCAAACTTTCTACAGATCAGAACAATAGGGTACCAGAGAGGGAAGAAAATAGGGAATTTAGTATTCCAAAACACATTCCACTTTTTAAAGGAAAAATTTCTAAAAGTGAAAGTAGGTGAAGTAATGTTAAAATCTTTACTATAGAATTTCTATGATATACTTTAAAAAGGCAGGCAGGAGGCATCCTGTGGTTCATTCTAGCTTTTCCAACCTATGTTTTGAAAACAGAAAACTTCAAAGTAGTACCATTTCTCAAACGCATCAAAGCATTAGGTCTATTCAAAAACTGTCCTTGCCCTAGTTATAAATCTCTACTAAATGTGTCAATTTTATTTCTCTGTGCTTCCCATATCCCGAATATGAATGTGACTACTATTTATGAACAGGTGTGTTTTACTGAGCTATTTATGTGAAGTTCAGATAAAAACTAAATCCTCTGGTACTTGAGTAGGAACAGCATTCAATCTTTTCTTACAAGGGTCAGTCTGGGATAATAGAAAACAACTAAATATAAAGGAATTCATAAACTAGTGAATAATGGCTCATGTCAGATTTATGCTTTGCGCCCATGAAAACTCTCTGTCAGCTGTTACACAATGGAAGATGTCATTTCAACAGCACATTGTATATGTGAGTTTATATATTAATTATATGGAGAGGAAGTTATAATTTTTGTTTCTTATCATCTGTTAAGCATCTCTTACCTTCCAATTTAAAAAAAAAACAAGGTACTTATTATCCAATTAATAAAACAAGGTATTAATAATCCTGCCCACTACTATTATGAAGTACTAATTATGATAATATGTTTTGGATGTTGTGCCTCAATACAACTAATTCCTAGGGCTGTTGAAATTATTCTGCTCTATTTCAAAGAACATGGTTTCTATTATTTAGACATCAGTAATAGACATCAGTGCTGTTTTTATTTTTTTTTTTTTTTTTTTTTTTTTTTTTAATTTATTTATTTATTTATTTTTATTTTTTAATATATGAAATTTACTGTCAAATTGGTTTCCATACAACACCCAGTGCTCATCCCAAAAGGTGCCCTCCTCAATACCCATCACCCACCCTGCCCTCCCTCCCACCCCCCATCAACCCTCAGTTTGTTCTCAGTTTTTAACAGTCTCTTATGCTTTGGCTCTCTCCCACTCTACCCTCTTTTTTTTTTTTTTTTTTTTTCCTTCCCCTCCCCCATGGGTTTCTGTTATGTTTCTCAGGATCCACATAAGAGTGAAACCATATGGTATCTGTCTTTCTCTGTATGGCTTATTTCACTTAGCATCACACTCTCCAGTTCCATCCATGTTGCTACAAAAGGCCATATTTCATTTTTTCTCATTGCCACGTAGTATTCCATTGTGTATATAAACCACAATTTCTTTATCCATTCATCAGTTGATGGACATTTAGGCTCTTTCCATAATTTGGCTATTGTTGAGAGTGCCGCTATAAACATTGGGGTACAGGTGCCCCTATGCATCAGTACTCCTGTATCCCTTGGGTAAATTCCTAGCAATGCTATTGCTGGGTCATAGGGTAGGTCTATTTTTAATTTTCTGAGGAACCTCCACACTGCTTTCCAGAGCGGCTGCACCAATTTGCATTCCCACCAACAGTGCAAGAGGGTTCCTGTTTCTCCACATCCTCTCCAGCATCTATAGTCTCCTGATTTCTTCATTTTGGCCACTCTGACTGGCGTGAGGTGGTATCTGAGTGTGGTTTTGATTTGTATTTCCCTGATAAGGAGCGACGTTGAACATCTTTTCATGTGCCTGTTGGCCATCCGGATGTCTTCTTTAGAGAAGTGTCTATTCATGTTTTCTGCCCATTTCTTCACTGGGTTATTTGTTTTTCGGGTGTGGAGTTTGATGAGCTCTTTATAGATTTTGGATACTAGCCCCTTGTCCGATGTGTCATTTGCAAATATCTTTTCCCATTCCGTTGGTTGCCTTTTAGTTTTGTTGGTTGTTTCCTTTGCTGTGCAGAAGCTTTTTATCTTCATAAGGTCCCAGTAATTCACTTTTGCTTTTAATTCCCTTGCCTTTGGGGATGTGCCGAGTAAGAGATTGCTACGGCTGAGGTCAGAGAGGTCTTTTCCTGCTTTCTCCTCTAAGGTTTTGATGGTTTCCTGTCTCACATTCAGGTCCTTTATCCATTTTGAGTTTATTTTTGTGAATGGTGTGAGAAAGTGGTCTAGTTTCAACCTTCTGCATGTTGCTGTCCAGTTCTCCCAGCACCATTTGTTAAAGAGACTGTCTTTTTTCCATTGGATGTTCTTTCCTGCTTTGTCAAAGATGAGTTGGCCATACGTTTGTGGGTCTAGTTCTGGGGTTTCTATTCTATTCCATTGGTCTATGTGTCTGTTTTTATGCCAATACCATGCTGTCTTGATGATGACAGCTTTGTAGTAGAGGCTAAAGTCTGGGATTGTGATGCCTCCTGCTTTGGTCTTCTTCTTCAAAATTACTTTGGCTATTCGGGGCCTTTTGTGGTTCCATATGAATTTTAGGATTGCTTGTTCTAGTTTCGAGAAGAATGCTGGTGCAATTTTGATTGGGATTGCATTGAATGTGTAGATAGCTTTGGGTAGTATTGACATTTTGACAATATTTATTCTTCCAATCCATGAGCAGGGAATGTCTTTCCATTTCTTTATATCTTCTTCAATTACCTGCATAAGCTTTCTATAATTTTCAGCATACAGATCTTTTACATCTTTGGTTAGATTTATTCCTAGGTATTTTATGCTTCTTGGTGCAATTGTGAATGGGATCAGTTTCTTCATTTGTCTTTCTGTTGCTTCATTGTTAGTGTATAAGAATGCAACTGATTTCTGCACATTGATTTTGTATCCTGCAACTTTGCTGAATTCATGTATCAGTTCTAGCAGACTTTTGGTGGAGTCTATCGGATTTTCCATGTATAATATCATGTCATCTGCAAAAAGCGAAAGCTTGACTTCATCTTTGCCAATTTTGATGCCTTTGATTTCCTTTTGTTGTCTGATTGCTGATGCTAGAACTTCCAGCACTATATTAAACAGCAGCGGTGAGAGTGGGCATCCCTGTCGTGTTCCTGATCTCAGGGAAAAAGCTCTCAGTTTTTCCCCGTTGAGGATGATGTTAGCTGTGGGCTTTTCATAAATGGCCTTTATGATCTTTAAGTATGTTCCTTCTATCCCGACTTTCTCAAGGGTTTTTATTAAGAAAGGGTGCTGGATTTTGTCAAAGGCCTTTTCTGCATCGATTGACAGGATCATATGGTTCTTCTCTTTTTTTTTGTTAATGTGATGTATCACGTTGATCGATTTGCGAATGTTGAACCAGCCCTGCATCCCAGGAATGAATCCCACTTGATCATGGTGAATAATTCTTTTTATATGCTGTTGGATTCGATTTGCTAGTATCTTATTAAGAATTTTTGCATCCATATTCATCAGGGATATTGGCCTGTAGTTCTCTTTTTTTACTGGGTCTCTGTCTGGTTTAGGAATCAAAGTAATACTGGCTTCATAGAATGAGTCTGGAAGTTTTCCTTCCCTTTCTATTTCTTGGAATAGCTTGAGAAGGATAGGTATTATCTCTGCTTTAAATGTCTGGTAGAACTCCCCTGGGAAGCCATCTGGTCCTGGACTCTTATTTGTTGGGAGATTTTTGATAACCGATTCAATTTCTTCGCTGGTTATGGGTCTGTTCAAGCTTTCTATTTCCTCCTGATTGAGTTTTGGAAGAGTGTGGGTGTTTAGAAATTTGTCCATTTCTTCCAGGTTGTCCAATTTGCTGGCATATAATTTTTCATAGTATTCCCTGATAATTGTTTGTATCTCTGAGGGATTGGTTGTAATCATTCCATTTTCATTCATGATTTTATCTATTTGGGTCATCTCCCTTTTCTTTTTGAGAAGCCTGGCTAGAGGTTTGTCAATTTTGTTTATTTTTTCAAAAAACCAACTCTTGGTTTCGTTGATCTGCTCTACAGTTTTTTTAGATTCTATATTGTTTATTTCTGCTCTGATCTTTATTATTTCTCTTCTTCTGCTGGGCTTAGGCTGCCTTTGCTGTTCTGCTTCTATTTCCTTTAGGTGTGCTGTTAGATTTTGTATTTGGGATTTTTCTTGTTTCTTGAGATAGGCCTGGATTGCAATGTATTTTCCTCTCAGGACTGCCTTCGCTGCATCCCAAAGCGTTTGGATTGTTGTATTTTCATTTTCGTTTGTTTCCATATATGTTTTAATTTCTTCTCTAATTGCCTGGTTGACCCACTCATTCGTTAGTAGGGTGTTCTTTAACCTCCATGCTTTTGGAGGTTTTCCAGACTTTTTCCTGTGGTTGATTTCAAGCTTCATAGCATTGTGGTCTGAAAGTATGCATGGTATAATTTCAATTCTTGTAAACTTATGAAGGGCTGTTTTGTGACCCAGTATATGATCTATCTTGGAGAATGTTCCATGTGCACTCGAGAAGAAAGTATATTCTGTTGCTTTGGGATGCAGAGTTCTAAATATATCTGTCAAGTCCATCTGATCCAATGTATCCTTCAGGGCCCTTGTTTCTTTATTGACTGTGTGTCTAGATGATCTATCCATTTCTGTAAGTGGGGTGTTAAAGTCCCCTGCAATGACCACATTCTTATCAATAAGGTTGCTTATGTTTATGAGTAATTGTTTTATATATCTGGGGGCTCGGGTATTTGGCGCATAGACATTTATAATAGTTAGCTCTTCCTGGTGGATAGACCCTGTGATTATTATATAATGCCCTTCTTCATCTCTTGTTACAGCCTTTAATTTAAAGTCTAGTTTGTCTGATATAAGTATGGCTACTCCAGCTTTCTTTTGGCTTCCAGGAGCATGATAAATAGTTCTCCATCCCCTCACTCTCAATCTAAAGGTGTCCTCAGATCTAAAATGAGTCTCTTGTAGACAGCAAATAGATGGGTCTTGTTTTTTTATCATTCTGATACCCTATGTCTTTTAGTTGGCGCATTTAATCCATTTACATTCAGTGTTATTATAGAAAGATATGGGTTTAGAGTCATTGTGATGTCTGTATGTTTTATGCTTGTAGTGATGTCTCTGGTACTTTGTCTCACAGGATCCCCCTTAGGATCTCTTGTAGGGCTGGTTTCGTGGTGACAAATTCCTTCAGTTTTTGTTTGTTTGGGAAGACCTTTATCTCTCCTTCTATTCTAAATGACAGACTTGCTGGATAAAGGATTCTCGGCTGCATATTGTTTCTGTTTAGCACACTGTAGATATCGTGCCAAGCCTTTCTGGCCTGCCAAGTTTCAAAGGAGAGATCAGTCACGAGTCTTATAGGTCTCCCTTTATATGTGAGGGCACGTTTATCCCTTGCTGCTTTCAGAATTTTCTCTTTATCCTTGTATTTTGCCAGTTTCACTATGATATGTCGTGCAGAAGATCGATTCAAGTTACGTCTGAAGGGAGTTCTCTGTGCCTCTTGGATTTCAATGCCTTTTTCCTTCCCCAGTTCAGGGAAGTTCTCAGCTATAATTTGTTCAAGTACCCCTTCAGCACCCTTCCCTCTCTCTTCCTCCTCTGGGATACCAATTATGCGTATATTATTTTTTTTTAGTGTATCACTTAGTTCTCTAATTTTCCCCTCATACTCCTGGATTTTTTTATCTCTCTTTCTTTCAGCTTCCTCTTTCTCCATAACTTTATCTTCTAGTTCACCTATTCTCTCCTCTGCCTCTTCAAGCCGAGCCATCGTGGATTCCATTTTGTTTTGCAATTCGTTTAAAGCGTTTTTCAACTCCTCGTGACTGTTCCTTAGTCCCTCGATCTTTGTGGCAAGAGATTCTCTGCTGTCCTGTATACTGTTTTCAAGCCCAGCGATTAATTTTATGACTATTATTCTAAATTCACTTTCTGTTATATTATTTAAATCCTTTTTGATCAGTTCATTAGCTGTTGTTATTTCCTGGAGATTCTTCTGAGGGGAATTCTTCCGTTTGGTCATTTTGGAGAGTCCCTGGCGTGGTGAGGACCTGCAGTGCACTTCCCCTGTGCTGTGGTGTATAACTGGAGTTAGTGGGCGGGGCCGCAGTCCGACCTGATGTCTGCCCCCAGCCCACTGCTGGGGCCACAGTCAGACTGGTGTGTGCCTTCTCTTCCCCTCTCCTAGGGGCGGGATTCACTGTGGGGTGGCGTGTCCCGTCTGGGCTACTTGCACACTGCCAGGCTTGTGTTGCTGGGGATCTGGCGTATTAGCTGGGGTGGGTAGGCAAGGTGCACGGGGGCTGGAGGGGCAGGCTTAGCTCGCTTCTCCTTAGGTGATCCACTTCAGGAGGAGCCCTGTGGCAGTGGGAGGGAGTCAGATCCGCTGCCGGAGGTTTGGCTCCGCAGAAGCACAGAGTTGGGTGTTTGCGCGGAGCGAGCAAGTTCCCTGGCAGGAACTGGTTCCCTTTGGGATTTTGGCTGGGGGATGGGCGGGGGAGATGGCGCTGGTGAGCGCCTTTGTTCCCCGCCAAGCTGAGCTCTGCCGTCCGGGGGCTCAGCAGCTCTCCCTCCCTTTGTCCTCCAGCCTTCCCGCTTTCCGAGCAGAGCTGTTAACTTCTGACCTCCCAGACGCTAAGTCGCGCTTGCTGTCGGAACACAGTCCGTCCGGCCCCTCCGCTTTTGCCAGCCAGACTCGGGGGCTCTGCTTGGCCGGCGAGCCGCCCCTCCGCCCCGGCTCCCTCCCGCCAGTCCGTGTAGCGCGCACCGCCTCGCCGCCCTTCCTACCCTCTTCCGTGGGCCTCTGGTCTGCGCTTGACTCCGGAGACTCACTTCTGCTAATCCTCTGGCGGTTTTCTGGGTTCTTTAGGCAGGTGTAGGTGGAATCTAAGTGATCGGCAGGACGCGCTGTGAGCCCCGCGTCCTCCTACGCCGCCATCTTCCGGAACCTCCTCAGTGCTGTTTTTATAACAGGATAGAGTGTCTGATGAATCCGATGCCCAAATACATCCAATCAGCACTTACAACTTCCCCTTTGCATCCATTGATATACATAGAAATACTTGTTTTAAAATCTAAGGAGGTGTAGGGACACCTGGGTGGCTAGTTGGTTAAACGTCTGACTTCAGCTGAGGTCATGATCTCACAGTTCATGAGTTGGAGCCCCGCATCAGGCTCTGTGCTGTCACCTCAGAGCCTGGACCTTGCTCCGGATTCTATGTCTCCCTCTCTCTCTGCCCCTCCCCCACTCATACTCTGTCTCTCTCTATCAAAAAATGAATAAACGTTAAAAAAAATTAAATCTGGGGAGGTGTAGATGGTAGGGTATGAGGAAAGAAGTCATGTAGGAATGGAGAGGGAACATCAGGGACACTTCCCAGCTTGTAGTAAGGGGGAGGGGGGGCGGTGATCTCACTGGTTAAATACTAAAAGTCAGCAGTAGGGTGAGCTGTTCAGGTGAGAATCTATGAGGACTCTGGGGAAAGGTGGTATTAAGACTCAGGAGATAAAATAATTGTTATTCTGCAAATCTTATGAGTTTCTTTCACCCCAAGCTTTGGATTATTAACATTCTTGGCACCGACCATGAAAGGTAATACAGGTTATTAATTGTAATTCTGAAATTCCTTCAGTCATGGTATTTCAGCCATGTTTCTCTCTAAATATCTGTTCTTTCCCCTTCTCTGCCAAATAACTTCCCTTGCAAGGCTCTTGAATTGCCATGACGTAAACTCTGACTGCAGTTCTCTGCGTCTTTAGACATCCGTGTCCTAAAGTTGCCTACAAAATTTTCTTTTAGTGAATTTCACTTTAGCGAAAATTCTTGAGTAAGACAGGTATCTGTTTCAAATCCCATCATCTATGCCGACGTCAAAATCACCCAGCACACCATGACTCAGTGCTCCAGGCCCTCAACTGAAACAGCACCTCCAAGCAAAGGAGTGAGCTGACCGCCTTCGTTCCTAACAATGTGAGAGACTTGGTTTTTGGGTGAGGTGTGTTCCAGCCATAGATCCTGTTGGCACAAGTGAGAGCAAGAATAAAAATGTGAATTTCTAATGTCAGTGCGATCTCTGCTGCATTCACAAGTAGAAAAATCTTGCCACATTTGAGTAACATGATGTGCTTATTTTAAAAGCTGGGAAGACTGGGGCACCTGGGTGGCTCAGTCAGTTAAGTGTCTGACTCTTGATTTCAGCTCAGGTAATGATCTCATGGTTTGTGAGATCTCTTTCTCTCCCCCTCTCTCTCTACCCCTGCCCCACTCTCTCTCTCTCCTTCTCTCTCTTTCAAAACAAATTAAAACAAAATAAAAATAAATCTTTAAAAACTGGAATACTGGCTATATAGAAAAATCAATAATTTGTTTTTCTCCCCATTTATGAATTATAATAATCTGCTGTCCCACAGGAAATATCCTATTTGAGTGACAATAGGAAAATGATGTTAGTTGCAGTGTAAAGCATAAGCAAGTTCTATTTATTAAGGATGTACTGTTTGCCTGGTAAGAACACACATTTCACTTTTATCCTCAAAGCAAGGTAGTACTTTTATCCCTTTTCTGCTAATGAAAACATTGAAACTCATGGCAGTGGAGGACTTTACGCAAAGTCACCTATCTATTACCTTGAAAAACTGGATCATGAGACTAAATCAGCCTGGACTGAAAACCTTTACATCGTTCAAAACAAGTTCTCTTGTATGAATCAGTTCAGGACCTCACCTCAAAGTACAAAAGCAGTAATTAAAGTTGAACTTTTTAAAAACATCTATAATGAACTAGATTGATTACACTTCAGAAATCTGGGAAAGAAAAACACGGCTCTAATTCTCCTCACCACCTCCAACAACAAATCCACACAATGCCGTGCTGGGAGGTCACACTTTCCTAGGTTTATTAATTTCCTAGTAAAAGAAGTGATTCCGAGAGTAAGTTTTACCTCTCATTTCTTACAGTCTGGAACTTCCTATACACATTCTGACAAATATGAGACAAACTATGTTAGGCCTAGTACCGTGCAGGATTTTATTATACTAAGCAGGCATGAAAGTTGAGAGCCTCGTAAATATTAATCACAGACTAATGAACAGTGGGAGATTTCTGAATATCAATCTGTACTAGAGGGAAATTTTGAATTAGAGACACTGCTTCCTACCCAATAAATCAGTAGTGAAAAATTGAAGGCATTCTCATGCATCTGCTTATGTAGCTAGATCTCTAGTCCTAAAGGAGCATGCAGCATGGATGCCAAAATAGATGTAATTTTATCACCCCACATGGAGCTTTTGCATTTTTAACGGGACCATTTTTTAAAATTTTAATTACCTCCAAAAGAGGCTGGATTGTATCACAGAAAACTTGAGTGCATTCTTTAGTATTAGAGTTAAAATAGTTCATGAGTAGTTGGAGCTTTCTCATTCTTCTTCATTAGCATTCAAAAACCATTGCCAAGGGACTGGAAGACTCAAGGTTAAGAGAGGAGCTGAAATGCCAAAACTTGATTGGCTTATTGCTTTTATTAAGTGTGAATGTTACTGCTTTTGTCTCTGGGCACATGTACAACACATAACATAACAAAGACGATATCTTCCATTATTATTCAAAATTTCATAAATAATAGCACATACAATCATATACACACTTGCATATCCTTAATGATTATCCATTAATGGAAAAATATCCCTTTACAATAATCAAAGTTAATTATTTATTAAGACAAGTAGGAGAGTGGAGAGTGATGTCTAAGATTTTACAGTGTTTTTGATGTTGACAAAAAACAATGGGACTCAGTTTTCAGTTTGAGGTTTGGTTTTTTTTTTCTATTTTTTTAATATTCAGTAGTATTTAAGAGCTTTGCTAGGTTATTAATATTTTAGTGGAAAAACTAAGAAGTGGTTTTTAATAATATTAATGTTTCTTCATATCATTATAATTAAAACTAAAACTTTATCCTAAATAGGTATGGTATGAGCTGTCTTTACTGAAATGACACAAACATAGTTATTAAGGACACAGGAAAGAGAAGGATCCAGGAAATAAGCCGAAATGGTGAATGTCATTCTGAAATACACCAGAAATGTTATTTTCAAAATGATTACTTTATTCCATCTCGTGTAAATAGAATAAGTGATAATTACTAAATTAAGTCATAGTGTAGCAGAATGCTATAATTAAACATTAATCACTAAGTTGTCATTTTTTATTAATCATTTCCTAGACTCATTAAAAGCAGGAGAGATATGTTGGTCCTTAATATATTCCCAGCACCTTGTAGATGTTTAATAAATGCTTAAAACTTTTTTTTAAAAAGGATTAAGTATACATTGTAGTTTTCCTTTTGTATAGATGGAGTTGTAATCTCTCTAAGGACAAATAGTCTCTTCACAAATGTTCAAATATAGCGAAAATTACAATATGGTTTCCCAACCATATATAATATGAGAACATAGAAGCAATTACAACTTTATATCCATTTCAGTAAAGTATTTGTGCTTATGCACTTGCTGCTTTCTACAATTACAACACAGGACTGATGTTTGACAACATTCATCTTATCTTCTCTATGATATTAAAGATGAGTTTATTTATATTTTTGAGCTTGCCATGTGCTTATATTTGAAATTTTCAGGAACTATTACCCCAAATGCACTATATGTATGTGTTATGTGTGGAAATGGTCATTTTTACATAAATAAAATTTTGTGTAAATATTAGCATATTGAAAATGATTTCTGCAGGTGACAATAACATAATTGGTTATCATTAGAATTTTTGTTTGTTTTACATTGTCACAAGTCATCTTATTTTTTTTCATTTATAAGCACAGTCAATGTAATAATAGATGCCTTTTTTTATGTTTAAGGAGATTTTGAAAATACTAGAATGTGTTTTAATCAATATTATTAACAAAAAGTAGAGTTCTTCATTGACCAGTATCCTTGTGGATATAATTTCGTATAGTAGTCCCCATCTCATTTTACCTTATTTAACTTACTTATTTTTCATAAGAACCCACTGGTCTTATGGGTCTCAGTTTAAAAATACATTTACATTCATCACAGGGACTTATAATAATTTGTAGCTAGTATTCCAGACAAATGCTGTGAAAAATACTGAAGTAGTTAAAGAGGACACCAAAACAAATAAGAAATATTTACTTTTAAATGAACTTTAACAGAAAATATCATAAATCTTTAAGGTTTATCATTGTTCAGTATAAGATAACCAATATAACTTAGATATACCACCAGAAACAATAACAATTTAAGCATAGCAAGGTTGACAAATGTAACTTGTATTTAAAACTTATAAGTGTTAAAATCGTAAAAGTTGTTAATCAAAGTAATCCTAAAATCTAATAAATAGAATTTTAATAGTTTTCTAGCAAAAAAAATCTTCATTTATTAAGGTAGTCTTGTAAAGTTTATTAAAATGAGAAAGTAGAAAGTGGTGGATAATTGTCTAAGTAGAGATGACTGTCACATTTTTCTGTTGGTCATGAGACAAGAAGGAAATGAAGTGAGTGAAATACCTATATATTCAAGTATTTTATTCTTGCTGACTTTAGTAGCAGTAAACCAAACTTGTTCAATATCAGGATTAGAGACACACAAGATGATTTTTACCTTTTTCCCCCTGTATGGTAAAAGTAAAATTTGTTGTTCCAATTAACTAGATATATTGCTTTTAATTATTTTGTTTTCTACACCATGAGTTACAATTGTTTAGCTGTAATGAAGGAATGACCTAGAGAAAGGAGGAGGGTGGCAAAATTTTAAAGTTTAATTCTAACACGATCGTGACACAAATTGCTGCATAGCCTGACAATGTGTGGACTTGCGATGGCGCTTTCCACCTGCCCACGGTACATTTTCATATGGGATTACCCCTCTGTAGTTTCCTGTCTAACTCTGGTTTTCATCTTTTCAGGTTTGGATTTATCCTTCATAAAGATGAAGCTGCATTACAAAAAATTGATCTTGAAACCATGTCATACATCAAGACAATTAACTTGATGGACTATAAGTGCATTCCTCAGTCATTGGCATATACGCACTTGGGAGGATACTACTTTATTGGCTGCAAACCTGACAGCACTGGGGCAATTCCACCACAGCTTATGGTGGACAGTGTAACCGACTCAGTCATTGGATTCAATAGCGATGTGACGGGCACTCCATATGTCTCTCCAGATGGGCACTATCTTGTCAGCATTAATGATGTGAGAGGTCTTGTAAGGGTCCAGTACATTACCATCCGAGGAGAAATACAGGAGGCTTTTGATATTCACACAAATCTGCACATATCTGATCTGGCATTTCAGCCATCCTTTACTGAAGCTCACCAATACAACATTTATGGTAGTTCAAGCACACAAACTGATGTGCTCTTTGTGGAGCTCTCCTCTGGGAAGGTTAAGATGATAAAGAGTCTTAAGGAACCACTCAAGGCAGAAGAATGGCCTTGGAACCAGAAGAACAGGCAAATCCAGGACAGTGGCTTGTTTGGTCAGTACCTGATGACACCTTCCAAGGACTCTCTCTTTATACTAGATGGACGACTCAATAAGTTAAACTGTGAGATCACTGAAGTTGAGAAAGGAAATACAGTCATTTGGGTTGGAGATGCCTAGAAGCCCTATTAGATAATTATTGAATGAAGAGTTTTCCAGTACATTGCACTTAACCCATTGTTTAAATTTACAGCTTAACTTTTCAAGATCACACCCTAGTCAAACATAAGTTACTTGATAGACCCAAATAAAACAGATTTTTTTCTTTTGCAAAGATGAACACAATTAGTAATATTGGTTGACTGGAAATATTTAACACAACATTTAATAAAAAAACTAGATCAATCACAAGATTCAAATCTATAATTACATTCAAGCCAACAAAGTAGAAATTTAAACAATTAAAAAATAACTGCAGGGAATTTCAGATGACTTTAAGCATTTCATTTTGGAAGTGGTTTATCTATTATTTTTTCTCTGTCTTTTGGTATGCTTAAACTAGAAATAAAAAGGTATTGTGGAACCTTAAAATTCTTACTTCAAAATATTCTGTCCCATCCACTGTTTATAATCTTTTGTGCCTTGAAGGGAATGTCACAAGAGGAAAAAGTAGGTTGAAAGCTGCATACTGAACACCCTCATAACTACAAGTCTTTTGTCATTAAAAGAGAAAAGTTTAACATCTCTTACACCAAATCCTGTCTTCAGCATTGGTTTAAACCTCAACGAAATATCATTTGAAGGCATAAGTTGACCTTAGGTCGTACACCAGTGACAAACTCTATTTAATACTTACTATATGGTCTGCAGCATGCTATGGAAAATGAGGAGGAAAGGAGGAAAAATAATTATGAAAAAATGTTTGCAATGTATTCTCTATTCATTTTGCTTTTAATCATTGGAGTGCATTGTATTTTTAATGCAAGTTTGTCTGGGATGTCAACTGCTTACAAATGTTTATTATTAGCAGAATCGATTCCTTTCTTTTCATGTAGTCCAGAATTGAATCAGCAGGAACTTTCAGTTTTAAAAAAGTAGTACCATTTGTATCTGCTTAGAGTAAACCTCATATGGGGAAATTAACACCAAGAACTGATGAATATTAGCGGGTTAGGAGAATTAGTAGCAGAAATTGGAAATAAGGGGATAGCTCCACAGTGGTGAGTAAAGACATACTTCACTATTGCCTTGGCAATTTAAATATAACTCATCAAAGAACTTCATTCCTTAAGAACTTTCCTAAATGACTTCTGCTCAACTGCTACATAATCCTTAAATGACCCCATCATTAACTCTGTGCTATGGTTTGAAACCTAACTAATCCTCTTATTTGAGAAACTGTATAGAAGTAAAAATTATTGCTTCTTTTTTTTAAGGGCAAATAAAAGGCCAGTGGACATGGATTAAAACTAGAAAGTTGGTTTACTGAAATAAGCAGATAATTATCTAGGCTTAAAGTAATAGCTTACATGTTTGGAGAATCTTTTTACTTATTTTTTTTTAATTGTTGCTAAAAATGCTAATGGGCTGTTGAAATGACCTCCGTTTACTGAAGGTAATCCAATAAGGTCTTTTTTAAATACAAATTTTACTCAAGTTTAAATTGTATAAAACTGCTTAGAAACCTGAAATTTTATAGTGTGTAATATCTTATGTATATATAGCATCCTGAGCTGTGTGATACAGTAGATTTCTTCTTAGCTTAAGGAAACATTATGGGAGGTAGATTTAATAAACAACAGAGATGAGCTTATGTTTCTACTTACCTGCTTTCCTTTTTAGCGATTTTCTCCCTTGTGAACATGAACCATATAAAGTGTCTAATGATTTAATGTAAGTCTGTCTCATACATCCTTCTTCGGTAGCTTACACCATGTGGATGCTCTGTCTGTAGACATTGCTTGATAAAAGGAGAATAAACCTCTTAAATTTTAACGCTTGAGTTCAGTCAATGTTTTAATGCGCATAACAGTGTTTTGTTTTGTTTTTCCTCCACGTGCTCATAGTCTGGTACTCTGCATTATTTTGAAAATTGATGGGATGAGGTAGAGGGCAAGTAAAGTGAGAACAATCAAAAAAAGGTAATTTAGTTTATCTTTTTATAGAAAATGTAAGTTGTATTGCAAATAATGATGTCAGTGATAATGTGGGTATGTGTAAACACTGAAAGTTTAGAAAAACCAAGGTAAAATTATGAGATAACTGCACTAAACAAACAAACAAACACAACTCTATCAAAGAGCATATTTCTACTAAACAGAGTAAAAAGTGAAGTGATAGCAGTGAAGGGCCCTGGAATGAGAAAAGGTGTGAAACAAAGAATGGGAATATGATATGGGAGGTCCTTGACTGAAACTGAAGAAGTAAATGTTTTATGTAAAGAAGGTGATATTTGAGAAGGTAAGAAAAGTAGGTTATGATCAGATTTGGGACGGTGGGAGAGGAAGAAGAAACCAATGTAAAGAGTTTGGACTTCATCCAGACAATAGGGACTCAATAGTTTTTGAAAACAGAAATGCCAGTGAAAACAGAACTTTTAGAATTTAATATTATTATTTTTTAATATTGTAAGTTTATTTATTTTGAGAGAGACAGAGAGAGTGAGCAGGGGAGGGGCAGAGAGAGAGAGAGAGAGAGAGAGAAACCCAAGCAGACTCCACACATCAGTGCAGAGCCTGAGGTAGGGGCTCCAACTCATGAACCATATGAGATCATGACCTGAGCCGAAACCGGGAGTCAGATGCTTAAATGAATGAACCACCCAGGTGCCTCTAGAATTTATTATTTTTTAATGGAATGAAGAGTTGACTGAAGAAAAGGGAAATTAGAGGAAGAGGTATCAGTTGAGAGGCTGCTGCAATAAGGTGAGTTTATAGTTTTTAATATAAGAGAATTAATTTGAAAGTATATATTTTGAAACAAGGGGTATTAAGGAACCAGACATGAAATGCCAACTGAATACATATGGGTCATAAAAAGAGGTAAACATGACCGGTTTCAAATACGACATCATTGATAGAAATTGGAAAGCCATGAGGGAGAAACAGATTTGGGTCAGAAAATAAGAAACTAGATAAAAGGCAAATTAACTGAAAATATTGGGCAATGGAATATATTCCCAGAGAAGTGTCAGCATGTATGGCAAACCAACTTCCATTTAATTATATCTACGTAAAGTTGAAGCATTTTTTAAAAAATGCAATTTAGAACCTTATTGCCTTTCAGATTCCCACTCAAAAATTCCTCACAGGGTTTTCTTTTGAGAAATAAGTTAATTTGACTGGATTTTACATTCAGTAGTAAAAGATTTTACAGGATGAAACAATATGTTTAATCATATATAACAATTTATCATATTATATAAATTTTCAAGTGAGAAAAATATTAAGGATAAATACTATCATGGAAATCAATACAAGATGAAAATGGACAACCCACCATTACAGCCTTAAAAGGTCATCAGGGGCTACTTCTAATGCCACTTGTTCATATATCTACCATTTATCTGTTCCTGTATGAATGGAAAAAAAAAAGAACTACAGCAGCACCTTATCAAAGCCGATTTTCACTATCCTTCCGAAAACACTCAAATATCATTTACCTCTTCTGGGAAACTTCATACATAGCAATGTATTCTGAAAGTTATGCTATGGAAGTTCTTGTCTGCAGTCTTAAGTCTTGGTAAGTTTTCCTACTTCCCAGGAGATTAAGTCTTAAGCAGAGCATACAAGCATATTTTTGTTTATTTGTCTGTTTGTATTTAATAAATTATATAGTCCTATTGGTAATTGGAAAAGCACTTAGCTTTTCAGTAATATTCATCAGCAAAATGTAGCTGTCTCTGTGGTATTTAATGGGTACATCACAGCTATTTTACAGTAATTTTCAGCTATACTTGGTGACTTAGAAAAGTTTTAATTGTTCTTTTATACTAGAGCTGAGAAATGATAGAATTCTCAATGTTTTCAGATTCATGTTTACATACATAATTAAATTTTGTAAATAGTATAATTTGGATGAAACTAACACTAAAATACCAAACATGATTCTGTTTTAATGTTTGATAAATGTATTGAAGACACATTTCAACACTTTTAAAAGAATCAAAATTGCCTTAGTGTCAAAAGAATAGACTGTTACTTGAATTAAAAAAAAAGTCTGTTATTCCTGTGTGTAATTATTTTTACACTTCTATGAAAAATTACAATGTTCTTTTATACCTGGATCTGCATACTTGTTCAGTGTTACACATTACAAGAGGACAGTCTCATGATAATCAAGATAGGGACTCAACATACATGAAATATATAGCTATTAGAAGCAAATAATCATTTATTACCATACTGTGCCTCAGCTTACCCACCTACTTTCAAACCAGTTTTGCTCTTAATTCAAATTATGCTCTGTGGTCAGAACTATTAGCAAAGAGTAGCAAGCATTCAACATTTGAGCTTATGAATAAAATATAATCCATGACTTTGTCTAGATCAATAAACATCCTTTTGATACATTAATTGTTCTTTAGGGAAATAACTATAATAAATTGGGAAAAAGTAAATATATAGATTAGATTAAAGATATTATATCAACACATAGCATGTTGATTTTGCATAATTTAAAAATTTGATTGTTGACAGAAATATTATATTATTCCATTTTGTCAATTTTGGTGCAACTGCACCATATGCCATGCAGTTTTAGATACTGCAGCAATTAGACAACTCACTGTGTGTGTGTGTGTGTGTGTGTGTGTGCGTGTGTGTGTGTTAATTAGGGCATATGCAAAAATTGAAGCATATCTGGAAATATTGGATAATTAAATTTTAATATTCAAACATATCCCATTAGTATTTTAGAATGTCTATTAAATCTAGAATGACAAGATTGATTGTCAAAGTATTTCAAAGTATAAGCTAAAGACACCTGAGTGGCTCAGTTGGTTAAGTGTCCAACTCTTGATTTTGGTTCAAGTCATGATCACAAGGTTCGTGGGTTTGAGTTCCGCATCAGGCTCTGCACTGACAACATGGAGACTGCTTGGGATTCCTTGTCCTTCCCTCTCTGTCCCTCCCTCTCTCTCTCTCTCTTTCCCTTTCTCAAAATAAATAAATAAACTTTAAAAATGAATAAATAAATAAATAATGAAAGTATAAGCTACATAGAAGTAAAGAATATCGTAGAAACCAAATAGTAATGGGTCTTAATTCTGGAGATTCTATTAGATCAAGTAAATTAAGTGTATATATGATCTGAATAATGTAATATTAAGATTTAACAAATGGCTATGTGTGTGTATATACACACACACTTATACACATCACTCCCTTGATTTTTTCAAAATTACTAGTACATTTTAAAATCAATTACAAACACAAATTTAATAAAGAACATAATATATTTCATTTTTTTTATGGCTCAAGCATTTTCCATTGTGTATGTATATTATATGCATATATATATATATATATATATATATATATATATATATATCACTTCTTCTTGGTCCATTCATTAGTCAATGGTCACCTGGGCTGTTTCCATAATTTGATTTTGTAGATAATGTTGCTATAAATATCAGGGTGCATGTATACCTTTGAATTAATATTTTTGTATTCTTTGGATAAATACCTAGTAGTGTGATTGCTGAATCATAGGGTAGTTTTATTTTTAACTTTTTGAGGAACCTCAAAAACCTCTGTTTTCCTGGGTGGTTGCACCAGTTTGCATTCCCATGAACAGTGCAAGAGAGTTCCCCTTTCTCTACATCCTCACCTATACCTGTTGTTTCTTGTGTTGTTAGGAGCCATTCAGACAGGTGTGAGGTGATATCTCATTGTAGTTTTGATTTGTATTTCTCTGATGAATATCTTTTCATGTGTCTGTTTGGCCATCTGTATGTCTTTTTGGAAATGCATCTATTCATGTCTTCTGCCCATTTTTTCAATTGGATAAGCTAGAGAATATTCCATTAAGTGAAATAAGTCAGTCAGAGAAATACAAATACCATATGATGCCACTCATATGTGGAATTTAAGAAATAAAGCAAATGAACATAAGGGGGGAAATAAGAGAGAGAAAGAGGCAAACCAAGAAACATACTCTTAACTATAGAGAACAAACTGACTGTTACCAGAGGGGAAGGGAGAGTGGTTAAATAGGTGACGGGGATTAAGGAAGGCACTTGCTGTAATGAGCACTGGGTGTTATATGGAAGTGTTGATTCCCTATATTTTACACTTGAAACTAATATTACAGTATGTTAACTATACTGTATGTTCACTAACTGAAATTTAAATACAGACTTTAAAACAAAAGAAAAAAAAAAGAAAGAAGATGATATAGAAAACATTCTCAATTCATTTGAAATAAACTAAGAAATAACAATTTTTCAATCACTTAAGAAGTTATAAATATGTAAATTAATAAGCAAAAATATATACAAGTATTTATAAACAACACTTTAAAGAAAAATTAAATTCAGATATGCCCAATCTAGATTCTTTATATAATAATAAAAATGGAAACAATATAATTAAACAATAATATGAAGATTCTGACATTACTTAGAAAGTAGAGATCTGGAAAGAAAGTTACTGCCACTCTAGTAAAAAGAAAAAGCTGAAAAATCAACAAAATTATAATTTCACCTGAACATATCATACATTTGGATTTGCAAGTTCCCCAAGTAGCCCTTGGCATGGCACAAGAAAAAGGTGGCCTCCATAAGAGCAGGTGTCAAGATATCTGCTAAAATTTTGACAAATTCTTAAAGGCTATGGGTCAGTTAGCTTATCAGTTAGGAACAGCTGCAGGAATGGAGAGGGGGTGGTTCAGGCACATGAAGAGTTCATATTCACTTTCAATATTGTTTCACAGGCCTCTACCATGTGCAGGCAAAAGGATCAGAGAACAGGCAGGAGATCAAAGAGAGCTGCCCAGGCAGCATGGTGTGTAAGTGGTGTCCAGTTGTGGGGAGACAGACATTTCCCCCGTGCCTTGACTCCTCTGCCTTGGAAACCAAAACATTAAGGAGCTAAGATATGGGCAGTCATCTGTCTCACCCATGAGGGGCAGGTTAGGATCTATATTTCTAGCAGCTGAAAATAATATCTTTTATGATTTTTTTTAAATTTTTTTCTACATTTATTTATTTTTGAGAAACAGAGAGAGACAGCATGAGCAGGAGAGGGGCAGAGAGAGACAGAGACACAGAATCAGAATCAGAAGCAGGCTCCAGGCTCCAGGCTCCAGGCTCCGAGCTCCGAGCTGTCAGCACAGAGCCCGACGTGGGGCTCGAACCCACGAACCGTGAGATCATGACCTGAGCCGAAGTCAGACACTTAATCGACTGAGCCACCCAGGCACCCCAAAAATAGTATCTGTTAGATAGCATACTACAGCAACTCTAGATCTTCTCTCTCCTCTCCTTGTTTCTTCATTTACTTGATTACTGATTTAACTGGACAATTGAAATAAAATACAGAAACCCCACAATGTGAAGACTCTGATGTTACTCCTCAGAGAACACCACATTATGTGGCATATGCACATTAACTCTAGGATGACATTGTTTTAGTCGGTTTGCTTATACTATTTCTTTACTTGATCTCTCTATTTTGGCATTATACCCAGCTGTTGAACTCCACTAATTGCTTTATCCATTCATCAGTCAATGGACACGGGCTGTTTCCATAATTTGACTTTTTAGATAATGTTGCTATAAATATAATGGTGCATGTATGCTTTTGAATTCACATTTTGTATCACTAATTGCTGGCAGAATTTATTATTATTTTCAGCAATGTCCTGGGAAACAAATTGCTCCAGTCTGCCCAATTAAATCTAGACTCCTATGCAGGGATAATTTTGAGGCATCTGATCATGCCCTAGCACTTTCTCCCACAATTATTTCAACATAGCTCTCCTTTACTGTTTCCTTTCCTGGTTATCTCTGGAAAATTAGCTGACTTATGATTTAATATATTACCCAGGTAGAGTAATCAGCTTCTTAAATTTTGCATAATTTTCATTTTTTAAGTTTATTTATTTTGAAAAAGAGCATGTGATCAGGGGAGGGGGAGAGAAAACCAGAAAGAGAGAATCCCAAGCAGGCTCTGCAGGGTCAGTGCAGAGCCCAACATGGGGCTCTAACCCGAAAACTGTGAGATCATGACCTGAGATGAAACCAAGAGTCGGACACTTAACCGACTGAGCCACAGAAGTATCCCCACCTTCTTCTTAATTACCACCAAAATCTCTAATGTTTTGAAGAGCCCTTAGGTTTGAATTCCTTCACACTCTTTTGCGAGTCAGATTTTTATGACTATAGGGTCTATACTCTGCTTTTGAGTATGTGAATGTGTGTGTGTGTGTGTGTGTGTGTGTGTGTGTGTGTGTGTATGTGTGATCTGCCTCTCCCTCTTTCCTGTGACCTGCAAAATATCTGAACCACAGCTTTGGAGCTGGTGTTGGAAATAGTTGCTCCCTACTCTTGGACTGATACTCCAGTTTTATGAGCAAAGCAGTGGGTGGGAGGTGGTAGCTTCTGTTCCTCTAAGCTTTCTTCTCTGATCCTGGAACTGTCTTAAAATTATCTGCAGGGAACATCATGATGTAACATCCCATTAGCTCTCTAATCACCTGATCATGCCCTAGCACTTTCTCCCACAATCATTCAACTGTAGTCATATAGCTGTCTTTCTTTTCTTTTGAAAAACTACTCTTGACTTGGGTCTTAACATGTTGTTTTTTTCCACTTATAATGCACATTCCCCAGATATTCTCATGAATTCTTTCTTTACTTTCTTCAGATGTCTGTTTACTAGTGAGATTTCTTGACTACCCTATTTAAAATTTGAAATCATCTTCCAAAATATGCTCATCTACCTTTGCTGTTATGCATTTCCATAAATGTATCAACATCTAACATACTATATTATTTATTGTGTATTTGTTTATTACCTGCATAACCCCAGCCAACACATTCACATAATGCAACCAAATAAGAGCAGGGACTTTTGTCTGTCTTGTTTATATCATATCCAGAAAAAGGCTTAGAATGTGGTAGGTCCATATTAGGCAGTCAATAAATGTATGTGAGACAACTGAATTGTTATTTTAATTGGACTCAAACTATTTTTGGTCTCTATAGAATATATATTTAACTTTTGATAATCTCAAATCATTATCGTAAAAATGTATTCCTTGAATGTTATTAAACTGTGCTAATTAACTGTGGAAACATTCAGGCAGGAGTTTTCTATTTAATATTCTATAATTTTCTAAAGTATTAGAACTAATAGACATATAATGAACATTTGAATAGATGATGTCTTTTTTAAACATTTGTCATCTCAAATGTAATTGCTTATGTAAACATGATATTTGTTATGCTAAAGATTAATCCCTTCCATGTATTATTAAACTCTAAATTAATATGTATCATGTTTTAGTTATTTCTAGAGGCAGATTGTCCTTTATATATTAGCCGTGCCACAAAAAAGCATGCTTACATAAAATAAATAAAAAATGTTGCATCTTGGTATCCTAAAGAAATATCAGTATATTGGGGGATGATAATTGTATTTCTGTTTCAAGATTACTTACGGAATCAAAAGTATTCCACTCCTTACTGGAGGCAGCTACAATTTTATTTAAACTTTATTGTTTGATGAATTTATACTTTCCCAACACTCAACCTGAGATAACTTGCCTCTGATTTCTCTTACTCATGTACGTGCATAAAACTTTTCACTGTTATCCAACTATGTTCAATATCTCCTTCCATTATTAGCTCAGTGTTTATTTTTGCTAATACTATTAGTTATGATTATTTGAACCAAGTAGTGCTATCCAGAAAGAGCATGCTGATTAAAGAAAATTATAGTTAAAAAATAAGTAAATGGAAAAAAGTAAATGTACACATTATACTTGAAATACTAAACTATGTTATTTATAAATTGTATTTTTGAAGTCTCTCAGAATATTACTAGGATCAATTTTTGCTTTTTAAAAATCTGAGAAGAGAGACAAAATTAAGGAGAAGTTTATACAAGGAAAATAAATAAGTAGTCCCAATATTTACCTAAAATATTTATCATTTTTAAACCCTCCTAGATTTTTTTTCTATAAAACCCATTATTATTATGTATTCTCTTAACTTGTAAAACCAAGTAAAAATAAATTTAACAGTCTAAGCCTAGGAGAAATGTACATAACCCACAGGATTGTGGGAGAAGTGATATTATGGAAGGTGCATAGAATTCATATATTAAGTAAGGTATGAGGGAGAGTCAGCTATAGACCTAAGGTAAGCAAATTTAAAGCTCATAAATTATTAATATTATAAAAGCTTTAAAATAGCATTATTGGCAATAGTATAAGGTATTAATTTGATTCATAAAAGGTCCAGGTTGCAGTATACAATGTCCTGCCACATTGTATTAAGCCTATAGTCTCAGTTATATTGGAAAAGCCCCAAATAAATCCTCCTTCCTCCTGGGCTTTGGAGCATATCCATGTTATATTTTTCAGAAAAAAAAATGAAGTTAAAAGTAGCTTCTTGTTTACTACTGGCTGAGACTAAACACTTGACCATGTTGGACAAAGTTACTGTATGACTTAAATTATGCATTATGGAATGAATATTACTTAACATGTTGAGCCAAAAAACTGAATGTCCATGACAATCCACTCATAGGGCAGAAAGAAAATCTACCCCAGTCTAGAAAACTTGGAAACACTGGCTTTGCTTGACTTTGCCCCAACTTACTTACAAGTTGGAGTTTCAGGAGAAGAGAGGGAATTCAAAAAGACCAAAGAGTACAATACCAGCCTAGTGTCACACAGAGGAAATTGAATCATTTTTCCCACTCCCAATGTCAGATCAGAAACCAGATATTTTGCACAGGAGAAGAGGCAGACCATAAGAATAAATAGCTCTAAAATTTCCTTCGAAATAACTGATGTTATTTGAAACAGAATGTGAAGAATTAAGGTTAGAGACCACTCTTACAAACAATAAAGATCTGGATTATAAGCAACTAAGTGGAGGTTGGTAGCTCCACTTACAATTTACAAGATAAATTGTATGCCAACAAGTTTATGAGAAAGAATTAGAATTTACTCAATAAATTAAAACAAAACTACCACATGACCCAGAAAATCCACTTATGGGTATTTATCAAAGAAAATAAAATCACCATCTCAAAGACAATGCATCCCCATGTTCACTGCAGCACTATTTACAATAGGCAAGATGTGGAAAAAAACTTAAGTGTTCATCAATGGATGAAGAACAGTGACACACGCACACACACGCACACACACACACAATGGAATAATGGGAATATTATATTATTGGATCATAAAAAGGAGGAAATACTGCCATTTGTGACAACATGGATAGATTAGGGCATCATGCTAAGTGAAATAAGTCAGAGAAAAACAAACACTATATGATTTCACACATATGTGGAAACCAAAAAGCTGAATTTATAAAAACAGAGAGTGTACAGTCATTGCCAGGGACTGGATGGAGGTAGGGGAATGGGGGAAAACGAAGAGATGTTGATCAAAGGGAACAAACTCCCCATTATAAAATGAATAAATTCCAGGCATCTAATGTACAGCCTGGTGACTACGGTTAACAATCCTATATTATACACCAGAACATTCCTATGAGGGTAGATCTTAAATGTTCTCATCATAACAGCAGCAACAAAAAAATGGTAATTATATGAGGTATAAGGTGTGTTAACTAGCCTTATTATGATAAATATTTTGTAATATATACATATATAAACTCATTACATTTTAAACCTTAAACTCACAAAATGTAGTATGTCAATATATCTCAATAAAGCTGTAAAAATAAGAAAACAAGATATAAATATGGCCTGTAAGCCCATGAAAAGCTGTCACACTATCAGTGTGGAGCCTGCTTGGGATTATCTCTCTCCTTCTCTCTCTGTCCCTCCACTGCTCATGTTCTCTCTCTCTCCCTCCCTCTTTCTCTCTAAAAACCAAATAAATAAACATTTAAAAGAAACAAAATGATATTCTACTTCACATCAACTAGAATAATAAAAAGAAAATATCAAGTATTAGGGTGTATGTGAAGAAATTAGAACTGTCTTACACTGCTGGTGGGATATATAAAATGTTACAGACACTGGAAAACAGGATGAAAATAAAGTATTTTATTAAAGTATTGATCTCAGAATTAGCAAACGACTCAAGGATCCCACTGCAAGATATATATCCAAATAATCTAAAACAGGTCCACACAAAATCATGTACATGATTGTCCACTGCAATATTATTCATACTACCCAAAAAGTGAAAACAATCAAATGTGTAGCACTTTGTTAATGGACAAATTTAATATGGTATATTCCAAGTAATTAAATATCATTCATAAAAGAATGAATATTATTTTATGCTTTAACATGAATAAATCTTGAAAGCATTATGCAAATTAAGTGAAGTCAGTTATAAAAGACCATATCTTGAATAATTTCATTCATATGAAATTTCTAAAATGAAAATCTATGGAGATAGAAAAGCATATTAGTGGTTGGGGTAGAGGAGACAGAAGGAATGACTGCTAATGGGAATCGACTTTCTTTTAGAGTGGTAAAAACATTCTGCAGTTCATTACAATGGAAGTTGCACAACTCCATGATATATTAAAACCATCTTTTAAAGTTTATTTAATTTGAGAAAGAAGGAGAGAGAGAGAGAGCATGAGGGGAGGAAGGGCAGAGAAGAGAGAGAGAGGAAGAGAGAGAATCCCAAGCAAGCTCCACGTTGTCAGCACAGAGCCTGACAGGGGGCTTGATCTCATGAGACACAAGATCATGACCTGAGCCAATACCAAGAGTTGGTTGCTTAACCAAATGACCACCTGGGAGCCCTATACTAAAACTATTGAAGTATACACTTAAATGACTGAATTTATAGCATTTGAATTTTATCTCACTAAACTATTATATAAAAAAATAAAAATATGATGAAGATAAAAGGAGAAATATTCAGGTGACATGATTTATTGGTAGAAAATTCCAAGGAATCTACAAAATTTCCTAGAACTCATATGTGTAATCAGTATGGTCATGAAATACAATATGAATACACACAAATCAACTGCATTTTTATGTATTTACAATGAACAACTGGACACTGAAATTAAAGATGCAATATCATTTACAACTGCTCCAGAGAAAAGGAAATATTAGGATAAATCTAGCAACATATTTATATGATCTATATGATGAAAATACAATATTGAAGAAAAAAGTCAAAGAAGGTATAAATACTAGAAGAGGCATATTATTTTTATTGATTGGAAGATTCAACACAGTAAAGATGTCAATTGTCCTTAATTGATGTGTAGATTTAATGCAATTATTATCAAACTCTCAGCAATTTTTTGTAGATATAGAAAAAATATTCTAAATTTTTTATGAAAATTCCCTAAGATACATAAAATTTTTTAAAAAAGGAAGTGAGAGGAACCATTCTTTCCAGTAGAAATGCTTATTTTATATCTAGAATAATCAAGACAGTGTGGTACTGCTGGAGAGAATGACATAGATAAATGTAACAGAATACAGAAACTAGAATTAATTTTTGACAAAGGGGAAAAATAATTTAATTTAGGAGGATAATCTTTTCTTCTTTTTTAATTTTTATTTAATTTTACTTTATTTTTAAATACAATTTATTGTCAAATTGATTTCCATACAACACCCAGTGCTCATCCCAACAGGTGCCCTCCTCCATGCCCATTACTCACTTTCCCCTCTCCCCCACCCCCCATCAACCCTCAGTTTGTTCTCTGTATTCAAGAGAGTCTTATGGGGTCTTGAGAAGGAGGATAATCTTTTCAACAAGTGATGCTGGGGCAACTGGACCACTATAGGCAAAAAATGAAACTCTGACACATTGTACTAAATTAAGTTAAAGTTGATAATGGATTAAATACGAAACATAATATGATAAAACTTTTTTTTTATAAGGCAGTAGAAAATATTTGGGGTATAACACTAGGCTAAGCATCTTATACTTAACAATTACATGTATGATGGTGATCCATGATCCAAAGGAAAAAATGATAGATTGAAACCATCAAAATTAAAAATGTTGCTCTGTTAAAAACTCTAAGATGAAAAAGCAAATTACTGACTCGGGAAAAATATTTCCAAATCCTAAGTCTGACAAAGAATTCATATACACAATATGTAAAGAATTCTTAAACGCAATGTTAATAAAATAAACAATACAATTAGATAATGAGAAAAGATGTGAACAGACATTTCACAGAAGAGGATAACAGGCAGATGATAAATAAGCATATGGAAAGATCTTTCACATCATTAGCTTTTACAAAAATACAAATTAAAATCACAATAAGATATCACTACATAACTATCAAAATGGCTAAATTAAAAAATGATGATAACCCCAAATGCTGGTGAGGATGTGTCAAAACAGGATAACTCATACATTGCTGGTTCAAATGTAAATTTTTTTTAGTGTTTATTTATTTTTGAAGGAGAGAGAGACAGAGCGTGAGAGGGTGAGGGGCAGAGAGAGAAAGAGACATAGAATCTAAAGCAGGCTCCAGGCTCTGAGCTGAACTGTTAGCATAGAGCCCTACACAGGCTGTGAACTCACCAGCCAAGCCATGAGATCATGACCTGAGCCAAAGTCAGACACTCAACTGACTGAACCACCCAGGTGCCCTCCCTGGTTTGAATGTAAAATGGAAGAGTAATGTGGCATTTGGCAGCTTCTTTTAAAACTAAAAATGGTCTTTAAAAATTAGCAAAGAATTACATTGTTAGGCATTTATTCCAGAGATTCATGAAGAAACTTGTCCATAAATGTTCACAGCAGCTTCATTTATAATCACCCCAAACAAACAAACAAACAAAAAAAAAACCTGTTTTTTAAATGTTCTTCAGTGGGTCAATAGTTTAACAAACTGTGGAACTTCCATGTCATGGAATACTCCTCAGCAATAAAAAGGATATACACAAGAACTTGGGTTGACCTTCAAGAAAATTATGCTGAGTGGAAAAAGCCAATCACAAAAGAACACATGTTACAAAATTTCATTTGTATGTAGACATCTGTCAAATAGCAATTATAGAGATAGGGAGGAATATCCATTGCCATGGTGGAGAGTGGGGTAAAATGGACTTGGCCATAACATAAGGAAGTCATGCGATGGCTCACTTAACTATCCTCATTGATGGTGGTTACACTAAGCCACACATGTATAAAATTGCATAGAGGAACACGCATATGTACATACATATATACACTGCTGCATATATAACTGCTGAAATATGAATAAACTACAGCTTGAATCAGGTCAATTTCTTAGTTCTGACATTTTCCTGTAGTGTACAAGATGTCAAAATTGATAGAGGCAGATGAAGAGTACACAGGACCTTACTGTATATATTTTTGAAACTTTCTGTGAATCTGTAATTATTTCAAAGTTAAGTATTTTTAAAAGTTGACTTTTTATTGAATTGAGTACTAAATTTATATTAATGTCAATTTTATGGATGTGATGCTATATATTTGCTGGTTATGGAAACTTTGGTTTATAATCCACAAGTTCTTATTATGTGATGTATCCTGGGTAGTAAATGTCACTATGAAGTATCACTATGTTCCTGAAGAAACAGAAACAAAGGCAGGAAGTTGCTGTGATATTTATATTAGTTTTAAACCATATTTTTATATGAAATTCTGTGTAGGAAGCCAAATATGTTAGGTAGAAGGAACTTAAAGAAATGTTTAATTTGATATGAGGTGCAGCCATCAGCAAAAATACTCTTTAGAACTATGATGTCCTCAGGGCGCCTAGATGGCTCAGTTGGTTAAGTGTCCGACTTCAGTTCAGGTTATGATCTCACAGTTTGTGAGTTCAAGCCTTGCGTCAGGTTCTGTGCTATCAGCACAATTCAATTTCTGTGTCTTTCCCTTTTTCTCTGACCCTCCCCTGACTCTGCTCACACCTTGTCTCTCTCGCGCTCTCAAAAAAAAAAAAAATAAATAAAAGTATGATGTCCTAGGGGTGCCTGGGTGGCTCAGTCAGTTAAGCATCTGACTTCAGCTCAGGTCATGATCTCGCGGTCTGTGAGTTCAAACCCCGCATAGGGCTCTGTGCTGACGGCTCAGAGCCCAGAGCCTGTTTCAGATTCTGTGTCTCCCTCTCTCTCTGCCCCTCCCCCACTCATGCTCTGTCTCTCTCTCTCTCTCGTCAAAAATAAATAAATATTAAAAATTTTTTCTTAAATAAATAAAAATCATGAAAATTTAGGGGCGCCTGGGTGGCTCAGTTGGTTGAGCGTCCAACTTTGGCTCAGGTCATGATCTCATGGTTCGTGAGTTTAAGCCCCACATCGGGCTCTGTGCTGACAGCTCAGAGCCTGGAGCCTGCTTCAGATTCTGTGTCTCCCTCTGTCTGTCCCTCAGCCGCTTACACTCTGTCTCTTGCATTGTCTCAAAAATAAATAAACATTTAAAAAATTAAAAAAAAAAAAAAAAGAACTATGATGCCCTAAAGAAAGAACATTCTTTCTAATGGAAAAGTTCCGTATCTTCTCTGTCCAATATATAGCCACTAAACATCTATGATAGCTAGTATTACTGAGGAATGGAATTTGTTTTAAAATGTTTATTTTGGGGGGGCACGTGGGTGGCTCATTTGGTTAGGCGACCAACTTTGGCTCAGGTCATGATCTCACAGTTCATGGGTTCAAGCCTTGCATTGGGTCTGTGCTGACAGCTCAGAGCCTGGAGCCTGCCTTGGATTCTGTGTCACCCTCTCTCTCTGCCCTTCCCCCTCCCCTAAATAAATAAACATTAATTTTTTTTATTTTTTAAATTAGTTTATTTTTATTTAATTTATTTTTTTAATTTACATCCAAGTTAGCTAGTATATAGTGGAACAGTGATTTCAGGAGTAGATTCCTTGGTGCCCCTTACCCATTTAGCCCATCCCCCCTCCCACAACCCCTGCAGGAACACTCTGTTTGTTCTCCATATTTAAGAGTCTCTTAGGTTTTGTCCCCCTCCCTATTTTTTATATTATTTTTGCTTCCCTTCCATTGTGTTTATCTGTTCTGTGCTTTAAGTCCTCCTATGAGTGAAGTCCTATGATATTTGTCTTTCTCTCACTGACTAATTTCACTTAGCATAATCCCCTCCAGTTCCATCCATGTCGTTGCAAATGGCAAGATTTCATTCTTTTTGATTGGTGAGTTTGCATTGTATATATTTACCACATTTTTTTAATATATGAAATTTATTGTCAAATTGGTTTCCATACAACACCCAGTGCTCATCCCAAAAGATGCCCTGTTCAATACCCATCACCTACCCTCCTCTCGCTCCCACGCCCTATCCACCCTCAGTTTGTTCTCAGTTTTTAAGAGTCTCTTATGCTTTGGCTCTCTCCCATTCTAACCTCTTTGGGTTTTTTTTTTCTTCCCCTCCCCCATGGGTTTCTGTTAAGTTTCTCAGGATCCACATAAGAGTGAAAGCATATGGTATCTGTCTTTCTCTGTATGGCTTATTTCACTTAGCATCACACTCTCCAGTTCCATCCACGTTGCTACAAAGGGCCATATTTCATTCTTTCTCATTGCCACGTAGTACTCGATTGTGTATATAAACCACAATTTTTTTTATCCATTCATCAGTTGATGGACATTTAGGCTCTATCCATAGTTTGGCTATTTTTGACAGTGCTGCTATAAACATTGGGGTACAAGTACCCCTATGCATCAATACTCCTGTATCCCTTGGGTAAATTCCTAGAAGTGCTACTGCTGGGTCATAGGGTAGATCTATTTTTAATTTTTTGAGGAACCTCCACACTGTTTTCCAGAGTGACTGCATCAGCTTTTCTTCCCACCAACAGTGCAAGAGGGTTCCCGCTTCCCCACATCCTCTCCAGCATCTATAGTCTCTTGATTTGTTCATTTTGGCCACTCTGACTGGCGTGAGGTGATATCTGAGTGTTGTTTTGATTTGTATTTCCCTGATGAGGAGAGACGTTGAGCATCTTTTCATGTGCCTGTTGGCCATCCGGATGTCTTCTTTAGACAAGTGTCTATTCATGTTTTCTGCCCATTTCTTCACTGGGTTATTTGTTTTTTGGGTGTGGAGTTTGGTGAGCTCTTTATAGATTTTGGATACTAGCCCTTTGTCCGATATGTCATTTGCAAATATCTTTTCCCATTCCGTTGGTTGCCTTTTAGTTTTGTTGATTGTTTCCTTTGCTGTGCAGAAGCTTTTAATCTTCATGAGGTCCCAGTAATTCATTTTTGCTTTCAATTCCCTTGATTTGGGGATGTGTCAAGTAAGAAATTGCTGTGGCTGAGGTCAGAGAGGTCTTTTCCTGCTTTCACCTCTAGGGTTTTGATAGTTTCCTGTCTCACATTCAGGTCCTTTATCCATTTTGACTTTATTTTTGTGAATGGTTTGAGAAAGTGGTCTAGTTTCAACCTTCTGCATGTTGCTGTCCAGTTCTCCCAGCACCATTTGTTAAAGAGACTTTTTTTCCACTGGATATTCTTTCCTGCTTTGTCAAAAATTAGTTGCCCATACGTTTGTGTGTCTAGTTCTGGGGTTTCTATTCTATTCCATTGGTCTATGTGTCTGTTTTTGTGCCAATACCATGCTGTCTTGATGATTACAGCTTTGTAGTAGAGGCTAAAGTCTGGGATTGTGATGCCTCCTGCTTTGGTCTTCTTCAAAATTACCTTGGCTATTTGGAGCCTTTTGTGGTTCCATATGAATTTTAGGATTGCTTGTTCTAGCTTCGAGAAGAATGCTGGTGCAATTTTGATTGGGATTGCATTGAATGTGTAGATAGCTTTGGGTAGTACTGACATTTTGACAATATTTATTCTTCCAGTCCATGAACACAGAACGTTTTTCCATTTCTTTATATCTTCTTCAATTACCTGCATAAGCTTTCTATAGTTTTCAGCATACAGATCTTTTACATCTTTGGTTAGATTTATCCCTAGGTATTTTATGCTTCTTGGTGCAATTGTGAATGGTTTCAGTTTCTTTATTTGTCTTTCTGTTGCTTCATTATTAGTGTATAAGAATGCAACTGATTTCTGTACATTGATTTTGTATCCTGCAACTTTGCTGAATTCATGTATCAGTTCTAGCAGCCATTTGGTGGAGTCTATCGGATTTTCCATGTATAATATCATGTCATCTGCAAAAAGTGAAAGCTTGACTTCATCTTTGCCAATTTTGATGCCTTTGATTTCCTTTCGTTGTCTGATTGACGATTCTAGAACTTCCAACACTATGTTAAACAACAGCAGTGAGAGTGGACATCCCTGTTGTGTTCTTGATCTCAGGGGGAAAGCTCTCAGTTTTTCCGCATTGAGGATGATATTAGCTGTGGGCTTTTCATAAATGGCTTTTATGATGTTTAAGTATGTTCCTTCTATCCCGACTTTCTCAAGGGTTTTTATTAAGAAAGGATGCTGAATTTTGGCAAATGCTTTTTCTGCATCAATTGACAGGATCATATGGATGTATTAATGTGATGTATCACATTGATTGATCTGCAAATGCTGAACCAGCCCTGCATCCCAGGAATGAACCCCACTTGATCATGGTGAATAATTCTTTTTATATGCCGTTGAATTCGATTTGCTAGTATCTTAGTGAAAATTTTTGCATCCATATTCATGAGGGATATTGGCCTGTAGTTCTCTGGAAGTTTTCCTTCCCTTTCTATTTTTTGGGAATAGCTTGAGAAGGATAGGTATTATCTCTGCTTAAATTGTCTGGTAGAATTCCCCAGGGAAGCCATCTGGTCCTAGACTCTTATTTGTTGGGAGATTTTTGATAACTGATTCAATTTCTTTGCCGGTTATGGGTCTGTTCAAGCTTTCTATTTCCTGCTGTTTGAGTTTTGGAAGTGTGTGGGTGTTTAGGAATTTCCCCATTTCTTCCAGGTTGTCCAGTTTGTTGGCATATAATTTTTCATAGTATTCCCTGATAATTGTTTGTATTTCTGAGGGATTGGTTGCAATAATTCCATTTTCGTTCATGATTTTATCTATTTGGGTCTTCTCCCTTTTCTTTTTGAGAAGCCTGGCTAGAGGTTTATCAATTTTGTTTATTTTTTCAAAAAAACAAATCTTGGTTTCATTGATCTGCTCTACAATTTTTTTTAGTTTCTATATTTTTTATTTCTGCTCTTATCTTTATTATTTCTCTTCTTCTGCTGGGTTTAGGATGTCTTTGCTGCTCTGCTTCTATTTCCTTTAGGTGTGCTGTTAGATTTTATATTTGGGATTTTTCTTGTTTCTTGAGATAGGCCTGGATTGCAATGTATTTTCCTCTCAGGACTGCCTTCGCTGCATCCCAAAGCGTTTGGATTGTTGTATTTTCATTTTCGTTTGTTTCCATATATTTTTTAATTTCTTCTCTAATTGCCTGGTTGACCCACTCATTCTTTAGTAGGATGTTCTTTAACCTCCATGCTTTTGGAGGTTTTCCACACGTTTTCCTGTGGTTGATTTCAAGCTTCATAGCATTGTGGTCTGAAAGTATGCATGGTGTGATCTCAATTCTTATATACTTATGAAGGGCTGTTTTGTGACCCAGTATGTGACCTATCTTGGAGAATGTTCCATGTGCACTCGAGAAGAAAGTATATTCTGTTGCTTTGGGATGTAGAGTTCTAAATATATCTGTCAAGTCCATCTGATCCAATGTATCCTTCAGGGCCCTTGTTTCTTTATTGACAGTGTGTCTAGATGATCTATCCATTTCTGTAAGTGGAATGTTAAAGTCCCTTGCAATTACCACATTCTTATCAATAAGGTTGCTTATGTTTATGAGCAATTTTTTTATATATTTGGGGGCTCCCGTATTCGGCGCATAGACATTTATAATTGTTAGCTCTTCCTGATGGATAGACCCTGTAATTATTATATAATGCCCTTCTTCATCTCTTGTTACAGCCTTTAATTTAAAGTCTAGTTCATCTGATATAAGTATGGCTACTCCAGCTTTCTTTTCACTTCCAGTAGCATGATAAGTAGTTCTCCACCCCCTCACTTTCAATCTGAAAGTGTCCTCAGGTCTAAAATGAGTCTTTTGTAGACAGCAAATAGATGGGTCTTGTTTTTTTATCCATTCTGATACCCTATGTCTTTTGGTTGGCGCATTTAGTCCATTTACATTCAGTGTTATTATAGAAAGATATGGGTTTTGAGTCATTTTGATGTCCGTAGGTTTCATGCTTGTAGCGATGTCTCTGGTACTTTGTCTCACAGGATCCCCCTTAGGATCTCTTGTAGGGCTGGTTTAGTTGTGACGAATTCCTTCAGTTTTTGTTTGTTTGGGAAGACCTTTATCTCTACTTCTATTCTAAATGACAGATTTGCTGGATAAAGGATTCTCGGCTGCATATTGTTTCTGTTCATCACATTGAAGATCTCCTGCCATTCCTTTCTGGCCTGCCAAGTTTCAGTAGAGAGATGGGTCACGAGTCTTATAGGTCTCCCTTTATATGTTAGAGCACGTTTATCTCTAGCTGCTGTCAGAATTTTTTCTTTATCCTTGTATTTTGCCAGTTTCACTATGGTATGTTGTGCAGAAGATCGATACAAGTTACGTCTGAAGGGAGTTCTCTGTGCCTCTTGGATTTCAATGCCTTTTTCCTTCCCCAGATCAGGGAAGTTCTCAGCTATTATTTCTTCAAGTACACCTTCAGCACCTTTCCCTCTCTCTTCCTCCTCTGGAATACCAATTATGTGTAGATTATTTCTCTTTAGTGAATCACTTAGTTCTCTAATTTTCCCCTCATACTCCTGAATTTTTTTATCTTTTTCTCAGCTTCTTCTTTTTCCATAATTTTATCTTCTAGTTCACCTATTCTCTCCTCTGCCTCTTCAATCCGAGCTGTGGTCGTCTCCATTTTATCTTGTATCTCATTAATAGCATTTTTTAGCTCCTCCTGGCTGTTCCTTAGTCCCTTGATCTCTGTAGCAATAGATTCTCTGCTGTCCTTTATACTATTTTCAAGCCCAACGATTAATTTTATGACTATTATTCTAAATTCACTTTCTGTTATATTGTTCAAATCGTTTGTGATCAGTTCATTAGCTGTCGTTATTTCCTGGAGGCTTTTTTGAGGGGAATTCTTCCGTTTCGTCATTTTGGTTAGTCCCTGGAGTGGTGCGGAACTGCAGGGCACTTCCCCTATGCTATCTTGAATAACTTGCTTTGGTGGGCGGGGCCTCAGTCAGACCTGTTGTCTGCCCCCAGCCCACCCCTGGGACCACAGTCAGACTGGTGTGTACCTTCTCTTCCCCTCTCCTAGGGGCAGGATTCACTGTGGGGTGGCATGGCCATTCTGGGCTACTTGCACACTGCCAGGCTTGTGGTGCTGGGGATCTGGCTAGTAGCTGAGGTGGATCGGAAAGGTGCACAGGGGCAGGAGGGGTAGGCTCAGCTCACTTATCCTTCGTTGATGCACTTTGGGAGGGGCCCTGTGGCACTGGGAGGGAGTCAGACCTGCCACCGGAGGGATGGATCCGCAGAAGCACAGAGTTGGGTATTTGCACGGCGCAAACAAGTTCCCTGGCAGGAACTGGTTCCCTTTGGGATTTTGGCTGGGGGATGGGCAAGGGAGATGGTGCTGGCAAGCACCTTTGTTCCCTGCCAAGCTGAGCTCTGTCATCCGGGGCTCAACAACTCTCCCTCCCATTGTCCTCCAGCCCTCCCGTTCTCCGAGCAGAGCTGTTAGCTTATAACCTTCCAGATGTTAAGTCCCGCTTACTGTCCGAACACACTCCCTCCGGCCCCTTCGCTTTTGCAAGCCAGACTCAGGGCCTCTGCTTGGCCGGCGGGCTGCACCTCCACCCCGTCTCCCTCCCACCAGTCGTGTAGCGCGCACCACCTCTCCTCCCTTCCTACCCTCTTCCGTTGGCCTCTCGTCTAGGCTTGGCTCCGGAGAATCCGTTCTGCTAGTCTTCTGGTTGTTTTCTGGGTATTTAGGCAGGTGTGGGTGGAATCTAAGTGACTCACAGGACGCAGTGAGCCCAGAGTCCTCCTACGCCGCCATCTTCCCACCTTTTTTCTTTTTTTTAATTTTGAGAGAGAGAGAGGCACATGTGTAAGCAGTGAAAGGGCAGAGACAGGGGAGAGAGAATCTGAGGAACAGGATCTTCAATTTTTTTAAATTTCAGTTACAACTACACATGGCTAGTGTCTACCATATTTGACAGAAACAGTCATTAAAAGTTCTAGTCTGGAAAGAATCCTTTTAATTAGCATATAGTATACATCATTTCTAATTTACAGTGTTTTTCTTACCACTTATCTGTATAATCCTTATTAGGCCATAATCTCTTTGGAATAGTTTACTTCTCCCTGAGATGAAAGAATTAGACCACTTTAAGGTCCCATGTTTCCATATCTATCTCACTTGCACTGTTACCATTTTATTTAAAATACTGACATCTGCCTATACTGCCTGTATCAGATGGTTCACATAAATCATACTTTTCAACACAAATCAGACTGTAGCCTAAGGGACAAGGGAACAATCTCTCTCATCATGTGGAAGCTGAACGCTGTTAGAAGTAGTGCTTTTCTAAACCAATTGATGGAATCATAGAGGTGTAAATGTGCTCTCTCTCACTGAACCACCACCTTCTGAGAGGCTGACAGGCAATGGGTGGCAACTAGCTGTCTGACAAGACCGATCGGCAGTGCATACCTCAAGTGACACGATTATAGAAAAGAAAACAAAACAAAACAAAAATCAAATTAGTGTCTATACTACGGCTCTTTCAAGCTAGAGGAGGAATTGCCTAAAGTTACCTGTTTTACAGAAGATTTAACAAAGTAGGAACACTGGTAATCTTGGCTTGCAGAGATTAGGGCAGGCTTTATTTGATCTGGCAGGATGTCTGCTTACTGAGAAAGTTTCTTGGGATTTAGTTCAATTAAATTAATAAATGCATGCTGACTCTGAATCAGATACTGTGTACTACCAGGGAACAAAGATGAATGAGATCCTATCACCATCTATAGAAGTTTTCAATCCAGTGAGGAATAAACAACCAAATAGAACAAATATTTTGAAATTTTTATTTGGCAGCCTTTTAACTTTATCAGTTTGACCATTTGCATTTGTGCTTTGTAGCACTGCTGGTTTGGGCACTTGCTCACCAGGTGCTATATGAGTGTGATGTTATTATGTTTTATATGACAGCATAGTTTCCCCCAAGTTGGAAGATATTTACCTTAGGAACAAATGAACATTATCTATACTAGCAACCTGACTTTTTCAGGAAAAGAGTTCACTGTGTCCTTAACTACATCAATCTTCTGATCTTCAAATTCTGTTTTTTCTGTGCTACTTTTGTTCTTTCCTTCATCCATTTACAAAATATTTGGCAAGTACTGACTATTGCTAGGGTTTGATCTAGGTGCTGGTTATAGAGCAACAAACAAAGAAAAAGACTTTTCTTGAAGGGGGCTTGTCTAGTCAGGGGAGATGCAGGGAACCAGGAGGACAAAATTCTATCTGTTTGAGTCCTTGCCTGTGCCTTCTGCTATTCATGGTGGCTTCAAAAATTGTGCTCCAGTCGATTCCCATTTCTATTTTTTATGCTTTGTTATTTATCCCTTTACAGATGATTCTTTCATTTATCCATTTTATTTTTATTTTTTTAAGATTTTAGTTATAAGTAATCTCTACACCCAAAGTGGGGCTTGAACTCACAACCCCAAGATCAAGAGTTGTATGCTCTACCGACTCAGCCAGCCAGGCACCCCTCTCCATTTTTATCACTGTAGCTTTTAATTGGTGTACAGGAGTCCCTGGGGAAAGGATATAGATTGGAAACACACCTATACACAAACATACTGACTCAGTTAAAACAAGGGGGAGGCATGAAGTTTCATAAAGCTGCCCCTGGAACTTTAATCCATAGCTACCATTGCCCTTTTTGCACTGCTCTCAATGCAACTTAAGGGTCAGTGGGCATCTTCTAAATGCAAATATCTTACCTAGTTCAAGAAAATCACTAAACAATGGTATGATTTTCCACCTTACACTCGATTTTAACAAATCACAGCACAAATGCATCACTACAAATAATGTGATCAGATATGATAGGTTCAAAAGTTTTATGTTTAACAAATTCATTTAAATATGTTGAGTGCTCAACATAGGCGTGTGGTTGTCTAAAAGACTGTTAGCCAGATGCTCAGAGACACTTGAGTATGTTGTGTAACTCTTGTTCTAACTCTACAACTCTGAGTTCAAGAACACACTTGGATGGGGTTTTATTAGCTTAGGAAGCTACAGATGACAAATGAGCGTGTTCATGCCTGTGTTCTGTGCCTTCCCTCACTCACTTTCACTCTGTAGCCATATGGGATACAGTACCTTCCCAATACTGATGACATATGCAGCGTGCTTCCAATCTTGCTATGTACCATATGTAGTAGGTCTCTACACTTGTACATAGAAGGCTGAGTTTTCATGGCTCACATGAGAATCCTGGAGATAGGATGTGACTCTCATCCTCATATTATTTTTTCATATTATTTTTTCCCTGGAACAGATGAGGATTTCTAAGTTTTAAGAACTTTGTACCACTATCTCTTATGAAAAATGGTGCTTCTCTCTGTGACATATTCTGACTGTACTGACTTACTTAAGAATAGTTTAGATGATTTGCTATGGAAACCATAGACCATTAGGGTAAATCTCAGTGGAAAGATACCAGGGTGATAAAGGGAGTGGAGTTGGGGAAGAACATATAATGCTTGATTGATTGAATGTATCTCCTGTGATTCAGACATTATGATATATTATGGCAAGTAGAATTCTCAGTGGAGTATGAAGACTTAGCTCTTAGGGGTCTGGCTCGTTGGATTACATTAGCATTTTTGAAAAGAAAAACAATCATTGAATTTCCCTAGTTATTGTTAACTGCTCTGTAGAAGATTGAGACGGCAGGATTTGCACAAATAACATGGAGGAAACTCCTGGGTTCTGTGGATTATGCCATTAGCTCTAAACACTAACACCAGAGGCTGGCTATAACCTTAGGTAGGTGTTGGGCTGCAGTGATGAAGATGTGAAAAATGAAAAAGGAGGTTAAATATGTTTAGCATGATCTCTGTTCTGAGTGACACAGTGTAGCACAGTGGTGTGGGAATCAGAACCAAATGCTAAAACCTTTCTGATGTATGGAGTGCTGCTTTTCTCTCAGGTTTAAGAGGACATGCTTGGTAGAAACCTCTGATCTACTAGGCTGAAAGTAGTGGGAAATTTGAAATCATACTGGCTCTAAGGAAGACTTTTAGAAATAGGATTTCTAATTGAAGAAATGGTATATGTAAAACATTTGAGTATAAGAATAATAGCAAAATCTTATATAGCTCTTTATATTTATAGACAATCTACTATAAGCTTTAAGTATTTTAACTGTTTTAATGCTCATGACAGCTCTATGAAGTAGGTACTATTAAAACGCACTTTACTAAAGAAAACGAAACACAGAAAGATTAAGTAACTTGGCAAAGTCATGCAGCTAATAAGAGGTGGAGCTAGACCATGAATCCAGGATGTCTGGCTCCAGAGTCCATGCTTTTAATCACTGAAGGAGTGGAAGCTCAGCTAGATGAAGGCAAATGGCACACTGTTATTGATCTTGTTCATGCTAGTTTTTCCCACTCTATTATAAAACACAGTCAGGAAGAGTTTGCATTTACTTGGCAAAAAATTCAATACACCCGTAATGTTTTACCCTCTCAATAGGTGATTTCTACTTTAATGATATCAATGTTGCATGAAGAAATATGATCTGTCATGACATATTATGATAGTCACCACCAGTATTCTAAGAAATTGTATTGCTACAATGTACATGCCAGTAAAGAAATGACTTCTCACTTGTGAGAGTGGACTGTCCTCTATGGTTTTAACATTCTTTCACTTATTAATTTTTCCCATTTATTTCTCTCCTTATACATAAGGCTCTGCTTGATACTACTCTCATACATTTTTAGATATCAATCTTTTGAGTATTTTATTTGTTACTGGCGTTTATCTCGTTGCTTACTTTGCTGGCAACAGTTTTTCTAATAAATGGTATTTGATCTCCCTGTCTCTCAAACCAAAGAATCAGAATTTCACAATAGCAAAAGCCACCACTGATGAACATACAAAATTTTTCTGATTTTTTTTCAACAAAACAATATTCATAGATCTTTGCAACCATTTTCTAAGAAAATGTAAATATTCTGATACAAAATGCCATAGGGACACCTGGGTGGCTTAGTCGGTTGAGTGTCCAACTTCGGCTCAGGTCATGGTCTTGCAGTCCGAGAATTACAGGCCCGCCTCAGGCCCTGTGCTAACAGCTCAGAACGTGAGCCTGCTTTAGATTCTGCATCTCCCATTCTCTCTGCTTTTCTCCTGCTCACACTCTGTCTCTCTCAAAAAATAAATAAACATTAAAAAAATGTGACACAGTGAGCCATTTTAAAAGATCAAAGGGAAAGAGAAAACTGTACAAACTTGGGTTGATTTTACGACAACTAATATAACACCAGATTGAGTAAAGGATGTTGTGAGCAATCACATTGTAAACTGGTAGCTCCTACGTAAATGAACAACCTTTTCCTTTATGTTTTCTTTAATATAAGACTCTTCTATTACACTGGTATTCCCAGCGCCCCAACACCCCTCCAATTTCAGGAAAGTTAGATAAGCATGTGATTAGGAATTAGTAGACTCCTCAGCATTTTGTTTTCATTAATTATTTAATTATTATTATTTTTGCCTTTTGGTAAGGTCAAAAAATACACATGTTTAATTCTAAGTGGTGGATAAGGGAAAGATATGCTTAGTGACTTTTTCTTATGTGTTCTTAACAGTAATATTACTGATTTTAGTATACTCTTTCAGAATTTTAATGTAGACTTAACCATTGAGAAGCAAATTGTTCTGAATTAAATATTTTAAAATCCCATTTATTTAAAAAAAAATTTAAATGTTTATTTATTCTTTCGAGATAGAGAGAGAGAAAGCAGGGGATGGGCAGCAAGAGAGGGAGACAAAACCCCAAGAAGGCTCCGCGCTGTCAGCGCAGAACTTGATGCCAGGCTCAAACCCATGAACCGTGAGATCATGACCTATGCTGAAACCAAGAGTCAGAGGCTTAACCAACTGAGCCACCCAGGCATACCTTAAAGTCCCATTTATTAATGTCAGCAAACTTCTAAGCATTTTAAATCAGGTGAAATCTCACTTCTTTGTAGTAGGCTGTTTTATCCTTCTTCATATTTGGTTTCCCCGCTCTGATCTATATCATAATTTGTCACCATTTGAGTATTCCCATACCTCATGATTTTTCTTCATTAATATTAAGTTATATTGACAAGTACTTCTCTCAGGAATGGTGAGAAAATCAGTTTATTCAAATATTTTACATAATGTTTGGTGTTCTTATATTTCTTTTACCTATACCAGATTCTATGTTACTGCTTTTGCTGAATTTTCTGCCCCAAATTTCCTAAATAACTAATGCTTTGAATAACGTTTAGATCAAGCTTGAATAAAACTTTGAAATAATGGATTGAGATGGTTACAAAGCAGGGCAACACTTAATACTTTAATATTAAATAATAGACATCCCATTCCTAGATGAATCATAAAATTCCCAGCTTGCCAAGACCACATAGCTAGAATATGCTGACCTAGTATTGACCTCTGGTGTTCTCTTTTGAGTAAAGTTCTGGTATTACAAGTAGACATAATCACACGGTAATGCAGACTTTTTTTTTCCAAGTGAGTTATCTCTTTCCAATAGTTTTATTTTTTTAATTTGTTTTTAAATTTTTAAAAATAGTTTAGTTTATTTATTTTGAGAGAGAGAGAGAGAGAGAGAGGTATGGAGGGTCAGAAAGAGACGTGGAGAGAGAGAGAATCCCAGAGCCTGCTTTGTACTGTCTCTGCAGAGCCTGATGTAGGGCCTGAACTCCCCAACTGTGAGATCATGACCTGAGCTGAAACCAAGAGTCAGATGCTTAACCAACTAAGCCACCCAGGTGCCCCAATCTTTCCAATAGTTTTAAAACATGGATGTTCTCTTCTAAATTTGTGTCTGCAATATTTCTCATACAGATTTACATCATATTTTTTTACCACTGAAATCTAGCAATGTACAGATTGAAATATTTCCATTATGTCTTTGTTTTCTGTTTCCAGCTTAGCTCAGTAAAATGTTAATTTTGCAAATAATCAGCAATGAAATCTACACATTTTATTTAATCATATATTCCACATTTATTTATTGGCTCTTAACACCCATAGCACTGTGCTTGTTTTACATTCTGGGAGCATAGCAATAAATTACAGCCTCTGATTTCTCCTAGTTGACAACCTTGCTGTTGGGGAATAGAAAGAGACACATTTAATAGTACGAAACAAAATCCCGAATGTTATAATAACTATGTAAACAAATTCTGCCAGGGACATAGAACGGATAGTGATTAAAGGCCTTATAATTGAATAGTACCCTGTAGATTTCTTGGCACTGTCCCATGCACTAGTTTATTTAATCCTTACAATAATTAAATGAGGTAGTTAATGCAGATATTATTTTTAACACTTAACAAGGGGAGAAAATGTTAAGTGTCCAGAATTCTCCAATGGCAGAATCAGGTGGAATCTCTTCTGACTCATAATAAAGGATTTGTTTTTACTTTTATATTACCTATTTAAGTTTATCTTTCATATCTAAATTTAAACCCCCAGAATGCTAACATTATTTCAATTTTTAAAATAGTGAGTAGTGAAATATATTAACCCTTGCTACATGGGTACCTACAAATGACAGCAACAAAAAATGATCCAAGGCAGCCATTCAAACCAGGCAATGTCAGAAGGCACCAAGTACATGGCATTGTAACAACTGCTTTGTGTAATTTGAGGAGAAGAAAAATATGAACATGAGATATCCAGAATTAGAAAAGATCCGTCCTGCTTGAAGTCAACAAGTGCCTACTTGAAGTCAAGGAGCTAGATCAGATAATCTTCTAAGACCCTGTTATTCATTTGTTCCTCCATAGTACCTAAGTTAAGCTCTGTAAGAATGTTTGGCATCAGGTACATAAATTATTTGGACCACTTGGGTGCTGTTTTGAACATTATACATGCACTGTATGTGCTAATGGTCCTCTCTAAGTGCCTAATTCACTCTCAGGCAGGGACTTAAGTGCACTGAACAAACTTACTCAGACGGCTAAAACCTTTTAGATTAATTCTCACTAATGGAATGACAATATGTAAAAACAACAACAACAAAAAGAAGAAACTAAAAGAAATATGTACAAAATAATGGTGGAAATGAAAGGAGTAAATTATATTAACAAAAGTTTACAGTTTGTATTGTAGTCTAGAGTTTTTAAAAGTGGTGATGAAAAAGAGTAAAGGTAAATGATGTTTGAAGTAAAAAAGAGGGAATGAGTATTAAAAACTTGCACTTACTTTTAAAGTTATTTTATATATATCAACCCATTTGTGAGAAAGGAATTTATAATCCATCAAAAGAAGGAAAAAGCTTTAAATAAACCATATGGAACTTTTAGAGAAACACCATAACATAAAGGATAAATATTAAAGATTAAACTTCATAAATTTGAAGAAACATTATATGTACCAAGGGAATGGTTTAAACAGAGACTTTGAGAAAAAGTTTTAATGCAAGTCTTTTGGAGTGAAACTTTTAAAGTGAAAGGGGGTCAAAGTGTATGATAGTATTTGAAATTCAGACAGCTGGATTTGAACCCATAGGGTATATATGGTATGTAGAATAGAGGATAGAATAGAATAGAATAGAATAGAGGATAAGGATGTTTTTAACTTGATCACAGATATATGCCAAGTGCCTCAGGTATGTTACAAAGGGGTTTGTGATGAGAACTCTAGATCTTTGTAAGAAATAGTTTGTTGTAAGCAAGACACATTAGGAAACATCAAATTCAGTGTTTCATTGGAACAACCTAATGAGATTATGTTTTATTAAGTCACAAAAGAAGTGTTAAGAAAAAAGAAGCTAATTACACATAACATCACTGAAGCCCACTAGTGCACACAGTCAAGACATTTCTTTGTCGTCTTTCTGAAGCTGGTGTGTGCTACCTGCTATACTTCCTGGTTGCCCTATTGAAGCCAGTGAACGCACATGAACAACAGGGGATACCCCTTGTTTGCCTGACCCTGGTAGCCAAAGGGGCTGGCATTCTGGAGCTTCAAAGTACTATAATAATCGGAAGGACAGTTCTTGGCAGATCAAACAACCAGGACACTACACAGAGACTGAAACATACCTCCAATCTTCCTGTGAAAAAGGCCTATTTACTTATCCTGGAGCTTCAGCTTGTGAAAGAGGTTCCAGGTTCTATAGGTTATGCAAGTGTTCCCAGAGAATGTAAGCAGGAAGACACCATTCTTGGGTACCCCTTTGTCTTGCTAAAACTCAATGAAATGTCTCAGAAATGGGCTTATCTGAAGCCCTGATTTTTGCAACTGTTGCCCAGGGGATACCTGCAGACTGAGAGATCTGGAGGCTAGCAGAGGTTACAATTGTGGCCTCACAGGACTGTATATATTTGAGTGCTTCAAAAGGTTCTGTTTGAGGGTACGACTCCAATCAGCCTGCAACCTGATGCAAAATGAGATTGTTCCCCTTGGAACTCTGACAGGTCTTGGCACACCATCAACAATGAAGATATATCAAGAATAAATCAGGGTATTTAGACAAACAGAAAGGTTTGAGAGACACCTGTGAAGTAGGGCAAAGGTGAATGAAAGCTTCATCACAAACACAAGGCTACTCCTTCAAGACTCAAGGAGGTAGCTGTTTTGTATAATACATACAAACAAACACATAAAGTCAAACAAAATGAGGAAAGAGAAAAATATGTTCCAAATGAGAGAATAAGACAAAATCTCAGGAGAAGACCTTAATGATATGGAGGTAAGCAATTTACCTCATAAAAAAATTTAAAGTAATGGTCATAAGGATGCTCACCAAACTCAGGAGAAGAATAAATGAATACAGCAAGAACTTCAACAATGAGTTAGAAAATTTAAGAAAATACCAGAGTCATAGAACTGAAGAATACAAAAATTGAACTGAAAAATACATTGGAAGGGTTCAACAGCAGACTGGATGAAACAGAAGAATGGATAAGTGAGCTGAAAGACAAAGGATTTTGGAACTCATCCAGAGCAGCAAAAAGAAAATGATAATAATAATATGAAGATAATTTAAGATACCTGAGAAAATACCAAGCTGAATAACTTTTGTATTATAGAGGTCCCAGAGGAGGAGAGAGAGAAAGGAACAGAAAATTTATTTGAAGAAATAATAGCTTAAAAGTTTCCTAAACCACAGAGGAAAGAGATATGTAAGTTTTCAAAATCTATGGAGAGTCACAAATAAAATGAACCCAAAGAGATCCACACTAAGATACCTCATAATTAAAATGGCAAAAGTTAAAAATAAAGAAATAATTTTTTAATGTTTATTTATTTTGAGAGACAGAGAGAGACACAGAGAGAGAAAGAGCATGTGAATGAGGGAGAGGCAGAGAGAGAGAGGGAGAGAGAGAATCCCAAGCAGACTCCATGCTGACACAAGTAGGCTCTGTGCTAACAGAGCCTGGCAAAGGGCTCAAGCTCATGAACTGTGAGATCATGACCTAAGCCAAAATCAAGAGCAAGATGCTCAAGTGACTGAGCCACCCAGGCACCCCAAAGAGACAATCTTAAAATCATCAAGAGATAGGCAACTTGTCATGTGCAAGAAAAATCCCATAAGGCTTTCAGCAGACTTTTCAGCAACAACTTTACAGGCCAGCAAGGAGTGGCATGAGATATTTAAAGTGCTGAAAGGAAAAATAAAACTGCCAACAAAAAATATTCTACCTGGTCACAATTGAAGGAGAGATAAAGAGTTTTCCAGATAAGCAAAAGCTCAAGGATTTATCATAAGTAAACTGACTTTACAAGAAATGTTAAAGAGACCTATTCAAGCTGAAAAGAAATGGCACTATTTAAAAACCAGAAAACATATGAAAGTAAAAACATCACTTGGAAAAGTAATCATACAGTAAAGGTAGTATATATAAGCTAACATGAAGTTTAAAAGACAAAAGTAGTAAAACAGGGAATATAGTCAATAATATTGTAATAACGTACGGTGACAGATGGTCACTGCACTTATCGTGGTAAGCACTGAGTAATGTATAGAATTGTTGAAACAATATGTTTTACGCTTGAAACTAATATAACATTATATGTTAATTATACCTTAATAAAAAAGTAGCAAAATTAACTAAAACCGCAATAATTAAAGAATACATAAAATAAAAAGAAGTAAAATGTGACATCAAAAAACATAAAATGGGAGGGTAAGTAAAAGTGTAAAGTTATAGAATGTGTTTGAATGTAAGTTTTTATCAACCTAAAATTAACTGTTATATATACAGGATATTATACATGAGCTTCATGGTAACCACAAAGCAAAAACTTATAGCAAATGCAAAAAGGAATCTAAACATAACACTAAAGAAAGACATTATACCACAGGGGAGAGAGAAAAAAAAAGGACACAGAGAGTAACTACAAAAACAACCAGAAAACAATTAACAAAATGGCAATAAGTACATACCTATCAATAATTACTTTAAATATAAATGGACTAAATTCTCCAATCAAAAAGCAGAGAGTGGTTCAATGGATTAAAAATCCAAGACTCATCTATATACTGCCTATCAAAGACCCACTTCAAAAGTAGCATCACATAGTGACTGAAAGAGAAGTGATAGAAGAAGGTATTCTATGAAAGTAGAAATGGAAAGAAAGCTAGTGTATATATATATATATATATATATATATATATATATATATATGACATGTAAGACAAAATAGACTTTAAAACAAAAAAATGTAATAAGAGGAAAATGACATAATGATAAAGGAGTCAATTCAGCAAGAAGATATAACATTTATAAATATATATGCACCCAACATATGAACACCAAATATATAAAGCAAATATTAAGAGACTTAATGAGAAAATTGGCAGCCATGCAATAATAGTAAGGGACTTGAACTTCCCACCTTACATCAATGGATAGATCACTCAGACAGAAAAATCAATAAGAAAACATTGGCCTTAAATGACACATGAGACCAGATAGACTTAATAGATATATACAGAATATTCCATCCAAAAGCAGCAAAGTATACATTCTTCTCAAGTGCACATGGAATATTATCTAGGATAGATAACATGTTAGTTTATAAAACAAATCTCAATAAATTCAAGAATATTGATATCATATCAAGCATCTTTCCAACTATAAGGTGTGAAATTAGAAATGAATTACAAGAAAAATAGTGGAAAAAAATACAGATTAAGCATGTTACTGAACAACTACTGCATCATTGAAGAAATCAAAGGAGAAGTAAAAAAAAAACATAGAGACAAATGGAAACAGAAATACAACATACAACAATTTATGGGATCTGGCAAAAGTGGTTCTAAGAAGGAGGTTTATAGTGATACAAGCCTACCTAAAGAAATAAGAAAAACCTCAAATAAACAATCTAAATCTATACCTCAAGGAATTAATAAAATAAAACAAAATATAACAAATGAAGCTCAAAGGTAATAGAAGGAAGGAAATAATAAAGATTATAAAGGAAATAAATGAAATAGAAAATTAAAAAAAAACAGTAGAAAAGATACATGATACTAAGAGCCAGTTCTGTGAAAGAATAAACAAAATCAGCAAATCTTTAACTAGACTCAACAAGAAAAAAATTTCAAATAAGTAAAATCAGAAATGAAAGTAGGGATATTACAACTGATACCATAGAAATATGTTCGGTATTTTCTGATATAGAAAAAGGGCTATCTCTAATATTCTGTTGTTATAGTCTGTCAGAATCTGCATTAGAGTTGAAGTGTTTTGTGCTAGTGTCACAGCATAAAATCATATTACAAGTACTTAAGGATTCAGAGTCTCTATAGAATTATCATAGTTTTATACTGGATGAAAGCCACTGCACTTGTATTTTGATTGGAAATTCCTTTAGTATCTGCTTCTTGGAGGTCAATAATATTTGCCACTGAAATTCATCCACAGAAGAAGTTACTTTGCTTTCAGTGATATTATGCACACAGAGTTCCTTTCTAGTTCTTGACAGAACAGTACTTTACCAATAATACTCTTGACTTTTTAAGTGATGTGCTATAATGAACAAAAGGACTATCTTACTGCTAAAATCTAATTGCATATGCTTTAGAATTTTCTAAGGTTGTGTTTTGGATGCTGTAAATGTGAATTTTTATGTTATACAATTATGAACAATTATATACTAGCAAATTGGACAACTTAGAAGAAATGGATAAATTCCTAAAAAAAAATACAATCTTCCAAGATTGAATCTGGAAGAAATATAAAATCTGAATAAACTGAATACTAGTAAGGACGTTGAGTCAGTAATCAAAACTTTCCAACAAACAAAAATCTTAGACCCAATGGCTTCACTAGTGAATTCTAGCAAACACTGAAAGAATATTTAATATCCATCTTTTTAAAAATCTTCAAAAAAATGGAGAAAAAAAGAATACTTCCAAACTCATTTTACGAGGCCAGCACTATTCTAATACCAAACAAGACAAGGACTACCAAAAAAAAAAAAAAAAAAAAAAAAAAATTCACAGGTCAATATTCTTAATGAACATAGATGCAAAAACCCTCAACAAAATATTCTCAAATAAATTTAGCAATAGATTGAAAGGATCATACACTATGATCAAGTGGGATTTATTCCATGGATGCAAAAATGGCACAATGTATGCAAATCGATCATCATGATACACTATGTTAACAAAATGAAAGATAAAAATTACGCTATCATTTCAAAAGAAATGGGAAAAGCATTTGTCAAAAATCAACATCAATTTGTAATAGAAACCCTCAACAAAATGAGTATATAAGGAAGGTACCTCAATATAATAGTCATATATGACAAACCTACAGTTAATATCATATTCAATGGTAAAGAGCTAAAAGATTTTTCTTTAGGATCAGTAACAAGACAAGGACGCCCATTCTTGCCACTTTTATTGAAAATAGTATTGAAAATCCTAGCTACAGTAATCAGAAGAGAAAAATAAATAAAAGGCATCCAAATTAGAAAGAAAAAGGCAAAACTGTCACCATTTGCAATGACACAATAATATATAGAAAACCCTAAAGACCCTAAAGCTGCAGGATACAAAACTAATATACAAAAATATGTTTTGTTTATATACATTAATAATGAACAATCAGTGAGAGAACCTGAGAAAACAATCCCACCTACAATTACATCAAAATGAATAAAATACCTAGGAATACATTTAACCAATAAGGAAAAAGTCTTTTACACTAAAAACTATAAAACACTGAAGAAAGAAATTGAAGACCCTAATAAATGGAAGGATATTCTATGCTCATGGATTGGAATAATTAATATTGTTAAAATGCCTGTATCTCCCAAAGCAATCTACAGATTCAATGCAATCCTTATCCAAAATTGTAATGGCATTTTTTCACAGAACTAGCACAAAGAATCCTCAAGTTTGTATGGAACCACAAAAGACCCTGAGTAGCCAAAGCAATCTTGAGAAATAGGAACAAAGTCAGAGATATTCCCAAACATCAAACTATAATACAAAGCTGTAGTAATCAAAAGAGTATGTCGTTGGCATAAAAACATACATAGATCAATGGAACAGAATACAGAGCCCAGAAATAAACCTAAACATGTAGAGTCAATTAATTTATGACAAAAAAAGGCAATAGACAAGAGGAAAGTATAGTCTCTTCGATAAAAGGTGCTGGGAAAACTGGACAGACACATGTGAAAGACTGAAACTGGACCACTGTCTTATACCAAACACAGAAACATTAACTCAGAGTGGATTAAAGGCTTGAATGTGAGACTAAAATCGTAACAGTTCTAGAAGAAAACAAAGGCAATAAACTCCTTCCCATTAGTCTCAGTGGTTTTTTTGGATCTGACTCCAAAGGCCAGGGCAACAAAAGCAAAATAAGCAAAAGGGACCTACTCAAAAACTTCTATACAGGGAAAAAAAAAAAATCAACAAAACCAAAACACAACATACTGAATGGGACAAGTTATTTGCAAATGATATATTTGATAAGGGGTTAATATTAAATATATATAAAGAATCTATACAACTCAATCACAACAACAAAAAAATTAAAAAATCTGATTAAAAAATGAGCAGAGGATCTGAATAGGCATTTTCCCAAAGAAGACACACAGATGGGTAAAAGGCACATGAAAAAATGTTCAACATCACTCATCATCAGAGAAATGCAAATCAAAACCACAAGGAGATATCATCTTACACCTGTCAGAATGACTGTTATGAAAAAGACAAAAAATAACAACTTTGACAAGGATATTGAGAAAAGGAAATCCTGGCACACTGTTGTTGGGAATGTAAATAAGTGCAGCCACTATGGAAAACTGTATTACAATTCCTATAAATAAATAAATAAATAAATAAATAAATAAAAACTATCATATGACCCAGCAATTCTACTTTTGGATATTTATCCAAAGAAAATAGAAAACACTAATTTCAAAAGATATGTGTACTTCTAAATTCATTGCAGCATCATTTACAATAGCCAAAATATGGAAAGAGCCTAAATGTCCATGATGGATAAACCGATAAGATGTGGTATATATACATACACAATGAAATACTGCACAGCCATAAAAAAAGAAAGGAATGCTGCGATTTGCAACAATATGGAAGGACCTTCAGGGTATTATGTTATATGAGATAAGTCAGAAAAGAAAGGCAAATATTGGATGATTTTAGTCATATGTGGAATCTTACAAAACAAAACAAAACAAAACAAAACCCAGACTCATAGCTGAAGAGAAGAGATTGAGAGTTGCTAGTGGGATGGGGGTTGTAGTGCAAAATGGATGAAGGGAATCAAAAAGTACAACTTTCTAGTCATAAAATGAGTAAGTCATGGGGATGTAATTTACAGTAGGGGGAATATAATTAACAACTTTTTATTAACTTTGTATGATGACATAGGGTAGTGGACTTATTGAGATAATCATGTCACAATGTATATAAAGTTAAAATCACTTTGTTTTACACTTGAAATTAATATATTGTAAATCAATTATATGTCAATAAAAAAGAAGCTAGTTATATACAAAAATTTAAATGTTAATAGAAAAAATTAAAAATAGATAAACTATTACAAATATTTTAAGAGAAAAAATATGAAATTGGCACAATAAAATAATTATTATATGAATGTTCTGAGCTCTCAGGAAAAAAAAATACTGTTGATAGGATAAAATACATTAAAATTAAACTTTAAGTTAAAATACTATGTATTTTCTATAGAAGCGTAGAGAAAAATATCCCTGTCTTTGTGAGGCTCTCAGTTTATCAGGCAGAGAACAGCATTTAATAATACACATAATCAGTAAATGACACCTAATGATTACAAGATGATATTTTATATTAAAGAAAACCGAGCAGATAAAGACACCACTAAAAAAGAGAACTAAAGGCCAATATCCCTGATAAACATAAATGCAAAATTTTTCAATAAAATACTAACAAACTGAATTTACTAATATATTTTAAAAAATAATTCACTACAATCAAGTGGAATTTATTCCTGGGCTGCAAGGTAGTTTAACATTTGCAAATCTATCAATGTGAGACATCACATTAATCAGAGGATAAGAACTAGATGCAGAAAACTCAATACCCAAAAAATGAATAATCCAATTAAAAAATGGGCAGAAAGGGGCACTTGGACGGCTCAGTAGGTTAAATGTCCAACTTTGGCTCAGGTCATGATCTCACAAACCTCACGGTTTGTAAGTTCGAGCCCCTCATTGGGCTCTGTGCTGACAGCTCAGAGCCTAGAGCCTGCTTCGTATTCTGTGTGTGTCTCTTTTCTGCCCCTCCCCTGCTCACACTCTGTCTCTCTCTCAAAAATAAATAAACATTAAAAAATCTTTAAAAAATAAAAATAAATAAATGGGCAGAAAACATACACAGACATTTCTCCAAAAAAGGCACACAGATGGCCAACAGACACATGAAAAGATGCTCAACATCACTGATCATCAGGGAAATGCAAAGCAAAACTACAATTAGGTCACCTCCCACCTGTCAGAATGGGTCAAATAGACAACAAAAGAAACAACACGTGTTGGCAAGGGTGTGGAGAAAGAGGAACCCTTTTATACTGTTGGTGGGAATGCATCCTAGTGTAAGCACTCTTGAAAACAGTGTGGAGATTCCTCAAAAAGTTAAAAATAGAACAATCCTATGATCCAACAATAGCACTACTAGGTATTTACCCCATGAATACAAAAATACTAATTCAAATGGATACATTCACCTTGATGTTTATAGCAACATTATCTACAATAGCCAAATTATGGAAACAGCCCAAGTGGCAATCAACTAATGAATGGATTAAGAAGTGATATATATATAATGGAATATTACTCAGCCATAAAGAAGAATAAAATGTTGCCATTTGCAATGGCATGAGTAGAGCGAGGCAGTGAAATAAGTCAGTCAGATAAAGACAAATACCATATGTTTTCACTCATATGTGGATTTAAGAAACCAAACAAATGAGTAAAGGTGGGGGGAAGAGAGAGAAGCAAACCAAGAAACAGACTCTTAACTATAGAGAACAAACTGAGGGTTGACAGAAGGGAGGTGGTTGGGGGCACAGGTTAAATAGGTTGTGTGTATTAAGGAGTGCACTTGTGATACAACCAGGCGCTGTACGGAAGTGCTGAATCACTCACTACATAGTACACCTGAAACTAACATTATACTTTTAACTAATTGGAATTAAAAAAAAAAAAAAACTTAAAAAAATAGGGCAGAGTAAAGAGGGTGAGAAATCCTTGGGTCAGGTGTACAAGTGGTGGCTAATTGGGCAGGCAGGATTGACTTTGCTTCCAAAGTGGGATTTTGAGCAATAACTCGAAAGAGATGAAATCTTTTGAAGAACGTCTTCCAAAAGACTATCTCAAGCAAAGGGTATGGGTAGAACTTGTTTCTAACACAGGATTATACTTAGTAGTTCTAGAAAGGAAAGGAGGCTCTGACTCAAGTAAAGAAGCTAATAGAATAAAAATTCAGAAAGCTAACAGAGGTCTGAAGTACTCAGTTTGGGCAGCCATAACCAAATACCATTGACTAGGTGGTTTAAACACCAGAAATTTATTTTCTCACAGTTTTGCAGGGTGAAAGTCCAACATGAAGATCCTAGCACTGTTAAGTTCCAATGAGGGCTTCCTTCCTGGCTTTCAAATGACAGAAGTCTGTGTCCTCACATAGCAGAAAGAATAAAAACACATTTTCTGATATCTCTTCTTATAAGGGCACTAATCCCATCACAAGAGCTCCACCCTCATGATATCATCTAAACCTAATTATCTCCCAAAAGCCCCATTTCCAAATATCTTAATATTGTAGGGTAGGGATTCAACATATAAATTATGGGGAGATGCAATTCAGTCCATAGCAGGGTCAGATCTTGCAAGGTATTCTAGGTCATGGAAAGGTCTTTGGCTTTTACTCTGACTGAAATGGAGAATCATTGCCTGGCTCCGGCCAGGGAAGAAGTAAGAATTACAGCACATTTTACAGGATCACTGCGGCATCTATTTTAAGAACAGATTAGAGAGAGCACTAGAAGAATTTGAGATCTGTTAGTTACAGCAACAATTGAAACTCAACATGACAACAGCAACAGCTTAGATAGAGTTAAGAGATTAAGAGGTGAAGAGACTGAGAGAAATGGCTAAAATTTAAATTATAAGAAGATTTTCTGATGGCTGTGGGAGTGACAGAAAAAGTGACTTTAGGATTTTTCTAACTGAGCAACTGAGAGAATGAAGTTCTCATGAAAAGTAATTTGTAAGTTGTCAGTTTTTGCCCTATTTAAAACCATGGGATCAATAAGATCATCAAGAGATTATTTATAAAATAAAAAGAAAAACAAAGGAGGACCAAGAATTAACACTAAACAATGTTGACAGAAATAGAGTGAATCAGAAAAGTGAGTTAGTAAAAATAATGTAATATAGTGTTCTCAAAACCACGTGAAGAATGTCTATCAATGGTATTACATACGTCAAACTCGGCTGATATTCTGTGTCAAGTATTTCATTGAGAACTAATAATGTGGATGGTCAGTGTGGATAATACTGGTGATCTCAAGGAGAACAGCTTTTGTGAAGAGGTGACAGAGAGTACTTAGGGACTTCAGGACAAGAGGAGGAGATGGAAACTAGATTAAATGAAGGAGTGCATCATGGCATCATCAAGGAGAAGGTGATTCTTGACAAGAGCTTTGAAGTTAGCAATTAAGAGGAAAATAGAAAGAATGCCAGGTGGAGAGAACAGTACAGGTGAGACTGATGAGAAAGATCGGGTCACGTATTTCAAACTGAAAAATTTGAGTTGGGTCCTGAGCAGTGTGATGATGGCAGTAGAAAAGATAGATGAAAGACAGCTAATGAGTTTGACTTTTATCCTAAATAAAATGTGAGAATTGCTATAGAAGTATAATTCAGGTAGGAATATATATTTCCTTTGATATTGCAAACTAGTGTTGATATCTGAAACAGTGCTGGCTATTGGAACAATTTCAGGAAACTGTTCATGAACCTATATTGTATTATTTACCCTGTAATATTACTGAATTTACACCAAAATGAAGTTAATATTACTTGAAATAATGTAAGTTTATACAAAATAAATACGCTTACTTGCTTCCATATGAGAGTCCTTTATGAAGAAAAAAAAAAGGTTTGATGAGCTTGATGATGTGGTGTTGTACTTATGAAGCAATAAGAACTTATAAATAATTAAAATATTTTAGCCAAATTCAGTGTGTGTGTGTGTATTCAAGACAATCAATATATGCTATCCTCAATTGCATAATTTCAACTGAAAATTAGGAGAATAAACCCATTGCTCTCTTCACGTTAATTAGGGTGGAATTGAGTGGAGGAAAATTGAGAAAAAAATATTATAGTGAAAATTTATCTTAGAGCCAAACGTATTCAAAAAGATTTTTAGGGGCACCTGGGTGGCTCAGGCCGTTGAGTGTCCGACTTTGGCTCAGGTCATGATCTCACACTCTGAGCTCGAGCCCCGCGTGGGGCTCTGTGCTGACAGTTCGGAGCCTGGAGCCTGCTTCCGATTCTGTGTCTCCCTCTCTCTCTGCCCCTCCCCCGCTCATGCTCTGTCTCTCTTACTCTCAAAAATGAATACATGTTAAAGATAAACTAAAGAAAAAAAAAAATTAAGAATAAAATTGAAAACTGAAAGTAGCTAAAATAACACTTTTATTAACCCATCACATAGTTATTATACTTAATATAAGAAGCATTAATAACGTAATTATTAATGAAAAACTTGCCAATACACCACAGATTCCCTCAAGCAGCACATTTTCTGAATTTTTTTTAATGTTTATTTTTGAGAAAGACAGAGACAGAATGCAAGTGGGTTAGGGGCAGAGAGAGGCAGAGAGGGAGACACAGAATCCAAAGCAGGCTCCAGGCCCCGACAGAGCCCCACGCGGGGCTCGAACTCACAAGCCTTGAGATCATGACCTGTGCCCAAGTAGGAAGCTCAACTGACTGAGCCACCCAGGCGCCCCTAAAGCAGCACATTTTCTGACCGAGGGAGCACCAGAAACAGGAGCTGACAATCTACAAGTCACACCTTCGTATATAACCTAGAAACTGAGACCTGTAAAAAAGAATAGTGTCAGGATGGTGGAAGAGGTGAGTGTTCATCTGGACTTAAATGACAAGATTTGAACAGGCAGAACAGAGAAAACTGAGCACGTTGGGAAACTGGATCACATGAAACCTGGCCTGATCATTGACTAGGAAGGGTGAACTCTTTAGGAATGGCAGAGTCATATAATGGAGAGCTTTGAAAGTCTGTGCAACAGGTTTAGATCAAATGTAACAGAAAAAAAAGGGGGGGGGGAGGGGGGGGAGTGGGAATATCTACAAAAATTTGGTATGTTTTCCTGACAATTCTGTGCAGTGTGGTTTTGAGCCCCAATCAGAAAATCCAAATAAGAAGCTACATCCATGAATCCTTAAGAGAAATATCTAAGCCCGCTATCACAGGGGTCATCTCCCAGCATGAAGTTAGAGAAATTGACAATTCTTAAATAAACACGATTTTTTTCCTCTACTTCCAAGTTCAGAGTTTATTGTTTCCTTACTGCCTTACCTCTAACAGTGTTCACTTCACTTTGGTACAGCTTTCCTATTTTGACTCTGCCTGTCTCAGGTTTTTATTTGCAGATCGTAAGCTTCGGGGCAAAGACTATCAACTTTTCATTTTCCACAATGTTTGGTGTCCTGTGTCCCAGTAACAAACAGAAAATAGCAACTGAAGAAGTAAGTTAAATGAGAACTGAATTTCACCTTCCTAAGCATTCGTGAGAATCATTACATTTTACACATAGCAAAAAACGTTGTTTCATTTAATTCATTAATCTAAAATAATTACGTTTTATTTGCTGCTATCTACAAAGTAGAAAGTTATTGTTACTGGAAATTCTAATGCATATCCTTTAAAAAAAGTAGAAATGTGGTGTGAGAAAGCTCTTGAGAGACAGATTTCTAGCTAAACTTGGAGGGTGTGTATAACTAAAACAGATGGATGAAAAGAACAAAATAAATAAAGAAAATAAAGATTTTCTTGTAATGACTGGATCTGTGTAGGTGTATAATTTGTCATCCTTCCTCTCCCTCACGTATTGTACATAACCATTAGCAGCACGTTTCAGTGGGACAGATTTAAACACAGTATGTTTTGCCACACAGAACGTGTTGCTACTTTTATGATTCCAAAATGTACTGTGCCCCCGGAACTGCAAATGTTGTCATATTAAAGCACTTGTCATTTGGGTTTGCTGAAACAATAGCTTTTGCCAGAATTCACTCTTGCTGAAAATGATTGCCTTTTAGGAGTTCTCACAAATAGATTTATTAGCTTTCGCACTGAATAAACAACCAAGAGCTTGCTATGCAGATCGGCCCCAGAAGCTGTTACAGAGGATAGATTTCCAACTTTTATGGCAACATCCTTTACTTTTATGTTCTATCCTCTCCCGAATTGATAAATTGAGTTTTGTTTAAAAAATACAAGAAAATGCAACACAATGAAGCAAGACGATTTCTTCTGTTTCTTTTAAACCTAACTCGTAGAGTTTGCTTGGTTTTAACGGAATCAAGGTTTCAGAGGAGCAGAAGTTTTCATGGCAAAGTCTCTAGAAATGAGGATTCAACAGGGATGGATTGAGGCGAATTTAGGAGTTAGTAACAAACAAGAACATAAGTATCATTTAGGAAATGTAGTGTCCCTGTAACTTCCTCCTCCAACTGGGTTTTTTTGTTTATTTGTATTTCTTTTGAGGGTGTTAAGGAATAAGTAAGCATATAAAAATTTTATGACTTGAGAGAGCATGCTGTTTTGTCAATTAAAATATTAAATTTTGTGAAACAAAGATGCTTTAAATTACAGAAGAAACTTCAGATATGGGGAGAGGGAATAAGTGAAAGAGAGGAAATGAAGGAGAGAAAGAGAAAGAGAAAGAGACACAGAGGGAAAGAAACAGATTTCTAGGCCCACACTAACCGAGTTTCAGTATGAAAAAGGAAAGGCGTATTAACTCGAGATGATTACATTTCTCACTAGATAAAAAGTGCAGGTATTGCAGTTATGAATGTATCACATTGGGAGACTTTATGGATGTAGACTCAATACATCTTTGCACTTATATTTTTTGTGGAATAGATGAGAAGTCAGACGCTCTCTCTTTATATCCTGCCTGCCATGTTGTCTTGGCTGCCTGCTCCAGGGAGTTTTCTTCTGAAATAGAAATAGAGTCCAAGAATCTCCAGGAGTAGATATAAATGGACCTAGTCCTGCATGTTTTATATTTCTCTGCAAAATGTTACATACTCCAAGGAAAATGTAGCACATTCGGATAACTATTTCCCATATTTTTAGTAGAAATGTGTTTTAATTAAAATAAAAAATTTTTTTGCTGTATCTTATGATGGAACTCAACTGGCTAAGTTAAGGTTTTGTGATATATTTTCTCCAATCTCTGTCTTTCTACTATAGTGAAAACTTACAGAAACATTTTATTCTGAACTAAATATTTAGTCCTTTTATTGTCAGAGAAGTCTCAGCTAGGCAGGATCAGCACAGAAGATAAGGAGAAATGAAAATCCTCTTTAGTCTGAATTACTTGGATCCCTCTCACTCACAAGTAAATGGGAACAGTGCAATAGACCTAAAATGTGTTCACCAGATCTACTAGTAAAGAACTCAGTACATTTCACTATCCAAAACTCAGCTTCTTATAATATTTAAAATCCTGGTTATTACAAAATTTTCACTGTATATATCCATACATGAATCTAATAAAAGCTGTGGACTCTTGCCCTAGAAAAGGACAAACACGTACTTCTAATCCAGACATCAACAAAAGATGCCAAGGATCAGGAAATCTAATTTAGACTTGACTCAAACACTATATTCAGGCATTTAGCTTCTAGGACTCAACTTTATTGTTCATAAGGGAGAAGGATAACCAAGATCAATTTGAATAAAGTATAAAAAATACTTCTGAAACCAAATAGCAGCTTTTTATATATGGAACTTGGAAGTCAGAGAAATTGAAGATAGGAAAGAAAATATCTGGTTAATAATGAGATAGATAGATAGATAGATAGATACATACATACATACATACATACATACATATATACAGGGTGGGAGCTGGTAGAGAGGGCAGTGCTTAATTTCCTGCCAAAGAACTAGAAAAATGTTCTTTACAGGATTGAGAAAATTTGTCTAAATGAAACAAACAATATAGCAACCTTACTTCATATTCAATTTACTTAATCTTTAATTGTTTTCTACAAGTAGTATCAAAATTTTGCATGCCACATCTGCCTTCACATTTCTTCTAAGAACATATGGTAAGGGAGAAATGAGGGGTAGGCAAGTGAAGAAAGTGTTTTCACACTTCTTTTTACCTGAGGGGCTCTCTTCTCCAGAAATGTGAAACAGTTCCACCCAATTAATAAACCAAGTATAAGGGAGTGTCGAACAAGAAAGAAATGAGGCTGCAAAGCCAACAAAAAGTTTATTTGGGGTCTTTAGGAACTCAAATCCAGGAGGCACAGATGCAGGAGAAACCTGAAATGTGTTCTGAGAGGTGAGGAGAAAGAGTTTATAAAGGCAAAAAGAGTGGGCTTATGTAAGTTGTTGTGGAAGACACGTGATTAGTGTAGGCAAAAATAATTAACATTGGTCTATATTATACTATAGGTGACTATGCTAGTTGCTAGGTTGGAGTTTAGTGAAATAATTCTTTCTGAGAAGTGCAACAGGATGTGGTAGTTTGTGGTTGGCACAGTCTAAAAAACGTTCACATTCCATCCAAGTGTGGACATGTGTAAGACTAACCTCCCCAAGGACCTGCCACTCCATTGACATTCCTGACTTCATTTCAGATATTTCTGTTCACAAGAGAAATTGTCTGATAAATTTATACTTTCCATAGTTTTGAGCAAACTATTTCTAGTTTATGGAAATTTCCTATACATGTTTTAGAATACATTAATTTTTTTGCCAGTACATGTTTCTCCAGGCTATGCCATCCTAGGATGTTACAAGAATAATACCAGTAAAAGTAGTTAGCATTCATTCAACAATTGCCATGTGACAATGCCATTCAAAGAATTTAATATTTATTAGCTCACTTAACTTCATATAATCCTTGATTCAGATGCTTTTGAATTCCTCAGTTTAGAGGTGAAGAAACTGAGGTGTGTGGAGTTTGAGTAAATTCCAGAACTGGTAAATGGCAAAGTCAATTCTGTTCAGTGTGGTTAAGACAGATGGTTCAGCTGGACTGGTTAAAACAGAAAGATTAGTAGGCATCTGGAATCACCATTTCCTCTCCAACACACACACACACACACACACACACACACGCACGCACATGCAAATACACATGCTATTTGTATAAGTTAGTTTAGTAATGCCTAATTTTCTTTTAAATCTTGGATATGAATTCAGATTTTTAAAATGGAGTAGAGTGAAAGAGAAGGCTGTTGATGAGGGAAATTTAGATATTGGCATGATTTTGATTTTGACTGATGGATAGCTGAAAATTATTGTCAGGTTCTGGGCCCACACTGTGTTGGCTCAGAACCTGGGAGACGGAGAACCACACGGACATGAGCATAGGCATGCTACCTCACAATTCTAGCTGGCATGGCTTAGACACTTTCAGCATTCACAGCAGTTATGAGCATATGACAGCTTTCCTTAGTTGAGCATTATTTTCATCCAGGATGTAAGAAGTAGTTATATTTGTTTATTTATACCAATAATTATTTGAAAATGTTTTAAAATGAACATTTTTATTTTCACCCCACAAGGGACCTAAGTTAAGAGATCTCACAAGGCAAATAAATGAGCCAAGAGAATTGATCAATCAGGGATATGGCAGGAAAATCAGAAATCAAACTAGGAATTTGAAATGAAGGAGTTTAACAGAGAATTGGTTATGTAGATGTTGAATAGACTGAATGATTAAGAAACAAAAACAGGAACACTGAGGTAAATCAGAAATAACTACAAGAAAAATCTATCATTCTTACCTTTGGGGGAATAAAGGAGAAAGGGTGGGATTATCGTAATATAGACTATTAAGAACGGTACCCCAAAGTTTATAGCAGCACTCTCAACAATAGCCAAATTATGGAAAGAGCCTAAATGTCCATCAACTGATGAATGGATAAAGAAATTGTGGTTTATATACACAATGGAGTACTACGTGGCAATGAGAAAAAATGAAATATGGCCTTTTGTAGCAACGTGGATGGAACTGGAGAGTGTGATGCTAAGTGAAATAAGCCATACAGAGAAAGACAGATACCATATGGTTTCACTCTTATGTGGATCCTGAGAAACGTAACAGAAACCCATGGGGGAGGGGAAGGAAAAAAAAAAAAAGAGGTTAGAGTGGGAGAGAGCCAAAGCATAAGAGACTCTTAAAAACTGAGAACAAACTGAGGGTTGATGGGGGGTGGGAGGGAAGGGATGGTGGGTGATGGTTATTGAGGAGGGCACCTTTTGGGATGAGCACTGGGTGTTGTATGGAAACAAATTTGACAATAAATTTCATATATTGAAAAAAAAAAAAAAGAACGGTCCTGCAGAACAGAAATCAGGACTCGGAGAAGAGGTGTGAGAGTGCTGCTGCAGGTACCAGGAGGGGTTTAAAGGACCCAGGTGCTAGGAGAGCAAAAAGGATCGGGAGGCTGGAATCACCTGCTGCTTCTGAAGTGAAGTCCAGAGATGGAGGTGGTGGTGACATAAATAGCAAGCAGTTGGAAGAAGGGAGACAGTCTCCCCTTTGTTTAGTTTGTAATTTTGTAATTTCTTTCTTTTTTTAATAATTTTTTTAATGCCTATCACTTTTGAGAGAGAGAGAGAGAGAACATGAGCAGGGGAGGGGCAGAGAAAGAGAGAGAGAGAGGTAGACACAGAATCTGAATAGGCTCCAGGCTCTGAGCTGTCAGCACAGAGCCAGACATGGGGCTGGAATCCACAAACTGAGATCATGACCTGAGCTGAAATCTGATGCTTAACTGACTGAGCCACCCAGGCACCCTGTAATTTCTTAATTGTGTTGCTCGCTATGGTTAGAATGTTACAAGAAGGCAGTTGCAATGATAAATGTGGTTTGCAGATTTTCAAACTCAGCACCATCAAGTAGAGATCAGCAAGGTAAAATGGATGCAATGAGACAATACCTTAATCACCCGGAAAGTGTGCTAATAGATACCTAACCTCTTTGTGATCTGTTTTCTCATTTATGAACTTCTGAATATAGTAGCACCTGCCTCAAAATGATGTTACAAATAGTAAGTATAAATGTAATAAATTTAAATATAAATTTAAAAATGGTATGTAGTAAGTGCTCAATAAATGCTAGCTAGTAAAATAATATTTATTCATAGAGTTCTCTAAAATACATGAAAGCCTGTGGGAGGGAAACAAGAAAGAGGAAAACCTTTAAAACGAAATTTAACCTGTAGAGAATGAATAGACTAGGATTAAAGTTCAAATATCCTTGAACTGACAATGTCTATAGCGTGGTAATCAGCCATCTTCCTTGTCTGTAAGTAGTAAGCAAAGCTAGAAGACAAATCAAATGTCTTAAATCTGTTGAGCAGACATTTATAAGCTATATAAGATATTACTCATTGCTGAAGATTCTGTTAGACTCAAGGAAGAATGCTTATGTAACATGCCTATTCGAGTGAGAGCTCACTGATTTGTGCCCCTGAAAATCCTGTTTATTAAAGGATTTATTAAATGTTGGAACTGACATTATATGAATAAAAAAAAAGCATGGATAAAAATTTTGTACTTACTCAACATTGTTTACTTATTAGAAAAATAGTAACTTCTCTGTATGTATCATTGTTCTAGGATCCTAGAGAACAACAAAACAAAACATGACAATCTGGGTACTATCGCATATATTTGGAATGAACACACGGCTTATAAATCACAATTTATGAGCAGATTAGTCAAATGGTTTTATTAAACATATTAAGCTGTATTTATTTTAAAGTGGTTATTTAGTCCCTCCAACAAGCAGGGAGAGAACTGACATTTATTAAGTCTTACACTTTATATAAATTACTGCATTTAATTAGTGTAATTCCATTTCAGAGATGAGAAAAGAATTTGAGAAACTTTCCAAAGATAATTATTCTTAAGTGATTAAAAACATTTATAAACAAATTTGGATAATCCTACAAGTTAACCATGTTGTTTGTTAGCTCATACTTTACTATATTTTACATATTCTTCAATAAACATTAATGTTTACTTATTAATTTTCTATGAATAAATATGCTAAAGACAAAAAAATAAGCTTCACTCTTCTGGAAGACACACCTATTTTTTGGAAACTATAACATATGACATAATTAGAGGTAAGAAAAAAAACTTAAATGTTTATGTATTGTTTATTTTGAGAGACAGAGAGAAAGAGTGCATGTGAGTATGGGGAGGGGCAGAGAGACAAAGTGAGAGAGAGAAACTCAGGCAGGCTCCACATTCTCAGTGCAGAGACCAATGCAGGACTCAAACTCATGACCAGTGAGAGCATGACCTGAGCTGAAATCAAGAATGGTGCAACCAATGGACCTACTCAGGCACCACAAGATAAGAAAACTTTTAACAAAACTTTTTAATTATTAATGTAGATAAATATATACAGTATTGTCAGAAAATCTCAGATATTAGTTGTTACTAAAATATTTGAGAAGGTACTCAGTGTATGAAGAAGAATTTGGCTTAAAGAATAAATAGCATTTGGCATACACTAAGGAGAAAAGCTGTCATTGAGCGCTTTCTAACCCTAACCCTAACCCTAACCCTAACCCTAACCCCTAACCCTAACCCTAACCCTAACCCTAATGCAGTATTCTGCTGGGCTAAAAAAAAAAAAAAAAAAAATATATATATATATATATATATATATATATATATATATATATATGTATATGAAAACGAAATGAAAAAAAAACATTGAAAATATTGTTTATTAGTAGCGATCAGATTGCCACCCCACGGAAAAACTCAAAACAGATAAAACATATAAAACACTTTTCAAGACATGGACATCAGGCAACAGATCCATGAAAGATAGGAAACAATTGAGGGAAGACTTGACCGCTTTAGTTTATGGCAGAGTTCCGCATCACAGGGATCAGGACCCCAGAGAATTGAGAGATAAAGCTGAGAGATCTGAGAAGCAAAAGTGGATAGTTTTCGCAGGACAGATTATCAGAGAAGGGAAACCTGCATCAAGAGACCCAGAAATCCTTTTGTAGCAATATGGATGGAACTAGAGAGTGTGATGCTAAGTGAAATAAGTCATACAGAGAAAGACAGATACCATATGTTTTCACTCTAATGTGGATCCTGAGAAACTTAACAGAAGACCGTGGGGGAGGGGAATGAAGAAAAAAAGTTAGGGAGGGAGCCAAACCATAAGAGACTCTTAAAAACTGAGAATAATCTGAGGGTTGGTAGGGGGTGGGAGGGAGGAGAAAATGGGGGATGGGCACTGAGGAGGGCACTTGTTGGAATGAGCACTAGGTGTTGTATGGAAACCAATTTGACAATAAATTTCATATTAAAAAAAAAAGAAACTCAGAGATCTGCAGAGGATCTTATTCCTAAAAAAAAAAAGTTTTTACATTTATTCATTTTTGAGAGACAGAGCACAAGCAGGGGAGGGGCAGAGAGAGGGAGACACAGAATCTGAAGCAGGCTCCAGGCTCCAGACTCCCAGCTATCAGCACAGAGCTTGACACGGGGCTCAAACTCACGAACCGTGAGATCATGACCTGAGCCAAAGTTGGATGCACAACCGACTGAGACACCCAGGAGCCCTGAGGATCTTCTTCTTAAGCTGAGTACTGATCAGTGCATACGTATAAGGTGATAATTCAAGGCTGGAGAAGGAATCATCCACATGGACTAGATGGTGCTAACTCCTGTACTCAAACAGGACTAGAAGCAGATATGTCTCATCAGCCATAGTAAAAACCCAGAAAATTCATAGGGCACAAAAATATTTAAAGAAATGATATAAATGTTTCACATTTGTTAAAATAATTCCAAGAAGATTAAAGTATCCCAAACAAAAGAAACATGAATAAAACTGCATTGAGGCACATCCTCATTAATTGCTTAAGACAAGTCATAAAGAGAAAATCTTACAGGCATGGCAAGAAAAAAAGACATTAGTTGCAGAGAAACATCTGTAGCATATTTCGGTTTTTGCCTTGTTCTTTTGTACAAAATGAACAAGACTATTAATCTTGTATTCTATATCCAGCAAAAATATCTTTTAATATAGATAACATTTTTCAGACATACTAAATTGAAATTCATCAACATCAGACTGCACTTCGGGAAATCATGAAGGCAAAAGAAAAATACATCAGATCAAAACTAGATTTCAAATATAAATGAATGAAACGATATATATAAGTATATAAATATAAGAGATATTTCTGTTAAAACTTAAATCTTATTAAGTGAAAATTGGCTACTTAACGTAAAAAAAGATATTTGTGGAAATTATATCATATATGGAAGGTAACATATTGACAAGCATAACAAAAAAAGCATAGGGGAGAAAAATGGAAATGTAGTTATGAGACTCTTATACTGTGGCATAACAAAACTTGAAGGTTGTGTGTAATAAGTTAAAGTAAATTTCATAAATTCTAAAATGAACAGTAAATATGCACACAACAGTTAAGCTAATAAGGCAACAAAGGAGATAAAATTACTAATCAGTAAAAATAATTCAAAGCAAAGCAGAAAAAAAAAGGGGGGGATGAACCAAAAAGAGATAGGACAAATAGAAAATAAATAGAAGCATGATAAATTTATACCTAGTGATATCAATAATCATAAAACTGTAAGTGATATTAAAACCAAATTAAGTGAATACTGCTGATAATAAAGCAATATGGAACTATGTGTTTCTATATAGGAAAAAATAGTTTAAAAGTAAAAGGCTGGAAGAAGTTATATTACAATTATATTAATCAAAAGAGAGCTGGCGGGGGGGTGCTTGTGTGTTTCAGTCAGTTAAGCATCCGACTCTTGATTTTGGCTCAGGTCATGATCTCATGATTGTGAGATTGAGCTTTATGTCGGGTTCTGCATATACAGAATCTGCTTAAGATTCTCTCTCCCTCACTCTCTGCCCTTCCTCTGCTCATATTAGTTCTCTTGAAAGAAAAGAAGAAAGAAAGAAAGAAAGAAAGAAAGAAAGAAAGAAAGAAAGAACGAACAAGCTAAGGTGGCTATTTTAGTAATTAAAAGTTTAAATTTAGAGCAAAGAATATTACCAGGTATGAAGAGGTCATTTCATAATAAAAGTGAAAATTCACTGAAAGGATATAATAATCCTAAAAGTCTATGTGCCTAGTAGACAACTTTAAGATAAACTAAGAAAAGTTGATAAAACTTAAAGTAAATATAGTAAAATTCAACAGTTACAGTCAGAGATTTAGACACCCCTATTTCAGTAATTGAAAGAAATTATTGGTACATAGTAAAGATATAGAAGATGTGAACATCACTACCAATCAAGTAGACCTACGTGACATTTATACAGTATTTCACTAAACAACATACACATTCTTTTCAACTGCACAGGAAACATTTAAAGATGGACCATTTTATAAGCCATAAAAAAAAAACAAACCCTCCACATATTTACAAAAGTTAAAGTTACATAGAGTATGCTCCCTGACTACAACATGTTTAAATTAGCAATCAATAACAGAAAAGTCTCTAATAAATCCTCAAGCAGATGGGAACCAAATAGCATGCTTCTAAATAATCCATGGGTCAATAAAGGAATCAATGGCTGAATTAGAAAGTATTTTAAGCTGAATGAAAATAAAAACACAGCATATCAAAATTTATAGTATTCAGCTAAAGTGGAACTTAGAGCAATAATTATAGAGTAAATTTATTAGAATAATGCATTAGAAATAAATACATTAGAAAGAAGTCTCAGGTCAATGGCCTCAGTTTCCAAATTAAACAACTAGAAACAAAGAGCAAGCAATAAAACAAAAGAAGTGAATTAATAAACATAAGAGATAAGTTGAATAATTAGACAACAAACAAAATGGGAGAAATAAAATGAAACCAAAAATTAGCCCACTGGGCAAAAAAAATTAAATTGATTAACCCTAAGTCTGACCAATCAGGGAAAGAGGAGGGAAGACATAAATGACCAATATTTACAGTTAGAGAGAAGACATCAATACAAATTGTGTAGAGATTTAAAGGTCAATAAGAAATTATTATGAACAAGATTATGTAAATATATTAAAAATTTAATGTACAAATTCTTTGAAAAATATAAACTACCAAAGTTCGCAGAAGAAATAATAGTTTACATCTATTAAATAGAGTAAAATTAGAGTTAAAAACTACCCACCAGAAAACTCCACACCCTGACGGCTTCACTGATAAATTCTGGCAAATATTTAAAGAAGAAAAAAATTCATATAAACTCTTGTAGAAAACTGAAAAAGGAATAAATAATTTTAAATTCATTCTTTGAGGTTATTACATTGACTTTAAAATTAGGTCAATGCATGCCAAAAATAAAAATACAGATCAGCTTACAAATGGAGCTTATCCAAAGAATACCAAGTTGGTTTAACATTTGAAAATCAATCAATGCATTTTACCATTAAAAAAAAAAACTTGTAAAGATAAACTCTATGGTTATGTCAAAGCTGAAGGAAAATAAATTAACAGTGTAATGGAATTTTCCCAACCTGATAAAAGGCATCATCTAAACATCTACAGCTATTATGCTCCTAAATGATGAGAGACTGAATACTTTGTGTTGAGACCAGGAAAAAGAAAGGGTGTCTGCATTCACCATTTCTATTTTCCAATATATTGGAGATTCTTGTCAGTGCAGTAGGAATAACAAAGAAAGTAATGTTATCCAATTGGAAAGGAGAAAGAAAAATTTTTTTCATTTGTAATCAACATGATTATCTATGCAGAAAATGTACAGAATCTACAAAAAAAACATGCTAATCTAACAAAGTGAATTTAGCAAGATTGCAGGATACATGACTAATCAAGACCCTCAGTTGTATTTCTATAAACTAACAATAATCAGAAATTAAATTGAGAGCTAATACCATTTACAGTAGCTTCAAAAAATATGAAATACTGAATGCATTTGACAAAAGATGTACAAGATCAGTAAAGATCTTCCTTGATTTACAATGGAATTGTGTCCTGATAAGTCAATTATAGGTTGAAAATGCACTCAAAACAGATGACTTACCAAACATCATAGGTTAGCTTAGCCTGCCTTACAGGTGCTCAGAACATTTACATTAGCTTACAGTTCTACAGAATCATCTAACACGAAGCCTATTTGATAACAAAGTGTTGAATATTTTGTGTATTTGATTGAATACTGTAAAGAAAGTAAAACAAAACAAAACAAAACAAAACAAAACAAACCAGAATGGTTGTGTGGGTACAGAATGGTTGTAAGTGTGTGGGTGGTTTACCCTTAGGATCTTGTGGCTGACAGAGAACTGTGGCTGCCACTGCCCAACATCATGAGAGAGGTTCATACTGAATATTGCCAGCCTGGGAAAAGATCAAATCCCAAATTTAAAGTATGGTTTCTACTGAATGTGTATCACTTTTGCATCATTGCAAAGCTGAAAAATTAAGTCAAACCATCATAACTTGAGGACCATCTATCCTGAAACTTACTCAACACTGCTGGGAGAAATAAAAATTAAAACAAACAAACAAACAAACAAACCATTAAAAAAAAATTTAATGTTTATTTCTGAGACAGAGAGAGACAGAGCATTGGGGGGGGGGGGGGCAGAGAGAGAGAGACATACACACAGAATCAGAAGCAGGCTCCAGCACAGAGCTGGAGCACAGAGCTGTCAGCACAGAGCCTGATGTGGGGCTTGAACTCACAAACCGTGAGATCATGACCTGAGCCGAAGACGGTGGCTCAACCGACTGAGCCACCCAGGCGCCCCCATTTGTGATATTGCGATTTATAATAAGAAATATATATTCAATCTTTGTTCTTGTTACTGGCACAGAGCTCCTAAAATAAAACGCTTGGGTTTTTGTTTTTTTTTTTTTAACGTTTTATTTATTTTTTAGACAGAGACAGCATGAACGGGGGAGGGGCAGAGAGAGAGGGAGACACAGAATCAGAAGCAGGCTCCAGGCTCTGAGCCATCAGCCCAGAGCCTGACACGGGGCTCGAACTCACAGACAGTGAGATCGTGACCTGAGCTGAAGTCGGACGCTTAACCGACTGAGCCACCCAGGCGCCCCAAAACGCTTGGGGTTTTGATAAAGATGTATTTTGTTATTCATAACAAGCCCGTTTCAACAACACCTGAGATTCTACTAATAAGGTGACTTTTGTAAAGCCCCTTAGGATGGGAGCTCATTGCCAAGGGAACCAATAATACGATTAGAGGATTAGAACTCTCAGTCCTACTCCTGACTTCCAACCTTTGGGGAGCTAAGGGGGCTGGAGATTGAGTACAATCACTTAATGGCCAATGATTTAATTAATCTTGCCTATATAATTAATCTGCTGTAAAACCCCAAAAGGATGGGCTTAGAGGACTTCTGGATTGGTGAGCAAACATCTGGAGGAGCTGGAATGGCAGTACACCTAGAGAGAGGGCATGGAAACTCCATGCCCTCTCCCACATACATGTTCTTTGCATCTCGTCCATCTCTCTGTTCTTGAATTATATCCTTATATAATAAACTGATAAGTAAGTAAACTGTTTACCTGAGTTCTGTGAGCTCCTCTAGCAAATTAATGAATCAGAATAGGGAGTCACAGAGAAGTCCCATTTAGAGCTGGCCAGTCAAAGGCACAGGTGACAACCTGGACTTGTGATCACTATCTGAGGTGGGGCAGTTATGGGACAGAGCCCTTAACCAATGTGGCACCTGAGGATAACTCCAGCTAGACAGTGTCAGAATTGAGTTGAATTGCAGGACACCCAGCTGGTGTGAGAGAATTGTTTGATGTATGGGAAAATTCACATCCAGTTTCAGAAGAGACATATCGAGGTTAGAGAGAAACAGAAGAGCTTTCCTTTACACTCTGATCATGGATCAGGAGCTTAACACAATGCTAGCAGCTTCTGTGATAAGCATTGGGTCTTATAATTGGTGACTGAATAAAGAGGTGCACTCACAAGGAAGGCAAAGACTGCCCTTAGTAAAAGACAAGTTTCAATAAGGAAAATGAATATAAGGATGTAGTTAAGGTTTCAAACCTAAAATATGTTGAAATATTAAGAGAACAGTCATTGATAGAGACAGGAAGGTTTAACAGGGAGAGAATGGGCTTGGGTTAAGGATATGGGAGCCTGTTGGGTACAACATGATTGACCAGCAAAAGGAATGCATGCTGGGGTGGAGTGATGCTCTAGTGAAACAGAACAAAACAGTCCAAGACCACAGCAGCCCTTGGAACAATGAATTTAGCAAAGATTCAAATATGTATGCTATCATCAAATGAAAACACAGAGTGATAGTAGAAATGATAGCAGATGGGATAATAATTTTTCACTTCAAAAGAATGTTAGTAAATTATTATTGTAATTAGGTAATTTAAATCACATTAAATTGTGTATGACTATGTTGTTACCCCAATTTAATAATTCATATCTGATTATTATTTTCTATTAGTTGAAACACCTGAGATGTTAATGATATGCTTGTAGCTTGAACTTTAGGTGTAATTTATTAGTGGGACGCCTGGGTGGCTCAGTTGGTTATGCGATTGACTTCAGTTCAGGTCATGATCTACTGGTTCTTGAGCTCAAGCCCTGCATCCCGCTCTGTGTTGACAGCTCAGAGCTTGTAGCCTGCTTTGGATTCTGTGTCTTCATTTCTCTCTGTCTCTGTCTCTGTCTCTGTCTCTGTCTCTCTCTCTCTCTCAAATAAATAAACATTAGAAAGCATTTTAAAAAAGAGTAAGTTATTTCTCTTTCTGGGAATGAAGTAGTAGACATCTGAGCTTGAGTGAATTTAGTAAAGAAAGTACTTGCACTAGAGTAGACACAGGGGACGCTTGAGAGAGCAACAGACTAAATGTCTGAGAAAAAAAGGTTTTTTTATTAGGGCATGGGGCATAACCAACCAGATTAAGGGTTAACATTATTATTAAAATTTCATTAGTAAATGTGACATTTTTGTTGAACCAGTAAAGATAATTGCTTTTCAAATTATGTGAGGATGTTTTCTGACTTGTTCTTAAAGTAAAATATATTTCTCATATATAAAATAAGAACAACAAACTCTACATGAAACTCAGTTCTTGCTAGTTCAAGAGGTAAAACACGCATTCACACACACCCATCACACTCACATCCACATATACACTCTAAAATACCCACAGCCATACAACTCACAGCCAAATGTGCATGCCTAAACACAAATGCTGTGCTTTCTCATTGAGTATCTCATCTTGCCACAATGAAAACGGATAGGCATTTGTGTTTATGTATGCATATTTGTTGTGCGTTTGCTGAAAAGCAAGACTGAAATGTTACTTATGGAAAACTAGATTATTATTGAAAACATGTATATTTATAGAATATTGACATTCTTTTTTTTTGCATGAAAAAGCTACAGCACAAATAGAATTTCATAGATGGAATGAAGTTCAAAGATTTATTAGAGTTTTTTTCAATACATGTACTATGGTTTAAATTTTTGATTAGGCAGCCTATTTAAAACAGCAGGAGGTCAAACATCCAAAGAATGGTTCCTTTAAAAATGAAACAGAAGAAAAAGTATCTTGAGAGAGAATTATAATACCTTTAAGTACACATATTAATTTTTTCAGAGGCTTTTCAGCATAATGTGCATCTAAGCAGGGGCATACTGATGTACATCATGATATAGTCTTTTATTTAAGGAAAACTGTATGAGTCAATTGTTACCACTAAAACTTTAAAGTCAGTAAATACTGTATTCATCCCTCCAGACAGACACCTCATTCAATCCCATTCATAAAAAAAATATTTGTTTATAAGATAATTTTTTTTCCTTAGCCTACCTTTAAAAACTACATGACCAGTGCACAAAAAATTAGAAAAATATATATAACCCATTTAGGTAATAAAACGTGATAAAATAGCTTCATATTACAGTTATATCACAAAACATTGATTAGGATGAAAAACCACCCACTCTGATTTAAAACAAGAACAGCTGTGGCAGACATGATGGTCCTGGAACAACTGTTACTAAATAGAAAACTCCCGGTTCTTGCAATTTGTAACGTAGGGAGGAAATGTACTGCACATAAAGAAATATGACATTGGAATGTTCAAAACTCAAAGAAGAGTGAAACTAATGCAAATATCAAAGCAGGAGAAAATGCCAGACTTGTAAAGAATGTTTTGAAACCTAGTTCAGGTTTTATTAATAAAACTCCATATTTACTGAATGTTTCTTAAGGGCCAGACAACATATGTGGGGCAAAAGAAAGGAGTTATCTCTTACCAGCAGTATAATTCTGCCTTCCAGTAGCATACTACTGGGAAAGAAGTTCAGGATGAGTGTAGTAAGAATAGTAACAACAACAACAACAAAAAGATGTTAAGAGATTTAAGAAAGAGAAATCCTAAAGGGTTTAAAGATTACATCTAGAAGGATCTGCAAATCCTCCTGAAGGTATGTATAATCAGAACCTGGGGAGGGGGTGAGGTTTTGTCTTATTTGCAAGTTAACAAGTGAGCCTGCCTTAGTGTTATAAGAAAATATGAGAATCCGCTATCAGAGACAAAGACCAGTTATAACTCATGATAAAAGCAGCAGCCCCAGCAATATTTTGTATTAGTTTCCTAACTCAGATCTCCATGCAGAGTGAGGGAGAGATGATACCTGACACATAGTGGGGGAATACAGAGGACATAAGGAGGAGGAACTCAGGAATTAAGGAATGCTGATCTTATCTAGGGCTGCTGGTGACCTACCCACTCTCTCCTCATTTATGAGGAAAAACAAAAGCCCTTATCTTTACTCTGGAAGGTAAACAAATCTTCTCTGGGGATGAAAAGGAGACTTTACTTTCCTGGAATGTTTCCTGGAAAAAAATATAATAAAATTCTCTATCTTTATTATATTGGTCAGGAAACAAATGCCCTTTGACCTGGAGAGAGATACTATCTCTAGTTTCCAGGGAAGATTTTTAGTACCTTTTGCTCAGAGAAGCAGACCATTTGGATGGAGTGTTATTTCCCAAAATAGCAGTTGAATTGGCTAGAAGAAACTGGAAAGCATTTTAGGTAGAAGAGACTCTTTGAATCAAAAGACCCTGTAATACAAGACCGGAATTTGTCTATTCAATTGATATTCTATTCGTTTACTCCATTGAGGTTGTTAGTGGAGGGAAAGGAGAGATAGCAGGGGACATTCAAATATAAGACTAGGAGTAAGAGGGTCCACGTTTGTGCTGACGACTCTGGCCTGATGGCTCTGCCATGTCTTGGGCTATCAGATTTGAAAACAGTGAATGTGGGCTGCTGTGGGTGAGACAGTCTAGTATAACTGTTTGTGTCAACTACGTATTGTAAATGTCACCCTGCAGTTTTAAGAAACAGTAGGACTTAAGATATACAATTAGAGAGGGCACCTCGCAGGCTCAGTCATTGAGTGTCTGACTCTTGATTTTGGCTCAGGTCATGATCCTCGTATTGTGGGACTGAGCCTGGTGTGGGGCTCTGCACTGAGATAGGAGCCTGCTTAAGATTGTCTCTTTCTCCCCTTCCCTGCCTCTCTCCCCCTGCTTGCATGCTGTATCTGTCTAAAAAAAAGAAAAAGAAAGAAAAAGAAAAAAAGAAAAAAGAAAAAGAAAAGCGCACACACACACACACACACACACACACACACACAATTAGAACCCTTCATTTGGGCTTATAATTTTATTTATTTTATTTTATTTTTAATAAAAATATTGGGTTTATTGACCTGGACTTTATTTATTTTTAATATTTTATTTTTTATATTAAATATAATTTATTGTCAAATTGGTTTCCATACAACACCCAGTGCTCATCCCAATAATTGCCCTCCTCAACACCCATCACCTGCTTTCCCCTTCTCCCCACCCCCCATCAACCCTCAGTTTGTTCTCAGTATTTAAAAGTCTTCTATGGTTTCCCTCCCTCCCTCTGTGTAACTCCCCCGCCTTTCCCTTCCCCATGGTCTTCTGTTAAGTTTCTCAGGATCCACATATGAGTGAAAACATATGGTATCTTTCTCTGCCTGACTTATTTCACTTAGCATAATACCCTCCAGTTCCATCTACGGTGCTACAAATGGCCAGATTTCATTCTTTCTCATTGCCAAGTAGTATTCCATTGTACATATAAACCACATCTTCTTTATCCATTTGTCAGTTCATGGACATCTAGGCTCTTTCCATAATTTGACTATTGTTGAAAGCGCTGCTATAAATATTAGGGTACATTTTGGAGAGAGACAGATAACAGATGAATGAGCAGGGGAGAGGGGCAGAGAGAAAGAGAGAGAGAGACAATCTTAGACTCCACACCCAGCTTGGAGTCAATTGCACAGGACCAATCCCATGACTCTGGAATCATGACCTGAGCTGAAATCAAGTATTGGAAATTCCATCTACTGAGCCACCCAGGCACCTCTATAATTTGACATCTAGTGGTTGTGAGATTCTTGAAACAAAAATTACATATATTCATCACGACCTATTAGATAGCATGACATTAAACTGGAGATTTGACTGATGAGAACAAGGCTACTGCTTCTGGATATGAAGCATGTATTTATAATCAATGAAATTCATGAGTTCAGGGTAATTGCCATATTCTTTTGCTACACAACATGCTTGCTGAACCCAAAGAATACTGTGTCAGACAGTATAAAGAAAGGATAAAGGATCACAGTTTTGACAGAAGCTCTGTGGAACGGAGAGGCATATTCTTTCTTATCTGGAATATTTGTCTATCTCTCTGAGAGCACAGTAATGTTCCTTGGTGATAAGAGAGGTTCACTATAATCAACTAGATACCAGCTTGCCCTCTGATACTATATTAGGAGTTCAGTGTTGGACTTTGCTCTTGGAAGATTATGCATTCATTCAACAGCTCTGGCAGACAAAACAGCCTCAGTAAGGAGAAGAATTTGTTATTAATCCCAGAGAAAGCCTTCATCCTGCACCAAAGCTATGTTATATAATCAGTCATTTTGTCTATGATTATTGACACTCTCCTCCAGAGTGGATGTGCTTTGGTGGTCATTTGTACATGGCACAAATATCTACACTCTATTCCAAGAGATCCATCAGCATACATTTTCCCATACATATTTGTCACCAAATTTTCAGTTTTGCTGTTGTCAAATTCTGTCCAATAAGTTATTTGATCTACAAAAGCTAATAGGAAATATCTACTTGATAATAGACACTAGAATTAATACTTAGTGAGTTCCTTCTTTAACTCAGTCACTGTGTTAGAACTTTTTAATATTACTATAGTTTATCCTCACAAATAACCTAGAGGATATTATCATTTCCATTTTACGGAAAAAAATGGGGCTCAAGATAATTAAATATCTTAATAATACCACAGTAGAACCATCATCAAAATGTATACAATAAATATGTGGATTTTTTGTATGTTATGTATACCTCAATAAAAGTGGAAAATGGTATAACCAGAATTTAAATCAAGTTCTGACTCCAAGTCTCATATTTCTTCTAAAACCAACTGCCTTTGGGTCAGTTGAAATCTGATTCATTAAACTTCTTTTTTTTAATGTTTTTATTATTATTGTTTTTATTATTATTATTTTTGAGAGACACAGAGAGAGCATGAGCAGGGGAGGGGCAGAGAGAGAGGGAGACACAGAATTTGAAGCAGGCTCCAGGCACTTAGCTGTCAGCACAGAGCCTAGTGTGGGGCTCAGACTCATGTGAAATTGTGACCTGAGCTGAAGTCGGATGCTTAACCAACTGAGCCACCTAAGTGTCCCTGATTCATTAAACATCTTATTGTGTGTGCATGTGTACATGTGCATGTGTTCTTATATACACAGGAGTAAGATTATACATATTATATGAATTAATGAATTGTTGTTTTGCTGTAATGTCTTCCCTGTAATGATTTTTTGGTTTGGATTTTTTGCTAGGAAATGTAACAACACAAAACAAAACCTCTAATTTCTCTAATACTCTTGGACCCTCATTGATTCGGATATATGAGTATAGATGATCACCACATGTCAACTCTCAAACTATTTAACATCCTGACCTTTAGATCCCTAAAACTATTTCCTGATTAATTCATGTGTTTCCAAATATAAAAAAAAGTTGCTTAGCTTAAGAGTACTTTAAAAAACATTTTCTTTTTTTAATGTTTATTTCTTTATTTTGGGAGAGAGAGAGAGAGCAGGGAGAGGTGTAGAGAGAGAGGAGAGAGAGAATCTCAAGCAGGTTCTGCACTGTCAGCAGGGAGCTCAACATGGGGCTCGAATTCACAAACCACAAGATCATGACCTGAGCCAAAATCAAGAGTGGGACACTTAACCAACTTAGCCACCCAGGCACCCACCCCCAAAACCATTTTCTTTTCACCATCATTATTCTATTACTTATTTATAATTTAAGCTATTTTTGCTTTGTTATAATTAATTTACCTCAAAACTAAGTGTCAGTTTTCTTCTTTAGAAAATACAACAGCGAATGATGCATAGTGGCTTCCTCAAGTAGTCTGAATTCTAAAATAGAAGAAAAGTGAACAAACCAATCATTCCAATAAGGAATTATAAATGCAGAGGTAAGGTTAATTACAAGTGGCTAGGTCTAAGAATATAAATGACAAAAAAATATGTTTTGAAGTACAGCCAATATGTACACTATTGACCTTTGTCATATTCTCTTTAATTCACCATTGAATAACCTTATTTTTATTCACTGAGATAAATATTAATATATGTGTGCATAGTATGTACTACATATTATGCCAGGCCAAGGGCAAACAACTATAGATGGAGTTTATGCCCTCAATGAACTTATACTCTTCTAGAGAAAGATTTAATAGTAACAAAATATTCTACAGGTTTTTTTAAATTTTAGTTTTTAGTGTATCTGCAGTTATCAGCAATTGAGAAAGATCTGTGAGCTTACATTTTGGAGACTATTTGTCTCCAAAATATACATACTAATTTTAGTGCTACCTTGAGACTAAAATTAATGTAAGCATTCTTCTAACTGAAATCATAATAGAATCTCGGGAGATTTAATGGAAGACTATTTCATATTATTTCCACTTAACTTCTTGGAACACTTTACCATTTGGCTATACAGTATGCAATGTAATTCCTAGAAGAAAATCTAGATTTCTCTTGCCTCTAGCCCCCTTCTTAGTAATTTCTCTATACCATTTGTCTTTTCCTTCTTACCTGAAAAATTCCTACTCAATACTGAGGTGTCAAATTAAACAAAAATGCCTTGGCATAGCACATCCATCTGTAACATATCAACGAAGCCTTTGACACTTCAGGATTATATTGTTACTCTTCTCACCTTAGGCTTTTTTCTTTTTTCTCCAGTAAATGTAACTCGTTTGAGGTCACCTTGCAATTCTCTGAAAAATCTATTTTCTAAAGAATAAACAGTTTGATGTTCTAATTTGACTTCCCATTAAAAAGCTTTCTGGGGGTGCCTGTGTGGCTCATTAGGTTAAGCGACCAACTTCAGCTCAGGACATGATCTCACAGTTTGTGGGTTCCAGCCCTGCATAGGGCTCTGTGCTGACAGTGGGGAGCCTGCTTGGGATTCTCTCTCTCTGCTCCTCCCCTGAGGAGCACTTTTTCTCCTCTCAAAATAAATAAACTTAAAAAAAAATCTAAGGGGCACCTGGGTGGCTCAATCGGGTAAACCTCTGCCTGTTGGTTTCCGCTCAGGTCATGATCTCACGGTTTTTTGAGTTAAAGCCTCACACTGGGCTCTGTGCTGTCAGTGTGGAGCCTGCTTGGGATTTTCTCTCTCCGTCTCTCTCTCTCTGCCCCACTCCCACTCGTGCTGTCTCTCTATCTCTCAAAATAAATAAATAAACTTAAAAAAAAAGCTTTCTGTCACTAGCAAAGGAATTCTTATATTTTTGGAATGCAATTTTAATACAACAGGAGTAAAATCATAACAGTCATTTGACATATTATATAATACCTCAAGAAAATAGTGTTCTCTTTCTCTCACACACACAGGCAAAATGGTAACTATGTAGAGGTGATAGGTATGTTAATTAGCTTGACTGTGGTGATCTTCCTACAAGATATACATATATCAAAACATAAAATTGTACACCTTGAATATACAGCATTTTTATGTGTCAAAGATATTTCAATAAAGTTGTTTAAGGGAAAAAGGACATTAAAATTCTTAAGAAAACATTGTATTAAACAAGCTGAGAATAAACACAAAGATTGTGTTTTCTGTGGTTAAATTTATTCCAATTATGTTGGAATACTAGCCATCTTATGATTACTATTGGGTTTTTGACAGATCATGTCTCCTCAGCTTTAAGTTGCTAATACTCCTTATTCTTTCATATACAATTTATTTTGGCACTGAATGACCTTTTCCTATATTTTGCTCCTTTCCCTTCAAAGTATATATTCTTCATATTTAAGATTCAGATTTAATCACTTCCTCATAAAGAGGAGGTTGATTTGGTCATGAAACTTATATTTATGAGTCATCTCCTATGTGATAAGCAAATGATACATTTTGAAGTTACAAATATAAATGACAAAGACCGTGTCCTAAAGGAGAAAGGAAATAGCAATCATAATGCCATATGCTAATTTCAAGACAGTCGTAAAATGGGATATGCACAAAAAAGAAAAAAAGGAAAAAAAGGTTTTTATTGTTCTTTCTCTATTGAATAGTATTTTTACTAGCTTATTTCAACTCTCCCAGTTTGCATACGGCAAAAGCAATATCTTACTCATATTTTTAAAGAAAATGAAAATTGTATCACTGGAAGTACTGAAAGAGTATGAGGATGACTTATAAGAAATATTGCAGAGAATACTTTTCTAAAGAACAGAGTTTTAAACTAGGTGATTTCTCTGGTTCCTTGTGATTCCAACAATTCATGCTTCCATTTTCAGAATTACCTTTCCCCAGTAAATTTGTTTTATTTTCTAACACTGAAAATTGTCTAACAACTTTATTCACTTAGGAAGAGCTTGTCAGATCTTAGTAAATATTCTCATAGCTTATTAATATTTGGGGATTATCACAGACATGTAAAAATCATTCAAGACTTCACTTTTGAGATCTGCCACTATATTTTTGGCACTGGACGATGAAATAAAGGTTGAGCACAGTCATTTCCTTTCATTAAAATGTTCCCCTAAAGATTACTGTGGGTCAGAAGTTTATCTATTGACAAGTTACAGCTCAAACGTTATCTCTTCTGTAAAATGTTTAGATTTCAGCTGTATTTGATCTCATTTTTCTGTGTTATCAGTACGAATTATAGAGGATACTGTAGACTACCAATGCTCTCACCATAAATATATTTTATCCAGTGTGCTGTTTCCACATCTATCTTCTGTTACCATGGAAGCTTCTTGTACAGGTGTAACTCTCACACGGTTTCTCATAAAGGTACATTTATAGAGAAATAAAACAATTAATACCTTATTCAGTACAGAATAATATGAATCCTAATCTATGGTAATACTGATACATACCATCTAATGAAAATGAAACAAACTATGAAAATAAAAAGTAACCATAATTATGAAAATAATGAGTGTTATCCATAAATTGGAAGACTACAAAACAAATGCATGGAGAGTTACATTTGAAATAAAGAGACTTTAGAATTGCAGGGAATCTTTGTGATGATATTGTTTCACTCAGCTCCAGAATCTCTCTTGTTTCCTGACAAAGAAAGACTCAGCAAAGAAGATAGTTCACAACTGAATTACTCAACATAGTTAGCACTTGGATCTATGCCTTTGATACCGCATTGATTTTTCATTCCATTAGACAGAATCAAGACTGAGAGAAGACAACGTATAAGAATTATCACTCTATAATTTATTTTATTTATTTTTTTAACGTTTATTTATTTTTGAGACAGAGAAAGACAGAACATGAACAGGGGAGGGTCAGAGAGAGGGAGACACAGAATCCGAAACAGGCTCCAGGCTCTGAGCTGTCAGCACAGAGCCGGACGCGGGGCTCGAACTCATGGTCTGCAAGATCATGACCTGAGCCGAAGTCGGCCACATAACTGACTGAGTAATAACTTCTACTTAAAGAATAATGCATGTTTACAATATTGATAAGGGGAACATTACTAGATGAGTATTCGGTAGTTACTTATTAATTTATAATTGAGCTATTTGGACAGTGTTATAACTTCTGGGTTCAGCATCACTACAGAATATTACGCCAAATTTCAAAAGTACAAAATTTATAGTCACAACACAAAAATCAATGGACTATTGTTCTAAGTTTAATAGTCATTTTTAAGTTCATAATATTGTTCAGTTTGTATAATTTAAAGACAGAGCTGGAAACAGATTTGGTAGTGAAAAAACCCCACAAAACTATATTGACATAGCTTTCAAAGTAGTAAGTTTCAATTAATATACTTCAAAGTGAAGTCAGATATGAATAAAGTATGGAGTGTGATAAACAACTCTCCATTATTCTCAATTTTAAAAGCTGTAGACATTTATAATTTTCATATCTCATTGGTTTTCGAAAGTATAATACTTTTTTCAGGAGTCTTCTAGAATCCTGCAATTACACAAATACAGTGTGAGTTTACATTCTATTATTTTGAAAAATTGGACTTGTCAGCACAACATTGCAACTTATAGGCAAGGTATAAATAAACTAGTCCTCTACTTTTCATATAGAGATTTCTTGACATTCATGAAAGATAGGCTATAGATATTTCTACAAATGATGGAACTGAGAAATTTCATTAGTTAAGTACATGTTATATATGGAATATCCCCGGACATAAAAATAAAGTACTTACAAAAGCATATTTTGATGATAATAATGTATAATGATGTGCACCAAAACAGTAAATAAGTGATGAAATCCATTCAAGCCACATAAAATAAATAAATCTTAACAGTGAAACCATTCCCCTGTGTTTGGAAGGAGTAATACAACAATAGGAGAGTCAGCACTCTGTATCTGAGAGTATTGATACAGCCACAAATGTTACATTATCTAGGATTCATTCTACTTAAACTAGTAATGGTTTCACAGTAATATTAAATGGACCTATGCATATGACAAAGGTAACGCATTAAGCTTTTTTTAGTTATCGCTTGTGCTGTGTATGCACAGACAGTCTTTCATGATACACAGTTTAAATATACATTGAACTATTTCTCCATTTTTTCAATACTGGATTTCAAGTCAAAGTGCACTTGTTAGCATTTGCTACAAACAAAACTATGATTTTCTCCTTTCCCTTAATGTCACTTAATATTAGCATTTTGTAAATGCTACATACACATCGTGCCACTATTAAATTTACCAAGTGTATCTGATCAGTGTCCTTGTTAATTTTAGCAATTCTCTCACAAGATAGAAAAACTGTACTTCCATTGATTTTCCCTCAGATGCTATTATATGTAAAAATAGACAAATCTACATCACACTTTTGGTGCATCATCTAGAACTAGAGGTCCAGAGATAAAGAAGATGAGATGCCAGAATAAGAGAGAGCAATGTGAACTCCAAGGCCAGCAAATTTCAGGCCTGATAGTAGTAAACTGATTACTGAGGGTATTTAACGTCTCATGTAGTACACAGTAGCAAACAGATATACATACGTAAATTATTGTTCACTTAAAAAAAATCTTCTGTTTGACTTTGGCATTTTCATGGAATTAAGGTCAGAGGAATAAGGAATAAAGTATTAAGTTTAAAAGTAAATCAGGGAACCTGGTTGGTTCATTCAGTTAAGCGTCTGGCTCTTGGTTTCCGCTCAGGTAATGATCTCACAGTGTGAGATAGAGCCCCATGTCGGACTTTGCACTGACAATGCGGTGTCTGCTTCGGATTCTCTCTCCTCCTCCTCTCTCTGCTCCTCCCTCACTCATGCTCTCTCTCTCAAAATAAATAAATAAAACATTAAAAAAAATAAAAAATAAAACCAAATCATCTTAGTTGTACCCATTGACAATGTTGACTTTGATGATGTCACGAATACTACATTACAGGATAACATACTGCAAACTTTTTATGTTATGTTTTCTGTGTCTCTGGTGTGCTAATTTTTGGTGCATAATTATTTTCAATCAAGATCATTTGGTTTTGGTGAGTTCCTAATTGTCTGATAACCTATAAACCAAAAGATGTTTTATCTCAGTTTATATAACTGAGAAGCAGGGGTTGAATAATCATAATAAAAATTATCATCTGGAAGAGTGGAGAATGAAAGACACAATGAAATCACTTTTCCAGAGAAATAATAAAATCCTAAAGTTCAGGTATTCTAAGAACCACTTTGACTGTTGGAGAATCACCTTAATAAGACCCTCCCTAATTTTCCTCTTATACATTGTTCTCATAATTGCTGTTTGTTTGTTTTTTTTAATTCTTCTTCTCTCTGACAAATTTCTCCTTGTTTCTTACTCTCCAAAGCTACATATGAAGTGTGTGTAATCTGGAGAGAATGACCTATTTGGTCATGTGCAGTTTTCACAGTGTTCCTACATGTGCAACTCTGAACAGATTTGAAGCAAAAAAAAAAAAAAAAAAAAAAAAAGTCAAAGGGTTTTGCTTGTTTGTTTTTTAGTTCTAGATGTGTTGTTTCTTTGACAAAACAATTCCCTCAAAATGTAGTAGGTTTTGAATCTGTTTTCTTGGAGCCATTTCAAATGTGCAATACATTCACAGAAAGTCGTCTTAGTGCATAGTTCTCAGGTACTCTTTGTTTATTTGGTTTATCTTATGCTCCTTTCCCCTCTTAATTTTGGCTAATGTGAAGTAAAATGAAAGAGAAGATTCAAGTGTGTCAGTATTAGTGTCAATGATCTTTGTCTCTGGACTGGATCTTTGTCCCTTTAGGGGGTATTATTGGCTCTTTATTCATATCTTTTTACTTGGATCGAGAAGGGGTTGGTGGTTTTTCCAACCCCATAACTTCATTTCTATATCTTCTCTATTTATATCTGTATCTGAAACCAGGCAATTCTTGTTTGATGTCATATCTTATAATACCTTGCTAAAATCTGCCAATCATAGCGAATATACAGTATATTTTTTTAACTCCATTTCCCTTAAGTCAGGCTCAGTGGGCACATAGTCTATTTTGAAAATTTTCAACAATTTTATAGGAAATAATTTTATTGAATACTTTTCAATTATATAGTACAGGTCTTCAATTAACACAACTTTACAATTTGTAATATGTGTGTGTATATATATATATATATATATATATATATATATACCACCTGTCATCCAACCACCAAGCCAATGTCACATACTTCATGTGACTATAAAGGCAGCGATCCATTTCTGGTTACCAGTTTTGGTATAAACTGACATAATGACAGATGCTCTAATAAATAAATATAAGGACTCACACATGAGCGAAGTCTATTTATCAGTTTAGTAAATTCCAAAACTAGTGTCCCTAACTGGTCTGTGTCTTTCTTCTTAATAGTAAGTTACAAACCTGGATTTCTTTTATCTTGAATCCGTGTGTTTTACAACCCTTGGACATTCATGTACATTGGATCGTGCCCAAAGAAAGGACAAAAAAGTATGGGTTATGCTACATGGGAAGTGACATGAGTCAAGCCTACAAGCCTAGAAATAGTTTTTAACACTTGAACTCATATGCTGTTGCTCACAGTGCATCACAGTGAATGACCATGTCGAAAATCAATGCAATCTAGCTATTTATGTGGTGAGAAAAATAAATAGTTGTATTTATTTTTATCTTTGTTTTTGTTTTGTTTTGGCTTTTTTTCTCTTTCAAATTTTAATTTAAATTCTAGTTAGTTAACATATAATGTAATATTGTTTTCAAGAGTAGAATTTATTGATTTATCACTTACATATAACACCCAGTACTCACCAGGACAAATGCCCTCTTTAATACCCATCACCCATTTAACCCATCCCCCACACAAGTCCCTCCATCAACACTGTATGTTTTCTACTGTAAAAAGTCTCTTATGGTTTGTTTCTTTCTCTTCTTTTTCACCTTCCCATATGTTCTTTTTTTTTGTTTTGTTTTAGTTTATTTATTTATTTGAGAGAGAGTGCTTGTACACACACATGGGAAAGGGGCAGAGAGAGAGAATCCTAAGAAGGCTCCATGTTGTCAGTACAGACCCCAACTTGGGGTTCAATCTCATAAATTGTGAGATCATGACCTGAGCTGAAACCAAAAGTTGTTTGCTTAAATGACTGACCCACCCAGGTACCCCTCATCTGTTTTGTTTCCTAAATCCACATATGAGTGAAATCATATGGCATTTGTCTTTCTCTGACTTATTTCACTTAACATAATACACTCTAGCTCCAGCCACATCATTGCAAATGGTAAGATTTCATTCCTTTTGATGGCTGTGTGTGTGCGTGTGTGTGTGTGTGTGTGTGTGTGTGTGTGTGTGTATTTATATCTTTATCAATCCATCAGTCAATGGGCATTTGTCTCTTTCCATAACTTGGCTATTGTTGGTAATGTGGCTATAAACATCAGGGTACATGTACCCCTCGAATCTGCATTCTTGTTCTTGTATCCTTTGAGTAAATACTTAGTAGTGCAATTGCTGGACTGTAGAGTAGTTCTATTTTTAACTTTCTGAGGAAACTCCATACTGTTTTCCAGAGTGGTTGCATCAGTTTGCATTCCCAAAACAGTGCAAGGGGCTTCTCCTTTCTCCACATCCTCACCAACACTTGTTTATTGTGTTGTTGATTTTAATTACTCTGACAGGTGTGAGGTTGTATCTCACCATGGTTTTGATTTGTATTTCCCTGATGATGAGTGATGTTGAGCATATTTTCATGTTTCTGTTAACCATCTACATGTCTTCTTTGGAAACATGTCTTCTATTTCTTAACTGTTTTTTTTTTTTAATGTTTATTTATTTGTGAGAGACAGAAAGAGCGTGAGTGGGGAAGAGGCAGAGAGGGGAGGGGACAGAGGATCCTAAGCAGGCTCCATGCTGACAGAGGAGAGCCCGATGTGGGGCTTGAACTCAAGAATCATGAGATTATGACCTGAGCTGCAGTTGGATGCTTAACCAATTGGGCCACCCAGGCACTCTGGGTTATTTGTTTTTTGGGTGTTGAGTTTGAGAAGTTCTTTATAGAATTTGGATACTCTTTATCAGATATGTAATTTACAAATATCTTCTCCATAGGCTATCTTTTAGTTTTGTTGATTGTTTCCTTCACTCTATAGAAGATTTTTATCTTGATGAAATCCCAATATTTCATTTTTGCTTTTGTTTCCCTTGCCTCTCAGAGATGTGTCTGGTAAGAATTTGCTCAGCCAAGGTCAATGAAGTTATTGCTGTGTTCTCCTATAGGATTTTGATGGTTTCCTGTCTCACATTTAGGTCTTTCATCCATTTTGAATTTATTTTTGTGTATGGTATAAAAAAGTGGTCCGGTTTCATTCCTCTGCATGTTGCTGTCCATGTTTCTCAACACCATTTTTTGAAGAGGTTATCTTTCTTCCATTGGATATTCTTTTCTGCTTTGTTGAATAAGAGTTCACCATATAGTTGTGGTTTCATTTCTGGGTTCTTTATTTTGTTCCATTGATCCATATGTCTGTTTTTGTGACAGTACCATACTGTCTTGATGACAAAAGCTTTGTAATATAACTTGAATTCTAGATTCATAATGCCTCCAGCTTTTCTTTTCTTTTTCAGGATTGCCTTGGTTAATCTGGGTTTTTTTGTGGTCCTATACAAACTTTAAAATTGTTCTAATTCTGTGAAAAATTCTGGTGGTATTTTGATTGAGATTGCATTAAATGTGTAGATTGCTTTGGGTAGTATAGACATTTTAAGAATAAATAGTTTTGTATCCATTTTCACATCAGCATATACTTAGATAAATGAATATGGTTTCCATTTCCTTTAGAGAGGTATTTATGCTTTTCTAACATATCATTTGTATAATATTGGGAATCAAAGCTTGTAAGTTTGGAAAGATATTTTTAGGCCATTGTATACAGCTGTATTCTGAGGAGGAAACTGGCAACTAGGAAAATTTGAGGAAGTGATGATGGGCATATAAATTACAATCTTATCCACAAAAGTTTTCCAGGAGAATCAATATATAGTTCTTGAAAAATGAAAGTGAATGTTTAGGAAAAGCACAAAGAATAATCTTTCCAGATATAGTTTTGCATTAAAACATATTGATTGGTCTGCATTTTTTATTTTAGAAAAAATTTAAAGTATTAACTGGGAAAAAATAAACATATTTTTGGATAAAGGGAACATAGATTCATCATTGCACTATGCATGTATCTGTTTTGTTGAATCAAAGATGGAATGAGTGGTTCTGGACTTGAACTGGAGTAAATGAGTGATGGAAAAAGTGTGTGGATATTGTAATGTAAATTATGCAAAATTTAAACTTTTATTCTTTATATATTTCCCCAAAATGCCAAGGTGGCATGGCATGGGAGGTATTATTCTGAAGGATATTTTAAGGCAAAGACATTTAATTAAATTTATTTTTTCAAAATAACATTCATCCTACTGTTCATCTGGATAATGTCATGACTATGCACATCTAAAATGTACAGAAATATTTTTATGCTCTGAGGCTTTTCACTTACTATTATTATAACTCATTATTATTTTCAAATTGTATGATCTAATAAAGCTTTTTAAATTAAAAAAATTCAATGGCAAGCAATTGTGTTTTCAGATTCTCAAAAATAATGTATAAAGGGGAATAATTCTGGCTATAATTAACTTCAGGTTGCCCAAGGGAGTAAGAGAAAATTAGTTTGTGTTGTGAATATTCCTTTTCATATGTGCTGTATTTTAAATTCTTTTTCATCTAAGCACTTCTCATTAGAATAAATATAATTAGTGTATAGTCATTGTTTTCAAAGTTTAAATTTCCTTTAGATACATTTGGAATTAAAGTGTATTTTGGATTTAATTAGGAGGTAGAATGAACACCTTGCCTCTATAACTGTTTCTCTCGTATTCATTGTCAGAAAAATGACCAATTATTGGTATGTTGTTTATTTCCATTTTGGACAGGCCAATGAAATCAACATAGTCAACCATTTCCTACTTGTGTGTTTTTAAACTTAGTTTTTATTGGCATTTGGGAAGAACATGACACTGAAAATTAAAGGCATAAGTGAAAGCCCTATAGAGTTGAGAACACTTGAAAATAGCATGATAGATCAGAACTAGCTGAGAACAGAGGAGGGAAACTCTCCCTTAGAGGATCTTAAAATCAAACGAAAACAAATGCATAAACACATAAACAAGATAAAGATAATATGTGCAAAGTCCCCTAAAGAATTATAGTATTTGGGGGGAACAATTTGAGGAATAATGATGGTTTTTAAATGGATATGTGATTCTGAAACTTGAAGATAACAACTTTAGAGTAGAATTTTGTCTTCAACTTCCCTAAAATTTATTCTTGGTCTTAAAAAAAAAAAAGTGAAATGACCTTAAGATTAGAAATATGGAATAATGTTTCCAATTTTGCCAGGCTAGTCACTAAAACCCTATTGACCTCAAAATTGCTCTACTCTACCCCTTAGTGATTTTAGCATTCTTTTTAAATCATGTAGTTTTTGCTGTTTTCAGGCCTGCAGGCTTTTAGAAGCTCAGTATAACTGGCGTTTTGTGGCATTCTTGAGTTCACAGCAATATGTCTTTGTCTCTCACATTAGAAGGTTACATGACTGATGTTAATTTTCTTTAGCAAAGTCTTTCTGTCAGCAGGATTTATCCTGAAATTGTTTAGAATGGTCACACCAATAAACAATTTTTAGTCAACTATGCTCTCAGCATTTAAGAATTAAATGACACAGTGGATGCCATATTAAATATAATAGTTGTATGACATACTGCAAAATGTCTTCATGAGGTGGAAGAGAACTATTTTGAACCATAAAATTTCACTGTCAAGGGATACCCAGAACTCAACAGTATAATAGTGATTATAAAAGTATTAGATCTCTTCAAATTTCAATAATTTTTTCCTCCCCATAATATATTTCCAGAAAGAGAATTAAGGGATTGAAAGAAATAAGATTTATGTCCTGAATTAAGGTTTTTTTTTTCTTGATTCTTTGTATGTTGATAGACTGCAGACCACATCTATATAAAAATACCTATATCTTATTTTCATGTTTAAGCATGTTCTAAAAACAAATTATAAAATATTTCACCTCTTGCTCATCATCTAGAATTCAAGAGGAAAAACAAAAGCAATAGGAAAATGCAAACTTGGCTAATATTAAGTCATAAAAGAATAAAATACAGGCTTTTTAGAGTTCATGTTTCATTTGAAGTTCATATGGGTTATTCTATGACATAATGAGACAAAAGTTACCCAGTGGAATTTTACTTAGTTTCATCAAAAATGGGTCTTATAATACTATAGCATGGCTAGTATTTGAGTAGGGGTTAAAAAACTAATGGATTGAAAATAAAAACTCATGTAACAGAACAACCACAGTAACAAAGAGATGTGTACTGACTTTTTATCCCAAGTCAGTCAATTTAAAAATATATATCTTGAGAGGAAGTTTTAGAATAGGAATATATATATATATATATATATATATATATATATATATTACACATTATATATAATATATAATGCTATTTCCTGAAAAACTTATTGATATAAATAAGATATGCAGATTTGCACCCTGAAACAATCTCTTTCAGTCCAATATGTACATACATGCAAATGGAAAATAAGACATGAAAACATTCAAATTACCCAGTGAAGATTTAAATACAGAACAACACACAGAAATATCGTAATATGACAAGATGAACACTTTATTGTGTCAATATGCTCCTGCCTTTCACTATAATAGGTAAAATTGGATATATTCTTATTTTACCCACAGAAATTAAATTGAGTATTTGTGATAGGTAGAATAGTGTCCCCTCCAAAGATATCCATATCCAGTCTCCAGAACCTGTGAATACTAGATTACATTGCAAAGAAGAATCGGGTGCAGATGGAATTAAATTTGCTAACAAATGACCTCAGAATAGAGAGCTTATTCTGCATTATCTGGATGAGCTCTGTGTAATCACCGGGGTCCTTAGGGTGGAAAGGAATTGGAAGAAAGAACAAGAGATACAGCAACTGTGCTGGTTTTTAAGATGGAAAATGGGCCACAAGCCAAGAAATCAGGCCACCTCTAAAAGATGGAAAAGCAATGGGTTGGGTTCTGCCTTGGAACCTCTAGACGCAGTCCAACCCTGAGGATACCTTGACTTCAGTCTTGTGAGACCCATTTTGGGTCTAACCTCCTGATTATAAGATAATAAATTTGTATTGTTTAGGCCACTAAACTTGTGGTAATTCATTACATTCAGAAACATACAGATTTGGATAGCTTTCTATTCAGAATTTTCAAAATCCTACCTTATCCAGATATTTATCCAAAAATTCATCCAATTTAATTTTCTCCATAATATTATAATGTCAGAAAAAATTAAAATGTTGAACTATTGCAGGTAATTCAATTGCTTACCAGTTACACTCGAGATTTAGAAACACACACATGCACTCAAGTTTCCAATCTATAAACTTTTAGTTAGCCTTTCTACTTATGTTTAGACACTCAGGGTTAATATATATTTTCTTTTTTTACATAAACATCACGCTTCTAGGTGAAATAATATGAACTCTAGACTTAAGAATTGTAACTTATTTACATGTAACAAGCACTTATTACATTCTAGCTGTTGTTCTAAACATATATACTTCACACAGCAATTCTCTCACAGTAATTCTCACAGCAATCCTCTAAGTTTATTTACACTTCTTTCTTAAAAGAGGATCTTTTTAAAAAATTTTTTTAAATGTTTATTTATTTTTGAGAGAGAGAGAGAGACAGACCATGAGTGAGGGAGGAGCGGAAAGAGAGGGACACAGAATCTGAAGCAGGTTCCAGGCTCTGAGCTGTCAGCACACACAGCTTACAGCACAATGTCAGCAACTTAACAAAGATCATTCAATTAAAAAGTAGTGTGGTTAGAATTAAAACACAGTCTGGCTGCAGAGTCTTACCTACTCAACAAAGCCTTACATACAGTAAGGCTATTATTCAGCTATTGTTGTGCAAATATATAACAAATAATCCCCAAAGCTCAATGGATTGCAGCAACACATATTGATTTTTCTGGCTTATGGATCTTTAGGTTGGATACAGTTTGGTTGGTCTTAACTAGACATATTTGGTTCTCACAGAGCTCAGCTGAGACTCTGGAATTCTTAACTCATTTATCTTCATCATTCTGGGGACCAACAGTTACCCAGGTTGTGGTCTTTTTGTGGCCATAGTAGAAGCCCAAAGGACTGAGCCAAACAGCAAAAGCCCATTTTAATCATCTGTTTACATCACATCTACTAACATTTTATTGTCCCAGCGAGTTACATAGTCAATGGGGTGGTAATATATACTCTGCCTACTTGTACTGATAACCATTACAAAGGCAAATGGCAAAATTAGGTGGTTATGTAATTAATTACAGAGAGGTAGTGGAGGCTTGGGAACAATTAACAAATCTAACATGAACTCTTACATCAGCCCTCTATTTCCACTTCTGGTGTTTTCTCTTCCTATTTTTCTCTGTAGTTCAGTGTTCTTTACAATACTTCATTTTTCTCATAAAGGAAAAGGCTTTAAGCTAAATACTTTAACAATACCCCCAGCAAGTCTCAAAGGACTCTAATGTATTTTATCAACTTAGATACTCCAAGAAATCCAGTAGGAGTGATTAATCTTTTCATTACATAGTTTCAGTGGGACAGAAGGAAAGTGGACTTCATGCTCATGTCTCTTTTTTTTTTGTCTTCTTAAAAAGTTGAGTGGTGTAAAAAATATATTTATTTGCCTTCAATTTTCTTATTTACTGAGATTTTCATATTTTCATCATTTTATACTTCTTTTAAACAATTTACTCTTATCATAAGGGCTATTTTTTTTTGCTTTTTTTAATGTTTATTTTAGGTTTTTTTTTTTTTTTTTTTTTTTTTTTTTTTGAGAGACAGAGAGAGAGAGACAGAGCACAAGCAGAGGAGAGGCAAAGAGAGGAGACACAGAATCGGAAGCAGCCTCCAGGCTCCAAGCTGTCAGCACAGAGCCCCACGCAGGGCTAACCCACAGACTGTGAGATCACGACTGAGTGGAAGTCAGAAGTTTAACTAAGTCATCCGGGCACCCCTAGGGTTATTTTGAAAAACAAATACACATCTATTTTTGGAGAGAACCTTAGTGATACTAACAACCTAACTGTAGCCTGACCATTTGAAACATATTTTTCTTATACACCATATTCATAGAAAAATTAAAGAAAAAGTATGTGCATGGAATGTTTAGAGAGTTTTTTTTCCAGGTTGTGTGTTAAAGAAAATGTAAAAAATTTTCTTGTTTCTGATTCTATTTTAATATTCCAAACACATTAATTTTTACATAAGTATATATAATTTTATCATAAAATATTTTTAAATACTTAAAAGCAATTACATTAGATGGGTAGCATTTCTCATATATTTTATCATAAAAATATGTTAAATAAATTTGTTATTTACTTTCCTGGCCTTATTTAATATTTATGTATTTATTCAATAGGATTTTGCCTTTTTTTCCTCAAATTGGTAATCCTCAATGAAGAATAATTTTCTGCTGTTTGAATGTCTGTTGTATCATAGAGTGCTCAATTATGAACCAAAATAGAAGTAGAAGACTGTCTTTCAAACTATAGATAATTAGGAAGCAGAGATAAAAAGGTATCATTCTCAATGAGAAATAAAAATTCAAGTGGAAGTTGAATGTTTTATAGTATGTACTTTAAGGTGATTACTGATAAATAATTAGAAGAACATGTTCCATGAAAAAAGTTTATAATAATTAATTGTATTGAATTATAGAGAATACTTTCATCCTGTGTGTTTTCAGAGACAGGTATGACAGCAACTACATTAAGCGTGCATAATCTAGGATTTGATTTAAATATTCACTTGTATTTGTTTTTTTTTTCTAATTTTTATATTTATTTTTGAGAAAGAGAGACAGAGTGCGAGCAGGAGAGGGGCAAAGAGAGAGGGAGACAGAATCTGAAGCAGGCTCCAGGCTCACTGAGCCTGACTCAGGGCTTGAACTCACAAACAGTGACATCATGACCTGAGCTAAGTTGGACACTTAACTTACTAAGACACCCAGGCACCTCTAAATATTTATTTATATTTGTATATGATGTCTGCCAAGCTTACAGACTTAGAAGACCCAGAAAAACATTTGGATATTCTTTTTGTTGTCTTATACTGCAAGTTAAGCACAAATACTTTCCATGTTTTATTTTAATTCACTCTCTAGGTTTTCTCGTAGAAAGAGTGATATTAAATTTGACTTATCAGATGTGCAGAAAAGAAGTGTTTCAGACAGTTAAGCCCTGAGTAAAAATAAAATCCCCTTAGGAAAACAGCCTGACAGTTTGAGAACTCTACTTCTTGTTTATTCTAAAAACTACCTGAGAGATTTTCTTTCCCTATTCATACTTACCTTATTGGTGTTATGATAGACATTCTTAAATACTCAATGGAGCAAGGTGTTTGACTTCATTTCATCCCAGTAATCCTTTTTTAGACACTATAACTGCGATAGACAGAGCTCTTTTTGTTTTATATGAAAGCCCTTAGAAAAACCTTGTATTGGCTGCTTCTATGTTTTGTGAAAACAAAATATTACCGTTTATGAATTGTAGTACAAAAAAATGTAGTGTGAGAGTGTCGTCAAATTGCTTTTATTTACATATTATTTTTTTCTATTAGGATTTTTTGTTTGTTTCACCATATAGTTCATTAATTTTTATTAGAAAAGAGCTTTAGATTATTTTTAATTGATATATAATGGGCATATAACGTTATATTAGTTTCAGTGTACAAAAAAAATGATTTGATATTTGTATATGTTATGAAATGATCACCACAGTAAGTTTATTTAACATCCATTACTATGCATAGTAATACAATTTTCTTCCTCGTGATAAGAACTTTTAAGTTCTACACTTTTAGCAACTTTCAAACATACAATTACAGTTATCAATTATGGTCATTTCCTGATTGAATTTTCATTTTCATTCCTTCATGACATTCGTATTTGTAATAATCAAAACTTACACATCTCACAAGTATGAATGTAATGGTAACAATAGGTGATGCAATGGAAAATGATATTTTAAATAGAGAAAATCCTGGAAAATCTAATAAATATGCCAATGGTGATACTATGTAATATTTTATACTAAGTTTCTAAATAAAATAAAGTTCTTCTAAATAAAATCAAAATTATAAAAGTTCAAAATAATCTAGAAACATATGTATATGTACATACACGTACACATGTATTCTACAGTGGTACCAGTCTCACTTCAAAGTGCTTTGTATAATATTAAATAAATAACACTTTGAAGTAGGCCCTGTAAGTTATTCTTTTATGTTTTTAACCAGGGAAAATGAAGGCACAGAGAGAGGTTAAATAAGGTTTTCTGGTTAAAAGATCAAAGTTTATCAGTATTGCACCTGATCTTAAAGTTGTTTGGACTTTTTGAATATTATCCACTGTACTATGTTGCCTCTCATTACAAGAGAACCTAAAACTAGCATTTCCAATAATTTTAATTTATGTCCAATGTTTTATCAGTATCTCATACAATGTTGAAAGAAAAGCAGAGACCAAGTTGTGCTAAAAATTTAATAGTTTCCATAACAAAGACTTTGTAACTGTTCTCCACTTTAGAACATGTGTTAAGGAAAGAAAACGAATCATTTCTATTTCCCTGGTCATAGGCTTTATAAGTAAGATGGATGAATCAGTCAAATACTGTTTTGTAATCTGATTTCATTAATAGGATCAGTGTTATTATGTTTACAAACTTTGTTTTATAAATAATAAAATATTTTGGGGCACCTCAGTGTCCTGGGTTAAGTGTCCAACTCTTCACTTTGGCTCAGGTCATGGTCATGAGATCAAGCCCCACATTGGGCTCCATGCTGAATGTAAAGTCTGCTTAAAATTCTCTCCCTCTGCTCCTCTCCCTCACTCTTGCTCTCTCTCTCTAAAAAAATAAAATAAAATAAAATAAAATAAAATAAAATAAAATAAAATAAAATAAAACAAAACAAGTATTTTGTAGGTCATCCCTATTTATTTTTTAAATTTCTCTTTAAATTCTCAAAGACAGTAAATTTTTTTAAATCAGCAAATTTTTATAGAAACGTTTCATGAGTTTTAATATTCACAACTTATTTACCATCACAGTGTAACTCTTAAATTAATTTGCTATGACATGCCTATTCCCCAATTGTAAGTGTAGAATTCATATGCCATTCTTAGAAATAAGAAATATGAATCAAAAGATAAGCACCCTACATTGCTGCCATCCATAAGCAAAGACTTTGTTAAACTTAATGATTTGTACAAAATCATAGAATATTAGAAATCCAGGGGTGCCTGGGTGGCTCAGTCGGTTGAGCATCTGACTTCGGCTCAGGTCATGATCTTGCGGTTTGTGAGCTGGCGCCCCGCATTGGGCTCCATGCTGACAGCTCAGAGCCTGGAGCCTGCTTCAGATTCTGTGTCTCCCTCTGTCTCTCCCCCTTCCCTGATCATGCTCTGTATCTCTCTGTCTTTCAATAATAAATAAACGTTAAACATTTTTTTTTGAATAAAAGAAATCCAATCACATCAAGTTATTTTTTAGATAGTTCAGAATATTTGCAATTGTTACATAACCCTTAAAAAGTATAGTTTTTCAAGTTTGTTATACCAAGTTTAAATCAGTTTAAAGTCTGTGATTCCTTTTACTACCTCTTATCACTAGATGAGCTAGAATGATTTGCCCGCGATTGATGTAGCTCCCTACTGAGGGTCCTGCTGTCAGACTCTCTTGAAGACCATTTGAAACAGCTGACTAAACTACAGAGTCACTGTGTGTGGAAGATTTCTTATATTGATTGTTGAAACTCTTAGGAATTTGATTCATTACATTATTTTTGTTCTTTAAACACTAAGTTTCCTATAGAAGATTTTTATTTAGAATCCATGAAGTGTGTTTTTAAAAATAATAAAATTGGGGTGCCTGGGTGGCTCAGTCGGTTGAGCGTCCGACTTCGTCTCAGGTCATGATCTTGCGATCTGTGAGTTCGAGACCCCCATCGGGCTCTGTGCTGACAGCTCAGAGCCTGGAGCCTGTTTCAGATTCTATGTCTCCCTCTCTCTGACCCTCCCCCGTTCATGCTCTGTCTCTCTCTGTCTCATAAATAAATAAACATTAAAAAAAATTTTAAAAATAATAAAATCGCTAACAGCCTGAACTGATCAGTGAATAGCTTTATTTTTATTGGATTCTTTAATTTCAGAGGCTCCTGGGTGGCTCAGTCAGTTAAGTGACCGACTCTTGATTTAGGCTCAGGTCATGATCTCCCAATCATGTGACAGGCTCTGTGCTAATAGTGTGGAGCCTGCTTGGGATTCTCTTCCTATCTCTTTCTCACCCCTCTGCTGCTTGTACTTGTGCTCTCTCTCTCTCTCTCTAAAATAAATAAAGAAGCATTTAATTTCAAAGTGGTTGTCTTATTTGTTCACTTGCTTATACTTTTGGTGTGTGGCATTTTAATTTAGTTTTCATATATATACCTCACCTATTTACATTCAACCTCTTTATTACATTATGTTTCCCTTTGGGGTAAGTTATTTGTACATTGAAGATGTACAATGAAGATGCTTCATATTCTTGCAATCCAAATTGTTTCATGACACTGATGGGGGAAATGCAGTTATAGCTTCCCTGAGAATGAGGGGAAGATGTGAAAACATAGCAAAATTTGTAAGTAATAAACAGTTTGCATCAACTTGTAAAAATTTCCCACTTTCCAGCCTGATTTCATGTCATCAAGGCAAATCTGCCTGCTTTAAGTAGCTCTAAACTCCAATTTTACAGTTAGAACAAAGATCCACAACTTCCTATTAAGTGTATAACTGTTTCAAAATCATTGGCCATGTGAAAGTTGGTTTATCATATAAAAATAGTTTCAAAGGGTAAATTTTGTGTTTAATAACTGCTTCTCAAAAGGCTTATTCCTGCTAGTTTTCGTTTCATAGATATCTTTAATATGACTGAAAAAAGTTTTAGTATTGCTTACATCAAGCCACCTCTCTATCTAAACAATTTTATAACTGGGGTAGGGCACCACTCTTCAAGCAACACTGTGGCAATTATTTTTACTTTTCTGAATGGTTTTTCCTCAACTAAAGAGAAAAGCTCACATATTTCAGGAGACCAATGTGGACTTTTGGATCTATTCTATTAAAACCTTCTGCTAACACAATCACTGTGCTATTTGGGAAAATCTTTTTTCAAATAACAATCTTTTGCTCACCCTGCCTTGCTCCCCTATAAAAGGTCATGACTTGCACATGATTTAGATAACTGGAGGAAAATAATCACACAATTAACGTAATGAAATTACAAAGTTTTAGTTAAATAACCAACAATATTCAAGAGCAGAATGTATTCATTTATTCACTTATTCTGTTATATATTCATTCATTTATTTAATGAATACATATTAAACACCTACTCTGTACTAGACACATCTCTTAGTGTTGGGGATACAGTGGAGAGAAAGACTGAAGAGCTCCTGACTCCCTAAAATTTAGTTTTGTGTTGGGAGGAAGGAGAAAACAACAAGTAATAGTATGAATTTTTGTGAGAAATCCTATGAAAAGAATATAATCAAACTCATACATATTTACATGTTTGGTTAGGGATGTTATGCAGGCCTACCTTAGGAAGCGAAATTTTGTCTAGAATTAATCTATGAGGGTGAGCCAAATATATAAAGAACTAAGTGAAGAGACTGCTATATAGATGAAATAGTACATAAAAAGTACATAAAAAAGCAGAGAGGATGTATCTGAAGAACCAACCGAAGGTCATGTACTATTCTGAAGGCTGGAGAAGTTGACAGAAGCCAGAACATTCATGGTGTGTCTGTGTGTGTGTGTGTGTGTGCGTGTGTGTGTGTGTGTGTGTAGCAAGAGTTTGTTTTCTTATAACACACAATGTTATTAAAAATCAACAATATTTATTGATTTTAGTGTTTCTGTTATGTTCAAGTAACTATTTATCTACATAAATGATACAAAACATAAGTGAGATTTTACTCTTTCATAATTAAAAATGAAAACTGGCATTTATTCAGTATTACTAGCTGCTAGACACAGTCCTAGATTGTTTTACGTTTTAATTTATTTATTCTTCACGACTGAGAGATAGCTGTTGTCATTATTCACTTTACACATAAGAAAAAATACCCAAGAGAGTTCAATAACTTGCCCAGAGTACCATTGCAAGTGGCAAACGAAGATTTTGAACACAGCCCATCCAACTTCAATGTTTCTTATTCTCCTTGTTTTCCTTCCCTTTCCTTTTTCCCCTCATCCCTTTTTGTGAATATATAGAAAAATGTAAAAAAAATCTATAATATTTCAAAGCTTAATAATAAGATGAAAACCCATGGACACCACCAAACTTAATGAATATAATATTGCCAGTGCAATCAAATTTCTCAATGGTTCTGTTCTGAAAGGATCTTCTTTCTTCTCCCTGCCCAAGAAAATCATCCAAAATGCTATTATTTATCCTTTTATATTGTTTCATCATGTTATGGCATAGGTATTCATTTTTAATTAATTTTAAGTTTTGCACACTTGGTTTTTACTTCAATGTAATATGCATGTGTACTCTTCTGTGACTTGATATTTTTCATTAAATATTTTTTAAGATTCATATATGTTGATCAATATGAAGTTAGTTTATTATTTTACACAGTTGAGGGGCTCCTGGGTGGCTCAGTCATTTGATTGTCTGACTTCGGCTCAGGTCATGATCTCACTTCATGAGTTCTAGCCCCATGTTGAGCTCTGTGCTGACAGCTCAGGGCCTGGAGCCTGCTTCAGATTCTGTGTCTCCCTCTCTCTCTGCCCCTCCCCGGCTCATGCTCTGTCTCTGTCTCTCTCTCTCTCTCAAAAATAAATAAACACTGAAAAAAAATTATTTTACACTGTTGAGTAGGATTTTGTTGTATAACAAAATCTATAAAATTTGTATTTTATAGATTTCTATAAATTTGTATAACAAAATCTATAAAAATTGTATTTATGCTTTAAATATGAATAGACATTTGCTTCTTTGTCGTGTTTTGTTTTTAGAACTAATACTGGCATGTGCATTCTTGTACATATTCATTGGCACAGATATGCAAGAATATTTCTAAGAATAAAATTACATATCTGCAACTGGTAATACCAAATTATTTTTCAAAAGTATGTCTATCAATTTATATTCTGCTTAAACTAGCTATTGCTCTATTCTTTACTGTTATTTATAAAAAAATTTTTTAGTGTTTGTTTTGTTTTTTGACCTGTTAAAAAGGAAATGGTATTCAATTCAATAACATTGTTTGTATTTTTAGATTAATTATAAACTCAAAATTGTTTCTTATCTTTATCATTGAGTTATATTTTTTCTATTGTGAAATATGTGAAAATTACTTTAGCCCCATATTCTGTTGTGGTGCTTGTGTTTCTCTTATCAACAGATAGGAAACAATGTATTCTGAATATTAAGACTTTTGAAATGATATAAAGCTAATATTGTCTCCCAGTTTATGTCCTGTCTTTTCATCTCTTGTGTGTTGTTATCATAACAAAAAGGCTACATGTAGTCAAATGCATTAGTCTTTATTTTCATGATTTGTATGGTAACGCCAAGAAATTCCTTCCCAAGCCCAATGTCATTTAAAGATATTCTCATTCCAGGAAATTTCAAAAATTTTTTTTCTTATTTAAGTTTTTAATCCACCTGGAAGTTACTGAATATTTTTATTATGTGTGAGATAGAATTGAATTAGCAGGAAGGATTTAAGCATATGTGTGCATGCGCGCGCGCACACACACACACACACACACACACACAATGGGAAAAGAATGAATAAGGTCTACTGAGAAACAGTGAGTGGGTTATTTGGACTAAGTTAATGGTTATTTTAAGAGACTTCAAAAATGCACCAGAAAGATAAGTAGTAACATAGAGTAGTGATCTTTAATATGGGATGGGGAAATATAACTTTTTACAACATGAAACAGCACAAAACATGGTGTTTTTGAAAGTTTTGAATAAACCATATGATAATTAATATAGTCCTCCAGGAAGGATAATTGAATAAACTTCTGCAAGTTTAACTTGAATACAACTAAATTAAAACCAATCAAAGGGATGTTCTAAAATTCTGAAGAAAAGATATTGGCAGTGAAATTGGAAAGCAAAAAAGAAAAGGTAAATTAAACAAGGAAGCAATTTTTAAGAAAATATAAAGTGATAAACGATTATATAATTGTGATAAGAAAACATAAAATCTATTTACTAAGTGTATAGACCATGTGAACAGAGGAATAGAAGCTCAATTAAATAAGGGGCAAGGAGATTTGCCTGAAGTGGTTTGTGGCTAATATTAAGAGAAAAAGGAGGGTGAAGAAAGCATGGTAGGGAGTTAACTAAAGATAAATACCATCAGTGTTGAATAGCATTTACAACCCAATGTAAGACCTTGATAAAACTTTAAATATCTGTGTAGTGATTATCTTTCTTTTTTCCTTGAAAAATTTAGAGGCCAATTCTAAACTATATGAAGAGTTTAAAGCTATACTAATAGTGGTCAATGTAGCAAAGTTCAAGCAGAAACTTCTGTAGTGAGGTCTCTAACAGACATATCTACAGCAAGGTTATAAGCAACATTCCTCAAATCTATGTGAACCATTTGTTATAGAACATTAATAAGAAAATATTAATTTTTTTGGAACATAAATTTGATTGTCTTAATGACTAAAAGCAAGAATTAAAAAAAAGAGCTGATAGAAACTTCTGGTTTACACTTCTGCATGTAAGGAGCTTGAAAGTTGTCATTCTGTTCTAAGGAGTGAAAAGTTGAACAGACTGAATAATTAACAATGCTTCTTAAATTTCTAATGGAGGTGAGGAAACAGGGCAAATGTCAGCCTCAAGATTGGTGAGACAAACAGGAAAGTACAGTTTACCAGAGCAGAGATTCACAAGCAGATGGGATAGGAAAATCTGAATTACAATTGACAAATTACTGGAGGCTGAGAGAGGACAAGTGTGAACATTAAAAACTCCAGTGGAACTCAGTTATGGAGGCCCTCTTCCTCTTGTAAGCTTTACTTCCAAAACTTTGACTACAGTCTCACAGTAAATGTTGGAGAAAAATCCCCTCATACTTGCAGCAGAGGGAGGGGAAAAGGAAGCATTTTGAAATATGCCATAGCATTGTTATTCTTAAAACCTTCTGCCCTCAGGAGAAAATAGTTAACTAGAGCCTAACCTGCTGGAGTATTATCAGAGCCTCACTTCAACCTACTCCAGCAATTCCGTCCTGCCTAAGGTAAGGGTTGAAGAGAACTATGAAGCTCAATGTCCAGAGGCAAAGGATCACTAAGACCTAGACCTGATCATTGAACAGTACAATGCTCTCCTTCCCCTTCTACCTTAAGTATCACATTACTAAAGGCCTACTTACAGTTGTTTCTTTTACCCAATACACCATTTTCAGCTACCAAGAAAAAAACCACAAAGCATACTAAAATACAAAAATCACAATTAGAAGAGACAGAGTCAGGGGTGCCTGGGTGGTTCAGTTGGTTACTCTTGATCTCAGGGACACCTGGGTGGGTCTGTCGGTTAAGCCTCAGACTTCAGCTCAGGTCGTGATCTCACGGTTCACGAGTCAGGAGCCCTGCGTAAGGCTCTGTGCTGACAGCTCAGAGCTTGGAGCTTGCTCCAGATTCTGTGTCTCCCTCTCTCTCTGCCCCTCCCCTGCTCACACTCTGTCTCTCAAAAATGAATAAATGTTAAAAAAATTTTTTTAAAAAGACTCTTGATCTCAGCTCGGGTCTTGATCCTGGGGTCATGAGTTCAGGCCCTGCATTGGGTTCCACAACAAGCGTGAAGCCTGCTTTAAAAAAGAGAGAGAGAGAGAGAGAGAGAGAGAGAGCGAGCATCAAAACTAGACATGGCAGAAATGAGGGAATGACCAGATTGGGAATTCAAAACTACTAAGGTCAACATGCTGAGGGCTCTAACCAATCAAGTGGACAGATTGTAAGAAAAATAGGAAATGTAAGCAGAGATGGAAACCCTAAAGGGGTGGGGGGGAGAATTAATGGTAGAGATAAAGCAACAGAAATGGGTGCCTTTGATGGTAAACTGAATACAGTTGAGGAAAGAATCTCTAAGCTGGGAGATATAGCAATAGAAACCTTCAAAACTGAAAAGCAAAGAAAACAAACTCTGAAAAGACCAGAACAGACTTTG